>NC_086444.1:285217450-286589950 GCF_028390025.1 Pseudophryne corroboree | reverse complement strand
CTCCAGGCAGCCCTGATACTGGAAGGTAGTCTCCTCCTCCCCCTAGCAACGCAGCCGGAGGTCCTTCCGGCTGCAGGGGGGGTGGAGGAGGTGCCGGGGACAGCCTACTGCTGCTTCCCGGTGTGGGGGGGAGTGTAGAGACCCCTGGGAGGTGATGGAGACCCCCCGCAGACCACCTCACAGGTATAGCTGGGAGGCTCCGTCACCACATTGCGATATTGACCACATATGTTAGTACATGTGCGATCAACATCGATGCGATGAACGGCGAAGTGACTTAATACATCACGCTCTATTACTTATTTTAGAAACAATGGCAGCAGATGAAGAGTTGCTATTGATGTTAAAGCTGAGTTTTGCGTAAGAAGCACTGTACTGTATGTTACATAAAGATATTGTAGATGCGCTCAGTTTTTCAGATGTGGAAAATAATAAGTGGGAAGTCAATTGTATGGAATGCGCTGCTGGACTAACCACAAAGTCCGGCTGTGCACATTACCGCGGGTGGTATTCATGTGACCGGCGGTCAGCTGACCGACAGTCACATGACCTCCTTCACCATCCCGACGGCTCACTATCCCGATGGTCGGCATGCCGACCAACAGGGACTATTTCCACTCGTGGGTGTCCACGACACCCATAGAGTGGGGATAGAACCCGTGGCGACCACAGGTCGCCACCGAGCCCGCAGCGTGGCGAGCGCGAGCATGCAAGGGGCTTGTTGCACTCGCCCCTCCCCGCCGGGATCCCGGCGTCGGTATGCTGCCGGGATCCTGGCGTCGGTAAGCTGACCGGCGGTCAGCCATACTACACCCCATTACCGCAAGTCACTGTCTTACATCTGCTCATTTTTCTGCGCACCTCTATGTGCAGTTGTGTCGGTCTTAAATAATTTTACTGGTTTGCACATATTTATGTAATTACAAAAATTAGGCCCTTTCATTAGTGCACTTCCATTATGAAATTCCATTAGTCAAGCTGGTCTCATTAATGTCTCTGAAAGTGGTTTAGCAGGAACTGAACCTTTAGGCCTCTAGTCCTTACCCGAAAATGAAACATCTTGCAGGTCAACATAAATTGTTTAAGAGGCCAGTGAGACCATAAACAAAAAACAGGCTTTGTGTCTTACAGAAGACGTGAAGCTAGAAATAAGATCAGCTGTCTAATCAAGTGATATAAATAACGGTAAAATGCGTTAGTACGTAGCTGATACCATCTGCTTTCATTTTCACAGCCTAGTGCAAGACGCGCAGTCACAGAGTGCTGCTCCAATGTGACCTCTTCAGCAAGAGATCAGACAGCAAGGACACAGCGGCAGAACCACCCTCTCCTTTACTATTCAATACAAATGTTACTCTCTTGTCAGTTACTCGCAATCAAATTGCACATTATATATAAAAGATTTTCTGGCGGCAAGAAAAAGATACATTACTGCTTTAAAACCATTTTACCTTAAGAAAAATTCCAGTTAGAAATTAAGTATTTCTATTTCTGTATTTTATACTTGAGCAACTTTGATAAAGCAGCATCTTGGTGTTTGCAACATGGACATTTAAACCAAGAGATGTGGGTGCCTTCTGCACATGACCTTTACCCCCTCCCTGTACCTCAGAACAGCGATGATTGAATGCAGTGTGTATCTGCATTGTGCTTCCCTTTCTAAGTGAATGGATTCTGACAGAGCTATTTCAGAATAAAATAATAATGATGGACAGCCCCTGGCCATGTGGTGACAGATAAGCCTGTTTCAGTTTATAAATTTCATTCCGGTGTAGTTAGGTAGTCACATTATTAATGGTGAATGTGATATATACATCTAGGAACAGTGCAGACTATTCGTCATGTCTCAGGTCCAGGTGACCCTCTCCACTCAGACTATTTATACTGTATAGTACTGTGTTACATTATATGGTAATATATATTTGTTCTATTTCATTTGAAAATACTGCAATGTATTGACGGCAACCAGGGCAGCCATCGGGGGATACTGTGAGAACTTGTGTCCCGGGCCCCCACCCCTGGCTCCTACAGCCAATACCTCTAGAGCTGCACCTGTCTGCGAATCAACAAGCCTTATCTGTGCATCAGCTCTCTGTAAACCGTTCCTGTAGGTCTGCAACACTCCACCTATATGTAACGTCACAATGTATGACATCACGTAGGGGTGGAGCAGTGCGGCAGAATCTTTTTTCTGGGGGCAGGGAGAGGCCCTGTTTATTTTGTCAGTCCCAGGCCCCACAATTTCTGATGGCAGTCCTGACTGCAACTAAAATATACATATAGCAAGCATTGCCTTAGCCAGTATTTTATTTCTTTCAGTGAAATGTTCATTGCTACTTACCTTCTTATCAGAACAAATGCTGGAACTTCATGTGCTCAAAATGTATTGTCAGTTTGTAACAATACATCATCAGAAACATGCTTCTGGTTCATAATTGTCAATATACTGTATAAAAAGGATTCCCAGGGGGAAAGGAAGTGACAATTTACCTTTGTACTGACCTGTCTGTAAGATGGACAGGACAGACTATATACTTATGGGCTCTCACGTGTCCTAGTTTTAAACTTGCATTTGAAAGGATATGATCGTTGGCGGTTGCAATGCCGGGTCTGCAGTGCAGACCAAAATGACCAGTAGGGGGCTGGATAACACAACTAGCCAATGGGAGACTAGGGGATGGACAGACAGACCACGAAGGTCGCTGATTGCTCTGTCCCAGTGAGCTTACCATTCCCGAAGACTCCCAGCAATATTGAACAGTGTTTGCAGGTACAGTTAGTGTTTTTAATGTTATCCGCCTCCCCTCTGGTAGTTTTGTTCTGTGCTAGAGCCCTAGCATTGCAAGTACATTTCCACAGACACTTTTAGGTTTATTTATCAATGAGTGATAAAACCCGTTGCGTATGATAAATGGTGCTCCAGCCAATCAGCTCCCAACTGCCATGTGTTCAGCTCCTAACTTTCATGTTTTTGAAAAATTACAGTTGATCGCTGATTGGCTGCAGTACAATTTATCATAGGCAATGAGTTTTATCATTCACAATAGTTTTATCACTCTCTGATAAATGGGCCTCTGTTTTGTTGTTGAGAATGCCACGTTAACAGTGTTACCTACATGGCCAACTTTGTTACTAAGCCAGCTACCCTGATCCAAAATGACACATCATAAATGAGAACATAAATGGGCTAGTCACAATGCGAATCGATCTTGCGGGATTCAGCATACTGCACAAGCAACAAAGAAATCAGCTTCTGTGCAAGAGCTGGATCAGGCGTCTGCACACGAACAGAGATAGCTAGTGCGTACTGATTTATCCGGCTGTCAATGCACTACAATCTCTGTGAAATAAGTATCTCCGAGGGGTAATATGCTGAGTCGCAGATACGTGCTGAGTCCCAGATACATGCCGAGTCGCAGATACGCGCTGAGGCGCAGATACATGCTGAGTCCCAGATACATACCGAGTCGCAGATGCATGCTGAGATGCAGATACATGCCGAGTCGCAGATACGTGCTGAGGCGCAGATACATGCTGAGTTGCAGAATCTTGCTGAGTCCCAGATATGTGCTGAGTCACAGATACATGCTGAGTCACAGATAGACGCTGAGTCGCAGATACATGCTGAGATGCAGATACATGCTGAGTCACAGATAGACGCTGAGTCACAGATACATGCTGAGATGCAGATACATGCTGAGTCCCAGATACATGCCGAGTCGCAGATGCATGCTGAGATGCAGATACATGCTGAGTCCCAGATACATGCCGAGTCGCAGATGCATGCTGAGATGCAGATACATGCTGAGTCCCAGATACATGCCGAGTCGCAGATGCATGCTGAGATGCAGGTACATGCTTTGTCGCATATATGTGCTGAGGCGCAGATATGTGCTGAGTCCCAGATATGTGCTGAGTCCCACGAGTGGGATTAGTCTCTGTTAGTTGGCATGCTGACTGTCGGGATTTTGAGAGGTCAGGATGCAGGTGTTGGTATTGTCTCCTGACCGCTGGTCACATAACTACAGCCCACCTATTGCCATGTGCAGGATGGGAGGCATTCAATTTACTGGCTGTCGGGATCCCAGCTGTCAGGATACCGACGCTGGAATCCCGACACCCACTGAAATACCAGCGGTCAAAATCCCGACCGCTTGCTGAAATCCCCACTCGGAATATAACCCTGTACCAACCGTAGGTCGCCACCGGATCCGAAACGCGGCAGGTGCAGCGAGCCCGCATGGCTTTATAAATTGTCTCAGGACATTTGCGGTTACATGCACTTGACAAAGGATCATAAACATCTGAAACGCGCTGTGCATCTCAGGATATTTGAGACGCATTGTATCATCTCAGGACATTTGCGGTTACATGCACTTGACAAAGGATGATGAACACCTGAAACGCGCTGTGCATCTCAGGACATTTGAGACGCGTTGTATCGTCTCAGGACATTTGAGGTTACATGCACTTTACAAAGGATGATGAACATCTAAAACGCGCTGTGCATCTCAGGACATTTGAGACGCGTTGTATCGTCTCAGGACATTTGCGGTTACATGCACTTGACAAAGGATGATGAACACCTGAAACGCGCTGTGCATCTCAGGACATTTGAGACGCGTTGTATCGTCTCAGGACATTTGCGGTTACATGCACTTGACAAAGGATGATGAACATCTAAAACACGCTGTGCATCTCAGGCTATTTGAGACGCGTTGTGGTTACATGCACATGCGTTGTGCTAAGGACCGCATTCCATTTGGGATCCTGCTGAAACTAATCTTCCAACTAGGCAAAGCTTGTGGGGTGTTGCTGGTTTGCCAGCCAGGAACTCTTAAGATCAAGGCACACACCACTTTCTCCACATGGTATGAAACAGGAGTTCCTGACAATGTATGCATTTTATTACATTTTGGGATACCAGCACCGGACTTGGGTCAAATTTCTTTTCCTCAATAGGTGTCTTGTATTGTGTCACGTTACGCATTCTATCTGTGGTACAAAGTCTGTTACTAGAATCATCTTTTTATGTATTTTATGTGTTTTTAACAGAAGGTTTAGTGCACTGTGTCACTTTATATCCAGTGTAATTTGTAATAAATTTGTGCTGCAAAATCAAGCACAATAAGTGATTTATGTGTACGCACTTAGGAACATCCATTTAGCTGTAACACTCACAGTTGGTACTAGTTTTCCTTCTTTTGTCTACAGTTTTATAAGTATTGGAGTTTTACTTATTTTTGGTATTTGAAGTGTGCTGCATGCTCCCTTTTAACTGCGTAGAACTCACCACCCACCATCCCAATATATACATTCTCCTCAACATGGCACAGAACTATATGATCAGAGGTTGCTCATCATAACTTATTGCGTCATAACATGTCTTCTTAATCAGTGCAGTCTGTTTTGTTGATAGAGTGTTATACCCCTTTCAGAATAAAAAGCCCCCTTTCAGACAGGTGGCTGGACCTGGCTAATTGCCAGGTCGGCTACATCACTGCACACAGGGACAATGCTGGCGCTTGGAGATGAAATCATCTTCATGTGCCGGCGCTTCCTATGCTGTACTTAGGTCCCGGGTTGGATTGACCTGGTTACCTTTTTACATTTGAGCCTTACCCAGGTCCTTCCCAGGAAACACCATGCTCACAGGGATTCCCAGATTACGGTATTATTGAATTGCATTGAAATACTTTATTGTCAATGTACAATAACAGAAATACATTCATGAACTCACACGGCCTTTATACAGCAGGGCACAAACACAACAACAAACCTATATACAGTTTTTCAGGCTCATTCTAACGATGATCGATATATTTCCTCAATAGAGGGAAGATTAGCATCAATAACATATTCAGCCAATCTCACAACCCTCTCCTAAAGCTTACAGTCTACTTCAGAGCTGTTCCCATACCAAACACATTTTCAAAAACACAGTAACACAAATTCACCAGATTACTTGTCACTAGATTCATCGTCTGCAAATTCCGAGGAAAATTTAGGCGCTGTTGTGCCTTTAACCATAGTTACAATATTTTATGTCCATGACATGTCCTCAGATATGGTGACCCCTTAACAATCTGAGATTAATTATCCTCTCTACCTCTAAGTAATTTAGAGCTAATGGCTACAGATTTGGCTTCACTAGTCTTCTAAAAACACTAAAATAGATCATTATCTTCACTCCGTTTAATCAGGTGATCAATTTCGTCCTGATATGCCTTCTAATCGCCATTAGTAATGAGACCCACTATGGTCGTATTATCGGTGAACTTGACAATAGAATTAGATTAGATTAATCCTAACTACAGTGGACATCACGTTTCCCAATCTTACTAGCGGAGTCCTGTTAATTAAAACATCCAAGATCCAGTTGCACAGAGACACATTACATCCTACCTTACAGACTCTGACTACCAATGTTGCTGGGAAAATGGTATTAAACACTGAACTGTAGTCGATGAAGAGTAATCTCACATAGGTATTAGGCAGTTCTAAGTCACTGAGGGAAGAATGGACCACTGTAAGCAAAGCATCCTCAGTCTGCCTATTCTCTCTGTAGCCACACTGATGTCTAGCAAAGTCATCCTGCAGACTACTTTTAGTATGTGCCCATGTAAGTTTCTAAAAACATTTTATAATAAGTGGAATGAGTGCAATTGATTCGTAGTCGTTAAGACCTGTGACCTTGGGACTTTTTAGGACTGGAAAAATCAAAGTAGACTTACTGTAAAACATTCGGGGACAATACATTTCAGCATGGATATGATAAAACCCCCACAAGCTGGCCAGCACAGAACTTTAGTACTACTTACCCCGGTATCCAGCCAGGGGCTGGTGCCTTCCTAGCTGTAACTATCTGTAAACTTTCTCTAACATCTTGTTCTGAGAAAACCAATACTGAATCCACACATGTAATAGAGCATTATTTCTCTAGTGCTACTATCCCTTTCATAATGAGCATAGAGGTTACTTAACTCACCTGCTAAGGATGCATTCGTATTACCTGCAATAGGATTTTCAATTTTATACTTTGCTGTGCTCTGTGTGTTATAGATGATGGTACTAACAATTCTTCAACTCTACAGAATAAGTATAAACTACAGTATATTACGGTGATGAAGAGGAAAATAACTAATTATTTATTTCCTCACTATTTATTTTTCATAATACGTATAGTTTACATATGTCTCAAACTCCATCTCCCAGGAAGATGCGCTTTCTCTGTAACGTTTGTCAGCAATACCTTCCATCTGCCTCGGGTTACTTCTCATCCTACAGTACTGGGCTGTAATCAAATGTCTATGAATACTGAGGCCACATAGTGTGCAGGAACCCATGCAAAATCTGCTTACTCAACAACTAGCTAAGGAACAGAAGGTTTATATACACAAAATAAGACAAAATAAGAAAACATTACAAGGTAACCCTTTCACTGGCAAGCATGCTGCACATAAGTAGAGTATGTTTGGTTCGTTGGGTCGGCAGTAACTAGGTCGACAGTCATTAGGTCAACCACTATTGGTCGCAGTGACTAGGTCGACACATGAAATAGGTCGATGCGGTCATTAGTTTGACATGGGAAAAGGTCAACATGAGGTTTTTATTTTTGGGGGTTGTTTTCTTCATAAAGTGACTGGGAACCCCAATTAGTGCACCGGGTCCACGTGGATCGTAAAGTATGAAAAAGTTCAAAACATGAAAAAGAAATGTGAAAAACTCATGTCGACCTTTTCATTTGTCGACCTTTGTCATGTCGACCTAGGGACCATGTTGACCTAATGACCATGTTGACCTAATGCATGTCAACTAATAGTGGTTGACCTAAAGAGTGTCGACATAAGTTGTCGACCTAAAGACCTTATATATTATATGTCATATATTAGTGTTCTTCGGGCCTGATGCAAAGTTGGCAGTGTACACGGAAGAATGATTTGTATATTTGCCAGTATGAAGGTTTGCTATTAGTCATCATCATCGGTGAGTATTTGTATCTCCTTACCCCATACTGGGTACAAAAATAACACTACCAAAAAGGGAGGAGGGAAGAACGGGATTATTGGTAATAAAACAGAATTGTATCATTTGTATAAAACAATGTTTTGCAACTTACAGATAAGTCTAAACTGCTTTCATGTTTCGGACTGGTTTCCAATATCAAAACTCCTCTTACATTCTCAAGTGTCATCCCCACATCATTCCTTTGACAAGTGCTTCAATCTGCTTACACCAGAGAAGTTCTGTAAGTCTGGTCACTTGCTGAAATGCTTTTGATATACATCACTGTCATACCTGGACATTTTGGCGCCCTGTGCTTACCTGAGTTCCCCCACCACATTCTCCCTGGCACTTGCACAATCCTCAACCCTCCACCCACCATTTTTTGCTTTCATCCCATGCTGCATAGTCAATATTTACGTAAAAACACCCTCACCAAACTTTGCTTATGCTTTCTCTGCAATAGCAATAAAGCAACCATGTAAAAATGTCAGGAAACTGTTTGTGATCGGCATAGCCACAATGGAAGTCTCACTCAACTAATGTCACAGTCGTGCTGCAGTGGTTGCGGCAAAGCAGTTTGCATCACCCTTTGTTGGCAGGAGTCCACCAGGGCAAGAAGATCTCCTGGTTACAAATGAATGGCATTTTCAGTGAATTACAAAAAGACCGGATGGCACATTTTCATGTGGAACTTTGAAAAGATTTTGAACAAGATCTTGGGCAGTTTTAATTTCATTAAAAGTCTATTTTACAATTGTATCTTTCTTTTAGTTGTATTTTATTACTATTTTAGTGTAATAAATTCACATGGTCCCACAATTCCTCATTTCCCCAGTACACAGAGCCCAGGGGTTTGGAGGTGAACATTATAATTTTTCAGCACAGGGCTGGCAGTTTTTGGAAGTGGAAGGCAACCCCACATAGATACTCCAGATAATGATGAACATGGCTGCAATGGTTCTGTTGTGGGAACCACAGTTTGGGTTTCTCTTATCAGAATCAGAATCAAATTTATTGACCAGTTATACAACAGTACACCTGGAATTTGTATCCGGTCAACTGCATGCCACAAAATTCACAAATATTCAACATACAAACATAAAATAAAAACAGTCAACATACAATCATTAAAACCAACAGAGCTAAAGCAGCGATGTTTTAGAAGAAGAATTACATAATTCAACAATTATTTAACAAACGGATTGCCTGAGGGAAAATGCTGTTTTTTGTCTGACAGTTTTTACGGGATGCACTCTATATAGGGGTAATTCTGAGTTGATTGCAGCAGGAATTTTGTTAGCAGTTGGGCAAAACCATGTGCACTGCAGAGGAGGCAGATATAACATGTGCAGAGAGAGTTAGATTTGGGTGTGGTGTGTTCAATCTGCAATCTAAATTGCAGTGTAAAAATAAAGCAGCCAGTATTTACCCTGCACAGAAACAAAATAACCCACCCAAATCTAACTCTCTCTGCACATGTTGTATCTGCCTCCCCCTGCGGTGCACATGGTTTTTTGCTAACAAAATTCCTGCTGTGATCAACTCAGAATTACCCCCTATAGCTCCTACCTGATGATAGCAACTGAAACGGAGAACAGCCCAGATGTGTCTCATCCTTTACAATATTGCTAGCTTGTTTCTCCACCCTTGATAAATACAATTCCTGAACAGATGGCAAACCCACCCCAATTATTCTTTTTGCAGTTCTCACAATTCTTTGGAGCCTATGCCTATCATGTTCAGTTGTTGAACCAAACCATATTACAACCGACGAGCACAGCACAGACTCGATTATGGCCGAATAGAACAGAATCAGCAACTCACATGGGGGGCTACATTTTTTCAGCTGTCGTAAAAAGAACAGTCTTTGCTGAGTCCTTTTGACAATTGCATCAAAATTGACCCCCTACTTAAGGTCTTGTGAGATTATTGACCCCAAGAACTTAAAGGAGCCCACCATAGACACAATATTGCTAGCTATTGTAAGTGGGGGCACAGTGACCAAACCCCTCCTAAAATCAGCAACCATCTCTACTGTTTTAAGTGGACTAAGCTCTAGATTGTTTTTACAACACCACAGGGCCAACTTGTAGACCTCTCTCTGATATGCTGACTCATCTCCATCCTTGATTAGGCCAATGACAGTGGTGTCATCCGCAAATTTAAAAAATTTCACGGATGACTCACCAGCGACACAGTCATTAGTATATAGTGAGAAAGCATAGAGGATAGGATGCATCCCTGAGGAGCACCCATACTAGTTGTACATACACTAAAAGTGATATCCCCTGCTTTCACAGACTGTTTCCTGTTTGTTAAGAAATCGACAATCCAGTTACAGGTGGATAATGGAACCCCACAGTTTAACAACTTGGAGAACAATTGTGTTAAATGCTGAACTGAAATCTACGAACAGGATCCTCGCATAGGTACTAGACAGATCAACATGTTGCAAGATGTAATGAAGCCCCATGTTGACCGCATCCTCTATGGACCGATTTGCTCTATAGGCAAACTGCAGGGAATCCAAGTGAGGACCTCTTTCAAATTATTCAGCACCAAACGTTCCAGGGTTTTCATGACTAACGATGTAAGGGCGATAGGCCTGTTGTCATTTAAACCTGAAATGGCAGATTTCTTAGGTACCGGGATGATGGTGGAACATTTCAAACAGGTAGGAAACACCTTTCAAACCTGCAATAAAAATAATTGAGCTCATCGACCAATTTCCGGCCCATAGCAGTAGGGGTAGGCACTTTTTTTTATAGTTAGTAACAGCCTGCATTCCTCTCCACACAGATACAGGGTCATTTGCAGAGAAATTTTTCAACAACTTATCAATAAAACACCTCTTGGCAACCTTCATTTCCCTAGTCAGGGTGTTCCTGGCCTTATTCCCACTACTATAGGCCTCTTCCTTAGCACGACTCAACTTCCTAAGCTTATTAGTGGTAACCTGCACACATGGTTAGACTGGTCCAGAGAGGTACATTGTAAACCCCTGGTGGGCCCCACTGCCTGTGGCACCAACTCCTCCTCTAGGAATCAGGTTCCTGAAAATAGGAGGCACTGGGGACTTGGGGATCAGCGTTCAGAAGCCAGAGTAATCCACCAATGAAAATATAAAACTGCATACCAGACGTGTGGAGCTAGAGCAGGGACCAGCTGCTGGAAGGCTGATATCTCTGGTTCTGGGCATAGTAGAGATAAGTTGCTAGTGTCCACCGAAAGGAGAGAGTCAGAGCTATTGGTGTATACACTCAGTAAAACTCTAAGTCAGACAAAACCTGAGATATCTGGCTGGGAAGAGCAACTAACAGGCTCGGATGGGGACCACTGCTTGAAAGTTTGATATCTCTGGTTCCCCAGGGCCAATTTTAAAAAATCTGGTACCCCGGCAAAAAGGGGACCCTCAGCTATCAGCCTAGGGCCCATCTACTCCTAGGGACTTAGAGAATCTGCTCATTGAGCCCATACGAAAAGAAGGCCTTGACCATTCATTTTCTAATGGTTAGCCAAAACTTTGTGGCGACTGGCCACACCCTCACTGGATACTGCTGCAGTACCCCTGTGGGCCCTTCATGGCCCAGTCCAACATTGCATGCCCATGCTATTTAGTTTTGTTTTTACTGTGCCCCCTGCATCGTATAACTAGCACAGAATGTCTAGTGCTGCAATATTTAAAGAATTTGAAGTGGTGATGTTGCCTAATTTCTTTTATAGAGGTTCACCCATTTCTATAGCACATACTAAATGGGATTTTCCATGCAGTGTAAACAGTAGAATCCCCATTGAAATGGATGAGTTATTGCAGGGATGCACAAATCCAATTGCGTTCTAAACACTTTTGTAAATCCATACGAGCTCATCATGCAGTAGTATACTGCATATCAGGGTCATACAGGGGTAGTGCAACAAGTGCTGCCATCCAAGGTGCAATGTTAAGGGGTTGGCATATGTTAATCGCATATGTTAGTACATATGCGATTAGCATCACTGCGGTGGGCTGCAATGTATTTTAATACATCCTGCCCAGGGGCTTAGATTTAAAATGAAAATAGCAGTGGTCCTGCTACACCACTCACTGTGCACGCTGCTGCAGCACCCCTCTCTTCCCCGGCTGCTACAGCACCTCTCTCTGCCACAGCTGCTGCTGCAGCACCTCTCTCTGAATTAGAAACTGCAGAGTAACATGTATACACGGCTCTACTGTGGAATAACGTATATAAATGGCTCTATGGTGGAATAACATGTATAAGGGGCTCTACTGTGTTGTGTAATGTGTATAAGGGGCTCTACTGTGTTGTGTAATGTGTATAAGGGGCTCTACTGTGTGGTGTAACATGTATAAGGGGCTCTACTGTGTGGCTTAAAGTATATAAGGGGTACTACAGTGTGGTGTACTGTGAATAACTGATACTACTGGTGTATTGTGAATAACGGACAATAATGTGCGGTGTAATCTGAATTGGTACTATCCTGTGGCAACGCCCTTCCCCATGAAGCCACATCCCTATATTTTTGTTGCGCGCCTTTGGCGCACACTGTCCCAATTTTAAGCATGGGGGTGCCCAAAGGAAACTTTCACCCTGAGATCCACAAGTTCTAGAACCAGCCCTGTCACCAATTTTAGTATTTTTGAATATTTTTTTTTCTTTTCAAATGTAACATGCACCCAATTCAGTACCGGAGAGGGTGCACCGAAACATACCCTTGCTCCAGGCACCATGGCACCTAGCTACACCTCTGAGTATATGTATTGATACATCGTGATGTATTTTATTTTATCCACTAACATTATTCATCACAAATTCCAAGTTTTACCTGTATAGGGGTCCATTTATTAAAGTGTTAAGATGTAAACTAATTAGATGCACTATTTATTAATGCTATAATAACACTCACTACCTCCCTCGCCTTAGTTCTCTATGGCAGTGGTTCTCAAACTGTGTGCCGTGGCACCCTGGGGTGCTTCGGACATCTGCAGGGGTGCTTTGGATTGGTGGTCCAGGACCAATTCAAATGATTAATGGTCAATGTAATAGACAAAACCAGTGCTGGTGACTGCCAATCATAAAATATGTGACAAACAGATGTGAATCCTGTTCCTCACCACACAAGTGAACCTAAGGATGGCATATAAACACAGTTTACTTAATTTAATTTAGACTTCTCAATAAGAAACTTTGGCCTAGGGGTGCTGTGAAAAACATTTACTGTAAAACTCATTTAAAATAATAGAGTGTATTTAACTTAAAACATATGCTTCATTTAAGAATTGACTATTAACCAATCGTCTTACCTTTGCAGGATCAGTATGAAGAACATGAAAAGTAACCCTCCTTGTAGTAAGAGGTAGAGGGCTTGCTGGGGAAACCATTGTCTTCTCACTTAAGGACAGAGTTATACGGTAAAGGAACTTGAGACCTGTAGTGTCCAGTACATACGTGTATGCCAAGTGTAACTCTTGCAGAGTGGTAGCGTGGGAATACAGACAGGTGGCACAATTTTCTTGTCTCCATGCCCTAACAAAGCCTGCTGGCTTATTGGCATTGTCCGAGTGCTCAGCAGAATGAGCTACACACAAAATTCTCCCAGCAAAGACTAGACTTCTTTAAATTGTGAAAATCTCTCACAGGAACCAGGAATTTTAAACGTACATATCTTTTGTAGCTAAGCTTTTACCATCTGTTCCCTTATTTAAGTGCAGCCTTTTGAAACCTTGTAAATCCTAAGTGGGTTTTTTATATGTACATGTCCTTGGGATTTTACACTCAAAAAGCATTAAATGATTCTCAACTGGAAGCTACAATTAATATGTAATGAACCAAACAAAAATAGTTTATTTGACATTACCGTGCGGTCTCTCCTTTTCAAATGAAAATTACATTATCAGGCTAACTATGCCATCTGCAGTATTTTGACATTGTATTTTCTATGACATAATAGGAACTGTAACCTGTTATTTTTTTGAATGTCATCAAAATGCTGTTTACCCCTTGGCATAATTCACTATTTGTACTTATAATGTAGGTACACATACTGTACCTGAGAAATCCTTTCATGTATTGCTGAGTTTACATCTGTTGTTATGGAAACCCCTTTCCTCTTTTCATCTCTTCCAATCAGTAAAGAATGATACTGTAAAAATGGTGGAAGCATTGGCCTAATTCAGAGTTGATCGCACCAGCAAATTTGTTAGCTAATGGGCAAAACCATGTGCACTGCAGGGGGGGGGGGGGGGGGGAGCAGATGTAACTTGTGCAGAGAGAGTTAGATTTGGATGGGGTGTGTTCAAACTGAAATCTAAATTGCAGTGTAAAAATAAAGCAGCCAGTATTTACCCTGCACAGAAACAAAATAACCCACCCAAGTCTAATGGGTCCTACACACGAGGTGCCCGGGGTCCAATACGGCTGACGGGTTACCCGCCAGGGGGCAGGAAAGGGGGGGGGGGGGTAGTGACGGGGGGAGTAAAGTTTCTTCACTCCCCCCATCACCCGCCTCCATAGCAGTGCATGCTAATATGGACAAGATTGTCCATATTGGCATGCATGTATAAACAACCCGGCACCAACGATGAACGAGCGCAAGGCCGCACATCGTTCATTGTTGGTGCCTACACACTGAACAATATGAATGAGTTCTCGTTCATTAATGAACGAGAACGTTCATATAGCTCAGTTACTTCTTTCAGTGTGTAGGGCCTTTAACTCTCTCTGCACATGTTATATCTGTCCTACCTGCAGTGCACAAGGGGCCTAATTCAGACCTGAACGTTTGCAAGCGATTTTTGCACTGCTGCGATCAGATAGTCGCCGCCTACAGGAGGAGTGTATTTTAGCTGTGCAAGTATACGAACGTATGTGTAGCAGAGCTGTACAAACAGATTTTGTGCAGTCTCTGCGCAGCCCAGGACTTACTCAGCTGCTGCAATCACATCAGCCTGTCCGGGACCGGAATTGACATCAGAAACCCTCCCTGCAGACGCTTGGATACGCCTGCGTTTTTTCCAGACACTCCCTGAAAACGGTAGGTTGACACCCACAAATGCCTTCTTCCTGTCAGTCTCCTCGCGATCGCCTGTGCGAACGGATCCGTCGCACAAACCCATCGCTGAGCGGCTATCCGCTTAGTACCCACGTGATGCACCTGCGCATTGCTGTGCATACACATGCGCAGTTTGGACCTGATCGCCCGCTGTGCGAAAACGCACAGCAGCGATCAGGTCTGAATTACCCCCATGGTTTTGCCCATTAGCCAGAGCCGGCCATAGGCATAGGCAAACTAGGCAATTGCCTAGGGCATTTAATATGCCTAGGGGCATCAGCAACTTCTGCTGATTAAAATGATATGCAGCATGCCTATATTCTGTGTGTAGCATTTCATATGCAGATACAGCCACAGTCTCACACAATATATAGGCATGCAGCATATAATTTTAATCAGCAGGAGCTGCTTGTGCTTCCTAGCCACATAGCAATGCAAATAAGCTGCATTTTCATAAAAAAAGGTGCCAGACATTAACATTGAGGCAAGAATTATGAGGACACATCTGTATCTAAGCAGAGGCAGAGGTCACAGTGTTATTTGGCAGTGTGAGTGCTGTGTGCATGTGAGTGGGTTGGTTGTGCAGTAGTGTTCGGAATATGTGTAAGGAGCATTATGTGTGTCATGTAAAAATGATTTAATAATATGCAACATATGTGTAAAGGGCCACAATGTGTATCATTATGGGGTCGATTCTATTCGGCAACTAATGAATAGCGCCGGGAATTAGCTCCCGACGCTATTCAATTCAGCAACTAGTTACGTCGGCGATGGCCCGTTCTCGCCGACAAAACAGGTAGTTTTGTCGGGAGAACGGGCATTCTCCGACTTAACTCCCCGGCGAGAGGCTGATTCCCGACAGAATCAGCCTCGCGCCGGCCGCGAGGCAGCACTTTTGTCGGGTTTCTCTTCTCATCCCCCGGGGATGAGAGAAGAATTCCCGACAATTGCAGGTAACTAGTTGCTGAATTGAATAGCGTCGGGAGCTAATTCCCGGCGCTATTCATTAGTTGCCGAATAGAATCGACCCCATTATGTGTATAAGGGCATTAATAATGTGCGGCATATGTATAACAGGGTACTACTGTATGTGTGTCATTATGTATATAGGGACACTAATAATGTGCAGCATATGTGTAAGGGGCACTATGTGTGATTATGTGTATAAGGGCATTAATAATGTTAATACTACTGTAAGATGTAATGTGAATTATGGACACTATCGCATGATCAAATGTGAATAAAGTTGCAGTACTGTGTGGCGTAATTTGAATTGGGGTTACTATTGTGTGGCCATGCCCCTTGCCAGCAAAAACACACCCCTGTTTGCGCTGTGCGCCAAATAAGCGACCTGTTTCTATTTAAAATATAGGGGGTACAAACACCAAAATATGGACTGTTATGGGTAAGGGGTGATGGTGCTGGGAAAGAGGTGCAGGGTCAGAGGTGGAACTAGCGGCGGTGCTAGGGGGCACCAGCCAAAATCTTGCCTAGGGCATCATATTGGTTAGGGCCGGCTCTGCCATTAGCTAACAGATTTGCTGCTGCAATCAGGTCTGAATTAGGCCCAATGTCTCATTGTAGATCTATAGTCTGAATCCGGATCAGAGAGCATTCAGAGCTGTGACTGGTAGAAAGGATGCAATGGACCACAAGTCAGGGCACCTTGGGAAGTCGCTGAGAAGCAGGCGGGATTTATACCAGTCACACAGGTGGCAATAGTTCCCATTAGCTGCATACAAGTGAAGTGGCAACACGGTTATTTAATGTAGTACAGATTCTTCATTTTTCGGTGTGTTTACTGATCAAATTAATGCTACTGTATATTCTTATCTAAGGTTGTAGTGCGCATACAGGGTGGCCCAAAAGTAGGCATACTGTAAGTATATATTTATACTATGTTTATATTACATTATTTATTTAATGCTATTTATACTATATTTACACTACATAGTATATTTCTTTGTTCCTCACTCAGATTCCCTGCTATCATTCCAATTCTGCAACAACAACAACAAAAAAGAAAGAATAATAATAATAATAATAATAAAATTGTATTTGTATAGTGCTGTTTCTCCAATAGGACTCAAGGCGCTTAACAGATACATAGCATAATATAGTACAGAAACAATGAAGTACAGAAAGCTTTTGCTAAAATACAGAAGCATGTAGATACTAAAGGGACATTATGGAATGTTTTAGTAAACAGGAAAGTCTTGAGTCTACTTTTGAAGGATTCTATAGTTGGGGCCTCTCGCACTGTGCGGGGAAGTGAGTTCCATAGAGTCAGAGCCGCATGACTAAAAGCTCGACCCCCAGATGAATTACGGGAGATTAAAGGTAATGCTAAAAGTCCTTCATCTACAGATCGCAGTAATCGAGTGGGGCAGTATGGGGTCAGAAGCTTTTTCAGGTACCTTGGGCCTTGGTCATGTAATGCTTTGAAACTCAGTAAGCCAATCCTGAAGATGATTCACCATCTTACAGGCAGCCAGTGAAGGGAGTAGAGGATGGGTGTTATGTGGCTAGAACAGGGCTGATTGGTTAACAGCTTGGCAGCTATGTTTTGCACCAGCTGTAAGCAGTGCAATTATTTTGCTGAAAGACCAAGGTAGAGGGTATTATAGTAGTCTAATCGAGATGATACAAATGCATGTATGACTTTTGGCAGACCATCTGAGGGAATTAAGTTATTGATTCTGGCTATGGCCCTCATTCCGAGTTGTTCGCTCGTTATTTTCCTTCGCATCGGTGCGATTTTCCGCTAACTGCGCATGCGCAATGTTCGCACTGCGGCTGCGCCAAGTAAATTTGCTAAGAAGTTTGGTGTTTTACTCACGGCATTACGAGGTTTTTTCTTCGTTCTGGTGATCGGAGTGTGATTGACAGGAAGTGGGTGTTTCTGGGCGGAAACTGGGCGTTTTATGGGTGTGTGTAAAAAAATGCTGCCGTTTCTGGGAAAAACGCGGGAGTGGCTGGAGAAACGGGGGAGTGTCTGGCCGAGCGCTGGGTGTGTTTGTGACGTCAAACCAGGAACGAAACTGACTGAACTGATCGCAGTGGCAGAGTAAGTCTCAAGCTACTCAGAAACTGCTAAGAAATGTCTATTCGCAATTTTGCTAATCTTTCGTTCGCAATTCTGCTAAGCTAAGATACACTCCCAGAGGGCGGCGGCTTAGCGTGTGCACTGCTGCGAAAAGCGGCTAGCGAGCGAACAACTCGGAATGAGGGCCAATGTTCCTCAGGTTAAAGAATGAAGATTTGATTGTGGCTGATATATGATGTTTAAGTGTCAAGCCACCATCCAGGACAATGCCAAGATTCCGCACATGATCAGTAGAGATGAGCGGGTTCGGTTTCTTTGAATCCGAACCCGCACGAACTTCACTTTTTTTTCCACGGGTCCGAGCGACTCGGATCTTCCCGCCTTGCTCGGTTAACCCGAGCGCGCCCGAACGTCATCATGACGCTGTCGGATTCTCGCGAGGCTCGGATTCTATCGCGAGACTCGGATTCTATATAAGGAGCCGCGCGTCGCCGCCATTTTCACTCGTGCATTGAGATTGATAGGGAGAGGACGTGTCTGGCGTCCTCTCCATTAGAATAGAGATAGATAGATTAGATAGAGAGAGATTGTGCAGAGTCGCAGACAGAGTTAGTTTACCACAGTCAGTGACCAGTGCAGTTGCTAGTTAACTTTTATTTAATATAATATATCCGTTCACTTCTCTCTGCTATATCCGTTCTCTGCCTGAAAAAAAAAACGATACACAGCACAGTCAGTCACACAGTGTGACTCAGTCTGTGTGCACTCAGCTCAGCCCAGTGTGCTGCACAGTCATCAATGTATAAATTAAAAGCTTATAATTAATTGTGGGGGAGACTGGGGAGCACTGCAGGTTGTTAGCAGGAGCCAGGAGTACAATTATATTAATTAACAGTGCACACTTTTGCTGCAGGAGTGGTGACCAGTGCCTGACCACCAGTATAGTATTGTTGTATACTACTAATATCTCTTTAAATATCAACCAGTCTATATTAGCAGCAGACACAGTACAGTGCGGTAGTTCACGGCTGTGGCTACCTCTGTGTCGGCACACGGCAGGCAGTCCGTCCGACCAGAATTGTATTATTTATTATTATATACCTACCACCTAACCGTGGTTTTTTTTTCATTCTTTATACCGTCATAGTGTCATCCTAATTGTTACGAGTATACTACTATCTCTTTATCAACCAGTGTACAGTGCGGTAGTTCACGGCTGTGGCTACCTCTGTGTCGGCACACGGCAGGCAGTCCGTCCGACCAGAATTGTATTATTTATTATTATATACCTACCACCTAACCGTGGTTTTTTTTTTCATTCTTTATACCGTCATAGTGTCATCCTAATTGTTACGAGTATACTACTATCTCTTTATCAACCAGTGTACAGTGCGGTAGTTCACGGCTGTGGCTACCTCTGTGTCGGCACACGGCAGGCAGTCCGTCCGACCAGAATTGTATTATTTATTATTATATACCTACCACCTAACCGTGGTTTTTTTTTCATTCTTTATACCGTCATAGTGTCATCCTAATTGTTACGAGTATACTACTATCTCTTTATCAACCAGTGTACAGTGCGGTAGTTCACGGCTGTGGCTACCTCTGTGTCGGCACACGGCAGGCAGTCCGTCCGACCAGAATTGTATTATTTATTATTATATACCTACCACCTAACCGTGGTTTTTTTTTCATTCTTTATACCGTCATAGTGTCATCCTAATTGTTACGAGTATACTACTATCTCTTTATCAACCAGTGTACAGTGCGGTAGTTCACGGCTGTGGCTACCTCTGTGTCGGCACACGGCAGGCAGTCCGTCCGACCAGAATTGTATTATTTATTATTATATACCTACCACCTAACCGTGGTTTTTTTTTCATTCTTTATACCGTCATAGTGTCATCCTAATTGTTACGAGTATACTACTATCTCTTTATCAACCAGTGTACAGTGCGGTAGTTCACGGCTGTGGCTACCTCTGTGTCGGCACACGGCAGGCAGTCCGTCCGACCAGAATTGTATTATTTATTATTATATACCTACCACCTAACCGTGGTTTTTTTTTCATTCTTTATACCGTCATAGTGTCATCCTAATTGTTACGAGTATACTACTATCTCTTTATCAACCAGTGTACAGTGCGGTAGTTCACGGCTGTGGCTACCTCTGTGTCGGCAGTCGGCAGGCAGTCCGTCCATCCATAATTGTATTATTATTATAATATATACCACCTAACCGTGGTTTTTTTTTCATTCTTTATACCGTCATAGTGTCATACTAGTTGTTACGAGTATACTACTATCTCTTTATCAACCAGTGTACAGTGCGGTAGTTCACGGCTGTGGCTACCTCTGTGTCGGCAGTCGGCAGGCAGTCCGTCCATCCATAATTGTATTATAATATATACCACCTAACCGTGGTTTTTTTTTCATTCTTTATACCGTCATAGTCAGTCATACTAGTTGTTACGAGTATACTACTATCTCTTTATCAACCAGTGTACAGTGCGGTAGTTCACGGCTGTGGCTACCTCTGTGTCGGAACTCGGCAGGCAGTCCGTCCATCCATAATTGTATTATAATATATACCACCTAACCGTGGTTTTTTTTTCGTTCTTTATACCGTCGTCATACTAGTTGTTACGAGTATACTACTATCTCTTTATCAACCAGTGTACAGTGCGGTAGTTCACGGCTGTGGCTACCTCTGTGTCGGCACTCGGCAGGCAGTCCGTCCAACCATAATTGTATTATATACCACCTAACCGTGGTTTTTTTTTCATTCTTTATACCGTCGTCATACTAGTTGTTACGAGTATACTACTATCTCTTTATCAACCAGTGTACAGTGCGGTAGTTCACGGCTGTGGCTACCTCTGTGTCGGCACTCGGCAGGCAGTCCGTCCAACCATAATTGTATTATATACCACCTAACCGTGGTTTTTTTTTCATTCTTTATACCGTCGTCATACTAGTTGTTACGAGTATACTACTATCTCTTTATCAACCAGTGTACAGTGCGGTAGTTCACGGCTGTGGCTACCTCTGTGTCGGCACTCGGCAGCCCGTCCATAATTGTATATACCAGTGACCTAACCGTGGTTTTTTTTTCTTTCTTTATACATACATACTAGTTACGAGTATACTATCTCTTTATCAACCAGTCTATATATTAGCAGCAGACACAGTACAGTGCGGTAGTTCACGGCTGTGGCTACCTCTGTGTCGGCACTCGGCAGCCCGTCCATAATTGTATATACCACCTAACCGTGTTTTTTTTTTTCTTTCTTTATACATACATACTGCAGTGCCACTCCTAGATGGGCCCGGTGTTTGTGTCGGCCACTAGGGTCGCTAATCTTACTCACACAGTCAGCTACCTCATTGCGCCTCTTTTTTTCTTTGCGTCATGTGCTGTTTGGGGAGGGTTTTTTGGAAGGGCCATCCTGCGTGACACTGCAGTGCCACTCCTAGATGGGCCCGGTGTTTGTGTCGGCCACTAGGGTCGCTAATCTTACTCACACAGCTACCTCATTGCGCCTCTTTTTTTCTTTGCGTCATGTGCTGTTTGGGGAGGGTTTTTTGGAAGGGACATCCTGCGTGACACTGCAGTGCCACTCCTAGATGGGCCCGGTGTTTGTGTCGGCCACTAGGGTCGCTTATCTTACTCACACAGCGACCTCGGTGCAAATTTTAGGACTAAAAATAATATTGTGAGGTGTGAGGTATTCAGAATAGACTGAAAATGAGTGTAAATTATGGTTTTTGAGGTTAATAATACTTTGGGATCAAAATGACCCCCAAATTCTATGATTTAAGCTGTTTTTTAGTGTTTTTTGAAAAAAACACCCGAATCCAAAACACACCCGAATCCGACAAAAAAAATTCGGTGAGGTTTTGCCAAAACGCGTTCGAACCCAAAACACGGCCGCGGAACCGAACCCAAAACCAAAACACAAAACCCGAAAAATTTCAGGCGCTCATCTCTAATTGATCAGTGGTTTGTAATTCTGAAACCCCAAGTGTAAGTCCAGTTGTTTGGCTATGCTGCAATCTTGTCCTTTGATGTTGCGGTCCTATCATAAGGACCTCTGTTTTATCCGAGTTCAGTCGCAGCCAACTGGCACTCATCCACTACTGGATCTCAGCTAAATAGCCATTTAGGGTTGTTATTGGGTTTTCAGTGCCAAGAGCAAAGGACAAGTACAGTTGTGTATCATCGGCGTAGCAGTGGTAGACCAGGCCATGGTGCCTGATTATTTTACCCAGTGGGAGCATGTATACTGCAAAAAGCATGGGGGATAGTATAGAACCTTGTGTGACACTACATGGCAATGGCACTGATAGTGATGGGTATAATCCAGATGATACTCTCTGTGACCTGCCAGTGAAAAATTATGTGTACCAGCTTAGGACTGTGCCATCCAGTCCACAGAAATTTATCAGTCGCTCAATCAGAAGCCCATGGTCCACGGTATCATATGCTGCCGAGAGATCCAGAAGGATTAAGATTGAACTGTCACCTTTGTCTCTTGCCATCAGAAGATCATTTAACACACACACCAGGGCTGTTTCAGTGCTATGTCTTCTCCTGAATCCTGATTGGAACCAATCATAAATATCATGGGTTGTCAGACGGGTTTCCACTTGATTTGCAACCACTTTCTCAATAACCTTTCCTAGAAAAGGAAGGTTTGATTCCGGTCTATAGTTGGTCATGCAGTTGGGATAATGAACAATCATTACTGTATACTAACTTTTGGGCCACCCTGTAGCTCAAATTGGTGCTGACTAATGATCATATGGGTGCTGCATTACATTCTGTACAAATGGGGGTATTTAATGGTCAAATTAGTGCTGCCTTGCATACCAGTCAAATGCAGTATGGTACTATAGTGGGTGCTGAGACAGGTATGCAGCTTACAAGGGGAGTGGCCATGTTGGTGTTGCTTTTACCTTTTTTCTTCTGGTAGTGCATACATTATGTCTTTACATTTACCATGTAACCCCTAGACTTTGGCTGTGGCAGCAATGGGGGTAATTCCAAGTTGATCGCAGCAGGATATTTTTTTGCAGTTGGGCAAAACCATGTGCACTGCAGGGGGGGGGGGGGGGCAGATATAACATGTGCAGTGAGAGTTAGATTTGGGTGGGTTATTTTATTTCTGTGCAGGGTAAATACTGGCTGCTTTATTTTTACACTGCAATTTAGATTGCAGATTGAACTCACCCCACCCAAATCTATCTCTCTCTGCACATGTTATATCTGCCCCCCCTTCAGTGCACATGGTTTTGGCCAACTGCTAAAAAATTTCCTGCTGCAATCAACTTGGAATTACCCCCAATGAGAGACACATTAATAATGTTATCTGGCAATATCTGCCATGGCAACCAAAAAAATATAATATACTGTATACGTTTAATCTACATTTTTTATACATACATTTATATCACCAGTACATGTATTCAATATATTACATGGATCTTTGATTTATATATTTAACTTCATTTATTTTTGATAGATCTACATAGAGTATTTCTTTTTGAAAGCTGCTGTAACCTCCCCACAAAGAAATGGTAGAGTGCTGCTCACTTATAATGACAACCTATTTAAACCATGAACAAAGTTGTTGGTTCCTGTAGTGCTGATAAATAATGACCGACATGCAATAATAACTATGTACATTATTCTGGGATTAAGAGTATAAACACAGGAAAGGATCTGTTAAGTACCACAGCTGTCTCTTGGTTTGTGGCTTTATCCTGGATTGTAAACCTATACAGCTTCATGTTATGTCAGGGAGAATATTTGACTACTCTATTTTTATCTCACACAGGGTCCTAGATCGGAGAGTGTAACATACTTTTGGATGCACACCAAATTTACATCAATGTAAAAAGAGCCAGGTTTATTATGGACAGACAAAATAACATCCAATCATTTACCGCAGACAGTATATCCTTTTGACATACTACTGTACAGAGGTCTGACTTCATTCACTCATTAGGGATTGCTACTTATAGCTATCCTACTCCACAGACTGTTTCCCATCAATCCATTGTAAATGCTTATGTCAAGCTATCAACCTGAAAGCTGCATCATGTGAGATGTCCTGCTCTACAATTCCACCACCATGCATCATCTAAACTAATGTGGTCACTCTATACCAACTAGTCCTTAGACAAGAAAGAAACTCAAAGTGCTGTACCTGGTATTTGTATGGTGAGTAATGTTTTGCTAACTCAGGACCAGTAAGTGTGAATAATTGAATGATGTTGTGGTTCTAACAAATAGGGCCCGATTCTGAGTCGCAGACTGATGCAACTGCTTTTGCGTCTGTTTCCATAGCTGTGTCTGTGTCTTTATGCTAATGCTAGTATCAGCCTCCCCCGGTGTAGAAGCCTGCGTCTATCCTGATGCGTAACCTAATCCTGAGGCTGCTCCTCCATCCCCCTACCTCATGCCTTGAACATCTCGGCTTTGCTTACATACTGCCATCAGGCTACCTCCCGCTTGCTTGCACCTCATGTCATCTGTCTGTCGCCCCTTCTCACTAGATTGTTAGCTCTTCAGAACAGGACCCTCTTTCCTCTTGATGTTTAAGCCCTCTTCTCGACACATTTCACTCACATCTCTCTCCTACTCAGCGACCATCTTTACCTGCTTTCTCTCCTACTGGTAAAGGCTCATCTCTCTCTATGGCTGCCAGCCCCAAGTAGTACGATGGTTACTCCCTCGCTACTTACATCTTAGCTGTATTATGTTTTGAGAATTGTGGTGCTCTATGTTACTTGTACTCTATTTTTGTTATTTATTTATTTACTGCAATGCTAAGTTTTGTCTCCCTGTACTGTCTTTTGTATGGTGCTGCAAAACACTTGTGGCGCCTTATTAATAAAATGTAATAATCTCCTATATATTAGCCCAGATCTGTGACTTTGTGCCTCATTTGCTAATGCTGGGTGGAGTCACAATGCTGGGCAAAGTTAGTCAAATGAGTCACAGATCTGGGCAAATCTAAAGGAGACTAGGAGCAGAAGCAGATGGTATGGGCATGGCACAGGCAGGGGTGTGTGAGGGGTGTGTGCCATACAGACAGACGGCACTGGCTCACTGTGTGCTTGACCCCCCAAATCAGCATACTCAGCAGGGGCGTTCTGGCGCACCTCTGTTATCTCCAGCCCCGGCAACCCCACCGCTAGCTGCTGCGCTGCCGCCCGTAGTGAGGTGCGCCAAGCTTCTTCTCAAGCTTTAGCCGGCGGGCAGCGCTGCAGAAGCCCGCGCCGCTTACAGGCTCCAACCTCCTCCTCCCTCCGGCCGCAGCGTCTTCTGGGGGCTACAAAGTCACTCCCAGTCTCCCCATATCACAGTGCCTGGCAGCCACGAGGTCTGCGCCGCGTGCAAGCTCCGACCCGCTTCTCCCTCTGGCCGCAGCATCTCCTGGGGGCTAACCAGTCTCCCCTTACCACAGTGCACGGCAGCCGCGCGAGGTCCGCAGTGTGACTGAGGAGTGGGGGGGGGGATGCGGGCAGATGCAGGCGGGCAGAGGAAGCAGGACGTCAAGCCTGAGAGAGTCAGCCATGCCAAGTCTCCAGCAGCAGCAGCAGATCCCAACAGGCTGGAGTGGAACAGCAGCAGCCAGCAGCAGTGACCCCGGTAAGATACATCTGTCTGTCACTGTCACCACTGTTTTGTCCCTAATACCAATCTCTCCCATGCCCTGTGTTCTGTCACCCCTGACATTGCCCTGTCACCCCTGGCCTTGCCCTGTCACCCTTATCCTGGCCCTGTCACCTCTATCCTGGCCCTGTCACCCCTGTGCTTGCCCTGTCACCCCTGTCCTGGTCCTGCCACCCCTACCCTGGCTCTGTCACCCCTATCCTGTCCCTGTCATTTCCGTCCTGGCCCCGTCACCCCTGTCCTAGCCCCGTCACCCCTGACCTGGCACCGTCACCCCTGTTCTGACCCTGTCCCCCCTGTCCTGGCCCTGTTACTGCATACCCTCCAACTACCTTTTTGGCAGGTACAGTACCCGCAGCGCCTCCAGACCCCAATGCAGCACACCTCCGTACCTTCCTCTCCACCACATGAGGCACCCCACCCCTCCCCAACATGCTGTGCCTCCAGACCCTTCCACCACCGGCGGCTCCCACTCCCCCGCCCCTCCACCACCCACAGCACCTCCAGACCCCCTCCACCATCCAACCCCCATATATGTCTCCCCCACACCTGCCCCCCCTCCACCCGCAGAATCTGAAGACACCCTCCCCCATCCGTGGTCCCTCCCCACACCCACCCCTACCCCACCCACGGCACCCCCACCCCCGCCCCTCCACCACCTGCAGCGCCTCCGGACCCCTTCCCCATCCGCCGCACAACTCGTACCTGCCCCTCCCCCACCTGCGGTGCCTCCGGACCACCTACCCCACCCCCGGCACCTCCGCCCCTTCCCATTCCACAGCACCTCCGGAACCCTTCAACCGTCCGCAACATCCCCGCAACTGCCCCTCCCCCACCCATGGGACCCCTGCCCCTCCCCCACCTGCAGTGCCTCCGGATCCCTCCCCCATCTGCAGCCCCCACTCCTTTGCCCCTCTCCCACCCGCAGCACCTCCCGGCCCTTCCCCTTCTGCCCCCCCTCCATCCGCAGCATCTGCAGACACCCTCCCCCATCCACAGTCCCCCCCGCACCCGCTACATTCTGTACATCGTGCCTTGCAGGCGCTGTTCACACCGTCGCAAGGGGCTGCGCCTCCTTCACCATCGCACGCCCTTTCATCGTGCAATATTTAACCACTAACAAAGGAATGCAGGTAATACTCCATATAATACAAATATTGAACCCCAGAAAGGCGTGCAAGGGTTAAGGGGGCGTAGCCCCTTGCGACGGTGTGAAGAGTGCCCGTAGGGCACGATGAAGCACCTAGTAATAATAATAATAATAATAATAATAATAATAATAATGACTATATGATAATGCTAGTATCAGCCTTTTCCCAGGTGTACAAGCCTGTGTCTGTGACTATATGCTAATGCTAGTACCAGCCCTTCCCCTGGTGTACAAGCCTGCATCTGTGACTATATGCTAATGCCAGTATCAGCCCATCCCCGGGTGTACAAGCCTGTGTCTGTGACTATATGCTAAAGCTAGTACCAGCCCTTCCCCTGGTGTACAAGCCTGCATCTGTGACTATGTGCTAATGCCAGTATCAGCCCATCCCTGGGTGTACAGGCCTGCGTCTGTGACCAGTGCTGGACTGGGGTATGAAGGGCCCACCGGGGGAATGCAGTGATAGGCGCCCATACATAGTGGTGTGGCCAGTCTACAAAGGGGGTGTGGCCAACCGCCACAGAGTCTTGAAATGCACAATAGTCTTGTGCAGTGTAATGCAACATATCTACCATGTATAATACAAGTGCACAGTCTGGAACATGATCCCTAGAAGAAGGAGTGGGCCCTCAGGCACTGGGGCCCACCGCTGGTTCCCCCTGTACCCCTGTGGACCAGTCTGACCCTGCCTGTGACTATATACTAATGCCAGTATTAGATGTAGTATGTTATGCCGGCGGTTGGGATCCAGAACACGGGCGCCGGGATCCCGACCGCCGGCATGCTGGCAGCGGAGTGAGCGCAAAAGAGCCCCTTGCGGGCTCGCTGTGCTCACCACGCTGCGGGCACGGTGGCACACTGAGCGCGCCATGCTATTTATTCTCCCTCCAGGGGTGATGTGGACACCCCAAGAGGGAGAATAGTTGTCGGTATGCCGGCTGTCGGGATCCAGGTCGGTATGGTGAGCACTGGGATCCCGACAGCCGGCATATCACATGCTTCCCCAGTATCATCCCTTCCCCAGGTGTACGAGCATGTGTCTGTGACTATATGCTAATGCTAGTGTCAACTATTCCCCAGGTGTACAAGTGGGCATCTGTGACTATATGATAATGGTAGTATCAGCCCTCCCCCAGGTGTACAAGCCTACGTCTGTGACTATATGCTAATGCAAGGGTCAGCCCTTCCCCAGGTGTACAAGCCTACGTCTGTGAGTATATGCTAATGCAAGGGTCAGCCCTTCCCCAGGTGTACAAGCCTACGTCTGTGAGTATATGCTAATGCAAGGGTCAGCCCTTCCCCAGGTGTACAGGCCTGCGTCTGTGACTACATACAGTGGGGCAAAAAAGTATTTGGACAGCCACCGATTGTGCAAGTTGACCCACTTAAAAAGATGAGAGAGGTCTGTAATTTCCATCATAGGTACACTTCAACTGTGAGAGACAGAATATGAAAAAAAAAACCTAGGAAATAACATTGTATGATTTTTAAACAATCTATTTGTATATTCTTGCGGAAAATAAATTTTTGGACAATCAAAACGTTTGACTCAATACTTTATAATATAACCTTGGTTGGCAATTACAGAGGTCAAACGTTTCCTGTAGTTCTTGACCAGGTTTGCACACACTGTAGCAGGTATTTTGGCCCACTCTTCCATGCAGATCTTCTCTAGATCTGTCATGTTTTGGGGCTGTCGCCAGGCAACACGGACTTTCAACTCCCTCCACAGATTTTCTATTGGGTTGAGGTCTGGAGATTGGTTAGGCCACTCCAGGACCTTGAAATGCTTCTTACGGAGCCACTCCTTAGTTGCCCGGGTGGTGTTTTTAGGGTCATTATCATGCTTTAAGACCCAGCCACGTTCCATCTTCAATGCTCTTACTGAGGGAAGGAGGTTTTTGCCCAAAATCTCACGATACATGGCCCCATTCATCCTCTCCATAATAGGGATCAGTCGTCCTGTCGCCTTTGCAGAAAAGCATGATGTTTCCACCCCCATGCTTCACAGTGGGTATGGTGTTCTTGGGATGCCATTCATCATTCTTCTCCCTCCAAACACGGCAAGTGGAGTTTATACCAAAAAGTTCGATTTTGCTCTCATCTGACCACATTACATTCTCCCAATCGTCCTTTGGCTCATCCAGATGGTCACTGGCAAACTTTAGACGGGCCTGGACATGTGCTGGCTTAAGCAGGGGGACCTTTCGGGAGCTGCAGGATTTCAATCCATGACGACGTAGTATGTTACTAATAACCTTTGTGATTGTGGTCCCAGCTCTCTTGGTGTTATTGACCAGGTCCCCCCGTGTAGTTCTGGGCTGATTCCTCACTGTTCTCAAGATCAACGATACCCCACGAGGTGAGATCTTGCATGAAGCCCGAGGTCGAGGGAGATTGTCAGTGATCTTGTATTTCTTCCATTTTTTTATAATTGCGCCACCAGTTGATCTATTCTCACCAAGCTGCTTGCCTATTGTCGAGTAGCTCATCCCAGCCTTGTGCAGCTCTACAATTTTGTCCCTGGTGTCCTTAGACAGCTCTCTGGTCTTGGCTATGGTGGAGAGGTAGCAGTCTGACTGTTTGAGGGTATGGACAGGTGTCTTTTATACAGATATCCAGCTCAAACAGGTGCCATTAATACAGGTAACGAGTGGAGGATAGAAGAGCTTCTTAAAGAAGAAGTAACAGGTCTGTGAGAGCCAGAAATCTTGCTGCTTGGTAGGTGTCCAAATATTTATTTTCCACAAGAATATACAAATAAATTGTGTAACAATCATACAATGTGATTTCCTGTTTATTTATTTTTTTTGATTCTGTCTCTCACAGTTGAAGTGTACCTATGATGGAAATTACAGACCTCTCTCATCTTTTTAAGTGGGTCAACTTGCACAATCGGTGGCTGTCCAAATACTTTTTTGTCCCACTGTACTAATGCCAGTATCAGGTGTAGTATGTTATCCCAGAAAACTGGGTTCCCGACCGCCGGCATAAAGGCAGTGGAGTGAACACAAAAGAGCCCTTTGCAGGCTCGCTGTGCTCACCACTGGGCGCGCCACGCTATTTATTCTCCCTCCAGGAGTGTCGTTGATACCCCAAGAGGGAGAATAGTGTCAACTATTCCACAGGTGTACAAGTGGGCATCTGTGACTATATGCTAATGTTAGTATCAGCCCTTCCCCAGATGTACAAGCCTGCGTATGTGATTACTGTATATGATAATGCTAGTATCAGCCCTTCCCCATGTGTACAAGTGGGCATCTGTGACTACTGTATATGCTAATGTTAGTATCAGCCCTTCCCCAGGTGTACAAGCCTGCATCTGTGACTATATGCTAATGCTATTATCAGCCCTTCCCCAGGTGTACAAGTGGGCATCTGTGACTACTGTATATGCTAATGTTAGTATCAGTCCTTCCCCTGGTGTACAAGCCTGCATCTGTGACTATATGATAATGCTAGTATCAGCCCTTCCCCAGGTGTACAAGCCTGCATCTATGACTGTATGATAATGCTGGTATCAGCCCTTCCCCAGGTGTACAGCTGTGTGTATGTGACTCTTCCCCAGGTGTACAAGCCTGTGTCTGTTAATGCTAGTATCAGCCCTTCCCCTGGTGTACAAGCCTGTGTCTGTGACTATATGATAATGCTAGTATCAGCCCTTCCCCAGGTGTACAAGCCTGCATCTGTGACTACATGATAATGCTAGTATCAGCCCTTCCCCAGGTGTACAAGCCTGCATCTGTGACTATATGATAATGCTGGTATCATCCCTTCCCCAGATGTATAGCTGTGTGTATGTGACTATATGATAATGCTAGTATCAGCTCTTTCCCAGGTGTACAAGTGTGCGTTTGACTGTGACGCCCATGTTGAGCATCTATTCACACTAGTACTTTCAGTGTGTCTCTGGAATCTTGCACCAGCCCTATGGAAGATGCAGATTCTCAGGCAGGTTATGGCCTCCTATGTGTGACACTCCCATAATGCCAATGAGATGGGAGCATTTCTATGTGCACCATTAGCCACCTCCCAGTCACCACCCGGGAATGCCCACAACATTTCTGATAGCATGTGTATCAATCACAACTGTGTCTTTGTGTGTGGATACCATGGGAGGCATGTGCCATAGGATTGCACCTGACTGAGGAGGGGGCAGCGGTGCTGGGGGGAAGGATGGTTAGAAGGTTGGAGGAGATTTTAAACTAGGAGCCTGGGGGGAGGGTTTAGCTAGAAACTACGGGTCATGCAGTGAGAATAGTGGGGATGGCGGTAGTAAACGAAATGTAAACGAAATGGGGGAGAAGTTGGGGGGAGGGTAAGAGCAGGCGGTAAGGTTACTAACATGGGTACTAAAAGGGATTTTGCCAAAGCACTAACCAATGACGATTACAGGTCATCCTTGCTACATAAGGTGAAAGATGTCCCTAACGCAAGGGAAGATACTTATCTTAGTTGTATGTATGTAAATGCCAGAAGCATTACTGGTAAAAAGGGTGAACTAGAAATACTTGCAGCAAGCAAACAGTATGATATTATAGGCATTACTGAAACTTGGTGGGATGAATCTCATGATTGGACAGTCAATCTAGAGGGCTATACACTGTTTAGGAGAGACAGACTAAATAAAAAGGGTGGAGGGGTGTGTCTTTACGTAAAGCCGTTTTTAAAACCTAATATATGGGAAGATATTCAGGAGGGTACTGTAGACACTGTCGAGACATTATGGGTAGAAATTGCATGCGGGGAAAAAGGAATAAAAAAGTAGTATTGGGTGTATGCTATAGGCCGCCTGGTATCAACGCATCTGATGATGAATTGTTACTAAAGCAAATTGAAAGAGCAGCAGGAGTAGGAGACATAGTAGTGATGGGAGATTTTAACTATCCAGAGATAAACTGGAAAAACGATTCATGTGATACTGCTAGGGGCAATATGTTTTTAAACACACTTAATGATAACTACTTAGTCCAACTAATTGAGGAACCAACTAGGTACAATGCAATCTTAGACCTGGTATTAACAAACAATGGGGATTTGGTATCAGGTATTATAGTAGGGGAACCCATAGGAAACAGCGACCACAATATGGTCACATTCAATATCAGTTTCTATAAACAGCCCTATACTGGCTCAACTAGGACTTTAAACTTTAGCAAAGCAAATTTTGAAAAGATGAGGGTATTTTTCAGGGATATTGAATGGGAAGGTTTGTTTTTAGGAAAAAATACTACGGAGAAATGGGAGGTACTAAAATTCCAGCTAGCTAAAAATACACTCAAATGTATTCCTATGAGTAGCAAAAAAAGGAATAAAAATCATAAACCGATGTGGCTTAACAAAAAGATTAAGGAACTTATGGGCAAGAAAAGGCGAGCATTTAAAAAATACAAATCTGACGGGGAAGCAGAGTCATTTCAGCACTATAAGGAATGTAACAAAATTTGCAAAAAGGAAATAAGAGCGGCTAAAGTAGAAACTGAAAAACTAGTAGCAAAGGAAAGCAAAGCGAATCCAAAAAAATTCTTTAAATACATTAATAGCAAGAGATTAAAGAAGGAGAGTATAGGCCCTTTAAAAGACAAGTTGGGAGTCTTAAGCAAAAATGATAATGACATAGCGGACACACTAAATGAGTTTTTTTCAACAGTATTCACTCGTGAGGACCCAATTCAGGGACTAACGCACAATCTCAATAATGAGAATATCACACTGATAGGTACTTATTTAAGCGAGGAAGTAGTCTGTGACCGATTAAAACATTTAAAGATTAATAAATCACCAGGGCCCGATGGTATTAATCCAAGGGTTCTAATGGAGCTTCACTCTGAACTGGCAAAACCGCTATCTTTGATCTTTAAGGATTCAGTTATATCAGGTATGGTTCCCAAAGACTGGCGTATAGCAGAAGTAGTGCCTATATTCAAAAAGGGAAGTAAAGCTGAACCAGGTAATTATAGACCAGTTAGTCTTACATCTATAGTGGGGAAAGTATTGGAAGGTATTCTAAGAGATAGTATTCAGAAGTTCCTTGAAACCAATAAGGTAATTAAAAGGAATCAACATGAGTTTATGAAGGACAGATCCTGTCAAACCAACTTACTTGGCTTTTATGAAACAGTAAGCGCAAATCTAGATCAGGGTAAAGACGTGGATGTAATCTTTTTAGACTTTGCCAAAGCGTTCGATACTGTACCACACATGAGACTTATCTACAAGCTACAAGAATCAGGGCTAGGAAGCACAATATGCACTTGGGTCAAAAACTGGTTAGATAATAGGAAGCAGCGCGTTGTGGTTAATGGATCTTTTTCAACTTGGACTGAAGTGCTAAGTGGTGTGCCACAAGGCTCAGTATTAGGACCGCTATTGTTCAATATTTTCATTAACGACCTAACAGAAGGTCTAGAGAGCATGGTGTCAATATTTGCAGATGATACTAAATTGTGTAAGGCTATAAATACAGAGGAGGATGCCGAGTCTCTTCAGAACGACTTAGTTAAATTAGAAGCATGGGCAGCCAAATGGAGAATGCGCTTCAACACAGACAAGTGTAAGGTAATGCACTGTGGTAACAAGAACAAAAATTACACCTACCTACTAAATGGGGTAAAATTAGGGGATTCTGTACTGGAAAAGGACTTTGGTGTCCTCATAGATAGCAAGCTAAGCAGTAGTACCCAAAGTAGGACTGTAGCAAAGAAGGCTAATAAGATATTAGCATGCATAAAACGGGGTATTGATGCTAGGGACGAGAGTATTATACTCCCGTTATATAAATCACTAGTGAGGCCACACCTTGAATACTGTGTACAATTCTGGGCACCGTACTACAAAAAGGATATCCTGGAGCTAGAAAAGGTACAGAGGATGGCGACCAAACTAATTAAGGGCATGGAGACGATGGAATACAAGGAAAGGCTTGAAAGATTAGGCATGTTTACATTGGAAAAGCGGAGACTAAGAGGGGATATGATCAACATCTACAAATATATAAGGGGACAATACACAGAGCTTGCGCGGGACCTGTTTTTGGTTAGATCAACACAGAGGACTCGTGGACACTCGCTCAGGTTAGAGGAGAGGAGATTCCGCACAATACGGCGTAAAGGCTTTTTCACGGTAAGGACAATACGTGTTTGGAATTCCCTGCCCGAGGGAGTTGTAATGGCGGAATCTGTCAACACCTTTAAAAATGGGTTAGATAAATTCTTAATGGATAAGGATATCCAGGGGTATGGTGCATAGTCATGCATTATAGTTACTATAAATAGGAATAAAATGTAACGGCTGACAGCAGCATCAGTCAGAAATTTTAGTCAAATCATCATGCATAGGAGACCACAAATAGGTTGAACTCGATGGACAATTGTCTTTTTTCAACCTCAGATACTATGTTACTATGTTACTATGTATTTGTAGTACTTTTCACATATGCACAGTTGCAATAAAAATTGATCGCCTACATGAACATTGTCAGTGTGTCCATCTCTTAATTAGGCCCATAATATTGATATACCCATACAATATGAAGATAGTCAGTAACAGTCTATCTATGAGCATCACCAAAACTTACACAGGTATCTGATCATGTCCTCCTGTGTGAGCAGTTGTGTATATCCGGGGGCTGCTACTTACAGCGACACTCTCACATCTGCTTATCCCGTCCCTTACTAACCCCCAGGAGCGCCCATTGACTTCCAAAGTCTGTCGGTCCAATTCTGTTCAGCACCTCTGAGTGCAATCAGGATGCTGTGGGACTCATACACAAACTTAAAACATCAGACGACTGCGTGCAGCATCGTCATTGCGTGTGACTCGGGATCAGGCTCTAGGTCTAATGCTGTGTGCGACTCAGGATCAGGCCATAGCTCTAGTGCTGCACGCAACTAAGGATCAGGCCATAGGTCTAGTGCTGTGTGCGATTCAATGTCAGGCCATAGGTCTAGTGCAGTGTGCGACTCAGGATAAGGCTCTAGGTCTAGTGCTGTCAGTGTCGGACTGGGGCATGAAGGGAATGCAGTCGTAGGGGCTCATGTTTAGGGGTGTGGCTAACCATTAGAGTTCATGGTCTGGGTCCATTGTTAAATATGTTTTGCAAATACGGCAAGTGCATGCATAATAATGTACCAGATTAATAACAGCAATACACTGTAGTGATACACCATAGTCCTGTGTGGTATAAGGTAACAGATGTATAATGTAAAATTCAAGTGCACAGTCTGGAACCTGATTTCTGGGGGAGGGGCAGTGGGGCCCACCGGGGGTTTCCCCTGTACCCCTGTGGGCCAGTCCAACCCTGAGTGTTGAGCGCGACTCAGGATCAGGCCCTATGCCTAGTGCTGCATGTAACTAAGGATCAGGCCATAGGTCTAGTGCTGTGTGCAACTCGGGACCAGGCCATAGGTCTAGTGCAGTATGCAACTCAGGATCAGGCCATAGGTCTAGTGCGGTATGCAACTCAGGATCATGCCATAGGTCTAGTGTGGTGTGCAACTCAGGATCAGGCTCTAGGCCTAGTGCTGCATGCAACTCAGGATCAGGCCCAAGGTCTAGTGCTGTGTGCAATTCAGGATCCGGCCCTAGGTCTATTGCTGCGTGCAATTCTGGATCAGGCTAGGGCGGATTAAGCCTTTGAGGGGCCTGGGGCACTTAAGATAGAGGGCCCCTCTCCCTGTACCCGCTATATATGTGCCTTCTATCTCTGCACCTCCATAAGGGAGCAGCTCAGGCCCTACCTGCTATCCGGAAATAAGGCCATGCCTTCTCACACAAAAATAGAAAAAATACTAAAGATGTGTGGGTTCGGATTTACCCGTTTTTTTACTCAGATCTCATAACAGCATCTTATTGGATATCCAGCTGTCACGTGCTTTGGATAGCCAATAAGAGAATCTGGACATATCAAAACTTGCTTTAATTTTGCATGAATATATAAGTAAATCTGACCCCTCACATCTCTAAAAATGACTATGCTGAGCTGAGGGTGGGCTGGATCTGAGACAGAGATGAGGGCAGAGAGAGAGGATGAGTACTGGAATGGAGCAAGTAGCATGGTTACAGAGGAGTGGGGGGGAGACAGAATGAGGGCAGATCCATCTTAACAGCAGTGTAGGCCCCTGGGCACAGCAATGCACTGGGCCCCCAACCCATCCTCCAGCGGTAGGGATGGGGGGTGCTATCAGTGGCAACTTTGATGTCCAGAGGGCGGTAGGGGGTGTTCTCGAGCATGTAGCATTTGGAGCAGTAATTTCTTCTTATTACTCCATTACTGCACAGATGGGGAGGAGGAAGAACACTAATCTGTAGAAGGGGGCATTAGGCTGAGTGAAGGGGCCCTTGTACATGACTTCCAGGGTGGTAAGGGGTGTTTAATACGTAGGGGAGGGGTGGATAGTCGAGTGGGCTTAATATTCATCATTTTCTGGTGGGAGGGCAGCTTGCTTGAATACAGATATTTCAAGTTCCTGAAATAGATTTCTTAGCATTGAATGGGATAAAAAGCTAGAGAGTCCCACCTTCCAGGAGGTACTGGGGACATGGGGATCAGAGTTCAGGGGCCAGAGTAATCTACCAATGAAAATATAAAACTGCATGCCAGGTGTGTGGAGCTGGAGCAGGGACCAGCTGCTTGAAGGCTGATATCTCTAGTTCTGGGCATAGTAGAGACAAGCTGCCAGTGTCCACCAAAAGGTGAGAGTTGGAATATACCCTCATAAAAATTCTTAAGTCAGACAGAACCCAAGATATCTGGCTGGGAATAGTAATTAACAGGCTTGGATGGGGACCACTGTTTTGAAGTCAGATATCTCTGGTTCCCTAGGGCCGATTTTCAAAAATCTGGTACCTCTGGAAAGAGGAGACCCTCAGCTATTAGTCTGGGCCCTTATGCTGCAAGTGCCCAATGAGCCCATACAAAAAGATGACCCTGAACGAGGGTGTGAATCTCAAGTACCAAGTGAGAGTAACAGGCTAAGGAGATAAACAATAGAAGCAAATGAAAGGTAAATCATGGGGTGAAGTGAATGAGAACCAATATGGGACAGTGAGAATAAAGCCTACACAAATAATATCTGCCAAGCAGCACAAATAATGGCTACCTATCTGTAAATTGTAATTGTGGGTCAGCAAGTCCAGACAGAGCAGAACAAGCTAATAGTGGTAAAAATAACCACAATGGAGGTTCCAGGTAAAACAATTTCCCCATGTATAATGCAATGAATGTCTAAAGAGGAGAAGGAGGTAGAACAAGGTACAAAGAAAGGGGCGCAACGCACTGGGGAATTGTAGGTAGGTAATGAAGGTAAAGAAAGGGTGAGGAGGAGAAGGACATGCAGCACGTAAAAAAACAATCACAATAGTGGGGGCTGCAGAGGCATTGTCAAACCATGAGCTGAGGAGGGAGCAGTCCAGCAACATCCAATACTAGATTGGAGAAGCTAAGGAGCAAGAAGAGGGAGGACTTCAGCCACCCCGTGGAGGCTGTATAGAAGGGGAATAGCAGTCATCTACACGAACACCCCAACAAAATGCACAAAGAAAGAGCAGCAGGTCCCAGAGTGTACTTCCATGGAGAGGATCGAAGAGCCCAGCAGTGATCATGGAGATAGGTCGAAACAGGTCCAGTGAGGGGGCAGAGGAAAGCCACAGATGGGAACTGGCTCATCAGCTAAGTGCACGGGGACCCCAGCAGCAAAGTTCCAAAAAGTTCAGAGGGTGATCCAGTAGTGGACATGCCACTCGGCACCATGGAGCCTCCTGGTCCCAGCAGGGGAAATCAACACAGCCTAAGCAGTCAGATGATCCTCAAGCTTGATAGGTGGATTGCTGTCCTGAACTGGAGGGCAGTAGCTACACCAATTTATCAACATCCATCAAGCACACCTGTCTATTTACATGTTTTCTTATCTGCTTAACTAGTCCATCTTCATAATGCTTCCTGATAGCATGCAGTCAGATAGTCCAAAATAGCGTGAGCTCCAGGACCCCGGAAAAGTTAGAGGACGTGTCGTCTCCCCCTCTTTGCCCGATATACCGCGGGCCACTGTACACGCAGCCCCAGAGCAGGACGAGGAAAAAGCAGAGAAGAGCACACTGACTCAGACTCGGAGACTAGGTAGGAAACAGAGCATGCCAGGGGCGACAGCAGTAGACACTGACAGTCAGTACATGCTGGAGCTCTGCAGCAGGGTTACTTCTGTCCTGCTACACCACTCTCTGCCCCCACTGCGCAGCACCTCTTGCTGCCCCAGCTTCTGCAGAACCTTTCTCTGCCTTGGCTGCTGCAGCACCTCTCTCTGCCCTAGCTGCTGCTGCAGGACCTCTCTCTGCCACAGCTGCTGCAGCACCTCTCTCTGTCTCGCCCACTACAGCATCTCTCTTTGCCCAAGTTGCTGTTGCAGCACCACTCTCTGCCCTGGCTGCTACAGCATCTCTCTCTGCCCCAGTTGCTGCTGCAGAGTAGTGGTGCAATGTGTATAAACGGCTCTACTGTGGTGTAACATGTAAATACAGCTCTACTGTGGTGCAACGTGTATAAGTGGCTCTTCTGTGATATAATGTGTATAAACAGCTCTACTGTGGCATAACATGTATAAACGGCTCTACTGTGGTGCAACATGTATAAGTGGCTTTACTGTGTTGTGTAATGTGTATAAGGGGCTCTACATTGTGGTGTAACATGAATAACAGACACTACCTGGTGGTGTAATGTGAATAAAACACAATACCGTGAGGTGTAATCTGAATTGGTACTATTCTGTGGCTATGCCCCTTCCCCATAAAGCCACACCCCTATATTATTGTTGCACACACTGACCCTGTTTTAATCATGGGTGGCATCCAAAGGAAACTTTCACCCTGAGATCTACAAAGTCTAGAACCAGCACTGTCACTAATTTAGGATTTTTAAATATTTTTTCTTTTCAAATGTAACATGCCACCACATGTTGGCCAGGCCCCCAATTCAGTACAGGAGAGAGGGCGCTGAAAACCCGTGCTCCAGGCATCATGGCACCTACGCAGCTACACCTCTGCCCTTAAGTTGCTGGACACACCTCTTCAGATTTCATAGAATCAAAAATCCTAAAGCTTCTGAGGGTCTAGGTGGCCCACAGGCTCCAATCCGTTCACTTAGTTCTATGTGGCAAACATGAACTGTCATCACTACAATGATGTTTCATGTTAATTTACAAGAAAAAAGTAAGGTTGGGAAAAAAGCAAGAGTCAGATACCATGACCTGAGTATACAGATGCCGCGTCAAAACATTATTGCCCAGCTAATGGTCCTGAGTGACAACACATGTTCTGATGAGGTATTTGGAACAGGGATTACCCATTACCAAATGTGTCATTTCGCCTTTGTTGGTGAACTGATGCTGTGCTTAAAAAGTTAATATATTAATATTCACCAATTATTTATTAAGACATACCTTTCTATGCCAGGCATCTGCTAATAACCTATTATAAAATAACATATAGATTGCCTTTTCTAGTCTTAGTGAATTAATAAAATGAGAACAGATGCGTTCTACAACTTAGACATATCATTTAGGGTGTTGTCACATTTTTTAAAATGCATTTTAGACAAGTGTCTAAAGTGCTTAACAAAAACTGCATAATTATAATCCATTATATTTCAACAGTCCTGCCACACAGTGCACTTTAAGCGCTTATTATACTGTAAGCTGGGAGCAATAAAAGCACTGGGCTTTTCCAGCTGAGATAACAATGCTATAATATTAAGCATTAGCGCTTTTGAAGCTGGAAAATCAGAAACATAAAAAACACCCATGTGCCGTTGCCTTTAAGTTTTTATGAGTCCGGAACATTTGGATCAGTTTTAATAGCTATCGGGATGCTGCTCTTTCCGTACATGAAGCTCTTTGTGATGTTGGCGACTGTTAGTGTCAGGTTGGCACTTGCTCTCTAGGAGAAACATTCGCTAAGATAACAAGTTTTAGTTTCTTCAATTGAATATCTGATAAAATAAGCCCGGCATACAAATGCCTGAAGAAGGCGTTACATGTACATTTTTTGTTGACTCACACTTTAATTTATATGTGTTGCAATAGAAAGCTTTACGCATTGCAATTAATTTCGCCATTACAATTAGCTAGTCACTACAATTAGTTTTGTTTGTGTTTTTACTCACTATTGTATACATTGGGTTTATGATTCATGCTCTGTTTTAATTGAAGTGTAGTTCTTCACAGTACAGTTAAAGGAGTGTGATAACAGCACAAGGTGTGATAACGGGATGCAGTCAATATACCGTCACTGGGGATCCGACGTTTAGGAGGCCGACACCGGAATCCTGACAGCCAGTGTAATGCCACTGGCCAGAATCCCGACAAACGAAGGTTATTCCCACTCGGTTGGTGGGTCCACGCCACCAACCGAGTTGGAATATAATCTGTAGCGAGCAAAGCGTGCCACTGGGCCCAAATTGTGGCGAACACACTCGCTGCCTCGCTGCCAGGATTCCAACAGACGGGGCATCGCTGTTGGTATAGTGACAGCTGGCATCCCGTCCGCCAGGATATCATATGTACTCCGTGATAACGTATCACACACACAAAGGACTCCATTAGTGTAAATGTGTTGGAATAGTAGATGAATTTCTGTACTGCATGCACATAAAATGCATTTGGATCTGTGCATATTACATTTATGTCTTGAGAGGAGTAACGGGATGGGAGCATTCTTACATGGTTACTAGAAAATCGGTATGCAATAATGGTGAAGACTATCAAAAGCACTATCTATTCCGCTTCGCTATACTGTATCACATAAAGGCCATCAGCTTGTATTACTTATATGTAGTGATGTGCGACAGAGTGGAACCGCGTCCCGTCTCAGGTCTGTTTGGAACTTGGATTTAAAAACCAAACTCAGGTTTTGGATTGCATTTAAACAACAGGTGCAAATTCCATGATTTTAGCTGTTTTTTTATTTTTTACATTTTTTATTTTTTATTAATGTTTATTGATTTTTAAGGAATCCAAAACTGAACCAAAAACCAGATCTGCACCAAAACACTTGAGGGTGGTTTTGCCAAAACCAAAACATGGTGATGAACGAGAAGCAAAACCAAAACACGGGGTTCTGCGCATATCTCTACTTATTTCTCATCTCCATTTGGGCCACTGTAGGAAAGAAGACTGTCATTATTAAAGCAGTAAACAACAGTTTTTTGATAATTACATTTTAAATCGAAAATATGTTTTTCACACTTAGAAATAACTGTGAGGACACTATTTATTCTTGTAGTTATGACACATTATTACTTTATTATATTATGTACAAATGTGACATTTTCATTTACAATACTTCTAACACTGTAAAGCTACATCTGTACTGTAGTATGCCTGATGTTTGATACTGGGTTAGGAGCATAGAAATATAAAGCACTTTACACCTTAGTAGGTCCATGTTGCACTGCAGGTAGGGCAGATGTAACATGTGCAGAGAGATTTAGAGGCATGTCCAAACTGAAATCTAAATTGCAATGTAAAAATAAAGCTGTCCGGCATTTGTGGGCTACATGCAAAAAAAAAAAAAAAAAAAAAAGGATTTGCGCCCCTTGCGTTGCACCATGGTTTGTCTAGACACAAAAGGGTATATTTACTAGTGATGAGCACCGGAAATTTTTCGGGTTTTGTGTTTTGGTTTTGGGTTCGGCTCTGCGGCCGTGTTTTGGGTTCGAACGCGTTTTGGCAAAACCTCACCAAATTTTTTTTGTCGGATTCGGGTGTGTTTTGGATTCGGGTGTTTTTTTCAAAAAACCCTAAAAAACAGCTTAAATCATAGAATTTGGGGGTCATTTTGATCCCAAAGTATTATTAACCTCAATAACCATAATTTCCACTCATTTTCAGTCTATTCTGAACACCTCACACCTCACAATATTATTTTTAGTCCTAAAATTTGCACCGAGGTCGCTGGATGGCTAAGCTAAGCGACCCAAGTGGCCGACACAAACACCTGGCCCATCTAGGAGTGGCACTGCAGTGTCACGCAGGATGGCCCTTCCAAAAAACACTCCCCAAACAGCACATGACGCAAAGAAAAAAAGAGGCGCAATGAGGTAGCTGTGTGAGTAAGCTAAGCAACCCTAGTGGCCGACACAAACACCTGGCCCATCTAGGAGTGGCACTGCAGTGTCACGCAGGATGGCCCTTCCAAAAAACACTCCCCAAACAGCACATGACGCAAAGAAAAAAAGAGGCGCAATGAGGTAGCTGTGTGAGTAAGCTAAGCGACCCTAGTGGCCGACACAAACACCTGGCCCATCTAGGAGTGGCACTGCAGTGTCACGCAGGATGGCCCTTCCAAAAAACACCCCCCAAACAGCACATGACGCAAAGAAAAATGAAAGAAAAAAGAGGTGCAAGATGGAATTGTCCTTGGGCCCTCCCACCCACCCTTATGTTGTATAAACAGGACATGCACACTTTAACCAACCCATCATTTCAGTGACAGGGTCTGCCACACGACTGTGACTGAAATGACGGGTTGGTTTGGACCCCCACCAAAAAAGAAGCAATCAATCTCTCCTTGCACAAACTGGCTCTACAGAGGCAAGATGTCCACCTCATCATCATCCTCCGATATATCACCGTGTACATCCCCCTCCTCACAGATTATCAATTCGTCCCCACTGGAATCCACCATCTCAGCTCCCTGTGTACTTTGTGGAGGCAATTGCTGCTGGTCAATGTCTCCACGGAGGAATTGATTATAATTCATTTTAATGAACATCATCTTCTCCACATTTTCTGGATGTAACCTCGTACGCCGATTGCTGACAAAGTGAGCGGCGGCACTAAACACTCTTTCGGAGTACACACTTGTGGGAGGGCAACTTAGGTAGAATAAAGCCAGTTTGTGCAAGGGCCTCCAAATTGCCTCTTTTTCCTGCCAGTATAAGTACGGACTGTCTGACGTGCCTACTTGGATGCGGTCACTCATATAATCCTCCACCATTCCTTCAATGGGGAGAGAATCATATGCAGTGACAGTAGACGACATGTCCGTAATCGTTGTCAGGTCCTTCAGTCCGGACCAGATGTCAGCATCAGCAGTCGCTCCAGACTGCCCTGCATCACCGCCAGCGGGTGGGCTCGGAATTCTGAGCCTTTTCCTCGCACCCTCAGTTGCGGGAGAATGTGAAGGAGGAGATGTTGACAGGTCGCGTTCCGCTTGACTTGACAATTTTGTCACCAGCAGTTCTTTGAACCCCAGCAGACTTGTGTCTGCCGGAAAGAGAGATCCAAGGTAGGTTTTAAATCTAGGATCGAGCACGGTGGCCAAAATGTAGTGCTCTGATTTCAACAGATTGACCACCCGTGAAGCCTTGTTAAGCGAATTAAGGGCTCCATCCACAAGTCCCACATGCCTAGCGGAATCGCTCTGTGGTAGCTCCTCCTTCAATGTCTCCAGCTTCTTCTGCAAAAGCCTGATGAGGGGAATGACCTGACTCAGGCTGGCAGTGTCTGAACTGACTTCACGTGTGGCAAGTTCAAAAGGTTGCAGAACCTTGCACAACGTTGAAATCATTCTCCACTGCGCTTGAGACAGGTGCATTCCACCTCCTATATCGTGCTCAGTTGTATAGGCTTGAATGGCCTTTTGCTGCTCCTCCAACCTCTAAAGCATATAGAGGGTTGAATTCCACCTCGTTACCACTTCTTGCTTCAGATGATGGCAGGGCAGGTTCAGGCATTTTTGGTGGTGCTCCAGTCTTCTGTACGTGGTGCCTGTACGCCGAAAGTGTCCCGCAATTCTTCTGGCCACCGACAGCATCTCTTGCACGCCCCTCTCGTTTTTTAAATAATTCTGCACCACCAAATTCAAGGTATGTGCAAAACATGGGACGTGCTGGAATTTGCCCAGATTTAATGCACACACAATATTGCTGGCGTTGTCCGATGCCACAAATCCACAGGAGAGTCCAATTGGGGTAAGCCATTCTGCGATGATCTTCCTCAGTTGCCGTAAGAGGTTTTTAGCTGTGTGCGTATTCTGGAAAGCGGTGATACAAAGCGTAGCCTGCCTAGGAAAGAGTTGGTGTTTGCGAGATGCTGCTACTGGTGCCGCCGCTGCTGTTCTTGCGGCGGGAGTCCATACATCTACCCAGTGGGCTGTCACAGTCATATAGTCCTGAGCCTGCCCTGCTCCACTTGTCCACATGTCCGTGGTTAAGTGGACATTGGGTACAACTGCATTTTTTAGGACACTGGTGACTCTTTTTCTGAGGTCTGTGTACATTTTCGGTATCGCCTGCCTAGAGAAATGGAACCTAAATGGTATTTGGTACCGGGGACACAGTACCTCCAACAAGTCTCTAGTTGGCTCTGCAGTAATGATGGATACCGGAACCACGTTTCTCACCGCCCAGGATGCCAAGGCCTCAGTTATCCGCTTTGCAGCAGGATGACTGCTGTGATATTTCATCTTCCTCGCAAAGGACTGTTGGACAGTCAATTGCTTGGTGGAAGTAGTAAAAGTGGTCTTACGAGTACGACTTCCCCTCTGGGATGACCATCGACTCCCAGCAGCAACAACAGCAGCGCCAGCAGCAGTAGGCGTTACACGCAAGGATGCATCGGAGGAATCCCAGGCAGGAGAGGACTCGTCAGAATTGCCAGTGACATGGCCTGCAGGACTATTTGCATTCCTGGGGAAGGAGGAAATTGATACTGAGGGAGTTGGTGGGGTGGTTTGCGTGAGCTTGGTTACAAGAGGAAGGGATTTACTGGTCAGTGGACTGCTTCCGCTGTCGCCCAAAGTTTTTGAACTTGTCACTGACTTATGATGAATGCGCTGCAGGTGACGTATAAGGGAGGATGTTCCGAGGTGGTTAACGTCCTTACCCCTACTTATTACAGCTTGACAAAGGCAACACACGGCTTGACAAATGTTGTCCGCATTTCTGTTGAAATACTTCCACACCGAAGAGCTGATTTTTTTGGAATTTTCACCAGGCATGTCAATGGCCCTATTCCTCCCACGGACAACAGGTGTCTCCCCGGGTGCCTGACTTAAACAAACCACCTCACCATCAGAATCCTCCTGGTCAATTTCCTCCCCAGCGCCAGCAACACCCATATCCTCCTCATCCTGGTGTACTTCAACACTGACATCTTCAATCTGACTATCAGGAACTGGACTGCGGGTGCTCCTTCCAGCACTTGCAGGGGGCGTGCAAATGGTGGAAGGCGCATGCTCTTCACGTCCAGTGTTGGGAAGGTCAGGCATCGCAAACGACACAATTGGACTCTCCTTGTGGATTTGTGATTTCGAAGAACGCACAGTTCTTTGCTGTGCTTTTGCCAGCTTGAGTCTTTTCATTTTTCTAGCGAGAGGCTGAGTGCTTCCATCCTCATGTGAAGCTGAACCACTAGCCATGAACTTAGGCCAGGGCCTCAGCCGTTCCTTGCCACTCCGTGTGGTAAATGGCATATTGGCAAGTTTACGCTTCTCCTCTGACAATTTTATTTTAGATTTTTGAGTCCTTTTTTTACTGATATTTGGTGTTTTGGATTTTACATGCTCTGTACTATGACATTGGGCATCGGCCTTGGCAGACGACGTTGCTGGCATTTCATCGTCTCGGCCATGACTAGTGGCAGCAGCTTCAGCACGAGGTGGAAGTCGATCTTGATCTTTCCCTATTTTTGGAACCTCAACATTTTTGTTCTCCATATTTTAATAGGCACAACTAAAAGGCACCTCAGGTAAACAATGAAGATGGATGGATACTAGTATACTTATGGATGGACGAGCGACTGCCGACACAGAGGTAGCTACAGCCGTGGACTACCGTACTGCGTCTGCTGCTAATATAGACTGGATGATAATGATATAAAAAATATATATATATCACTACTGCAGCCGGACAGGTATATATTATATAATGACGGACCTGCTGGACACTGTCAGCACTGCAGACTCCTAAAGTAAGCTACTAGTATCAAGAAGATAGAAAAAAAAAAACACCACAGGTAGGTGGTATACAATTATGGATGGACGAGCGACTGCCGACACAGAGGTAGCTACAGCCGTGGACTACCGTACTGCGTCTGCTGCTAATATAGACTGGATGATAATGATATAAAAAATATATATATATATCACTACTGCAGCCGGACAGGTATATATTATATAATGACGGACCTGCTGGACACTGTCAGCTCAGCACTGCAGACTCCTAAAGTAAGCTACTAGTATCAAGAAGATAGAAAAAAAAAAAACACCACAGGTAGGTGGTATACAATTATGGATGGACGAGCGACTGCCGACACAGAGGTAGCTACAGCCGTGGACTACCGTACTGCGTCTGCTGCTAATATAGACTGGATGATAATGAGATATAAAATATATATATATCACTACTGCAGCCGGACAGGTATATATTATATAATGACGGACCTGCTGGACACTGTCAGCTCAGCACTGCAGACTCCTAAAGTAAGCTACTAGTAGTATCAAGAAGATAGAAAAAAAAAACACCACAGGTAGGTGGTATACAATTATGGATGGACGAGCGACTGCCGACACAGAGGTAGCTACAGCCGTGGACTACCGTACTGCGTCTGCTGCTAATATAGACTGGATGATAATGATATAAAAAATATATATATATCACTACTGTAGCCGGACAGGTATATATTATATAATGACGGACCTGCTGGACACTGTCAGCTCAGCACTGCAGACTCCTAAAGTAAGCTACTAGTATCAAGAAGATAAAAAAAAAAAAAACACCACGGGTGGGTGGTATACAATTATGGATGGACGAGCGACTGCCGACACAGAGGTAGCTACAGCCGTGGACTACCGTACTGCGTCTGCTGCTAATATAGACTGGATGATAATGAGATATAAAATATATATATATCACTACTGCAGCCGGACAGGTATATATTATATAATGACGGACCTGCTGGACACTGTCAGCTCAGCACTGCAGACTCCTAAAGTAAGCTACTAGTATCAAGAAGATAGAAAAAAAAAAAAACACCACGGGTAGGTGGTATACAATTATGGATGGACGAGCGACTGCCGACACAGAGGTAGCTACAGCCGTGGACTACCGTACTGCGTCTGCTGCTAATATAGACTGGATGATAATGATATAAAAAATATATATATATCACTACTGCAGCCGGACAGGTATATATTATATAATGACGGACCTGCTGGACACTGTCAGCTCAGCACTGCAGACTCCTAAAGTAAGCTACTAGTATCAAGAAGATAGAAAAAAAAAAAAACACCACGGGTAGGTGGTATACAATTATGGATGGACGAGCGACTGCCGACACAGAGGTAGCTAGAGCCGTGGACTACCGTACTGCGTCTGCTGCAGTGCTAATATAGACTGGATGATAATGATATAAAAAATATATATATATCACTACTGCAGCCGGACAGGTATATATTATATAATGATGGACCTGCTGGACACTGTCAGCAGAATGCGTTTATAGAATAAAAACACCACACGACGAGTGTTTAACTTTTTCAGGCAGACAATCACAATATACTGGTGGTCAGTGGTCACTGGTCAGTCACACTGGCAGTGGCACTCTGGCAGCAAAAGTGTGCACTGTTAAAATATGTACTCCTGCTATAACTGCTCCCCAGTCTCCCCCACAATTAAGCTGTGTGAGCAGTGAGCACTCAGCACAGTCAGATATACAGTATTACATAAATGATGCAGCACACTGAGGCTGAGCACAGATATGGTATGTGACTGTGTCACACTGTGTATCGTTTTTTTTCAGGCAGAGAATGGATTAATTAAACTGGTGGTCACTGGTCACACTATCAGCAAGTAGTACTCCTAATATGCTCCCCAAAATTAGTAAATCAAGTGTCTCTACTACTCTCTAGTCTACTCTAAACGGAGAGGACGCCAGCCACGTCCTCTCCCTATCAATCTCAATGCACGTGTGAAAATGGCGGCGACGCGCGGCTCCTTATATAGAATCCGAGTCTCGCGATAGAATCCGAGCCTCGCGAGAATCCGACAGCGGGATGATGACGTTCGGGCGCGCTCGGGTTAACCGAGCAAGGCGGGAAGATCCGAGTCTGCCTCGGACCCGTGTAAAAAGCGTGAAGTTCGGGGGGGTTCGGTTTCCGAGAAACCGAACCCGCTCATCACTAATATTTACTAAAAGTCAATTTAGTGTCTATTTATAATAGTGATGTGCACCGGACATTTTTCGGGTTTTGTGTTTTGGTTTTGGATTCGGTTCCGCGGCCGTGTTTTGGATTCGGACGCGTTTTGGCAAAACCTCCCTGAAAATTTTTTGTCGGATTCAGGTGTGTTTTGGAATCGGGTGTTTTTTACAAAAAACACTAAAAAACAGCTTAAATCATAGAATTTGGGGGTCATTTTGATCCCATAGTATTATTAACCTCAATGACCATAATTTCCACTCATTTTCAGTCTATTCTGAACACCTCACACCTCACAATATTATTTTTAGTCCTAAAATTTGCACCGAGGTCGCTGGATGACTAAGCTAAGCGACCCAAGTGGCCGACACAAACACCTGGCCCATCTAGGAGTGGCACTGTAGTGTCAGACAGGATGGCACTTCAAAAAAATAGTCCCCAAACAGCACATGATGCAAAGAAAAAAAGAGGCGCAATGAGGTAGCTGTGTGACTAAGCTAAGCGACCCAAGTGGCCGACACAAACACCTGGCCCATCTAGGAGTGGCACTGCAGTGTCAGACAGTATGGCACTTCAAAAAAATAGTCCCCAAACAGCACATGATGCAAAGAAAAAAAGAGGTGCACCAAGGTCGCTGGATGGCTAAGCTAAGCGACACAAGTGGCCGACACAAACACCTGGCCCATCTAGGAGTGGCACTGCAGTGTCAGGCAGGATGGCACTTCAAAAAAAATAGTCCCCAAACAGCACATGATGCAAATAAAAATGAAAGAAAAAAGAGGTGCAAGATGGAATTGTCCTTGGTCCCTCCCACCCACCCTTATGTTGTATAAACAGGACATGCACACTTTAACAAACCCATCATTTCAGCGACAGGGTCTGCCACACAACTGTGACTGAAATGACTGGTTGGTTTGGGCCCCCACCAAGAAGCAATCAATCTCTCCTTGCACAAACTGGCTCTACAGAGGCAAGATGTCCACCTCCTCCTCATCGTCCGATTCCTCACCCCTTTCACTGTGTACATCCCCCTCCTCACAGATTATTAATTCGTCCCCACTGGAATCCACCATCTCAGGTCCCCGTGTACTTTTTGGAGGCAATTGCTGGTGAATGTCTCCACGGAGGAATTGATTATAATTCATTTTGATGAACATCATCTTCTCCACATTTTCTGGAAGTAACCTCGTACGCCGATTGCTGACAAGGTGAGCGGCTGCACTAAACACTCTTTCGGAGTACACACTGGAGGGTGGGCAACTTAGGTAAAGTAAAGCCAGTTTCTGCAAGGGCCTCCAAATTGCCTCTTTTTCCTGCCAGTATACGTACGGACTGTCTGACATGCCTACTTGGATGCGGTCGCTCATATAATCCTCCACCATTCTTTCAATGGTGAGAGAATCATATGCAGTGACAGTAGACGACATGTCAGTAATCGTTGGCAGGTCCTTCAGTCCGGACCAGATGTCAGCACTCGCTCCAGACTGCCCTGTATCACCGCCAGCGGGTGGGCTCGGAATTATTAGCCTTTTCCTCGCACCCCCAGTTGCGGGAGAATATGAAGGAGGAGCTGTTGACGGGTCACGTTCCGCTTGACTTGACAATTTTCTCACCAGCAGGTCTTTGAACCTCTGCAGACTTGTGTCTGCCGGAAAGAGAGATACAACGTAGGTTTTAAATCTAGCATCAAGCACGGTGGCCAAAATGTAGTTCTCTGATTTCAACAGATTGACCACCCGTGAATCCTGGTTAAGCGAATTAAGGGCTCCATCCACAAGTCCCACATGCCTAGCGGAATCGCTCTGTTTTAGCTCCTCCTTCAATGTCTCCAACTTCTTCTGCAAAAGCCTGATGAGGGGAATGACCTGACTCAGGCTGGCAGTGTCTGAACTGACTTCACGTGTGGCAAGTTCAAAGGGTTGCAGAACCTTGCACAACGTTGAAATCATTCTCCACTGCGCTTGAGTCAGGTGCATTCCCCCTCCTTTGCCTATATCGTGAGCAGATGTATAGGCTTGAATGGCCTTTTGCTGCTCCTCCATCCTCTGAAGCATATAGAGGGTTGAATTCCACCTCGTTACCACCTCTTGCTTCAGATGATGGCAGGGCAGGTTCAGGACTGTTTGGTGGTGCTACAGTCTTCGGCACGCGGTGGCTGAATGCCAAAAGTGGCCCGCAATTCTTCGGGCCACCGACAGCATCTCTTGCACGCCCCTGTCGTTTTTTAAATAATTCTGCACCACCAAATTCAATGTATGTGCAAAACATGGGACGTGCAGGAATTTGCCCAGATGTAATGCACGCACAATATTGCTGGCGTCGTCCGATGTCACAAATCCCCAGGAGAGTCCATTTGAGGTAAGCCATTCTGCGATGATGTTCCTCAGTTTCCGTAAGAGGTTTTCAGCTGTGTGGCTCTTCTGGAAAGTGGTGATACAAAGCGTAGCCTGCCTAGGAACGAGTTGGTGTTTGCGAGATGCTGCTACTGGTGCCGCCGCTGTTGTTCTTGCTGCGGGAGGCAATACATCTACCCAGTGGGCTGTCACAGTCATATAGTCCTGAGTCTGCCCTGCTCCACTTGTCCACATGTCCGTGGTTAAGTGGACATTGGGTACAACTGCATTTTGTAGGACACTGGTGACTCTTTTTCTGAGGTCTGTGTACATTTTCGGTATCGCCTGCCTAGAGAAATGGAACCTAGATGGTATTTGGTACCGGGGACACAGTATCTCAATCAAGTCTGTAGTTGCCTGTGAATTAACGGTGGATAACGGAAAATCGTTGCTCACCGCCCAGGCTGCCAAGGCCTGAGTTATCCGCTTTGCAGCAGGATGACTGCTGTGAAATTTCATCTTCCTCGCAAAGGACTGTTGGACAGTCAATTGCTTACTGGAAGTAGTACAAGTGGTCTTCCGACTTCCCCTCTGGGATGACGATCGACTCCCAGCAGCAACAACAGCAGCTCCAGCAGCAGTAGGCGTTACACTCAAGGATGCATCGGAGGTATCCCAGGCAGGAGAGGACTCATCAGACTTGACAGTGACATGGCCTGCAGGACTATTGGCTTTCCTGTGTAAGGAGGAAATTGACACTGAGGGAGTTGGTGATGTGGTTTGCAGGAGCTTGGTTACAAGAGGAAGGGATTTAGTGGTCAGTGGACTGCTTCCGCTGTCATCCAAAGTTTTTGAACTTGTCACTGACTTATGATGAATGCGCTGCGAGCGGGTTCGGAACCTCGGGATCCGAACCCGCCCGAACTTCACCTTTTTTTTCACGGGTACGAGCGACTCGGATCCTCCCGCCTTGCTCGATTAACCCGAGCGCGCCCGAACGTCATCATCCCGCTGTCGGATTCTTGCGAGATTCGGATTCTATATAAGGAGCCGCGCGTCGCCGCCATTTTCACACATGCATTGAGATTGATAGGGAGAGGACGTGGCTGGCGTCCTCTCCGTTATAGTAGAAAAGACTGAGTGACTTATAATTGTGGGGAGGATTGGGGACGGGGAGCAGCTGTTAGGGAGTAAAGTGCAGGGTTTTGATTATACCACCAGTGAGTTTAATCCGTTGTTTCTCTGCCTGAAAAAAAACGCTCCACCATATCTGTGCTCACACAGTGTGCTGCACTGCTGCATATATCTGTGCTGAGTGCACTGCTCACACTGCCTAATTGTGGGGACTGGGGAGCAGTTATAGCAGGAGTACAGTGCACAGTTTTGCTGACAGTGACCACCAGTCCAGTATACGTTTGTCTGCCTGAAAAACACTCCTGTGGTGGCTTTTTTTCTTCTTCATACTAGTTTAGCAGTCTGCTGACAGTGTCCACCAGGTCCGTTATTATTATACAGTATATTATATATATATATAGCAGTACGGTAGGCCACGGCTGTACCTACCTCTGTGTCGTCAGTGCACTCGTCGTCCATAAGTAATATAATACTATACTATAGTATCCATCCATCTACATTGTATACCTGTGGTGGCTTTTTTTTCCTTCATACTAGTTTAGCAGTCTGCTGACAGTGTACACCAGGTCCGTTATTATTATTATACAGTATATTATATATATATATATATATATATATATATATATATAGCAGTACGGTAGGCCACGGCTGTACCTACTTCTGTGTCGTCAGTGCACTCGTCGTCCATAAGTAATATAATACTATACTATAGTATCCAATCCATCCATCTACATTGTATACCTGTGGTGTTTTTTTTTTTCTTCATACTAGTTTAGCAGTCTGCTGACAGTGTCCACCAGGTCCGTTATTATTATTATACAGTATATTATATATATATATATATATATATATACTCCTTCTCCAAACACGGCACTGGAGACCAATTTCATATGCAAAAACGCTTGTATTAATGGTAGACGCACGTTTCAGAGCAGACGCTCCTTCCTCAGTACCATACAAGAACAAACAATAAATGACAATACACACATTTAAATACCTGTGGAGGTCCCGTCCAGCACCGCCGCCGTCCCCCTGGTTCCCGTTCATCACCGCTGCGCTCACTTCCGTCTCCGGTTCATGACCTCATGTTGCTAGGCGACACTTAGCTTGCGTGTCACCAGCCCCACAGTCTATAGAACAGGACGTTACTGGTACTGCAGCTCCGCAACAAGTACACCCGGGATCGGCAGCACAAGCCTGACAGGGACCACAACAACAAATGATAAGCACACATATAACAGACATTAAGGAGAGAAAAAAAAGGTTAAACAAATCATATAAACATTAAACATATATATCTAAGCTAAAATGTAAGAAACCCCTAATACACAAAGGATCAAATGAGGATACCTGGGGAACTAGAGACATTATATCATGGTACTGCTAGCTAATATCTCCCTCACTCAGAACCCCACGGACCAGAATATTATACCTGCAGAGCATGTGACCTTTAAATCCTGAAGTACTGTACTCACACTACATCACGTTCCAATTTATCTTATCATTCAGGCCAAAAGGAGTGAATGTGTTAAGTCTCAGAATCCATCTTGATTCCTTTTCCAACAACCATTTAGCCCTATCTCCACCCCGTAAAGTAAGTGGAACATGGTCTATGCCAAAATAGCTGAGGTCGCTTAGTTTGTGGCCTGCTTGTTTAAAATGACGCGCCACAGGCTGGTCTACTACCTTGCCCTCCAGTGTAAGCTTGATAGCAGACCTGTGGGCTGCCATCCTCTCGCTAAGTTTACGTACTGTTTGGCCTATGTAATATAGACCACAGGGACAAACTATAATATATATCACAAACGAAGTACTACATGTAATGACGTATCTGATGTCATACTTTTTGTCATTAATGTGTGGGTGCTTAAACTCTTTGCACACCGTCATATAGCGACATGTCGTACACTTGGGGCATCTGTAACACCCAGGAGCCTTGCGATAGACGTTGGGTGCAACCCCCATGCCCATGCCTGTGATGTCAGTATGTACCAATCGGTCCCTTAAGTTTCGCCCTCTCCTGAACGCTGCAACTGGTCTAATTTCTCTGAAACTGGGGAGTTCCGGGTCTGATGCTACAATAGGCCAAAGAGCCTTGGAGGCCCTATGGATAATGGGGCTGGCTACAGAGTAATCACTACTCCAAGGCAGAATGGTACTAGCCTGTTTTTTATTGGATATGAGTAAGTCCTTACGGGACATACCCAATACTTTCTGTTTTTGTGTCTGCAGCAGGTGTTTATCATACCCTCGGTGCTCAAATTTAGAAACCATTTCATCCAAGAGATGAGGTACTTTACTCTGGTCACTAGTGATGCGTGCCACTCGCATCATTTGCGATATTGGTAAACCCCTCTTTAAGGCTGGAGGATGGTGGCTAGAGGCGATCAGCAAAGTGTTGCGATCCGTGGGTTTGGAATATATCTCTGATTGTAAAACCCCGTCTTCAAGCATCACTTTCACATCTAGAAAATTGGCTATCTTGTTGTGACATGCATATGTGAATTTAATTGGAGATGATGCATTATTAATCTCCAACATCAGAGCCTCAAAGGATAGCCGATCACCCCCCCACACTAAGAACACATCATCAATGTATCGGGTATACATAAGTATCTTACTTCGTACCGCAGGGTTGTTAAAAAACAATTTCTGTTCCTGGTCGAACATATACACATTAGCATACGAGGGTGCTACCGATGATCCCATCGCGCACCCTCGCAGCTGTAAATAAAATTCACCATCGAACAAGAAATAGTTGCGGTATAGCGTCAGCTCAAGGAGGGTCAAAAATAGGTCATGATTGAATACATTAGGAGCCAGGTTCCTGTTAAGGAATGCCTGCATGGCCCGCATTCCCTCATGATGAGGGATAGACGTATATAAGCTCTTAACATCTAGACAACAAAGCCAAGCATTGGGGGGAATGTCCCGTAGTGTCTCCAATTTGAGTAGGAATGAGGTCGTGTCTTTCAAGAACGTCTCTTCAAGTTGTAATAATGGTTGCAAGATACTATCCAGCAGTTGTGCCACTGGTTGGTACAATGAATCCCTTGCAGAAATTATCGGTCTGCCAGGCGGGAGGGTGTCATGCTTGTGTAGTTTGGGCAGTGTGTACAGCACCGGATTTTTAGGGTGTTTGATACATAATGCTTCATGGACTTTGCCTGGAAGTAGACCGTCCTCCTTTGCTTTTAAGAGGATGTCCATCAGCTCTTTCTGGTATTCCTGAACCGGGTTCTTTCTGAGTTTCTGATAAACTCCAGCTTCCGACAATTGTGCTTGTATCTCATTTCTATAGTAGTCCAAGTCCAGAATCACTATAGCCCCGCCTTTGTCGGCGGGCCTAATCACAATATCCTGATAAGAAGATAGTTGATTAACTGCTTCACGTTCTGCTCTAGACAGGTTGAATTTAATTCTAGCAGGTGCTGCTAGATATCTATTCACAGAATTATCCATCAAACGGCTAAATGTTCTAATAGAAGCGTTGTGAGATGGAGGGTCAAACCTAGACCTGGACCTACTACGCAGAAAAGAATCGAAGATAGAGTTCGCTGTTGTAGATGTTGAGTTCTGAAAATATTCTTTAAGCCGCAGTTTACGTGAGAAATTGTATAGATCACGTGACCAATTAAACGGATCGTGATTATTGGTTGGTACAAAACTGAGTCCTTTATTGAGCACTTGAACTTCTATGGCGGACAGGGATCGTTTGGAGAGATTAAATATTAAGTGTTCTTCTTGAGAGTGACTGCTCGTATGCCTTTTGTTCTGGCCACCCCTGCGGGTGGCAGATTTCCTGAGCCTCTGGCCCCATCCTGGGCTTGTTGTCCTAAAGGGGCCCCACTATGTGTGGGAGTGTCTTCTGATTCTGAAAAGGCGAATTCACTATCACTACTCGAAATTCCGCTCTTTTCCCCTTTGCGTCTCGGGTTCTGCCAAGGGCGTCGTCTCATAGAAGACCTGGAGTTCCTGTCAGGCTCTGCACCAGTCAGCCACCTATACACCTTATTCTCCTCGTAATCCTGGTCCACCATTGCCTTCTTGTTTCTTTTAAACTTCAAGAGCTCACGTCGGTATTGGTCACATTGTTTATCAATTTTTGATATCCAATCCTGTGAACTGTCTTTTTCTAATACTGTCTTGTTCTCACGTTCCAGGTTGTTGATTTTGGTGCGTGTTACTTCTAGTTCTCTATTCGCCTCTTCAATCACAAGGATCATTAGGTCAAAACTACAGCGGTTCAGAATCCCCAACCATTTTCTGACAAAATCAGGGTTCTGTCTGCCTATCGTCGGTACATTCCGCACCCGAAATCCACGAGGGATTTTGTGTTCCCTGTAGTATTCAGACAGCGAAATACTGTGTAGCACAAAGTCGATTTCGCGACGCTTCAGTCGCATAACCTGGAACACATAATCCTCAGCTTTCATCGTTTGATCCTTTATGGGTAAAGCTTCTTTAGATAAAATGCTTTCTATCTGAGCTGCCGTAAAACTGAATGTTTCACTGGGATTCACTGGCTGCATCACGACACATCCCAGGGGATCCTGGGATCTTTGGGATTCTTGTTCCATCATATACCCGAACTGATTTACTGATAAATCCCACTCGCTGGAAATGCACTAGATGATAGCCTCAGATGTGATCCACCTTGTCTGGCAGCTGTCTCAGTGTATTTCACCCAGTGTCAGTAAAGCATACTTGCCTGCAGCCCGCTCAGAAAGCCAAGAGATCAGTCCTGTGTAATTCACAGTGTCTGTGGTGTGCTTCTTTGTTCACAGATATCAGCACAAATATAACAATAGTGATAGGTGCCTTGCCAACAGCTGCTCAAGTTGAGCCTGCATACATATTAGTCCATAGCAGCCGGCACTCTGTGTTTAAATAAGTAATGCGTCCCGTGCCTGTGTAAAAACCACATACACTCCTTCTCCAAACACGGCACTGGAGACCAATTTCATATGCAAAAACGCTTGTATTAATGGTAGACGCACGTTTCAGAGCAGACGCTCCTTCCTCAGTACCATACAAGAACAAACAATAAATGACAATACACACATTTAAATACCTGTGGAGGTCCCGTCCAGCACCGCCGCCGTCCCCCTGGTTCCCGTTCATCACCGCTGCGCTCACTTCCGTCTCCGGTTCATGACCTCATGTTGCTAGGCGACACTTAGCTTGCGTGTCACCAGCCCCACAGTCTATAGAACAGGACGTTACTGGTACTGCAGCTCCGCAACAAGTACACCCGGGATCGGCAGCACAAGCCTGACAGGGACCACAACAACAAATGATAAGCACACATATAACAGACATTAAGGAGAGAAAAAAAAGGTTAAACAAATCATATAAACATTAAACATATATATCTAAGCTAAAATGTAAGAAACCCCTAATACACAAAGGATCAAATGAGGATACCTGGAGAACTAGAAGTAACACGCACCAAAATCAACAACCTGGAACGTGAGAACAAGACAGTATTAGAAAAAGACAGTTCACAGGATTGGATATCAAAAATTGATAAACAATGTGACCAATACCGACGTGAGCTCTTGAAGTTTAAAAGAAACAAGAAGGCAATGGTGGACCAGGATTACGAGGAGAATAAGGTGTATAGGTGGCTGACTGGTGCAGAGCCTGACAGGAACTCCAGGTCTTCTATGAGACGACGCCCTTGGCAGAACCCGAGACGCAAAGGGGAAAAGAGCGGAATTTCGAGTAGTGATAGTGAATTCGCCTTTTCAGAATCAGAAGACACTCCCACACATAGTGGGGCCCCTTTAGGACAACAAGCCCAGGATGGGGCCAGAGGCTCAGGAAATCTGCCACCCGCAGGGGTGGCCAGAACAAAAGGCATACGAGCAGTCACTCTCAAGAAGAACACTTAATATTTAATCTCTCCAAACGATCCCTGTCCGCCATAGAAGTTCAAGTGCTCAATAAAGGACTCAGTTTTGTACCAACCAATAATCACGATCCGTTTAATTGGTCACGTGATCTATACAATTTCTCACGTAAACTGCGGCTTAAAGAATATTTTCAGAACTCAACATCTACAACAGCGAACTCTATCTTCGATTCTTTTCTGCGTAGTAGGTCCAGGTCTAGGTTTGACCCTCCATCTCACAACGCTTCTATTAGAACATTTAGCCGTTTGATGGATAATTCTGTGAATAGATATCTAGCAGCACCTGCTAGAATTAAATTCAACCTGTCTAGAGCAGAACGTGAAGCAGTTAATCAACTATCTTCTTATCAGGATATTGTGATTAGGCCCGCCGACAAAGGCGGGGCTATAGTGATTCTGGACTTGGACTACTATAGAAATGAGATACAAGCACAATTGTCGGAAGCTGGAGTTTATCAGAAACTCAGAAAGAACCCGGTTCAGGAATACCAGAAAGAGCTGATGGACATCCTCTTAAAAGCAAAGGAGGACGGTCTACTTCCAGGCAAAGTCCATGAAGCATTATGTATCAAACACCCTAAAAATCCGGTGCTGTACACACTGCCCAAACTACACAAACATGACACCCTCCCGCCTGGCAGACCGATAATTTCTGCAAGGGATTCATTGTACCAACCAGTGGCACAACTGCTGGATAGTATCTTGCAACCATTATTACAACTTGAAGAGACGTTCTTGAAAGACACGACCTCATTCCTACTCAAATTGGAGACACTACGGGACATTCCCCCCAATGCTTGGCTTTGTTGTCTAGATGTTAAGAGCTTATATACGTCTATCCCTCATCATGAGGGAATGCGGGCCATGCAGGCATTCCTTAACAGGAACCTGGCTCCTAATGTATTCAATCATGACCTATTTTTGACCCTCCTTGAGCTGACGCTATACCGCAACTATTTCTTGTTCGATGGTGAATTTTATTTACAGCTGCGAGGGTGCGCGATGGGATCATCGGTAGCACCCTCGTATGCTAATGTGTATATGTTCGACCAGGAACAGAAATTGTTTTTTAACAACCCTGCGGTACGAAGTAAGATACTTATGTATACCCGATACATTGATGATGTGTTCTTAGTGTGGGGGGGTGATCGGCTATCCTTTGAGGCTCTGATGTTGGAGATTAATAATGCATCATCTCCAATTAAATTCACATATGCATGTCACAACAAGATAGCCAATTTTCTAGATGTGAAAGTGATGCTTGAAGACGGGGTTTTACAATCAGAGATATATTCCAAACCCACGGATCGCAACACTTTGCTGATCGCCTCTAGCCACCATTCTCCAGCCTTAAAGAGGGGTTTACCAATATCGCAAATGATGCGAGTGGCACGCATCACTAGTGACCAGAGTAAAGTACCTCATCTCTTGGATGAAATGGTTTCTAAATTTGAGCACCGAGGGTATGATAAACACCTGCTGCAGACACAAAAACAGAAAGTATTGGGTATGTCCCGTAAGGACTTACTCATATCCAATAAAAAACAGGCTAGTACCATTCTGCCTTGGAGTAGTGATTACTCTGTAGCCAGCCCCATTATCCATAGGGCCTCCAAGGCTCTTTGGCCTATTGTAGCATCAGACCCGGAACTCCCCAGTTTCAGGGAAATTAGACCAGTTGCAGCGTTCAGGAGAGGGCGAAACTTAAGGGACCGATTGGTACATACTGACATCACAGGCATGGGCATGGGGGTTGCACCCAACGTCTATCGCAAGGCTCCTGGGTGTTACAGATGCCCCAAGTGTACGACATGTCGCTATATGACGGTGTGCAAAGAGTTTAAGCACCCACACATTAATGACAAAAAGTATGACATCAGATACGTCATTACATGTAGTACTTCGTTTGTGATATATATTATAGTTTGTCCCTGTGGTCTATATTACATAGGCCAAACAGTACGTAAACTTAGCGAGAGGATGGCAGCCCACAGGTCTGCTATCAAGCTTACACTGGAGGGCAAGGTAGTAGACCAGCCTGTGGCGCGTCATTTTAAACAAGCAGGCCACAAACTAAGCGACCTCAGCTATTTTGGCATAGACCATGTTCCACTTACTTTACGGGGTGGAGATAGGGCTAAATGGTTGTTGGAAAAGGAATCAAGATGGATTCTGAGACTTAACACATTCACTCCTTTTGGCCTGAATGATAAGATAAATTGGAACGTGATGTAGTGTGAGTACAGTACTTCAGGATTTAAAGGTCACATGCTCTGCAGGTATAATATTCTGGTCCGTGGGGTTCTGAGTGAGGGAGATATTAGCTAGCAGTACCATGATATAATGTCTCTAGTTCCCCAGGTATCCTCATTTGATCCTTTGTGTATTAGGGGTTTCTTACATTTTAGCTTAGATATATATGTTTAATGTTTATATGATTTGTTTAACCTTTTTTTTCTCTCCTTAATGTCTGTTATATGTGTGCTTATCATTTGTTGTTGTGGTCCCTGTCAGGCTTGTGCTGCCGATCCCGGGTGTACTTGTTGCGGAGCTGCAGTACCAGTAACGTCCTGTTCTATAGACTGTGGGGCTGGTGACACGCAAGCTAAGTGTCGCCTAGCAACATGAGGTCATGAACCGGAGACGGAAGTGAGCGCAGCGGTGATGAACGGGAACCAGGGGGACGGCGGCGGTGCTGGACGGGACCTCCACAGGTATTTAAATGTGTGTATTGTCATTTATTGTTTGTTCTTGTATGGTACTGAGGAAGGAGCGTCTGCTCTGAAACGTGCGTCTACCATTAATACAAGCGTTTTTGCATATGAAATTGGTCTCCAGTGCCGTGTTTGGAGAAGGAGTGTATGTGGTTTTTACACAGGCACGGGACGCATTACTTATTTAAACACAGAGTGCCGGCTGCTATGGACTAATATATATATATATATATATATAGCAGTACGGTAGGCCACGGCTGTACCTACCTCTGTGTCGTCAGTGCACTCGTCGTCCATAAGTAATATAATACTATACTATCCATCCATCTACATTGTATACCTGTGGTGGTTTTTTTTTTCTTCATACTAGTTTAGCAGTCTGCTGACAGTGTCCACCAGGTCCGTTATTATTATTATACAGTATATTATATATATATATATATATATATATATAGCAGTACGGTAGGCCACGGCTGTACCTACCTCTGTGTCGTCAGTGCACTCGTCGTCCATAAGTAATATAATACTATACTATCCATCCATCTACATTGTATACCTGTGGTGGGTTTTTTTTTTCTTCATACTAGTTTAGCAGTCTGCTGACAGTGTCCACCAGGTCCGTTATTATTATTATTATACAGTATATTATATATATATATATATAGCAGTACGGTAGGCCACGGCTGTACCTACCTCTGTGTCGTCAGTGCACTCGTCGTCCATAAGTAATATAATAATATACTATAGTATCCAATCCATCTACATTGTATACCTGTGGTGGTTTTTTTTTCTTCATATTAGTTTAGCAGTCTGCTGACAGTGTCCACCAGGTCCGTTATTATTATTATACAGTATATTATATATATATATATATATATATATATATAGCAGTACGGTAGGCCACGGCTGTATCTACCTCTGTGTCGTCAGTGCACTCGTCGTCCATAAGTAATATAATACTATACTATAGTATCCAATCCATCCATCTACATTGTATACCTGTGGTGGCTTTTTTTTTTCTTCATACTAGTTTAGCAGTCTGCTGACAGTGTCCACCAGGTCCGTTATTATTATTATACAGTATATTATATATATATATATATATATATAGCAGTACGGTAGGCCACGGCTGTACCTACCTCTGTGTCGTCAGTGCACTCGTCGTCCATAAGTAATATAATACTATACTATCCATCCATCTACATTGTATACCTGTGGTGGGTTTTTTTTCTACATACTAGTTTAGCAGTCTGCTGACAGTGTCCACCAGGTCCGTTATTATTATTATACAGTATATTATATATATATATATATAGCAGTATGGTAGGCCACGGTTGTACCTACCTCTGTGTCGTCAGTGCACTCGTCGTCCATAAGTAATATAATACTATACTATCCATCCATCTACATTGTATACCTGTGGTGGGTTTTTTTTTCTTCATACTAGTTTAGCAGTCTGCTGACAGTGTCCACCAGGTCCGTTATTATTATTATACAGTATATTATATATATATATATAGCAGTACGGTAGGCCACGGCTGTACCTACCTCTGTGTCGTCAGTGCACTCGTCGTCCATAAGTAATATAATACTATACTATAGTATCCAATCCATCCATCTACATTGTATACCTGTGGTGTTTTTTTTTTCTTCATACTAGTTTAGCAGTCTGCTGACAGTGTCCACCAGGTCCGTTATTATTATTATACAGTATATTATATATATATATATATATATATATATAGCAGTACGGTAGGCCACGGCTGTACCTACCTCTGTGTTGTCAGTGCACTCGTCGTCCATAAGTAATATAATACTATACTATAGTATCCAATCCATCCATCTACATTGTATACCTGTGGTGGCTTTTTTTTTTCTTCATACTAGTTTAGCAGTCTGCTGACAGTGTCCACCAGGTCCGTTATTATTATTATACAGTATATTATATATATATATATATATATATATATATATATATAGCAGTACGGTAGGCCACGGCTGTACCTACCTCTGTGTCGTCAGTGCACTCGTCATCCATAAGTAATATAATACTATACTATAGTATCCATCCATCTACATTGTATACCTGTGGTGGCTTTTTTTTTCTTCATACTAGTTTAGCAGTCTGCTGACAGTGTCCACCAGGTCCGTTATTATTATTATTATACAGTATATTATATATATATATATATATATATATATATAGCAGTACGGTAGGCCACGGCTGTACCTACCTCTGTGTCGTCAGTGCACTCGTCATCCATAAGTAATATAATACTATACTATCCATCCATCTACATTGTATACCTGTGGTGGTTTTTTTTTCTTCATACTAGTTTAGCAGTCTGCTGACAGTGTCCACCAGGTCCATTATTATTATTATACAGTATATTATATATATATATATATATATATATATAGCTGTACGGTAGGCCACGGCTGTACCTACCTCTGTGTCGTCAGTGCACTCGTCGTCCATAAGTAATATAATACTATACTATCCATCCATCTACATTGTATACCTGTGGTGGTTTTTTTTTTTCTTCATACTAGTTTAGCAGTCTGCTGACAGTGTCCACCAGGTCCGTTATTATTATTATACAGTATATTATATATATATATATATATATAGCAGTACGGTAGGCCACGGCTGTACCTACCTCTGTGTCGTCAGTGCACTCATCGTCCATAAGTAATATAATACTATACTATCCATCCATCTACATTGTATACCTGTGGTGGCTTTTAGTTATGCGCATTAAAATATGGAGAACAAAAATGTGGAGGTTAAAAAAATAGGGAAAGATCAAGATCCACTTCCACCTCGTGCTGAAGCTGCTGCCACTAGTCATGGCCGAGACGCTGAAATGCCATCAACGTCGTCTGCCAAGGCCGATGCCCAATGTCATAGTACAGAGCATGTAAAATCCAAAACACAAAAAATCAGTAAAATGACCCAAAAAGCAAAATTAAAAGCGTCTGAGGAGAAGCGTAAACTTGCCAATATGCCATTTACGACACGGAGTGGCAAGGAACGGCTGAGGCCCTGGCCTATGTTCATGGCTAGTGGTTCAGCTTCACATGAGAATGGAAGCACTCATCCTCTCGCTATAAAAAAGAAAAGACTTCAGCTGGCAAAAGCACAGCAAAGAACTGTGCGTTCTTCGAAATCACAAATCCCCAAGGAGAGTCCAATTGTGTCGGTTGCGATGCCTGACCTTCCCAACACTGGATGGGAAGAGCTTGCGCCTTCCACCATTTGCACGCCCCCTGCAAGTGCTGGAAGGAGCACCCGTAGTTCAGTTCCTGATAGTCAAATTGAAGATGTCAGTGTTGAAGTACACCAGGATGAGGATATGGGTGTTGCTGGCGCTGGGGAGGAAATTGACAAGGAGGATTCTGATGGTGAGGTGCTTTGTTTAAGTCAGGCACCCGGGGAGACACCTGTTGTCCGTGGGAGGAATATGGCCATTGACATGCCTGGTGAAAATACCAAAAAAATCAGCTCTTCAGTGTGGAATTATTTCAACAGAAATGCGGACAACTGGTGTCAAGCCGTGTGTTGCCTTTGTCAAGCTGTAATAAGTAGGGGTAAGGACATTAACCACCTCGGAACATCCTCCCTTATACGTCACCTGCAGCGCATTCATAATAAGTCAGTGACAAGTTCAAAAACTTTGGGCGACAGCGGAAGCAGTCCACTGACCAGTAAATCCCTTCCTCTTGTAACCAAGCTCCCGCAAACCACACCACCAACTCCCTCAGTGTCAATTTCCTCCTTACCCAGGAAAGCCAATAGTCCTGCAGGCCATGTCACTGGCAAGTCTGACGAGTCCTCTCCTGCCTGGGATTCCTCCGATGCATCCTTGAGTGTAACGCCTACTGCTGCTGGCGCTGCTGTTGTTGCTGCTAGGAGTCGATTGTCATACCAGAGGGGAAGTCGGAAGACCACTTGTACTACTTCCAGTAAGCAATTGACTGTCCAACAGTCCTTTGCGAGGAAGATGAAATATCGCAGCAGTCATCCTGTTGCAAAGCGGATAACTCAGGCCTTGACAACTATGTTGGTGTTAGACGTGCGTCCAGTATCCACCATTAGTTCACGGGGAACTAGAGAATTGCTTAAGGTAGTGTGCCCCCGTTACCAAATACCATCTAGGTTCCACTTCTCTAGGCATGCGATAACGAGAATGTACACGGACGTCAGAAAAAGAGTCACCAGTGTCCTAAAAAATGCAGTTGTACCCAATGTCCACTTAACAACGGACATGTGGACAAGTGGAGCAGGGCAGACTCAGAACTATATGACTGTGACAGCCCACTGGGTAGATGTATTGCCTCCCGCTGCAAGAACAGCAGTGGCGGCACCAGTAGCAGCATCTCGCAAACGCCAACTCGTTCCTAGGCAGGCTATGCTTTGTATCACCGCTTTCCAGAATACACACACAGCTGAAAACCTCTTACGGCAACTGAGGAAGATCATCGCAGAATGGCTTACCCCAATTGGACTCTCCTGGGGATTTGTGGCATCGGACAACGCCAGCAATATTGTGCGTGCATTACATCTGGGCAAATTCCAGCACGTCCCATGTTTTGCACATACCTTGAATTTGGTGGTGCAGAATTATTTAAAAAACGACAGGGGCGTGCAAGAGATGCTGTCGGTGGCCAGAAGAATTGCGGGCCACTTTCGGCGTACAGGCACCGCGTACAGAAGACTGGAGCACCACCAAAAACACCTGAACCTGCCCTGCCATCATCTGAAGCAAGAGGTGGTAACGAGGTGGAATTCAACCCTCTATATGCTTCAGAGGATGGAGGAGCAGCAAAAGGCCATTCAAGCCTATACATCTGCCCATGATATAGGCAAAGGAGGTGGAATGCACCTGTCTCAAGCGCAGTGGAGAATGATTTCAACGTTGTGCAAGGTTCTGCAACCTTTTGAACTTGCCACACGTGAAGTCAGTTCAGACACTGCCAGCCTGAGTCAGGTCATTCCCCTCATCAGGCTTTTGGAGAAGAAGCTGGAGGCATTGAAGGAGGAGCTAAAACAGAGAGATTACGCTAGGCATGTGGGACTTGTGGATAGAGCCCTTAATTCGCTTAACCAGGATTCACGGGTGGTCAATCTGTTGAAATCAGAGCACTACATTTTGGCCACCGTGCTCGATCCTAGATTTAAAATCTACGTTGGATCTCTCTTTCCGGCAGACACAAGTCTGCAGAGGTTCAAAGACCTGCTGGTGAGAAAATTGTCAAGTCAAGCAGGACGCGACCCGTCAACATCTCCTCCTTCACATTCTCCCGCAACTCGGGGGTGCGAGGAAAAGGCTACGAATTCCGAGCCCACCCGCTGGCGGTGATGCAGGGCAGTCTGGAGCGAGTGCTGATGCTGACATCTGGTCCGGACTGAAGGACCTGCCAACGATTACTGACATGTCATCTACTGTCACTGCATATGATTCTCTCACCATTGAAAGAATGGTGGAGGATTATATGAGTGACCGCATCCAAGTAGGCACGTCAGACAGTCCGTACGTATACTGGCAGGAAAAAGAGGCAATTTGGAGGCCCTTGCACAAACTGGCTTTATTCTACCTAAGTTGCCCTCCCTCCAGTGTGTACTCCGAAAGAGTGTTTAGTGCCGCCGCTCACCTTGTCAGCAATCGGCGTACGAGGTTACTTCCAGAAAATGTGGAGAAGATGATGTTCATTAAAATGAATTATAATCAATTCCTCCGTGGAGACATTGACCAGCAGCAATTGCCTCCAGAAAGTACACGGGGACCTGAGATGGTGGATTCCAGTGGGGACGAATTAATAATCTGTGAGGAGGGGGCTGTACACAGTGAAAGGGGTGATGAATCGGACGATGATGATGAGGTGGACATCTTGCCTCTGTAGAGACAGTTTGTGCAAGGAGAGATTGATTGCTTCTTTTTTGGTGGGGGCCCAAACCAACCAGTCATTTCAGTCACAGTCGTGTGGCAGACCCTGTCGCTGAAATGATGGGTTTGTTAAAGTGTGCATGTCCTGTTTATACAACATAAGGGTGGGTGGGAGGGCCCAAGGACAATTCCATCTTGCACCTCTTTTTTCCTTTCATTTTTCTTTGCGTCATGTGCTGTTTGGGGACAATTTTTTTGAAGGGCCATCCTGCGTGACACTGCAGTGCCACTCCTAGATGGGCCAGGTGTTTGTGTCGGCCACTAGGGTCACTTAGCTTAGTCACACAGCTACCTCATTGCGCCTCTTTTTTTCTTTGCGTCATGTGCTGTTTGGGGAGTATTTTTTTGAAGGGCCATCCTGCGTGACACTGCAGTGCCACTCCTAGATGGGCCAGGTGTTTGTGTCGGCCACTTGGGTCGCTTAGCTTAGTCACACAGCTAGTCAGCTACCTCATTGCGCCTCTTTTTTTCTTTGCGTCATGTGCTGTTTGGGGAGTATTTTTTTGAAGGGCCATCCTACGTGACACTGCAGTGCCACTCCTAGATGGGCCAGGTGTTTGTGTCGGCCACTAGGGTCGCTTAGCTTAGTCACACAGCTACCTCATTGCGCCTCTTTTTTTCTTTGCGTCATGTGCTGTTTGAGGAGTATTTTTTTGAAGGGCCATCAGGCGTGACACTGCAGTGCCACTCCTAGATGGGCCAGGTGTTTGTGTCGGACTAGGGTGGCTTAGCTTAGTCACACAGCTACCTCATTGCGCCTCTTTTTTTCTTTGCGTCATGTGCTGTTTGGGGAGTATTTTTTTGAAGGGCCATCCTGCGTGACACTGCAGTGCCACTCCTAGATGGGCCAGGTGTTTGTGTCGGCCACTAGGGTCGCTTAGCTTAGTCACACAGCTACCTCATTGCGCCTCTTTTTTTCTTTGCGTCATGTGCTGTTTGGGGAGTATTTTTTTGAAGGGCATCCTGTCTGACACTGCAGTGCCACTCCTAGATGGGCCAGGTGTTTGTGTCGGCCACTTGGGTCGCTGAGCTTAGTCACACAGCTACCTCATTGCGCCTCTTTTTTTCTTTGCGTCATGTGCTGTTTGGGGAGTATTTTTTTGAAGGCCATCCTGTCTGACACTGCAGTGCCACTCCTAGATGGGCCAGGTGTTTGTGTCGGCCACTTGGGTCGCTAAGCTTAGTCACACAGCTACCTCATTGCGCCTCTTTTTTTCTTTGCGTCATGTGCTGTTTGGGGAGTATTTTTTTGAAGGGCCATCCTACCTGACACTGCAGTGCCACTCCTAGATGGGCCAGGTGTTTGTGTCGGCCACTTGTGTCGCTTAGCTTAGCCATCCAGCGACCTCGGTGCAAATTTTAGGACTAAAAATAATATTGTGAGGTGTGAGGTGTTCAGAATAGACTGGAAATGAGTGGAAATTATGGTTATTGAGGTTAATAATACTATGGGATCAAAATGACCCCCAAATTCTATGTTTTAAGCTGTTTTTTAGGGTTTTTTGAAAAAAACACCCGAATCCAAAACACACCCGAATCCGACAAAAAAAATTCGGTGAGGTTTTGCCAAAATGCGTTCGAACCCAAAACACGGCCGCGGAACCGAACCCAAAACCAAAACACAAAAACCGAAAAATTTCCGGTGCACATCACTAGCACTGACGTATAAGGGAGGATGTTCCGAGGTGGTTAACGTCCTTACCCCTACTTATTACAGCTTGACAAAGGCAACACATGGCTTGACACCAGTTGTGTTAAAATAATTCCACACCGAAGAGGTAATTTTTTTTTGTAATTTGACCAGGCATGTCAATGGCCATAATCGTCCCACGGACAACAGGTGTCTCCCCAGGTGCCTGACTTAAACAAACCACCTCACCATCAGAATCCTCCTTGTCAATTTCCTCCTCAGCGCCAGCAACACCCGTATCCTCATCCTGGTGTACTTCAACAGTGACATCTTCAATTTGACTATCAGGAACTGAACTGCGGGTGCTCCTTCCAGCACTTGCAGGGGGCGTGCAAATGGTGGAAGGCGCCACCTCTTCCCGTCCAGTGTTGGGAAGGTCAGGCATCACAACCGACACAATTGGACTCTCCTTGGGGATTTGTGATTTAGAAGAACGCACAGTTCTTTGCTGTGCTTTTGCCAGCTTAAGTCTTTTCATTTTTCTAGCGAGAGGATGAGTGCTTCCATCCTCATGTGAAGCTGAACCACTAGCCATGAATATAGGCCAGGGCCTCAGCCGTTCCTTGCCACTCCGTGTCGTAAATGGCATATTGGCAAGTTTACGATTTTCCTCAGACGCTTTAATTTAGATTTTTGGGTCATTTTACTGAACTTTTGTGTTTTGGATTTTACATGCTCTCTACTATGACATTGGGCATCGGCCTTGGCAGACGACGTTGATGGCATTTCATCGTCTCGGCCATGACTAGTGGCAGCAGCTTCAACACGAGGTGGAAGTGGATCTTGATCTTTCCCTATTTTACCCTCCACATTTTTGTTCTCCATTTTTTAATGTGTGGAATTACATGCCAGTATCAATAGCAATGGCCTACTACTATATATACTGCGCACAACTGAAATGCACCACAGGTATGGATGGATAGTATACTTGATGACACAGAGGTAGGTAGAGCAGTCGCCTACTGTACCGTACTGCTATATATTATATACTGGTGGTCAGCAAACTGTGCAAAACTAAAATGCACCACAGGTATGGATGGATAGTATACTTGACGACACAGAGGCAGGTAGAACAGTGGCCTACTGTACCGTAATGCTATATATTATATACTGGTGGTCAGCAAACTGTGCAAAACTGAAATGCACCACAGGTATAGATGGATAGTATACTTGACGACACAGAGGTAGGTAGAGCAGTGGCCTACTGTACCGTACTGCTATGTATTATATACTGGTGTTCAGCAAACTGTGCAAAACTGAAATGCACCACAGGTATGGATGGATAGTATACTTGACGACACAGAGGTAGGTAGAGCAGTGGCCTACTGTACCATACTGCTATATATTATATACTGGTGGTCAGCAAACTGCAAAACTGAAATGCACCACAGGTATGGATGGATAGTATACTTGACGACACAGAGGTAGGTAGAGCAGTGGCCTTCTGTACCGTACTCCTATATATTATATACTGGTGGTCAGCAAAATTATGCACTGTACTCCTACTATATACTACAATGCAGCACAGATATGGAGTTTTTTTTCAGGCAGAGAACGTATAATACTGGTGGTCACTGGTCAGCAAAACTCTGCACTGTACTCCTCCTATATAATACTGCTGGTCCCCAGTCCCCACAATAAAGCAGTGTGAGCACAGATATATGCAGCACACTGAGCACAGATATGGAGCATTTTTCAGGCAAAGAACGTATAATACTGGTGGTCACTGGTCAGCAAAACTGTACTCCTCCTATATAATATTGCAGGTCCCCAGTCCCCACAATAAAGCAGTGTGAGCACAGATATATGCTGCACACTGAGCACAGATATGGAGCGTTTTTCAGGCAGAGAACATATAATACTGGTGGTCACTGGTCAGCAAAACTCTGCACTGTACTCCTCATATAATACTGCTGGTCCCCAGAATAAAGATATTTGCAGCCCCCTGAAAGTTCTGAAACAAAGTGAGAGGACGCCAGCCACGTCCTCTCACTATCATTTCCAATGCACGAGTGAAAAATGGCGGCGACGCACGGCTCCGGCTCCTTATATAGAATCCGAATCTCGCGAGAATCCGACAGCGGGATGATGACGTTCGGGCGCGCTCGGGTTAACCGAGCAATACTGGAGTATCCGAGTATGCCTCGGACCCGTGTAAAATGGGTGAAGTTCGGGGGGGTTCGGATTCCGAGGAACCGAACCCGCTCATCACTAATTATAATTGACCAGAAGAGGACCAACATCCCCAGAAAATTTACTACAGTGTTTCTATTCCAAATAGCTCATTTACTAATAGTCAGTTTTGAGTTTATAAAATTAATGAGTGGTGTTAGTTCTATTTAAAGTTCTAAAAGTTTTTCTATTCATAAAAAATCGACACAAAATCGATAAAAATTAATCCAAAATAGACACAATTGTACAAAAGCATTTCTATTGGCCAGGGTCACATGCACTGTGTTACTCACAAATACCTTCATTCCTGGGCTAATTAGCATATCCACTATTTTTAAAAAATCATTGCTGTGTCTTTCGATGTCATGTTTCATGCAGCGAGTGTGCCCCACATGCTTTTCTACCCTGTATTTTCCATCATATTGACAATTATACTGTACATGATATAAAATCAAGTAGAACTGTTTCTGATGGTTCTATTGAAAATAGTGATTTTGGGTTGATTTTGAGTTGATTTTCAAATCGACTATTAGTAAATATGGGTTAGCAATTGAACTCTAAGTTAAAGTATTGAAGGTACTATTGTAGTTCTATGTGTCAAGTTCTATTTCAGTTGATTTTGGGTTGATTTTGACTTTTGTAAATACCTGTCAGACAAAATTGACTGAAAACTAAAATCGACTTTTAGTAAATACCAGGTGATTCATCGCGCCCTACGGGCGCTCTTCACACCGTCGTAAGAAGCTACGCCCCCTTAACCCTTGCACTATTTGTATTATATGGAGTATTACCTCAAATCATAACAGTGAGTGGTATCCCCTTGCAACGGTGTGAATAGCGCACGCAGTGCCTGATGAATCAGGTAGGTGCTGTGGCTGGGGGAGTGGCAGGTGCGGGGAGACGCAGATGGTAGAGGGGTTCCTGGGGTGGCATGGGTGGGGGAGGGTGGTTTGCGGGGGATGCCGCGGGTGGGGGAGGGGCTGTTGCGGAGGTGCAGTGGGTGGGGGAGGGGGGGTGCCGCTGGTGGGGGAGGGGTGGGTGCAGGGGTGCTGCAGGTGGGGGAGGGGGTCCAGACCCACCATGGGTGGGGGTGCCACTGATGGGGCCTGGAGGTACTGCGAGTGGGGGAGGGGTGGGTAATGCTTCTCCTGCTTCTCCTCTTGGAAGTAGCTAAGCTGCTGTCCTCCCTTTGGCAGTGGCTCTACCAGAGACTCGCACAGCAGCCAAGCAGCCAGTAACTATTGTTAGCACCGGTGTCCCAACGCGCCACATTACAGGGAAGAAGATGCCCTCAATAAACTACAACTCCCAGCGGGCCTTAGCACTGGAATGCTTCATCGCTAAGGGCTGCTGGGAGCTGTAGTTTATTTAGTGCATCTACTTCCCTGTAAAGCGGCGCGTTGGGACACCAGCGCTAACAATAGTGACTGGCTGGCAAAACTGAATGACTCACTGTTATATCTGCCCCACCTGCAGTGCACATGGTTTTGCCCATTAGAGGAACATGGTGTTTTGAAATCAACCTTGAATTAGGCCCTTTGTCAGACAGTGCTCCACATGTGCAGAACGGGTCTCCTAATCTACAAGCAGGGGCACCCAGCGGGGCAGCATGTCGCATGTGATGCGACCTGGCCAGGTAACGTACTCCTGGGCCCGGTCGCATTTTGTGCGACTATGCCAGGCAAGTGATTAAGGAGCTCTCCTCTGATTTCAAAAGCCAGTCAATATTAGTGAATAAATGTCTGGGGTTGTTTGAAAGTCATCTCAAATAGGGGGATATGTATTAAACAGTGTAAGAAGAAGGAGGAGAAGTGGAGAGTGGGAAGTTGCTCATAGAAACCAATCTGCTTCTACCTATCATTTTATAGAATGTACTTGATAATTGCAACAGAGAAGCTGGTTGGTTGCTATGGGCAACTTCTCCACTTGCCTAGTCTTTACACGGTTTGATACATCCCCCCTCATAGTTCCTTGTCAACCTCAAGTGTGAAGCCTTCCATAATCTTGTTTGTCGACTCTTGAAGGAACCTACAGGTTGATCTGTAGTTTTCCAGTTTAGGAAATATGTCTGTAAAAAGCTGGTGTGTATGTCAGACATGGGTTGTCTTGTAGGGAGATTGTTTAGAGGAAATTTATGTTATTGGCAATTAAAATTTGTATTGATTTGGAGCACTCTTTTAGGTGTTTATTGTTTATTTAAATGTATGTAAAGTATAACTGTGGAATTGTCTGAAAACTGTAGTTAGATTTCAAAAGGCCCACTACGAGGCCCACTACAAATGAACAAACCTGTACAATTTCAATTATGTTTTGTTTCATGTTTGTATGTAAAGTTTGTGAATATTTCGCCTTTCAGATTTAGGAGTTAGACACACAAATGTTATTTTCAATTAAGAATAAAAGTTGTTTTATGATTCTATTCAATACAACATGGGTAATATTTAGTTATACATACAAGTGCCCTATATAGAAGAGTCTATTACCATCCTCTTTTGGTATCCCCTTTTTGTATACCATGGGAGTCTTCAGCACAGGACATGTACCATTATATTATTTGGAGGAATAGGAACATAGCTTGTGTAATCCCCATTAAACAAACCTATACATTACTATTCAACATGAAATAAAGTGTTAGGGTGCTGGAAAAATATGCAGCAGCAGTGTGGCTGGGCAATTAGATAGTTATTATCTGTAGTATAAAATTGTAATTTATTTTGAATCACCTTTCTAATCACCACCCTTGATGGTATATGCCCTTAATTAAGACATCTGAAATACAAATAGTATTTAATTAATGTGGCATGTACAATGAATCACTGACTTCTCCTCTATGCTTCTGTAAGTTAAACACTGTATACTACATTAAATACAAATGTCAATTTATAGCAGTGTGGAATGAAAATACATCATTAAATCAATTGAAATCCACTGTTTTAATGACATTTTGTACTATGCTTCATTACTAAATTATTTTTTTTCCTTTACAAGGAAATTGGATTTAAGATAAGGAATGCATACTACAAAGAGCAACATAATCACCAGCATAAAAGTCGGATTTTTTTTTGGGTGCTTGCAAAGTGTTTATCCTAACGACCTCATTAAATTGCCCACTGCACGTTACAAGATGGCGGGAGGATACTAGGATGGCAAGATTTAACACCAAAGCAATTACAATATTTTTTCTTATTCAGCATTTCAAAGCATTCGGACAGCATCATCTGGTCAGCATTCTGTAAGTAAGACAGCCATGAATGTATTTCAGTTCTCTTTCCTCTAGTTGAAAATATTAGTTATGGTATTACAACTTTCTGCTTTTACAGAAGCTATACTAAGTCCAATTTATAAAAGCAGAACAACTGTATGTGTATAATATGATCCAATGTAAACAACACTGGGCCTAATTCTGACATGATCGTAGATATGCTAAATTTAGCACATCTACGATCAGTTTCCCTGACATGCGGGTGGGGGGGACGGGTGGGGGGGACGCCCAGCACAGGGCTAGTCTGCCCCGCATGTCAGGCTTTACGTCGTCGCACAAGTACAAAAGCATTGCACAGCGACAATGCTTTTGTACTGGAAGAGTTGCTCCCTGCCAGCGCAGCTCCTGCGCACTGGCAGGCGCTACTCAACGCTGTGAGGGTCGCAGCGGCTGTGTGTGATGTCATGCAGCCACCGCGCCCCCCCCCAACGGTCCGGGATGCCTGCGTTTCCCAGACTGTGCCCCCCAAACGGCAGTCAAACGCTGTTGGACTGCCCCCTCCCGCCCAGCGACCGCCTCTGCCTGTCAATCAGGCAGTGGAGATCGCAGGGCTAAGACAGCCATTGCCCTGCACATTGCTCCGCCGCCCGCTGATCGTGCTCCTCTGCCGCCCGCCAGAGATTCCTCCAGCCATCGTGCACGGGCTGCACAGTCAGCTCTCCTGCTGCCCAGTCCGTGACCTATGGTGACGTGCTGTGATGTGCGCATTACCGCCCGCGCTTGGTGCTGGTGTGTGCTGCAGCCTGCGGACTACCCTGCACTGCTCATACTACTCCAGCTCGGATATACAGGACTTCAGGCTGACATTATAGAGGGGGCTGTGAGTACTACTAAATGGAGGGAGGGGATGGGGCAGTGTGTGTGTCATTACTGTGGGGTATGTGAGTACTATTACAGGGGGTAGCAGTGTGTGTGTCATTACTGTGGGGTATGTGAGTACTATTACAGGGGGTAGCAGTGTGTGTGTCATTACTGTGGGGGCTGTGAGTGTCATTACAAGGGGGGGGCAGTGTGTGTGTCATTACTGTGGGGTATGTGAGTACTATTACAGGGGGTAGCAGTGTGTGTGTCATTACTGTGGGGGCTGTGAGTGTCATTACAAGGGGGGGGGGGCAGTGTGCGTGCCATTACTGTGGGGTATGTGAGTACTATTACAGGGGGTAGCAGTGTGTGTGTCATTACTGTGGGGTATGTGAGTACTATTACAGGGGGTAGCAGTGTGTGTGTCATTACTGTGGGGTATGTGAGTACTATTACAGGGGGTAGCAGTGTGTGTGTCATTACTGTGGGGTATGTGAGTACTATTACAGGGGGTAGCAGTGTGTGTGTCATTACTGTGGGGTATGTGAGTACTATTACAGGGGGTAGCAGTGTGTGTGTCATTACTGTGGGGGCTGTGAGTGTCATTACAAGGGGGGGGGGGCAGTGTGCGTGCCATTACTGTGGGGTATGTGAGTACTATTACAGGGGGTAGCAGTGTGTGTGTCATTACTGTGGGGGCTGTGAGTGTCATTACAAGGGGGGGGCAGTGTGTGTGCCATTACTGTGGGGTATGTGAGTACTATTACAGGGGGTAGCAGTGTGTGTGTCATTACTGTGGGGGCTGTGAGTGTCATTACAAGGGGGGGGCAGTGTGCGTGCCATTACTGTGGGGTATGTGAGTACTATTACAGGGGGTAGCAGTGTGTGTGTCATTACTGTAGGGGCTGTGAGTGTCATTACAAGGGGGGGGGGGGCAGTGTGCGTGCCATTACTGTGGGGTATGTGAGTACTATTACAGGGGGTAGCAGTGTGTGTGTCATTACTGTGGGGGCTGTGAGTGTCATTACAAGGGGGGGGCAGTGTGCGTGCCATTACTGTGGGGTATGTGAGTACTATTACAGGGGGTAGCAGTGTGTGTGTCATTACTGTGGGGGCTGTGAGTGTCATTACAAGGGGGGGGCAGTGTGTGTGCCATTACTGTGGGGTATGTGAGTACTATTACAGGGGGTAGCAGTGTGTGTGTCATTACTGTGGGGGCTGTGAGTGTCATTACAAGGGGGGGGGGGGCAGTGTGCGTGCCATTACTGTGGGGTATGTGAGTACTATTACAGGGGGTAGCAGTGTGTGTGTCATTACTGTGGGGGCTGTGAGTGTCATTACAAGGGGGGGGCAGTGTGTGTGCCATTACTGTGGGGTATGTGAGTACTATTACAGGGGGTAGCAGTGTGTGTGTCATTACTGTGGGGGCTGTGAGTGTCATTACAAGGGGGGGGCAGTGTGTGTGCCATTACTGTGGGGTATGTGAGTACTATTACAGGGGGTAGCAGTGTGTGTGTCATTACTGTGGGGGCTGTGAGTGTCATTACAAGGGGGGGGGGGCAGTGTGCGTGCCATTACTGTGGGGTATGTGAGTACTATTACAGGGGGTAGCAGTGTGTGTGTCATTACTGTGGGGGCTGTGAGTGTCATTACAAGGGGGGGGCAGTGTGTGTGCCATTACTGTGGGGGCCAGTGCATTTGATTTATACCTGTGGGGGTCAATGTGCTTGATAACTGTTGGGGCCAATGTGTTTAATTACTGTGGGGACCAATGTGCTTATTTGATATCTGTGGGGGCCAATGTTTTTTTTTTTCCGTGGGTAACTGATAGCATGCCTTGAGAATTTTGAAGTCTTGTTAGGCATGCCGCGAGTCGAGAAAGGTTGAAAATCACTGCTCTAACCTAATGTGAGAAGAATTTGTCTGTGGTTTTACAGAAAATTTGGTGTCTGAACCAGGGCAGCTATCAGGGGGGGACTGAGGGACTGAGAGAGGGGCCCACCCCTGGCATCTACTGCTGATACTTGGAGAGCTGCACCAGGTGTGTACAACAGTGGGCTGAAGCGCAGGAAGGACTACTTAAATTAAGCCTCCCTGTGCATCAGCTCTCTGTGAATTTTTCTTGCAGGTCTGTAACGCTCCACCCATATGTAACTTCACAATGTATGACATCACATAGATGTGGGGCCCCAATGTATGACATTGCAGAGGAGTCTTTTTTTTTTTTGCGGGGTGGAAGGGGGGGGCTCTCTATTTTGTCAATCCCGGGCCCCACAATTTCTGATTGCAGCCCTGGTCTGAACCATTAAGATGTTCCCTATTCGATGGAAATAGTTTTCTCACTAAATTGCGGGTGGTTGACAGCCATTGGATGCAGCTTTCCACTGCCCATCTGATGGCTAGCTGCTTCTCGGCAGCAGGGACGTGCAGTCAGGGGAGGCAGTGCTTCCATTGTCATTAATGATTTCAATAATATAAGAAGATACTTAGGACACATATTTTGTGTCTTAAGTATATGCTTTATATTATTGTAGTCTTTTGTACATTATAAAACGGGTTTAAATGTGTTTCGGAGGCACTAAGAACGGTGCCTCCCGTGGCCAATGATAAAGGACCGGAAGCAGGGGGCGGGGCCAAAGAGAAGGCTGTAAAAGCCCATTAAAAAATCTACTGGATGTGGCACTAGTATAAGTGCCTTAGTGACAGGGGCGTGCTTTCAGCCCATATGAAATCTTGCCCCTGTCACTGAGGAAGAGATGATTGGGCAATAGATTTGGAGCTCTCCCTGAGGTCCAGCCCACTTTCACTGGGATTGACTCCTTTATAGACCGGGACCCTGCACCTGTTCCTCCACACCTCTTGATCATCACTAGAAGCTGGGGGTAGCGTCCTTTCCATCAGTGGTGGATTTAGGAGGGGGAGGGGTGATTGGGGGTGTCCCCCCCCTACAGCTCCATACCTCTCATCAGAGCCGTAACTAGGTGTGTGCCGATGGTGCCTTGCCCACAGCGCAAATGCACTGAGGGCGCACCATCTGGCATCACACCCACATGGCTGCTAGCTCAGGGTCTAGACTCACTGCGGAAGGCGGTGGCGCCTGTGTCTCGCTGAAGGCGGCACTGCCTGTGTCCCGCTGAAGCTGCCATCTGCCTGTGTCCCTCTGAAGCCGCCGCCCGCCTGCCTGCCTGTGTCCCACTGAAGCCGCCGCCTCCCGCCTGTGTCCCACTGAAGTCGCCGCCACCTGCCCACCTGTGTCCTGCTGAAGCCACCTGTGTCCCGCTGAAGCCGCCACCCGCCTGTGTCCCGCTGAAGCCGCTGCCGCTGCTGCTGTAAGGTCCCGGCAGCGCTGCAGCTGAGGTGTGTGTCAGAGCGCTGCTCTTCTCATTGGCCCAGCGGCAGCCGGCTCGGCCCCCCTCCCCTGCAATTCGGGAGAGACGTCATGTGATGACATCAGACGTCTCTCGCACACTGCCCTCTACCCTGCGCCTATTGCTGCACAGCGAGGAGCTGCCGAGCTGGTGTGGTTGAGGAAGGAGAAGAGATCCAGAGCCTCTGGAAGAGCCTGTGCTGCTGACTGTGACACTGTCTGCCGTAATATGTAAAAAGGTGACGCTGTCTGCCGTAATGTGTAAAAAGGGGACGCTGTCTGCCGTAATGTGTAAAAAGGGGACGCTGTCTGCCGTAATGTGTAAAAAGGGGATGCTGTCTGCCATAATGTGTAAAAAGGGAGACGCTGTCTGCCGTAATGTGTAAAAAGGGGACACTTTCTGCCGCAATGTGTAAAAAGGGGACACTGTCTGCCATAATGTGTAAAAAGGGGCGCTTTCTGCCACAATGTGTAAAAAGGGGGACGCTGTCTGCCGTAATGTGTAAAAAGGGGACGCTTTCTGCCGCAATGTGTAAAAAGGGGGACGCTGTCTGCCGTAATGTGTAAAAAGGGGACGCTGTCTGCCGTAATGTGTAAAAAGGGGACGCTTTCTGCCGTAATGTGTAAAAAGGGAGACGCTGTCTGCCGTAATGTGTAAAAAGGGGATGCTTTCTGCCGTAATGTGTAAAAAGGAAACGCTTTCTGCTGCAATGTGTAAAAAGGTGGACGCTGTCTGCCGTAATGTGTAAAAAAGAGATGCTGTCGGCCGTAATGTGTAAAAAGGGGATGCGGTCTGCCGTAATGTGTAAAAAGGGAGACGCTGTCTGCCGTAATGTGTAAAAAAGAGATGCTGTCGGCCGTAATGTGTAAAAAGGGGACGCTTTCTGCTGCAATGTGTAAAAATGGGACGCTGTCTGCCGTAATGTGTAAAAAAGGAGACGCTGTCTGCCGTAATGTGTAAAAAGGGACGCTTTCTGCGACAATGTGTAAAAAGGGGGACGCTGTTTGCCATAATGTGTAAAAAGGGGGACTGGCTGCCGTAATGTGTAAAAGGGGATCTACCTGGTGTAGTGGCACTACTGTGCGGCGTAATTTGAATAATGGAGACTACTGTGCATCGTAGTATAAATTGGTATTATTTTGTGTCCACACCCCTTCCCTATGAAGCCACGCCCCTAATTTTTTTGCACGCGCCTAAGGCACGCACTGCCCGTGTTTTCCATAAGGGGGGGGGCAATGCCGTTTCTTGCACACAGCGCTAAAATGCCTAGTTACGGCACTGCCTTTCATCCCCCTCTACCTCTGTGCCCATGTACAGCTGCGCAGCCACCAGCTCCCTCCCGCAGGCTCCCACCCGTAGCGGCGAACCGCCTATCGGCTTAGGCACGGAGCAGAGCACTTTGTGCATACTGCCATGCTCATGCCTGAACCAGCTGCCAGGGACCCGATCAAAGCATAGCTGCAGCATCTCCGGAGGAAGCAGTAACAGGCCGGGTAGACAGCCGGGGAAAGGGGGGGGCGCTGCCGGGAAGCTGCGGGAGCGTCCATGATGTACTGCTGGGTGGAAGAGTCGGGCCAGGAATCCGGGAGGTGATCGTGCTGCTGGCTGCCTGGGTGCAGCTCCTCATTAACATCATCGCCCTTATCTGAGGAGGGAGTTCTGGTAAGTATTACCATTCTTATGTACTCTAATTAACTAAAAAAATAAAAAATACAAGAGAAATATGCTGGACATTACCAGGGAGTCAGGGACCCATGCATCCTGACTTTACTTCGGGGTAGAGATATCAATTCTTGAAGATAAAGTGGAGAAGTTGCCCATAGCAACCAATCAGCTACTAAGTGCCATTTTATAGACCAGATAAATGATAGCTAAAAGTTGATTCATTGCTATGGGCTACTTCTCCACTTTATCTCTCTCTCAGGATTGATACATCTCCCCCTTTACATGGGCAGGTGGCAAGTACACTCCAACCTTTTCCTTTGAGAATTCCCTGGACAGATAACTTCTCTTGTTTCGCTTACAGAGAGAGATTTATCTGGTTAGGTATGTGTGATCGGCGGTGAGGAGACCGCCAGTCACAATACCGACGGCAGGATTCCGGCTGTTGAATGGCCAGTGGGTGGGTGAGCGCAAGGAAGCCCCTTGCGGTCTTGCTGTGCTCGCCACAGGTTCTATTCCCACTCTGTGGGTGTCGTGGACACCCATGAGTGGGAATAGCCCTCGGCCCCCTGCCAGCATTCTGGTGACCGGGATCCCTGCAGTAGCTGCACTCACTGCCACTACCCAGACCCTGGCTGCCGCTACTCCCCTTACATTTGCGACGGCATCGGAATTAGGAATTAGTGGTGGGGGCGAGAGCTGGCGGGGCAGCACTACAGTAGCGGGCAGAGGCGGCTGCGGACAGTAGCGAATCTACCACCACTATACAGCCAAAGCTGCCCGGCAGGTTGCAGGGGGCCCCAGACAGGGCTGTATCATACTTCCTCACCAGCAGTGAACTGCCAGCTGCTAGCAGGGCTCTGGGCGAAGCCTCCTCCGATCCGCTGCCATCCACCCTCCCTTCTCCTCCCTCTGCGCTTTGTTTTCACTGGCGGCTGGCCTTGGCCAGTTGAAATGCACCAGGTAGTGGGAGCAGGCAATTATTCCCCCGGATAGTTCCTCACACACCCAGCTGATTTTATTGGTACCCCTCCTCCTTACAGTCACCCCAGGTTCCTGTCTATGAGTCGGAGACACCCTGATCTGAAACAAACTAAAGGTGATGCGGCAGTGGCGAATGTAGAGGGAGAGGGGGTGTACGAGCTGCTGCAGCTCCTCGTCGGTTGTTTACTCTGAGGAGCTGACATTCTAATCGGAGAGGGGATTTGAGGTGGGCTATTCTACCTGAGCACTGTGTTTGGGTGTCTGAGGAGTGGCTGTGTACTGGCAGTGAGGAGTGTGTTAAGGGAATAGGTAAATGGAAATGAAACATGTGAAATGGAGAGATTGGGTGTGTGGCTCTGCCTGATTATGGTGGGTTTGATATATATGTGTGGTTCTGCTGCACAGGGGTAGATGAAAGGAGGTTGTACTGTTACTCTGGGAAGGGTCAGCAGTGATGACTTTTGGGGAAATGTAAAGGGGTGTCTCCATTATACAGATTGCAGGAGTTGTGAGATGGCCTGTGTTCCCTATACTGGGGAGCGGTAGATGATTTGGGATCATCATGCTGGAGGCAGGTGATCAGCTTTGCCACCACTCCCCCCTGGCTTAAGAAGCAAGGCAGGTGGGCATGCAGACGTCAGGGACTGCTGCATCCACAAATGTAACAGACTAATAGTTGCCCTCTGTATATATGTGTGACATATATGTGAGAGATAATATCGGGATTCTGGCGCTTGGTATGTCGACAGTCAGAATACCGACAGCGGCATCCCGACATGCAGGATCCCGACAACTGTTAGGTTGTTACCCTAGCCCTAATCCCCAACCCCTGTAACCCTCCCTGCCTGCAGCCTCACCACCATTGCATCGATGGATTTGATATTGGAAGCCTGGCAACCTTTCGATGCCAGGCTTCCGATGTCTATCCCAACATCACGGGAAATCTTTACAGGTCTGGATTATGTTTTTGCATTAGACTAATTTGTCACATGGTATTTTTATTTGTAGGTTTTCATGCCCTATTATATATTTCAACAAACCTCCGAAGTGTAGATACTGTAGATATAAAATAAGAAAATAAAAACATTTACAAACTACCAAAGAGAATATAATGGGCAGCCTGCCACCACTGCTGTTCTGCTGTCCTAGGTCTTCGTTTTTCAAAATAACAGGGAATATGAACTAGTCTTGGTAATTACATATGATCATCCAGAGCTAATCAGCACCCTGTGATGAAAATGGCATTGCACGAAAGCTTCTCTGTAGTAGAATACACATGTCTGCCAGTATTTGGTGAAAATGACTCCTAATGGTAGTAGAACATTTAGAGATCTGAGCATATAATTGCAAAGATATGGTAAAGCCACCAGGCCTCAGCAAGACTTCTCTGATACTAGCGGTCCCTAATGCTACATGGTAATAGCACCCACGTTTGGTCATATAATCATAGGCATGCGCAGGGGGGGTGCCTGGTGCGCACAGGCACCCCCTAATGTCCGGCACCCCCTCACAGATGCCTGCTGCTATCCCTACAGCATCATTCCTGTGTCACCACCCGCTGCGCCATCCGCCCGGTCTGGCCGCCAGCTGTCCGGACACCAGAGATGGGTTCATCATTTATTTGCATGGGTGCAGCGTCGCTGACAAAATCCTCATCCCGATTCCGCCTAACTGCGCGATGTGACATGATGATGTCACGCCGCGCTCCCGCCCGCCTCGCTCTCCACTCATTGTATTCCATTCCACACTGACGCCACATCCCGCAGTGTTCCTCTTAGGAGGAGAGGAGGAGGGCGACTGGGTGACAAATTCAAATTCAAATCAATGATGACAGTTTGAGTGACAGTAAGTTATAATAACTTTAAGTAAACTGCTGCAGCTGAGCTTGCTCATGCAGGGGAAAGAGAAGGGGGCAGCCAGGGGATATACAGTACAGTATATTATTAATAATAACAACGGATTATTATTACATAAATTACACCGTATATTATATGACACAGTATATAATATACTGTGTAATATAAGTAATAATAATACATTATTATTATTATTATTATTATTATTATCAATAATAATAAATATTTTAAATGATGAGTTGATAATCCATGATAATAAAGCATACAAATTTAACATACATGAAACAGATGTTATATATATTTTTTTCATACGCATTATCCAGGCAGGGCCGCCATCAGGGGGGTGCCCTGTGTACAGTTGTCCCGGGCCCAGCCACTCTGACAGAGTGGAGGGCCCGGGCTGCACACACAGCGGCTATTCCCAGCGGCGACCGCCGCCGGTGACACTGACCGCGGCGCGGCTTTTGCCCCTTCGTGTCCCGCCGCCGATCACAGCAAGCTGCAGCTTGCTGTTCGGCTAAATAAAGTTTATTTTATTCAAATGCGACGCAGCGTGACGTCATGACGTTACGCCACGTCGGGTGAAGAGGAGCCGCGGAGCTAGGGACAGGAGGCGGCCGGCAGCAGCAGATAGCGTGGGAGAGACAGGGAGAGCAGAGAGGACGGATTTGTAGGTAAGTATTTCTTTACACAGGTAAGTATGTATGTCTCTGTTGTCTGTGACTGTGTGTTTTATGAAAAGGGGTCCCGGAGCTTTGAGGACATGTGTACCTGGCACTGGGGAGTGGGACATATCTGGCACTGGGGGCATATCTGGCACTAGGGGCATATCTGGCACTGGGGACATATCTGGCACTGGGGGCATATCTGGCACTGGGGGCATATCTGTATCTGGCACTGGGGGCATATCTGGCACGGGGAGCATTTCTGTATTTGGCACTGTGGGGTATTTCTGTATCTGGCACTGTGGGCATATCTGGCACTGGGGGCATATATGTATCTGGCACTGGGGGCATATATGTATCTGGCACTGGGGGCATATATGTATCTGGCACTGGGGGCATATATGTATCTGGCACTGGGGGCATTTCTGCATCTGGCACTGGGTGCATATCTGGCAGGCACAGTGGGGGCATTTCTGTATCTGGCACTGGGGGCATATCTGCAGGCACAGTGGGGGCATTTCTGTATCTGGTACTGGGGGCATATCTGGCACTGGAATAGAAATATTATTTTTTCTTTTTTGGAATATATATTTATTTTACTTTTTTTCCGGGAAAGGGGGGGGGGGGGGGGGGCTTCCTATTTGGTCAGTCCCAGGCCCCACAATTTCTGGTGGCAGCCCTGTATCCAGGTACACATATTTACCCCTATCACTTGTATATGGTACTTGAATGTATTAATAAGCTCAGACAGGGACTGGGATTCTGTAAAGGAGGCCATCCCTGTGATGTGCTCAGTGAGCTTGTGGGGGGGCTGTAGTCTGAGCATGCGCGGTCAGTGTTTCCGCACTTGCACAGCCACCACTTCCAGGGACGGTTCTGAGGAGGAACCTTCAGATGGCTGAGATTGCAGTGAGTAGCCCATAGGCTACACTGGACCACCACCATTTTCAGATAGCGGTAGCCAATATTGGGAATGCTTTGCATTCCAGATATTGGTAAAATGGGCAGCATCGCATCCACCACAGAAACTGCCAAATGGAGGGAGATCTGCTGCGGTGCCTCCTTCATACATTTGAGATATACTTAATATTTGTGACTAACCTCCGAAAATATGTGTTTTTTTGGGAAATAGCTGTAAATATTGTTTGACAAATGGGCCCCTTAGTCCCCTTTTTCTTTATCAAGAGCCATTTATGGATGCACTATACCAGTAGTTGCCAAACTTTTTTGAATCTTGGCACCCTAGAGTATCGGAACTTTTTTCATGGCATCCCAAAAACAAAAGTTTCTTATTGAGAAGTTTTGAAAAAAATGCAGGTTTACAGATTTTGGGTTTAATAATTATCTAAGGAGCCAGCCCTGACTGTACAATCTATTTAATCAAATTCCCAATAGTATTTAGTTTGCATTGAGTGGCAATATGCAGTGCTAGACACGCCCAATAGGTGGTATTAGTCACGCCCAATAGGTGGTATTAGTCACGCCCAATAGTTCATGCTAGACACGCCCCTCCAATCGTGCACCCCCTAATAAAATGTGCTGCGCACGCCTATGCATATAATTGTTTATTGTTATACCACACGACAACAGCACAACACAATTTTTTATAAAATGAGATCCAACTTACCTATAGTCACCCCTAGATTCTCCAAATGGCACTATAAGAACCAAAATGCTCTCCAAATGCTGGTCCCATCTGTTGCTGTTCTGAGAGGCATATGTTATCATGTGACATAACATTAAGCAGTTACTTAACCCAGAGTGGGTTTTTATAGTGTCTTTATAGGATCATGTATGTAAAAACTATACAGTAAAAATAAACTAGTTACTATAACAAAATATTCTTCATATGTTATTTGTTCAGGTATCCATTTAATGTTAGGAACTATTAACATCTTGCCACCATTTATCTAAATTCATGCAATAGACTGACTGTCTTGAACTGATCTCCCATAATTGTCAGCAATAAATTTTGCTTAGTAGTATACTTAATGCTGAGTGATGGCTGCAGTCTGTGGATTGTAGCAGTATACTTATTGCTGAGTGATGGCTGCAGTCTGTGGATTGTAGCAGTATACTTATTGCTGAGTGATAGCTGCAGTCTGTGGATTGTAGCAGTATACTTATTGCTGAGTGATGGCTGCAGTCTGTGGGTTGTAGCAGTATACTTATTGCTGAGTGATGGCTGCAGTCTGTGGATTGTAGCAGTATACTTATTGCTGAGTGATGGCTGCAGTCTGTGGATTGTATCAGTATACTTATTGCTGAGTGATAGCTGCAGTCTGTGGATTGTAGCAGTATACTTATTGCTGAGTGATGGCTGCAGTCTGAGGATTGTAGCAGTATACTTATTGCTGAGTGATGGCTGCAGTCTGTGGATTGTAGCAGTATACTTATTGCTGAGTGATGGCTGCAGTCTGTGGATTGTAGCAGTATACTTATTGCTGAGTGATAGCTGCAGTCTGTGGATTGTAGCAGTATACTTATTGCTGAGTGATAGCTGCAGTCTGTGGATTGTAGTAGTATACTTATTGCTGAGTGATGGCTGCAGTCTGTGGGTTGTAGCAGTATACTTATTGCTGAGTGATGGCTGCAGTCTGCGGATTGTAGCAGTATACTTATTGCTGAGTGATGGCTGCAGTCTGTGGATTGTAGCAGTATACTTATTGCTGAGTGATGGCTGCAGTCTGCGGATTGTAGCAGTATACTTATTGCTGAGTGATGGCTGCAGTCTGTGGATTGTAGCAGTATACTTATTGCTGAGTGATGGCTGCAGTCTGTGGGTTGTAGCAGTATACTTATTGCTGAGTGATGGCTGCAGTCTGAGGATTGTAGCAGTATACTTATTGCTGAGTGATGGCTGCAGTCTGAGGATTGTAGCAGTATACTTATTGCTGAGTGATGGCTGCAGTCTGTGGATTGTAGCAGTATACTTATTGCTGAGTGATGGCTGCAGTCTGTGGATTGTAGCAGTATACTTATTGCTGAGTGATGGCTGCAGTCTGTGGGTTGTAGCAGTATACTTATTGCTGAGTGATGGCTGCAGTCTGTGGATTGTAGCAGTATACTTATTGCTGAGTGATAGCTGCAGTCTGTGGATTGTAGCAGTATACTTATTGCTGAGTGATAGCTGCAGTCTGTGGATTGTAGTAGTATACTTATTGCTGAGTGATGGCTGCAGTCTGTGGGTTGTAGCAGTATACTTATTGCTGAGTGATGGCTGCAGTCTGCGGATTGTAGCAGTATACTTATTGCTGAGTGATGGCTGCAGTCTGTGGATTGTAGCAGTATACTTATTGCTGAGTGATGGCTGCAGTCTGCGGATTGTAGCAGTATACTTACTGCTGAGTGATAGCTGCAGTCTGCGGATTGTAGCAGTATACTTATTGCTGAGTGATGGCTGCAGTCTGTGGATTGTAGCAGTATACTTATTGCTGAGTGATAGCTGCAGTCTGTGGATTGTAGTAGTATACTTATTGCTGAGTGATGGCTGCAGTCTGCGGATTGTAGCAGTATACTTATTGCTGAGTGATAGCTGCAGTCTGTGGATTGTAGCAGTATACTTATTGCTGAGTGATGGCTGCAGTCTGTGGATTGTAGCAGTATACTTATTGCTGAGTGATGGCTGCAGTCTGCGGATTGTAGCAGTATACTTACTGCTGAGTGATAGCTGCAGTCTGCGGATTGTAGCAGTATACTTATTGCTGAGTGATGGCTGCAGTCTGTGGGTTGTAGCAGTATACTTATTGCTGAGTGATGGCTGTTTAAATTTCTGAAAGGTCGAGTTTGGAAATGGAAATGGGCCCTGCTACCATCTATTTTCATGCCATGGTGAATTTGCATCGTATTAATTCAGAAAAGAAACTATGGCGGCAGCGATCGCAGTCTGAATTACTATGCACATTTGCAGCCAGTGAGATGCCTCTGCCTGACTGACAGGCAGAGACAGTAGCTGGGCGGGAGGGGGCGTGCCAACGGTGTCCCCCCGCATGTCAGAGTAAATGTTAGTACTGTAGATGTGCTAAATTTAGCACATCTACCATCAACTCTGAATTACCCCCAATGTTTTTGTTCCATTCTGTCCATGGGTAGAGACACTTCAAGCCATATGCCAGAATAACTCCGTTACTGGTGGTAACGCTCTTTCTCCTTAATCTGGAATGCTCCTTCTAGTGGCATATTTTTTGCTGCCATCAAGCTGCAACATTCTTAGGATTAGTCACTATTAAATTTCTCAGTCAAATGCAAGCGAAATAATGGCAAATAATAAACTGTTATAATAAATATGGTATGACTCACTGCAGTGTATGCTACTCTTATACATAACTTACAAAACATTTCCCAGTACACTAAGCATTGTAGGCTGTCTGCAATTTTTTTTTATATAACCATGCTCATAAATTGAGTCTAGAGGTATGGAAAGTGTTTCTGATTTATTTTGTGTGGCCCACAGGAATAACTGCAGCAGTAGCTGTAGCTGGTGTGAATCACAGTAACAGATGCCTTACTGATTTTTTTTTATTAATGCAGTTCTGGTGGGAGAAGTGCAGCTCGCAGTCTTATCGAAGCACTATGGGGTAATTTCAAGTTTATCGCAGCAGGAAATTTTTTTTGCAGTTGGGCAAAACCATGTGCACTGCAGGGGGGGCAGATATAACATGTGCAGAGAGAGATAGATTTGGGTGTGGTGAGTTCAATCTGCAATCTAAATTGCAGTGTAAAAATAAAGCATCCAGTATTTACCCTGCACAGAAACAAAATAACCAACCCAAATCTAACTCTCTCTCTGCACATGTTATATCTGCCTCCCCTGCAGTGCACATGGTTTTGCCCAACTGCTAAAAAATTTCCTGCTGCGATCAACTTGGAACTACCCCCCATATGCTATGATTATGGGGCTAAACTGCAATGCTAACATGCATCCAATTGTAGCACTTCTTCACCGCCATCATCAGTCATTCTAGTCATGATTGAAACCCTTACTGTACATGTTTTGCCTATTTTTTAGCTATCTCCTTGGTCCTGCGTGTGTCAGTTGCCTAGTGGGTTGGACATGAGGGCTGCTAGCAGGGGCAAATTAACAGAGGAGAGGGCCCGTTTGCAGACTCTATATGGGCCCCCTCCTCTCAATGGCACCGTAGACTCTGGCATTATGCCAGAGTCTACTGCACATGCGGCAGTCTCCGGAAACATGGCACCCGCCATGTTCCAGTGACTACAAACTACTGTGCATGGTATCCGGACTCCAGGTAGACAACAAAAAGGTCGACACACCTTAGGTCGACGCCAATTGGTCGACACACCTTAGGTCGACATGGACAAACGGTCGACAGGAACAAGGTCGACATGGAAAAAGGTCGACATGAGTTTTTCACGATTTTTTTCTTTTTTTGAACCTTTTCATACTTAACGATCCACGTGGACTACGATTGGAACGGTAATCTGTGCCGAGCGAAGCGGTAGCGGAGCGAAGGCACCATGCCCGAAGCATGGCGAGCCAAGCGAGCCATGCGAGGGGACGCGGTGCACTAATTGGGGTTCCCGGTCACTCTACGAAGAAAGCGACAACAAAAAAACATAAAAAACTCATGTCGACCCTTTGTCCATGTCGACCTAAGGTGTGTCGACCAATTGGCGTCGACCTAAGGTGTGTCGACCTTTTTGTTGTCGACCCTGAGCCCCAGACCCCTGTGCATGTGTATATTTTCCCATTGATTTTGTGTCATGGCTGCAGCGCTGACTTGGGACTCTGGAAAGATATGTTTTTAACACTGCACTTATTATAGAAACGCCAATTGCTGCTACCATGTGTCCAATAGGAAAGTCCATCATCTTCCTTGCAGGGACCCTGGTTAAGACCAGACAACACTGAGACTCATAGATAAGTCACTGTCAACTGCAAGCAGCAGTGTTGGTCTACACAATGTAGAGACTATTGTATGTGACTGATTTTGAGTTGTGAATAAATCAAGAAAGAGCAAGTATCTGTGTACCTGGACAACCCATGTTGCAATGCAAGGGGTGTAGATACATACATTTTTTGCATGTGAGGTAAAGACTGGCTTCTTTTGCGGGATGCGGTCAAAATGCCGCCGGCCAGAATCCTGGCGGTCGAAATACCGACGCCGGAATCCCGACCGCCACAATCCCGACATATTCTCCCTCCGTGGGTGTCCACGACACCCATAGAGGGAGAATATAATAGTGTGCCGAGCGTGGCGAGCGAAGCGAGCCCGCAAGGGGCTGCATTCCGCTCGCCACCCCTGTTGGGATTGTGTGGTCGGGATTCCGGCGTCGGGATTTCGACCGCCAGGATTCTGGCCGGCGGCATTTAGTACTGATCCCTCTTTTGCATGTAGTCCACAAATGCTGGAAAGCTTTAATTATACACTTTGGATATGCCTGTCTCAAGTCTAAGCGGCCTATTTACTAAAGGGGAGATGTCCTAAGCAGTGATAAAAGTGGAGAAGTGAGCCAGTGGCAACCAATCAGCATTGACGTAACAGTTAAAACCTGCATACTATAAAAGTCTACAGAGCAGCTGATTGGTTGCCATGGGCAACTTCTCCACTGGCTCACTTCTCTACTTTTATCACTGCTTAGTACATCTCCCCCTAAGTCTTGGAAGGAGATAAAGTACCAGACAATCACCTCCTAACTGTCATTTTTCAAACCCAGCCTGTAACATGACAGTTAGGAGCTGATTGGCTAGTACTTTATCTCCAGCGACTTTATCTCCATCCAAGGCTTAGTAAATAGACCCCTCAGTCTCACTCTGCACATTTTAAATCTGGGCCACCCGCAGAGCAACATGGTCTTACCAAGATGCACAGTTACTTGTTCTGTCTTGTTTTATTCTCAGTCTCTAATGTATCTCAGCTTGTAGCTATTGTATAGGCAGATGCAGATTATTCATAGGACTTATTATTAAGATCCCCAGTGGGCTGATGTGTCTGTGTGTGGGATCTGTTTTGTTGTGGCTTGTGGCCCTGACCCCCACATGACAGCTGGTGCTTATTACACTAACTCACTGCATTGTCCTCATTAATACTTTTATTCCATCTCTGTGTATTGTCTGGTGTACAGCATCTCTGCCATTGATCATCTCATATCAGTGTATAGCACCTGCATGCCTCACACCAGTATATATTGAGCACATGCATGTCTCACATGATGTCTCTCATCAGAGTATATACAGCACGCATATTCTCCAACATGACCCACTCCATTAGGTACAAAATGCTCTGTTCCTGGACTTCCTTGCCAGTAGCAGTTACAGAGACGCGGCTGCAGCACAGTCCAAAATTCAAATAGGGGAGCCACACCAGCTGCCACCCCAAACACTGCCAACCATCACCGGGACTCGATGGCAATAGTCAAAATCGCAAGGAAAGTTAGTGCAAATCGCAAGGTATTAGCCACCTTGCGATACCGATTCGATCCCGATGCGCACTCCCGCGGGGACGGTATCGCAAGGTTAGATTGACTGTGCAGGCAAGTCAATTTTGACTATCTAGTAGTAAAAGTATAATCAAAATTGGCACTTAGTCAAAATCACACATAGCCAATATTGCAAGCACACACAGGGGGACATGTACTAAACAGTGATAAAACTGGAGAAGTGAGCCAGTGGAGAAGTTGCCCATGGCAACCAATCAGCTGCTCTGTATATTTTTATAGAATGCAAATCATAAATGTTACATCAATGCTGATTGATTTTCAATATTTTGAATATTATAGTTAGTTACAGAATTTTCACTAGTTCTATGTAGGTATTAGTTACAGAATTCTCACTACTCCTCCTATGGGGATCTGGTCAGGATCCCGGCACTTGGGATCCTGGCAGTAGTAATATCGATGTCAGAATCCCAACACTGCTCAGAATGCCGACGCCGGCATCCCGACATGGATTGCAATATCAGCGTCGGGATCCTGAATGCCAAAATCCTGATCAATGTCTGCCAGGAGTCTGCCCTGCTAAGCCCTTGGAGTGTAGGGGCTCTGGTATGAAAGATAGATAGTGTCTAGTTAGACAGTCAATAGATAGACACCATATGTTAGACAGACATTAGGTCGACAGGTCAAAAGGTCGACAAGGTCAAAAGGACGACATAAAAAAGGTCGACAGGGTCAAAAGGTCGACACGAAAGAGGTCGACATGAAAAAGGTAGACACCATGTTTTTTGCATTTTTGTGGTTTGTGTGGATAGTTTTGTCATCTGGGACCCCCAATTGTAGAAAGGCATACCCTCACGGGGCTCGCTGCGCTCGCCACAAGGTTTATAACCAACTCTATGCTGACATGGATAGAGAAGGTATGAAATAGTCCAAAAATATGTTACATTAAAAAAACATTTGTCTATCTTTTTCATGTCGACCATTTTCATGTCGACCCTTTGACCCTGTCGACCTTTTGACCTGTCGATCTTTTGTACTGTCTACCTTTTTCATGTCGACCTTTTGACCCTGTCGACCTTTTGACCATGTCGACCTAATGTCTGTCTAACATATGGTGTCTATCTATTGACTGTCTAACTAGACACTGTCTATCTACCAAACGGATACCGTAGGTTTAGGCTGGTGGTGGAGGATTAGGATTAGGCTGTGGGGGGGGAGGTTAGGGTTAGGCTGTGTAGGGCGGTTTAGGGTTAGGCACCCCAGGGAAGGGTTAGTTATAGGCTGCTGGGGAGGCAGGGGTAGGTTTAGGTTGAGGGGTGGGGGGCTTAGGGTTAGGCACCACCGGGGAGGGTTTGAGAGAGGCTGCGGGGAAGGGGGAAGGGTTAGGGTCAGGCTGCAGGAAAGTAGTGTCAGGGAGGTTAGGGGTAGTTTACTTACCAAATAGGTGCCGGGATCCAGAGAGTCAGGATGCTGCTGTCAGTATTTACAACGGGATCCCGATACCATCCCCTTCTAGGTACTGTAGGTCAGACTTGCCTACTCTCCCGGAATGGCCGGGAGGCTCCCGAAAATCGGGTGACCCTCCCGGCCCCCCGGAAGAGCAGGCAAGTCTCCCGATTACAGGGGTCCCCCCAAGCCCGGCCGCCCACTTAGCGAGTAAAGTGGGCGGTCCGGGCAGGCGATGACGCGATTCTTGTTGAATCGCGTCATTGTAGCCACACCCCCTGCTGTATAATGCCATAATAGCGGCATTACAAAGCGGGGGCGGGGCTTACACGACACGATCCCCCACAGTCACGCCCCCGGTCCGCCTCCGTCACGCCCCCGGTCCGCCTCCGGCCCGGCCCCCTCTGCACACACATTGCAGCCCGCCCCCCTGCCGAACCGACCTGGCTGCTCTCTCCCGGAGAGAGCAGCAAAAAAGTCGGTAAGTATGCTGTAGGTATTAGTTACAGAATTCTCACTAGTCCTATGTAGGTATTAGTTACAGACTTCTTACTAGTTCTTCTATGTAGGTATTAGATATGAGATGCTTACTTTTTTGTTTACATATTGTATCAGATTACATATGACTACAAATGTAATACCCGTTTCTTCATGTATGTATAGACCAAAACAAAGTTGTTAAAAAAAACAAACATAAGAATAAGGGGTATATTCAATTGCAGTCGAATTCCGGCTGGAATTCGACCGTTTTTGGATTCGACACAATTCGACAGGCGAAACCCTCCCGCCGGGACCCGAATTCGACATATTCAATAAATAACGGATTCGACAGTGCCGCTGTCGAAAAACGGACCAATTGACGAATAGTGGGCGGCCTGGATTTGACTTCATGGACGGCACAAAAGTGTTCAATAAATCCTGGAAAAAAATGCGTGGGGTCCCCACTCCTAAGCATAACCAGCCTCAGGCTCTTTGAGCCGGTGCTGGTTGTAAAAATACGGGGGGGGGAAATGACAGGGGTTCCCCCATATTTGAACAACCATCACCGGGCTCTGCGCCTGGTCCTGGTGCAAAAAATACGGGGGACAAAAGACGTAGGGGTCCCCGTATTTTTAACACCAGCACCGGGCTCCACTAGTCAGAGAGATAATGCCACAGCCGGGGGACACTTTTATACCGGTCCCTGCGGCCATGGCATTAAATCCCCAACTAGTCACCCCTGGCACCCCTAGTTTCCCCCCCCCCCCCCCTCCAGCCACCCAAGGACCAGGGGTGAAGCCTGAGGCTGTCCCCCCATCCAAAGGCGACGGATGGGGGGCTGATAGCCTTTTGTGTAAAAAAAAGAATATTGTTTTTTGTAGCAGAACTACAAGTCCCAGTAAGCCTCCCCCGCAAGCTGGTACTTGGAGAACCACAAGTACCAGCATGCAGTGGAAAAACGGGCCCGCTGGTACCTGTAGTTCTACTACAAAAAAATACCCAAATAAAAACAATACACACACACCGTGACAGTATAACTTTATTACATACATGCACACCAACATACATACATAATTACTTACTAGTGATGAGCGGGTTCGGTTCCTCGTAAACTGAACCCCCCCCGAACTTCACTCATTTTACACGGGTCCGAGGCATACTCGGATTCTCCCGTATGGCTCGGTTAACCCGAGCGCGCCCGAACGTCATCATCCCGCTGTCGGATTCTCGCAAGATTCGGATTCTATATAAGCAGCCGCGCGTCGCCGCCATTTTCACTCGTGCATTGGAAATGTTAGGGAGAGGACGTGGCTGGCGTCCTCTCCGTTTATTCATTGTTGATGCAAATATTTGTGCTTGCTTATATCTTAATTGTGGGGACTGGGGAGCAGCTGTATTATTAATATAGGAGGAGTACAGTGCAGAATTTTGCTGATCAGTGACCACCAGTTTTATCCGTTCTCTGCCTGAAAAAAACGCTCCTTATCTGTGCTCAGTGTGCTGCATATATCTGTGCTCACACTGCTTAATTGTGGGGACTGAGGAGCAGCTGTATTATATAGGAGGAGTACAGTGCAGAGTTTTGCTGACAGTGACCACCAGTATACGTTGTCTGCCTGAAAAACACTCCATATCTGTGCTCAGTGTGCTGCATATGTAGCAAGGGCCAGTGTACTCGTGTGGTCACTGGCCCTGCTACTAGCCTGCACCTCCCTCCTTACCTGGGATGGCTCAGCGCCATCCCATGGGGCCGGAGGTCGCACTCGCTCCGGGCAGCACTGGGGGCCGGGCCTGGTCCGGTCTTCCCCTGCCCGGCCGGTTGCAGAGTTCGGCAGCGGGCGTGGGGGCGGCGGTGAATATCCACCGCCGATTCACGCGGGTGATGGCGGCGGGCCTGCATCCTCCGGGACTCAGGCCCCGCCAATCACAGCGCCGCTTTTTGAATTTGGCGCCAGCCGCGAGCCAATCACGGCTCGTGAACTGGCAGCCAATCGGGAGTGGCGGCGGCGAGCCAATCCCGGCTCGCCGCGTCATAGCCCCGCCCCCAGCACTGGTTTGTTTTAGCCAGCGCCGGGCGCGGGAAGTCAGTTCGGCGACGGAGAAGGAGCGGAGAAGAGCTCCTGAAGATAGAAGAACGAAGACGGCGCCGGAAGTCCCGGAGGGCGGCGGTAGTTGCAAAAGAGCTGAGACACGCCGCCGCCCGCCGGGTGAAGTACAAGGAGCCGACCCCCGTTGGTGAAGACCTCGGAAGCCCTGGGACAGTGGTGTGCAACGCGAAAGAGCTTGCACAGGCCACCGCTGCCCAGGTGAAGTCTCCAGGAAGCCCGGAGGTGGTGGGAGCCATCCCAGCTCCGGCGAAGACAACGCGGTGGGCGTGGCCGGACCAGGCTTGGTCCAGCCGTGGCCCTTTGGACGGGTAAGTACAGGCGGTGTCGCCCCCCCCCTCCTTCCCCTAGACCACCAGGGATTCGGGCACCAGGCCCGGGGGGCATGCAGGCACTAGGCCTGAGGCGCATTAGGCGGGCACTAGGCCCGGGGGACCGAAGGGGGCATTAGGCCCACTAGCCGGAGGCACCTTAGGTGGGCACTAGGCCCGTGGGGCAAAAACAGGCACCAGGCCTGAGCAGCAAAGGGCATTAGGCCCCCATTATCCCCCCACAGTTAGGCAGACATTGGCAGGGGGCATCCAGGGCCAGGAGGCCCAACGCAATGGTGTGTACATAAGTCGGCACTAGGCCGCAGGTTGCTGAAGTCGGCGTTAGGCCGCAGGTTGCTGAAGTCGGCGATAGGCCGCAGGTTGCTGAAGTCGGCGATAGGCCGCAGGTTGCTGAAGTCGGCGATAGGCCGCAGGTTACTGAAGTCGGCGTTACGCTGCAGGTTGCTGATGTCGGCGATAGGCCGCAGGTTGCTGAAGTCGGCGTTAGGCCGCAGGTTGCTGAAGTCGGCGTTAGGCCGCAGGTTGCTGAAGTCGGCGTTAGGCCGCAGGTTGCCGAAGTCGGCGCTACGCCGCAGGTTCGCATAAGTTGGCGCTACGCCGCGTGTGTGATGAGTTCTCAGTTTTCCCCACAGCCAGGCCCCCATGAAAGGTAGGCTGTCGGAAGTACGCGTTGGTGAGTACCACAAGATTGAAACAGTATTACGGTGTTGTGCTATAACCTTTGTATAAGTGTCTCTCCGTCATAAAGCGTAAGCAGCGCCACGTCACGTGGGCTGTGTTGTGTGTTCTCTTACAGGAGCAAAGTAGAAGAAGGGCCAGTCGTCTGGCGGAAGCCGATTATATAGCTGGTGAGCATAAAGGTGTTTTGTGTGTGTTCGTGGTGTATGTTGCCCCTCCCCCACCTCCCCTTTGGGCGTTTTCGTTCAGGGTCGCCCCTGGTGCTTCGCACCACTACGGGGGCACCCAGTCTGAGGCCACAAGTGCCAATGATGACCCTTCACTGAGCCCAGTGTAGGCCACCCCTGCGTAGTGTGTCCCCCATTCGTTTCAGGTCACCCCAGGAAGTTCTGTGTCTGGAGGTGTGCCAGTACCGTCTGAGCTACTTCGACGGACTGAAGGTAGAGGACGGGAGGCGTGAGGTACGTAGGCTGGTAAGTGAGCGATCCGAACTTTGTTCCCCAGGGCCCCACCCCCGTGCCTCTTACACATATATCTGTGCTTACACTGCTTTATTGTGGGGACTGGGGACCAGCAGTATTATATAGGAAGAGTACAGTGCAGAGTTTTGCTGACCAGTGACCACCGGTATACGTTGTCTGCCTGAAAAACACTCCATATCTGTGCTGCATTGAAGTATATAGTAGGAGTACAGTGCATAATTTTGCTGACCACCAGTATATAATATATAGGAGTACGGTACAGAAGGCCACTGCTGTACCTACCTCTGTGTCGTCAAGTATACTATCCATCCATACCTGTGGTGCATTTCAGTTTTGCACAGTTTGCTGACCAACAGTATATAATATATAGCATTACGGTACAGTAGGCCACTGCTGTACCTACCTCTGTGTCGTCAAGTATACTATCCATCCATACCTGTGGTGCATTTCAGTTTTGCACAGTTTGCTGACCACCAGTATATAATATATAGCATTATGGTACAGTAGGCCACTGCTGTACCTACCTCTGTGTCGTCAAGTATACTATCCATCCATACCTGTGGTGCATTTCAGTTTTGCACAGTTTGCTGACCACCAGTATATAATATATAGCATTACGGTACAGTAGGCCACTGCTGTACCTACCTCAGTGTCGTCAAGAATACTATCCATCCATACCTGTGGTGCATTTCAGTTTTGCACAGTTTGCTGACCACCAGTATATAATATATATAGCATTATGGTACAGTAGGCCACTGCTGTACCTACCTCAGTGTCGTCAAGTATACTATCCATCCATACCTGTGGTGCATTTCAGTTTTGCACAGTTTGCTGACCACCAGTATATAATATATAGCATTACGGTACAGTAGGCCACTGCTGTACCTACCTCAGTGTCGTCAAGAATACTATCCATCCATACCTGTGGTGCATTTCAGTTTTGCACAGTTTGCTGACCACCAGTATATAATATATATAGCATTATGGTACAGTAGGCCACTGCTGTACCTACCTCAGTGTCGTCAAGTATACTATCCATCCATACCTGTGGTGCATTTCAGTTTTGCACAGTTTGCTGACCACCAGTATATAATATATAGCATTATGGTACAGTAGGCCACTGCTGTACCTACCTCTGTGTCGTCAAGTATACTATCCATCCATACCTGTGGTGCTTTTCAGTTTTGCACAGTTTGCTGACCAACAGTATATAATATATAGCATTACGGTACAGTAGGCCACTGCTGTACCTACCTCTGTGCCGTCAAGTATACTATCCATCCATACCTGTGGTGCATTTCAGTTTTGCACAGTTTGCTGACCACCAGTATATAATATATAGCATTACGGTACAGTAGGCCACTGCTGTACCTACCTCTGTGTCGTCAAGTATACTATCCATCCATACCTGTGGTGCATTTCAGTTTTGCACAGTTTGTTACCACCAGTATATAATATATAGCATTACGGTACAGTAGGCCACTGATGTACCTACCTCTGTGTCGTCAAGTATACTATCCATCCATACCTGTGGTGCATTTCAGTTTTGCACAGTTTGCTGACCACCAGTATATAATATATATAGCATTACGGTACAGTAGGCCACTGCTGTACCTACCTCTGTGTCGTCAAGTATACTATCCATCCATACCTGTGGTGCATTTCAGTTTTGCACAGTTTGCTGACCACCAGTATATAATATATAGGAGTACGGTACAGAAGGCCACTGCTGTACCTACCTCTGTGTCGTCAAGTATACTATCCATCCATACCTGTGGTGCATTTCAGTTTTGCACAGTTTGCTGACCAACAGTATAAAATATATAGCATTACGGTACAGTAGGCCACTGCTGTACCTACCTCTGTGTCGTCAAGTATACTATCCATCCATACCTGTGGTGCATTTCAGTTTTGCACAGTTTGCTGACCACCAGTATATAATATATAGCATTACGGTACAGTAGGCCACTGCTGTACCTACCTCTGTGTCGTCAAGTATACTATCCATCCATACCTGTGGTGCATTTCAGTTTTGCACAGTTTGCTGACCACCAGTATATAATATATAGCATTACGGTACAGTAGGCCACTGCTGTACCTACCTCTGTGTCGCCAAGAATACTATCCATCCATACCTGTGGTGCATTTCAGTTTTGCACAGTTTGCTGACCACCAGTATATAATATATAGCATTACGGTACAGTAGGCCACTGCTGTACCTACCTCTGTGTCGTCAAGTATACTATCCATCCATACCTGTGGTGCATTTCAGTTTTGCACAGTTTGCTGACCACCAGTATATAATATATATAGCATTACGGTACAGTAGGCCACTGCTGTACCTACCTCTGTGTCATCAAGTATACTATCCATCCATACCTGTGGTGCATTTCAGTTTTGCACAGTTTGCTGACCAACAGTATATAATTTATAGCATTACGGTACAGTAGGCCACAGCTGTACCTACCTCTGTGTCGTCAAGTATACTATCCATCCATACCTGTGGTGCATTTCAGTTTTGCACAGTTTGCTGACCACCAGTATATAATATATAGCATTACGGTACAGTAGGCCACTGCTGTACCTACCTCTGTGTCGTCAAGTATACTATCCATCCATACCTGTGGTGCATTTCAGTTTTGCACAGTTTGCTGACCACCAGTATATAATATATAGCATTACGGTACAGTAGGCCACTGCTGTACCTACCTCTGTGTCGTCAATTATACTATCCATCCATACCTGTGGTGCATTTCAGTTTTGCACAGTTTGCTGACCACCAGTATATAATATATATAGCATTACGGTACAGTAGGCCACTGCTGTACCTACCTCTGTGTCGTCAAGTATACTATCCATCCATACCTGTGGTGCATTTCAGTTTTGCACAGTTTGCTGACCAACAGTATATAATATATAGCATTATGGTACAGTAGGCCACAGCTGTACCTACCTCTGTGTCGTCAAGTATACTATCCATCCATACCTGTGGTGCATTTCAGTTTTGCACAGTTTGCTGACCACCAGTATATAATATATAGCATTACGGTACAGTAGGCCACTGCTGTACCTACCTCTGTGTCGTCAAGTATACTATTCATCCATACCTGTGGTGCATTTCAGTTTTGCACAGTTTGCTGACCACCAGTATATAATATATAGCATTACGGTACAGTAGGCCACTGCTGTACCTACCTCTGTGTCGTCAAGTATACTATCCATCCATACCTGTGGTGCATTTCAGTTTTGCACAGTTTGCTGACCACCAGTATATAATATATAGCATTACGGTACAGTAGGCCACTGCTGTACCTACCTCTGTGTCGTCAATTATACTATCCATCCATACCTGTGGTGCATTTCAGTTTTGCACAGTTTGCTGACCACCAGTATATAATATATATAGCATTACGGTACAGTAGGCCACTGCTGTACCTACCTCTGTGTACTCAAGTATACTATCCATCCATACCTGTGGTACATTTCAGTTTTGCACAGTTTGCTGACCACCAATATATAATATATAGCATTATGGTACAGTAGGCCACTGCTGTACCTACCTCTGTGTCGTCAAGTATACTATCCATCCATACCTGTGGTGCATTTCAGTTTTGCACAGTTTGCTGACCACCAGTATATAATATATAGCATTACGGTACAGTAGGCCACTGCTGTACCTACCTCTGTGTCGTCAAGTATACTATCCATCCATACCTGTGGTGCATTTCAGTTTTGCACAGTTTGCTGACCACCAATATATAATATATATAGCATTACGGTACAGTAGGCCACTGCTGTACCTACCTCTGTGTCGTCAAGTTTACTATCCATCCATACCTGTGGTGCATTTCAGTTGTGCGCAGTATATATAGTAGTAGGCCATTGCTATTGATACTGGCATATAATTCCACACATTAAAAAATGGAGAACAAAAATGTGGAGGTTAAAATAGGGAAAGATCAAGATCCACTTCCACCTCGTGCTGAAGCTGCTGCCACTAGTCATGGCCGAGACGATGAAATGCCATCAACATCGTCTGCCAAGGCCGATGCCCAATGTCATAGTAGAGAGCATGTAAAATCCAAAAAACAAAAGTTCAGTAAAATGACCCAAAAATAAAAATTGAAAGCGTCTGATGAGAAGCGTAAACTTGCCAATATGCCATTTACGACACGGAGTGGCAAGGAACGGCTGAGGCCTGGCCTATGTTCATGGCTAGTGGTTCAGATTCACATGAGGATGGAAGCACTCATCCTCTCGCTAGAAAAATGAAAAGACTTAAGCTGGAAAAAGCACAGCAAAGAACTGTGCGTTCTTCTAAATGACAAATCCCCAAGGAGAGTCCAATTGTGTCGGTTGCGATGCCTGACCTTCCCAAAACTGGACGGGAAGAGCTTGCGCCTTCCACCATTTGCACGCCCCCTGCAAGCGCTGGAAGGAGCACCCGCAGTCCAGTTCCTGATAGTCAAATTGAAGATGTCACTGTTGAAGTACACCAGAATGAGGATATGGGTGTTGCTGGCGCTGGGGAGGAAATTGACAAGGAGGATTCTGATGGTGAGGTGGTTTGTTTAAGTCAGGCACCCGGGGAGACACCTGTTGTCCGTGGGACGAATATGGCCATTGACATGCCTGGTCAAAATACAAAAAAAATCAGCTCTTCGGTGTGGAATTATTTAAACACAAATGCGGACAACAGGTGTCAAGACGTGTGTTGCCTTTGTCAAGCTGTAATAAGTAGGGGTAAGGACGTTAACCACCTCGGAACATCCTCCCTTATACGTCACCTGCAGCGCATTCATCATAAGTCAGTGACAAGTTCAAAAACTTTGGATGACAGCGGAAGCAGTCCACTGACCACTAAATCCCTTCCTCTTGTTGTAAGCAAGCTCCTGCAAACCACACCACCAACTCCCTCAGTGTAAATTTCCACCTTACACAGGAAAGCCAATAGTTCTGCAGGCCATGTCACTGGAAAGTCTGACAAGTCCTCTCCTGCCTGGGATTCCTCCGATGCATCCTTGAGTGTAATGCCTACTGCTGCTGGGAGTCTAACAGCCTAATGCTGTTGTTGCTGCTGGGAGTCGATCGTCATCACAGAGGGGAAGTCGGAAGACCACTTGTACTACTTCCAGTAAGCAATTGACTGTCCAATAGTCCTTTGCGAGGAAGATGAAATATCACAGCAGTCATCCTGCTGCAAAGCGGATAACTCAGGCCTTGGCAGCCTGGGCGGTGAGAAACGTGGTTCCGGTATCCACCGTTAATTCATAGGCAACTAGAGACTTGATTGAGGTACTGTGTCCCCGGTACCAAATACCATCTAGGTTCCATTTCTCTAGGCAGGTGATACCAAAAATGTACACAAACCTCAGAAAAAGAGTCACCAGTGTCCTAAAAAATGCAGTTGTACCCAATGTCCACTTAACCACGGACATGTGGACAAGTGGAGCAGGGCAGACTCAGGACTATATGACTGTGACAGCCCACTGGGTAGATGTATTGCCTCCCGCAGCAAGAACAGCAGCGGCGGCACCAGTAGCAGCATCTCGCAAACGCCAACTCGTTCCTAGGCAGGCTACGCTTTGTATCACCGCTTTCCAGAAGAGGCACACAGCTGACAACCTCTTACGGAAACTGAGGAACATCATCGCAGAATGGCTTACCCCAATTGGACTCTCCTGGGGATTTGTGACATCGGACAACGCCACCAATATTGTGCGTGCATTACATCTGGGCAAATTCCAGCACATCCCATGTTTTGCACATACATTGAATTTGGTGGTGCAGAATTATTTAAAAAACGACAGGGGCGTGCAAGAGATGCTGTCGGTGGCCCGAAGAATTGCGGGCCACTTTCGGCATTCAGCCACCGCGTGCCGAAGACTGAGGCACCACCAAACATTCCTGAACCTGCCCTGCCATCATCTGAAGCAAGAGGTGGTAACGAGGTGGAATTCAACCCTCTATATGCTTCAGAGGATGGAGGAGCAGCAAGAGGCCATTCAAGCCTATACATCTGCCCACGATATAGGCAAAGGAGGGGGAATGCACCTGACTCAAGCGCAGTGGAGAATGATTTCAACGTTGTGCAAGGTTCTGCAACCCTTTGAACTTGCCACACGTGAAGTCAGTTCAGACACTGCCAGCCTGAGTCAGGTCATTCCCCTCATCAGGCTTTTGCAGAAGAAGCTGGAGACATTGAAGGAGGAGCTAAAACAGAGCGATTCCGCTAGGCATGTGGGACTTGTGGATGGAGCCCTTAATTCGCTTAACCAGGATTCACGGGTGGTCAATCTGTTGAAATCAGAGCGCTACATTTTGGCCACCGTGCTCGATCCTAGATTTAAAACCTACGTTGTATCTCTCTTTCCGGCAGACACAAGTCTGCAGAGGTTCAAAGACCTGCTGGTGAGAAAATTGTCAAGTCAAGCGGAACGTGACCCGTCAACATCTCCTCCTTCACATTCTCCCGCAACTGGGGGTGCGAGGAAAAGGCTAAGAATTCCGAGCCCACCCGCTGGCGGTGATGCAGGGCAGTCTGGAGCGAGTGCTGACATCTGGTCCGGACTGAAGGACCTGCCAACGATTACTGACATGTCGTCTGCTGTCACTGCATATGATTCTGTCACCATTGAAAGAATGGTGGAGGATTATATGAGTGACCGCATCCAAGTAGGCACGTCAGACAGTCCGTACGTATAATGGCAGGAAAAAGAGGCAATTTGGAGGCCCTTGCACAAACTGGCTTTATTTTACCTAAGTTGCCCTCCCTCTAGTGTGTACTCCGAAAGAGTGTTTAGTGCAGCCGCTCACCTTGTCAGCAATCGGCGTACGAGGTTACTTCCAGAAAATGTGGAGAAGATGATGTTCATCAAAATGAATTATAATCAATTCCTCCGTGGAGACATTCACCAGCAGCAATTGCCTCCAGAAAGTACACAGGGACCTGAGATGGTGGATTCCAGTGGGGACGAATTAATAATCTGTGAGGAGGGGGATGTACACAGTGAAAGGGGTGAGGAATCGGAGGATGATGATGAGGTGGACATCTTGCCTCTGTAGAGCCAGTTTGTGCAAGGAGAGATTGATTGCTTCTTTTTTGGTGGGGGCCCAAACCAACCAGTCATTTCAGTCACAGTCGTGTGGCAGACCCTGTCGCTGAAATGATAGGTTCGTTAAAGTGTGCATGTCCTGTTCATACAACATAAGGGTGGGTGGGAGGGCCCAAGGACAATTCCATCTTGCACCTCTTTTTTTTTTTCATTTTTCTTTGCATCATGTGCTGTTTGGGGACAATTTTTTTGAAGTGCCATCCGGCCTGACACTGCAGTGCCACTCCTAGATGGGCCAGGTGTTTGTGTCGGCCACTTGTGTCGCTTAGCTTAGTCACACAGCGACCTTGGTGCGCCTCTTTTTTTCTTTGCCTCGTGTGCTGTTTGGGGACAATTTTTTTGAAGTGCCATCCTGCCTGACACTGCAGTGCCACTCCTAGATGGGCCAGGTGTTTGTGTCGGCCACTTGTGTCGCTTAGCTTAGTGACACAGCGACCTTGGTGCGCCTCTTTTTTTCTTTGCATCATGTGCTGTTTTGGGCCAATTTTTTTGAAGTGCCATCCTGCCTGACACTGTAGTGCCACTCCTAGATGGGCCAGGTGTTTGTGTCGGCCACTTGTGTCGCTAAGCTTAATCACACAGCGACCTTGGTGCACCTCTTTTTTTCTATGCATCATGTGCTGTTTGGGGACAATTTTTTTGAAGTGCCATCCTGCCTGACACTGCAGTGCCACTCCTAGATGGGCCAGGTGTTTGTGTCGGCCACGTGTGTCGCTTAGCTTAGTCACACAGCGACCTTGGTGCGCCTTTTTTTTTCTTTGCATCATGTGCTGTTTGGGGACAATTTTTTTGAAGTGCCATCCGGCCTGACACTGCAGTGCCACTCCTAGATGGGCCAGGTGTTTGTGTCGGCCACTTGTGTCGCTCAGCTTAGTCACACAGCGAATTTGGTGCGCCTCTTTTTTTCTTTGCATCATGTGCTGTTTGGGGACAATTTTTTTGATGTGCCATCCGGTCTGACACTGCAGTGCCACTCCTAGATGGGCCAGGTGTTTGTGTCGGCCACTTGTGTCGCTTAGCTTAGTCACACAGCGACCTTGGTGCGCCTCTTTTTTTCTTTGCCTCGTGTGCTGTTTGGGGACAATTTTTTTGAAGTGCCATCCTGCCTGACACTGCAGTGCCACTCCTAGATGGGCCAGGTGTTTGTGTCGGCCACTTGTGTCGCTTAGCTTAGTGACACAGCGACCTTGGTGCGCCTCTTTTTTTCTTTGCATCATGTGCTGTTTGGGGACAATTTTTTTGAAGTGCCATCCTGCCTGACACTGTAGTGCCACTCCTAGATGGGCCAGGTGTTTGTGTCGGCCACTTGTGTCGCTAAGCTTAATCACACAGCGACCTTGGTGCACCTCTTTTTTTCTATGCATCATGTGCTGTTTGGGGACAATTTTTTTGAAGTGCCATCCTGCCTGACACTGCAGTGCCACTCCTAGATGGGCCAGGTGTTTGTGTCGGCCACGTGTGTCGCTTAGCTTAGTCACACAGCGACCTTGGTGCGCCTTTTTTTTTCTTTGCATCATGTGCTGTTTGGGGACAATTTTTTTGAAGTGCCATCCGGCCTGACACTGCAGTGCCACTCCTAGATGGGCCAGGTGTTTGTGTCGGCCACTTGTGTCGCTCAGCTTAGTCACACAGCGAATTTGGTGCGCCTCTTTTTTTCTTTGCATCATGTGCTGTTTGGGGACAATTTTTTTGATGTGCCATCCGGTCTGACACTGCAGTGCCACTCCTAGATGGGCCAGGTGTTTGTGTCGGCCACGTGTGTCGCTTAGCTTAGTCACACAGCGACCTTGGTGCGCCTCTTTTTTTCTTTGCATCATGTGCTGTTTGGGGATAATTTTTTTGAAGTGCCATCCGGCCTGACACTGCAGTGCCACTCCTAGATGGGCCAGGTGTTTGTGTCGGCCACTTGTGTCGCTTAGCTTAGTCACACAGCGACCTTGATGCGCTTCTTTTTTTCTTTGCATCATGTGCTGTTTGGGGACAATTTTTTTGAAGTGCCATCCTGCCTGACACTGCAGTGCCACTCCTAGATGGGCCAGGTGTTTGTGTCGGCCACTTCTGTCGCTTAGCTTAGTCACACAGCGACCTTGGTGCACCTCTTTTTTTCTTTGCATCATGTGCTGTTTGGGGACTATTTTTTTGAAGTGCCATCCTGTCTGACACTGCAGTGCCACTCCTAGATGGGCCAGGTGTTTGTGTCGGCCACTTGGGTCACTTAGCTTAGCCATCCAGCGACCTTGGTGCAAATTTTAGGACTAAAAATAATATTGTGAGGTGTGAGGTGTTCAGAATAGACTGAAAATGAGTGTAAATTATGGTTATTGAGGTTAATAATACTATGGGATCAAAATGACCCCCAAATTCTATGATTTAAGCTGTTGATGAGGGTTTTTGGTAAAAAAAAACACCCGAATCCAAAACACACCCAAATCCGACAAAAAATTTTCAGGGAGGTTTTGCCAAAACGCGTCCGAATCCAAAACACGGCCGCGGAACCGAATCCAAAACCAAAACACAAAACCCGAAAAATGTCCGGTGCACATCACTAATACTTACCTATGTTGACACAAAGAGTTGGTCCCCTTCTCCACATAGAATCCATGGGTTACCTGTAAATAAAATTATACTCACAACAATTCGGTCCTCTTCTGTTTGTAATCCACATACTTGGCAAAATAAAAAAACGAAAAACACGATCCACACACTGAAAGGGGTCCCATGTTTACACATGGGACCCCTTTCCCCGACTGGCGGCACCCCCGTGACTGCTGTCAACGAGGGTCCCTTCAGCCAATCAGGGAGCGCCACGTCATGGCGCTCTCCTCGTAGGCTGTGCGCGTCTGAGCTGTCAGTCAGGCGGCGCACTCAAGATACAATGTAGCGCATAGGCACTCCATTATATCCAGTGGTGGGAACTTTGCGGTAAGCGGTAGACCAAAAGAGTGACCCCACATAACCTCACGGTCTACTACTGACCGCAAAGTTCCCACCATTGGATATAATGGAGCGCCTATGCACTACATTGTATCTCAAGTGCGCCGCCTGACTGACAGCTCAGACATGCACAGCCAATCAGGAGAGTGCCATGACGTGGCGCTCCCTGATTGGCTGAAGGGACCCTCTTTGACAGCAGTCACGGGGGGTCCCGCCAGTCAGGGAAAGGGGTCCCATGTGTAAACATGGGACCCCTTTCAGTGCGTGGATCGTGTTTTTTGTTTTTTTATTTTGCCAAGTACGTGGATTACAAACAGAAGAGGACCGATCTACACTGGATTGTTGTGAGTATAATTTTATTTACAGGTACCCCGTGGATTCTACGTGGAGAAGGGGACCGACTCTTCATGTCAACATAGGTAAGTATGTATGTATGTTGGTGTGCATGTATGTAATAAAGTTATAATGTCACAGTGTGTGTGTGTGTATTGTCTTTATTTGGGTATTTTTTGTAGTAGAACTACAGGTACTAGCGGGCCCGTTTTTCCACTGCATGCTGGTACTTGTGGTTCTCCAAGTACCAGCTTGCGGGGGAGGCTTGCTGGGACTTGTAGTACTGCTAAAAAAAAAAAACAATATTCTTTTTTTTACACAAAAGGCTATCAGCCCCCCATCCACCATCCTTGGATGGGGGGACAGCCCCGGGCTTCACCCCTGGCCCTTGGGTGGCTGGAGGGGGGAGACCCCTTGATTTAAGGGGACCCCACTCCTCCAGGGTACCCCGGCCAGGGGTGACTAGTTGGGGATTTAATGCCAGGGCCGCAGGGACCAATATAAAAGTGTTTCCCGGCTGTGGCATTATCTCTCTGGCTAGTGGAGCCCGGTGCAGGTGTTAAAAATACGGGGGACCCCTACGTCTTTTGTCCCCCATATTTTTTGCACCAGGACCAGGCACAGAGCCCGGTGCTGGTTGTTAAAATACGGGGGAACCCCTGTCATTTCCCCCCCCCCCCCCCGTATTTTTACAACCAGGACCGGCTCAAAGATCCCGAGGCTGGTTATGTTTAGGAGGGGGGACTCCACGCATTCTTTTTCAGGATTTTTAACCATTTCACACCCCTTCCAACTGAAAAACATGCACTGATCTCTCCATATATTGTAGTTAGTAAAAAAAAATATATATATATTCTTTTAAAAAATCGATTAAATAATACTTGTGGCTCCTAAATAGACAAACCAAGTAGATAATCCCTTCAAATATAAATAGATATGCTATTAGCAATAAAAAAAGCACCAAAAAATACATTTTTAAAAAAAATTATTAGATCACGACAGAAAAATGAGGCAGAATGAAATTGACGAAATGACTGTCGAAAAGCACTGTTGTCGAATCGACATTCTTCAATTGAATATACTTTTGTCGAAAAGCCCCATTTTTAACATTGCAGACATGTCGAATTGAAAAAATGTCGAATTGCAAAAAGTCGAAAATTAAACGGCAGTTTTTTTGTCGAAAAGTACTGTATTGAATTGTCAAATCAAATTCGACAGGTTTTTTGTGTCGAAAATTACCCATTTTTCGACATTTTCGGCAATTCAACCGCAATTGAATATACCCCTAAGTATACAAAACTATTTAATTCTACTAGTATCATTTTATACTATTTACAATGTAACAAGGAAAATTATAGACGCAGCACAGCTGGCCTTATTCAAATGTATGTCTGACTGAATGGAAAGACTGTGTATGGCTGCATGATGTCAATGATGCATACATGTAAGTACATATACATCAAACATAACAACATGATTGTGTGACAGCAGTTAATACCACAGTCACTGACATGAGGCAGTCAGGGATTGTAGACACCCAGCATCAAAGTAATAGCTAAATAAGGACATGCTCAGCAATAGTAACATACTGTATTATTACATGTAACAGCAGCACCCCACTGCTACCTAATCAATTCTCTTAGCATGTTATACAAAAGCCTAATACTAATTACTGCTCCTGGTAAAAGCAGTCTTTGCCAAAACTAAATGCAGAAGTAGAAAATATTTGAACTATGAATATAAAGTAGAAACAAATACTGTATTATTATTGTTTGACATTTAGAATCCATTTAAAATATAAACATTTTCAGTTAAAAAGTATCTAAAAATCTTTGGAAATTTTCATTATCCCAACTCTTTTCTGCAGCCTTCAGTTTGTCCCAAATATAAACAAATACAGATATTATTATTATTATTATTATTATTATTATTATTACTACATGCTATTGCATGAATCCATAGTTAATGTTTAACTTTACATTATTTAAATTTTCTCTAGATGCTTATTGAGTAAACATGCATTACAGTATTTATTCATTTATCAAAGATCTTTACAATTGGAAACAAAGTAATAAAGCAATACTGGGTAATAACAGACAGACAGCTTACAATCTATAGGGAAACAGGAATTTGACAAATGAGGCTACATAACTGATCCGACCAGATTGCAAGTGCTTGGGCGTGTGATCCAGTCCTGCAGCAATTTTGGAATGGGGTCAAAGGGCCGTTTGGGCATGTGAAAAACATATGTACTGTACATTTTGTGTAGATGGGAGGTAACAATGGCGTAAGTTTGTCCCAGATGGACGGAGGCAAGTTAAAACTTGGTGCCCCCCCCCCCCTTGCTATGTATTGATTAATATATACGTATGCAGACTATGGAAGGGGTCATTGACATGATGCATTGATCTTGAACGGTCATTTATTGACCGAGGTCCACGGACTGATAAGTTACCATCTATACCTTCTTTTAAGCATAAATATTGGATTGCAGATGTTGGCACTATGTCTGCTATTATGGATGTATACAATGTGTTGTAATTTTTTTATGCCATGCCACCATTCCATAAATTTCATTCATTTTTGAGTGCCCAACCTGGGTGAAAAGAAAATAAATGATTTTTCTACATTGTTTTTATATATATATATATATATATATATATATATATATATATATATATAAATAGCTCTATGTAAGAAATGGCACTCAGAGTCGACATTATCAGCAAAGAACAAAACTGTATTGTTTGTTCTTTGCTGATAATGTCGACTCTGAGTGCCATTTCTTACATGGAGCTGTGAATTGGACTATGCTGCACCAGGGCATGCTGTTCAGGTCAAGTGAGTGCCGGCAATATATGGATGTATATATATATATATATATATATAAAATGTTCGATGGCCATCCCTAAAACAGTATGCAAGAGACTCAAAGTTAAAAATTGTAATTTAACTAGAATAACAGAGAAATGCCTAAAGTTGTGAGAGTTGTGAGTGGTGAGAGAGGGGTCAGATGTGAGCTGAGTTAAAGACTGACAGATTATGGCAGTGTCCTAAATACTTAGCCTAAACTTTTTTGTAAATAACATATAAAGGGGGTATCTAATGAGAAGGGCTACTTTTTTTGGTAGAAATAAAAACAACAGGCTATTATTGCGGTTTTAGCCCGATGGTCATTATCGGGCTATCCACTATAGCCCTTTTTTTTTTTTTCCAGATGAAAAATTACCTGTTTTCGGGCAATAACACATGGGATTATAACTAAGTTATAATAATATCTCCTACTTGTCTGATTATAAGGAGAAGATCTATTATTATTATTATTATTATTATTATTATTATTATTATTATATTTCTCTGATGTATAGAGATAGCATGTTTGAAAAATGTCTGAGTCAGGAAGGTATTCTAAACTCTGGATCATTAAGAAAACCAGCCATGGCTAATCTTCATTTACACTGAACTGGACAGTGATTACAAGAGAAGAGTGGCCGCTGAGGGGAATGGAGTTGCATAAAATGCCATGTTAGACACATACAGTAAGGGGGAATTTAATAGCCTCCAATTTTTTTAAAAATGGTGAGATTGCTTAAGCTGCATGCATTTTATGCTATCTGTCCAGGAAGGACATAACAAAGAGCCACAGAAAACATACAGTTTACTGAGCCACTACTTAATACTCAATTATGGGGCCCAGAAAATAATAAATATTTTGATAGGCCATAATTATTTAATTTATTATTGGGGAAATAATGTTACAAAAATAAGAAAATTTTAAATGATGAAGACAATAATATTTTATGATAAAAGTACATCCATGTTAGCACTTGAGTGCCAAATGTTTGTAATATAGGGGGTCATTTCGAGTTGATCGCTAGCAGCTTTCGTTCGCTGCGCAGCGATCAGGCAAAAAAATGGCACTTCTGCGCATGCGTATACGGTGCAATGCGCACGTGCGTCGTACTATTACAACGAACTATGTAGTTTCACACAAGGTCTAGCGAAGCTTTTCAGTCGCACTGCTGGCCGCAGAGTGATTGACATGAAGTGGGCGTTTCTGGGTGTCAACTAACCGGTTTCAGGGAGTGTTCGAAAAAACGCAGGCATGTCAGGAAAAACGCAGGCGTGGCTGGGTGAACGCAGGGCGTGTTCGTGACGTCAAAACAGGAACTGAACAGTCTGAAGTGATCGCAAGCGCTGAGTAGGTCTGGAGCTACTCTGAAACTGCACAATTTTTTTTGTAGCCGCTCTGCGATCCTTTCGTTCGCACTAAGCTAAAATACACTCCCAGTGGGAGGCGGCATAGCGTTTGCACGGCTGCTAAAAACTGCTAGCGCGCAATCAACTCGGAATGACCACCATAATTAGCACTTCTAAAATTAATTAATATGGCCTTAATTAATATAAAAAAAATTGTCTGCAATATTTTAAATGTTATTATTTGAAAATATTATTGCCACACTATAATAAAATGTTTAATTAATTATGGTTCATTAATATTTTTATTATTTGTGGGGGTAGTAATTAGTGGCAAAGTAATACATATGTTTAATGTGGATCTTTATTATGTTCTATCCAGACACATTGGGCCTAATTCAGACCTGATTGCAGCAGCAAATTTGTTACCAGATGAGCAAAATCATGTGCACTGCAGGGGGAAAGGGTGGGGGGAGGGGCAGATGCAACATGTGCAGAGAGAGTTAGTGAAAAGTCAAAGGAATCTCACTGCGATTTCCAAAAAATGTAAACATGGCAAAAATATGCAACCTATTAGATCCCTCTTTAGATTTGTCTTGGGGCCAATTATCATATTGATGTGTGAACATCGATTTTTTTACAAGTCCCTGCCCACAGAAACCAGACTTTGTAAGAGTGCTAATTTCAATATTTTTATCCTTATTATAGACTCTTGTGCAATTTATAGTCTTTGCATGGAATCTATTATCACTGTTTTTCTGTACTTAAGCATTGGCTATATTTTTCCATATTAAATCTTTAAATTGAATAAGTCATGAATCTGTGATCTCAAGTGTCAACATTTTAGCTTTTGTAAAGCAAAAGATCTGATTAAAGTAAATTCTGGAAGTGTATTGTAAAGTATAAGGTAGGGAGAACTGTTGTACTCCTTATGGCTGAAAGTAATATTAATTGTGTTATAGGAAAAAGAGGAGGTTTTAATAATTTTTACACAGATCAAGTGGATGTTTTTTATTAACCCTTTGGGTGGAATTGAGTTGTTTGAAAAGTCGGTTGGGTGTCTGTTTTTTCCTGTCTATTCGATAGGAAAAAAACAGACACCCAACTGACTTTTAAAACAATTGAATACCCTCTTTGTCTTGCGAGTATCACAACAGGTGAGAACTGGTTGTGACACACACATACTATGATGTCTGCCCATGGTTACAATGTACTCTTGCTAATGAGGTTAGCACAAATTGGGACATTTTATGTGACCATCATTGTGTATATTTTTTAATTAGTTTGCGCAGGATCGGACTGGGCCACTGGGGAGCCGGTGAACTCACCGGTAGGCCCTGACGAGTGTTAGGCACGCCCTCTTTTGTGTGAGGGCGGGGCTGCACTCTCCTCACTCTCCTCCCCGGCTCCCGTCCCAGCCACAGGAGCAGTGCAGCAGCTGGCAGGTGATCCCCGTGGTGGCGGTGATTGCAGAGTCCGGCTGAGGGGAGGAGAGGTGCGCGCTGCAGCCGACAGGTGATCCCGTGGGGTGGCGGTGAATGTAGAGTTGAACTGAGGGAGGAGAGGCGCATGTTGCGCTCTCCTCCCCGGCCCCCAGCCGCAGGACCAGCAGCGGGAGCAGCAGCAGAGCCAAGGCAGCGCAGGTAAGCAGCACTGTGGAGGCATCTGGCATTGTGTGGGCAGTGCCTGTGTATATGGCACTGCTGGGGGCAGTACCTGTGCATCTGGCACTGCTTGGGGCAGTACCTGTGCATCTGGCACTGCTGGGGGCAGTACCTGTGTATCTGGAACTGCTGGGGGCGTATGTGTGTCTGGCACTGCACTACTTGCGGTGTTTGTGTATCTGGCACTGCTGGGAGCATCTGTATCTAGCACTATTGAGGGCATCTGTGTATCTGGCACCGCTGGGGGCATCTGTATATCTGGCACTGCACTACTTGCAGTGTTTGTGTATAAGGCACTGCTGGGGACATCTGTATATCTGGCACAGCACTACTTGTGGTGTTTGTGTATCTGGCACTGCTGGGGGCATCTGTGTATCAGGCACTGCTGGGGGCATCTGTGTATCTGGCACTGTGCTGCTGGGGGCGTATGTGTATCTGGCAGTGGGCTGCTGGGGGCGTATGTGTATCTGGCAGTGCGCTACTGGGAGCGTATGTGTATCTGGCACTATTGGGGGTGTATGTGTATCTGGCACTGCACTACTGGGGGCATCTGTGTATCTGGCACTGCACTACTGGGGGCATCTGTGTATCTGGCACTGCACTACTGGGGCATCTGTGTATCTGGCACTGCACTACTGGGGGCGTATGTGTATTTGGCACTGCACTACTAGAAGCGTATGTGTATCTGGCACTGCTGTGGGTATCTGTGTATCTGGCACTGCACTACTGGGGGCGTATGTGTATTTGGCACTGCACTACTAGAAGCGTATGTGTATCTGGCACTGCTGTGGATATCTGTGTATCTGGCACTGCACTACTGGGGGGCATCTGTGTATCTTGCACTGCACTACTGGAGGCATATGTGTATCTGGCACTATTGGGGGTGTATGTGTATCTGGCACTGCACTACTGGGATCATTATTTGCATCTGGCACTAAACTGGGGTCATTATTTGTATCTGGCACTGTACTGGGGTCTTTATGTGTATCTACTGCTCTCTCCCAGTGTAACCCAGGCACATTTACTGCTGCTCTCTCCTGGTGTAACCCAGGCACATATACTATTGTTCTCTCCAGGTGTAACCCAGGTGCGTATACTACTGCTCTCTCCTGGGCCAAAATTTACTAATATTCGTGTTTTAGCCGTTTTAAGGGTGTTTGAACTCGAATGGTATCAGGTGCATTTTACTGCAACTTTTTGAATCCTGATACGGTCAGTTACTAAGCTGCCGAGTTTTCAACATTTGTTTTTTCTGATGTCGATGTGATTCGTAATGTCAGGCAGTGTTTTACGGGAGTGATGAGTAAAACACTGCCTGACAAAACACAAGGAATCCCGGCCGTGTTAAAAATCAAGAAAAAAATTGCGTGGGGTCCCCCCTCCTAAGCACAACCAGCCTCGGGCTCTTTGAGCCAGTCCTGGTTGCAAAAATATGGGGGGGAAATTGACAGGGGTTCCCCAATATTTTAAAGCCCCCCATCTGCAGCCCTTGGATGGGGGGGACAGCCTCGGGCTTCACCCCTGGCCCTTGGGTGGCTGGAGGGGGGGGACCCTTGATTTATGGGGTTCCCACTCCTCCAGGGTACCCCGGCCAAGGGTGACTAGTTAGTGATTTAATGCCAGGGCCGCAGGGACCTATATAAAAGTGTCCCCCGGCTGTGGCATTATCTCTCTGACTAGTGGAGCCCGGTGCTGGTTCCAAAAATACGGGGGACCCCTACGCTTTTTGTCCCCTGGATTTTTTGCCCCAGGACCAGGCGCAGAGCCCGGTGCTGGTTGTTAAAATATGGGGGAACCCCTGTCAATTTTTTTCCCATATTTTTGCAACCAGGACTGGCTCAAAGAGCCCGAGGCTGGCTATGCTTAGGAGGGGGGACCCCACGCAAATTTCCCCCCCAGTTTTTACATTAAACAGACCCTTTCCCATAGATAACCATGCACAGATCTCACTGATCCGTGCATGGTTATCCAAACTCGACTGGAAAAAGCAGGTCTATTTTTTTGCTGCTTTTTTTAACGATTCGCAAAAAAATACACCTGCACTTGAGCACTCAGAGACTAACACCCAAATACGAATGAATAGTGAATACCCGTGTTGTAGGAAATAACAGCCGCGTTTGACCGATGGTCTAGTCATTCATATTTCTGAACTTTGCCAATCAAACCATTACGAATAGACCAAACACTGCCGAGATTTGTGCTTAGTGAATTCCCATGTTGGGACTTAGAAAAAAAAACACAAATCGGACAAGCTCGGATTTTTAGTAAATATTGGCCCTGGTGTAACCCAGGCACATACACAACAGCTTGAAGTGGGCAGCGAGGTAGAGCTCTTTTTCTTTATATACTATGCTAGGTGGCGCCTTTAATGGCTGGCCACTCCCCTCTGGTCCCCTGGCCACACCACTTCTAGCAAATGGCAACACCCCTTAGTGGGCCCCTGTGATTGCATTTCCCTGGTGGGCCCTTCATGCCCCAGTCCGACACTGAGTTTGCGACATTCATGTAGAATGCAAGACATAAAATGACACGGTTTTATCATACAGTGGGAGGGTAATAGGAAAGGAGGAAATTTATGCTACACTGTACTCACTTTTTTGCAGTTCACAGTAAAACTCTTAATGCAATTTACATGTAATCGGCAATTTCACTTTATGAATATACACATAAAAAGGAAACTCCAACATCCGTGGGATTCCCAGTGATGTCATTGGATTCCCTAGCGACCTCCATGATATGGTAGTATTCACACACTTCTGTATTTTGAGCACAGCATTCACAGTGATCAATAAGCTTCAACAGTAAACTATTGAATTGTCACTGACATCCTGAGTTTGTTAATGGTTCTGCAGTGCACACATACAGTACAGTAGATGCTATTGCAGCCCATTGCCGTTGAGGCCCACTGTTTTACTAAGTTGGCTCCTGATGTCACAGGCCTCTAAAGTAGAAAGAATTACCCGTTCAGACATTTTACGCACTATAGCTAATATTTTTTCCAAGAATTTCCTCAAAATTGTCGATTTTTTTATTATCAAATTACATAAATTAATATTAGTCTTTCAACAAATCAATTTTCACAATTTAGCTATTTAAACCTGATTCAGTATCATTTTATTAACAAATATACAGATTTGTTAATAAAATTATACTGAATAAGAGTTCAAAATCTCTTATTTTCAAAAATTAGATCATTTCAAAAAAAGTCAACAATTTTGGGGACATTTTTGGGGAAAATTGTTTTTACAGTTATGCAGTTAAAAGAAAAAACTTTACTAAGAAATATACTGATCAGCCATAACATTAAAACCATTTACAGGTGAAGTGAATAACATTGATTATCTCCATATAATGGCACCTGTCAAGGTGGGATATACAGTATTAGGCAGCAAGTGAAGTTGATGTGTTGGAAGAAGAAAAAATGGTCAAGTGTGAGCAACTTTGACAAGGGCCAAATTGTGATTAATAGATGAGTAGGTCAGAGCATCTTCTTGTGGGGAAGTGGGGTGTTACCGGTATGCAGTGTTTAGCACGGAAGAGCTACTGTAGCACAAATTGCTGAAACAGTTAATGCTGGCTATGATTAATATAAAGGTTTCAGGACATACTGTACATGCATCACATTTACCTGGAGAAGAGATGGCACCAGGATGCACTAAGGTAAGAAGGCAAGTCGGTGGAGTCAGTGGTATGCTCTGGGAAATGTTCTGCTGGAAAACCTTGAGTCTTGGCATTTATGTGGCTTTTACTTTGACATATGCCACCTACCTTTGCTTTGTTGCAAACCAAGTACACCCCTGGGCAATGGTATTCCCCTATGGCAGTGGCCTTTTTCAGCTGGATAATGTGCCCTCCCACACTACAAAAAATGTTCAGCAATGGTTTGAGGAACATGACAAAGAGTTCAGGGTGTTTGCGTCCAAATTCCATAGATCTTAATCCAATCGAGCTTCTGAGGGATGTGCTGGAAAAACAAGTCCGAGGCATGGAGGCTTCTCCTCGGTTCTTATAGGACTTAAAGGATCTGCTGCAAATGTTTTGGTGACTTTCATGGACCCACTTAGTATCTCTGGCTGACTGCACCCTGACTATGGTCAGAGGCAGTGATTTGAATCATCTAGACCATAGGTTCTCAAACTCGGTCCTCAGGACCCCACACAGTGCATGTTTTGCAGGTCTTCTCACAGAATTGCAAGTGAAATAATTAGCTCCACCTGTGGACCTTTTACAATGTGTCAGTGAGTAATTAATACACCTGTGCACCTACTGGGTTACCTGCAAAACATGCACTGTGTGGGGTCCTGAGGACCGAGTTTGAGAACCTGTGATCTAGACCATATCACATTAGTGGTAGGACTTAGATTGCAGAGATCCCCATGTCCTGATACAGTGAGGGCAGAGGCAAATATAACATACTGAATGTTCTATCTCTCTGCCCATAGTACCATACATCTTTTCTACCACCACCCATGGTTAATTACCAAGGAGCCACAGGTTTCCTAACACTATCACAATTGCGTAAGCTCGGTGACACAGACTATCACGCAGTTAGCATAATTCCCCTCTGCTTCTAGCAATCAATAACAGTTATAGCGTAACCTTAGTGCTCCAACAGCCTCCTCAAAGACTGGATTCTGAAGCTTATATGAAAAAGACTTATAAAAGAATATCCTATTTCCCAAAGAAGTACAATGCTTAGTTACATAAATGTTATAAAGAATCGGTTACACACATACATAGACAAACGTATTGCAATTTCAAATAAAAAAGGAAAACCATTTAACACAGATTAATACATAGCTAACCTGTCTGGAAGAATAGAATAAAAATGCAGGAACCGTCTTCAATACAGAAATTGATCCCCAAGTTTGAACACACCACATGAATGATGTCAATCAAGTCTCTGCTGACTGGCTGCGCAGTTAAATAAATCTGAAATCATCCCAGAACTGCCCATGTAACTTTTAATTTAAATAATTGTGCATAGCTTCCAGTGTGCAATGACTATCTACTGTAAGGTTTAGTATGTTCACCTTAATCTCTATTTTTAAGATATGAGTGTAAATATGTATTAGGGCACATCTAGTAAACCACACAAACTCCCAATATTCGACTACAGGATCTTCACCTGTAACAGAGGGTCTTCATCTATAACAGCTGCCGTTCTCGTAACAAAGTAAATTCTAAACAGTACTTGGATGCCACCAGGTCTTATACAAAAGATAGAAGGAGTTAATGTAGGAACTTTGTGAGCACAGTGAGTAGGCTGGAGTGGGTAAGTGGCTGTAAATTGGGAGATAGAATAACCAGGTACTGAGCTGGAGGGATAGTTTCAGGAAAACCCGCAGATCTAGGACTAGAGACAGGGTGTTGGCTGAAAGGTCAAATAACAAGGAGCAACTACAGGATTCACTGGTAGGCAGAGTCCAGGCAGAAATCCTGGAGACAGGCAGCAGCAGGTCTGCTTCATGCAGGGCAAAGAAACTATAACCGGCAGGGAGACTAAGCTCTCCCTACCCATTACCAGAAAGTAGAAGAAGTGTCCCGGCTGCTTAGTAACAGCCAAGACTGTTGGCCAGTGCACCACAGGTGAGACCTAGTTGCATAGACAACTGTCAGGACCAGAATTCCCAGTAACCGGTGTGATGCGGTGTCCTGGCAGCCCGGTAGCATCCGGGACACCGGGATACCAGCATTTAAAATGTTGCTGCAACTCAGAAAAACATCCCAGATTACAATATTTATAGGAGCTGCCATACTCCAGAGATTTTTTATTTTTTTATTTATGAAATAATTTCACTTATTTCTTTCTATTTCTGAAACAGGTTATAAAAAAAAGTATCAAAATAAAAGTGTTGGTACCATGAGAAAAAAGGTTATGTATGCATGTGTATGTCTGTGTGTATAAGGGAAGCCTTTTAAACTATTATCTGTACTTTAGCTCTAGCCTGACAGACATGAAATCCATGTTTTTCGTTCTTTGAGTTTGACAACACCCAACTACCCTTAGGAAATGATGAGGAATGGTCTGCTGTTTGGCCTATCTGCAAGTCTTCACCACAGTCACACCATGGAGCCTTCTAGACACATAAGTTGCTCACTGTGCCAAACTTCACTCCTCCCATCAGAACACAGCTGCATACTGCAGGCTTTATATAACAAACCTAGTCTGCGCTAAACTAAGAAGCTGAAGGACTGTACACTGAATCTGGGTACACGGACAATATATCACAAGCCTGCCGGCGGGTGAGTACCCCCGACATGTCTGTGAATGACGTTGTTCACAGACAGACACCCAGCTTAACAGCCAAAAACCAGTGAGTTACTTTCACATGATGGGTTTGGCTTTTTACCCCCGCTACCACCTTTCTTAACATGTGTTTCAAGGTTCTAGTAAAGTATCTATCAAGCCATCAGCTTGGGGATGTAAACTGAGGTATGAGTAGTGTTTATCACTTCATCAGCTATTCAGTTTTGACATAAATGGGGTGCCCTGACACAGGGTTGCCATCAGAATTTGTGGGGCCCGGGACTAACAAAAGAGACAGGGCCCCTCCCCCCCAAAAAAATAAGATTTTGCAACACCACTTCACACCAATGTGATGTCATATATTGTGATATTACATATAAGCCTGCAGTTGAAGGCATGTTTTAAGAAGTCTTCACTCTGCATCTCTACAGGTATTGGTAGTAGGAGCCAGGGGTGGGGCCCACTCTCTGTAAGGGCCCAGGACACCAGTCCCCATAGTCCCCCCCTGATGGCTGCCCTGCCCTGACGTCACCTATGTGCACAACCTCTTCATGTAGCTGATGGACACCCTATTATTTTGTACATGTATGACCCTATGGCTATCACTTTCAAAAGTTACTATTGTCAACTGTTAATGTGTTTATCATGTCTGCCGGGAAAGCCCTTTGAAAACGAGAATTGCACAGCAAAGACTTTTCCCGTAGCAAAGTCTTTCTCTGTTATCATAACGCAACTACACAAGCTGTCACTTCCTGCAGGAAACTTCTGAGCTTGTGACGCCGGAAGTCTATAAAAGCGCATATGGCAAAGGACATTTTTGAAGGCGCTTTACCTATGGAAATGGCTGCTAATGCCATCTTGAGATGTTAGCTACTGAGGGGAAAGCTATTACACTTGGTAATTTTGCAGTCCCCATAGAGCTTTAAGGGAATGGTGGTACTGCCCTTTTACTGTTTTAACGCCAGTGGATCAGTGATTTCTCTGATGTAAAGGCTTTAATAATACTGATTCTAAATTGACAATTTCTCTGGCAACTGCTGACATATGCCAGAATTAGTGCTTCTTAAATAGGCCCCTAAGAGTGGTTAAGGCAGTGCTGCATGTTGAAGTGGTGTTAATTATCCAATAGAATGTCATCATTTGACTGTTAATATAAATAGGCATTCAATACAAGCTCACGGGGAAAAAATCAAGTGGATTCTACAAAAATAAAGGTGATGGGTCTTTTAAGGGTTAAAAAAAAGTTACAGCTGCTGATTATTGCAATGAGAGCCCTGCTTTCAGAGCCTTTACCTTATATCGCTGAGCAGACAGCCTGCGGAGGACGATTATCTCCAGAGGGGTGACTCTAGCTGCAAAGTTATTATAAAATCCCGCAATTTGAAAAACCTTTTAGTATAAGTACTTTGTTTATTTTTATGTTTTTATTCTTTAATCCTTAAAAAAAAAAAAAAAAAAAAAAAAATCTTCCTAAAAGCTTTCATTGATTTAGGAGTTTGTGGCAGTTGTGAACAACATATCAAATTAAATAGGACTGGAAAATATAATTAGTAGGACTCTAATTATTATTCTATTGACAGTACAAATGTACTGGTTGTAGCAAGATAGTTAATTATACCTATAAATTGCAACATTTCTGGAAATATTTTTTAATTGATTTGTAAGGTACCACATTGCTCTGCAGAAGAGGCAGTGGGAAAATGGCACCTACTGTTAGGGGTGGATTTAGGGGTCAGGGCACCCCTAGGCACAACAGTAATGGCCACCCCCTCTGTCAATTTTCATTGTTTGGTTACAAGCCCTCCTTTGATAATTATTAATTTCATATAATAATAATAATAATAATAATAATAATAATTAATAATAAGACATGAACAATGACATTGTTTTATTTTTAATTATGAATTCCTATTTTCTAAGCAGGACAGGTTACAGGGGCTGATGTCCTACCAATTTATACTCCACTCATGATAGCAAACAGTAAGGTACCGTGGAAATATTTTGTAGTTACTGGTAAATTTTGGACTGACAGTGCTAAAACAAGAATCCAAGTGCCGCCTCCCAACAAGTGCCGCCTCCCAACAAGTGCCGCCTCCCAACAAGTGCCGCCTCTAGGCACGTGCCTCATGTGCCTAATTGGAAATTCACAACTGCCTACTGTAAACAAAACCGGGCCATACAGGGTGGCCAAAGTAAATGCAGACAAGAACCTAAAGGTTAGTGAGGGCATTGCTCATGATAAACTTTCAATTGATTTGGAAACTAAAACTTCAAACATCTAATAATCCATTACTCTATATCCATTTATTAATAGATGTTTCAATTGTCATACCTTGGTGCGGTGTAATCCATACCTCCCAACTGTCCTGATTATTTGCAGGACAGTCTCGTTTTTTGTGACTGTCCCGCTGTCCCACCTGTGGGCCGCAGTATCCCACAGTGGGGGGAGCAGCTGGGAGGCTCCTATCAGTCACTGTTCTGCCTAGCAGAGCAGCAGTGAATAGATGGGAGGTATGGTAATCCTTGTGTCTCTCAAATTTATTGTACCTACCAGGTGCTTAGACTCATGTATAGGGAAAGAGGAAAATGATGCCTACAATATTTAAAGCAAAGTTAGGTAAAAGACATTATATGCATATGGGTTCCCGTCACCATACTGGCGATTGGGATGCTGGGGGCATGTATATGGTACACTTTCCCTTTAAAAAAAAAACAACTTCTGCAGTAATAAAACAAACATTAAAAGTAGTTAGAAGAAAAGTGCCATTATCATCGCTGTTTAATGAGCCCTGGAAACATTTTCTGAATCAGCAGTTATTTTTCTACATTATTTGTTGGATGAATCCAAAATAAAGCATAGTGCAAACATCATCTGGTTTGGGTTTTGCATTTTTTGTGTTAGTCTTTGTCTTTTATCATTTGCATTGTGGTAAGCTGGTGCACACAATTTGCTCATCTCTGGTAGAATACTTCTGTAAATGTAATTTTTGCAGCCAACTACTGTATTCTTTGTCACACCTACCAGTCACCTGAAAAGGGTGTAGTATGGTATGCCGGCGGCCGGGCTCCTGGCGACCAGCATACCGGCGCCGGGAGGCCGACCGCCGGCATACCGACAGGGTGGCAAGCGCAAATGAGCTGCTTGCGGGCTCGGTAGCACACTACGCGCGCCACACTATTTATTCTCCCTCCAGGGGGGTCGTGGACCCCCACGAGGGAGAATATCTGTCAGTATGCCAGGTGTCGGGATTCCGGCGCCGGTATACTGTGCGCCGGGATCCCGACATTCGGCATACTGAAGACCACCCTCTGAAAAGTCCTCTGTTCTGCATGGTTCACAGAAAACATCACAGAAGGCATATGTTTATTCTACCTGGTGACTTGCTCTTTGATAAAGCCCTCTACAACGAGGGCCAGATTTGTCAGAGATCGCCCATGTTCAGGGCCAGTTCTAGACCTTGTGGGCGGCGCCCAGGGCGGAAGTTTCCTTTGGCGCCTGCCCCCCCCAAAAAAAATAATAATAAAAATTAAATTAAAATAATAATAATAAAAACAGGTAAAAAAGGGTTCATGTGCGCCGTAGACGCACGGCAAAAATAGGGCGTGGCTTCATAGGGAAGGGGCGTGGTCAGAGTTATGCCCCCTGTAGTTGTGCCCCCCATAGATTTGCCCCCTGTAGTTGTGCCCCCTGTTGCTGTGCCCTCAGTAGTTGTGCCCCCTGTTGCTGTGCCCTCAGTAGTTGTGCCCCTGTTGCTGTGCCCTCACTACTTGTGCCCCTGTTGCTGTGCCCTCACTACTTGTGCCCCTGTTGCTGTGCCCTCACTACTTGTGCCCCTGTTGCTGTGCCCTCACTAGTTGTGCCCCTGTTGCTGTGCCCTCACTAGTTGTGCCCCCTGTTGCTGTGCCCTCAGTAGTTGTGCCCCCTGTAGCTATGCCCTCAGTAGTTGTGCCCCTGTTGCTGTGCCCTCAGTAGTTGTGCCCCCTGTTTCTGTGCCCTCAGTAGTTGTGCCCCTGTTGCTGTGCCCTCAGTAGATGTGCCCCCTGTTGCTATGCCCCTAGTAGCGGCGCTTTAAAAAAAAATACTCACCAGCCCCGCTCCTACTTCCCGACCGCAGCTGCTGTCCTCCGTCTCCGATCGCCGCTCCTCAGATCTGCACAGTCTTTCCCATAGCGCCGCACACTGCACAGACACTAGAGGTCAATTATGACCTCTAACATCTGCGGCTGCTCCCACAATGCTGTGCAGTGCGCGATGACGTCAGGCGCTCGGCACCGGCACAGTAGCGGGCGGCTCTTGCCACGGCAGCGGCGGCGGTGTCCTCAGGGCAGCGGAGACCCGGGAAAAAAGCCTGCTTGCCCGTGGCAAGAGCCGCTACTGCCCATGTTGGAGGACACTTACCTGGCTAATTAGAAGTGCTTATTGTGAGGTCACATATAATTGTGGAGGAACTGGACACAGACACCAGTGCTGCCTTTCACATTAGGAGATTGGTGCTTGAAGAACTGCATTATAGTGGTGAGTGCTACAGAAGGATTAGCACAGAGTTACTACACACTCAGCGGCTTTTGAGAGATCCCAGACGGCTACTGTGCCCAGGGAAGAGACTGCATTTCTAGCGGTGTGTGGACACTTGATACCTACTCCCTGTCAAGCCATAAGTAAGCAGCGTTTAATTGTATTGCCCGGCTCATATATCAGCTCTGCACTAACTGCTGAAGTGAAAGCATACTCTGGAACTTGTAGTTCCACAGGGAGGATTTCTCCATTGACCCTCTTACTGTATATAGGCCCATTGTCTGATCATAAACAAGCAGCACTTTACTGGATTGCCTGGCTCATTTTCTAGCCCTGCACTAACTGCTAAAGTATAAGCATACTCTGGGACTTGTAGTTCCACTGGAGGATTTCTCCACTGTAATTTTTATATAATGTGGACTTTATATGAATCATTTTATAGGCACTCTTATTTATACACAGTGTGTTTTACTAAAAAGGGCTAATAACTAATTGATATGGAATAATTTTAGTTGTTCTTATTAACTGAATATATAGATATTAAAGTAATTGTATATATATTCTTCACAGTATTATCGTGGCTTGACTTATTGCGCCATATCAGTATTTGATGTTTTAGTATTTTCATATAAACACTGTCTCGTTTGTTTTGTGTTTGTTTGGTATACAGTATATTAGTTAAATTTTTACACAGATTTGACAGAGCCTGCAGCTTTGTATATATTTATATATTTCGATTTTCTTCCTATATACTTTTATTTACATTTTTTATTAAAGCCAAGGAGCTTTTTTCTTATTCTACCTGATGAGTTTTGTTAAAATCTATTACTGAGCTTATTGGGTCAAAAAACAAACAAACACCTTTTTATAGCAAGGCATTAAGGGTTGTTTACAAAAATCCAAATCTATGGACTGCATCACAAATGCAATTAATACGCCTTTCACACACGCAGCTATATCCTGGGTGCATGTGAATATGCATCAGCCCGGAATTCTGCATGTGTGAAAGGAAACAACCCGGGACTAATGGCGCATACACACGGAGCGATTGTGGCTATTTTGGCTTAACGCTTTCCCTTGAACTTCCAGGAGTCTAGAACCAACTATATTGACTATACACACGGAGCAATTTTGGCTATGGCCCTCATTCCGAGTTGTTCACACGCTAGCTGCTTTTAGCAGCAGTGCAAACGCTAAGCCACCACGCTCTGGGAGTGTATCTTAGCTTAGCAGAAGTGCGAACTAAAGAATCGCAGCGCTGCTACAAAAAAAGATTGTGCAGTTTCTGAGCAGCTCCAGACCTACTCCTAGCCTGCGATCACTTCAGACTGTTTAGTTCCTGTTTTGACGTCACAAACACGCCCTGCGTTCGGCCAGCCACGCCTGCGTTTCCCCAGCCACGCCTGCGTTTGTATTTGGCACACCTGCGTTTTTCCACACACTCCCCGAAAATGGTCAGTTACCTCCCAGAAACACCCACTTCCTGTCAATCACTCTGCGGCCAGCAGTGCAACTGAAAAGCATCGCTAGACCTTGTGTGAAACTACTTCGGCTGTTTTGAAAGTACGTCGCGTGTGCGCATTGCGCCGCATGCGCAGAAGTGACGCTTTTTTACCTAAACGCTGTGCTGCGAACGAAAACAGCTAGCGAACAACTCGGAATGACCACCTATGAACGATTTTGGCTATACTAGAAACCAAGCTAGCAAGCGTTTTTTTTAACTGCTGTGATCACATAGTCCCCGTCTACAGGGGGAGGGTATTTTAGCTGTGCAAGTGTGCGAACGCATGTGTAGCAGGGCTGTACAAAAAGATTTTGTGCAGTCTCTGCGCAGCCCAGGACGTATTCAGCCCCTGCGATCACATCAGCCTGTCCGGGACCGGAATTGACGTCAGGAACCCTCCCTGCAAAAGCATGGATATGCCTGCGTTTTTCCAGACACTCCCTGAAAACGGTCAGTTGACACCCACAAACGCCTTCTTCCTGTCAATCTCCTTGCGATCGACCCGTGCGAACGAATCTGTTTCACAAACCCATCGCTGTGCGGTGGTCCGCTTTGTACCCATGCAACGCGCATGCGCATTGTGGTGCATACGCATGCGCAGTTTGGACCTGATCGCCCGCTGTGCGAAAATCAGCAGCGATCAGGTCTGAATTACCCCCTATGATGGAGTGGCTATGATAACGTAAATCGGTATTGTTGGTTTTTATAGTTAAGTACCGTACACACGTAACGATATGAACTAGTCAAGTTTCTAGCCAATATGTATGTGCACGCACAGTCTATTTTTTCCAACGATGACGATCCGTGGGAGCACGCCTCGTTTAGCGTTGGTTCTACACACATGGAGCGATATGCACTAGTTTTTCTATTGATATAGACTATATAGTGCATCAGGGCCAGCTCCAGGCCTGCTAGTACCCTGAGCGAGAACATGTAAAAGCGCCCCCCCCCCCCCAAAACCCCTATACGCGTGTCCCAGGAAAAGTAGGTGTGGCCTCTGGAAAAGTGGGCGTGGCCTCAACTTCATATTATTAGACTATAAATAAATATATTTTCACACCCACTCTACGCACACAATTAGCAGCCTACACATAACAGCCACAGTAGTGTTCCTTACACACAATGTCTCCAGTATAGTGCCAGATACACATAATGTCTACAGTAGTGCAGTGCCAGAGACACATGATATACCCCCCAGCAGTGCCAGATAGACATGACATGCCCCCCAGCCGTGCCAACTACACATGAAATGCCCCCATCAATGCCAGCTACACATGACATGCCTCCCAGCAGTGCCAGCTACACATGACATGCCCCCCATCAATGCCAGCTACACATGACATGCCCCCCAGCAGTGCCAGCTATACATGACATGCCCCCCAGCAGTGCCAGCTACACATGACATGCCCCCCAGCAGTGCCAGCTACACATGACATTCCCCCCAGCAGTGCCAGCTACACATGACATGCCCCCCAGCAGTTCCAGCTACACATGACATGCCCCCCAGCAGTGCCAGCTACACATGATAGTGTTCACTTTTTAGGGCAGGGTGCTGATCACAGGGAGGGCACATTTTTAATTTAGTAGGGCAAAATGATGTACATACTGTAATGCTTGGTGCTCATCTACCTACATGGCAAAACAAAAATTTAGGAGCGTTGCTTCGTGGGGAAGGCGCGTGGCCACATAATAGTGGCAATTCGCATTACACCACACAGTAGTGCAGTTAATACACATTGCACCAGGTAGAACCTCCTATACACTTTGCGCCAGGCACAGAACGTTAGACACTTTGCGCCAGGCAGAGCACGTTAGACACTTTGCACCAGGCAGAGCACGTTAGACACTTTGCGCCAGGCAGAGCATGTTAGACACATTGCCTAGCCACAGACGCCTAGCGGGAACACTACATGATATGCTCCCCAGCCGTGCCAGCTACACATGACATGTCCCCCAGCAGTGCCAGCAACACATGACATGCCCCCCCAGCAGTGCCAGATATATAAATGGCCACACAGTGCCAGATATGTCCCCACAGTTCCAGATACATAAATGCCCCCACAGTGCCAGATACATAAATGCCCCCACAGTGCCAGATACAGAAATGCCCCCACAGTGCCAGATACATAAATGCCCCCACAGTGCCAGATACATAAATGCCCCCACAGTGCCAGATACATAAATGCCACCACAGTGCCAGATACATAAATGCCCCCACAGTGCCAGATATGCACCCACAGTGCCAGATACATAAATGCCCCCACAGTGCCAGATACATAAATGCCCCCACAGTGCAGATATGCCCCCACAGTGCCAGATAAATGGCCCCACAGTGCAGATATGACCCCACAGTGCCAGATACATAAATGCCCCCACAGTGCCAGATAAATGCCCCCACAGTGCCAGATACATAAATGCCCCCACAGTGCAGATATGCCCCCACAGTGCCAGATAAATGCCCCCAAAGTGCAGATATGACCCCACAGTGCCAGATACATAAATGCCCCCACAGTGCCAGATAGATAAATGCCCCCACAGTGCCAGATAAATGCCCCCACAGTGCCAGATAAATGACCCCACAGTGCCAGATAAATGCCCCCACAGTGCCAGATAAATGCCCCCACAGTGCAGATATGCCCCCACAGTGCCAGATACATAAATGCCCCCACAGTGCCAGATACATAAATGCCCCCACAGTGCAGATATGCCCCCACAGTGCCAGATACATAAATGCCCCCACAGTGCCAGATACATAAATGCCCCCACAGTGCCAGATAAATGCCCCCACAGTGCCAGATAAATGACCCCACAGTGCAGATATGACCCCCCACAGGGCAGATATGCCCCCAACAGTGCCAGATAAATGACCCCACAGTGCAGATATGACCCCACAGTGCCATGCCCCCACAGTGCAGATATGCCCCCAACAGTGCCAGATAAATGCCCCCACAGTGCAGATATGACCCAACAGTGCCATGCCCCCACAGTGCAGATATGACCCCACAGTGTCATGCCCCCACAGTGCAGATATGCCCCCAACAGTGCCATGCCCCCACAGTGCAGATATGCCTCCAACAGTGCCAGATAAATGCCCCCACAGTGCAGATATGACCCCACAGTGCAGATATGCCCCCAACAGTGCCAGATAAATGCCCCCACAGTGCAGATATGACCCCACAGTGCCATGCCCCCACAGTGCAGATATGACCCCACAGTGCCATGCCCCCACAGTGCAGATATGCCCCCAACAGTGCCAGATAAATGCCCCCACAGTGCAGATATGACCCCACAGTGCCATACCCCCACAGTGCAGATATGACCCCACACAGTACCATGCCCCCACAGTGCACATAAGCCCCCAATAGTGCCAGATAAATGCCCCCACAGTGCCATGCCCCCACAGTGCAGATATGCCCCCAACAGTGCCAGATAAATGCCCCCACAGTGCAGATATGCCCCCACAGTGCCATGCCCCCACAGTGCAGATATGCCCCCAACAGTGCCAGATAAATGCCCCCACAGTGCAGATATGACCCCACAGTGCCATGCCCCCACAGTGCAGATATGCCCCCCCAATACCTGCGGCGCTGGGAGAGGGAGGAGTGCTGCTGTCTGCGGGTGCGAGTCCGAGTGCAGGCGCGGGCGGGCGCGCGGACAGGCGGGCAGCCTCCATAGCGGTTGTGTGCACTATGCGCGCTGCACAGCGCCGGCGTCTGACGTTAGACACCGGCGCCGCTCAGCGCGTACTGGCACACAAGCGTTCTGCTGCACAGGGCCGGCTCCAGGTTTGAATATGGCGGCGCCAGCGAGCGGCGCCCATTAAGGGTGGCGCCAAGCGCGGCCGCTCTATTCGAACATGCCTGGAGCCGGCCCTGTAGTGCATATTGTTAGCTAGTATAGTTCCGTGTGTAGGCTCCTTAAGTCCTGGGTCCACTACCCTGCTTCCTGTCAAGCTGAGACTCGGGAATTTGCAGACTGCTATACCTGGCTCTTAAGTCTGAAAGCGGTAAAAGGCGCATAATACACTTACATTTTGTACATGTCCTTAAGAATTTGTACATAGATTTGCAAACAAGGCTTATGGCTTCTGCACGGGTGCATCATTTTGGGTAATCAGATGGAAGCAGCTGGTCAGATTGATGTGTGCGGCATAGGTTATGCCTAGTAATGCACAAATCAGATTTCATTCAGTGATATGAGATGATTTAAATGAACTTCAAGAAGTGGAGCAGATGCATTAGTGGACATTCTCTCTTTGTTTTTTACAATTTAGGCCAGGACTTGTTGTATGCCAGGCCTGGCCAACCTGTGGCTCTCCAGTTGTTTTGAAGCTAAGTCCCAGCATGCCTTGCCACTGTTTTGCTATTAGGAAATGCTAAAACTGGGCAGGGCATGCTGTAATGTGTAGTTTCACAATAGCTGGAAAGCCAGAGGTTGGCCAGGCCTGGCCTATGCACTCACTGGCAAATCAGTTTCATCTTTCATCTGTACTTTGTAGGCAACTTTCAAATTGTTTTTCAACTGCAGATGTGCGCCGGCCCAAATCTTGGGTTTTGGGCTCTTGTTTAGGATTTGTATTTTAGGATTTGTATTGCCTTCATGTTTTGGCTCTGTATTGGTTTTGCCCAAATCTCCCTTGCAGGTTTTGAATCTGTATTTGTTTTAGATCTGTATTTTCGTTTAATAAAAATCATATAAACAGCTAAAATCACAGAATTTGGGCCTGTTTCTGTTCCTACAGTATTATTAACCTCCATAACATTTATTTCCAGTCATTTCCAATTAATTTTGACCACCTCACTGTTCACAATATTATTTTCATCCATTTTAGACCAAAGGTTGCAGCGATCCGCCAGCTGGTCACTAACCGACACAGTAGAGGCACAAATATGTAGCACTTTACAGCGCATCTATGAAACATTGCCACACCGCAGTGCAGAAATTAAAAGTGGTGCATGATGGAATTGTCCTTGGACCCTCACTCCCACCCTTATGTTGGATATTAAAAAGGACATGCACAATTTAACAGCAACAGTGACTGACACTTTTGTGGCTGAAGTGCTTGGTTTGTTTGGGCCCCCACAAAACAATTTTTTAGAAGGACTAGCTCCAATCACTAAGGATGATGATGTTGATGAAGAGGGTGTTAATTACATTATAATCTTGTACAATAAATTTAATGTCTTTGACACAAATGACGTAACATAGAGGAGGTGCCTAGATGGCTAACGTCCCTACCTCTACTAACTTTGGCCTCATAAATGGAGCAGATGCCTTCACAAACATTGTCAGGATTTGGGGAGAAATAACCCCAAACCCAAGAGGTGACTTTCTTTTGGTCTTTTGCCCAGGCATCACTATGGCTTTCTTTTTATCACGGGCAACACCTGTAGCCACTGGTGGCTGACTTACACAAAAACATCATCATCAAATCCTCACTGTCAGATAGTACACACATATCACCCTCATCCTGTTCCACTTTCACACACGAATCCTCAATTTCTATTATGTCCTCCTCATCATCAGCATCTTTACTTGTACTGCTCCCCACAGATGATGCAGAAATGGTGGAAGGAGGTGAAAGAGGCTTCTCTATGAGGACAGTGTGAGAATGTCAGACTCACACATAGCTGACGTGGACACCCCTAAACGTTCCTCAAGAATTTCTGTTGGTTCTGAATGCACAGTTTTTCTTACTGCCTCTGCAGCTAACTTTCCTGTTGATGTTATTTTCTTTACCCTTGTAAAATTAAATTACTTTACATGCCCTGACTTAAGCCCTCTATGCCCTTCGGCATCGGCCATAGTAGATGATGCTGATGGACTTGTATCGTCATGACTGGTGGCAGCACCTGCATCACTAGTATGTGCTTCCTGCTCTCCTCTCAATTGTTTATCCTCCATATCTATCCACAAACATGAATAAAGTGGGGTATAGCACACACCACAATTTGTACAAAAAATGTAATAGTCAGAAATAGTAATCAAACAATGCGGTTTCATTTCACCAACAGTGTCGCACAATACTTGTATGAGATGAGTACAATAATATATTACTGTGGTACCACCTTCACCCACAGTGTTGCACAATACATGTATGAGTCAGAAATAGTAATCAAACACTGCGGTTTCATTTAACCCACTGTTGCACAAAACGTGTATTAGTCAGAAATAGTAATCAAACACTGCAGTTTAATTTCACCAACAGTGTCGCACAATATGTGTATGAGTACGAAATAATAATATACTAGTTTTTGACCAGCAGTGTCACAGTACATATGAAAATAAATAAAAATTGTATAGTACACTGGGGTACAGCACAAATAAAAATGTTATAATTATAATTTAAGCTTTTTTAGCTTTTTTTCATTTTAATTTTACACTGGGGCGTACCAAATGGCAATATATTGAAATATGTTATTTAATAAAGGGTATTGTAACTGAATAACAAAAAGCCATCAACTTAAGCGCACGAATGTGGGATAAAGAGGATTTGTGTCCATATCCAATTTGTTGCATTGCTCTATTAATGTATGTGTGCATTGTATGTGTGCTTTATATATATATATATATATATATAAATATATATATATATATATATATATATATATATATCCAGTTATGTATTAAAGTCTTGAAGTGAATGAGGTTACTGAGGAGAGTGCTGGGTTCTCTGTATATGTATAAGTGAGCAGGTGGTCACAGCCCGCTGCACCCCAACCTAGGGGCGGAGAGTGCATGTGTGCACGCCATTTCTTGGGACTGCGAGTGCGGTGGATTCCTGTATGTGTAGAATATGGTTATTTTTTAATTAGCCCTTTGTGGTCATAGATCTCCTATGCACCCCTTGCTAATCTCATTTACTTTAAATCTGGGTCAGATGTTTCATGGGTGTGCTGGTGACTGTCTCACTTTTAAAAGGCAGTAGTCAATTGGCAGGTGAGCTTTAAACCAGGTAAACAAACACATGAGTGGAGTTGTGTTGGTGACTGTTTTACCTTTAAAAGCCAAAAGTTTGTTGGCAGGTGAGCTTTAAACCAGGTAAGCACATTTTCTCCTATTGGATAGCAGTTGCCAGGTTTCCAATAAATCTATGTAAAAAATGTATGTGATAGAGAAGTACTTGCAATGAAATGGGCTGCAAGCTTGAATGCATTGTACAGTTCATGAACTAAAACCCCATTATTTATCCAGTTATGTATTGAAGTTTTGAAGTGAATGATGTTACTGAGGAGAGTGCTGGTTTCTCTGTATATGTATACGTGAACAGGTGGTCACAGTCCACTGCACCCCAACCTAGGGGTGGAGAGTGCATGTGCTGTTTTGGATCCCATTTAGTGCTGGCAAGCTATCTGTATACAGCAACAAGTTGTGAATAACAATTACATGACATGGCTTTGTCTATATGCTACAATCTGATTAAAACAACAATTACATGCCATTATTTACTGAAGTCCTTTTACTGGCATTCTATTGGAGCGTAACCATGCCTGATTAGTGCCTAATTAATCATCAAAGATGGACCTTGAAATTGTGTACTGATATAAGACCCCTGAAGAAGTTCTTTGGGCGAAATGCGTTGGTTTATATGCTGAGTTCCGTAACAGATTGAATTCAGAAGCTTTGTGTTGCACAATAAAATTTCAACATTGTTACTGATTTTGATGTAAAGACTTCTATAATTTTATTGTTCATTGTGAATACTGTACATTATTGACAAAACAGAGACTGTGAATCATTTTATGTAAACATGCAACATGTTCTGTGAATAAATGTGTACTATTTGAACTGATGTGGTCAAAAGTGAAATATTGCTGGTGGTAAAAGGACTCATTCAATTCAATTAGCTCCCTTGGGAATCTTTTTTTCTTGTATTTTTATCTACTGTACTATGTCTAACAGGGGGGACTTTCTTGAGGTGTAGCGTAGTCTTATCAGCACAAAGTAAGGTCACATTGTACATATCTATCTATCTATCTATCTATATATTTATATATATATTTATATTGAGTCGTGCATAGCGTGCTGTCTCACTGTCCCATAAACAACCACAGCAAAGCGCCGTCAGTCATCATTGTCATCCGGACTTATACCAGGCCATGCTGGGTGCAGAAGATGCATCAAAGATGAACAAGTGCAGTAACTCTGCATACACACCCACTGCACACCCATAGCCACATAAAACTATGTGCAGGTGGCCATTAAAACCATATACTCATGAGAGAAGATGCACGCAATTTGTGTATAGGTCAGAATTCCTCCGTACATGTGTATCTAAGAGTATATTTGCTGCAAGCTAGGACATACAGTGCATGCGGAAAGTATTCACAGCGCTTCACTTTTTCCACATTTTGTTATTTTACAGCTTTATTCCAATATGGAAGAAATCATTTTTTTCCCCTAAAAATTCTACACACAATACTCCATAATGACAAGCTTGGCACACCTATCTTTGGGCAGTTTCGCCCATTCCTCCTTGCAGCATCTCTCAAGCTTCATCAGGTTGTTTGGAAAGTGTCGGTGCACAGCCATTTTCAGATCTCTCCAGAGCTGTTCAATCGGATTCAAGTCTGGGCTCTGGCTGGGCCACTCAAGGACAGTCACAGAGTTGTCCTGAAGTCACTCCTTTGATATCTTGGCTGTGTGCTTAGGGTCGTTGTCCTGCGGAAAGATGAACCTTTGCCCCAGTCTAAGGTCAAGAGCACTCTGGAGCAGGTTTTCATCCAGAATGGCTCTGTACATTGCTGCATTCATCTTTCCCTCTATCCTGACTAGTCTCCCAGTTCCTGCCGCTGAAAAACATCCCCACAACATGATGCTACCAGCATCATGCTTCACTGTAGGGATGGTATTGGGCTGGTGACGAGCGGGTGCCTGGTTTCCTCCAAACATGATACCTGGCATTCACGCCAAAGAGTTCAATCTTTGTCGCATCAGACCAGAGAATTTTGTTTCTCGTGGTATGAGAGTCCTTCAGGTGCATTTTGGCAAACTCCAGGCGGGCTGCCATGTGTTTTTTACTAAGGGGTGGCTTCCATCTGGCCACTCTACCATACAGGCCACTGTGCTCATTGGGACCTTTGACTTCATGCTTGGTTTGTGCTCAGACATTCACTGTCAAGTGTGGGACCTTATATAGGTGTGTTCCTTTCCAAATCATGTCCAATCAACTGTATTTACCACAGGTGGGCTCCAATTAAGCTGTAGAAACATCTCATAGATGATCAGTGGAAACAGGATGCCCCTGTGCTCACTTTTGAGCTTCATGGCAAAGGCTGTGAATACTTATGTACATGTGATTTCTTTGTTTTTTGTTTTTTATAAATTTGCAAAAATCTCAAAATAAAACTTTTTCATGCTGTCATTATGGAGTATTGTATGTAGAATTTTGAGAGAAAAAATGAATTTATTCCATTTTGGAATAAGGCTGTAACATAACAAAATGTGGAAAAAGTGAAACGCTGTGAATACTTTCCAGATGCACTGTATGCGTAGTATGGATATTGGGGCCACTGTGTGTGTGACTCAGAATAAGGCACTTTATAGTATGTTTGCTAGAATCTGGACTGAAGCAAGATGGCATAGTGGCTAGTAGTGTTTGTGGTACCACCTAAATCATTGCACCTCCATGGAAGCAAAGAGAAACAGCGATGTAGGAGGACCTGCAAAGTACTGCTGCAGAACACAATGAATGGCACATCATAATTAATTGTACTGACCCCTTGGCAGTTTTAGCAAGGCGCCATGCCCTGCCCATTTTGTGATTGAAAAAATGTGCTCTTCCATTTTCCAGAACACTTTGAGTTGCTGAATACAATCCTAACAGTGTGAGCTTGGCTAAGCTGTGGAGTCCGTTGGGAACGGGTCACTGTTGGCAGCACTTGTCAATTAACTGTTTTAATTACTGTCACTTGTAGCTTCAGTCCCCTCTTTGAAGCCCAGCATCTCCTGACCGCCCCTTTCTCCTTCCCCCACCCCTTCCATTGCTAATACCTATACAACAGTCATGAACTTTACTTGAGAGCTCTTTGTTATTCAGTCACACTGTCCTTTATTACATTTCAAGGATGTTGACATACCTGGGATTCAAGCCCATCGCTTGTGGCATTGCAGTCAGACACTGTATTAATTGAGCTATCTGCCCTTACATAGAAAGCTACAGCATTCTAACTATTAGAAGCTCACCTTGTAGCTTGGGAAAAAATTATCAGTATTGCAGCTGAGCAGATCTATGTAGTGTGGATTGAATGTGTGGCTGCACACTACATAGATCTGCTCTTTTCCAATGTTGTTTATTTTTTTACAAAGTACAAGTAGCATCATATAGTTAGAAATCTCATGGGTTTTATGCAAGGTCAAATACTGGGTATGGCAGTATATTGAAATGTGTTATTTAATAAAGGGTATTGTAACTAAATAACAAAAAGCTATCAACTTAAGTGCATGAATGTGGGATAAAGAGGATTTGTGTCCAAATCCATTTTCTTGCAGTGGTCTATAAATGTGTGTGCATTATATATATATATATATATATATATATATATATATATATATATATATATATATATATCAGGGCTGGCCAAACCAGTCCTCGAGATCTACCAACAGTTCACATTTTCCAAACCACCTAGCTAGTGCACAGGTGTAGTCATTTCTAATTAAGATGTGCTGCATTCATTCCTAACTGACAATTCTACAGATCTCCAGGAGGCCTGGAAAACATGAACTGTGGGTAGATCTCGAGGACCGGTTTGGTCAGCCCTGATATAGATATATATATATATATATATATATACATATATACAGGTCAGCCATCGGGGGGGGGGGGGGGGCGGACTGTGGGGACTGGTGTCCCGGGTACTTACATAGGGGGGCCCCCATGCCTGGCTCCTACTGCCAATATCTGTAGAGCTGCATCAGTCTGTAAATCAACAGCAGGCTGATGCGCAGGGATTTCTTCTTAAAACAAGTCTTCCATGTGCATCAGCTCTCCGTGAAGCATTCCTGTTGGTCCACAACTTTTTTTGGGGGGGAGAAGGCCCTGTCTATTTTACCAGTCCCGGGCCCCACAATTTCTGATGGCAGCCCTATATATATATATATATATATATATAGATATATACAGGTTGAGTATCCCATATCCAAATATTCCGAAATACGGAATATTCCGAAATACGGACTTTTTTGAGCGAGAGTGAGATAGTGAAACCTTTGTTTTTTGATGGCTCAATGTACACAAACTTTGTTTAATACACAAAGTTATTAAAAATATTGTATTAAATGACCTTCAGGCTGTGTGTATAAGGCGTATATGAAACATAAATGAATTGTGTGAATGTACACACACTTTGTTTAATGCACAAAGTTCTAAAAAATATTGGCTAAAATGACCTTCAGGCTGTGTGTATAAGGTGTATATGAAACATAAATGCATTCTGTGCTTAGATTTAGGTCCCATCACCATGATATCTCATTATGGTATGCAATTATTCCAAAATACGGAAAAATCCCATATCCAAAATACCTCTGGTCCCAAGCATTTTGGATAAGGGATACTCAACCTGTATATATATATATATATATATATATATATATAATGTGGGAAGGGGCATCGTGGCATAGCATGGGCTTTCTCTGGGATCAGTTTTGTCATGCATCTTCCCCATAAGGGCATTGTAAAAATGGGGTGGGAGTGATGCGCCAATTCTCTTTCTGGCCCAGGGCACCAAAACATCTATTTATGGCTCTGCAGTTGACTGTTAAAGGGCTGTTACAGCTCTGCCTAGAAAACTAATATCTAGGCACTTATACAAAGAAGCGTAATGGCTATCGTAAAGAAACGGCTCTCAAAAATGACCCTTTTTGACAGCTTACGTCCATGATGTGACGAATGTAGACTGCTCTGAGGACAAATGCTGAAAACACACTACTTCTAAGAATGACTACAATGGTGGCTGCTGGACAAGATTGTATACAGGCTTAATTGAGTTGACTATTACCTACATCTTCCCATAAACAACTGCAAATAATGACAAGTTCAATCAAGTTCAGTGAGAACAAATCATTCTGAAAACAAGAGGACAACAAAAAAATAACTTATAAAAGCAGTGTGGATAGAACAAAACAATTACAGCAGCGTTGTGTAGTGAGACGTGTCAGAAGCATTGCAACACACGACAATCAAGCACCACTCTGCCTGAGACACAGCCATTTGCTGCACTCTGCATAGGCAGAAACGTATGCACAATTTGTTACATTGGTTTGAAAACCATTAACCGCACTAGCATTTCAGACATGATGAGACTAATTTAAGACACATTGGCAACTGAAATATGAATCACTGAATAGCTTGTAATATATACTACTGAATTCCTTTGCAAAGATTTACAATTCTATAACAGTAGTTAGAATAATACAGCACACAGGCTAACACTTTAGATGCACAGATTTATATCTGGAACTAAAGTCCTGTAGACTGTAAGCTCTCACAAGCAGGGCCATGCGTCCCTTTCGTCACACGCCTGTACCTCCTTCGTCAACCTTGTCTGTGTTTGTTCTCCCTTTATGTACCATTGTATTTGATAGAATTTGTAACACTGTGGGGGCGATTCAATTATTTATTGTGCGCCGCTAAGTAATGAGCACCCAAGGGTGCAATTAAGTTGTTTATGGGCGCCCATTACTTATTACTCGTGTCGAACCAAATAGCAAAGGGTTTAGCCGCGTAAAGCTATCTCTCCGGCGATACTATCTGGCAGTGATAAGAGAAGTCTTACTGCTCGCTAGGAAATCACAGTGATCCTCTGTGCATGCGTTACACAACATTGCTGCATAACATCTACAGTGCATCCGTAAAGTATTCACAGCGCTTCACTTTTTCCACATTTTGTTATGTTACAGCATTATTCCAAAATGGAATAAATTAATTTTTTCCATCAAAATTCTACACACAATACCCCAAAATGACAACATGAAAAAAGTTTTTCTGTGATTTTTGCAAATTTATAAAAAACAAAAACAAACTAAGAAATCACATGTACATAAGTAATCACAGCCTTTGCCATGAAGCTCAAAATTGAGCACAGGTGCATCCTGTTTCCACTGATCATCCTTGAGATATTCCTACAGCTTAACTGGAGTCCGTCTGTGGTAAATTCAGTTGATTAGACATGATTTGGAAAGGCACACACCTGTCTATATAAGGTCCCACACTTGACAGTGCATGTCTGAGCACAAACCGAGCATGAAGTCAAAGGAATTGTCTTGTAGACCTCCATGACAGGATTGTCTCGAGGCACAAATCTGGGAAAGGGTACAGAAAAATATTTGCTGCTTTGAAGGTCCCAATGAGCACAGTGGCCTCCATCATGCGTAAATGGAAGAAATTCGGAACCACCAGGACTCTTCCTGGAGCTGGCCGGCCGTCTAAACTGAGCGATTGGGGGAGAAGGGCCCTAGTCAGAGAGGTGACCAAGAACCCAATTGTCACTCTGTCAAAGCTACAGCATTCCTCTGTGGAGAGAGGAGAACCTTCCAGAAGGACAGCCATCTCTTCAGCAATCCACCAATCAGGCCTGTATGGTACAGTGGCCAGACGGAAGCCACTTCGTAGTAAAAAGCACATGGCAGCCTGCCTGGAGTTTGCCAAAATGCACCTGAAGGACTCTAAGACCATGAGAAACAAAATTCTCTGGTCTGATGAGACAAAAATTGAACTCTTTGGCGTGAATGCCAGGCGTCATGTTTGAAGGAAACCAGGCACTGCTCATCACCAGGCCAATACCATCCCTACAGTGAAGCATGGTGGTGGCAGCATCATGCTGTGGGGATATTTTTCATTGGCAGGAACTGGGAAACTAGTCAGGATAGAGGGAACGACCCTAAGCACACAGCCAAGATATCAAAGGAGTGGCTTCAGGACAACTCTGTGAATGTCCTTGAGAGGCCTAGCCAGAACCCAGACTTGAATCCGATTGAACATCTATGGAGAGATCTGAAAATGGCTGTGCATCGACGCTTCCCATCTAACCTGATGGAGCTTGAGAGGTGCTGCAAAGAGGAATGGGTGAAACTGCCCAAAGATAGGTGTGCCACGCTTGTGGCATCATATTCAAAAAGACTTGAGGCTGCAATTGCTGCCAAAGGTGCATCAACAAAGTATTGAGCAAAGGCTGTGAATACTTATATACATGTGATTTCCTAGTTTTTATTTTTAATACATTTGCAAAAATCATAAAAAAATTTTTTTTCACGTTGTCATTATGGGGTATGGTGTGTAGAATTATGAGGGAAAAATGAATTTATTCCATTTTTGGAATAAAGCTGTAAGATAACAAAATATTGAAAAAGTGAAGCGCTGTGAATGCTTTCTGGATGCACTGTATCCAGCAATATTGTGTCCTATAGTAGAGTGTGGGCAGGATAACAAGTGGGGGCAATGCTATCAAGATGTGGAGGTCTTGAGTAGTGGGACAGGCCCTGCCAAGGCTTAATCTAGCCCTGCCACTGCTGATATACTGGCAGCACATATATTACATACATCTTCACATGTATGTTTATATGTGGCTGGCCCCCCTTTCACACATATATATTTATTTTGAAAATGGCATGGTATAATAACAGAAAACTCAGTAACATGATTGGACATTACATCACATAACCGTGCATTATTCCCAACAACCACACAGTTCACAGTATAACGGGACACGTGAACTGCTTCCAACTGTCACATGACCACCTGTAACCAACTGCATCACTCACAGAGACACTACTGCCATATTCATCATACACACCAAGGCTTGCATATATCAGAGCACAACCGCACACCCAAGAGTTCTATATATATTACACACAAACATACCACTCTTGCCTACTCTCCTGGAATGGCTGGGAGGCTCCCAAAAATTGGGTGGCACTCCCAACCACCTGGAAAAGTGGGCAAGTCTCCTGCAACTTGCTCACACTCTCGCACAATTTTAAAAAAAAATGCTAACCAGGTTGGTTTTTACTTTCACACACTTTAAAATATTTGTTACTAAAATCACCAACTAAGAAATGAATACATTATATAAGCAATATTCTATTTTATCATTTAACTGACCATAAATCTGGGCAAAATTATTTTATATATAATTAAAAGTTATAGAAAAGAGGAAAAGATAATGTCAGATATTAACAGATATTTTGTCAATGTGCAAACTGAATTCCCAGGGGCACCCTACACACCATACCATTCATTACACTTCTTGTCCAGGGGGAGTGAGAGGGATGGGGCAAATTGAGTGTTCGCCAGTATGAAATGGGGGATGGGGCACACTCCTCACCACTGCATATGTGTCTTTAATCCATCTGTTCCATACCCGTTCATAACTTAATCAGATTGTTTATTTTAATTATAAAATGGAATAATTAGTGTTAATCATTGTCATTATCAGATGTTATCCATTTTAATTATGGCTTCCCCATGATGAACACACTAGTTGACGTAGCACGGCTTTCATTAAATGGCTCAGGTATGCTCAGAACAGTGGCCCCTCCACGTGCCTGGGCACCCATGTGAACCGCTTGTGATTGACTTCTTGCGAACGTTCTGCTGATGTTGGTTTGTGATTTTTTTTGTCACTAAGACATATGCTTTTGTGTGCTTGTTTAAACAACTTACTTTTTTTACTTAAACATACCAGCGACTAGGAGGTTTCGCAGTTTACTAATCTCTATTAACAAATACATTTGAAGCCCCCTTATTAAACCTCCAGAATCTATTACTTTATTTACCACAGTTTTGTGCTGATTTATTTTATTATTGTGTATTTTTATAGCACCACATAAATACTGGAGAACATACACACTCCACACAAATAAGGCCTTCCTCAGGAAACAAGCTCATGACCCTAGTGCTGTGAGACAGCAATGCCTACCACTGTGCCACAATATTGCCCTGTTTATCTGCATAAAGTCCTCCACTTGCTCCCAAATACAGTGTCACCCTTTGTATTTTATGATGTTGAAGCTGTTTCCTAAGCGGTGTTCTATTTTAATTTGTACTTAAATGTTGCTTAAATGGCTGTCTCTTTCCATGCGACATGTTATCATTAGAATAGTCAGCACAATCATTTTTTTCCACATATAAAAAAAAGAAAGAAATATTTTTAGTAACCAATGTATCCGTCTTTTCCTGCACCTCCCTAATGTGCACCTTGGAACTGCTCGATGTCATCTAGCAATACAAATGCATTGTTTTTTAAGCTTACAGTGGTACATTGAATGGTTTGCAGGTTCAATATACAAATACATAAATAGTCTGGAGTCATATAATTCAATGTCATGGTGACATCTGTGTGGGAGCAGGAACATGGTAGGTGGGGCTAAAAGAAGGACAAATGAATGACTGTAACTGTGTCTTCTGTTCTTCAATCCATCAAGTTACATGCTTGCTTTTCCACATTAACTTTACACCACCTTGTCATATTTACAGTGAGCTGTACATACACAGAAAACAACCTCTTTACATATTTTTGGGACACTTTGGGAAAGTAGACAGCACTATATTATCACAAATGTAAAAGATGATTCATCGATGATTTGTGTAGGGAATAATACATTGCCAAACATTCATACACTTTTCAATGTCCTTGCCTGTTCATGCAAGCATTATGTTCCCAATAAACGGTGTTGCAAATATGAATTTTCTGGCTGCATGTAGCATGTGAAGAACACTTCTGCCTACTGTATACAAGTTCCTGGCAGCATTGATAGAAAATATATACATTAACACTTGTTCATTCTAGCCGCATTAACTGCACAACATCCTCTAAGGTAAGCAATTAATAGAAATCTTACTTTCATGATTCTTTTGATGTGTTCACTCTGTTCAGCCATCTCTCACGTTCGCTCTTTCTTCTTTGCCTTCATTTTTCGATAAACCCCCTCCTCTATAGGGCCCTTTTTACATCTGGAGTTTCAAAGTGCTAATTACTCAGTGGGAGTCCTGTAGCTGCTTTACTGCTTGTGTAACGGGGACTGTACTAGGATTAAGCTTCCTTCTCTGTGCAAAGCTAGCACCCATGCAATCTCCTCCTTCGCTCAAAATAAAGGCGACATCGACTAAACTCACATTTGCCAATCCCCTTCAGGATGCTCAGATTGTATTTCCTAAAGCCCTCTAACCCCTTTCACTGCTCTGGGATTCCTCACTCTTTCAGCAGCTTTCATTAAGAATAGCATGGAATACTCACTATTTCTGCAGAGTGTGATGGTGTGTACATGTGACAATTCCATATTGTTTGCGGCTTTAAATACGAAGTGTGCCCACCTTCAGCTTCGTTGTCAAATGCAGTCATGCTTAAAGGCAAATGATCACTACTGTATAGGTTCCTCCTATCTTCTGCCATATAGTGCAGTATTTTGTTTAAAATAGTAATTGAAACAACTCTAGTTACCTAAAATCTCATTTAGTTTGTGTATGTATGTATATGACTATGTGCACATAAACTGTGTATAATAAGGCTTATCTGTGTATATAACCGATTGCTTGGCTGTAGATGAAAGCTAAATAAAGAGGTTGCTTTACAGGTCAAGAACTTGAAAGAAATATCGCACATCTTTCCATTTCAGTCATAGCTATTTTATTGTAGAAGTAATAGTGTTGTGCAGACACAATACAGGTTTTATTTTTAATTGTAAGTACATGATCACGTTTCTGTTTCACTATGTCAGAAGTAGCCTAGCTAAGGGTTTAAAGGAAAATATATACAGTTATAAAATAAAACTCCCCCCCCCCCCCCTCCCCGTTTTTCTCCAGTAAGACCTGGCTGGAAGCATACAGTAAGTAATTCCACCTAGTCCACCTTCTTCCTCTCCATATTTACATATATTCTTATATGTGATTAATACTGCCATTTTCTTGCTCTGGGCGTACAAATCACCTATATCAATGGTGACTAATAGAAGAGTGCTGCTGAGTCAAGGTCGGATTTGGAGTGCACTCCAGGGTCCCATCAAGGGCGTAGCTACCATAGGTGCAGGCAGTGCAGCTGCTATGGGGCCCAGAGCTGAGAGGGGCCCACCTTTCCTGTCAAAGTTACATGTGTAATATACATTTTTCGTCATAGGGTGGTACGTAGGGGTCCTTTTAAACTTTTTCCTTGGGGCTTGCACTATATCTAGGTATGCCCCTGGACCTGCTCATTGTAGTGTGGTATAAAATGAACTGGAGTGCATTATATATAATATAAACCGGAGCACTGTAATGAGGAACAATATGATCGAGGAGCACTACATAGCATAATATGAATTGAGGGTACTGTGCTGCATAATGTGTACTGGCAACTCTAAAATGTGATATATGGTGAACTTAAGGACTACTACGATTCAGAAAGGAAACTAGGGCACTACTATGGGGCACAACATTAAATTAGGCTCTACTATGGTTCAGAAAATGAACTAGGGCACTATTATAGGGCATAAAATTAACAACTGCTGCAGAGCAGTGTCTCTCTAGAAGCATTGGAATTGGGGCCCCTTCAAAATGTTGCTATGGGACCCACAAAGTTCTAGTTACGCCCCTGGGTCCCATTGTCATATGGGGGCTCTGCATGATTTTGCATATTTGCTTTAAACCATAAGCTATTGGCAACTGGTGTTAGAGCAGTACGTAATTCATTGACCTGAAAGAGAAATGCTGCTATTCTGCTGCATGATCCAACAGAGCAGCATAGGACACACAAGCAATTACGTCAGTGCTACTGATCAGAGATCTGTCGTATTGGGGATAATTCGGATCCCAAAGGATCTGTGTCCTGATGCGCAAAGTGCTGATGTTTGGTACTTTACGCATGCGCAGGACCCATTCTGTGACAGTGTTTGACAGCCTGATGCTGTTTGGGGGTGGGAAGGGACACTTACAGCCAAAAATCACTACCAAAGTGGCAGCTGCACATGTGCAGTAGGTAATTAGTCTCCAGACCATGTCGGACGTCATGTTTCTGGAGACCTGCACATGCGCAATAAAGAGGAGGGGGTCCTGCACACGGGCCCCCTCCTCTCTTCAAATGCCCCTGCTGTGACGGGTGTCTTGTACAACCCCATGGGTGCCACAAGCCACCTGATGGTGTTGTAGTGATCCAATGCTGCGTCCCTGTCACTACTGCAGCAGGAGGCATCTACTTGTAATAAACACCACCTGCTGCATTTACATACAGAGCTATTGCTGCTGCTTCCAAGAAAGTGATCACTACTCTAACCACATCTGAATTAGCCCCTTTATACTGGTCAGGTTCCCTAGTGCCAGGTGTGATTACTGGTACATTAATGAAGCTAGATCAGATGGTCGTATAATAATACTCTGTATGCAAACTATAGACAGAAGCTAAGGTATCAGGACTGAGTGGAAGTGGCAGTTGCAGAGAATATCCTTATACCAGGCACTAAATGGGATCCGGTCTGAAGATCGACACTGTCTAGGTCGACAATGTTTAGGTCGACCACTGTAGGTCGACAGTCACTAGGTCGACAGGGTTGGAAGGTCGACAGGGTTTCTAGGTCAACATGTGCTAGGTCGACAGGTCAAAAGGTCGACATGAGTTTTTCAAAAAATTTTCTTTTTTTGAACTTTTTCATACTTAACGATCCACGTGGACTATGACTCAGTAATCAAAGTGGCCTCCTGTATACACCTCCTGTATATACTTGCTTTTGTGTGAAGAAATACTTTACGTTGATTATTTCATTGGCGGAATTCTTGACACCAAGATCTGGATGTAATAACGCCCGAGTTCGGCGGCCGTGCGGGATGCCGCCCAAACACGGACATTTTTTTTTAAGGGGCAATCACTTACAAGGCAAAACCATGCGTTGTAGTGATTGCCCCTTTAAAAAAAATATCCAAGTCCGGCCGGCATACCGCAGAGCCACCAAATTCGGACGTCATTACATCTGGCACCAAATATAGTTTAAACACTAAGGGGCATATTGATCACAGCACGGAAAGCCCCATGGTTGTTTTGTTTTTTATTGGTCCATTGCAAAATAATGTGACACATGGCATAGCCCGGAAAAAAAACATTAAATGAAATCTTGGGAATTAATAAAACAATATATAGTGCATGCCGGGTAGTTAGCATTTTATAAATGAATGGCTGGTTAAAAACAATGGGGCATGAACTACTGTGAAATCTCCTAATGCACTAGTACACAATTATAATTATATTGTGGTATAACTACACTACTACTGTAGGTCTGTGTAAGCCACAGCAAATTATCAGGCAATTTATTACTGTAATACCTGTAATAAATTGAACTTATTTATCTTTTCAATTATCTAAAAAAAAAAAAAGACAGCTTTTATTTTATAAAATCATTTTTGTTTTATCTTAATAAAAGTTGTATAGGGGATCACAACATGTCTATTTGTATGAGCAGTTTCCTGCCAGGTTGAATTTGGCAGGCAATGCTTTTGCAGATCAACATTTTATTTGTTTTGGCTGTAAATGTAATAGCATAGCTTACTTGCACTACCAACATCTGTGCAATCTGCACAGTAGATTATAACTAGCAAACATTATCTTTCAGAAAAAAAGACATGTTAAATAGAAATAAAAATGACTGCTACCTTCGGGTGACTTTCATTGATCAGGGCTGATACATGCCCCGTGCAGCTTTTATTAATTGCATTGGTTTATTTTTATTGTTTCATTCTGTGATTTTCAGCCATGTCATTACATAATTAGTAAGATTTGGTGTTCATTGCCCTGTAATACCAAACATCTATGTTTTATTCTTGATACTAGATACAACTGTACCCATAGAGAGTCTTCACGTCTTATCATAACAATGTATTGTACCAAACTATATTAATAGTCTAAGAAAAAATCTAGTACAAAAAAAGCTATGTATTAAGTAAAAGTCGCAGGATGTGTAAACAAATTTGTAAGCCAATAAAACATTTTTGCAAATGTTTTCATGTAATTTCTCCTTGTCACTACCAGTTGCTCTATCTAATTGTCTATCCTTCCATACATGTCACCGGGTACACAGGGTATAGAGTCTTCTGCGTTCTTCAATTTTTTTTACAGGGACTGGTCTATGTGGTTTCCGACGCCTTCCCCATGCTTGGATGTGTCCTATTGCTGAGTTTATTTTCTGTTCTATCATACCTCCCTCTACCTGCCCCCTTCATCCCATCCCATCTAGCCATTTGGACATCTGGTCATTATTACAGGCGCTATTCCTATGGTGTTCCGTTATACAGATCCTTTAAGAGTGATCTATGTATTTGTTATATGTTGATTTTATATGTCTACATGTGACTGGAGAAAATTCAATCATTGTTTCTGGCTGCCTACTGGCAGTGTTGTGCTAAATATTTTTTCCTTTCTTTTGCATGGGTTTATTATTATTATTATTATTATTATTATTATTAATAATAATATTATTATTATTATTTTATTATGTGAAATGCTTCATTTCCATTTATTTCAAGTAAGAGTAGGTATATGCATTGGTGTTTGGATAGAACCCGAAAACAGTACTTTAGTCTCCTGGAGCTGGCTGAGTGAAATGGGCGGTCGATGACGTGATTCGCGCTGGATCGCGTCATCATTCCCCCCGCCCCCCATTTAACAATGCTGATAATCGCCCATCGATGCGGTGCCACTCCCCCCGCTGTGCTGACCTGGCTGCCTCCTCCCGGAGGGTGCATATTACACTATGTTCTATTTTTTATTTATTTTTATGTACTTATTGAATATGAATATATACATTGTGGTAACACTACCCAGATAGCTTAAAGGAGGTTCCCTGCAGCAATCACAGAATCATTGGGGGGTATTCAATTGTTTGAAAAGTCAGTTGGGTGTCTGTTTTTTCCTATCTAATAGACAGGAAAAAACAGACACCCAACCGACTTCTGAAACATTTGAATTCCTCCCATTATATCAGTTGTTCAGTGTCATCTATGAACTTTCATCACAGCTGCAGTTGTCAGGAGCATTGTCACGTTTCAGTTACACCAGGGATGGCCAGTTTTTTGTGACCTGGAATCTACTTTTTGTTTACTTACTTATTGGTGATCAATGCGTTGAAACCTAATGCTTAATTTATTGATATATAACATGCACTGCATGGCATCAGAAATCTTTGAATAGTCAGACAGTAGTAGGTAATCACTCCTAAACATTAGCAGACGGCCAGGTGGTCAAAAATAGCCTTATTGTTATGATCCTGCCTGCAACAACCAGTGGAGTATCTATATTGGGTGCAGTGTGTGCAGTGCACACGGGCCCCCGGGGTGGAGCGGGGTACACCCTGCACACATTTTTTCAATACTCACCTCTGCAGAGTTCCCCATCGGGAGCAGCACCTCTTCACAAATCATTAGGAAAATGGGGCGGCAACCATTTTCCCAGCGTTTTCCGCATGCACAGTAAGGAAATCTCTGGGAAAATGGCTGCCGTAAGCAATAGAATATTTGCTCCCTAGTGTTCAGACTATTTTGCTGGTGGCTATAGAGAAGGAGGCCCGGATGGAGGAGGCTACACACGGGCCTCCTCCTCTGTCAAAACTAGAGATGTGCGCCAGCCCATTTTTGCTGTTTTAGGCTCAAAGACTGATTTTGGTCTTGGATCTGTATTTTTTTTTTTAAATAAAAATAAACAGTTAAAATCACAGAATTTTGACCTTTTTTTGTTCCTACGGTACTTTAACCTCAATCACATGCATTTCCACGCATTTCCAGTCAATTTTGACCACCTCACAGCTCACAATATAGGCCCTCATTCCGAGTTGATCGCTCGCAAGGCGATTTTAGCAGAGTTACACACGCTAAGCCGCCGCCTACTGGGAGTGAATCTTAGCTTCTTAAAATTGCGAACGATGTAATCGCAATATTGCGATTACAAACTACTTAGCAGTTTCAGAGTAGCTTCAGACTTACTCGGCATCTGCGATCAGTTCAGTGCTTGTCGTTCCTGGTTTGACGTCACAAACACACCCAGCATTCGCCCAGACACTCCCCCGTTTCTCCGGCCACTCCTGCGTTTTTTCCGGAAACGGTAGCGTTTTTATCCACACGCCCATAAAACGCCGTGTTTCCGCCCAGTAACACCCATTTCCTGTCAATCACACTACGATCGCCGGAGCGAAGAAAAAGCCGTGAGTAAAAATACTATCTTCATTGTTAAATTACTTGGCGCAGTCGCAGTGCGAATATTGCGCATGCGTACTAAGCGGAATTTCACTGCGATGCGATGAAAATTACCGAGCGAACGACTCGGAATGAGGGCCATCGTTTTCATCCAGTTTAAGCCAAAGAATGCAGCGAACTGGCTGGTTACTAAGCAACAGAGCAGTGGCACAAATACACAGCAATTTATAGCACATCTATGAAACACTGCAACACAGCAGTGGCAGAAATTAAAAGTGGTGCAAGATGGAATTGTCTTGCTGGTGTTACGTTCCTGGTGCTCAGAACAAGAGAGATGTTGCGTAGTGAGTCCAGAGCACCAGAACGTGACGCTGAAATAAGGTGTGGTGTGGAAATAGCCCCTAGCACCCTACCTCCATTGTTTCACCCGTGTGGTCAGTTCACGCCTGAGTGACTATGGTTTCTTGGGCCCACGGCAGCCGCGTTTGAAGGGCGGATTAGGTCTGCCCAACTCCGATGCCCCCAGGTCTTAGAGTGAGACAAGGCGTGAACCGAGACAGGATAATAACAAGGGGACCTCTAACTAAAGCAAACAGAAGGCTAGGGGCTACTAACAACCCTAAAACTAAATACATGTGCGGCACGCCACCAAAGGAAAAGAACAACAAAGGAAATGCTGTCCACACGCCGACACTATACTGTTGTGTACCGGCGGTGACAGCATATGCAGAACCCTCTGCAAAAAAACAGTAACAGATATAACCAAGGAATACAGCGGCCTAGGCCGACGGACGCGGCAAAGCCGCTACTCACGGAACCGGTACAAATACTGGCAAACGGACAGGAACCCCCAATGTAGCCGACACAGGCTCTCAGAACCGGAGGACAGGCAGAATCCCAAACGATAGACCGGTGGACACCGAGAAGCCAGATACTCGACCAGGCACAGACAAAGCCACAGGACTTCTGGACAGGAACGCTTCACGGCAGGACACGGGATCAGACACTGGATCAGACACTGGATCAGACACTGGAACTAGCTCAGAACTCAAGAACTATCACCGGCGTCTGTGTATTGCACTGAGCCAGAATATAACAGAGAGCCCTAATTAATTATGCCATGCAGCTGCCCTGTTGCACGGCTCCAAACTGACAAGATGCAATTAGCAGACAGGTGAGGCCAAACACATGGAAACAGGCTGCAATACACAGACTCACCACCGGCAGCAAACAAGAATCTTCTAAACCAGAGCAAAGGGAAATCCTGGCCTGCAAGAGAACTATAAACATAAAATAGGAATGAACCACTACCTGTGGTTCATAACAGTACCCTCTCCTTAAGGGTGGGCTCCGAACACCCCATGACACCCACGGGGAACAGAAACACAAGTATAACATAAAATACATAACCAAAATGCAAAACAGGAATGAGCCACAGCCGTGGCTCATAACAGTACCCCCCCTTGAGGAGGGGTCAACGGACCCCAAAATTCAGACTTTCCAAAACAAGGGATACAAAAAAAAACCTGACACACTGGTCTAACAGGCAAGAAAACAGTAACAAGCTGTGGCAACAGCTTGTAACAGTGCCCCCCCCCCCTCCCCCCTTGACGGTGGTCACTGGACACAAGACAAGGAAAAAAAATCTTTTTTTTTTTTTTATAACAAGGCAAGAGTCAATAATTATTTCTTTTTCTTCTTCTTCTTATTTTTACAAAGTTCTTGAGGTCTGACCAAGGTAATTCCCCAAACATTGTCTGAACTGATGGTACCTCCCAGCAAGGCTGGGTTCAAATCAGAGATTGGTTTCTTAACCTTGGGAGCTGAACTTTCAGGCAAAGTACTACTATTAGAAGAAGACAGAAAAGCACATCCTGCAGTCAAAACAACGGGCTGAGACTCTTGTGCCGAGTTTACAGTATACGGTGGACTCTCAGCAGATAAGACGGGTGACCTAGAGGAACCTGAACCAATTTCTTTGGAACCATATCTCTTAATAACTGCATCACTGAATGCTGGGGGATCCTGAAGAATGGGATCTTCAGTTTTCATTAAATTTGATGCCCACTCAAAAGGCTCCCCTCTAAAGGAATATATCAGATAGAGCACAAGGTTCTCTGAAGTGATGCCCAGAAATGGTCTAGACAACATAATGATGTAATAGTGTTTGTAAAGCGCCAGAAATTGGACTAAGTCCCCATCAAAGATTATAGATGTTGAGATATCAACAGAGTCAGGATCTGCTATCTTCCCATCTGACTGACTAGAGTGCTTTGCTAGGACCTGGTCACTACTGACCTTACTCGAGGCTGAGACTTTCTGAACCCCACCTGGGGTAGTGACTTTCAGAACCCCACCTGGGGCAGCGGTCCTCGGAACCCCACCTGGGGCAGTGGCCCTCGGAACCCCACCCGGGGCAGTGACTTTCTGAACCCCACCCGGGGCAGTGGCCCTCGGAACCCCACCTGGGGTAGTGACTTTCTGAACCCCACCCGGGGCAGTGGCCCTCAGAACCCCCTCTGGGGCAGTGGCCTTCGGGAACCCCGCTGGGGCAGTAGCCTTCGGGAACCCCGCTGGGGGCAGCACCTCGGATTGTTTTACTGGGACCGGGCCGTCAGCCTCCCTCTCTGGGACCGGGCCGTCAGCCTCCCTCTCTGGGACCGGGCCGTCAGCCTCCCTCTCTGGGACCGGGCCGTCAGCCTCCCTCTCTGAGTCGATAATTATCGAAACTTCTCCCGGGACTATGACTTCCGGGACTTTTGCTGAAGCTATAACCTTCAGAACCTCCACTAACGCTATGCCTCTTGAGTCCTTTCCTGGGGAAGCGACTTCTAGACCCTTCTCTGGGGCTGTGTCTCTCGAGACCCCACTTGGGGATATTACTTCAAAGATCCCTTCTGGGGTTTTGCTTCTCGAGTTCCCTTCTAGAACTATGGTTTTAGACACCTTCTCTGGAGTTGCGCTTTTCAAGTCCCTACCTGGGGTAACAGCTTCTGAGACCCCTTCTGGTATTGACACCTGAGCTATAATATTCGATGTCCCTCTATGACCCAGAGCATCGGGTACCGCTCCAGGACTCTGGGCATCGGGTACCGCTCCAGGACTCTGGGCATCGGGTACCACTCCAGGACTCTGGGCATCGGGTACCACTCCAGGACCATGGGCATCGGGCACCACTCCAGGACCCTGGGCATCGGGCACCACTCCAGGACTCTGGGCATCGGGCACCACTCCAGGACCCTGGGCATCGGGCACCACTCCAGGACCCCGGGCATCGGGCACCGCTCCAAGGGTTTGCAACTCTGCTTCAACAGGAAAATCAAGAGAGGAGAGAAACATTCTCTTTTGGTTCCTGAATCTATAATAGGGCTCCCTAGCCCAAGGACCCCAATTATAGGACAGAGTGCTTTTTAGTGTGGGTTGTGTGACAAGTACCTCTGCCACAGTAGAGACAGGAGTAGGTCTTGTATCCTGACTCAACTTGGCCAGAGGGCAGGACTTGTCGCCACACTTTGGCTTGCGCAACTCACAGGCCTGCAGATAGTGGCCTAAACCCCCACAATATAGGCATAAGTTTGAGTTTCTGCGACACAGACGCTCCCTTTTCTGAGAGCCTGGGCCGCGGAAAACTTTTAAACCTTTTCTCTTCAATTAAACCTGAGGATTCTCTGGTCACCATACTGTGAACAAGAGTCTCTTTAGAGGATGAACTCTCAACCACTTCTGGCAAAATAAGCAAAATTTTGGTCAGAAGGTTTTGCAGTTGCTTTAAGGATTGCTGCAAAACTCCCAGTGCTCAGGTTTCAAAGCACTGAAAGCAGAGTTCAGGGCTGAGAAAGACGCCTGCAGGGCTTGCATAGTTGGCATAGGAGGATTTTAAACTAGACAAGACAAGACTAGACACGATTCTAGACACGATTCTAAGACAAGATTCTAGACAAGATTCTTAGACAAGATTCCAGACACGATTCCAGACACGATTCTAAGACAATATTCTAGACAAGATTCTAGACATTGGACTGGGTTCTGCACACTGAATTCTAGACAGGACTGGTTTCTAAACACCGGACTGGATTCTGCACACTGAGTCTAGACAGGACTGGATTCTAGACAAGACACTGGACCAAAAAAGAAAAAACTACTATTTAGCTTTGTTTCTTTTTTGTTGTATGGCCGGTGATAATGTTACGTTCCTGGTGCTCAGAACAAGAGAGATGTTGCATAGTGAGTCCAGAGCACCAGAACGTGACGCTGAAATAAGGTGTGGTATGGAAATAGCCCCTAGCAGCCTACCTCCATTGTTTCACCCATGTGGTCAGTTCACGTCTGCATGACTATGGTTTCTTGGGCCCACGGCAGCCGCATTTGAAGGGCGGATTAGGTCTGCCCAACTCCAATGCCCCCAGGTCTTAGAGTGAGACAAGGCGTGAACCGAGACAGGATAATAACAAGGGGACCTCTAACTAAAGTAAACAGAAGGCTAGGGGCTACTAACAACCCTAAAACTAAATACATGTGCGGCACGCCGCCAAAGGAAAAGAACAACAAAGGAAATGCCGTCCACACGCCGACACTATACTGTTGTGTACCGGCGGTGACAGCATATGCAGAACCCTCTGCAAAACACCAGTAACAGATATAACCAAGGAATACAGCGGCCTAGGCCGACGGACGCGGCAAAGCCGCTACTCACGGAACCAGTACAAATACTGGCAAACGGACAGGAACCCCCAATGTAGCCGAAACAGGCTCTCAGAACCGGAGGACAGGCAGAATCCCAAACGATAGACCGGTGGACACCAAGAAGCCAGATACTCGACCAGGCACAGACAAAGCCACAGGACTTCTGGACAGGAACGCTTCACGGCAGGACACGGGATCAGACACTGGATCAGACACTGGATCAGACACTGGAACTAGCTCAGAACTCAAGAACTATCACCGGCGTCTGTGTATTGCACTGAGCCAGAATATAACAGAGAGCCCTAATTAATTATGCCGTGCAGCTGCCCTGTTGCACGACTCCAAGCTGACAAGATGCAATTAGCAGACAGGTGAGGCCAAACACATGGAAACAGGCTGCAATACACAGACTCACCACCGGCAGCAAACAAGAATCTTCTAAACCAGAGCAAAGGGAAATCCTGGCCTGCAAGAGAACTATAAACATAAAATAGGAATGAACCACTACCTGTAGTTCATAACAGTACCCTCTCCTTAAGGGTGGGCTCCGAACACCCCATGACACCCACGGAGAACAGAAACAGAAGTATAACATAAAATACATAACCAAAATGCAAAACAGGAATGAGCCACAGCCGTGGCTCATAACAGCTGGGTATTACAAAGGAAATGCACAGTTTAACAAATCAAGCAAAAGATACTGCCACTTTTGTGCTGAAGTGGTTGGTTTGTTTGGGCCCCACAAAACAAGTTACCAGTTGGCTTAAGGCAACTAAGCTAAGATGCTCACACTGCTGCGAATCACAGGGCATTTATATGTACATGAACAAATGCACTGGGGTACAGTGCACAACACAGTATAAACAAAAGAACAATATATTTTTTTTATTTGTTCAATTCGCAGCTCAGCTCACACTGCGGGGATTCAGAGGATTTTTATATGTACAGTATGTGAATAAATGGGATCCGTTCCGGATCCCAGTGGTCAGGATCCCGGCAGTCGAAATACTGATGCCAGAATCCCAACACTACTCGGAATGCGGACCCTGGCATTCCAAATAGGGTCACAAGCCCGGCATTGGAATTTCAAACGACAGGATCCTGGACAAGGGGTTGGGCTGAGGTGGGGGGCTTAGGGTAGCCTGCAGAGGGAGGGCTAGGTTTAGGCTGCGGGGAGATGGGGTTAGATTTAGGCACCACCAGGAAGGGCTAGGGTTAGGCTGCAAGGGGGGAGGGTTAGGTTTAGGCTGCGGGGAGTCGGGGTTAGGGTTAGGGGGCCGTTGGGGCAAGGTAAGTATACTTACCTTCCCCTGTCAGCATTCTCAACATCAGGATGCCTTGGTTGGTATTCTGGCCACTGGCATATCGATCCTAAACCAAATAAACTCTCTGGGGTACAGCGCAAACAGGTTGTACAAACTTAAAAGAAAATGCTTTTTCTTTTTTTTTCTTTTTTTACTTTTTATTAACTTTTGAGAAATGTATTTGCAACTGACATTGCGGGAAGTCACACTATTTATATGTGAATGCAGTGGGTTATGGCTTGCTGAGTCAGTGCCACACCACTGTGTCACAGAAATAATTAGACTAAGGGGACAGGACACACACAGCACAGCTTGTGGATGGACACAGTGACAGTACAGCTTGTAGATGGACACAGTGACAGTACAGCTTGTGGATGGACACAGTGGCAGTACAGCTTGTAGATGGACACAGTGACAGTACAGCTTGTGGATGGACACAGTGACAGTACAGCTTGTAGATGGACACAGTGACAGTACAGCTTGTAGATGGACACAGTGACAGTACAGCTTGTGGATGGACACAGTGACAGTACAGCTTGTGGATGGACACAGTGACAGCACAGCTTGTGGAAGGACACAGTGACAGTACAGCTTGTCGATGGACACAGTGATAGTACAGCTTGTGGATGGACAGAGTGATAGTACAGCTTGTGGATGGACACAGTGACAGCACAGGACACAGTGACAGCACAGCTTGTGGATGGACACAGTGACAGCACAGCTTGTGGATGGACACAGCGCTTAGACACAGCACAGCACACGGCAGCTTGATTAGAGTGAAATGGCGCAGAGTCACCACCACGGGGTCCTTATATAGAATCCAAAACACACAAGAATCCAACGTCGGGATGATGATGTTTTGCCTTGATTTGGAATCCAAGCCTGGCAGGAAAACCCAAGCCAGGGCTCAGATATACTTGTTTACCGGAAGTTTAGGTTGGCTCAGATTTCTTAAAATTCGAACCGCTCATCTCTAGATGAAATGCCCATGGCAATAACTACAGTTTGGTCAAGTGCCTTTGTTTCTATTTCAATTACATTCCAGGCTAAAGTTCTGTCTGAGACACCACCTGTGTCTGCAGCCTACTTCTCATTACAGTGCTTACCACAGCCCATACAAGCAAGTGCAGCTACAGTGCATTTCTCTATCTGCTCCAGAGATCTTGAACACTGCCCTGCTGTAACTAGGGTTGCCACCTTGGGTGTGGTTTGTTAGGTAGGTAAGACTTAGGTCGACAGTGTCTAGGTCAACCACGATTGGTTGACAGTAAGAAGGTCGACATGGTTTCTAGGTCGACAGGGACTCTAGGTCAACATGTACTAGGTTGACATGAGAAAAGGTCGACATGAGTTTTTTTTACTTTTTTTGGTATTGTTTTCTGTATACAGTGACTGGGAACCCCAATTAGTGCACCGTGTCCCCTTACATGGCTCGCGAGCTTCTGGCAAGGTGCCTTGCTCTGCTACCACTGCGCTCGGCACAGGTTAGCTTTCCCAATTGTAGTCCACGTGGATCGTAAAGCATGAAAAAGGTCAAAAAATAAAAAAATTGTGAAAAACTCATGCCGACCTTTTGGCATGTCAACTTAGTACATGTAGACATAATGACCATGGGGGTCATTCCGAGTTTTTCGCTCGGTATTTTTTTCTTGCAACGGAGCGATTAGTCGCTAATGCGCATGCGCAATGTCCGCAGTACGACTGCGCCAAGTAAATTTGCTATGCAGTTTGGTATTTTACTCACGGCATTACGAGGTTTTTTCTTCGTTCTGGTGATCGGAGTGTGATTGACAGGAAGTGGGTGTTTCTGGGCGGAAACTGGACGTTTTATGGGAGTGTGTGAAAAAACGCTACCGTTTCTGGGAAAAACGCGGGAGTGGCTGGAGAAACGGAGGAGTGTCTGGGCGAACGCTGGGTGTGTTTGTGACGTCAAACCAGGAACGACAAGCACTGAACTGATCGCACTGGCAGAGTAAGTCTCGAGCTACTCAGAAACTGCACAGAGAAGTATTTTCGCAATATTGCGAATCTTTCGTTCGCAATTTTGATAAGCTAAGATTCACTCCCAGTAGGCGGCGGCTTAGCGTGTGCAAAGCTGCTAAAAGCAGCTTGCGAGCGAACAACTCGGAATGACCCCCAATGTCGACATAATGACCATGTCGACCTAATGCATGGCGACCTAACGACCGCCATCCGTCCGCGACATCCCTGGAGGGAGAATAAATAGTGTGGTGCGCGTAGCACTCCACCGTGCCGCAAAGTGGCGAGCGCAGCGAACCTGCAGGGGGCTCTTTTGCGCTCGCCCTGCTGCTGGCATTCCGGCAGTTGGGATCCCGGCGCCGGGATCCCGACAGCCGGCCAGTCCATAGTATACCCTCCATTAGTATATAAATGCTCACAAGAAAGCAGTTATATCACCAATATTTCCAGAGGATAAATAAACCTGGAACGGAGTGGAACTGAGTTCCGCCAGTTCCATTTGGATACGGAACGCAGTTCCGCCTCCTCCAGCTCACCTAACCTAGGGAAATGCCGGGCGCCCGCTGAGACTGTGTTAGCAGCAGGCGCCGGCTCTTTCTCGCTAAGCGCTGCCGGAAGCCGGAGCTCACTCCCCAGCTCCGGCTTCCGGCTCAGGCAGTGTGTGCGGCTGTGCGCTATGGGAGAGACATCATGATGTCTCTCCCATAGCTGCGAGGAGAGTATGCGATCTGCCCTGTGAGTTGTCAGCCCTGGTCGTCTCCCGCTGCTGGGGATTCCCGCAACACAATACAGTCATACAGTGTGCGGTGTGTATAGTGTTATCATTAGAGATGAGCGCCTGAAATTTTTCGGGTTTTGTGTTTTGGTTTTGGGTTCGGTTCCGCGGCCGTGTTTTGGGTTCGAACGCGTTTTGGCAAAACCTCACCGAATTTTTTTTGTCGGATTCGGGTGTGTTTTGGATTCGGGTGCTTTTTTCCAAAAACACTAAAAAACAGCTTAAATCATAGAATTTGGGGGTCATTTTGATCCCAAAGTATTATTAACCTCAAAAACCATAATTTACACTCATTTTCAGTCTATTCTGAATACCTCACACCTCACAATATTATTTTTAGTCCTAAAATTTGCACCGAGGTCGCTGTGTGAGTAAGATAAGCGACCCTAGTGGCCGACACAAACACCGGGCCCATCTAGGAGTGGCACTGCAGTGTCACGCAGGATGTCCCTTCCAAAAAACCCTCCCCAAACAGCACATGACGCAAAGAAAAAAAGAGGCGCAATGAGGTAGCTGTGTGAGTAAGATTAGCGACCCTAGTGGCCGACACAAACACCGGGCCCATCTAGGAGTGGCACTGCAGTGTCACGCAGGATGGCCCTTCCAAAAAACCCTCCCCAAACAGCACATGACGCAAAGAAAAAAAGAGGCGCAATGAGGTAGCTGTGTGAGTAAGATTAGCGACCCTAGTGGCCGACACAAACACCGGGCCCTCTAGGAGTGGCACTGCAGTGTCACGCAGGATGTCCCTTCCAAAAAACCCTCCCCAAACAGCACATGACGCAAAGAAAAAAAGAGGCGCAATGAGGTAGCTGTGTGAGTAAGATTAGCGACCCTAGTGGCCGACACAAACACCGGGCCCATCTAGGAGTGGCACTGCAGTGTCACGCAGGATGTCCCTTCCAAAAAACCCTCCCCAAACAGCACATGACGCAAAGAAAAAAAGAGGCGCAATGAGGTAGCTGACTGTGTGAGTAAGATTAGCGACCCTAGTGGCCGACACAAACACCGGGCCCATCTAGGAGTGGCACTGCAGTGTCACGCAGGATGTCCCTTCCAAAAAACCCTCCCCAATCAGCACATGATGCAAAGAAAAAGAAAAGAAAAAAGAGGTGCAAGATGGAATTGTCCTTGGGCCCTCCCACCCACCCTTATGTTGTATAAACAAAACAGGACATGCACACTTTAACCAACCCATCATTTCAGTGACAGGGTCTGCCACACGACTGTGACTGATATGACGGGTTGGTTTGGACCCCCCCCAAAAAAGAAGCAATTAATCTCTCCTTGCACAAACTGGCTCTACAGAGGCAAGATGTCCACCTCATCTTCACCCTCCGATATATCACCGTGTACATCCCCCTCCTCACAGATTATCAATTCGTCCCCACTGGAATCCACCATCTCAGCTCCCTGTGTACTTTGTGGAGGCAATTGCTGCTGGTCAATGTCTCCGCGGAGGAATTGATTATAATTCATTTTAATGAACATCATCTTCTCCACATTTTCTGGATGTAACCTCGTACGCCGATTGCTGACAAGGTGAGCGGCGGCACTAAACACTCTTTCGGAGTACACACTTGTGGGAGGGCAACTTAGGTAGAATAAAGCCAGTTTGTGCAAGGGCCTCCAAATTGCCTCTTTTTCCTGCCAGTATAAGTACGGACTGTGTGACGTGCCTACTTGGATGCGGTCACTCATATAATCCTCCACCATTCTATCAATGTTGAGAGAATCATATGCAGTGACAGTAGACGACATGTCCGTAATCGTTGTCAGGTCCTTCAGTCCGGACCAGATGTCAGCATCAGCAGTCGCTCCAGACTGCCCTGCATCACCGCCAGCGGGTGGGCTCGGAATTCTGAGCCTTTTCCTCGCACCCCCAGTTGCGGGAGAATGTGAAGGAGGAGATGTTGACAGGTCGCGTTCCGCTTGACTTGACAATTTTGTCACCAGCAGGTCTTTCAACCCCAGCAGACCTGTGTCTGCCGGAAAGAGAGATCCAAGGTAGGCTTTAAATCTAGGATCGAGCACGGTGGCCAAAATGTAGTGCTCTGATTTCAACAGATTGACCACCCGTGAATCCTTGTTAAGCGAATTAAGGGCTGCATCCACAAGTCCCACATGCCTAGCGGAATCGCTCCCTTTTAGCTCCTTCTTCAATGCCTCCAGCTTCTTCTGCAAAAGCCTGATGAGGGGAATGACCTGACTCAGGCTGGCAGTGTCTGAACTGACTTCACGTGTGGCAAGTTCAAAGGGCATCAGAACCTTGCACAACGTTGAAATCATTCTCCACTGCACTTGAGACAGGTGCATTCCACCTACTATATCGTGCTCAATTGTATAGGCTTGAATGGCCTTTTGCTGCTCCTCCAACCTCTGAAGCATATAGAGGGTTGAATTCCACCTCGTTACCACTTCTTGCTTCAGATGATGGCAGGGCAGGTTCAGTAGTTTTTGGTGGTGCTCCAGTCTTCTGTACGTGGTGCCTGTACGCCGAAAGTGTCCCGCAATTTTTCTGGCCACCGACAGCATCTCTTGCACGCCCCTGTCGTTTTTTTAAAAATTCTGCACCACCAAATTCAAGGTATGTGCAAAACATGGGACGTGCTGGAATTTGCCCATATTTAATGCACACACAATATTGCTGGCGTTGTCCGATGCCACAAATCCACAGGAGAGTCCAATTGGGGTAAGCCATTCCGCGATGATCTTCCTCAGTTGCCGTAAGAGGTTTTCAGCTGTGTGCGTATTCTGGAAAGCGGTGATACAAAGCGTAGCCTGCCTAGGAAAGAGTTGGCGTTTGCGAGATGCTGCTACTGGTGCCGCCGCTGCTGTTCTTGCGGCGGTAGTCCATACATCTACCCAGTGGGCTGTCACAGTCATATAGTCCTGACCCTGCCCTGCTCCACTTGTCCACATGTCCGTGGTTAAGTGGACATTGGGTACAACTGCATTTTTTAGGACACTGGTGAGTCTTTTTCTGACGTCCGTGTACATTCTCGGTATCGCCTGCCTAGAGAAGTGGAACCTAGATGGTATTTGGTAACGGGGGCACACTGCCTCAATAAATTGTCTAGTTCCCTGTGAACTAACGGTGGATACCGGATGCACGTCTAACACCAACATAGTTGTCAAGGACTCAGTTATCCGCTTTGCAGTAGGATGACTGCTGTGATATTTCATCTTCCTCGCAAAGGACTGTTGAACAGTCAATTGCTTACTGGAAGTAGTACAAGTGGGCTTACGACTTCCCCTCTGGGATGACCATCGACTCCCAGCGGCAACAACAGCAGCGCCAGCAGCAGTAGGCGTTACACGCAAGGATGCATCGGAGGAATCCCAGGCAGGAGAGGACTCGTCAGAATTGCCAGTGACATAATAATAATAATAATAATAATAATACTTTATTGTCATCAATAGTTCAATGAACAATCAACGAAACTAAAAAGCAAGCATATACAGAGACCATAAGAACAGAACGAAGAGAGCACTCCTAAACCCAAGACATTCCCAATTGTCAATTTATCTCGGTCCTATCTGGTTTAACATGTTTATTGCTTTTGGGAAAAAACTACCCCTTAACCGGTTTGTCCGACAAAGAATAGAACGGTAACGCCTATTAGATGGCAACACAGAAAACATCCCCCCATTTGGATGAGATAGATCTCCCAGAATACTTTTCACCTTAGTGAGGAGCCTTTTTTCATATATATCCTGAATACAGGGCAGGCTGACTCCAATTACTCTACTTGCAGTTTTAACCACTCTCTGAAGGGACTTACGTTCTATAGCAGTACAGTTTCCAAACCATACTATAATTCCGTATGTGAGGACACTCTCTAAAATTGCTGAATAAAAGTTTACTAAAATCTCCTTACGTATCCCTGCCATGCGCATTTTCCTCAATAAAAACAGGCGTTGTTGAGATTTTTTAACAACACATCGTGTATGGATACCCCAAGACAGGTCATTGGAGATGTTAATACCCAGGAATTTAAAGGACTCAACTGTCTCCACAACCTGGTTATTTACGACTAGGGGACAAGAAGGCTGCATGTGAATTTTCCTAAAATCTACAATCATTTCTTTTGTTTTTTTTACATTTAAAATTAAGTGATTAGTTTGACTCCAAGCTTCTAACCTAGCGACCTCAGATCTATATTCTGACTCATCGTCCTTACTTATTAAACCTACGACTGCGATATCATCGGCAAATTTAATAATGTGAACTGACTCCGAATTTGAATGGCAATCATAGGTAAACAGAGAGTACAGCAGGGGACTCAGTACACAACCCTGAGGCACCCCTGTACTGATTACAAGTTCGCTTGACAGGGAATTGTACAATCTAACAGATTGGGGCCTGTTAGTCAAGAAATCCAAGATCCATCTACATACAAAGTTATTCAATCCCAACTCAGATAATTTAAACACTAATGATGTTGGGATTACTGTATTAAATGCCGAACTGTAATCCACGAACAAAATTCTCGCAGAGGAACATGTGGATTCTAGATGGGTAGCCACACGATGAATCAAGGTGATAGCAGCGTCATCTGTCGACCTATTTGCTTTATATGCAAATTGAAAAGGATCCAGATTGGCTGGGATACTTTTTTTTATGTGTCCCATAACCAATCTTTCAAAGGCCTTCATTATAAGAGATGTCAGAGCAATTGGTCGGTAATCGTTTGGCTCACTGGCCTTACCATTTTTGGGGACCGGGACAATAATAGATGACTTAAAACACTTAGGCACATGACAAGTGGCAAGAGAAAGGTTAAAAATTATAGTAAAAATCCCAGCCAACTGCTCAGCACATGTCTTGATAACATTTCCCGGAATCCCATCTGGGCCGGGGGCCTTACCTGATTTAGAACTGGCAAAGCACCGTCTGACAGACAATTCATCCAGTACCAGGGGCTCCGCGTTCTCCAGATTCCCATCCCAGTCTACAGGGGAAACAGCCATGCTATCAAAACGAGAGTAAAATATGTTTAATGTCTCCCCTAGGGAACTGTCAGCCTCTTTATGAGAGGGGTTCTTATTAACTTTGTAGTCAGAGATATCTTGAATACCTTTCCACAGACTTTTTGCATCTTTATCATTTTTAAACTTGCTTTCGAGTTTAACAGAAAAGGCCCTTTTTGCCTCTATTATACCCTTTTTTAATTTTTGACGGGCAGCCCTAAAAACATTTTGGTCACCAGATCTAAAAGCTTTGTCTCTCTCACTTAATAAGGTTCGAACCGTACCATTTATCCATGGTTTATCATTTGCGTAAGTACGAACACACTTTTTAATTGTTACACTCTGTATGCAACAACACACATAACCAAGGACCATGGAAGTAAGGGAGTCCACATTCACATTATTATCATCCCCCAATGATTCTTCAATGAACAACCCCCAATCAGTAAATTCCAAAGCATCCTGAAGTTTCTGCATTGCCCCCTCAGGCCAAACTGTAATACTAGTACTAGTCGGCCTAAACCGTTGGACTACGGTTTTGTATGCTGGAACCAAAAATAGGGACATGTGATCAGAATGACCAATATTGGGATATCTAAAAGTCGCATAAGCATCCTTAATATTACAATAGACATGGTCCAACACATTTCCCCCTCTAGTAGGGACTTTAACATATTGATAGAATTTTGGTAAAACTACCTTCAATCTAGCCTGATTAAAATCCCCTGCTACTAAAAGAACCCCCTCAACATATTTAGTTTCCAGTTTAACTATAGCAGCGTGCAAGATATCTAATGCAGATTCTACATGAGCAGAGGGAGGAATGTATACGGCCATTACCAACGCCACTGAAAATTCTCTTGGCAAATAGAATGGTCGACACTTTACCACCATATATTCCACATTTACAGAGCAAAAAGTCGCAACAAGACTGGCATCAGTACACCAGTTATTATTTACGTATACACATAGTCCACCTCCTCGCGTTTTCCCAGATTCCATGGTTCTGTCTGATCTAAATAATGATCTATCTGTAAGCTGAACTACAGAGTCCAGGATAGAGTCATTCAGCCATGTCTCTGTGAAAATCATGAGAGAGCAGGTCTTTAAAGGGGACTTGTTTGCCAGTCTCACATGGATCTCATCCAATTTGTTCGTAAGAGATCTTACGTTTGCCATAAATAAACTGGGAAGCGCTGGTCTATAGGGGCACAGATAAAGTCTTACCCTAATACCTGCTCTTTTACCCCGCTTTTGCTTCCTCTCTCTCCGTGGTCTGCGTTTCCATCTGGGCTTGCATACCCTCCAGGGACTAGGCATCCTCCATTCATGGGCAGAGTCTTGTTGCTCAGGCTGCTCGGGCTGACCAGATTCCAGGCTTCCTTGCCTCCTCCAGCCCCTAGCAACCACGGTCCTCCTGAGACCTCCGCAGGATCCACCACAATTCTCCTGACCAGAGGAGCACCCAGCATGCCTCGGGCCATCACCTCCTCTGACCCCGGAACTAGCCTGCGAGCCCGCCGCAGCAGCAGCACTCAGAGGCCGGCCAGCGCCTCCCACATCCACAGCAGCAGCGCCCGGAGGCCAGCCAGCGTCCCCGCCAGCCCGCACATGGCCTGCAGGACTATTGGCATTCCTGGGGAAGGAGGAAATTGACACTGAGGGAGTTGGTGGGGTGGTTTGCGTGAGCTTGGTTACAAGAGGAAGGGATTTACTGGTCAGTGGACTGCTTCCGCTGTCACCCAAAGTTTTTGAACTTGTCACTGACTTATTATGAATGCGCTGCAGGTGACGTATAAGGGAGGATGTTCCGAGGTGGTTAACGTCCTTACCCCTACTTATTACAGCTTGACAAAGGGAACACACGGCTTGACACCTGTTGTCCGCATTTCTGGTGAAATACCTCCACACCGAAGAGCTGATTTTTTTGGTATTTTCACCTGGCATGTCAACGGCCATATTCCTCCCACGGACAACAGGTGTCTCCCCGGGTGCCTGACTTAAACAAACCACCTCACCATCAGAATCCTCCTGGTCAATTTCCTCCCCAGCGCCAGCAACACCCATATCCTCCTCATCCTGGTGTACTTCAACACTGACATCTTCAATCTGACTATCAGGAACTGGACTGCGGGTGCTCCTTCCAGCACTTGCAGGGGGCGTGCAAATGGTGGAAGGCGCATGCTCTTCACGTCCAGTGTTGGGAAGGTCAGGCATCGCAACCGACACAATTGGACTCTCCTTGTGGATTTGGGATTTCGAAGAATGCACAGTTCTTTGCTGTGCTGCTTTTGCCAGCTTGAGTCTTTTCATTTTTCTAGCGAGAGGCTGAGTGCTTCCATCCTCATGTGAAGCTGAACCACTAGCCATGAACATAGGCCAGGGCCTCAGCCGTTCCTTGCCACTCCGTGTGGTAAATGGCATATTGGCAAGTTTACGCTTCTCCTCCGACAATTTTATTTTAGGTTTTGGAGTCCTTTTTTTACTGATATTTGGTGTTTTGGATTTGACATGCTCTGTACTATGACATTGGGCATCGGCCTTGGCAGACGACGTTGCTGGCATTTCATCGTCTCGGCCATGACTAGTGGCAGCAGCTTCAGCACGAGGTGGAAGTGGATCTTGATCTTTCCCTAATTTTGGAACCTCAACATTTTTGTTCTCCATATTTTAATAGGCACAACTAAAAGGCACCTCAGGTAAACAATGGAGATGGATGGATTGGATACTAGTATACAATTATGGACGGGCTGCCGAGTGCCGACACAGAGGTAGCCACAGCCGTGAACTACCGCACTGTACTGTGTCTGCTGCTAATATATAGACTGGTTGATAAAGAGATAGTATACTCGTAACTAGTATGTATGTATAAAGAAAGAAAAAAAAACCACGGTTAGGTGGTATATACAATTATGGACGGGCTGCCGAGTGCCGACACAGAGGTAGCCACAGCCGTGAACTACCGCACTGTACTGTGTCTGCTGCTAATATATAGACTGGTTGATAAAGAGATAGTATACTCGTAACTAGTATGTATGTATAAAGAAAGAAAAAAAAACCACGGTTAGGTGGTATATACAATTATGGACGGGCTGCCGAGTGCCGACACAGAGGTAGCCACAGCCGTGAACTACCGCACTGTACTGTGTCTGCTGCTAATATATAGACTGGTTGATAAAGAGATAGTATACTCGTAACTAGTATGTATGTATAAAGAAAGAAAAAAAAAACACGGTTAGGTGGTATATACAATTATGGACGGGCTGCCGAGTGCCGACACAGAGGTAGCCACAGCCGTGAACTACCGCACTGTACTGTGTCTGCTGCTAATATATAGACTGGTTGATAAAGAGATAGTATACTCGTAACTAGTATGTATGTATAAAGAAAGAAAAAAAAACCACGGTTAGGTGGTATATACAATTATGGACGGGCTGCCGAGTGCCGACACAGAGGTAGCCACAGCCGTGAACTACCGCACTGTACTGTGTCTGCTGCTAATATATAGACTGGTTGATAAAGAGATAGTATACTCGTAACTAGTATGTATGTATAAAGAAAGAAAAAAAAACCACGGTTAGGTGGTATATACAATTATGGACGGGCTGCCGAGTGCCGACACAGAGGTAGCCACAGCCGTGAACTACCGCACTGTACTGTGTCTGCTGCTAATATATAGACTGGTTGATAAAGAGATAGTATACTCGTAACTAGTATGTATGTATAAAGAAAGAAAAAAAAACCACGGTTAGGTGGTATATACAATTATGGACGGGCTGCCGAGTGCCGACACAGAGGTAGCCACAGCCGTGAACTACCGCACTGTACTGTGTCTGCTGCTAATATAGACTGGTTGATAAAGAGATAGTATACTCGTAACTAGTATGTATGTATAAAGAAAGAAAAAAAAACCACGGTTAGGTGGTATATACAATTATGGACGGGCTGCCGAGTGCCGACACAGAGGTAGCCACAGCCGTGAACTACCGCACTGTACTGTGTCTGCTGCTAATATATAGACTGGTTGATAAAGAGATAGTATACTCGTAACTAGTATGTATGTATAAAGAAAGAAAAAAAAACCACGGTTAGGTGGTATATACAATTATGGACGGGCTGCCGAGTGCCGACACAGAGGTAGCCACAGCCGTGAACTACCGCACTGTACTGTGTCTGCTGCTAATATATAGACTGGTTGATAAAGAGATAGTATACTCGTAACTAGTATGTATGTATAAAGAAAGAAAAAAAAACCACGGTTAGGTGGTATATACAATTATGGACGGGCTGCCGAGTGCCGACACAGAGGTAGCCACAGCCGTGAACTACCGCACTGTACTGTGTCTGCTGCTAATATATAGACTGGTTGATAAAGAGATAGTATACTCGTAACTAGTATGTATGTATAAAGAAAGAAAAAAAAACCACGGTTAGGTGGTATATACAATTATGGACGGGCTGCCGAGTGCCGACACAGAGGTAGCCACAGCCGTGAACTACCGCACTGTACTGTGTCTGCTGCTAATATAGACTGGTTGATAAAGAGATAGTATACTCGTAACTAGTATGTATGTATAAAGAAAGAAAAAAAAACCACGGTTAGGTGGTATATACAATTATGGACGGGCTGCCGAGTGCCGACACAGAGGTAGCCACAGCCGTGAACTACCGCACTGTACTGTGTCTGCTGCTAATATATAGACTGGTTGATAAAGAGATAGTATACTCGTAACTAGTATGTATGTATAAAGAAAGAAAAAAAAACCACGGTTAGGTGGTATATACAATTATGGACGGGCTGCCGAGTGCCGACACAGAGGTAGCCACAGCCGTGAACTACCGCACTGTACTGTGTCTGCTGCTAATATATAGACTGGTTGATAAAGAGATAGTATACTCGTAACTAGTATGTATGTATAAAGAAAGAAAAAAAAACCACGGTTAGGTGGTATATACAATTATGGACGGGCTGCCGAGTGCCGACACAGAGGTAGCCACAGCCGTGAACTACCGCACTGTACTGTGTCTGCTGCTAATATATAGACTGGTTGATAAAGAGATAGTATACTCGTAACTAGTATGTATGTATAAAGAAAGAAAAAAAAACCACGGTTAGGTGGTATATACAATTATGGACGGGCTGCCGAGTGCCGACACAGAGGTAGCCACAGCCGTGAACTACCGCACTGTACTGTGTCTGCTGCTAATATAGACTGGTTGATAAAGAGATAGTATACTACTAATATTATATATACTGGTGGTCAGGTCACTGGTCACTAGTCACACTGGCAGTGGCACTCCTGCAGCAAAAGTGTGCACTGTTTAATGTTAATATAATATTATGTACTCCTGGCTCCTGCTATAACCTATAACTGGCACTGCAGTAGTGCTCCCCAGTCTCCCCCACAATTATAAGCTGTGTGAGCTGAGCAGTCAGACAGATATATAATATATATAGTAGAGATGAGCGGGTTCGGTTTCTCTGAATCCGAACCCGCCAGAACTTCATGTTTTTTTTCACGGGTCCGAGCGACTCGGATCTTCCCGCCTTGCTCGGTTAACCCGAGCGCGCCCCGAACGTCATCATGACGCTGTCGGATTCTCGCGAGGCTCGGATTCTATCGCGAGACTCGGATTCTAATTAAGGAGCCGCGCGTCGCCGCCATTTTCACACGTGCATTGAGATTGATAGGGAGAGGACGTGGCTGGCGTCCTCTCCGTTTAGAATTAGAATAGATTAGAGAGACACTTGATTTACTAATTTTGGGGAGCATTAGGAGTACTCAGTAGTGTACAGTGCAGAGTTTTGCTGATAGTGACCAGTGACCACCACTTTTATTTATAATCCGTTCTCTGCCTGAAAAAAGCGATACACAGCACACAGTGACTCAGTCACATACCATATCTGTGTGCACTGCTCAGGCTCAGGCCAGTGTGCTGCATCATCTATTATCTATATATAATATTATATATATCTGTCTGACTGCTCAGCTCACACAGCTTATAATTGTGGGGGAGACTGGGGAGCACTACTGCAGTGCCAGTTATAGGTTATAGCAGGAGCCAGGAGTACATAATATAATCCGTTCTCTGCCTGAAAAAAGCGATACACAGCACAAAGTGACTCAGTCACATACCATATCTGTGTGCACTGCTCAGGCTCAGGCCAGTGTGCTGCATCATCTATTATCTTTATATAATATTATATATATCTGTCTGACTGCTCAGCTCACACAGCTTATAATTGTGGGGGAGACTGGGGAGCACTACTGCAGTGCCAGTTATAGGTTATAGCAGGAGCCAGGAGTACATAATATATTATATAGTGAGTGACCACCAGACACACAGTGCAGTTTATTTAATATATCCGTTCTCTGCCTGAAAAAAGCGATACACACAGTGACTCAGTCAGTCACATACCATATCTGTGTGCACTGCTCAGGCTCAGGCCAGTGTGCTGCATCATCTATATATATTATATATCTGTCTGACTGCTCAGCTCACACAGCTTATAATTGTGGGGGAGACTGGGGAGCACTACTGCAGTGCCAGTTATAGCACTACTACTGCAGTGCCAGTTATAGCACTACTACTGCAGAGCCAGGAGTACATAATATTATATTAAAATTAAACAGTGCACACTTTTGCTGCAGGAGTGCCACTGCCAGTGTGACTAGTGACCAGTGACCTGACCACCAGTATATAATATTAGTAGTATACTATCTCTTTATCAACCAGTCTATATTAGCAGCAGACACAGTACAGTGCGGTAGTTCACGGCTGTGGCTACCTCTGTGTCGGCACTCGGCAGCCCGTCCATAATTGTATATACCAGTGACCTAACCGTGGTTTTTTTTTCTTTCTTTATACATACATACTAGTTACGAGTATACTATCTCTTTATCAACCAGTCTATATATTAGCAGCAGACACAGTACAGTGCGGTAGTTCATGGCTGTGGCTACCTCTGTGTCGGCACTCGGCAGCCCGTCCATAATTGTATATACCACCTAACCGTGGTTTTTTTTTCTTTCTTTATACATACATACTAGTTACGAGTATACTATCTCTTTATCAACCAGTCTATATATTAGCAGCAGACACAGTACAGTGCGGTAGTTCACGGCTGTGGCTACCTCTGTGTCGGCACTCGGCAGCCCGTCCATAATTGTATATACCACCTAACCGTGGTTTTTTTTTCTTTCTTTATACATACATACTAGTTACGAGTATACTATCTCTTTATCAACCAGTCTATATATTAGCAGCAGACACAGTACAGTGCGGTAGTTCACGGCTGTGGCTACCTCTGTGTCGGCACTCGGCAGCCCGTCCATAATTGTATATACCACCTAACCGTGGTTTTTTTTTCTTTCTTTATACATACATACTAGTTACGAGTATACTATCTCTTTATCAACCAGTCTATATATTAGCAGCAGACACAGTACAGTGCGGTAGTTCACGGCTGTGGCTACCTCTGTGTCGGCACTCGGCAGCCCGTCCATAATTGTATATACCACCTAACCGTGGTTTTTTTTTCTTTCTTTATACATACATACTAGTTACGAGTATACTATCTCTTTATCAACCAGTCTATATATTAGCAGCAGACACAGTACAGTGCGGTAGTTCACGGCTGTGGCTACCTCTGTGTCGGCACTCGGCAGCCCGTCCATAATTGTATATACCACCTAACCGTGGTTTTTTTTTCTTTCTTTATACATACATACTAGTTACGAGTATACTATCTCTTTATCAACCAGTCTATATATTAGCAGCAGACACAGTACAGTGCGGTAGTTCACGGCTGTGGCTACCTCTGTGTCGGCACTCGGCAGCCCGTCCATAATTGTATATACCACCTAACCGTGGTTTTTTTTTCTTTCTTTATACATACATACTAGTTACGAGTATACTATCTCTTTATCAACCAGTCTATATATTAGCAGCAGACACAGTACAGTGCGGTAGTTCACGGCTGTGGCTACCTCTGTGTCGGCACTCGGCAGCCCGTCCATAATTGTATATACCACCTAACCGTGGTTTTTTTTTCTTTCTTTATACATACATACTAGTTACGAGTATACTATCTCTTTATCAACCAGTCTATATATTAGCAGCAGACACAGTACAGTAGTTCACGGCTGTGGCTACCTCTGTGTCGGCACTCGGCAGCCCGTCCATAATTGTATATACCACCTAACCGTGGTTTTTTTTCTTTCTTTATACATACATACTAGTTACGAGTATACTATCTCTTTATCAACCAGTCTATATATTAGCAGCAGACACAGTACAGTGCGGTAGTTCACGGCTGTGGCTACCTCTGTGTCGGCACTCGGCAGCCCGTCCATAATTGTATATACCACCTGACCGTGGTTTTTTTTTCTTTCTTTATACATACATACTAGTTACGAGTATACTATCTCTTTATCAACCAGTCTATATATTAGCAGCAGACACAGTACAGTGCGGTAGTTCACGGCTGTGGCTACCTCTGTGTCGGCACTCGGCAGCCCGTCCATAATTGTATATACCACCTAACCGTGGTTTTTTTTTCTTTCTTTATACATACATACTAGTTACGAGTATACTATCTCTTTATCAACCAGTCTATATATTAGCAGCAGACACAGTACAGTGCGGTAGTTCACGGCTGTGGCTACCTCTGTGTCGGCACTCGGCAGCCCGTCCATAATTGTATACTAGTATCCAATCCATCCATCTCCATTGTTTACCTGAGGTGCCTTTTAGTTGTGCCTATTAAAATATGGAGAACAAAAATGTTGAGGTTCCAAAATTAGGGAAAGATCAAGATCCACTTCCACCTCGTGCTGAAGCTGCTGCCACTAGTCATGGCCGAGACGATGAAATGCCAGCAACGTCGTCTGCCAAGGCCGATGCCCAATGGCATAGTACAGAGCATGTCAAAACCAAAACACCAAATATCAGTAAAAAAAGGACTCCAAAACCTAAAATAAAATTGTCGGAGGAGAAGCGTAAACTTGCCAATATGCCATTTACCACACGGAGTGGCAAGGAACGGCTGAGGCCCTGGCCTATGTTCATGGCTAGTGGTTCAGCTTCACATGAGGATGGAAGCACTCAGCCTCTCGCTAGAAAACTGAAAAGACTCAAGCTGGCAAAAGCACCGCAAAGAACTGTGCGTTCTTTGAAATCCCAAATCCACAAGGAGAGTCCAATTGTGTCGGTTGCGATGCCTGACCTTCCCAACACTGGACGTGAAGAGCATGCGCCTTCCACCATTTGCATGCCCCCTGCAAGTGCTGGAAGGAGCACCCGCAGTCCAGTTCCTGATAGTCAGATTGAAGATGTCAGTGTTGAAGTACACCAGGATGAGGAGGATATGGGTGTTGCTGGCGCTGGGGAGGAAATTGACCAGGAGGATTCTGATGGTGAGGTGGTTTGTTTAAGTCAGGCACCCGGGGAGACACCTGTTGTCCGTGGGAGGAATATGGCCGTTGACATGCCAGGTGAAAATACCAAAAAAATCAGCTCTTCGGTGTGGAGGTATTTCACCAGAAATGCGGACAACAGGTGTCAAGCCGTGTGTTCCCTTTGTCAAGCTGTAATAAGTAGGGGTAAGGACGTTAACCACCTCGGAACATCCTCCCTTATACGTCACCTGCAGCGCATTCATAATAAGTCAGTGACAAGTTCAAAAACTTTGGGTGACAGCGGAAGCAGTCCACTGACCAGTAAATCCCTTCCTCTTGTAACCAAGCTCACGCAAACCACCCCACCAACTCCCTCAGTGTCAATTTCCTCCTTCCCCAGGAATGCCAATAGTCCTGCAGGCCATGTCACTGGCAATTCTGACGAGTCCTCTCCTGCCTGGGATTCCTCCGATGCATCCTTGCGTGTAACGCCTACTGCTGCTGGCGCTGCTGTTGTTGCCGCTGGGAGTAGATGGTCATCCCAGAGGGGAAGTCGTAAGCCCACTTGTACTACTTCCAGTAAGCAATTGACTGTTCAACAGTCCTTTGCGAGGAAGATGAAATATCACAGCAGTCATCCTACTGCAAAGCGGATAACTGAGTCCTTGACAACTATGTTGGTGTTAGACGTGCGTCCGGTATCCGCCGTTAGTTCACAGGGAACTAGACAATTTATTGAGGCAGTGTGCCCCCGTTACCAAATACCATCTAGGTTCCACTTCTCTAGGCAGGCGATACCGAGAATGTACACGGACGTCAGAAAAAGACTCACCAGTGTCCTAAAAAATGCAGTTGTACCCAATGTCCACTTAACCACGGACATGTGGACAAGTGGAGCAGGGCAGGGTCAGGACTATATGACTGTGACAGCCCACTGGGTAGATGTATGGACTCCCGCCGCAAGAACAGCAGCGGCGGCACCAGTAGCAGCATCTCGCAAACGCCAACTCTTTCCTAGGCAGGCTACGCTTTGTATCACCGCTTTCCAGAATACGCACACAGCTGAAAACCTCTTACGGCAACTGAGGAAGATCATCGCGGAATGGCTTACCCCAATTGGACTCTCCTGTGGATTTGTGGCATCGGACAACGCCAGCAATATTGTGTGTGCATTAAATATGGGCAAATTCCAGCACGTCCCATGTTTTGCACATACCTTGAATTTGGTGGTGCAGAATTTTTTCAAAAACGACAGGGGCGTGCAAGAGATGCTGTCGGTGGCCAGAAAAATTGCGGGACACTTTCGGCGTACAGGCACCACGTACAGAAGACTGGAGCACCACCAAAAACTACTGAACCTGCCCTGCCATCATCTGAAGCAAGAAGTGGTAACGAGGTGGAATTCAACCCTCTATATGCTTCAGAGGTTGGAGGAGCAGCAAAAGGCCATTCAAGCCTATACAATTGAGCACGATATAGTAGGTGGAATGCACCTGTCTCAAGTGCAGTGGAGAATGATTTCAACGTTGTGCAAGGTTCTGATGCCCTTTGAACTTGCCACACGTGAAGTCAGTTCAGACACTGCCAGCCTGAGTCAGGTCATTCCCCTCATCAGGCTTTTGCAGAAGAAGCTGGAGGCATTGAAGAAGGAGCTAAAAGGGAGCGATTCCGCTAGGCATGTGGGACTTGTGGATGCAGCCCTTAATTCGCTTAACAAGGATTCACGGGTGGTCAATCTGTTGAAATCAGAGCACTACATTTTGGCCACCGTGCTCGATCCTAGATTTAAAGCCTACCTTGGATCTCTCTTTCCGGCAGACACAGGTCTGCTGGGGTTGAAAGACCTGCTGGTGACAAAATTGTCAAGTCAAGCGGAACGCGACCTGTCAACATCTCCTCCTTCACATTCTCCCGCAACTGGGGGTGCGAGGAAAAGGCTCAGAATTCCGAGCCCACCCGCTGGCGGTGATGCAGGGCAGTCTGGAGCGACTGCTGATGCTGACATCTGGTCCGGACTGAAGGACCTGACAACGATTACGGACATGTCGTCTACTGTCACTGCATATGATTCTCTCAACATTGATAGAATGGTGGAGGATTATATGAGTGACCGCATCCAAGTAGGCACGTCACACAGTCCGTACTTATACTGGCAGGAAAAAGAGGCAATTTGGAGGCCCTTGCACAAACTGGCTTTATTCTACCTAAGTTGCCCTCCCACAAGTGTGTACTCCGAAAGAGTGTTTAGTGCCGCCGCTCACCTTGTCAGCAATCGGCGTACGAGGTTACATCCAGAAAATGTGGAGAAGATGATGTTCATTAAAATGAATTATAATCAATTCCTCCGCGGAGACATTGACCAGCAGCAATTGCCTCCACAAAGTACACAGGGAGCTGAGATGGTGGATTCCAGTGGGGACGAATTGATAATCTGTGAGGAGGGGGATGTACACGGTGATATATCGGAGGGTGAAGATGAGGTGGACATCTTGCCTCTGTAGAGCCAGTTTGTGCAAGGAGAGATTAATTGCTTCTTTTTTGGGGGGGGTCCAAACCAACCCGTCATATCAGTCACAGTCGTGTGGCAGACCCTGTCACTGAAATGATGGGTTGGTTAAAGTGTGCATGTCCTGTTTTGTTTATACAACATAAGGGTGGGTGGGAGGGCCCAAGGACAATTCCATCTTGCACCTCTTTTTTCTTTTCTTTTTCTTTGCATCATGTGCTGATTGGGGAGGGTTTTTTGGAAGGGACATCCTGCGTGACACTGCAGTGCCACTCCTAGATGGGCCCGGTGTTTGTGTCGGCCACTAGGGTCGCTAATCTTACTCACACAGTCAGCTACCTCATTGCGCCTCTTTTTTTCTTTGCGTCATGTGCTGTTTGGGGAGGGTTTTTTGGAAGGGACATCCTGCGTGACACTGCAGTGCCACTCCTAGATGGGCCCGGTGTTTGTGTCGGCCACTAGGGTCGCTAATCTTACTCACACAGTCAGCTACCTCATTGCGCCTCTTTTTTTCTTTGCGTCATGTGCTGTTTGGGGAGGGTTTTTTGGAAGGGACATCCTGCGTGACACTGCAGTGCCACTCCTAGATGGGCCCGGTGTTTGTGTCGGCCACTAGGGTCGCTAATCTTACTCACACAGTCAGCTACCTCATTGCGCCTCTTTTTTTCTTTGCGTCATGTGCTGTTTGGGGAGGGTTTTTTGGAAGGGACATCCTGCGTGACACTGCAGTGCCACTCCTAGATGTGCCCGGTGTTTGTGTCGGCCACTAGGGTCGCTAATCTTACTCACACAGCTACCTCATTGCGCCTCTTTTTTTCTTTGCGTCATGTGCTGTTTGGGGAGGGTTTTTTGGAAGGGCCATCCTGCGTGACACTGCAGTGCCACTCCTAGATGGGCCCGGTGTTTGTGTCGGCCACTAGGGTCGCTAATCTTACTCACACAGCTACCTCATTGCGCCTCTTTTTTTCTTTGCGTCATGTGCTGTTTGGGGAGGGTTTTTTGGAAGGGACATCCTGCGTGACACTGCAGTGCCACTCCTAGATGGGCCCGGTGTTTGTGTCGGCCACTAGGGTCGCTAATCTTACTCACACAGTCAGCTACCTCATTGCGCCTCTTTTTTTCTTTGCGTCATGTGCTGTTTGGGGAGGGTTTTTTGGAAGGGCCATCCTGCGTGACACTGCAGTGCCACTCCTAGATGGGCCCGGTGTTTGTGTCGGCCACTAGGGTCGCTAATCTTACTCACACAGCTACCTCATTGCGCCTCTTTTTTTCTTTGCGTCATGTGCTGTTTGGGGAGGGTTTTTTGGAAGGGACATCCTGCGTGACACTGCAGTGCCACTCCTAGATGGGCCCGGTGTTTGTGTCGGCCACTAGGGTCGCTAATCTTACTCACACAGTCAGCTACCTCATTGCGCCTCTTTTTTTCTTTGCGTCATGTGCTGTTTGGGGAGGGTTTTTTGGAAGGGCCATCCTGCGTGACACTGCAGTGCCACTCCTAGATGGGCCCGGTGTTTGTGTCGGCCACTAGGGTCGCTAATCTTGCTCACACAGCTACCTCATTGCGCCTCTTTTTTTCTTTGCGTCATGTGCTGTTTGGGGAGGGTTTTTTGGAAGGGACATCCTGCGTGACACTGCAGTGCCACTCCTAGATGGGCCCGGTGTTTGTGTCGGCCACTAGGGTCGCTTATCTTACTCACACAGCGACCTCGGTGCAAATTTTAGGACTAAAAATAATATTGTGAGGTGTGAGGTATTCAGAATAGACTGAAAATGAGTGTAAATTATGGTTTTTGAGGTTAATAATACTTTGGGATCAAAATGACCCCCAAATTCTATGATTTAAGCTGTTTTTTAGTGTTTTTGGAAAAAAACACCCGAATCCAAAACACACCCGAATCCGACAAAAAAAATTCGGTGAGGTTTTGCCAAAACGCGTTCGAACCCAAAACACGGCCGCGGAACTGAACCCAAAACCAAAACACAAAACCCGAAAAATTTCAGGCGCTCATCTCTAATATATAGATGATGCAGCACACTGGCCTGAGCCTGAGCAGTGCACACAGATATGGTATGTGACTGACTGAGTCACTGTGTGTATCGCTTTTTTCAGGCAGAGAACGGATATATTAAATAAACTGCACTGTGTGTCTGGTGGTCACTCACTATATAATATATTATGTACTCCTGGCTCCTGCTATAACCTATAACTGGCACTGCAGTAGTGCTCCCCAGTCTCCCCCACAATTATAAGCTGTGTGAGCTGAGCAGTCAGACAGATATATATAATATTATATATAGATAATAGATGATGCAGCACACTGGCCTGAGCCTGAGCAGTGCACACAGATATGGTATGTGACTGAGTCACTGTGTGCTGTGTATCGCTTTTTTCAGGCAGAGAACGGATTATAAATAAAACTGGTGGTCACTGGTCACTATCAGCAAAACTCTGCACTGTACTGAGTACTCCTAATGCTCCCCAAAATTAGTAAATCAAGTGTCTCTCTAATCTATTCTAAACGGAGAGGACGCCAGCCACGTCCTCTCCCTATCAATCTCAATGCACGTGTGAAAATGGCGGCGACGCGCGGCTCCTTATATAGAATCCGAGTCTCGCGATAGAATCCGAGCCTCGCGAGAATCCGACAGCGTCATGATGACGTTCGGGCGCGCTCGGGTTAACCGAGCAAGGCGGGAAGATCCGAGTCGCTCGGACCCGTGAAAAAAAACATGAAGTTCTGGCGGGTTCGGATTCAGAGAAACCGAACCCGCTCATCTCTAGTTATCATGGCTGTTCTTGTCTGCAACTGTCACAGCTGGGTTTGGTAAATAGATTTATTGTCAACATTGAGGGTGTCAACATACATAATGTCGACATGGACGGGGGGCGTCAAGTCAAAAGTTGACATTGACATAATGTTAACATTGGCAAAATAATGTTGACACTGTGGAGAAAGGACGTGAGAAAGGACAGTCATCTGTAATGCTGCATCGCTCACATTATGGCCCTCATTCCGAGTTGATCGCTCGCTGCCGTTGTTCACAGCATAGCGATCAGGCTAAAAATCGGCACTTCTGCGCATGCATATGGTGCGCACTGCGCACGCGCGACGTACTTTCACAAAAGCCGATGCAGCTCTAGCGACGCTTTTCAGTCGCACTGCTGGCCGCAGAGTGATTGACAGTGGGTGTTTCTGAGCGGTAACTGACCATTTTCGGGGAGTGTGTGAAAAAACGCAGATGTGCCAGATAAAAACGCAGTGGTTTGGAAAACGTAGGCATGGATAGGCGAACAGAGTGCGTGTTTGTGACGTCAAAACAGGAACTAAATAGTCTGACGTGATCGCAAGGTAGGAGTAGGTCTGCAGCTACTCTGAAACTGCACAATTTTTTTTTTGTAGCAGCATTGTGATACTTTAGTTCGCTATTCTGCTAAGCTAAGATACACTCCCAGTGGGCGGCGGCTTAGCGTTTGCACTGCTGCTAAAAGCAGCTAGCGAGCGAACAACTCGGAATGAGGGCCAATATACATCCAACTCCACATGAGCGGCTTTTAGTGAAGACTCTTCATAGAAAGTAAATTATGGGAGGTGAAATGGAATGAGTGCTAAAATCTGCTAAACATACCGCTTTTAAATTACAAGCTTTGTGTATGTTACAAAAAATCCCATCCATATAGATTATGTGTCTGAAGCCAATCAGAAAAAGCGATTATCTTTGTATCTGGAACACACCATGCTACAATGCAAGGGGAGCAAATACATTAATATCCCTTTCACATCGCCAAAATAACCCGGGTCGTGGAGTGGGTGCCAGACGGAGGCTGCGGTCCGGAAGCAGGAGCGGGGCAGGTGAGTATTGTGTTTTTGTTTTTTTTTACTTTTGTGTGTGTAAGCAGCGCTACTAGAGGGGGAAACTGGGGGCATATCTACTGGGCGGCAAACATACTGGGGGGGCATAACTATTGGGGGCAAACCTACTGGGGGCATATCTACAGCGGGCATAACTACAGGGGGCACATCTACTGGGGACATAACTATGGGGGCATTACTACTGGGGGCATAACTACTGGAGACAAACCTACTGGGGGCATATCTACAGTGGGCATAACTACAGGGGGCACATCTACTGGGGACATAACTACGGGGGCATTACTACTGGGGGCACACCAACTGGGGGTATAACTACTGGGGGCATATCTACAGCGGGCATAACTACAGGGGGCATATGTACTGGGAATATAACTACAGGGGCATTACTACTGGGGGCAATACTAATGAGAACATTGCAAGGAGGGCACTTAATAAGGGGCATCACTCCTGGGGACATCAGGGGCACTACTACTGGGGGCACTGAATAAGGGGCACCAATACTAGGGGCTCTACATAAGGGGCACTACTACTGTGGGCACTACCACTGCAGTGGGTATTGCATAAGGGGCACTACTGCTGTGGGATTATGTGTAATAGGAGTGCTACTACTGTGGGCTTTGTGTATAAGGGGCACTAATGTGTGTCATAACATGAATAAGGGACACTACTGTGTGGTGCAATGTGAATAAGATTGTGCTACTGTGCGGTGTAATTTGAATTGGGGATACTATTGGGTGACCACGACCATTTTTTGGAGCGCATAATCGCTTCGTTTCACAAGCGGAGGGGGGGGGGGTGAGTTCCACCACCTCTCTAGGACCATTTTAAGCACTGAATATATCCATTTTTGTACTGTTACTGTACTACTTTTCTTCATGTGCTATTTACAGGCCACCCCCTGCTGAGAGACATTATAAAGTTATCCAGTGACATAATTGTTCTATAATATATACAGTATGTCTCAGGGTTTGGGGACACTTATTGGTAAGGTACAGTATAAGTAAGAAGGATCCAGCTACCAGTTTTTATGTGATCAGCAACGGAGCAATATGTCTGCAGCTTTGACAATCTTGATACTGTTTGGCAACTATTAACTCTCCACCACATGTTTACAGAGGAACTTTATGAAGCCATGTACTTGCAGACGTGTCTATTATATTTACTGTGCTGATTGAGAATTCCTCATATGACCACATTGGCAGCTTTGAAATATCACGTTATTACACCACATTATCTTTAATAATTTTGCTATTTACCCATAACACTTTCAAGATGTTTGTTTTTGTTATGTACATCTTTACCCTATTTTAACTGATGTATTAAAAAAAGCTAAGTTTTATTGTTTATCATAAGCATGCCCCCAGCAACATGAGAGTTTCTTTTCTCTCTTTCCTTGTCCCAGAAGCCATTGCAGGTTGGTTTTTGTTAAGTTGATTGGGATCTATTCTCTGGCATTTTCCCTTCATGCTTTACACATGCTGTTGTATAACCCATTCTCAATAAACCTTCTCTTGATCCTGCCTCTATATAAAGGTAGCCTAATGTATACTACCTGTCTATAATCACCTCACCAGCTATCTCTTCTCTTATTATTGGCGGTTGCTCCCAGAGGGCTGCAGCGCAGACCACAAATAGCCGAGGGAGCGGGGGCCATTAATACATAAGCCTAACTGTACCTTTCATCTTGTTTTTAATATCTGCGGGTATCTGTGTCTCCTGTCTCTATCTGCCCGCCCCTCCTGTGTAACTACAGTATACCTTCTTGGCGCGCCAGGTCTTATGCATCTTTTTTAGTCAAATGTGTGTCTTAATCGCAATGCGTGTGACAAAACCACTTTACGAACTACACTGATTACTTTGATATGTAGTACTTGTATATCCGTGTGCGGAGGGCTTGATTCAGACCAGGACGCTGTGGCTAATCTGTCACAATTCACCAATGTCTTTAGATCTGTACATGTGCAGGAGTTGTACTGCCCATTTGCAGATCTGGTCTTGTGTGGTTGGAAGCAGTGCGGCTGCAGATGTCAGATAATTGTCAGTACTATGCAGCCATTTGGGGGCAGGAAGGGAGAACGTTGCAGAAAATGGGGACGTGTCGACACCGTTTTGTGGGCGTGCAGAGGCCAGAGAAGCCAACAGTGGACGTCTCTGTCCAACTCCTAAGGCTTTTGCTTATTTACATACAGCTACTGCATAACAATGATGCAGTACCCAGGGGGTCGGGGGGAGATGCAACCTATACTGGTATCATTATGTCTGTTGTGGCATAATGTCTCTGGGGCCCCTGAGGGCCATGCTTACCTTCAGAAACGTGTTTGGCATAGTGTTGACTGAAGGGAGCGGTGGCAGCATGTCAGTCCATCAGCAGCCTTGGTCACACATGGGGCCCGCTGCTGCATGTGTGTGTGTGACACGGTGAGGAGGCGTGAACAAGAACGCATCCTGCTGCTGCTGGGAGCAAAGCGGGACTCCCTCCCGGGGCTGCACTGACAGCGGCTGCAGGATGGGGGGATGATCCACCTCTGCAGCAGCTACGCACAATTTATCACTGTATTACTGTTATTATGGGGGATATGTACTAAAACATAATTATCTCAGAAAAGCTGGAAAATTTTATATTTATGTTCTCTGGAGATGAAGATAAATATCTCCTCTCCAGTGGCAGTTGCAGCACAGTCCAAAATTCAAATAGCAGAGCCGCACCAACTGTCAGTGAGTCCCGGACAGTAATGTCTGGCAGTGTTTGGGGTGGCAGTTGGTGTGGCTCCCCTTTTTGAATTGTGGACTGCGCTGCAACTGCCACTGGAGAGGAAATAATCATCTTCATCTCCAGAGAACAGAAATATCACATTTTCCAGCTTTTATGAAATAATTATGTTTTATTAAATATCCACCCCTGTATGAGCACCCGCTTCATTACATACACAGTGAGTCAAGCCAACCCTGGGTGCCTGACGGTGTGAGAAAAATGCTGGGCAGAGCGTCCATTAAAAAGGCCTTGGGGAAAACATTGCGTATGATACATTAATTTCACCCCATCCATAGAATAATCTACAGCATTAATTTTAATAGTTTATATAATACAGGTTGAGTATCCCATATCCAAATATTCCGAAATACGGAATATTCCGAAATACGGAATATTCCGAAATACGGAATTTTTTGAGTGAGACTGAGATAGTGAAACCTTTGTTTTCTGATGGCTCAATGTACACAAACTTTGTTTAATACACAAAATAATTAAAAATATTGTATTAAATGACCTTCAGGCTGTGTATAAGGTGTATATGAAACATAAATGAATTGTGTGAATGTACACACACTTTGTTTAATGCACAAAGTTATTAAAAATATTGGCTAAAATTACCTTGAGGCTGGGTGTATAAGGTGTCTATGAACCATAAATGCATTCTGTGCTTAGACTTGGGTCCTATCACCATGATATCCCATTATGGTACGCAATTATTCCAAAATACGGAATAATCTTATATCCAAAATACCTCTGGTCCCAAGCATTTTGGATATGGGATACTAAACCTGTAGTTGAATATCACAGAATGAATCCTCTCTTTTAGCATGTTTAGGGGTCAGTGGTTACTGGTGTAGTAGTATATCTTCACAGTATTTACATAGACTAATATAACGGAACAGGGCTCTGCGTGTAAAACAAATGTAATACAGTAAGTGGGCAAAGTTATCCATGAATAACTTGACTCCATTGTGTGTACTTGATATATTTTTTCTCTTTATTATGTAACCTGCACATTGATTTATTAGTATTTACTCTTCCAATTTTGCATTGCAATATTTTACAACGAACTTATGATATTCAATAATAAAGTATTTTACATTGCATCTCACAAATATCTGTTAAATTTGATTGAATCAAATAAAGGTCATTTCACAGGCTTGTATGGGAGTTAGTATACACTCCTGTCCTGTGTACATACCCTTGACAAGCAATGTGGGATATTAATTGACCTCAATTCTTTCCTGTTGTCTTGAAAAGCTGCTTTGTCTTACATGTCACCTTCCACCACAGAAAACATTCTAATAATCTTTGTAAGGTGTTTTTTTCTTCAGTTTCATTTGTTAAACAGAATCTTTTAAACTCTTCAAAAGAACCCAACATTGGAAGATTCCAGTCTTAGAATCACAGAAATCCCTGTAGATGAGAGCAAATAAATTGATGAAACTGCTACCCACAAAACACAATTTGTACGCAGAACATGTGCAGTTCAAGGACTCTCTACTAGCAAGAAAATTAACCTGTTCCTCCTGCGCTGTCTATGGAGACACTTTGAGGAAAGCACTGTGAAACGCTGCATACAATAAATGACAAAGGCTATTACATGACATATAATCTCAGTGTATTTAATATTCCAGTTCATTTATTCATTTCTTTTTTTGCACAGAGAAAAAAGTTAATCTAACATTACCAGTGGACAACTAGAGATTTTACACCTCCACAACAGCCGACACTCTGCATGGAAAACTTCAATCAGCCTCCGTGCCCGATCATAATAATCTACATACTTCCACAAAGAACGGCACTGGAGGCATTTTCAATATCACAAGATTATTATGTGCTATTAAAAATGCCTCTAGTGCCGTTCTTTGTGGAACTATATATATATATATATATTGACAATGCTAAATTCCTTTGTCGTATAAACAACCCTTTATGAAGCTAAGAACACTGTACGCTGTTTACTTAAGAAGTACCGTAATGGTACGCTATCTGCGTAGCGATCGCTCAGCCGTAGGCGAGACGCTCAAGCGTCACGTTCGCTCACGGCCCAGTGATCACAGGACACGTTATTGGTTATGTCTAGGGGAATGATTCGCTGTAGCGTAGCATACGCTCGAGACCACGAGGAGGTCACCAGCGATGCAGACGCTTACAACACTATACCTTTATGTTAAAACCTTATACCAATGAAATACACTGAATACCTTAATGTGAGTACAGGGTGTAAGTGCAACCTTGTGTAACCTGACTATCTACAAAGCTGCTTGAGCGTCACCGACGCTCAAGTGAACACTTAACACTATAGAAAATACACAGATGCTGGTTTAGGTTCCAAAGCCTATTAACTGTATTATATCTAATATACTTGTAAAAGGGGATAACAGTACAAATGATACACTACAATATAACAGAGACTTCCTAACCACAGAACTAAACAATAAATACAAAAAGACAATACTACACTGACCTAAATGCAATACAATACAATACTATCTAATACAATACAATACTAGCCTAGTCTAGGGGAGATATAAGAGAACAGATCAGAGAGAGAGAGAGAGAGAGAGAGAGAGAGAGATTGGCTCACAGAAAGACAATGATAACATTAAATAAGAGACAACATGGTTGCAGATAAAACTACACATGTGAGAGACAATCGCTGCGCAGTTAGTCAATGCTGAATACAGCATGGGATGGAGGCTAGACTCCATTTTGAGAAACCTCCACTTGATTCCAAAGACCACACCACATGGCTGAAAGGGGGAGGGGAAGACATCCAGCAGCAGCCATTTTAGATTTGCAGGTCCAAACACATGGCACTCTATACTAAACCACAATCACATAGCAGAAAACACAAGACTCCATTTTCTTCCAAAATGTCCAAGCCTCAAAACAATGCATATGTTCTGATTTTACAATTCCAAACCATCTAAATCACCTTTCACAATGTAATCCAACTTCCTAGAACCATCTCATAATTTCACATCCCAAACAACTTCAGTATCTCAATAACCAGAGCATATTCATCACAAGACCAGATCACAATGTAATTAACACAAACGTAACTGCATGGTGGTATTTATGATTAACAGGATATATATATTATAACTAACCAGCACAATCTATTTTAAATCTCCATAGGCAAACAAATACCACAAATACTATACTACAGATTGTATACTGTTCCAATTTATCACAGACTTCACAGAGTATCCACAAACACCCAACAATCACACAACCAAGTTACAATATCCTATTTAAACCAGAAAGCAATCTATCTGTTTCCTTATCTAGCCATGTGAGGTTCAATACTTAGCCTTTAGTTTGGAAGATGTCCTGGGGATTTAGCTGCCATGCTGCTTGGTGCCAGGTAGCTGTGTGTGTGTCTGTGAGTGTAGCTACATTACATCTGTTCTCTGAGGCCACACCTGACCACTACCTTCCTGTTTGACCAGTACCTGGGGGAGGGGTCTTTCTTTCTCCTTTGTACTGAGTCACCATTCTCTTTGTATATGCTAATCAGGTTCAGCCCTGAAAACTTAGTAAAAGGTTGTCTTGAGCATCATATTGTTCTAACAATATGATCTTAGCTTTTATACATATAATCATATCTATCCGCTGCAATGTCCCACAACAACACAACAGGCCTCAAACTAACCCACACCTGATTCTGCTTGCTTCAATACCAAACATGATGTGTTTATCTGGTTCGGTTCGAATGATACACATCCATGACATTAATTCATTAGCCAATTCTAAATCTCCATGATGTCTGGTGCTGTTCATTATTATAACCATGTACTGTATGAAACAAGTGCCGAATCCATCTCTGTGCCATGTCCGAGCAAATGCGTGTGTTTCCATATATTGCTGTGCTCGCTGCGCATATTTGCAAGTATAGCGACTTATATGTGTGCAGTTTATATGGTCTCTCTATGTAATATTTTTGACTTTGACAGTCCACCCTTTGGCAGTCACCAATAACTGCCACTTCCTAAAACATTTCAAAAAGAGAAAAATATATGTCAGGGGTTAATACATTTCCATGGTTGGGTAAGGGAGGAGAGAGGAGAAGGTGTGAAGAGGGTATGACCTAGTGAGAAAGCAGAAGCATGTGTGTATGAATCCATGTTTGGGGGGGTCATGTATCATCGTGCCGTACGTGTTGTACATCAAGCTTCGAGGTATTGCGAAGTATACATTTGAATTCCTTCTTATCCCGTACTAAGGGTCTGTGGATGGGCTGTCAAACTTTACCGAGCTCATTTCGGCTGTGGTTGTAACAAAATGGGGGAGCACATTTTAGTTGATGATACATGAATGGGGGAGGTATGTGGTTGTTGATATCTGTGCCTGTATTCCCTATCGTCTATGTGTGTCATTACCTGAGGGTTGTAGAGATGAAGATAAAGAACACTTATGGAAAATGGAATGATATTCTATGTCAGGGAAATGTACATCTGTCGTCGAAGTTGTTTTCGGTATCTGTTGAGAGTCGTCTTCTTTGCGCTGTATTGCTCCTTAGGCATGAGCAAATAGCTTTGTCTGAGCCATCAGATTTACAAAAATGTTGGGCTAGCGTGAGTTTAAAGATACTAGGGAAACTGGGGATCTATGGCAAAGTTCATCAAGTGTCCATATTTAAAGTTGTCAAATCTTCTTCTTTGGTCAATCCGTTGTCTGTATACATCTCGTCTCGTCAGCTTCCTCGTCCAAGGGGGTCTTTGTATCTTGGAGAAAAGCAGAAAAACAGGTGAAAGAAACGGACCGTATAATCGCATTTTCATCACATTCTGGTTTCTATCATTGGGTCATAAATCAAATCCAGGTTAATTACGGTTTCCTCACTCCTCAAGCTCATCACTTTTGTACTTTGTTTGCACCTCATTAAAGCCTGCCCGCATCTAAATATCAATCCAATCGATATAATGACACCCAAGATACATAGTAGAAACTTTCCAACATCCATTTTGACTCCTTGAGCCCAGTCTCCCAAACCGGAGAACCAATTTCGCGGGTTCAACCATGACACCCAACCAGTCAGCTCATTACCTACAGCAGCAAGGGTGAGATTGTGTTTTCGACGAAATTCCCACTTTAATTGCAGAATATCATCCATCTTTTGGTCTATGACCTCTACCGGATCCTCGGTGCTATTTGTGATATACGTGCAACACTTTATGCCGTACTGTGTTGCCAATGTAACACAATATCCGCCTGTTACTGCTGTAAGATAATTAAGAACCATCCTATGCTGAACTAGTTCTGTTTTATAAGCTTGAAGTTCTCTTCCAGTGTATCTAAACGTGTCATCATACATTTCAGTGATATTATCTAACAAATTGGCGAGTGCGGAAATGTATCTATAATTCATCACTCCCCGAGCGGTACGAGTGAAATCTAACGCTACCAGAACCTGAATCCCGGTGGATTCATGGATAAGATCAGAGGCCGGATGCTCTAACCTTTCTGACAGTTGTCTTTTAACCCGGTGCTCGTAGTGAGTGTGAGTATAAGGAGCTTGGGCACCACGGTGTATGTCTTTCATTTTGTCATGTGTAACAGTCATCACTTCAGGCAATACTTTTCCAATATAACACAATCCTTCAGAGTTTGGGGCAAGCCATTTGTACGCCTTTCTCCCGCATATGAAATATGCATCATCGGGGAGAACATAAGGGACGGAGAAGGACATGACCATGTTACAAACCTTCCAGGTGAAATCTCCTGACCCTAATTCTTCCATCTGCCTAATGCACGTATCAGTTTGTATGACATGTGCACAGTATCCTGGTGATACCTCTCCAACTCTAGTAATCCTATTTCCTAAGGTATATCGATACCGAAAAGATTTTCCTCTACTGGCTATGTGGCGTACCAGCTCTGTATCTGTAGGCATTCTATCTGCTCTGTGTGAAAAGGTCATGGTAAGGTTGCTCCATGACACTTCCCAATTTCCCGGTTTTCTGGGATTGGAGATGTTAAAACATAAGAGGGACCTATCCACATGGTATTGGTGGAGCTTCAAACTAGGAGGGCTGGAGATGTTAAACCTCCGGTCCACCGGTCTCCCACCCTTTAGCTCAAGTACCTCCCCTAACGTTAAAGGAAATGGTACTAGCCCTGATTTGCTGTGTCCCTGAGGTACTTGAGAGCATACCCAACAATCGGTCTTATTTAACACATTACCCACTAAGGAGTGATAGTCACTCAATGGATGCCGGTCCATATGGATATTAAAACTGGATTGGCATTTCTTTGTTACAGAGCCTACAGATACAACTTTCTTTTTGAACTAACATTCCTTCACAGTTGTTTACAAATAACATGGTTGTTAGATCGTGCCCGGTACTCGCCTTTGCTTGGTGATTGGGTTGCTATTGGAAATTTACACCTCCGTCTCAGTCATCAGGACCTTTCTGGATCCTTTCTCGACCTCACTGGTACTCTCACCGAAACAGACTGCTCTGGTCAACATCATGGTTAGCGGGAAAATCCATGTCACAGTCTCTTGGGGCAAGTCCATCTTACAGGAGGAGAAAAGAAGAAATTTGTAAAGGGGGTATAAGAAAATCAGTTTGAGGGGGAGAGAACTCGTTACGATAATAAGTTCTCTCGTCTTGTTGTTCTTCTTGTTCTGCTGTCCTCTCAAAGGTGTTGTCTCTCAGTCTTCAAAAACGATCATTCTGGTGATGCAATATTCCTTCCTAACCGACGATCTTTCTGTAAGGAGCAAAAATCTGGCATTACCATTGGTCCAACTGAGGGGTGACATACCATCTTTAAATCATGGAAACATGAGTGAGAAGAGAGAGAAAATAAAAACAAAAGAGATAGAGAACAATTCATGTGCATATATACATTACATAACTCGACAATAACCATCAATAAGAGAAGAGAAACAAAGCATTTTTAAACATTGTCAACATTAAGAAAACATTGTCAGACTATTAGGCTGTCGTATCTACGTGTCTAATGGTTTCCTTGAGCAGTCCCTCCCCACCAGCACTTGCATTACTCCACTGTCTGTATCTGGCCAGAAATACATTGTGGTGGATAGGTCATGCTGGGGTTTGGTAGACTTCTGCAAGGACCAAGCGAATATGCAATGTTTGAATTCTTACCAATAATCGTCAGAGATGGGGATAGAGAGAGGGAGAGAAAAACATTTTTCACAAATACATTTACAACTTTTCACCTGGTCATTCCTGTGTCTTTAGTGAATGACCTCCCACTTCATTAACCGTTACTTCAGGCTTGCCTCCATTCCTAATAATCACCTTTCCTAACTATATATTATGGGTGTGGCCCAGAATTCTTCCTATATGATCCCTGCTTGTAATTTGGTGTGTCATAACTTTTGCTCATTTTCATGTCTAGGGGGTCTGATTTTATGTGGGCTGTTGCAGTTACTGGCATAATGCCCTTCTCTTTTGCACAGATCACAAATCCTTAAGTTCCTCCATGTGCCAATGGCCTGGGGTTTTGGTTGATTTGATGCCTCCTCAAACGCTCGGATGTTCATCATCATCAACCGCTTTCCCTGTACCTACCTGATTCCTTGGATACCATGATTATGTCGTTGTCTAGGGAGTTGATATACCTTCTGTGAATCTTTGATCATACAGTTAGATCTTTCCTAGGATCTGGGTAATCAGACATGATTGATCTCAATTCTGTCCGGGACCAGGGATGGCGCATTGCACTGTCCTTGACGGGAATGGTTCCCTGATCGTCAGTCTTCCCATTGGGGACTGTGATCACCCTGACAGGACTAAACTCAATTACATCACCTTGTTTTGGTCTTATAATATGGGGTACATTTGTTTGTGCGTGATATAAAACATTGTACGTACCTGTGGACACGACCTCACCTGACCCTCCGTTAGGGGGTTTGATTATTGCCTTTACCAATTTGGTCGTGTCCACCTGGATGTCTTGTAGGATGGCTTCTGGAAGAGGTGCCGACATCGTTCTGGGCTCACTTTCTTGTTTGTATTCCTGAGGGAGGTTTGACATGGGGTGCAGCTTGCACAGGTTAATAGTTGTACATTCAACAGTATTACAATAATCATTGTTACATTTATTACACTTATTCTTATAATCTATATTACAGTTGCTAAGAGCGTTTTTATTGTTCCACCTTTGTGCTTTTCTCTCCGCAATCAACTCCTCTCCTGATGCCATATCTCTCCTCTCAAGATAAGAGTCAGAAAAGTCAATAGACTCTTTTTGTAATTCACTTTCCTGTTGCCATAACTGTAAATATTCATAATGTTTATTTTGTCTCTTCGTTGGTTCAACGAGACTTATCCTCCTCCTTAAATTTTGTAACACTACTGGACTGAAGCTACCTATTCTTGGGAATTTGTCCCTGTCTTGTACAGTCATTCTCTCCCATTCATCACATAAAACTTCAGCGTGATTTCCATATTTCTTACACATCACATATCGTGCCGACCCGATGGATCGGTTCTCTGAATCAACCCGAACCGAGGTTGATCGCCCCCTACCTGAACAAATGGCCCCCATAATCTGCAGGCGTTGCCTATTCCTCCTTGAATATCAAGGCTTTCAGCGAACCCTTACAAACAAACCAAGATGTCCTTGGGCAGGCCGGCGGTGGTGGTTTATCAAGTACCCCACTTACTTCTCGCCCACGTTGGCCTGTGCTGCAATCACTGTAGCCAGAGCTGCTGGACCCAACCTAGGGCCCCTGTGAACCTTTAGTTTACTGGAACATATGAGGGTTACCCGCAGGACACTTACTCTTTCCAGTAAAGTTGGGGTTGTTAGATAGTTCCTGAGTGACCAGCGAACTTCCCTTCCAAAAATAAAAAATTACACAAATCACGTCAGAATGTACAGATAGCGTTTGTGACCACTTTACTCTAATGGTATTAGGTCAGATTACTAACTACTGCACACAATAACGTGCGGTCCAATCGTTCAGTATACGAGCACTACTTGTCATGTACTGAAAGATCAATGGAATCTATGTTTCCGGCTGCGATTCCTTCAGCCAGAGCTTGTATGGCCTATATGGGTTCTGCACCAACACCCCAGGCGTTGTGCCACTGGACTTTTATAGCGGACCTTTTACCTTACGACCTCCTGGTCTTGTTACCTTATGACCTCCTGGTCTTGTTACCTTATGACCTCCTGGTCTTGTTACCTTATGGTCCGCTATACTCTAATGCTCAAATATTATTTAACCAGGGATGCCTCCCTGGCCACCGTATATGTCACTTACACGTATGTCCCTTGACGAGTACCCGGCTTTCCTTTTGGTTCCACCTTAAAGTTATATAAACTTTTGTATACAAAACACACTCACTCAACACATGTACACTTTTGTTTCTATATCTATTTCTGCGCAGAAATTTGTCTTTAGCCCAACAGTGTTACCAATTAGGAGCAGGATCTGTTAAACTAAATTTCAGATTTTCTAAAAATAGATTTGCGTTATTTACCGCTTCGCGTTATCTACCGCTGTGCGTTACTTATCGCCTTTGCGTTACTTCACTTTATCACAACTTGAGCTACGTGGGCGTAACCGGACGCTACGTTGCGTAATGAACGCTGCGTGCGTCTGCCTTTTGGATTGCGTACGCTAGTCTTTGTTAGCGACACGTGTACGCAATGCAAAGGATCCACCGTAACACAATATATTTTTATCAATGTAAATGATCCCTGATCATCTACCGCAATCCACACTGACTGCCTTGTATCTCAGACAAACCGTGTGTTTGTTCTATACTTTAACTATCACCTCTACTATGAAATAACAGCAAATCTCTTTTTAGCACTTTCTATCAACTATAAAATTGGCAAACAGGAATGTGAGATGTGAAACTTACACAGATGAAAATGCAATTCTAAATTTAATCTAATAACATACATTGATGTAAGCACACGCATATGAAATTACATATAAGTACCAATCACTATTACTTATGATTGACTATGATATAGATTAAATAAATGCATAAAAAAAAAACCTCATTAAATGATGATTTCTTTTTGACAGTGGATGGCTGATTGTTTCCTGAGTCAACTGAAAACCAGCCGCTCAGAAAAAAAAAAAAATTTTTTTTTTGACCTTCCCAAAATGGCCGCTGCTCCTCCCCCTTCCACCTCCATGAGGGTCACACAAAATGGTGGACAGACCATGCGGCCTCTTGTCACAAAGAAAGTCATCATTCAAAACTCCTAAAGTTATTCTAGGCCTGAGTGTGTAGTTGGCACCAAATTGAAATAAAAACCAGATTTTCAAAGACAATAGCGTACTGTTCTTACCTCCGGTTACCGGGTTCCTTCAGCACTCTTTATCTAAGCGAAGCAGACGCTTATCCCGTCAGCACTGTGAGACAACCTCCCACCCTTTGCTGGAGGGATAATGTCTGCTGATCTACCTAGTGCAGATATGAGAAGTATAGGACGAGCCCGCAATTGACAATGCTAAATTCCTTTGTCGTATAAACAACCCTTTATGAAGCTAAGAACACTGTACGCTGTTTACTTAAGAAGTACCGTAATGGTACGCTATCTGCGTAGCGATCGCTCAGCCGTAGGCGAGACGCTCAAGCGTCACGTTCGCTCACGGCCCAGTGATCACAGGACACGTTATTGGTTATGTCTAGGGGAATGATTCGCTGTAGCGTAGCATACGCTCGAGACCACGAGGAGGTCACCAGCGATGCAGACGCTTACAACACTATACCTTTATGTTAAAACCTTATACCAATGAAATACACTGAATACCTTAATGTGAGTACAGGGTGTAAGTGCAACCTTGTGTAACCTGACTATCTACAAAGCTGCTTGAGCGTCACCGACGCTCAAGTGAACACTTAACACTATAGAAAATACACAGATGCTGGTTTAGGTTCCAAAGCCTATTAACTGTATTATATCTAATATACTTGTAAAAGGGGATAACAGTACAAATGATACACTACAATATAACAGAGACTTCCTAACCACAGAACTAAACAATAAATACAAAAAGACAATACTACACTGACCTAAATGCAATACAATACAATACTATCTAATACAATACAATACTAGCCTAGTCTAGGGGAGATATAAGAGAACAGATCAGAGAGAGAGAGAGAGAGAGAGAGAGAGAGAGAGATTGGCTCACAGAAAGACAATGATAACATTAAATAAGAGACAACATGGTTGCAGATAAAACTACACATGTGAGAGACAATCGCTGCGCAGTTAGTCAATGCTGAATACAGCATGGGATGGAGGCTAGACTCCATTTTGAGAAACCTCCACTTGATTCCAAAGACCACACCACATGGCTGAAAGGGGGAGGGGAAGACATCCAGCAGCAGCCATTTTAGATTTGCAGGTCCAAACACATGGCACTCTATACTAAACCACAATCACATAGCAGAAAACACAAGACTCCATTTTCTTCCAAAATGTCCAAGCCTCAAAACAATGCATATGTTCTGATTTTACAATTCCAAACCATCTAAATCACCTTTCACAATGTAATCCAACTTCCTAGAACCATCTCATAATTTCACATCCCAAACAACTTCAGTATCTCAATAACCAGAGCATATTCATCACAAGACCAGATCACAATGTAATTAACACAAACGTAACTGCATGGTGGTATTTATGATTAACAGGATATATATATTATAACTAACCAGCACAATCTATTTTAAATCTCCATAGGCAAACAAATACCACAAATACTATACTACAGATTGTATACTGTTCCAATTTATCACAGACTTCACAGAGTATCCACAAACACCCAACAATCACACAACCAAGTTACAATATCCTATTTAAACCAGAAAGCAATCTATCTGTTTCCTTATCTAGCCATGTGAGGTTCAATACTTAGCCTTTAGTTTGGAAGATGTCCTGGGGATTTAGCTGCCATGCTGCTTGGTGCCAGGTAGCTGTGTGTGTGTCTGTGAGTGTAGCTACATTACATCTGTTCTCTGAGGCCACACCTGACCACTACCTTCCTGTTTGACCAGTACCTGGGGGAGGGGTCTTTCTTTCTCCTTTGTACTGAGTCACCATTCTCTTTGTATATGCTAATCAGGTTCAGCCCTGAAAACTTAGTAAAAGGTTGTCTTGAGCATCATATTGTTCTAACAATATGATCTTAGCTTTTATACATATAATCATATCTATCCGCTGCAATGTCCCACAACAACACAACAGGCCTCAAACTAACCCACACCTGATTCTGCTTGCTTCAATACCAAACATGATGTGTTTATCTGGTTCGGTTCGAATGATACACATCCATGACATTAATTCATTAGCCAATTCTAAATCTCCATGATGTCTGGTGCTGTTCATTATTATAACCATGTACTGTATGAAACAAGTGCCGAATCCATCTCTGTGCCATGTCCGAGCAAATGCGTGTGTTTCCATATATTGCTGTGCTCGCTGCGCATATTTGCAAGTATAGCGACTTATATGTGTGCAGTTTATATGGTCTCTCTATGTAATATTTTTGACTTTGACAATATATATATATATATATATATTGGTAGATGCTCAATTAGCTTAGTGATATCATTCAGGTGCTCCAAAGGGAGGGGTATTTCTAAGCAAGAAAAAAAGGCATTTTTTTCCCCCAGCACCCTGAATGAAAACCGTAACCAGATATATACACACACACACACACACACACACACACACACACAGGCACACACACACACGCACGCACGCACACACACACACAAACACAATATACAGCAGACTGGCACTCCACATACAATTTTAAATACCTGGGTGCCCTCCCAGGAAAAGCCGATATTTGCTCTCCATAGATACCTCCTGCAGTGGAATGGCACTCCTCTGGATTTAAACACAAGCCAGCCAACTAAGGCATAAGTAAAGCCAATGTTTCAATTGTTTGATATTAATTTTTGTCAGGGAACTCTGACACTAAATGTTGTTAAACAATTGGAACATTTGCTTTACTTATGCATAAGGCCCCCATACATCAGCAATCAATTGGGTCAATTTGGCATTTTGCAGATGATTGCGTAAATATATTTGCAATGTATGGGGTTCACAGATCAAAGATTCAGAGCAAAAATCGATTATGATTGTTCAATCAGGTTGTCCAACATGTTGGATTTCATAGATCATTTGGGGCTGTAGTTTGCTAGTGTATGGTACTGTAACAATCAGCAGATTTGCAGGCCATTTCTAGAAAACTGATGAGCCTTTCAAGATCTGTATTTGCTGAAAATTATCTGCAAATCACTGAAAAATGTCTGGGGCGGGCAGCGGCCATTTTGGATACATGGGACACAGTCTGATGCAAGTTGTATGCACCTGAATGCAGCCACATCTGCCCCTCACTGCACCAGGGACCATCCATGTGCAGCATATGACCATCTGGTCATCCCCACTCTGGATCCAGAACCTGGAGGTGAGAGAAACCCCCCTGCTTATTCACACTAGGTGAGGAGACCCACTGTGCCAGCCCTTGCATCCATTATATAGTGTCACCCCTCTATCCCTTGGCTGGTCCAGGATCTGCGGTGACCTGCTGTGCATTGGGCAACGGTGTCCCTTACTGAAGAGTGGCATAGACAAGCGGACGCCTGCGCATGGGGGCTTCCATCGACCATTTGCAGCACCTTTGGGACTACCGATCACCCTTTCGAAATCGTTTCTGCATTATGCTTTTGTAACAATGTGGTGAAACCACCCATGTTCTCCCATCGCTCTCTATACATCTTATGACGCACTGAGTTACTGCCTTATTATAGCCAACCTGGTTGATCTACAACTATACGTGTGAATGCAGTTATTAGGACCTGTCTACATTTATTTCTTCACCATGCCTAAACTAAAGAAGGATAACCATGGGACCCCCTAAAGTAATTTTCTTCAAGGCAAATCCCTTGCCGCCTTCAGCTAAGTCCTCGCCGACGGGATCGGAACCGTCTTCACAACTTTCAACTCTGTCTAAACCATTTGACCCGGTGCGAGCTACATCGGCTCAATCTCTGGATCACGGAGATGATGCCTCTTTGACAGTAGGCCTAATGAAACAACTATTATCGTCATTTAAAACGGACATTTCCACTGAATTCAAAAATGCCTTGCAGACATGCCAACAGAGCATCGATGACATTGGTCAGAGGACTGACCATCTGGAAAATAAATTTGAGGAAATGATTCAGTCCCATAACGACCTTATCACCTCCCATGATGCAATGCAGGTTGAAGTTGACTTCCTGAAAGCTAAAGTCGGGGATCTCGAGGATCGTTCCAGAAGTAACAATGTCAAAATAACGGGGATACCAGAATCTATAGCCATCTCCGATCTGGAGGACCATGTTCTGAGCATCTTTAAAAGGTTAGTTCCAGATATTCCTTCTACCGATCTTCTGCTTGATCGTATTTACCGTCTACCTAAACCCAGGACCGCCCCGGCAGATGCCCCTAGGAACACTATTATGCGTTTCCACTATTTTCATGTCAAAGAGAAGGTTTTGAGTCTCTCCAGATCCAATTAGAAGGAATTGTTGGCCATGGGAAACCTCCAAATTTGTGGTGATTTATCGGCTGCCACAATAGCCCGATGCCGAACCTTTCTCCCGGTAACCAAGGCGCTCCAAAAGGGGGACATACCATGCCGATGGGGCTTTCCAACCAAACTCATCATCCATCACAACAGATCAACGCTGGCTGTCTCTTCATCAGAGGATGGCGTTAAGCTTTTGGTAAGGTGGAATTTAGTCACCATTTCTGCAACTGGCCCCAGACACTCTCCGGTGTCTCGGGACTGGTCGAAGGCCTCATAAATGGCTGTATCCTTTGCTATATACTGTTGATATTTCATCCCATATCTACCATAGTTCTGAGCTCTATGTTTATCTGTATTGTTACATTATGTTTGGGGGGGCATCCGAGTCCCCATGTCTATTGCGGTCTGCAATGACTTGCTGCTCTGGGGTCTCGTCGGAGATGGGGGATCGGAGATCCCTCAGAATGGTCTGATTTATCACACACTGTTTTGTTACGTTGCTTTAAGATACGGTTGTTGAGCATTTACACCACTCTCTATCTACCCATTCTCCTTTATAATGGTTGCAGGTTGGCTACTTAGGGTTTTCAATTGTCTATTTAAGCAACCAATGCTCAGTTGCTTGCTTGTTGTGTGATTTAGTTCCTGTAGAGAGTGATGGGGGACAGGTTCTACCTCCACGCCTCCCAATGTGTCGCCTACTGAGGCGGCCTCTGGTTAGAGTGCTGTATGGCACTTACTACTTTTTTATTTTGGTTTACCTTCGTTTTCTCCTCCCCATACCCCGACCCGACCACGATCCTACATTACCTTCCATGAAAGTACATTTCCTACATGGTGTCCCTTGGCCTCTGTGTGCCCGTCTGCATCCGGAGGGCCACACAGATGCCTTGGATTATCTCAGCCTATCTACTATGTGTAGCCTATCTCCACACTCTCGTAGATAATGGTTAATGTGATCTCTGTTAATGTGAAGGGTCTCAAGTCACCAAATAAAAGGAAAATCGCATTGAGGCACTTTGCAAAGCTGAAAGCGCATGTCGTAGCAGTTCAAGAGACCCATTTCATGTCCTCCTCCCCTTCCCAATTTTTTAACTATAAATTCCCTCTATGTTACACCTCCAATGGCCCAAAAAATAAAGCGGGAGTTGCCCTGCTGTTCTCCTCTACTTGTCAGTTCGTACTGGAGAAGCGGACATCTGACGCAGAGGGTCGCTATCTGATTCTCAATGGTACTTTAGATGATAAGCAAATCACCTTAGTGGTGGTTTACGTACCTAACTCTAAACAGATTCAGTTTCTCCGTAAATTCTGCACCACCCTACAGATTGTTTGTTCGGGAGCATTATTGATTTTGGGCGATTTTAATTTAGTATTGGATCCCCATTTGGACAGATCCTCCCCACGTCGCCACAAGCGTAGACCCACCGCTAGGGATCAGTCGTCCCAATTTAGGTGAATATTAGATGAATACGACCTCTATGATGTATGGCGGGCGAAAAACCCTTTACATAGGGATTATACCTTTTATTCCCCAGTACATAGCTCGCATTCTCGAATAGATATGGCCCTGTCGGACAAATGGACCCTACAATCGATTCGGAGATCCCAGATTATCCCCATTTCTTGGTCGGATCATTCTGCCTTGTCTCTCCGCTGGTGTATTCGGCACCCAATGTTTCCCATAGACAATGGCACCTTGGCAGGTATCTTTTGAACGACCCTTCTGTTAAGGAAACTATATTGCACTCGATACAATTGTATTTAGACACGAACACCCCTGAGGAAACAATTTTTTTTAATTATTGGTGTGCCTGAAAGCGGTCGCTAGGGGTTCCTTCATACAAGCTGCCGCTAGATGGCGCGCTACTCACAACAAAATGTTAAAAACAATAGAATCCCGCCTAGCGGATCTAGAATCCAAACTTAAATCAGCCCCTTCAGATAAGAGGATATATAGGGAACTACTTAAAGCCAGAGAGGAGTGGAATACTTTGACTCTTCAAGAAGTTCACAGAACCATGTTCAGACTGAAACAAAAATTCTATGTGCAAGGGGACAGGGCGGGTAGGATGCTAGCCAGGAAGCTCAGAGGTAAAACGGCGCATGAACGTATTAAAGGAGTTGTGAATCTGAAGGGTATTAAAGTCACGGACCCTTCGGACATAGCAAATGCTTTTGCTTCATTCTACTCCTCTCTGTACAATTTAGGTGATGACCCTATGACCCCCCAACCAACATCAGAAGGCATTGAGTCCTTCTTAGAGAAATTGTCCCTGCCCTCCATAGATACGACCACGCTTAGTGACTTGGAGAAGCCATGGTCAGTAGATGAGATCACTCGGGTTATTCGAGAACTACCCTTGGATAAAGCGCCGGGGCCAGACGGTTATTCTAATGATGTCTATAAATGCTTTAGTGCACACCTGACTGGACCATTGCGGTTGGTGTTTGAAGAGGCCTCCCGCAATGGGACATTCCCGGCTTAAATGCTGGAAGCAAAATTAATAACTTTCCCAAACCAGGGAAGAATCACTCGCTTTTGGCCAACTATCGCCCTATTGCCCTGTTAAACTCCGACGTGAAACTATATGCTAAACTTATTGCTAATAGATTGGTGCTACTACTTCCGACCCTGATCCACTCAGATCAGGATGGAATTATAAGCGGTCGACAAGCCCCGGATAATACAAGGAGGGTGATTGACGTGCTGGATGCCTTCTCCGCTTCCCCTGAACCGTTGATATTGCTTTCGTTGGATGCGGAGAAGGCATTTGACAGGTTACACTGGGATTACCTGCGGGCGGTGCTGCATAAATTCGGTATAGCCGGCAGAGCCCTTTCCTCAATTACGGCTCTTTATTCCCACCCGTCAGCTAGAGTTCTTATTAATGGGCTGCTTTCTACCCCTTTAGTATTACGAATGGCACTAGGCAGGGCCCCCATTGATGTTCGCTTTAGCAATCAAGCCCTTAGCGGAAGCTATTAGAAGTGATCCTAAGACAACAGGCCCGGATTTATATGGTGTCCCGTGTAAAATAAGTTTATTTGTGGATGACGTCTTGTTAACCCTCACTAACCCGCTTGTGTCCTTGTCCCAACTCCATGTAATCCTTCGAGAATACTCCTCCATATCCTTCTATAAGTTGAACTGTTCCAAAACGGAGGCCTTACCTATTTCCTTTACTCCCGACCTATTGACACATTTAAAATCAACTTACCCCTATGCATGGCAAACTACTAGTATTAAATACTTAGGTATAAACGTACCTACCACTATGAGGGACATTGCCTCTTGTAACTATCCCCCACTCTTAATTAAATTTACACAATTGACACAACATTGGATGATGCATCAAGTATCATGGCTGGGACGCATTGCTGCTCTCAAAATGGTCCTGCTGCCCAAGATATTGTACCTATTTAGAACAATTCCCATTATAGTCCCCGATACTCTCCTAGCTAAGTTTAATAAGATATTTGTGACATACATATGGAAGGGGGAAAAAACGAGATTTGCACGAGCAAAGATGGCCCTCCCTAAATCTTTGGGAGGATTGGCTTTCCCAGACCTGCATGCTTATCATCTAGCCTCCCTTCTGTCCCCATTGGAAGCTTGGAATCCGGGGGTTGACCCGAAACTGTGGGTAGTGTTGGAGCGAGGCCTCTTATCCCAATTCCCGCTTCAAGATTTACTTAGATTACCATTAAAGGAAGGGAAACGTATATCTCTCCCATCCATCATTGTTTCCTCACTGTGCAAGGCATGGCACATGTTCATTTCTAAAACCTCCATGTTCTCTCTACCTTCCCTAGACCTATCACTGAAAAGTATCACATTCTTAATACCCAACCTGTCCTTCACCACCTGGGCACTGAGGAACATAAACACGCTCCATGATGTCACAGAAGCAGGTGTATTATTATCGTTCTCCCAGATTCAAGCTCAATATTCTATACCTTGGAATGACTTTTATAAAAATCTCAACTGAGGCATTGGCTACATGGTTCCAACGCGACCCGGCCACCTCTTTGATCATTCCCTAAACAGATCCTAGCTCTCCTTAATAAGTCTGATAAAAAGAGCGCTATATCTAGGTGTTATTCTGCGTTCATAACCCCTGACCACGGCCCTAACTTTCCTTCCTTACGAAAATGGGAAAGGGACTTAGGTTGTACTATATCGGACAATGAATGGTATGGTGATTTCGAACATGTTTTGGAATGCCTAAATGTATATCTCATATCGAGCAACACTTTAAGCTTATACATAGATTGTATATGACACCAGCCCTGCTCCATAAGATGTGGCCGGATGCTTCAGGAGCATGTTGGCGTTACTGTAATGGTGTGGGATCAATTTACCATATATTCTGGACGTGCCCTATGATAACTGAATTGTGGAAACATATATTCCGTCTTATCTCTGCCATTTTGCATGACGATATTCAACCACACCCAAAGATAGCACTACTGCTCATACTCCCAGAAAATATTTCTGCACCCAATGCCTATGTTATATGTCACATTCTATCCACCACTAAACGATACTTAGCACGCAATTGGCGTACCACCTCAATCCCCCACTGGACCGATGTGGTGAAGATAATTCAATCCAATTACGAATTTGAAATGGCTGAAACTCTCTTAGGCCCAACCCCCAGATCTCTTATTATTAAAAAATGGGCCCCATGGCTTGCTTATAAAACCTCCTTTTTGAATAGTATGATGAACCCCGTGGTCTCCCAGAGTTGATAAGTTTTTTTCTCTGAACCTCCCTCCCATCCATCCTCTTAGTACCTATCTAGATTACACTGATGTTTGAGGTGGCATGATACTGGAGGGATTGGCCTGATTTTTAGGACGGAGGGATACTTACTTACTTAGTATGCCATTTTTGTCAGTATTTTTTTCCTTGGTGACCCTGTATATTGCATTGTCGGTTAACTTACCAATGTCTATGTACATTCAAACTGTTTCCTTTTGTATACCCTTTCCTGTATCCCCCCCCCCTCTTTTGTTCTGTACCCCTTTCCCCTTCCCCCTATTACTATTTCTGTTTGTTAAAAAAATCAATAAAAATCTACTTTGGAAAAATGTCTGGGGCGCAGATTGGTAGATTGGGGAATCTTTAAATCTGGGAAGAAATATCAGAATCTGCAAACTTTTTTTCTCATACGTCCTAGAGGATGCTTGGGACCACATCAAGACCATGGGGTATAGGCGGTTCCGCAGGAGCCATGGGCACTCAAGACTTTTCAATGGGTGTGAACTGGCTCATCCCCCTATGCCCCTCCTCCAGACCTCAGTTTTAGAAATGTGCCAAGGCAGACTGGATGCACTCTGAGGAGCTCTACTGAGTTTCTCTGAAAAGACTTATGTTAGGTTTTTTATTTTCAGGGAGATCTGCTGGCAACAGACTCCCTGCTTCGTGGGACTGAGGGGGCAGAAGCAGAACCAACTTCCTAAAGAGTTTCATGGCTCTGCTTCTGGCTGACAGGACACCATTAGCTCCTGAAGGGAACTAAACGCTAGCCGTGTCTAGATGCTCACTCCCACAGCACGCCGTCACCCCCTCACAGAGCCAGAAGTCAGAAGACAGGTGAGTATAAGAAGAATGAACTTCTATCAAGTAAGTGACGGCTGAGGTCCGGTGCGGCTGGTGGGAGCGCAGCGCACTATTGCTGTCCACGCACACAGGCACTGCAGGGTGCAGGGCGCGGGGGGGGAGCGCCCTGGGCAGCAAAAATATACCTCAAAACTGGCTAAAAGGGGGCATAAGGTGCCGCTGGCACAGCCCTACCCCCGCCAGTATAAATATTACAGTGATTACTGAGTGTAAGGACGCGCCATTGCGGGGGCAGAGCTTCTTCCTCAGGCAGCCAGCACACTGCTCAGCGCCATTTTCTCTCTTTCCTCAGGCTGCAGAGAACACACTGGTCCTCTCCTCCACTTCTGACAAGTACAGGGTGATATTTGGGGAGGCACAAGGCGTTGTGGTGTATTTTATAGTGTGATTATCTGTATAAAAGCACTATTGGGCTGTGGGCATTCTGTGTTCACACTCATTACATACTGGCGCTGGGTTTGTGAACTGGCTGCTCCTATACTGTGTCCCTCTGACAGATTTTACTATGGGTCTGTCCCCAAATAAGTCCCAGTGTGTCTGTGAGTGTGCTGTACACGTGTGAGGCATGTCTGAGGCAGGGAGTTCCTCCCCGGAGGAAACCATGTTAGGGACATAGAGTTGTAATGTGGTGGCGCTGCCGGCACACCAAGAGCCTGCATGGGTGAAAGAGATACGTGACAGTATGCATCTGATTAACCAAAGATAAGTCTGAATCTAATGCTGCATGCTGGAGAAAATCTGTGGAAGATGTGATTTTTCAGGATTCTGTTATTCCTTATGCATGCAGTCCCTCTGGGTCACATAAGAGACCATTTGCGAATGTTGTAAACACTGATACCGACACGGACTCTGATTCTTGTGTCGACGATAGTGACTCCAGAGAGATAGATCATAAATTGGCGAAAAGTATACAATATATGATTGTGGCTATAAGGGACGTGTTGGAGGTTACAGAAACCACTCCTGTACCTCAGGAGAAGGATTATTTTTATAAGGAAAAGAAATCCAAAGTCACGTTCCCTTCTTCACACGAACTAAATGCTCTCTTTGAAGGGATGTGGGTGAATCCTAATAAGAAATTTCGTATTCCCCAAAGGATTCAGATAGCTTACCCTTTCCCGGCTGAGGACAGGAAAAAATGGGAGTCACCCCCTGTGTTAGACAGTGCACTTTCCAGGTTGACAAAGAAAGTAATGCTCCCTGCACCTGGCACGGCTTCACTTAAGGAGCCGGCAGACCGTAAAATGGAAACAACATTGAAATCCATTTATGTTACCAATGGTACACTGCTCAGGCCCACTATTGCATGCGTGTGGGTGAGTCGCGCTATTGAAAAATAATCAGAAAGCGTGTCATTAGAAATTGACACGGTTGATAAAGATGAGATACTCCTTAAGTTAGGGAATATCAAGGACGCTGCTGCCTACATGCTGGAAGCAATGAAGGATATTGGACTCCGCCGCTACCATGGCAGTATCGGCTAGGCGGGCATTGTGGATTCGCCAGTGGAACGCGGATGCAGATTCCAAAAGAAACATGGAGGCTCTCCCATATAAAGGTGAGGCCTTATTTGGCGATGGCCTGGATGCGTTAGTCTCGGTGGCTACCGCAGGTAAGTCGTCATTTTTGCCCTCTGCGCCTGCACCGGCAAAAAAGACCTATCACCCGCACATGCAGTCCTTTCGGCCCAATAAATACAAAAAGACGAGAGGTTCCCCCTTCTTTGCAGGTAGGGGAAGGGGAAAAGGAAAGAAGTCCGCAGCGGCTTCCGGTTCCTAAGAGCAGAAGTCTACCCCTACTTCTGCCAAATCCTCAGCATGACGCTGGAGCTCCCTTGCGGGAGGCCGCTCGGGTGGGGGCACGTCTCAAACTGTTCAGCCAAGGTTGGAGTCTGTCTGGCCTGGATCCCTGGGTGTTGCAAATAGTATCCCAGGGATTCAAGCTGGAGTTTCAAGACGTTCCCCCATGCCGATTTTTCAAATCGACCTTGCCAGTTTCTCCGCCAGAGAGAGAAGCAGTAACAGCGGCAATCCAAAAAATATGTCAGGACCAGGTCATAGTCCTGGTACCGTTGTCACAACAAGGGCGGGGTTTTTATTCAAGCCTCTTTGTTGTTCCGAAGCCGGATGGCTCGGTCAGACCGATCCTAAACCTAAAAGATCTGAATTGCTACCTGAAAAGGTTCAAGTTCAAGATGGAATCACTTCGGGCGGTGATTTCCAGTCTGGAGGAGGGGGACTACTTGGTGTCGGTGGACATAAAGGATGCTTACCTGCATGTTCCCATTTATCCTCCACACCAGGCTTATCTGAAATTCGCGGTTCAGGATTGCCATTACCAATTCCAGACGTTACCTTTTGGCCTCTCCACAGCGCCGAGGGTATTCACCAAGGTGATGGCGGAGATGATGGTCCTCCTTCGTCAGAAAGGAGTCAATATAATTCCTTATCTGGACGATCTCCTGATAAAGGCGAGATACAGGGAGCAGTTGTTACAAAACATCTCACTCTCTCTGTCAATACTCCAACAACACGGGTGGATCATAAATTATCCAAAGTCACAGTTGGAACTGACGACAAGGTTGTCTTTCCTCGGGATGATTCTGGACACAGAAGTTCAGAGAGTATTTTTGCCGTTAGAAAAGGCTGTGGAAATACAGAAAATTGTAAAACAGATACTGAAACCAGAAACACAAAGTTTTTCCCCAGCGCACTGGACAGGATATAATAATACTAAAACACTTAACGCAATAAATTTCCTTTATACTAGTAATATTTTTCAAATGTATTTTATTGAAACCTTCAAGGTGATAGGATTATCGGTTTAGAAACCACATATGGATATATCTGTGACTACCTATTACCGGTAAACATGGACATGACAAGAACAAACAGGAAACATATAGTGGGAGGTAAAAAATCAGAAAGTAATTGTAATCTGATAATTATGCCCCACAGTACTTTAGTAGTCTCCAGTACATAGAAGAAAAAAAAAAAGAAAAAAATCAAAAATAGACGAGACACGCTAATTAGCAGCTTACTCTCTCTATGGGAATTAGTTAGATCACTGCTGGTAACTTTCCAGGAGTAATCCCGCAGTCCAGCACATTAAAAAGGTCACTGATAAAGTACTAATAGAATTTCCCTTCCAAATGGAGTTAGCCTTCAAAAACGTCCAAAGAATGTCCTGCACGTGGGAATTTGCCTTCAGAGACGCTATCCTGACGAAGCCTCATTCAGGTGAAACGCGTAGATCGCAGATAACATCGATCCCGAGCAACGCCGTGTAGCGCTACAGGCAGCGTGCACGGGATTTCCGCCGGCGGACTCCAGACCCCGCTCATCAGTACGGAGGACTACACAGCCAGGGTGCCTTCCCGCGTGCAGGACATTCTTTGGACGTCTCTGAAGGCAAATTCCCACGTGCAGGACATTCTTTGGACGTTTTTGAAGGTATCTCCATTTGGAAGGGAAATTCTATTAGTACCTTATCAGTGACCTTTTTAATGTGCTGGACTGCGGGATTACTCCTGGAAAGTTACCAGCAGTGATCTAACTAATTCCCATAGAGAGAGTAAGCCGCTAATTAGCGTGTCTCGTCTATTTTTGATTTTTTTTCTTCTTCTTCTATGTACTGGAGACTACTAAAGTACTGTGGGGCATAATTATCAGATTACAATTACTTTCTGATTTTTTACCTCCCACTATATGTTTCATGTTTGTTCTTGTCATGTCCATGTTTACCGGTAATAGGTAGTCACAGATATATCCATATGTGGTTTCTAAACCGATAATCCTATCACCTTGAAGGTTTCAATAAAATACATTTGAAAAATATTACTAGTATAAAGGAAATTTATTGCGTTAAGTGTTTTAGTATTATTATATCCTGTCCAGTGCGCTGGGGAAAAACTTTGTGTTTCTGTGTTTCCAATTTGGTGGAGCAGGGTAGTAGCTCCACTCCCTTCAGCAGCACCGACAGGAATAACCCTATCCTTCCCTATAAGCGCAGTACCGCAACTTTTTCTGTGTAGATACTGAAACCATCCTGTGTGTCGATCCATCAGTGCATTCGGTTGTTGGGGAAGATGGTGGCAGCCTACGAGGCCATACAGTTTGGCAGGTTCCATGCCAGAATATTCCAGTGGGACCTGTTGGACAAGTGGTCGGGGTCAAACCTACACATGCACCGAAAGATAATCCTGTCGTCAAAAACCAGGATTTCGCTCCTGTGGTAATTACACAGCTCTCACCTACTAGAGGGACGCAGGTTCGGGATTCAGGACTGGGTCCTGGTAAACCACGGATGCAAGTCTCCGAGGCTGGGAAGCAGTCACTCAGGGAGAAAACTTCCAAGGACATTGGTCACATCAGGAAGCCTGCCTTCACATAAACGTGCTGGAGCTGAGAGCCATTTACAACGGCCTTCAACAAGCGGTACATCTTCTTCAAGACCGTCCCGTTCAGATCCAGGCGGACAATGTAACAGCAGTCGCGTACATAAACAGGCAGGGCAGAACGAAAAGCAGAGCGGCAATGGCAGAGGCGACAAAAATTCTCCGCTGTGCAGAAAAACAACTACAAGCTCTGTCGGCAATATTCATTCCGGGAGTAGACAACTGGGAAGCAGACTTCCTCAGCAGACACGATCTCCATCCAGGAGAGTGGGACCTCCATCAAGAAGTCTTCGCAGAGGTGACAAGTCTTTGGGGAGTTCCTCAAATAGACATAATGGCATCTTGCCTCAACAAGAAGCTTCAGAGATACTGTTCCAGGTCGAGAGACCCTCAAGCAGTAGCAGTGGATGCGCTAGTGACCCAGTGGGTTTTCCCGTCAGTGTATGTCTTTCCTCCACTTCCGCTGATCCCAAAGGTACTCAGGATCATAAGAAAAACAAGGGTTCGAGCAATCTTCATTGCCCCAGACTGGCCAAGGAGGGCTTGGTACCCAGATCTTCAGCAGTTGCTCATAGAAGATCCTCGGCCTCTTCCTCCTCGCGAGGACCTGCTGCAGCAGGGGCTGTGCGTGTATCAAGACTTACCGCGGCTACGTTTGATGGCATGGCTGTTGAGCGCCAGATCCTAGCCAGGAAGGGTATTCCCAAGGAAGTCATCCCCACTCTTATTCAGGCCAGAAAGGGAGTAATGTCGAAACATTACCACCATATTTGGAGAAAATATGTGTCCTGGTGTGAATCCAAGAAAGCTCCTATGGAAGAGTTTCACTTAGGACGTTTACGCCATTTTTTACAGGCTGGTGTGGAAGCGGCCCTCCGATTGGGATCAATCAAGGTCCAGATTTCGGCCTTGTCGGTGTTCTTCCAAAAACAATTGGCCTCTCTCCCAGAGGTTCAGACCTTCGTGAAAGGGGTGCTGCACATCCAGCCTACATTCGTGCCTCCAGTGGCACCATGGGACCTTAACGTGGTGTTGCAGTCCCTTCAATCGGATTGGTTTGAGCCTCTACAAGAGACAGAGTTGAAGTTTCTCACTTGGAAAGTGGTGATGCTTTTGGCTTTGGCATCTGCAAGACGGGTTTCTGAATTGGGGGCCTTGTCTCACGGGAGCCCTTACCTGATCTTCCATGAAGATAGGGCAGAGTTGAGAACTCAACAACATTTTCTTCCTAAGGTGGTTTCATATTTCCACATAAACCAACCTATTGTAGTGCCAGTAGTTACTGACACATTCACTGAATCAAAGTCTCTAGATGTGGTTAGAGCTTTGAAAATCTATGTTGCTAGAACGGCTCGTATACGGAAAACAGAGGCCCTGTTTGTCCTGTATGCTCACAACAAAATTGGGTGTCCTGCTTCCAAGCAGACTATTGCACGTTGGATCAGAAATACGATTCAGCAAGCTCATACTACGGCTGGATTGCCGTTTCCAACATCGGTAAAGGCCCACTCCACTAGGAAGGTGGGCTCATCCTGGGCGGCTGCCCGGGGGGTCTCGGCATTACAACTGCGCCGAGCAGCTACTTGGTCAGGGTCAAACACATTTGCAAAGTTCTACAAGTTTGACACCTTGGCCGATGAGGACATAAAGTTTGGTCAATTGGTGCTGCAGGGTCATCCGCACTCTCCCGCCCGTACTGGAGCTTTGGTATAAACCCCATGGTCTTGATGTGGTCCCCAGCATCCTCTAGAACGTATGAGAAAACAGGATTTTGATACCTACCGGTAAATCCTTTTCTCCTAGTCCGTAGAGGATGCTGGACGCCCGTCCCAGTGCGTACTTTACCTGCAGTTTAGTTATTCGAGTTACACAAGTTGTGTTATCTTAGTTTCAGCATGTTGCTGCAATTGTTTCATGCCTGTTGGCGTGTGTTATGGTGAATGCCATGTGTGCGGCATGGTTGAGGGTGTGAGTTGGTATGTATCTCACCACTAGTATTAAAGTAAGTCCTTTCCTCGAAATGCCCGTCTCCCTGGTAGAGATGAGCGCCTGAAATTTTTCGGGTTTTGTGTTTTGGTTTTGGGTTCGGTTCCGCGGCCGTGTTTTGGGTTCGACCGCGTTTTGGCAAAACCTCACCGAATTTTTTTTGTCGGATTCGGGTGTGTTTTGGATTCGGGTGTTTTTTTCAAAAAACCCTAAAAAACAGCTTAAATCATAGAATTTGGGGGTAATTTTGATCCCAAAGTATTATTAACCTCAAAAAACATAATTTACACTCATTTTCAGCCTATTCTGAACACATCACACCTCACAATATTATTTTTAGTCCTAAAATTTGCACCGAGGTCGCTGTGTGAGCAAGATAAGCGACCCTAGTGGCCGACACAAACACCGGGCCCATCTAGGAGTGGCACTGCAGTGTCACGCAGGATGTCCCTTCCAAAAAACCCTCCCCAAACAGCACATGACGCAAAGAAAAAAAGAGGCGCAATGAGGTAGCTGACTGTGTGAGAAAGATAAGCGACCCTAGTGGCCGACACAAACACCGGGCCCATCTAGGAGTGGCACTGCAGTGTCACGCAGGATGTCCCTTCCAAAAAACCCTCCCCAATCAGCACATGATGCAAAGAAAAAGAAAAGAAAAAAGAGGTGCAAGATGGAATTATCCTTGGGCCCTCCCACCCACCCTTATGTTGTATAAACAAAACAGGACATGCACACTTTAACCAACCCATCATTTCAGTGACAGGGTCTGCCACACGACTGTGACTGATATGACGGGTTGGTTTGGACCCCCCCCAAAAAAGAAGCAATTAATCTCTCCTTGCACAAACTGGCTCTACAGAGGCAAGATGTCCACCTCATCTTCACCCTCCGATATATCACCGTGTACATCCCCCTCCTCACAGATTATCAATTCGTCCCCACTGGAATCCACCATCTCAGCTCCCTGTGTACTTTGTGGAGGCAATTGCTGCTGGTCAATGTCTCCGCGGAGGAATTGATTATAATTCATTTTAATGAACATCATCTTCTCCACATTTTCTGGATGTAACCTCGTACGCCGATTGCTGACAAGGTGAGCGGCGGCACTAAACACTCTTTCGGAGTACACACTTGTGGGAGGGCAACTTAGGTAGAATAAAGCCAGTTTGTGCAAGGGCCTCCAAATTGCCTCTTTTTCCTGCCAGTATAAGTACGGACTGTGTGACGTGCCTACTTGGATGCGGTCACTCATATAATCCTCCACCATTCTATCAATGTTGAGAGAATCATATGCAGTGACAGTAGACGACATGTCCGTAATCGTTGTCAGGTCCTTCAGTCCGGACCAGATGTCAGCATCAGCAGTCGCTCCAGACTGCCCTGCATCACCGCCAGCGGGTGGGCTCGGAATTCTGAGCCTTTTCCTCGCACCCCCAGTTGCGGGAGAATGTGAAGGAGGAGATGTTGACAGGTCGCGTTCCGCTTGACTTGACAATTTTGTCACCAGCAGGTCTTTCAACCCCAGCAGACCTGTGTCTGCCGGAAAGAGAGATCCAAGGTAGGCTTTAAATCTAGGATCGAGCACGGTGGCCAAAATGTAGTGCTCTGATTTCAACAGATTGACCACCCGTGAATCCTTGTTAAGCGAATTAAGGGCTGCATCCACAAGTCCCACATGCCTAGCGGAATCGCTCCCTTTTAGCTCCTTCTTCAATGCCTCCAGCTTCTTCTGCAAAAGCCTGATGAGGGGAATGACCTGACTCAGGCTGGCAGTGTCTGAACTGACTTCACGTGTGGCAAGTTCAAAGGGCATCAGAACCTTGCACAACGTTGAAATCATTCTCCACTGCACTTGAGACAGGTGCATTCCATCTCCTATATCGTGCTCAATTGTATAGGCTTGAATGGCCTTTTGCTGCTCCTCCAACCTCTGAAGCATATAGAGGGTTGAATTCCACCTCGTTACCACTTCTTGCTTCAGATGATGGCAGGGCAGGTTCAGTAGTTTTTGGTGGTGCTCCAGTCTTCTGTACGTGGTGCCTGTACGCCGAAAGTGTCCCGCAATTTTTCTGGCCACCGACAGCATCTCTTGCACGCCCCTGTCGTTTTTTAAAAAATTCTGCACCACCAAATTCAAGGTATGTGCAAAACATGGGACGTGCTGGAATTTGCCCATATTTAATGCACACACAATATTGCTGGCGTTGTCCGATGCCACAAATCCACAGGAGAGTCCAATTGGGGTAAGCCATTCCGCGATGATCTTCCTCAGTTGCCGTAAGAGGTTTTCAGCTGTGTGCGTATTCTGGAAAGCGGTGATACAAAGCGTAGCCTGCCTAGGAAAGAGTTGGCGTTTGCGAGATGCTGCTACTGGTGCCGCCGCTGCTGTTCTTGCGGCGGGAGTCCATACATCTACCCAGTGGGCTGTCACAGTCATATAGTCCTGACCCTGCCCTGCTCCACTTGTCCACATGTCCGTGGTTAAGTGGACATTGGGTACAACTGCATTTTTTAGGACACTGGTGAGTCTTTTTCTGACGTCCGTGTACATTCTCGGTATCGCCTGCCTAGAGAAGTGGAACCTAGATGGTATTTGGTAACGGGGGCACACTGCCTCAATAAATTGTCTAGTTCCCTGTGAACTAACGGCGGATACCGGACGCACGTCTAACACCAACATAGTTGTCAAGGACTCAGTTATCCGCTTTGCAGTAGGATGACTGCTGTGATATTTCATCTTCCTCGCAAAGGACTGTTGAACAGTCAATTGCTTACTGGAAGTAGTACAAGTGGGCTTACGACTTCCCCTCTGGGATGACCATCGACTCCCAGCGGCAACAACAGCAGCGCCAGCAGCAGTAGGCGTTACACGCAAGGATGCATCGGAGGAATCACAGGCAGGAGAGGACTCGTCAGACTTGCCAGTGACATGGCCTGCAGGACTATTGGCATTCCTGGGGAAGGAGGAAATTGACACTGAGGGAGTTGGTGGGGTGGTTTGCGTGAGCTTGGTTACAAGAGGAAGGGATTTACTGGTCAGTGGACTGCTTCCGCTGTCACCCAAAGTTTTTGAACTTGTCACTGACTTATTATGAATGCGCTGCAGGTGACGTATAAGGGAGGATGTTCCGAGGTGGTTAACGTCCTTACCCCTACTTATTACAGCTTGACAAAGGGAACACACGGCTTGACACCTGTTGTCCGCATTTCTGGTGAAATACCTCCACACCGAAGAGCTGATTTTTTTGGTATTTTCACCTGGCATGTCAACGGCCATATTCCTCCCACGGACAACAGGTGTCTCCCCGGGTGCCTGACTTAAACAAACCACCTCACCATCAGAATCCTCCTGGTCAATTTCCTCCCCAGCGCCAGCAACACCCATATCCTCCTCATCCTGGTGTACTTCAACACTGACATCTTCAATCTGACTATCAGGAACTGGACTGCGGGTGCTCCTTCCAGCACTTGCAGGGGGCATGCAAATAGTGGAAGGCGCATGCTCTTCACGTCCAGTGTTGGGAAGGTCAGGCATCGCAAACGACACAATTGGACTCTCCTTGTGGATTTGGGATTTCAAAGAACGCACAGTTCTTTGCGGTGCTTTTGCCAGCTTGAGTCTTTTCAGTTTTCTAGCGAGAGGCTGAGTGCTTCCATCCTCATGTGAAGCTGAACCACTAGCCATGAACATAGGCCAGGGCCTCAGCCGTTCCTTGCCACTCCGTGTGGTAAATGGCATATTGGCAAGTTTACGCTTCTCCTCCGACAATTTTATTTTAGGTTTTGGAGTCCTTTTTTTTCTGATATTTGGTGTTTTGGATTTGACATGCTCTGTACTATGACATTGGGCATCGGCCTTGGCAGACGACGTTGCTGGCATTTCATCGTCTCGGCCATGACTAGTGGCAGCAGCTTCAGCACGAGGTGGAAGTGGATCTTGATCTTTCCCTAATTTTGGAACCTCAACTTTTTTGTTCTCCATATTTTATAGGCAGAACTAAAAGGCACCTCAGGTAAACAATGGAGATGGATGGATTGGATACTAGTATACAATTATGGACGGACTGCCACGGTTAGGTGGTATAAAAAAACCACGGTTAGGTGGTATATATTATAATAATAATACAATTATGGATGGACGGACTGCCTGCCGACTGCCGACACAGAGGTAGCCACAGCCGTGAACTACCGCACTGTACACTGGTTGATAAAGAGATAGTAGTATACTCGTAACAACTAGTATGACACTATGACGACGGTATAAAGAAAGAAAAAAAAATACCACAGTTAGGTGGTATATATTATAATAATAATACAATTATGGATGGACGGACTGCCTGCCAACTGCCGACACAGAGGTAGCCACAGCCGTGAACTACCGCACTGTACACTGGTTGATAAAGAGATAGTAGTATACTCGTAACAACTAGTATGACACTATGACGACGGTATAAAGAAAGAAAAAAAAATACCACAGTTAGGTGGTATATATTATAATAATAATACAATTATGGATGGACGGACTGCCTGCCGAGTGCCGACACAGAGGTAGCCACAGCCGTGAACTACCGCACTGTACACTGGTTGATAAAGAGATAGTAGTATACTCGTAACAACTAGTATGACACTATGACGACGGTATAAAGAATGAAAAAAAAACCACGGTTAGGTGGTATATATTATAATAATAATACAATTATGGATGGACGGACTGCCTGCCGACTGCCGACACAGAGGTAGCCACAGCCGTGAACTACCGCACTGTACACTGGTTGATAAAGAGATAGTAGTATACTCGTAACAACTAGTATGACACTATGACGACGGTATAAAGAATGAAAAAAAAAACCACGGTTAGGTGGTATATATTATAATAATAATACAATTATGGATGGACGGACTGCCTGCCGACTGCCGACACAGAGGTAGCCACAGCCGTGAACTACCGCACTGTACACTGGTTGATAAAGAGATAGTAGTATACTCGTAACAACTAGTATGACACTATGACGGTATAAAGAATGAAAAAAAAACCACGGTTAGGTGGTATATATTATAATAATAATACAATTATGGATGGACGGACTGCCTGCCGACTGCCGACACAGAGGTAGCCACAGCCGTGAACTACCGCACTGTACACTGGTTGATAAAGAGATAGTAGTATACTCGTAACAACTAGTATGACACTATGACGACGGTATAAAGAAAGAAAAAAAAATACCACGGTTAGGTGGTATATATTGTAATACAATTATGGATGGACGGACTGCCTGCCGAGTTCCGACTGCCGACACAGAGGTAGCCACAGCCGTGAACTACCGCACTGTACTGTGTCTGCTGCTAATATAGACTGGTTGATAAAGAGATAGTATACAATACATACAACAATATACTACTATACTGGTGGTCAGGCACTGGTCACCACTAGTCACACTGGCAGTGGCACTCCTGCAGCAAAAGTGTGCACTGTTTAATTTTAAATTAATATAATATTATGTACTCCTGGGGGCTCCTGCTATAACAACCTGCAGTGCTCCCCAGTCTCCCCCACAATTATTATAAGCTTTGCCTTTTATACATTGATGTGCAGCACACTGGGCTGAGCTGAGTGCACACAGACTGAGTCACACTGTGTGACTGGCTGCTGCTGTGTATCGTTTTTTTTCAGGCAGAGAACGGATATAGCAGAGAACGGATATATTATATTAAAATAAATAAAAGTTAACTAACAACAACTGCACTGGTCACTGTGGTAAACTCTGTCTGACTCTGCACAATCTCTCTCTCTCTTCTAATCTAATTTCTAATGGAGAGGACGCCAGCCACGTCCTCTCCCTATCAATCTCAATGCACGTGTGAAAATGGCGGCGACGCGCGGCTCCTTATATAGAATCCGAGTCTCGCGAGAATCCGACAGCGTCATGATGACGTTCGGGCGCGCTCGGGTTAACCGAGCAAGGCGGGAGGATCCGAGTCTGCTCGGACCCGTAAAAAAAACATGAAGTTCGTGCGGGTTCGGTTTCAGAGAAACCGAACCCGCTCATCTCTACTCCCTGGGCACAGTTCCTATAACTGAGTTCTGGAGGAGGGGCATAGGGGAGGATGCAGTAAGTCCTGCATTAGGAGGAACCCAGGGCCAACCGCACCAGCATATGGTCTCACAAGGGGTCTGAGGAGCTCATCTCGGTACCTAATGGCAGTCAGTCTACCTCTGGCCAGCACATGGAAGGCTGTGCAGCCCCCCAAATAAATGCCACCCCACACCATTACTGACCCACTACCAAACCGGTCATGCTGGAGGATGTTGCAGGCTGCAGAACGTTCTCCTTGGCGTCTCCAGACTCTGTCACGTCTGTCACATGTGCTCCGTGAGAACCTGCTTTCATCTGTGAAGAGCACAGGGCGCCAGTGGCGAATTTGCCAATCTTGGTGTTCTCTGGCAAATGCCAAACGTCCTGCACAGTGTTGGGCTGTAAGCACAACTCCCACCTGTGGATGTCGGGCCCTCATACCACCCTCATGGAGTCTGTTTCTGATCGTTTGAGTAGACACATGCACATTTGTGGCTTGCTGGAGGTCATTTTGCAGGGCTCTGGCAGTGCTCCTCCTGTTCCTCCTTGCACAAAGGCGGAGGTAGCGGTCCTGCTGCTGGGTTGTTGCCCTCCTACGGCCTCCTCCACATCTCCTGATGTACTGGCCTGTCTCCTGGTAGCGCCTCCATGCTCTGGACACTACGCTGACAGACACAGCAAACCTTCTTGCCACAGCTCGCATTGATGTGCCATCCTGGATGAGCTGCACTACCTGAGTCACTTGTGTGGGTTGTAGACTCCGTCTCATGCTACGACTAGAGTGAAAGCACCGCCAGCTTTCAAAAGTGACCAAAACATCAGCCAGAAAGCATAGGAGCTGAGAAGTGGTCTGTGGTCACCACCTGCAGAACAACTCCTTTATGGGGGTGTCTTGCTAATTGCCTATAATTTCTACCTGTTGTCTATTCCATTTGCACAACAGCATGTGAAATTGATTGTCAATCAGTGTTGCTTCCTAAGTGGACAGTTTGATTTCACAGAAGTGTGATTGACTTGGAGTTACATTGTGTTGTTTAAGTGTTCCCTTTATTTTTTTGAGCAGTGTATATATTTTTTTATTTGGTAAATTATTTAACTGGTGCAGAGCACCCCTAGATTAGCAAATGACCCCTTTGTGTACAACAAAGCAGGGACAACCTACAGTATCACTCACAATACGTGTATTATAATTTATAGTACACTATACATTAATGATCATACAGTAACCCAGGTCCCTTGATGGAACACAGCACCCCTGGTGGACACAGGTACCCCTTTAGCAGCCCCAGCCCAAACAGAGCACCCCTGGAGCACCCCAGGATGGACACCGCAGTGATACGTCCATTCACTACAACCTCCACAGCAGAGTGAAATGGCGCAGATCACCAGGGACCTTTATAGAATCCAAAACGTGAGAATCCAACAGCGGGAGGATGACAGTTTGCCTCGTTTTGGGATCTGAGTCAGGCTGGAAAACCAGAGCTGGACTTGAATCCCGGCTCCGATCCCTAAGTTTGGGTTGGTCCGGCCAGAGATGTAAATGGGAGAGGAGTGGATGAGGGCCTTGTAAGTGAGTGTAACATAGTAACATAGTAACATAGTATCTGAGGTTGAAAAAAGACAATTGTCCATCGAGTTCAACCTATTTGTGGTCTCCTATGCATGATGATTTGACTAAAATTTCTGACTGATGCTGCTGTCAGCCGTTGCATTTTATCCCTATTTATAGTAACTATAATGCATGACTATGCACCATACCCCTGGATATCCTTATCCATTAGGAATTTATCTAACCCATTCTTAAAGGTGTTGACAGATTCCACCATTACAACTCCCTCGGGCAGGGAATTCCAAACACGTATTGTCCTTACCGTGAAAAAGCCTTTTCGACGTATTGTGCGGAATCTCCTCTCCTCTAACCTGAGCGAGTGTCCATGAGTCCTCTGTGTTGATCTAACCAAAAACAGGTCCCGCGCAAGCTCTGTGTATTGTCCCCTTATATATTTGGAGATGTTGATCATATCCCCTCTTAGTCTCCGCTTTTCCAATGTAAACATGCCTAGTCTTTCAAGCCTTTCCTTGTATTCCATCGTCTCCATGCCCTTAATTAGTTTGGTCGCCCTCCTCTGTACCTTTTCTAGCTCCAGGATATCCTTTTTGTAGTACGGTGCCCAGAATTGTACACAGTATTCAATGTGTGGCCTCACTAGTGATTTATATAACGGGAGTATAATACTCTCGTCCCTAGCATCAAAATTGAATTGGATTCTGAAAGGGAAGGGGAGCCAGTGAGGGGCTTGTAGGAGAGGGGAGGTGGACGTATTACATTTGGTGAGGAAGATGAGCCTGGCTGCAGCATTGAGGATAGAATGGAGAGATGCATTTGTCAGGGATGCCACATAGGAGGAGATTACAGTAGTCCAGTCTGGAGATGACCAGTGAGTGGATAAGGGTTTTAGTAGCATCCTGGATGAGAAAAGGTCTAACCCTGGAAATATATGAGATGAAAACGCGGGTTTGTGAGAGGTGCTGAATGTGTGGTTTGAAGGAGAGGCGTTAGTCAAAGATTACTTCAAGACAGCACACTTGGGGGCTAGAGGAGATAGTTGTACCATGGATAAAATCAGGGCCTGATTAAGGGTTCCAGCCACCCTAGGCTAATGAAGAAGTGGCCGTGCCCCCTACACCCCCCACCCCTACCAATTTTATTGCTTAGATTTTTTTAGCTAATAGTCTTCCCCTCCTGTCTTTTATTCTACACATTTATTTCTATCATTCCAACTATTCCCTCCTGTCTCTTATTCTGTCCATCCCCTAGGACAGGGGTGGCCAACCAGTCATAGGCAAAGAGCTAGAAAAGATCTGTAGTCAAGGGCAAGACACTATCATACGCGCGCCTTTGGCGAGCGTGCAAAAATGGGGGCATGGCCTCGTTGTCACAAAGCCACACCCCATTTTTGTGCGCACACCTTTCGGTATGACATTTGTAGGAGTATGACCTTGTATCATAACCCTCTTTTTAGTCATGTTGTACAGTGCCACATACATATAATGCCCCAGTACAGTGCCACATACATATAAAAACACCAAAGAATGGGTGCCTTCACAGTGTCAGATACATATATGCCCCATAGTGCCAAAAACCCATATGTTTCCACAGTGCCAGATACATATATACCCCCAGTGCCAAATACACATACCCCCACAGTGCCAGATACACATGCCCCCACAGTGCCTGATATATATATATTCCCCCACAGAGCCAGATACATATATGCCCCCAGTGCCAGATACATATATGCCCCAGTGCCAGATACCCATGTCCTCACAGTGCCATACACATATATGCTCCCAGTGCCAGATACATATATGCCCCCAGTGCCAGATACATATCTGCCCCCAGTGCCAGATACACATGTACTCACAGTGCCATACACATATATGCTCCCAGTGCCAGATACATATATGCTCCCAGTGCCATATACACATATGCCCCCACATTGCCAGACATATATATGCCCCAAGTGCCAGATACACATGTCCCGGGGATTCCCAGGATACCCGGGATTGGATTTTCCCTATGTGGCCACCCCCCTCACCACGCCCCACCCTGCCCCACACACATAACTCCCCATACATCCAGGGCGGATGGGAGGGAAACATCCTCTTCTCCCTCTCAGCTGCTCCCAGTGGCGGGTGATGGCGTAGCGTGACCTGTGACTGCACGTCACGCAGCGCGGGGGAGCAGGGAGCCAGGCAGCATCTGAGCGTCCCGATCCCACAAACCCCGGGATTGGAGCTTCCAATCGCGGGATTGAATCCCAGCTGTTTTTTAGCCTAAATGCAAGGATTGGCCTCCCTATGCCCCACAATGCCAGACACATATATGCCCCCAGTGCCAGAGACATATATGCCCCCAGTGCCAGATACACATATGCCCCGACAGTGCCAGACACATATATGCCCCCTGTGCAAGATACACACGTCCCCACAGTGCCAGATACATATACATACGGCTGGAGCGAGGCGGCGGCGGTGAAGACCCTTCTGTGGCTGGAATTAGATGGCGGTGGCGGTGGTGAGGAGCCTCCTGGACCCTGCAGCTGGAGCGGGAGGGCGGCAGCAGTGAGGAGCCTCCTGGACCCTGCGGCTGGAGAGCCTCCTGGACCCTGCAGCTGGAGTGGGACAGCAGCGTTGAGATCCTTCTTGGACCCTTCTCTCCTGCCAACGGCTCTGGGAGTGCGGGCGGGAATGGCGTCAGTGTGTGATGTCATGATGCACATGACGTCCGTACCCACCGCGCCCCCCAGGATCCTGCACTCCAGGCTGCAGCCTGATCAGCCTATTGGTTGATCAGGCCCTTGATAAAATCAATACCACACATGAGTACGTTCCTTTATGTCAGTACTATGGGGGTCATTCCGAGTTGATCGCACGCTGCCGATTTTCGCAGCGCAGCAATCAGGTTACTACTGCGCATGCGTATGCACCGCAATGCGCATGCGCATTGTACGGGTACAAACAGCATTGTTGCTGTGCAATGCTTCTAGCGACGATTCCATTCGCACAGACATTCGCAGGGAGATTGACAGGAAGAAGGCGTTTCTGGGTGTCAACCGACTGTTTTCTGGGAGTGGTAGGGAAAACGCAGGCGTGTCCAGGCGTTTGCAGGGCGGGTGTCTGACGTCAATTCCGGGACCGGACAGGCTGAAGTGATCGCAGCGGCAGAGTAAGTTCTGAGCTACTCAGCAACTGCAATAAACTTTTTCGTCTCGCTCGGCTGCACATGCGATCGCACACTTGCAAAGCGAAAATACACTCCTCCATGGGCGGCGACTATACGTTTGCACGGCTGCAAAACGTAGCTAGCGAGCAATCAACTCAGACTGAGGGCCTATATCTGTTTGCAGGTTGCTGGCCTGGGCCTGGTAAAAAGGAATGCACAGGGCTTTGGCACTAAGGACCTGATTCAAATTGTAAGTAAGGCAAAAAAAGCAAGCAACTGGGTAAAACCATGTGGCACTTCAGGTGGGGCTGATGTAACATCTGCAGAGAGTTAGAATAGCCATTAAATAACTAATCTCATTAATTAACCACTTACAGAAAGTAGCTTCCAGTTTCCTCAAGAAGAAAAATCCTTTTTTGCTGTAAATTCTGGCTTATACATACAGTATGTACCGATGTATCATTGCGACTCATACTGTAGCATACATCCTAGTGACGGAATACATACTATTTCACGGTGGGTGGGATGCCGGCTGTCAAGATCCAGTCAGTGGCATCCCTCCCGCCAGAATGCCGGCAGCCGGGCGAGCGGTACAAGTCCCCTTGTGAATAGTCCCCATGGGGTGGTAGTCATGTGACCGCCGGTCGGCTGACCGACAGTCACATGACCTCCTCCGTGAGCCCGACGGCTCACTATCCCGATGGTCGGCATGCCGACCAACGGACTATTTCCACTCGTGGGTGTCCACGACACCCATAGAGTGGGAATAGAACCCGTGGCGACCGCAGGTCGCCGCCGAGCCCGCAGCGTGGCGAGCGCAGCGTGGCGAGCGCAGCGTGGCGAGCGCAGCGAGCCCGCAAGGGGCTTGCTGCACTCGCCTCTCCCCGCCGGGATCCCGGCGTCGGTATGCTGCCGGGATCCCGGCGTCGGTAAGGTGACCGGCGGTCAGGAGACCGCCGGTCACCCGTACTACACCCGTCCCCATGTGCTGGGATTCCCGCTGTCAGTATTGTCGGCTGTCAGGATTCTTGCTTTGGTATCTTGACCACCGGGATCCTGACAGACAAATTGATTGCATCCCCTAGTGAGGACTTGCACTGCAGTCATATGCACGGTACAGTACATATTCATTTCCTAGCTCCAGATACTTTAACCAGAAGCTGACGCTGCAAGGTAAAGCCTGCAACTAGTTTTATTCCCCCCCAGAGCCGGCCTTAGGCATAGGCAAACTAGGCAATTGCCTAGGGCATTTGATATTCCAAGGGGCATCAGCAGCTTCTGCTGATTAAAATGATATGCGGCATGCCTATATTCTGTGTGTAGCATTTCATATGCAGATACAGCCACAGTCTCACACAGTATATATGCATGCTGCATATCATTTAAATCAGTAGAAGCTGCTTGTGCATCCTAGCCACATAGCAATGCAAATAAGATGCATTTTCATTACAAAAAAGGTGCCAGATGTTAGCATTGAGGCAATATTTATGAGGACACATCTGTATCCAAGCAGAGGCAGTGTTAGTAGCAGTGTGAGTGCTGTGTGCATGTGAATGGGTTGGTTGTGCAGTAGTGTTCGGAATATGTGTATGGAGCATTATGTGTGTCATGTAAAAATGCATTAATAATGTGCAACATATGTGTAAGGGGCACTATGCATGTCATTATGTGTATAAGGGCATTAATAATGTGCTGCATATGTATAAAAGGGTACTACTGTATGTGTGTCATGTGTATTGGGGCACTAATAATGTGCAGCAAATGTGTAGCGGGCACTATGTGTGTCATGTGTATAAGGGCATTAATAATGTGCAGATTATGTGTAAGGGACATTATGTGTAAAAGGACATTAATAAAGGTTGTCATAATGTGTAAGGCGCATTATGTTTATAAGGATAATAATGTGTCTCATATGTGTAAGGGGCATTACTGTGTGGAATTATGTGTATAAATGCATTACTAATGTGTGGCATTATGTGTATAAGGTGCTCTACTATGTGGCGTTGCATATAGAAAGGGCACTACTGTGTCGTCTAATGTGAATAAAGAGCAATAGGGTGTGATGTAATGTGAATAAGGAGCTCTACTGTGAGTAGTAACGTTTATAAGGTAAAGTGATACTACTGTGGGATGTAATATGAATTAGGAATACTATCGCATGATCAAATGTGAATGAAGTTGCAGTACTGTGTGGCGTAATTGGAATTGGGGTTACTATTGTGTGGCCATGCCACTTGCCTGCAAGAACACACCCCTTTTTGGGCTGTGCGCCAAATGTGCAAACTGTTCCTATTTAAAATATAGGTGGTACAAACACCAAAATAAGGACTGCTATGGGTGAGGGGTGATGGTGCTGGGAAAGAGGTGCAAGGTCAGAGGCGGAACCAGCGGTGGTGCTAGGGGGCACCAGCCAGAATCTTGCCTAGGGCATCATATTGGTTAGGGCCGGCTCTGTTCCCCCCTCGGGCTAGCTAATGAGAAGGGTATGGGCGATGTTTCCTTTAACAGCTGCAACTCCCATGTATATCAGAAATCCATCCACCTTCTTATGATTGAAGTCACCATACTGTACATTTACTGTACATTATGTGAATTGAAAATGGTACATGAATGTAAGCTCTCACGAGTAGGGCCCTCTTCCCTCATGCGGTTATCCTTTTCTTACTTTAATAATCCTCAACTGCCCAAATCCCGCAGTTTTTTGGCCACCTCGGAACTTATCTCTATGTCGTTTACTGGTGTAGTTATGCTTAGTTACTTGTCCTATATTGTCTTCAACTGTAAGTCACTGTTTTCCTGTTTTGATTATGTGCACATGTACTCTGTAAGTCAGTGGCGCACCCAGGGGTGGTTTCGAGCACCCAGAAACCCCCCTCCACCAAAAAAAAGCAACATTTTTTTTTTTTTGCTGCATGAGTATTATTAATGGCTGTCTAGCATCCTCTGCAGCCTGCTGTCTTCCTGGTGGCACTTGTAAGTGCTTAATAAAAGTTTACTTTATTTTAATTTTAGTACATACATACATATAAACACACACACATATGATATATTATATACATGTGTATATATACATGTACTGTGTGTGTATATATATATATATATATATATATGCATGTTTAATATGCTATGTATATGTGTATATATATATATATATAGGTGTATATACGGTATATATATATATGTGTAGATATGTGTGTATGTATATACATATATATATTTATATATATATACACAGACACACTAGTTTTACGGACCCAGCATATACTGGGTCACCTCAGTCCCCACCCCCGTGATTGGCTCCACCCAGTTCTGGAAAAAAAAAACATGCAAATCCTGCGTTTGCCACTGGGGACGGCGGCGCGGCTCCGGGAACGAGCAGCTAGGCTATACCAAGTGATCAGACCCTCTGGAGCTAATTGTGTCCAGTAGCCTAAGAAGCAGAGCCTTTAACTCACAGAAGTAGGTCTGCTTCTCTCCCCTCAGTCCCACGAAGCAGGGAGCCTGTTTCCAGCAGTGCTCCCTGAAAACAATAAACCTAACAGAAAGTCTTTTCTAGAGAAACTCTGTAGAGCTCCCCTAGTGTGTGTCCAGTCTCTCTGGGCACAGAATCTAACTGAGGTCTGGAGGAGGGGCATAGAGGGAGGAGCCAGTTCACACCCATTTAAAGTCTTAAAGTGCCCATGTCTCCTGCGGATCCCGTCTATATCGCCATGGTCCTTTTGGAGTCCCCAGATCCTCTAGGACGAAGGAGAAATATTAATGCTGTATTCCATGATCTGCAGAGTGGGAGATTGTGGATTGCATTTGGAAACCCCCCCTTTAGAAATCCTGCTTTGCCGTTGCAATTGGGCACTGCGGAACCCTTGTGGCGCCATATAAATAAAGGATAATAATACTAATAATAATATTACTAAATAGTTTTTATATTAAGATTGACTGCACAATTTTAAGATGGATACAATGCCCTTATCTGGATAAAGCCAAATGTCTATATTGCAATGCATTATTGCTTTCAGTATCAATTGGTCCATGGACGTAAAGTTATTTATTGTTAATAATTTGCATGTTTTATTTTTTGGAGGGAGGTGGATTATTGTGCTGGTTTTAAGGCCTGTATACACTAGGGGGTCTATTCATGTAAGAATGTGATGTTTATGTTTAACTTATCACTAAACATCACATTCTTATTTCAGGTTTTTTTTCAGATTTCTAACGCAATTCATTAATACTTACCTATTCCCTGATGCGATGCGGTATTAGGCTGTTCCGCGATCCCGGCTTCCCCAGTCTTCTCTCTTCATACCGCGGCTGGGGGCTTCTGCACATGCGCAGTGTCATCTGCGCATGCGTCGGGGAAACGAGACCTCGAGCGGCGGGCAAGGGCAGCAAGGAGGAGGTGACACGGCATATGCAAATGCATATGCCCTGGGCTCCTCTGATTGGCTCTTGTCACGGAAGGGGGCGGGGAGAAGTCAGGAGATGGACGTCTTCACTGCTCTTCTCCTGTACAAGCCTCCCCATCGCCTGTCTGAGATGGCGATGGGGTTTTGCGAAGGGTAACGGAAAGCTGGGCTTTCCGTTCCTACATGAATTGCAGTCACCGTACAAACGTATGGTGATGCAATTCAGCCACAGAGCGGTGGTGCCGCTGGGGAAGTCAGGGACTTCTCCACGGTAACCCGCTCTGTGAATTGCGGTAAGCAGAGAAAAGCCCTGTTTACCGCAAAACAGGGCTTTTCTCTGCTGCATGAATAGACCCCTAGGTGATTTGCTCCAGGAGCAACTAGAGATGAGCGGGTTCGGTTTCTCTGAATCCGAACCCGCCAGAACTTCATGTTTTTTTTCACGGGTCCGAGCGACTCGGATCTTCCCGCCTTGCTCGGTTAACCCGAGCGCGCCCGAACGTCATCATGACGCTGTCGGATTCTCGCGAGGCTCGGATTCTATCGCGAGACTCGGATTCTATATAAGGAGCCGCGCGTCGCCGCCATTTTCACACGTGCATTGAGATTGATAGGGAGAGGACGTGGCTGGCGTCCTCTCCGTTTAGAATAGATTAGAGAGACACTTGATTTACTAATTTTGGGGAGCATTAGGAGTACTCAGTACAGTGCAGAGTTTTGCTGATAGTGACCAGTGACCACCAGTTTTATTTATAATCCGTTCTCTGCCTGAAAAAAGCGATACACAGCACACAGTGACTCAGTCACATACCATATCTGTGTGCACTGCTCAGGCTCAGGCCAGTGTGCTGCATCATCTATTATCTATATATAATATTATATATATCTGTCTGACTGCTCAGCTCACACAGCTTATAATTGTGGGGGAGACTGGGGAGCACTACTGCAGTGCCAGTTATAGGTTATAGCAGGAGCCAGGAGTACATAATATATTATATAGTGAGTGACCACCAGACACACAGTGCAGTTTATTTAATATATCCGTTCTCTGCCTGAAAAAAGCGATACACACAGTGACTCAGTCAGTCACATACCATATCTGTGTGCACTGCTCAGGCTCAGGCCAGTGTGCTGCATCATCTATATATATTATATATCTGTCTGACTGCTCAGCTCACACAGCTTATAATTGTGGGGGAGACTGGGGAGCACTACTGCAGTGCCAGTTATAGGTTATAGCAGGAGCCAGGAGTACATAATATTATATTAAAATTAAACAGTGCACACTTTTGCTGCAGGAGTGCCACTGCCAGTGTGACTAGTGACCAGTGACCTGACCACCAGTATATATAATATTAGTAGTATACTATCTCTTTATCAACCAGTCTATATTAGCAGCAGACACAGTACAGTGCGGTAGTTCACGGCTGTGGCTACCTCTGTGTCGGCACTCGGCAGCCCGTCCATAATTGTATATACCACCTAACCGTGGTTTTTTTTTCTTTCTTTATACATACATACTAGTTACGAGTATACTATCTCTTTATCAACCAGTCTATATATTAGCAGCAGACACAGTACAGTGCGGTAGTTCACGGCTGTGGCTACCTCTGTGTCGGCACTCGGCAGCCCGTCCATAATTGTATATACCACCTAACCGTGGTTTTTTTTTCTTTCTTTATACATACATACTAGTTACGAGTATACTATCTCTTTATCAACCAGTCTATATATTAGCAGCAGACACAGTACAGTGCGGTAGTTCACGGCTGTGGCTACCTCTGTGTCGGCACTCGGCAGCCCGTCCATAATTGTATATACCACCTAACCGTGGTTTTTTTTTCTTTCTTTATACATACATACTAGTTACGAGTATACTATCTCTTTATCAACCAGTCTATATATTAGCAGCAGACACAGTACAGTGCGGTAGTTCACGGCTGTGGCTACCTCTGTGTCGGCACTCGGCAGCCCGTCCATAATTGTATATACCACCTAACCGTGGTTTTTTTTTCTTTCTTTATACATACATACTAGTTACGAGTATACTATCTCTTTATCAACCAGTCTATATATTAGCAGCAGACACAGTACAGTGCGGTAGTTCACGGCTGTGGCTACCTCTGTGTCGGCACTCGGCAGCCCGTCCATAATTGTATATACCACCTAACCGTGGTTTTTTTTTCTTTCTTTATACATACATACTAGTTACGAGTATACTATCTCTTTATCAACCAGTCTATATTAGCAGCAGACACAGTACAGTGCGGTAGTTCACGGCTGTGGCTACCTCTGTGTCGGCACTCGGCAGCCCGTCCATAATTGTATATACCACCTAACCGTGGTTTTTTTTTCTTTCTTTATACATACATACTAGTTACGAGTATACTATCTCTTTATCAACCAGTCTATATATTAGCAGCAGACACAGTACAGTGCGGTAGTTCACGGCTGTGGCTACCTCTGTGTCGGCACTCGGCAGCCCGTCCATAATTGTATATACCACCTAACCGTGGTTTTTTTTTCTTTCTTTATACATACATACTAGTTACGAGTATACTATCTCTTTATCAACCAGTCTATATATTAGCAGCAGACACAGTACAGTGCGGTAGTTCACGGCTGTGGCTACCTCTGTGTCGGCACTCGGCAGCCCGTCCATAATTGTATATACCACCTAACCGTGGTTTTTTTTTCTTTCTTTATACATACATACTAGTTACGAGTATACTATCTCTTTATCAACCAGTCTATATATTAGCAGCAGACACAGTACAGTGCGGTAGTTCACGGCTGTGGCTACCTCTGTGTCGGCACTCGGCAGCCCGTCCATAATTGTATATACCACCTAACCGTGGTTTTTTTTTCTTTCTTTATACATACATACTAGTTACGAGTATACTATCTCTTTATCAACCAGTCTATATTAGCAGCAGACACAGTACAGTGCGGTAGTTCACGGCTGTGGCTACCTCTGTGTCGGCACTCGGCAGCCCGTCCATAATTGTATATACCACCTAACCGTGGTTTTTTTTTCTTTCTTTATACATACATACTAGTTACGAGTATACTATCTCTTTATCAACCAGTCTATATATTAGCAGCAGACACAGTACAGTGCGGTAGTTCACGGCTGTGGCTACCTCTGTGTCGGCACTCGGCAGCCCGTCCATAATTGTATATACCACCTAACCATGGTTTTTTTTCTTTCTTTATACATACATACTAGTTACGAGTATACTATCTCTTTATCAACCAGTCTATATATTAGCAGCAGACACAGTACAGTGCGGTAGTTCACGGCTGTGGCTACCTCTGTGTCGGCACTCGGCAGCCCGTCCATAATTGTATATACCACCTAACCGTGGTTTTTTTTTCTTTCTTTATACATACATACTAGTTACGAGTATACTATCTCTTTATCAACCAGTCTATATATTAGCAGCAGACACAGTACAGTGCGGTAGTTCACGGCTGTGGCTACCTCTGTGTCGGCACTCGGCAGCCCGTCCATAATTGTATACTAGTATCCAATCCATCCATCTCCATTGTTTACCTGAGGTGCCTTTTAGTTGTGCCTATTAAAATATGGAGAACAAAAATGTTGAGGTTCCAAAATTAGGGAAAGATCAAGATCCACTTCCACCTCGTGCTGAAGCTGCTGCCACTAGTCATGGCCGAGACGATGAAATGCCAGCAACGTCGTCTGCCAAGGCCGATGCCCAATGTCATAGTACAGAGCATGTCAAATCCAAAACACCAAATATCAGTAAAAAAAGGACTCCAAAACCTAAAATAAAATTGTCGGAGGAGAAGCGTAAACTTGCCAATATGCCATTTACCACACGGAGTGGCAAGGAACGGCTGAGGCCCTGGCCTATGTTCATGGCTAGTGGTTCAGCTTCACATGAGGATGGAAGCACTCAGCCTCTCGCTAGAAAAATGAAAAGACTCAAGCTGGCAAAAGCAGCACAGCAAAGAACTGTGCATTCTTCGAAATCCCAAATCCACAAGGAGAGTCCAATTGTGTCGGTTGCGATGCCTGACCTTCCCAACACTGGACGTGAAGAGCATGCACCTTCCACCATTTGCACGCCCCCTGCAAGTGCTGGAAGGAGCACCCGCAGTCCAGTTCCTGATAGTCAGATTGAAGATGTCAGTGTTGAAGTACACCAGGATGAGGAGGATATGGGTGTTGCTGGCGCTGGGGAGGAAATTGACCAGGAGGATTCTGATGGTGAGGTGGTTTGTTTAAGTCAGGCACCCGGGGAGACACCTGTTGTCCGTGGGAGGAATATGGCCGTTGACATGCCAGGTGAAAATACCAACAAAATCAGCTCTTCGGTGTGGAGGTATTTCACCAGAAATGCGGACAACAGGTGTCAAGCCGTGTGTTCCCTTTGTCAAGCTGTAATAAGTAGGGGTAAGGACGTTAACCACCTCGGAACATCCTCCCTTATACGTCACCTGCAGCGCATTCATAATAAGTCAGTGACAAGTTCAAAAACTTTGGGTGACAGCGGAAGCAGTCCACTGACCAGTAAATCCCTTCCTCTTGTAACCAAGCTCACGCAAACCACCCCACCAACTCCCTCAGTGTCAATTTCCTCCTTCCCCAGGAATGCCAATAGTCCTGCAGGCCATGTCACTGGCAATTCTGACGAGTCCTCTCCTGCCTGGGATTCCTCCGATGCATCCTTGCGTGTAACGCCTACTGCTGCTGGCGCTGCTGTTGTTGCCGCTGGGAGTCGATGGTCATCCCAGAGGGGAAGTCGTAAGCCCACTTGTACTACTTCCAGTAAGCAATTGACTGTTCAACAGTCCTTTGCGAGGAAGATGAAATATCACAGCAGTCATCCTACTGCAAAGCGGATAACTGAGTCCTTGACAACTATGTTGGTGTTAGACGTGCGTCCGGTATCCGCCGTTAGTTCACAGGGAACTAGACAATTTATTGAGGCAGTGTGCCCCCATTACCAAATACCATTTAGGTTCCACTTCTCTAGGCAGGCGATACCGAGAATGTACACGGACGTCAGAAAAAGACTCACCAGTGTCCTAAAAAATGCAGTTGTACCCAATGTCCACTTAACCACGGACATGTGGACAAGTGGAGCAGGGCAGGGTCAGGACTATATGACTGTGACAGCCCACTGGGTAGATGTATGGACTCCCGCCGCAAGAACAGCAGCGGCGGCACCAGTAGCAGCATCTCGCAAACGCCAACTCTTTCCTAGGCAGGCTACGCTTTGTATCACCGCTTTCCAGAATACGCACACAGCTGAAAACCTCTTACGGCAACTGAGGAAGATCATCGCGGAATGGCTTACCCCAATTGGACTCTCCTGTGGATTTGTGGCATCGGACAACGCCAGCAATATTGTGTGTGCATTAAATATGGGCAAATTCCAGCACGTCCCATGTTTTGCACATACCTTGAATTTGGTGGTGCAGAATTTTTTAAAAAACGACAGGGGCGTGCAAGAGATGCTGTCGGTGGCCAGAAAAATTGCGGGACACTTTCGGCGTACAGGCACCACGTACAGAAGACTGGAGCACCACCAAAAACTACTGAACCTGCCCTGCCATCATCTGAAGCAAGAAGTGGTAACGAGGTGGAATTCAACCCTCTATATGCTTCAGAGGTTGGAGGAGCAGCAAAAGGCCATTCAAGCCTATACAATTGAGCACGATATAGTAGGTGGAATGCACCTGTCTCAAGTGCAGTGGAGAATGATTTCAACGTTGTGCAAGGTTCTGATGCCCTTTGAACTTGCCACACGTGAAGTCAGTTCAGACACTGCCAGCCTGAGTCAGGTCATTCCCCTCATCAGGCTTTTGCAGAAGAAGCTGGAGGCATTGAAGAAGGAGCTAAAAGGGAGCGATTCCGCTAGGCATGTGGGACTTGTGGATGCAGCCCTTAATTCGCTTAACAAGGATTCACGGGTGGTCAATCTGTTGAAATCAGAGCACTACATTTTGGCCACCGTGCTCGATCCTAGATTTAAAGCCTACCTTGGATCTCTCTTTCCGGCAGACACAGGTCTGCTGGGGTTGAAAGACCTGCTGGTGACAAAATTGTCAAGTCAAGCGGAACGCGACCTGTCAACATCTCCTCCTTCACATTCTCCCGCAACTGGGGGTGCGAGGAAAAGGCTCAGAATTCCGAGCCCACCCGCTGGCGGTGATGCAGGGCAGTCTGGAGCGACTGCTGATGCTGACATCTGGTCCGGACTGAAGGACCTGACAACGATTACGGACATGTCGTCTACTGTCACTGCATATGATTCTCTCAACATTGATAGAATGGTGGAGGATTATATGAGTGACCGCATCCAAGTAGGCACGTCACACAGTCCGTACTTATACTGGCAGGAAAAAGAGGCAATTTGGAGGCCCTTGCACAAACTGGCTTTATTCTACCTAAGTTGCCCTCCCACAAGTGTGTACTCCGAAAGAGTGTTTAGTGCCGCCGCTCACCTTGTCAGCAATCGGCGTACGAGGTTACATCCAGAAAATGTGGAGAAGATGATGTTCATTAAAATGAATTATAATCAATTCCTCCGCGGAGACATTGACCAGCAGCAATTGCCTCCACAAAGTACACAGGGAGCTGAGATGGTGGATTCCAGTGGGGACGAATTGATAATCTGTGAGGAGGGGGATGTACACGGTGATATATCGGAGGGTGAAGATGAGGTGGACATCTTGCCTCTGTAGAGCCAGTTTGTGCAAGGAGAGATTAATTGCTTCTTTTTTGGGGGGGGTCCAAACCAACCCGTCATATCAGTCACAGTCGTGTGGCAGACCCTGTCACTGAAATGATGGGTTGGTTAAAGTGTGCATGTCCTGTTTTGTTTATACAACATAAGGGTGGGTGGGAGGGCCCAAGGACAATTCCATCTTGCACCTCTTTTTTCTTTTCTTTTTCTTTGCATCATGTGCTGATTGGGGAGGGTTTTTTGGAAGGGACATCCTGCGTGACACTGCAGTGCCACTCCTAGATGGGCCCGGTGTTTGTGTCGGCCACTAGGGTCGCTAATCTTACTCACACAGTCAGCTACCTCATTGCGCCTCTTTTTTTCTTTGCGTCATGTGCTGTTTGGGGAGGGTTTTTTGGAAGGGACATCCTGCGTGACACTGCAGTGCCACTCCTAGATGGGCCCGGTGTTTGTGTCGGCCACTAGGGTCGCTAATCTTACTCACACAGCTACCTCATTGCGCCTCTTTTTTTCTTTGCGTCATGTGCTGTTTGGGGAGGGTTTTTTGGAAGGGACATCCTGCGTGACACTGCAGTGCCACTCCTAGATGGGCCCGGTGTTTGTGTCGGCCACTAGGGTCGCTAATCTTACTCACACAGCTACCTCATTGCGCCTCTTTTTTTCTTTGCGTCATGTGCTGTTTGGGGAGGGTTTTTTGGAAGGGCCATCCTGCGTGACACTGCAGTGCCACTCCTAGATGGGCCCGGTGTTTGTGTCGGCCACTAGGGTCGCTAATCTTACTCACACAGCTACCTCATTGCGCCTCTTTTTTTCTTTGCGTCATGTGCTGTTTGGGGAGGGTTTTTTGGAAGGGACATCCTGCGTGACACTGCAGTGCCACTCCTAGATGGGCCCGGTGTTTGTGTCGGCCACTAGGGTCGCTTATCTTACTCACACAGCGACCTCGGTGCAAATTTTAGGACTAAAAATAATATTGTGAGGTGTGAGGTATTCAGAATAGACTGAAAATGAGTGTAAATTATGGTTTTTGAGGTTAATAATACTTTGGGATCAAAATGACCCCCAAATTCTATGATTTAAGCTGTTTTTTAGTGTTTTTTGAAAAAAACACCCGAATCCAAAACACACCCGAATCCGACAAAAAAAATTCGGTGAGGTTTTGCCAAAACGCGTTCGAACCCAAAACACGGCCGCGGAACCGAACCCAAAACCAAAACACAAAACCCGAAAAATTTCAGGCGCTCATCTCTAGGAGCAACATCGCCTAGCGTGTCCCCTTCCTGGCCACCCAACATGGGCATACACACTGTGCGATATCACTAACCATATCGCACAGAGACGTAATGCCGAGGCCGGCCCAAACATGCAGCGTCTGATATTGTCAGATTGAGCTGCATGCACAGACGATGGAGGGGGTCGTTAATGACCCCCGTGACCGTGCAGTGGCATACACACTGAGTAATGTAGTAAGAGATATCGCTCCGGAGAGTACAAATGAGCAGTGGTGCACGCGGGGTGGGGGGGTTCTGAGTACCCAGAAACACCCACCCCCCCCACCCCCCGATGTACCAATTTGGCAACCCATGTCCAGGGGTTCTGAGTACCCAGAAACCCCCCCCCCCCCCGATGGATCAATTTGGCAACCCATGTTCAGAGCTCCCCAGCCACTGCCAGTGTCGCTGTCAGTGGCGCCAGCGTTTGTAATAGGCAGCCGCAACTACTTAAGGGCGTCGGGACCTGAACCAGTTACCGCACATGCTATAGTGCGACCCCGTTCTGCTTACAGCAGTGTGGCCATTATTACTATTCCTCCTCTCCCGGCTCTGCTCCCCATTTCTCCAGGCTCTGCACAGCTTCCACGCCGGCCACCCTGTGCCTCTCCCGATGGCAGCAGCAAGACATGCCCTCCGCATTCACCTTCTTATCTCAGTGGAGATGGCCAGAGTAGCTTCCGTCAACTGTCAACTGCTGTATAATGTGAGTCCCACAGCAGGTGAGAGGCAGCCGGAGAAGGCCAGGGGGGCTTCTCTGTGGCCGCTGGAGACGGTAGGGGTGCCTGGCCAGGGAGTATAATACCAGTAAGGTGGACAGGGAGAAGTTAATTACTCAGCTGGCAACAGGTACACCGAGAGGAGTCAGCTCACACCTCACAGTGCTTTATACAGTCCCTAATCCTGGCACAGGACCTGGGAAGAGAATCTGGGGAACTTGGACCTTACTGCAGATCACAGGGTAGAGTCACAGATATCACCTCCAAAGTACAGTAGGTAGTGGTACATGTCAGATTTGCAGAGGGTCAGAGGTGCTCCCTAAAGTACTGACATGCTGGGAGGTGGGGGTGTCATCAAAAGGTGTTGACATGCTTAGTTCAGTGGTCGTGTGTGCACCTAACATAAAATCTGTAGTTCTGCTCATGTTGAAGTGCCTTCCCCCTAAAGTGTTGTCAAGTTGGGGTTAATAGATGTCCCCCCGAAAAAAAATTGTTTACTGCTCATAGGAACCACCTATACTGTGTGGTGACCTGCTGTGGTGGTCATATGTGCCCCCTATAATGTATGGCATTCTGAAGTGTTCATAGCTGCCCCCTGCAATGTGTTCTCTGATGATGGGTTAAATAAACTCGAAACGTTAGAAAGCACAATATAATCTCAGTGTCTTATGTTCCTGTATGAAGTCTATGGAGTTGCATTTGCTCTGGGAGATATGTTATGGGAATGCAGACCATCTTGGATTTGTGTATGTATGTGTGTGGTTGTGTGTGTGTGTGTGTGTGTGTGTGTGTGTATATATATATATATATATAGCTATAGCTGTATACTGCTCCGGCACTTCAGGCCTCCCCCACAGGGTATAACTCGCTCTGGTTCCCTCCCCAGAGATCACATCCCTTGTATTGTATATCCAAAATCAGAGGCGGCACTCAGAGACTGGTGTATAAACACGAATGCTGTATTATATATATAGCAGAGTTGTGTGCATACCTCCCAACTGTCCTACATTCGGACTGTCCTGCTGTCCCATCCGTGGGCCACAATATCCCGCTGTTTGTGGGGGGGGGGCAGTTGGGGGGAGCACACAGCGCTGCTCAACACAGCTCTGCATATCATATCAGACATATATATATATATATATATAGAGAGAGAGAGAGAGAGTGTGTGTGTGTGTATATATATATATACACACACACGGAAACCCCTCCCATAAAAATCCTACGTTTTCCCCTGATGAGCGATATCTCTTACTATATCACCCAGTGTGTACGGGCCTATTTTCTACACAGAACACAAATGCAGAAGTTATTTTAGTAAACAGTATTAAATAAGCATCTGATTAGCTGAAAACAGTACTTTGTGGAAGCCATTACCCACTGGTGTAAAAATAAGGCTTTTGATCTGTAGCATTGGTGGTACAGATGCGAGTTTTGGACATTGCCTGCTCTTTTTAACTGTGGGCCTGATTCAGAGATGTACATAAACCCAGTGATTTACATACATCTTTGTGGAGGGTGGCTGGGCATGTGCAGGACCTGTTTTGTGCATGTGCAGACAGGTTTATCTTTTTCTTCACACAGCTTTATTGCTCCTATGTTACTATGATCAATTCCATTAATGTTATTGAGTCATTTTTACATTTGTTATTTAAAACATTATGAGGGGAATTACCCCCTATATATTTTAATGACTGAAACGCAAGAACCTATTTTGTATTAAGTTGAAGATCATTTTATTGTTGCTTAAAAAGTTGAATAACTGAAAATTTTAAATAAAGTATATAAAGTCTTAAGCACTGTATTGTCCAAAGCTCTTTAAGAATTGTTTAATTCTCAGAATTACGGTAACATAACATACTGTAACCAGGGAGAATTGTATTGTGATTTTGTGAGCACTCTTTTAAACACCCATTTCCTAGCAGGATATGAATTCTTAATACATGTTTTTAGATTAGGATACAGATAGTTAATTCTCACCAATGTGGTTTATATTAGGTACTGGATTCTTTTTATTCTTTTTGCTTATTTTATTCTTTGCATTTTCCAGTTGCTAAGAGACCATTTTTACTTTGTGAACCTTTAAGCATTTAAATGATGACAGCATCCATACCACAATGATAACCTAAGACTGCATATTACCACTGTAAAGATCACATGTTGCCAGTACATTAAAGGAGACATTTATTAGGCTTGTGCAGCAGTCTCCTGCACTGCACCTATTTCTAGTGACCCTGTGTTGTAAAAGGACAAGTGTAAAGAAAGATAGACATTGGTGATATCCAGTGCCGTAACTAGACATTTTAGCGTTTTAGCGCTGTGTGCAAGAAATGGCCTTGGCGCCCCCCCTCTATGCAAAACAGGGGTAGTGTGCGCCGCAGGCGCGCCAAAAATATATAGGGGCGTTGCTACATGACGAAGGGGTGTGGTTACAAAATAATACCAATTCATATTACGGTGCACAGTAGTCTCTATTATTCAAATGACGCCACACAGTAGCGCCACTACACCAGGTAGAGCCCCTTTTACACATTATGGCGGACAGATTCCCCTTTTAACACATTACGGCAGACAGCGTCCCCTTTTTACACATTACGACAGGCAGAGTGCCCTTTTTACACAATACGGCAGACTGTCCCCCTTTTTACACATTACGACAGGCAGTGTCCCCTTTTTACACATTACGTCACCCAGTCCCCTTTTTTACACATTACGTCAGCCAGAGTCCACCTTTTACACATTACGGCAGACAGAGTCCCCCTTTTTACACATTACAGCAGCCAGCCCCCCTTTTTACACATTATGGCAGCCAGTCCCACTTTTTAAACATTACGGCAGCAAGTCCCCCTTTTTACACATTATGGCAGCCAGCGTCCCCTTATTACACATTACGGCAGATAGCGTCCCTTTATTACACATTACGGCAGACAGCGTCCCCCTTTTTACACATTACAGCAGACAGCATCCCCCTTTTTACACATTACGGCAGACAGCGTCCCCTTTTTACACATTACGGCAGACAGCGTCCCCCTTATTACACATTACGGCAGACGGCGTCCCCCTTTTTACACATTATGGCAGACAGCATCCCCCTTTTTACACATTACAGCAGAGTCTCCCTTTTTACACATTACGTCAGCCAGTCCCCTTTTTTACACATTACGTCAGCCAGAGTCCACCTATTACACATTACGGCAGACAGAGTCCCCCTTTTTACACATTAAGGCAGCCAGTCCCACTTTTTAAACATTACGGCAGCCAGTCCCCCTTTTTACACATTACGGCAGCCAGCGTCCCCTTATTACACATTACGGCAGATAGCGTCCCCCTTTTTACACATTACGGCAGATAGCGTCCCCCTTTTTACACATTACGGCAGATAGTCCCTACACACACACACACACACACACACACACACACACACACACATTGTCCCATCCAGTGACTACACACACACACGGCCTGTCCCCTCCAGTCACTACACACACACAGCGTCCCCTCCAGTCACACCACACACACACACACACACACACACACACACCACTCCCCACCCGTCCCCCGGTCCCCAATGTGTTACCTCCAGTAGAGCTGTAGCAGAGATGGACGCCGACAGACCAAACAGCAAATTCGGGGACGAGGCCTAATCGCGGACCCATGGCCATGCCCCCTTTCAGCACCGATAGGCGGACTGGGAGAGGAGGTGGCGCAGGACCGGACATACAGCAATCTCATCCAGCGTCCTGATCCGCTGCTGCAGCTACAGTACTCCTGCAGAAAAGCACTGAGCAGCATTTAAAAGTACTATGGGCCTAATTCAGAGTTGATTGCAGAAGCAAATTTGTTAGCAGTTGGGCAAAACCATGTACACTGTAGGGGGGCCAGATAAAACATGTGCAGAGAGAGTTATATTTGGGTGGGGTGTGTTCAAACTGAAATCTAAATTGCAGTGTAAAAATAAAGCAGCCAGTATTTACCCTGCACAGAAACAAATAACCCGCCCAAATCTAACTCTCTCTGCGCAAATTTTATATCTGCCACACCCGCAGTGCACAGTTTATCGCAGCGTCGCAATCAGGTCAGAAGTGCGCATCCGCCGGTGCCGCAGTGCGCCGGCGCATGCCCGACAGCCGAAGGCTGTCGCTGCGCTACGATCGCCTCTGCCTGATTGAAAGGCAGAGGCGGTCGCTGGGCGGGGGGGAGGGGGGGCGGAACGGCGGTGTTTGCCCGCCATTTCGCCGGACCGTGCGGGGGGCGGGCCGCAGCGGCTGTGTGACGTCACAGTCTGCACTGTATGATGGACTTTGTTGTCTATGTCTTGATATGCCCATGTGGTTTATATTATGTGGGTATGACCAAAAGATGCTTTCGTGACAGGATGGGCAATCATAGGTCTTCTATTAGAGCAGTAGTGCAGAATGGGACATCAGACAAACCGTTAGCCTTGCATTTTATGCAAATGGGTAACTCTATCGCAAGCCTTAAATGGATGTTGGTTGACCACGTACCAAAGCCATGACATGGCGGAGATCGGTTATCAGCATTACGCAAATGTGAAGCCAAATGGATTTTCGAATTGGACACTTTGATCCCGAGAGGGTTGAACGAGTCAAATCCTTATTATATCTTTTTGACGTAAAATGAATTTATCAGCAAGATTTTTTTGGATTGGCTATGTATATTTATTTTATTTCATTTTTTGAAAATGACCAGGAATTTATAAACTTTAAGAGTTTATATTATATTAACTTATGTGTATGTCTTTTATGTGTGTTATATAATTGTCACTTAGGGTGTGTCTACTTCAGGTTTACTACCCCCCTTCTTTACAGCATGCTCGCCATTACTATTTGCTGCTAAATGAAGTATTCTATTTTTCTCATACGTCCTAGAGGATGCTGGGGACTCCAAAAGGACCATGGGGTATAGACGGGATCCGCAGGAGACATGGGCACTTTAAGACTTTGAATGGGTGTGAACTGGCTCCTCCCTCTATGCCCCTCCTCCAGACTCCAGTTAGATTCTGTGCCCAGAGAGACTGGACACACAACAGGGGAGCTCTCCTGAGTTTCTCTGTAAAATACTTTATTTAGGTTTATTATTTTCAGGGAGCACTGCTGGCAACAGGCTCCCTGCTTCGTGGGACTGAGGGGAGAGAAGCAGACCTACTTCTGTGAGTTAAAGGCTCTGCTTCTTAGGCTACTGGACACCATTAGATCCAGAGGGTCTGATCACTTGGTATAGCCTAGCTGCTCGTTCCCGAAGCCGCGCCCCCCCCCCCCCCCCCCCCCACCTCACAGAGCCAGAAGAAAAAAGCCAGGTGAGTAACCGAAGTACAGAAGACTTCAGGAAAGACGGCAGAAGACTTCAGTGTCTCTGAGGTACCGCGCAGCGATCGCGCTGCGCGCCATTGCTCCCACACACTAGCGGCACTACAAGGGTGCAGGCCTCAGGTATTAGCCTGGCAAAGAGGTATACAGTGCACAGGCACTGTATACAGACCCCCCGCCAGTATAAAAATTCCAAAAAGTAGCGGGACTGAAGCGCGCTGATAAGGGGGCGTGGTTTAGCCCTCACTGCTCTATCCAGCGCCATTTTCTCCTCACAAAGACGATGGCCCCGCCAAAACACTGATGAACAGCTCACAGTGTAAAACGGGGGGGGGGGGGCACAGTGGTTTAGTGCAATATAGGTGGAAAAATAAAGCACTATATACATAATGAGCGTGTGGAAAATGAGCTGGTAAACGTTTTCTGTGTTTTCCCTGTCAGATACTGGGATCTACTCCTTATAGTCAGTGTAATGTTGGTGGGTGTTTAGTACACGTGTGTCGACATGTCTGTGTGCTCTGCTGCAAACGGCTAGGGGAATCCCTCTGTCGGCACCGCCGACTCCTGATGGTACTTGATTCATGAAATTAAGTGTCTGCATGTCAATAGTGGTATGTTTTTCCAAAAGAAAACGCTATATGGGAGACACAGGCATGTGTGGAGTGACCCTGTCAGCACCAACTAATCTGCTGCGTAAAAATTAACATGATAATGTGATGCATTTCAAAAAGCTATACCTGTATATATATATGTATGGTACGGTTGCATTGATCTGTGGCTCGAGCACAGACGTAGTAATGCTTGTGGGGGCGTAATATTAATAATATATATATATATTTCCCTCAGACCCCTCGGGGACCTAAAAATTTTATTTTGCCCAGTTAGTACTCCCTGTTGTCGACACGAATACTATGTCTTATGTCGACCATAATGTTTCCTGATTAGATCCACAACATCAGCATTCAGTACATGTTTCATACACATTAAGAACGTATTAATGTCACTAGGGACCCTGCTGTTCCTGACAAAATATATATATATGAGATATGTATATATAGATATATATGTGTGTGTATATGTGTATTTAAATGTGTATATTTATAAAAAAAAATAATATTTTTATAATGAATGCTGAAGTAAACTTTTCCTTCTCATGTGCTGGTCGCTCAGTTGAATAACTCTAGGTCAGCCGGGACAAGATGGTTTCAAATCATCACGAGTAGTCCGAGTGTTTATTCTTTTCCCGCCGTGGATAGAATAAAGTGAGAGTCAACCCCTGTTCTGCACGGGGCCCTGTCACAAAGGATCGTTTACAGGAAGCTAAGTGATATTTTAATTATATGCTTGGATTATACTTGCATTGCATGTGCAGGGGAAAGTGCTTGTATTCAGGAATGGTCGGTTACTTTGTCATCCGATATAATTACCCTGGGGAGAGATGTGATACTCTTTAAGTTGGGTCATATCTAGAACATTGCAGCATATTGCCGTGCGACTACAAGGGATGGAACTCTTGGGTGCGCGGGCCACTTCCATGGCGGTCTCGGCTAGGAGGACGTTGTGGATTCACCAAAGGGATGCAAATGCTGACTCCGGAAAGAAGTGGAGTCTCTTCCCCATGAAGGTGAAGCCTGGTTTGGTGATGACCTTGTTAATATGCTCTCGGCAGGTGCCACGGGTAAGTCTACCTTCTTCCCCTGTGTTCCCTCACAACGGTTGGTGACGCATTGTTGTAGGATGCAGTAATTTCGAACGAATAGATAAAGATTCCCCTTTTCCTTGCAGTTAAAGGAAGGTAAAAAAGGTAAGAGGTCAGCTGCCTTTTCAGGTTCACAGGAGCAGAAATCATCCGTTGTTTTCTGCCACGTCCACCGCAGGACGTTGGGTCTATCTTGCGGGGGCCCACACCAGTGGGACCACGTCTAAAACTCTTCAGTCAGTCCTCAAAAGGACATGGACCAGTGAGTTAAGCATAGAATCCCTAGGGGAACATACGGGAGTTTCCAGGTGTTCCCCTCACCGATTTTTTTCACAATACAAGAGTGGTGTCAGGATCAGGTCATGGTCCTGCTGTTCCTGTTTAAAAAAAAGAAATAAAAAAAAAAGAAAGAGAAGAAGCTGTTATTCATGCTTTTTCGTGCTCCCGAGGCCGGACGGCTTGGTCGGACAAATCCCAATATTCCTGCTTAAACTCCATGAGGAAATCTCTCATGGCAGGGTTCTCCACTCTGAAAGAGGATGAGGGAGGTCTAGTTACGGTGTCTTCCACATTAGGCTTCCCTGAGGATTGTTGTTGCCATTTCACGAGGGTGATGGCGGTATGATGGGTTTCCTTCGATAATAAGGAGTCATAATTATTCTGTACTGGATCGCTCTCTGATTTACGGAGAGATTAAGAAGCCAAATGGTGCAAAACGTTGTTTTCTCCTTGACAGTTCTTCAACAACAGGACTTGCCAGAATCCCTGTTGGTCCCAATGACGCGGTGGTCGGCTTGGGCAATATCATTAGATGCAGTACTGAGGAGAGTTTATTTGCTTCCAAAAAAAAAGGGGAAGCTCTGAGAATTCAGAGTCTGGCAGACCAGCAACGGTGTCAATCCGTCAATACATTCAGTTGCTGAAAAAGATGGTTGCGGCCTACGAGGCCATTCAGTGAGCAGGTTGTAGGCCTGAGTGTTTAGCGGGACCTGTTGGACAAGTGGTCCGGATCCCACCTGGGATAATCATGGTTTCAAGACCAGTACCTCGCTCCTGGGGTAGCGACGCTATTCTCACTGAGGACAAGGGTCATGTTGGGATACTTGTTGCCTCATTAACGGTCTAAAGTTAAGGGCCGTTATAACAGTTTTCCGCAGACAATAACTGGAGAAGAAATGGCAAAAGCTAGAAAGATTTCCCGCTGGGCGACGAAAACATTTACGCGCTCTATCAGCGATGTTCGTTCCAAGAGTGGACAACCGGGAAGCAGACTTCCTCGGTGGACACGTTCTCTGTCCAGGAGGGTGAGTCTTCATCAAGCGGTTTTCACAGAAGTGACAAGTCTTTGGAGAATTCCGCAAATAGACAAGATGGCGTCTCGCCTCGACAAGAAACTTCAGAAATATTGTTCCAGGTCGAGGGTCCCTCAAGCGATAGCGGTGGACGTCCTAGTGCCCCCGTGGGTGTTTCGGTCGGTCTATGTGTTCCCTCCACTTCCACTTTTTCCAATGATGTTAAAGATAATGAGAGAAACAAAGGTTCAGGTGATACTCATTGTACCTGACTGGTCAAGGAGGGCTGGTGTCCGGATCTTCAGCAATTACTCATAGGAGGTCCCTGACTTCTTCCTCTGCGAGAGGATCTGTTATAGCAGTGGCCGTGTATGTTCCAAGACTTACCGCGGTTTCCATTGACGACTTGGAGATGGAACATCGGATCCCAGTCCGAAAGGATATTCCCAGTGAAGTCATCCCTACTCTTCTTCAGGCTGAAAAGAAGTAACGTCAAAACATTACCTCCATATTTGGAGGAAATTATGTGTCTTGGTGTGAATCCAAGAAGGTTCATACGGAAGAATTCCAGTTGGATCGTTTTCTCCATTCTTTTGTTACAAGATTGTGTGGATGCGATCTTAGGTTGGGCTCGATTAAGGTTCAGATTTCAGCCTTATCGGTTTTCTTCCAAAAACAATTGGCCTCCTTGCCGGAGTTTCAAATTTTCGTTAAAGGAGTCTTACACAGCCATCCTCCCTTGGTGACTCTGTGGCACCATGGGATCTTTACGTGGTGTTGCAGTTCCTGCAATTTCTTTGGTTAAACTTTTCAGTAGGGTTGAGTTGAAATTCCGCATTTGGAAAGTGGTCATGCGGTTGACCTTGGCATCCACAAGGCGGGTGTCTGAGTTCGCAGCTGGGTCTCACAAGAGCCCTGTTTAATCTTCCATGAAGATAGAGCGGAGTTGAGAACTCTGGTAGAGATGAGCGCCTGAAATTTTTCGGGTTTTGTGTTTTGGTTTTGGGTTCGGTTCCGCGGCCGTGTTTTGGGTTCGAACGCGTTTTGGCAAAACCTCACCGAATTTTTTTTGTCGGATTCGGGTGTGTTTTGGATTCGGGTGTTTTTTTCAAAAAACACTAAAAAACAGCTTAAATCATAGAATTTGGGGGTCATTTTGATCCCAAAGTATTATTAACCTCAAAAACCATAATTTACACTCATTTTCAGTCTATTCTGAATACCTCACACCTCACAATATTATTTTTAGTCCTAAAATTTGCACCGAGGTCGCTGTGTGAGGAAGATAAGCGACCCTAGTGGCCGACACAAACACCGGGCCCATCTAGGAGTGGCACTGCAGTGTCACGCAGGATGTCCCTTCCAAAAAACCCTCCCCAAACAGCACATGACGCAAAGAAAAAAAGAGGCGCAATGAGGTAGCTGTGTGAGTAAGATTAGCGACCCTAGTGGCCGACACAAACACCGGGCCCATCTAGGAGTGGCACTGCAGTGTCACGCAGGATGGCCCTTCCAAAAAACCCTCCCCAAACAGCACATGACGCAAAGAAAAAAAGAGGCGCAATGAGGTAGCTGTGTGAGTAAGATTAGCGACCCTAGTGGCCGACACAAACACCGGGCCCATCTAGGAGTGGCACTGCAGTGTCACGCAGGATGGCCCTTCCAAAAAACCCTCCCCAAACAGCACATGGCGCAAAGAAAAAAAGAGGCGCAATGAGGTAGCTGTGTGAGTAAGATTAGCGACGCTAGTGGCCGACACAAACACCGGGCCCATCTAGGAGTGGCACTGCAGTGTCACGCAGGATGTCCCTTCCAAAAAACCCTCCCCAAACAGCACATGACGCAAAGAAAAAAAGAGGCGCAATGAGGTAGCTGTGTGAGTAAGATTAGCGACCCTAGTGGCCGACACAAACACCGGGCCCATCTAGGAGTGGCACTGCAGTGTCACGCAGGATGTCCCTTCCAAAAAACCCTCCCCAAACAGCACATGACGCAAAGAAAAAAAGAGGCGCAATGAGGTAGCTGACTGTGTGAGTAAGATTAGCGACCCTAGTGGCCGACACAAACACCGGGCCCATCTAGGAGTGGCACTGCAGTGTCACGCAGGATGTCCCTTCCAAAAAACCCTCCCCAAACAGCACATGACGCAAAGAAAAAAAGAGGCGCAATGAGGTAGCTGTGTGAGTAAGATTAGCGACCCTAGTGGCCGACACAAACACCGGGCCCATCTAGGAGTGGCACTGCAGTGTCACGCAGGATGTCCCTTCCAAAAAACCCTCCCCAAACAGCACATGACGCAAAGAAAAAAAGAGGCGCAATGAGGTAGCTGTGTGAGTAAGATTAGCGACCCTAGTGGCCGACACAAACACCGGGCCCATCTAGGAGTGGCACTGCAGTGTCACGCAGGATGTCCCTTCCAAAAAACCCTCCCCAAACAGCACATGACGCAAAGAAAAAAAGAGGCGCAATGAGGTAGCTGACTGTGTGAGTAAGATTAGCGACCCTAGTGGCCGACACAAACACCGGGCCCATCTAGGAGTGGCACTGCAGTGTCACGCAGGATGTCCCTTCCAAAAAACCCTCCCCAAACAGCACATGACGCAAAGAAAAAAAGAGGCGCAATGAGGTAGCTGACTGTGTGAGTAAGATTAGCGACCCTAGTGGCCGACACAAACACCGGGCCCATCTAGGAGTGGCACTGCAGTGTCACGCAGGATGTCCCTTCCAAAAAACCCTCCCCAATCAGCACATGATGCAAAGAAAAAGAAAAGAAAAAAGAGGTGCAAGATGGAATTGTCCTTGGGCCCTCCCACCCACCCTTATGTTGTATAAACAAAACAGGACATGCACACTTTAACCAACCCATCATTTCAGTGACAGGGTCTGCCACACGACTGTGACTGATATGACGGGTTGGTTTGGACCCCCCCCAAAAAAGAAGCAATTAATCTCTCCTTGCACAAACTGGCTCTACAGAGGCAAGATGTCCACCTCATCTTCACCCTCCGATATATCACCGTGTACATCCCCCTCCTCACAGATTATCAATTCGTCCCCACTGGAATCCACCATCTCAGCTCCCTGTGTACTTTGTGGAGGCAATTGCTGCTGGTCAATGTCTCCGCGGAGTAATTGATTATAATTCATTTTAATGAACATCATCTTCTCCACATTTTCTGGATGTAACCTCGTACGCCGATTGCTGACAAGGTGAGCGGCGGCACTAAACACTCTTTCGGAGTACACACTTGTGGGAGGGCAACTTAGGTAGAATAAAGCCAGTTTGTGCAAGGGCCTCCAAATTGCCTCTTTTTCCTGCCAGTATAAGTACGGACTGTGTGACGTGCCTACTTGGATGCGGTCACTCATATAATCCTCCACCATTCTATCAATGTTGAGAGAATCATATGCAGTGACAGTAGACGACATGTCCGTAATCGTTGTCAGGTCCTTCAGTCCGGACCAGATGTCAGCATCAGCAGTCGCTCCAGACTGCCCTGCATCACCGCCAGCGGGTGGGCTCGGAATTCTGAGCCTTTTCCTCGCACCCCCAGTTGCGGGAGAATGTGAAGGAGGAGATGTTGACAGGTCGCGTTCCGCTTGACTTGACAATTTTGTCACCAGCAGGTCTTTCAACCCCAGCAGACCTGTGTCTGCCGGAAAGAGAGATCCAAGGTAGGCTTTAAATCTAGGATCGAGCACGGTGGCCAAAATGTAGTGCTCTGATTTCAACAGATTGACCACCCGTGAATCCTTGTTAAGCGAATTAAGGGCTGCATCCACAAGTCCCACATGCCTAGCGGAATCGCTCCCTTTTAGCTCCTTCTTCAATGCCTCCAGCTTCTTCTGCAAAAGCCTGATGAGGGGAATGACCTGACTCAGGCTGGCAGTGTCTGAACTGACTTCACGTGTGGCAAGTTCAAAGGGCATCAGAACCTTGCACAACGTTGAAATCATTCTCCACTGCACTTGAGACAGGTGCATTCCACCTACTATATCGTGCTCAATTGTATAGGCTTGAATGGCCTTTTGCTGCTCCTCCAACCTCTGAAGCATATAGAGGGTTGAATTCCACCTCGTTACCACTTCTTGCTTCAGATGATGGCAGGGCAGGTTCAGTAGTTTTTGGTGGTGCTCCAGTCTTCTGTACGTGGTGCCTGTACGCCGAAAGTGTCCCGCAATTTTTCTGGCCACCGACAGCATCTCTTGCACGCCCCTGTCGTTTTTTAAAAAATTCTGCACCACCAAATTCAAGGTATGTGCAAAACATGGGACGTGCTGGAATTTGCCCATATTTAATGCACACACAATATTGCTGGCGTTGTCCGATGCCACAAATCCACAGGAGAGTCCAATTGGGGTAAGCCATTCCGCGATGATCTTCCTCAGTTGCCGTAAGAGGTTTTCAGCTGTGTGCGTATTCTGGAAAGCGGTGATACAAAGCGTAGCCTGCCTAGGAAAGAGTTGGCGTTTGCGAGATGCTGCTACTGGTGCCGCCGCTGCTGTTCTTGCGGCGGGAGTCCATACATCTACCCAGTGGACTGTCACAGTCATATAGTCCTGACCCTGCCCTGCTCCACTTGTCCACATGTCCGTGGTTAAGTGGACATTGGGTACAACTGCATTTTTTAGGACACTGGTAAGTCTTTTTCTGACGTCCGTGTACATTCTCGGTATCGCCTGCCTAGAGAAGTGGAACCTAGATGGTATTTGGTAACGGGGGCACACTGCCTCAATAAATTGTCTAGTTCCCTGTCAACTAACGGCGGATACCGGACGCACGTCTAACACCAACATAGTTGTCAAGGACTCAGTTATCCGCTTTGCAGTAGGATGACTGCTGTGATATTTCATCTTCCTCGCAAAGGACTGTTGAACAGTCAATTGCTTACTGGAAGTAGTACAAGTGGGCTTACGACTTCCCCTCTGGGATGACCATCGACTCCCAGCGGCAACAACAGCAGCGCCAGCAGCAGTAGGCGTTACACGCAAGGATGCATCGGAGGAATCCCAGGCAGGAGAGGACTCGTCAGAATTGCCAGTGACATGGCCTGCAGGACTATTGGCATTCCTGGGAAAGGAGGAAATTGACACTGAGGGAGTTGGTGGGGTGGTTTGCGTGAGCTTGGTTACAAGAGGAAGGGATTTACTGGTCAGTGGACTGCTTCCGCTGTCACCCAAAGTTTTTGAACTTGTCACTGACTTATTATGAATGCGCTGCAGGTGACGTATAAGGGAGGATGTTCCGAGGTGGTTAACGTCCTTACCCCTACTTATTACAGCTTGACAAAGGGAACACACGGCTTGACACCTGTTGTCCGCATTTCTGGTGAAATACCTCCACACCGAAGAGCTGATTTTTTTTGTATTTTCACCTGGCATGTCAACGGCCATATTCCTCCCACGGACAACAGGTGTCTCCCCGGGTGCCTGACTTAAACAAACCACCTCACCATCAGAATCCTCCTGGTCAATTTCCTCCCCAGCGCCAGCAACACCCATATCCTCCTCATCCTGGTGTACTTCAACACTGACATCTTCAATCTGACTATCAGGAACTGGACTGCGGGTGCTCCTTCCAGCACTTGCAGGGGGCGTGCAAATGGTGGAAGGTGCATGCTCTTCACGTCCAGTGTTGGGAAGGTCAGGCATCGCAACCGACACAATTGGACTCTCCTTGTGGATTTGGGATTTCAAAGAACGCACAGTTCTTTGCGGTGCTTTTGCCAGCTTGAGTCTTTTCAGTTTTCTAGCGAGAGGCTGAGTGCTTCCATCCTCATGTGAAGCTGAACCACTAGCCATGAACATAGGCCAGGGCCTCAGCCGTTCCTTGCCACTCCGTGTGGTAAATGGCATATTGGCAAGTTTACGCTTCTCCTCCGACAATTTTATTTTAGGTTTTGGAGTCCTTTTTTTACTGATATTTGGTGTTTTGGTTTTGACATGCTCTGTACTATGCCATTGGGCATCGGCCTTGGCAGACGACGTTGCTGGCATTTCATCGTCTCGGCCATGACTAGTGGCAGCAGCTTCAGCACGAGGTGGAAGTGGATCTTGATCTTTCCCTAATTTTGGAACCTCAACATTTTTGTTCTCCATATTTTAATAGGCACAACTAAAAGGCACCTCAGGTAAACAATGGAGATGGATGGATTGGATACTAGTATACAATTATGGACGGGCTGCCGAGTGCCGACACAGAGGTAGCCACAGCCGTGAACTACCGCACTGTACTGTGTCTGCTGCTAATATATAGACTGGTTGATAAAGAGATAGTATACTCGTAACTAGTATGTATGTATAAAGAAAGAAAAAAAAACCACGGTTAGGTGGTATATACAATTATGGACGGGCTGCCGAGTGCCGACACAGAGGTAGCCACAGCCGTGAACTACCGCACTGTACTGTGTCTGCTGCTAATATATAGACTGGTTGATAAAGAGATAGTATACTCGTAACTAGTATGTATGTATAAAGAAAGAAAAAAAAACCACGGTTAGGTGGTATATACAATTATGGACGGGCTGCCGAGTGCCGACACAGAGGTAGCCACAGCCGTGAACTACCGCACTGTACTGTGTCTGCTGCTAATATAGACTGGTTGATAAAGAGATAGTATACTCGTAACTAGTATGTATGTATAAAGAAAGAAAAAAAAACCACGGTTAGGTGGTATATACAATTATGGACGGGCTGCCGAGTGCCGACACAGAGGTAGCCACAGCCGTGAACTACCGCACTGTACTGTGTCTGCTGCTAATATAGACTGGTTGATAAAGAGATAGTATACTCGTAACTAGTATGTATGTATAAAGAAAGAAAAAAAAACCACGGTTAGGTGGTATATACAATTATGGACGGGCTGCCGAGTGCCGACACAGAGGTAGCCACAGCCGTGAACTACCGCACTGTACTGTGTCTGCTGCTAATATATAGACTGGTTGATAAAGAGATAGTATACTCGTAACTAGTATGTATGTATAAAGAAAGAAAAAAAAACCACGGTTAGGTGGTATATACAATTATGGACGGGCTGCCGAGTGCCGACACAGAGGTAGCCACAGCCGTGAACTACCGCACTGTACTGTGTCTGCTGCTAATATAGACTGGTTGATAAAGAGATAGTATACTCGTAACTAGTATGTATGTATAAAGAAAGAAAAAAAAACCACGGTTAGGTGGTATATACAATTATGGACGGGCTGCCGAGTGCCGACACAGAGGTAGCCACAGCCGTGAACTACCGCACTGTACTGTGTCTGCTGCTAATATATAGACTGGTTGATAAAGAGATAGTATACTCGTAACTAGTATGTATGTATAAAGAAAGAAAAAAAAACCACGGTTAGGTGGTATATACAATTATGGACGGGCTGCCGAGTGCCGACACAGAGGTAGCCACAGCCGTGAACTACCGCACTGTACTGTGTCTGCTGCTAATATATAGACTGGTTGATAAAGAGATAGTATACTCGTAACTAGTATGTATGTATAAAGAAAGAAAAAAAAACCACGGTTAGGTGGTATATACAATTATGGACGGGCTGCCGAGTGCCGACACAGAGGTAGCCACAGCCGTGAACTACCGCACTGTACTGTGTCTGCTGCTAATATATAGACTGGTTGATAAAGAGATAGTATACTCGTAACTAGTATGTATGTATAAAGAAAGAAAAAAAAACCACGGTTAGGTGGTATATACAATTATGGACGGGCTGCCGAGTGCCGACACAGAGGTAGCCACAGCCGTGAACTACCGCACTGTACTGTGTCTGCTGCTAATATATAGACTGGTTGATAAAGAGATAGTATACTCGTAACTAGTATGTATGTATAAAGAAAGAAAAAAAAAACACGGTTAGGTGGTATATACAATTATGGACGGGCTGCCGAGTGCCGACACAGAGGTAGCCACAGCCGTGAACTACCGCACTGTACTGTGTCTGCTGCTAATATAGACTGGTTGATAAAGAGATAGTATACTCGTAACTAGTATGTATGTATAAAGAAAGAAAAAAAAACCACGGTTAGGTGGTATATACAATTATGGACGGGCTGCCGAGTGCCGACACAGAGGTAGCCACAGCCGTGAACTACCGCACTGTACTGTGTCTGCTGCTAATATAGACTGGTTGATAAAGAGATAGTATACTCGTAACTAGTATGTATGTATAAAGAAAGAAAAAAAAACCACGGTTAGGTGGTATATACAATTATGGACGGGCTGCCGAGTGCCGACACAGAGGTAGCCACAGCCGTGAACTACCGCACTGTACTGTGTCTGCTGCTAATATATAGACTGGTTGATAAAGAGATAGTATACTCGTAACTAGTATGTATGTATAAAGAAAGAAAAAAAAACCACGGTTAGGTGGTATATACAATTATGGACGGGCTGCCGAGTGCCGACACAGAGGTAGCCACAGCCGTGAACTACCGCACTGTACTGTGTCTGCTGCTAATATAGACTGGTTGATAAAGAGATAGTATACTCGTAACTAGTATGTATGTATAAAGAAAGAAAAAAAAACCACGGTTAGGTGGTATATACAATTATGGACGGGCTGCCGAGTGCCGACACAGAGGTAGCCACAGCCGTGAACTACCGCACTGTACTGTGTCTGCTGCTAATATATAGACTGGTTGATAAAGAGATAGTATACTCGTAACTAGTATGTATGTATAAAGAAAGAAAAAAAAACCACGGTTAGGTGGTATATACAATTATGGACGGGCTGCCGAGTGCCGACACAGAGGTAGCCACAGCCGTGAACTACCGCACTGTACTGTGTCTGCTGCTAATATATAGACTGGTTGATAAAGAGATAGTATACTCGTAACTAGTATGTATGTATAAAGAAAGAAAAAAAAACCACGGTTAGGTGGTATATACAATTATGGACGGGCTGCCGAGTGCCGACACAGAGGTAGCCACAGCCGTGAACTACCGCACTGTACTGTGTCTGCTGCTAATATATAGACTGGTTGATAAAGAGATAGTATACTCGTAACTAGTATGTATGTATAAAGAAAGAAAAAAAAACCACGGTTAGGTGGTATATACAATTATGGACGGGCTGCCGAGTGCCGACACAGAGGTAGCCACAGCCGTGAACTACCGCACTGTACTGTGTCTGCTGCTAATATATAGACTGGTTGATAAAGAGATAGTATACTCGTAACTAGTATGTATGTATAAAGAAAGAAAAAAAAAACACGGTTAGGTGGTATATACAATTATGGACGGGCTGCCGAGTGCCGACACAGAGGTAGCCACAGCCGTGAACTACCGCACTGTACTGTGTCTGCTGCTAATATAGACTGGTTGATAAAGAGATAGTATACTACTAATATTATATATACTGGTGGTCAGGTCACTGGTCACTAGTCACACTGGCAGTGGTACTCCTGCAGCAAAAGTGTGCACTGTTTAATTTTAATATAATATTATGTACTCCTGGCTCCTGCTATAACCTATAACTGGCACTGCAGTAGTGCTCCCCAGTCTCCCCCACAATTATAAGCTGTGTGAGCTGAGCAGTCAGACAGATATATAATATATATAGATGATGCAGCACACTGGCCTGAGCCTGAGCAGTGCACACAGATATGGTATGTGACTGACTGAGTCACTGTGTGTATCGCTTTTTTCAGGCAGAGAACGGATATATTAAATAAACTGCACTGTGTGTCTGGTGGTCACTCACTATATAATATATTATGTACTCCTGGCTCCTGCTATAACCTATAACTGGCACTGCAGTAGTGCTCCCCAGTCTCCCCCACAATTATAAGCTGTGTGAGCTGAGCAGTCAGACAGATATATATAATATTATATATATAGATGATGCAGCACACTGGCCTGAGCCTGAGCAGTGCACACAGATATGGTATGTGACTGAGTCACTGTGTGCTGTGTATCGCTTTTTTCAGGCAGAGAACGGATTATAAATAAAACTGGTGGTCACTGGTCACTATCAGCAAAACTCTGCACTGTACTGAGTAGTGAGTACTCCTAATGCTCCCCAAAATTAGTAAATCAAGTGTCTCTCTAATCTATTCTAAACGGAGAGGACGCCAGCCACGTCCTCTCCCTATCAATCTCAATGCACGTGTGAAAATGGCGGCGACGCGCGGCTCCTTATATAGAATCCGAGTCTCGCGATAGAATCCGAGCCTCGCGAGAATCCGACAGCGTCATGATGACGTTCGGGCGCGCTCGGGTTAACCGAGCAAGGCGGGAAGATCCGAGTCGCTCGGACCCGTGAAAAAAAACATGAAGTTCTGGCGGGTTCGGATTCAGAGAAACCGAACCCGCTCATCTCTAAACTCTGGACCAGTTTCTGCCAGATGTGGTTTCCTCGGTTTCTCTTGAACCAACCTATTGTGGTGCCGGTGGCTCCTGACGCCTGGGCGACATCGAAGTATCTTGATGTGGTCTGAATTTTGAAAATTTTGTGTTGGCAGATTGGCTCAGATTAGGAAAATGGAGGCTGTTTATCTTATATGCTCCCAACATGATTGGGGTTCCTGCTTCCAAGCAGACCATTGCACGCTGGATCTGTAATCTTAAGCTTGCTCGTTTTACGTCTGGATTGCCGTTACCGAAATCGGTCAAGGCCCATTCTACCAGGAAGGTGGGCTCATCCTGGGCGGCTGCCCGAGGGGTCTCGATTTTATAGCCTTGCAGAGAAGCCTCTTGGTCGGGTTCGAACACTTTTGCAAATATTCTACAAGTTTGATACCCTGGCGGATGAGGACCTCTTGTTTGGGCAATCGGTGCTGCAGAGTCATCCGCACTCTCCCGCCCGTTTTAGAGTTTTGGTATAGACCCCATGGTCCTTTTGGAGTCCCCAGCATCCTCTAGGACGTATGAGAAAATAGGATTTTAATACCTACCGGTAAATCCTTTTCTCTTAGTCCGTAGAGGATGCTGGGCGCCCGTCCCAGTGCGTACTGTATCTGCAGTTATTGGTTATGGTTACACTCATGTTGTGTTTCTTTTCAGTCAGTCTGTTGCTGACGTTATTCATGCCATGGCATGCGGTATGCTATTATTGGTTGTGTTTACACACAGGTTGTATTACATTTTCGGTCAGCATATTGCTGTATATTTTTTCATGCCGTCGGCTGGTGTTCTATTGAATGCCACGTTCTGCGGCATGTTTGAGGTGTGAGCTGGTATGACGCTCACCGTGTTTAAACAATAAATTCTTTCCTCGAAATGTCCGTCTCCCTGGGCACAGTTCTATAACTGGAGTCTGGAGGAGGGGCATAGAGGGAGAAGCCAGTTCACACCCATTCAAAGTCTTAAAGTGCCCATGTCTCCTGCGGATCCCGTCTATACCCCATGGTCCTTTTGGAGTCCCCAGCATCCTCTACGGACTAAGAGAAAAGGATTTACCGGTAGGTATTAAAATCCTATTATCTATATAATGTATGCTAACTGGTGTTGTGTATACTTCCTGGTGTGGTTGCTATGGTGCCCTGCGTTCCATGCTATGTGGACTCCATAGTATCCTCTGTTGCTTTGATATTTAGCTGAGCGCTATTGAGCCATGAGCGACATTGCCACTTCCGGCTGTGCGTTCCACAGATCGGTGGAACGCACGCGGCTTCCATTTTTTCGAAGCCGCGTTATGATTAAGTTCTATGGGTCATTCTGATTGATATCTGAGAGCGTTTTTTTAGGTTAGTAAGACCCCGCTCTGTGTGTGTCACTATGATGCAAATTAAGTCTTATATAGAGTGTTGCTATTAGGTGTTTTAGCCCAGTTCCTGATTAAAATTATTCCATGATGCATTGCACTAGTGGGTGTGTATTGCTGGTGATTGAGAGGGGTATTTAAACTAGAGATGAGCGGGTTCGGTTCCTCGGAATCCGAACACCCCCGAACTTCAGCCTTTTTACACGGGTCCGAGGCAGACTCGGATCTTCCCGCCTTGCTCGGCTAACCCGAGCGCGCCCGAACGTCATCATCCCGCTGTCGGATTCTCGCGAGGCTCGTATTCTATCGCGAGACTCGGATTCTATATAAGGAGCCGCGCGTCGCCGCCATTTTCACACGTGCATTGAGATTGATAGGGAGAGGACGTGGCTGGCGTCCTCTGCGTTTAGATAGAGAGTGAGACACTTGATTTACTAGTAATTTAATTTTAGTAATTTTGGGGCGCATTAGGAGTACTCAGAGAGTGCAGAGTTTTGCTGATAGTTATACTAGTGACCAGTGACCACCAGTTTTATTTATTATTTAAAATCCGTTCTCTGCCTGAAAAAAAACGATACACAGTCACATACCATATCTGTGCTCAGCCTCAGTGTGCTGCATGATAATATCATCTATGTATATCTGACTGTGCTGAGTGCTCACTGCTCACACAGCTTAATTGTGGGGGAGACTGGGGAGCAGTTATAGCAGGAGTACATAACAGTGCACACTTTTGCTGCCAGTGTGACTGACCAGTGACCACCAGTATATTGTCTGCCTGAAAAAGTTAAACACTCGTGTGGTGTTTTTTTTTTTTATTCTATAAACGCATTCTGCTGACAGACAGTGTCCAGCAGGTCCGTCATTCATTATATTATAATATATACCTGCAGTAGTGATATATATATATTTTTTATATCATTATCATCCAGTCTATACTAGCAGACGCAGTACGGTAGTCCACGGCTGTAGCTACCTCTGTGTCGGCAGTGCTCGTCCATAATTGTATACCTACCTGTGGTGGGTTTTTTTTTTTCTATCTTCTTCATACTAGTAGTTTAGGAGTCTGCTGCTGACAGTGTCCAGCAGGTCCGTCATTATATAATATATACCTGTCCTGCAGTAGTGATATATATATATTTTTTATATCATTATCATCCAGTCTATACTAGCAGACGCAGTACGGTAGTCCACGGCTGTAGCTATCTCTGTGTCGGCAGTGCTCGTCCATAATTGTATACCTACCTGTGGTGGGTTTTTTTTTCTATCTTCTTCATACTAGTAGTTTAGGAGTCTGCTGCTGACAGTGTCCAGCAGGTCCGTCATTATATAATATATACCTGTCCTGCAGTAGTGATATATATATATTTTTTATATCATTATCATCCAGTCTATACTAGCAGACGCAGTACGGTAGTCCACGGCTGTAGCTACCTCTGTGTCGGCAGTCACTCGTCATCCATAAGTATACTAGTATCCATCCATCTCCATTGTTTACCTGAGGTGCCTTTTAGTTGTGCCTATTAAAATATGGAGAACAAAAATGTTGAGGTTCCAAAAATAGGGAAAGATCAAGATCGACTTCCACCTCATGCTGAAGCTGCTGCCACTAGTCATGGCCGAGACGATGAAATGCCATCAACGTCGTCTGCCAAGGCCGATGCCCAATGTCATAGTACAGAGCATGTAAAATCCAAAACACCAAATATCAGTAAAAAAAGGACTCAAAAATCTAAAATAAAATCGTCGGAGGAGAAGCGTAAACTTGCCAATATGCCATTTACCACACGGAGTGGCAAGGAACGGCTGAGGCCCTGGCCTATGTTCATGGCTAGTGGTTCAGCTTCACATGAGGATGGAAGCACTCAGCCTCTCGCTAGAAAAATGAAAAGACTTAAGCTGGCAAAAGCACAGCAAAGAACTGTGCGTTCTTCGAAATCACAAATCCACAAGGAGAGTCCAATTGTGTCGGTTGCGATGCCTGACCTTCCCAACACTGGACGTGAAGAGCATGCGCCTTCCACCATTTGCACGCCCCCTGCAAGTGCTGGAAGGAGCACCCGCAGTCCAGTTCCTGATAGTCAGATTGAAGATGTCAGTGTTGAAGTACACCAGGATGAGGAGGATATGGGTGTTGCTGGCGCTGGGGAGGAAATTGACCAGGAGGATTCTGATGGTGAGGTGGTTTGTTTAAGTCAGGCACCCGGGGAGACACCTGTTGTCCGTGGGAGGAATATGGCCATTGACATGCCTGGTGAAAATACCAAAAAAATCAGCTCTTCGGTGTGGAAGTATTTCAACAGAAATGCGGACAACATTTGTCAAGCCGTGTGTTGCCTTTGTCAAGCTGTAATAAGTAGGGGTAAGGACGTTAACCACCTCGGAACATCCTCCCTTATACGTCACCTGCAGCGCATTCATCATAAGTCAGTGACAAGTTCAAAAACTTTGGGCGACAGCGGAAGCAGTCCACTGACCAGTAAATCCCTTCCTCTTGTAACCAAGCTCACGCAAACCACCCCACCAACTCCCTCAGTGTCAATTTCCTCCTTCCCCAGGAATGCCAATAGTCCTGCAGGCCATGTCACTGGCAATTCTGACGAGTCCTCTCCTGCCTGGGATTCCTCCGATGCATCCTTGCGTGTAACGCCTACTGCTGCTGGCGCTGCTGTTGTTGCTGCTGGGAGTCGATGGTCATCCCAGAGGGGAAGTCGTAAGACCACTTTTACTACTTCCACCAAGCAATTGACTGTCCAACAGTCCTTTGCGAGGAAGATGAAATATCACAGCAGTCATCCTGCTGCAAAGCGGATAACTGAGGCCTTGGCATCCTGGGCGGTGAGAAACGTGGTTCCGGTATCCATCATTACTGCAGAGCCAACTATAGACTTGTTTGAGGTACTGTGTCCCCGGTACCAAATACCATCTAGGTTCCATTTCTCTAGGCAGGCGATACCGAAAATGTACACAGACCTCAGAAAAAGACTCACCAGTGTCCTAAAAAATGCAGTTGTACCCAATGTCCACTTAACCACGGACATGTGGACAAGTGGAGCAGGGCAGACTCAGGACTATATGACTGTGACAGCCCACTTGGTAGATGTATAGACTCCCGCAAACGCCAACTCTTTCCTAGGCAGGCTACGCTTTGTATCACCGCTTTCCAGAATACGCACACAGCTAAAAACCTCTTACGGCAACAGAGGAAGATCATCGCTTACCCCAATTGGACTCTCCTGTGGATTTGTGGCATCGGACAACGCCAGCAATATTGTGTGTGCATTAAATATGGGCAAATTCCAGCACGTCCCATGTTTTGCACATACCTTGAATTTGGTGGTGCAGAATTATTTAAAAAACGAGAGGGGCGTGCAAGAGATGCTGTCGGTGGCCAGAAGTATTGCGGGACACTTTCGGCGTACAGGCACCACGTACAGAAGACTGGAGCAACACCAAAAACGCCTGAACCTGCCCTGCCATCATCTGAAGCAAGAAGTGGTAACGAGGTGGAATTCAACCCTCTATATGCTTCAGAGGTTGGAGGAGCAGCAAAAGGCCATTCAAGCCTATACAACTGAGCACGATATAGGAGGTGGAATGCACCTGTCTCAAGCGCAGTGGAGAATGATTTCAACGTTGTGCAAGGTTCTGCAACCTTTTGAACTTGCCACACGTGAAGTCAGTTCAGACACTGCCAGCCTGAGTCAGGTCATTCCCCTCATCAGGCTTTTGCAGAAGAAGCTGGAGACATTGAAGGAGGGGCTAACACAGAGCGATTCCGCTAGGCATGTGGGACTTGTGGATGGAGCCCTTAATTCGCTTAACAAGGATTCACGGGTGGTCAATCTGTTGAAATCAGAGCACTACATTTTGGCCACCGTGCTCGATCCTAGATTTAAAACCTACCTTGGATCTCTCTTTCCGGCAGACACAAGTCTGCAGGGGTTCAAAGAACTGCTGGTGAGAAAATTGTCAAGTCAAGCGGAACGCGACCTGTCAACATCTCCTCCTTCACATTCTCCCGCAACTGGGGGTGCAAGGAAAAGGCTCAGAATTCCGAGCCCACCCGCTGGCGGTGATGCAGGGCAGTCTGGAGCGACTGCTGATGCTGACATCTGGTCCGGACTGAAGGACCTGCCAACGATTACGGACATGTCGTCTACTGTCACTGCATATGATTCTCTCCCCATTGAAAGAATGGTGGAGGATTATATGAGTGACCGCATCCAAGTAGGCACGTCAGACAGTCCGTACGTATACTGGCAGGAAAAAGAGGCAATTTGGAGGCCCTTGCACAAACTGGCTTTATTCTACCTAAGTTGCCCTCCCACAAGTGTGTACTCCGAAAGAGTGTTTAGTGCCGCCGCTCACCTTGTCAGCAATCGGCGTACGAGGTTACTTCCAGAAAATGTGGAGAAGATGATGTTCATTAAAATGAATTATAATCAATTCCTCCATGGAGACATTCACCAGCAGCAATTGCCTCCACAAAGTACACAGGGAGCTGTGATGGTGGATTCCAGTGGGGACGAATTGATAATCTGTGAGGAGGGGGATGTACACGGTGATGAATCGGAGGATGATGATGAGGTGGACATCTTGCCTCTGTAGAGCCAGTTTGTGCAAGGAGAGATTAATTGCTTCTTTTTTGGTGGGGGTCCAAACCAACCCGTCATTTCAGTCACAGTCGTGTGCAGACCCTGTCACTGAAATGATGGGTTGGTTAAAGTGTGCATGTCCTGTTTATACAACATAAGGGTGGGTGGGAGGGCCCAAGGACAATTCCATCTTGCACCTCTTTTTTCTTTCATTTTTCTTTGCGTCATGTGCTGTTTGGGGAGTGTTTTTTGGAAGGGCCAGCCTGCGTGACACTGCAGTGCCACTCCTAGATGGGCCAGGTGTTTGTGTCGGCCACTAGGGTCGCTTAGCTTACTCACACAGCTACCTCATTGCGCCTCTTTTTTTCTTTGCGTCATGTGCTGTTTGGGGAGTATTTTTTTGAAGGGCCATCCAGCCTGACACTGCAGTGCCACTCCTAGATGGGCCAGGTGTTTGTGTCGGCCACTTGGGTCGCTGAGCTTAGTCACACAGCTACCTCATTGCGCCTCTTTTTTTCTTTGCGTCATGTGCTGTTTGGGGAGTGTTTTTTTGAAGGGCCATCCTGCGTGACACTGCAGTGCCACTCCTAGATGGGCCAGGTGTTTTTGTCGGCCACTAGGGTCGCTTAGCTTACTCACACAGCTACCTCATTGCGCCTCTTTTTTTCTTTGCGTCATGTGCTGTTTGGGGAGTGTTTTTTTGAAGGGCCATCCTGCGTGACACTGCAGTGCCACTCCTAGATGGGCCAGGTGTTTGTGTCGGCCACTAGGGTCGCTGAGCTTACTCACACAGCTACCTCATTGCGCCTCTTTTTTTCTTTGCGTCATGTGCTGTTTGGGGAGTGTTTTTTGGAAGGGCCATCCTGCCTGACACTGCAGTGCCACTCCTAGATGGGCCAGGTGTTTGTGTCGGCCACTTGGGTCGCTGAGCTTAGTCACACAGCTACCTCATTGCGCCTCTTTTTTTCTTTGCGTCATGTGCTGTTTGGGGAGTGTTTTTTGGAAGGGCCATCCTGCGTGACACTGCAGTGCCACTCCTAGATGGGCCCGGTGTTTGTGTCGGCCACTTGGGTCGCTGAGCTTAGTCATCCAGCGACCTCGGTGCAAATTTTAGGACTAAAAATAATATTATGAGGTGTGAGGTGTTCAGAATAGACTGAAAATGAGTGGAAATTATGGTTATTGAGGTTAATAATACTTTGGGATCAAAATGACCCCCAAATTCTATGATTTAAGCTGTTTTTTAGGGTTTTTTGAAAAAAACACCCGAATCCAAAACACACCCGAATCCGACAAAAAAAATTCGGTGAGGTTTTGCCAAAACGCGTTCGAACCCAAAACACGGCCGCGGAACCGAACCCAAAACCAAAACACAAAACCCGAAAAATTTCCGGTGCACATCTCTAATTTAAACCTGATTAGTTGTGTTGGTGATCAGTTCTCTTCCTGGCTGCTCTCTGTGCACATCTATACTGCTGCTATGTCCTGATGATGATCCTTATGGGTCCGAAACGTCAACTGTATGTATTTTTCACTTGTCCTAATATGGATTAAATTTTGATTATCCTATTTTTGTGGTGGTGAGTGCCTGAAAAATATACTATTGGATATTGATGGACCTTGTGTCTTTATTGGAGCACCCCAAATGCATCTTTTCTTCTAATGATGAATGCGGATACTCTGGAAAGTATATCTACATATATATATATATCTATATATCTATATATCTATATATATATATACCACTGATGGTCTACATTATATGGCGGTCACTTCTACACTCACTGCAAACCTCTCTGCATTATATGGCAGGTTTTAGAATTCTGTGCATTATGGCTGTCAGTGAAATGTTCTCTATTAAATGGTAGTCACTGTGAAGTTCTCTGCATTATAGGGCAGTCATTGTATTGTTCTCTGCATTATATGTCAGTAACTGATGGTGTTTGTATTATATGGCAGTCATTGCATAGCTCTCTGCATTATCAAATGGTTACCTTCGATGCTCTCTGCATTATATGGTGGTTAATTAACTGCTCTCTGCATTATCTTCTGGTTATTGTTATGTTTTCAACATTATATGTTGGTAACCATAATATTCAGGGACGTGCGGTGAGGTAAATTGCTGAGGAGGCACTCGCTAGTACCAGAGCCAGATTTACACACAATATTTGAGTCAAAAGGGAAACATATGATATCCCGGCAGACAGGATGCCGGCTGTCACTATACCGACAGTGGCATCAAATCTACTGGAAACCCGGCAGCGAGTCCCCTTGTGGGGTCCCTGCGCTCGCCTTGCATCAGGTCCAGTGGCTTGCTGCACTCGCCACATGTTCTATTCCCGCTCGTTTAGTGGTTTGGACCCACCAATGGAGTGGGAATACAGGGCGGATGTTGGGATTCCAGCTGTCAGTATATCACCGGGTGTCGGGATTACGGAGTCGGTCTCCTGAACGTCGGGATCCCGACAGACGGTAAATTGACTGCATCCCAGTCAAAAGGATCATGTAGGCATTATACACAGGTGTAGCAGTATATACTGCTGGAAATTTGGTGAGTTTTGCTCAGAGATGTGCGGAAAAAGGTAGATAGGTGATGCACTGCCTCACCTGCCATAGACTGTTTACTCCCGAGTTTTGACTATGAAAATGATCAGAATAATACAAAGAAGATATTTCTAATATATTGTTTGTATTTTTCATATACTTTATATAGTCAAAACTCTGGCGTATACGTTAGTATGACAGGAAAGGCTCAGCCTCACCGCACGTCACTGATAATATTCTTGTATTATTTGGTGGCAACTGCAATGTTCTCTGTATTATATGGCAGTCACTATGATATTCTCTGCATTATATGATGGTCCCCGTAATAATCTGTGCATTATATCGCGGTCACTGCGACACTCCCTGTATGGTATGTTGCTCATTGCAATGCTCTGTGATGGCTGAGGGAATTTAAGATATGCAGCAATACTTAGCCACTGAGGCTTGAAATATTCGAGCCTGCATGCTGCAAAGTTTATAAACCCCAGAACCACAGGAAAAATGTATAAGGTTGCACTTTAATGCAATAGTACTAAAATATTTTTTCTCACTGTGACATGGGAGGGAACCATAAAATTTTATTTTTGTGTGTATAACCTATGAATGTATATTCTGTCTGAAAATTTTTATTTTCAAATAATATGTAAATTGTCAGCGGACATTTGGTGGTCTATGCCTCAGATCTCCTATCTCTTCTCTCCCAGGTTGTGAAAAGAACTGTGTGTACTACTGTGTACACCTAAGGGGGCTGTGCATGGGCTAGTGGAATCTCACCTTTTTGCTTTGAGTACAGACTGTGTTGCTACACAACTGACAAAAATGTCCTAAGGAGAAGAGATTTGAGAAACCTTCTCCTACCTGACAAACCCATACATCTGTCCATAGCAGTGATAAGAGACCCTGCTAGCATGACAAATAGACCCTGTGTTAAAAGAACAAAAGAGGCTATAAACACATGCATCAATACATTTTGGTACTGAGTTAATCCCAAAGGTGGGGTCTGAGGAGTAGCTGCCAGGGGTAAGAGGGGTAAGAGTCAGATGTTCTCAGCATAAAGTGTCCATTACTTAAAGGAAAGTCTGCAGACTGGTAATGCATCAAACCTTTCTCACGTGACTCTTTTCATGGCAGAGTCCTAGCCTATCTTGTAAATAAGTGAATTCTGTTTTCATTTCTCCTTTTTATTTTCTTGAAACTAATACAATATAATCTGTATATCAATATTTGTAATATCTTTTAATAATTAAACTTTGGTAATTTTTTTGCTTAAGTACATTTAATCAAGCATATTCTCTGTGTTTCTTGTTGAACTTGCGAACCTGTGAAATCAATGCTACATACCTCTGTGTAAATAAGTGTGAAATATTAATATTTGTGCAGAGGACATAAAGATTCCCTGAAATTATTTTGTGGCAGCAGAGTGAAATGCTGTTATCCTAAGTACCCGAAGTGCCCACTGCCACGACCCAGCTGTCCGAGATTGTGTTATCTGAGGGCAGGCTGGAATCGTGACACTCACCCTACATACATTTCAGTCTTTACAATGTTGACAGCTACGTACATCCAAGATAGCCAAGGTGACTACTATTTACAGGGGTGGAGGGGGCTGCCGGTGAACCATGGGGTCTATTTACTAAGCCTTGGATGGAGATAAAGTGGACAGATATAAAGTACCAGCCAATCAGCTCCTAACTACCATGTTACAGGCTATGTTTGAAAAATGACAGTTATGAGCTGATTGGTTGGTACTTTATCTTGGTCCACTTTATCTCCATCCAAGGCTTAGTAAATAGACCCCTAAGTCTTTGCACTAGGGGTGTCATTCCGAGTTGATCGCACGCTGCAACTCTTTGCAGCCCGTGCGATCAACTAGACGCTGCCTATGGGGGAGTGTATTTTTGCATAGCAAGGCTGCGATCACTTGTGCAGCCTTGCTATGCAAAAAAAGTTTTGTGTAGAACAAGACCAGGGTAAGAGTTACTTACCCTGTGCGATGAATCCAGCGTTGCAGGTCCCGGAAATTGACGTGAGACATCTGCCCTCCAAACGCCTGGACACGCCTGCGTTCGCCGCACCACTCTCAGAAAACGGTCAGTTGATACCCACAAATGCCCTCTTCCTGTCAATCTCCTTGCAATCGGCTATGCGAATGGATTCTTTGTTAAAACGATCCGCTTTGTAGCCGTACGACGCGCCTGCGAATTGCAGTGCATACTCATGCGCAGTAGTAACCTGTTTGCTGCACTGCGAAAAATGGCAGCGAGCAATCAACTTGGAATGACCCCCTAGGTGACAGAAAGCCTAGCTTTACCCTTGCTGTGTACACTGTATAATGAAGATACTGTTAGATCATTCTTGCCTGTGTGATTCTGGACTGTAAGAATATGATGGGGCAGCAAAAGGCCCATTTATCATTAATCGCATTTGCAGTATGCAATTCTAATGCCTTGATGTAACAAAGAGCTTTCTTCATTGGTTTATTCTTAAAATTCTTAATCTGTGACTTTATTGGACAGTAAATGTAATGTGTATTTCTTTGTAGTTTGTTCAGATATCTGTTTTGAGTAGATGACAGATATGTTTTAATGATAAAATCCTGAATGTGATATAATTTGAATATTTACATGTGGATCATGTTACATGCAAAATATAGCTGCTGCATTAGTAAAATATTGTCACAGTTTGAAATAACTAATGAGTTATTTGAAATAATATTTGGTACAGTCACAGTTACATTATCCTATTACTCATATGTGTTATACTTACATGGCAGAGCACTAGACGGTAGTGGTGAAACTTGGCACCCAGTTATGATAAAGTATTATGTAATTCCATATTACATCAACTTGTGCTGTCTGCAAAGTACCATATGCACTAGAGCTAGGATTATCTCTCTTAGCAAAACGGTATTATGTTAGACTTGCAGGATAAAATACATTTCTCTGTGCAAACCAGAGGTATTTTTTTCACATAAACTTGTTGCATTTGTTGACAAACGTTATTGAAAAATGGGTTTACAAATTATTGGTGATTAGGCCCAATGTAAGGTCTGACCCAGAGCCTTTCTGTCCCTAATGTCTGTTCTCTGCACAATCCCCCTTCCCGCCTTTGTTACATTGAGCCAGTTAGACAACAAAGCCTTGCTACATGTTTCTGCAAAAAAATTAAAAAATATTTTTCGCATGTTTTTTACCTGATTTTTTTTGGGTGGAAAAATTTACCAGTGTTTATGCGAAAACACAGGATCTGGAATAAGTTCCTGGATCCGTGACATTTTGTGATCGCAGCCAGGCAGGTGAAATAAAATCCCCAATAATGATGGCCATCGGCTTCAAATGAATTACCCTCAGGAGATCAATTAGGGTAAATTCCCTCTCTCTCTGGCATACGCAACACTAGCAAATGGTACCTACTAACTACAATTGGCTGTTTATCACTGACAGCTTGAGGGGGCTTGTGGTCCAGCGCACACTGTAGTGAGTGGTTGTTACATGTGAACTGTGGGACATATTTACAGTGACAACCTCTTCAACTGCAATAGTGATATCAATATTATTAGAAAAGACGAATGTATGTGTATATATATATATATAATATTTGTTACATATGGAGATGCGTTTGACATCAGTCTTCCTGCATCATTTTGAGGAACCGAACTGTTAGAAGCCCTGCGCGTTCCACTGTGTTTTAACCCATGGAATTACATGTTGTGTTTCCCGACAGACAGCTAATAGTACTACCACAAGGCTTTTGTCACACGCATGCAACAATAAACTTTATAAACACTGTGTCATTCAGTTGTCTGATTGGCTGCAGGCTGTGCTATGTCTGCCTATTTGAAAATTATAGACCCACATTCTGGTTAATAGCAAAAAGGTGCTTACACCTATTAAAAACACACCTTAAAAAAGCATCACATGACATTTGTTTTGAGACATATTAGTAATCAGACTATTTGAGGAAAATACACATACTGTATGTAAGGAGTGGACCCTCTGTAACTCACTTCATTTGATGCATGAGTTGTTACAGATAGTGATGGGTGTGAAAATAAAAGTCAGGAGCCAATCTGAGCTTTGATGCAATCCTTTTCAAATTCTTTATTGGCATAAGTAATAGAAGACAGCGGCACTTTTACGAAACACTGCATGAGAAAACACAGTTGGGTAGGAAGGGGAAAAATAAAACCATTCCAAGATGAATGAGCTGTCTTCAGACAAGGCAACTCGGAAGTCAGAGTTACATTGAGCTTTGACCAAATCCCTATATAGAACTCGCTCCCATCTGTAGAAGCGTTTTCTGCAGTTTGACATTCAGCGTAAAATTATAAATACCTTTTGAAAGTGTAGAAAATGTTAGAAATGTTTTCTGTACAAAATTTACAGAGTAAGACCCTCTTCTATCCCGTCCTGCCCTCCCCAATATTTTGATTATCACAGTCTATAGCATTTTTCTCTCATGACTTCACATCTACTTATATCCATCTTCCACCACAATATTGAAAACAAAATAATTACACATAAATCCGTTCTGCAGAAATCTGACATTTAATGGAGCAGTATCAGCTCACTCGTACTGTACAACATTTGAATTCATTTTGCTTCAAAGTGTACTGGTTATAGTAACTGTACACGGTGGAGGCTGACATTTCGTGGACTGAAACAATTTTATTGAGCAGCCTATCAAGTCCATGCCCCTGGCTCCTAGTGAGGTAATAGTTTGCAGTCTTATGATGCTTAGTTGACCCAACAAAATGGCTGATCCAGTCCATTTGGGTGGGGTGTTTACTTTAAGGGGCAATTACAGTTTTTAGCAGAGGAATGAAATTAGTTTTTATTTTGCACAAATCCCAATGAGATGCACATGGGGTAAGTGTACTGCTTGAGAAAGCTTCTTAGCTGGAGGAGCAAATTAAGTTACTGAACTGATACCCAGCTGAGGTAATTCAAGTGAAAATAACAAAAATTAACACAAGGCAAAGAAAATGGCTGCATGTTTCAGATAGAAATTTGTTTTAACTATATAATCTTCCATGTTTACACTCATACTCCAAGAATACAGCTGTAATAGACTTGATGTGATAGGTTTGGATTGGATTTGCCCTTCGGAACACCCTCAAGCATGACACCTTCCATCTTGCAGCTAATGTTCTGCTCCCGATTTTCTGCTTAATTTAGTCTGGCAGTTACCTATGCTAGATTAATTAAGTGACGTTTAAAAAAACCCCTCCCTACTCATTAATTGATTAAATCAGCCTAGGTAACTGCAATAATAAATTAAGTGGGAAGTTCAGAAGCAAAACATTTTGTACTGAGTGTCAGGGATCATGTTACAGAGACAAAGGTACAGAGCGGGCAGTTCAGGCAATGTTTTCACTAGATTCTCATTGTCCAATTGAACAGCTACTACATTTACTGCAGATTATTATTTTTATATTTACTGCCGGCACGATACAGAATTGCATTCTTATAAATATAATTTATTCAGCAAAGTGTTTCGTTCCAATGTCTGAGCACAGTTTACTTTCATTATTGTGGCCCAGCCCCTAAATCATCAATACCTTACTATAATGTTTTACTTCTAATTTGTACGTCATCTTAATAAGACTTGGAGCTATGGTTGGCACTTCCAGTTTGGGGATAAACAAAAAGGATTCATGTGACCCTTTCCCAACTTGCTCACTGAACTGCTTTTTGTGTTACTGCTACAAAATGCCCTGTAGAGCTACACGTTGCACACTTGGTAGCATGATGGTGCAGATTGCAGTGTATAGGTAATTTTTGTGGTGTAAAATGCAAGTTGGCTTGTGTATTTTCCTTGACGTTTGAGGAGACTTTAGATGTAATGAAAGGGTTGAGGCTAGATCCAAGTGGCCTAAGGGACCTTTTCCGTCAAGGGGAGGAGCCACAACAAAAGGGGGAGGAGCTACGCCAGCGGGACAGTTGCTCTAGTATCCACGCCACCAACTATATACCTTTAGTAATTAGGTGGCGAGCGAAGCGAGCCACCGTGCCCGAAGCGTGGCGAGCGAAGCGAGCCCGCAAGGGTACTTTTCGGGTACCTTGTTCGGCCGTAGCTCCTCCCCCTGGTGATGAGTCTCCTCCCCTAGGTACGTCAGAAGGTCCCTTCTCCCACTCCGATATAGAATCAACCGTAATGAAAGGCATAGCTACTGTTGGTGCAGAGGGTGTGGCCACTACATTCACGTCACACTTCAGAGAAGTATTACCCGGGCACTGCCTGGAGGGAAGATCACATCTCCCGACAGCACTGCATTTGGCCATCTCACCTACACAATGGGGCAGATGTATTAACCTGGAGAAGGGATAAAGATAAAGCAGTGATAAGCACAAGGTGGTAACGCACCAGCCAATCATTATGGATTTGAAAAATGACAGGAGCTTTCTGGCTGGTGTGTTATCACCTTGCACTTATCACTGCTTTATCACTTCTTTATCCCTTTACCAGGCTTAATACATCTGTCCCAGTGTTCTATATCTATACTGGGAGGGGCAATGACATCACAATTCCCAGCACTTCAGTGGCAGTGTTATGGTTGTCACTAGATCCCCTTTGACGTCAGGTGCAGGATGGGGCCACTGGCAGTGGCAGGAGTCTGAGTGATCAGTGGTGGTGACTGGCCAGGATAGAAACCAAGGTGCTCCGGGGCATTCATACTGTGAGGTGGCTATGTGCGGCTAGTGTGTGGCAACGGGACCCCAGGAGAAATGTGGCCAGCTGGTGACTCTATGGCTGGCTGACTTGCTGTGCACAGGGGAATGGCACAATGGCACAATTGTAAAGGTGTGTGGCGTGCAAGGAAAGAGGGGGAGGTTGTTGGTGCCAAGTGTGCACCCCTGGACTTATTCACAGCTTTTCTCCACTTGTGTGCTGCCCGGCATATCAACCCGAAAACATCAGGAGTGCACAAATAAAGATTACTACAGGTCATATGCTGTCACAGAGACAGAGAGATATATTACCTGTTACTTATTTTGTTTATCTCTACTTACGCGTACTATAGCAGAATCAGCAGGAAGCAGAAGTTTGGAGATGGGCAGTGACACGAAATGTCCAATACTGTGTATGTGTCTCAGTATAGACTGTATTCCGGCCTATTACGGAGCAATCAGTTTAATGTTTATAATGTATTTACTCAGATATGATCATTAAATCATTGAATTAGAAATGCAGCTGTAACTCAGTAAGTGCTTTACTGTCCTTATCGCTATAAGAAGATACATTAATTAGCGGGCTATTTTTTCCAAGCAGTAAAATAAAAGCCTTCTTATACCAGGTCATTCAAGTGGCCTTGCTATGAAAATAAAATGCCTAAAAAACCCCATAAAATTATTTATTTAATCCTCACTTGTGATAGAAGCTATTCAAGCAGACTCATTGCAAGAGATGGAACAGTGGCGTGTGTCTGTCATACATGCCTTGCCACCCAGCTGTCACAATTAAAGGACTGTCCTGCCATCCGGGTAGTCAGGGGTATTGTCCCATCTGCTATGACAGATGGAAAGTGTGTCCTGGTCACCAAGGTGCATCGGTGCCACATGTACCTGTCACTGGTGGGGGTACTTCAGTTTGGGGTACAAGGTATTAATGGCAGACTAGCACTGCAGAAGCGCTAAGTACACGACTGGGGAGTGAACTACGCCCCAACGCTATGCAGCCGTTCCCCCTTCTCATTGCATCAAGAGACAAATGCAAGATTTCTACAGGGAAGTTTTAAATGCTTAAGTTAGGGAAAAAACATAAGTCAGACTGTAGTAATAAGCCTAAAATGGACACTTTTTTGTTAAATTATACATAAATAACAAGCACGGTGGATAAAGTAACATGCAATAATGTATTACGTGTTCACACAATCTTATCTAACAGAGATTGATAATTAAAAAGGGTAAAATGTTTTTTACTTACTATAAAGAACTCTCTCCCAGCAGTGAAGTTAGCTGCATACTCCACACGGAATACATACGATATCTCGGCAGATGGGATGCCGACGGTCATATGACCGACACCGATATGCCAAAGCAGAGAATCCCAACAGGGGTCGGGTGAGTATGTTTACCCCCCCCCCCTTCCTTACCCCCTAACCCTCTCTTCCCACAGCCTAAACCTAACCGTCCCTTTCCTGCAGCCTACAACCTAACCATAACCCTCCCCCCTGCAGCCTAAACCTACCCAACCCCCAGCACTGTCAGTGCTGGGAGACAGGCTCACAGGATTGACAGACACTAAAAGTACTAGGAGACAGGCTTACAAAAAAATGGACACACTGAGAGTGAAGTGAGACAAACTAAAAAAAATGGACACACAGTAGTGGCACTCATGCTCACAGGACAGACTGACACACTGACATTAATGGAAGACAAACTTAGAGGTTGGACACACTGACAGTGTTGTGAGACAGGCTCATGGGACAGGCACACACTGAAAGTACTTTATGACAGACTCACAGGCCATACAGTCACAATGACAGGTCTTTGGGACAGGCTCGCAGGGCAGACATACTGTTAAGACAGAAACACTGACAGTACTCACACTCGCTCCACTGTGGATCTGGCATCTTCATATATCCCTTCTCCCAGAGCCTCTTCATGACATTGGGGAGACACTAAGGTCACATTTGGTTTGTTCTACTGATTCCTGACTTTTTCACCCCTCCCCTTCTGCTCTCAGACCAATACAGAGCATGCAGCTTCTGTATGACAGAGAAGCTACAGTATACATTAGTTTTCAGTTACTATGGTGGTTTCTGGGCAACTGGATAACCCCACCTCCCCCAAGAGTGCTCCTGGTGTACTTGCTTTAGGAAATTAATGTTGGGGGTGTGTGCTGATACATTAAAATATCTACAATGAGAGTGCAAGTGACTATTTTTTGTTCATTAATAAACTTTTACTGTGTATATAGTGGATAGCTTTTTGATGTCCGTTAGCCAACCTTATCCTAAATTTACTGATTAAAATGATTTCTGAAGACCAAAATTGCATGTACCTCATTTCCACTGGTGTACCAAAGTTTTGCCAAAGTGTTTTAGGTTGTGGAACATGATGCCATGTGGCTGATGGGAAGAATTGGGTGGAACTAGGGTAACAGGTTTTAATCCGGCTTTGGCAAAGACAGGAAAGTAGGCATACATTTGAAATGTACTAAGCAGAATAAATGCCTTTTGCAAAACCAAATCTTGGCTTCGCCTTGGCGGTACTGCATTTATAAATCTAATGCTCTTGATGCTGTTATACTGTATTGAGCTTTTACTATATGTCCCAGGTCAATATTTCTGTATAGTGTGGCAAATGGAAGTGATTTTTCCAGGGCAATGTTATCTGTGCTGAGTGTTAACCAAATTTTATCCCTAGCTATAAGGTCAACAATGGGGAAATGGTATACAACATTAATTAAATCACTTGATGTTAATGCATAACCAATTTTTTTTTACCAATGTTACTGTTATATTGTTATATTGTCTGGCCTATTTAACGTTAATTCCAACTATGGGGGTCATTCCGAGTTGTTCGCTCGTTGCCGATTTTTGCTATGCTGCGTTTTGTTGCTAATTGCGCATGCGCTTAGTTATTTAACTAAAAACTTAGCAGTTTTGCTGTGGATCCTGCGGCGCTTTTCAGTCGCACTGCTGATCGGAGAATGATTGACAGGAAAGGGCCATTTCTGGGTGGTAACTGAGCGTTTTCTGGGAGTGTGCTAAAAAACGCAGTCATGTCAAGGAAAAACGTGGGAGTGTCTGGAGAAACGGGGGAGTGGCTGGCCGAACGCAGGGTGTGTTTGTGACGTCAAACCAGGAACTAAACGGACTGAGCTGATCGCAATCTGTGAGTAGGTCTGGAGCTACTCAGAAACTGCAAAGAATTACTTAGTAGCAGTTCTGCTAATCTTTCGTTCGCTATTCTGCTAAGCTAAGATACACTCCCAGAGGGCGGCGGCCTAGCGTGTGCAATGCTGCTAAAAGCAGCTAGCGAGCGAACAACTCGGAATGAGGGCCTATGACCATTTAAGTGCACTTTAATGATCTCTAACATTTTTTTCCTTTTACCTCCTTTCTTTTTTCTGTCACTGTCTTTCTTTATTTCTTCTTCTTACTTCAGCTCTGACTCCATAGACAGGGTCTTGTTTTCAAGAAATGTGAGAGAATACAATAAAAGAGCATTGATGTTTATATTCCTATGAGGATATGCCCCATTTCTGGGGCTGACAATGCTTATGAGCAGTTTAGTTTGAACAGCTCAGTTACAGACAGGTGCGACTGTGCTCTCGTATATGTTCCACTTCCTTTCATTATCATTTTAAAGAAAAATGCACCCAAAGATCCACCAGGCTCATTCCATTATGTGTTATTTCTCTTGACTTTCACTTTTTCTGTTTTTAAAATGAAATGCATAAAATCCTTGGAGCACTTTTTTATCCGTGTTGTGTTGTAGCAAGAATACACAGCCAATATAAGCTCTTACAGTTTAATAAACTGAAGAGCAGAAAAATGAGTGACAGCAGTGCCATCAGAACCTCAAGCTTTATTTAATCTCCCCCTCAGTGTGCAATGTGTGTGGCATTAGTACGATTCAATAACCAGAGGTCTCACTCACAAATTTGAAACCCAAATTAAAACTGCTCATACAAGGGCACAACTTTTATTTCACCAAATCTGCCCAAATCTGCCACATGTGTATGAGGCCAATTCATATAAAGATAGGCATTACATTGGGCTTATATAGCACATTAATGCTGCAGTAGCAGCCATAGTCTGACCACATATTCCACCAGTCTCAATCGTTCCTGATCACGATAAGCAACCATTTTGAGCCCATACATATGGCAGTATGTATTCAGTAAGGTCTAAACTGCAGTGCTTATGTGCACCTTCTGTAAGACCATGTAACAGGACACAGAAATACATGGATGATTTACCAAATATATTGTATGTAAGATTAGGATAAAACATGCAGCGTTAACAAAAAATGCCTTGTAAACTTTTATATAAACTTTCATAATTATGTCACCTCTTACCCATCAACAGGGCTTAGATTTACTAACAGTACATTTTAGTGCAAAACTGTACTGACCTACATCAACCAATCAGCAAATAGCTTTTATCTGTCTGGTGCAAGTTAGATGGTGAAAGCCATTGTCTGACTTGATGTTATGGTTTATTGCAAATTTTTGCACCTAAATGCAGTGTTAGTATTAGAGACCTATTGAGTAAAAAGTGGTAGTGCTTATTATTGAATTAATATATATATAAGGAATGAAAGATTAATTTGCTCCATGTAAATGTCCTCTGTACTGCATGAGGAAAGCAGCATGCCATCAGTAGCTTAACAATGAACACAAGTAGACACAGATAAAAGACCAGTAATTCAAGACATCTTTCAACCATTCCAGTAACTAATGTACAATCTCCCGCCAATCAATCAGATGCATAAAACTGTAGAGTCTTCATATTTCCCCTATCAGTTTCGTTCATCAAAAACATCTTAAAAAAATAAAATTGATGTTTCAGAATCTCTAACGTTTGTCCTCCACAATCTGAGGAACACAAACGCAAGATAAATGATTGTAGATAGTCAAGATTTCCCCCTTATGCATTAACTGCTAGAGATGGCCACAGGACCGTGAAATCACAGGATTCTGCGGCTTTTTCTAGCATATAGGAGGTACATAATTAGGGTCAGTTTGGAGGTATGTGTGCAACTGGCCCTCAGAGATCAATACAGCGCATATAGTGACCATCAAGAACCTGTAATAGCTCCGGTCAGAAACACATCTTCTAATCTCCTAGCATGCCAATTTGTTGAGGAGGTTTTAACTTCCCTTTTCAACACTCCCATTCACTGGTGGACTAACACAGAAGGGGCAGCACAGGGCTTGTTCTCAGGTTGCATTGCAAGGCTCTGCCAACTTGACATTTTTGCTGCCTTTCCTATAATGCCTTCCACCTTTAGATCTTCCACAGTTGGAGGAGAACAATAGTGTTCGGGACAGGAAGGCGGCAGATGTAGAAGAGGGGACACGGAGACGCCAATGCACAAGATATCTGTCACAGCCTGTAAAAAAAATAGAAAATAATTTGAAATCATGTATTAACAGTAAACAGGTTATTAGTGATTCCATGACTACACTTTGTATACTTGAAAGTGTTGAATAACTTTTCAAATAGACCTTTTGTAGCTCACCAACTAAATATTTTCAGAATTAAATATCAAATGGGCTCAGCATTACCAGAAAAATGACACTGTTGTCTGTAAAATGAAAAAAAACAAAACAAAAAAAAACTTGTCTAGTGGATCTAGTGGAGACGACTGACTTTTGTAACGATCTCACCATTTTAATCTAGTAATACAGATTGTCAGGGGCCATCAATCTAATAGAATATTGGACGAGTTTGGCTGATTTGTGACCGAAAGTAACCTCACCGCTGACCGCAAAGTTCCCACCATTGGCTACAATGGAGCGCATAGGCGCTACATTGTATCTGTGCCGTGTGCTGCCTGACAGACACTACAGGTGCACACAGCCAATCAGGAGAGTGCCACGACGTGGCGCTCCCTGATTGGCTGAAGGGACCCTCTTTGACACGAGTCAGGGGGGGTCCTGGCAGTCGGGGAAAGGGGTCCCATGTGTAAACATGGGGCCCCTTTCAGTGCGTGGTCGGGTTTCCGTTTTATTATTTTGCCAAGTATGTGGATTATACAAAGAACAGAAGGTACACTGGATTATGTGAGTATAATTTTTTTCACAGGTACCCCTAGGATTCTACATGGAGAAGAGGACCGAGCCTCGTGGGAACATACGTAAGTATGTGTGTATGTTGGTGTGCATGTATGTAATAAAGTTGTACTGTCACGGTGTGTGTGTCCTGTTTTTTTGGGGGTATTTTTTTAGTAGTAGTACTACAGGTACCAGCGGGCCCGGTTTTCCACCGCATGCTGGTACTTGTGGTTCTCCAAGTACCAGCTTGCGGGGAGGCTTGCTGGGACTTGTAGTACTGCTACTAAAAACAATATTCACATTTTGTAAACAAGGCTATCAGCCCCCCATCCGCCACCCTTGGATGGGGGGGACAGCCTCGGGCTTCACCCCTGGCCCTTGGGTGGCTGGAGGGGGGGGACTCCTTGATTGAAGGGGTCCCCACTCCTCCAGGGTACCCCGGCCAGGGGTGACTAGTTGGGGTTTTAATGGCACGGCCGCAGGGACCGATATCAAAGTGTCCCCCGGCTGTGGCATTATCTCCCCAGCTAGTGGAGCCTGGTGCTGGTTTCAAAAATACGGGGGACCCCTACGCTTTTTGTCCCCCATATTTTTGGAACCAGGACCAGGCGCAGAGCCCGGTGCTGGTTGATTAAATATGGGGGAATCCCTGTCATTTTTTCCCCCATATTTTTTCAACCAGGACCGGCTCAAAGAGCCCGAGGCTGGTTATGCTTAGGAGGGGGGACCCCAGGCAATTTTTTTAAGACTTTAATGAACTTTTTGAGGTACACAATGAAGCCCTGCACGGATCTCACAGATCCGGACGGGATTCCTTGTGTTTTGTCAGGCAGTGTTTTACTCATCACTCCCGTAAAACACTGCCTGATATTACGAATCACATCGACATCGGAAAAAACGAATGTGCAAAACTCGGCAGCTTAGTAAATGACCGTATCAGGATTCAAAAAGTTGCAGTAAAACGCACCCGATACCATTCGAGATCAAACACCCTTCAAAATGGCAAAAACACGAATATTAGTAAATAAACCCCATGGTCTTTTTGTACTTTTCCACCTTAATCAAACAATGTTAGTTCATAGTATACAGACCACATTAATTAAATGTAATTATTAAATATAAATTATTTCAAGTTTTAAGGATCAAGGATTTATATTTTGTAATTAGATTAAATACAAAAGAGTGATAATTAAAATTGTTACTAGAAGGAGACAGGGTTTCTTGGCTAGATGAACAAGTATTTATGAATTTAGGTTATTGACAAAGTAGATTGATAATTGATCAGAGTAGATGACCTGTTAGCAGTGATCTGTTGTGGAGTCTTTACACACTTCAGTGTCTATATTCTGAGAGACTGCAAAGTACTTGTGAAATTAAATTGATTTAGGAGCAGATGACAGTTGCTATAATTGCTATTTCACTTATGGACCTGATGCAGAATTGAACACAAATCGGTTGTATATCCTCCAGCATTACTTGCTGAGAAATAAATGCATTTATGCACCCTTAAGCAGTGTTGCTTGCATCTTGTAGTGCATCATATCCATACGCTGGGTTTGCTACTCATGATCTGCATCAGCATGCACCAACCTAAACTCTGCATAGTCCTCAGTTGCGTTGACACACCCTAACTGTACTTTGCCTTTCAGATTATTAACAAATTTGCTGCTGATGGGTTTTTTTGTTTGATTTTAGAAGTTTTGATTTTTTCAGAAAATACAGTATCTATACCTACTCATAAGCAAATTACACGTATCTAAAATGGCCAAAGAAGGGTTGTTGTTTTTTTTTATAAAATTGCAAGAAAAGGGAACTACAGGTTGAGTCTCCTATATTCGAAATGCTTGGGATTTTGGATTTCAAATTTTTACGTATTTGGAATATTTGCATACCATATCTTGAGGATTGGACCCAAGTCTGAACACCAAATGCATTTATGTTTCACTAGCTGTTCTACCTGTTCTTCGCACAGAAGTTTCTGATTTTCACGGTTGTACATATAAATGAGTGTTAATTTGGTAACTCTATAGGGATGTAAATTTGAGACGTCTTAATGTAAGTAAATATAAATCCATTGTTCTTGGCATTACCTGAGGAGCACCCGTAGCAGATATGGTAAAAAGTGACAGGACCATTTTTGTAGTTTATTACATTCTACACACTGGTGGTGCAATCTAAATTTTGATCCAATTGTATGTTTGGGCGTTATCATACACACAATGAAAGCCACGCATCGGTAATGACGTCATTATGTCAACCCCATTTTCTTCCCCTTAGAATTAAATTAAAAATTAAAATTCTAATTACGTAGTTTTCCTATTTCCCACCTGAAGAACACTTATGTGAAATTTCAACTTCCTAACATATCGGGAAGTAAGAGAATTAGTGATGAGTCAGTGAGTGAGTGAGGGCTTTCGCTTTTATATATATAGATATACACCTTATACACACAGCCTGAAGGCCATTTTACACAATATTTTATTAATTTTGTGCATGAAGCAAAGTTTGTGTATATACACAAAATGAATAATGTTTAATATACACCTTATACACATAACCTGAGGATCATTTTATACAATATTTTTAATTTTGTGCATTAAGCAAAATCTGTGTACATTGCACCGTCAGAAAGCAAAGGTGTCACTATCTCAGTTGCGCTGAAATAATTCCGTATTTTGGATATAGGACACTACGCCTGTATGAGCAAATGTATATGACAAAGTAGCTTAGCTTAGCTGCAAATAATGTACTCTAGACTGGAACTTGTTTTGATGAAGCATATGTTAGGTCTTGGTGAAGGTTACTCACTCAGCTGATTTCCAAAAGTGACCTGGATGAGAGAGACGTCTGTTCCGCTTTGGCAGTTTTTCCAGCATCTCCATCAGTTTGGTGAAACTTGGCCTTTCTTCTTGCTCAAAGGCCCAGCAGAATAGTAGAATGTCCTAAAAACATTAGTGAACATCCGGCACTTAAATTATTTAGCATCAAAGCAGTATATAATACAGGAAATAGCAAAAAAACTTGTCTGAACAAAATGAAATAAAAAATACTTGGAATAAACACATATATGTTCCTTCCCAGGCTAAACCATTCATAAGGAAAATAGGAAGGTAAATTGACAAATTTTCCAGTCCTCACTTACATGAAATTTTTATGTACCACAACTGGTTGTTAATTATGTCTTAATTGCACCGTGATGCTTTCACTAGTAAGCAAGTTGTGCTGTCTTGCAAACAAGTGATAATTGGTTTGATTAGGTATGATTAGGGTGTTTACTGCAGGAGTATATTTGGATATTCTTAGTTAAATTATTGCAGTCTTTTTTGGTTTATAATTGTCCTTTATTTAGACAAGTGTTCACATCCGTCTATCCACCACCTGTTCCTCTTATAGCATGCTCTGACAATCAAGTGAACACTTGACAGAAGCATCATTAAGAAATATACTACTACTTTTCCACCCAAGTCCCGGGTCTGACCTAAAATTTGTAACACAGTTCCAAACCAGGTCAGACCCAGGACTGACCCTTTCCACCGCTGCTTCGACATGGATTATTCCCGGGTTGGAGCCAGTTACACTGCACCGGAGTATCTCAGCAGCAGTAAAGACTCTGGCTCCGCCCTGACCTCTCTGGCCTGCCCTCAGATGTGTGACAGCACTGCCGGAAGCAGCGTCCCTATCGTGAATCTACCTATGGTGTAAACGGGATCCGGTTTAATCTTATTCTGGGTCAGTGTCGGACTGGGGCATGAAGGGCCCACCAGGAGAATGCAACGGTAGGGGCCCATATTTTGGGGTGTGGCCAGCCGCAACAGAGGCTTTGCTAACCATTACAGAGTGCATAGTCTGCGCCCCTTAATAAATATATATAGTAAATGCTGTGAGTGCATGCATGATAATGTACCACATTAATAACTGCAATGCACTATAGAAAATACACCATAGTAGTGTGTAGTATAAGGTAATATTTATAATGTGAAATTCAAGTTCAACTGAAACTTGATCCCTAGAGGAGGAGGTGGGCCCTGTCAAAGTCAGAAAAATATCATGCTGCACGTTGCCATATATTCACCTCATGCGCTCGCCCGCTGCACATGCACTTTCTCTGGCGTGCGTGCACATATTCGCAGTTGCGTGATGGCGCCCCTACGGGCGTGCGCTTGAACGCATGGTATGTGCATTTACGGTAGAGGTTGTGTGCGTCTAGCGAGCGACACAATCGCTACTTAATAAATCCATATAGCAGGTTTAATAGATAATGTTCCCCTTAATAGTAACAGTAAGTTTGGTTAGTGTAGTTGGTCCCTGGACAAAGGAATTCCTCTTTTTGTTGTACGAAGGGCCAGACAGGGTTTGAGCAGATGTGTTTGGTACCTAACCGAAGAGTATTTTAATAGCAACAATCCGGTGTTGGTTAGGTAAAGATTAATCGCTCCTGCATATAGTTATGGCCATTAGTAGTTTCTGGACATTTCTTATATTGCAGTTCATTATCCATGCGGCGGGAATCCGGCGATTCCCTCCCACCTGAGCTGTTTGTAATAGTCACAGCCCACCTGTTCAAACTAACCTATGACCTTTTGCTATGATGCGAGGAGACATTCCTGTGTCCAATGAACAATGAGATTATAGGTCCCTTTGTAGTATACTGTATGCAGTGTATATAAGATCAGCCAGCCTGGACAGCTCACTCTCTCACTCCACAAACGGTTTTCATATTGACTAACTTGGAGCTGGTACCAGGAATAGCGCAGCGATCGTTCCCAGTGTGTGTAAGTAATTCTCTGTAATCAACTCGCTCTTTGTTTGTATTGGCCATTCACTCTCTCTCTCTCTCTGTTATAGTATAAGATTGTAACGTTATTGTATATTTCTGTCTAGATATTCTGTTAGAATTATATGTTAGCTTGTAGTGTATGACTTGTAAACTGTTTACCCCTTTTCGATATAACTAAAAGCTTGTTAGTAAAGGTGTTGGAACCTTAGCACGGTATCGTGTGTTCATTACATTGCAGAGGGTAATAGGAGCGTCTCGATCGCTCAAACAGCTTTAGGATTAACAAGGATAAGCAGCGTTATATCGCTGCAGTATTTCAGTACAAGGTTTACAGCATAAGAGTATCCTTTCTGTGTGTTACATTCAAGGTTTACTGATTGTCATCCTGTGAGCGTCTGCGCCGTTCGTGATCTCCTCGTGGTCTCGAGCGTCCGCTACGCTGGTAGCGTAGCATTACGGTAGTTGCCCACCTATAGCGTGCCCGACACCACGCATTAAGCTGTGAGCGAGCGTATCGCATGTGCGTCTCGATCACGGCTGAGCGTATGCTACGCTAAGTGCGTACCCTTACTGTACCCCATACGCCAATTGCGTACTATGTCTCTTACCCATATATAGTGAAGGTTATAAGGTAATCAAATCAGCATTATCAATTGGCGGCTCGTCCGTCCTCCACATATCCGCACTAGCGAACACAGACTTTATCTGTCAGCAAGGGCGGGAAGGCAGTATCCCTTCGTATCGGGATACAGTAGTGCTGGCTAGATAAGCGTCTGTTTCGTTACGTTGAAGGAGTGCTGGTGGAATCCGGAACCGGAAGTAAGAACAATACGCTATTGTCTTTTTAAAACTGTTTTATTTCTGTTTTGCGTACGCACGCACGCATACATCTGCATTTCTTTTCATTTGTGTATTTTCACATCACTCTCCTGGTTGCCATTTCATAATTGATAACGTGCTGAGAAAGATTTGTTGCTATTGGTAGTTAAAAGTAATATTAATACGTTAAGGAGTAATTTGTAAAACACGCGCACGGCTTGCCTAAGATACAAGGAAGTTCGGTGTGGTGTTCGGTAGATGATTACAGTTAAAGATCATCTACATTGATATAAACGTGTTAATTGTATTTCTGTGGACATATCTGGCTGGCGTACACGTGTCTCTAACAAAAGGGTGAGACTAGCGTGCGCGACGCAAGGGCCAACGCACGGAGCGTATATTACACAACGGAGCGTCTGGGTACGCCCACATAATACAAATCACACGATAGTATTATTTTAAATAGGCGAAAAGGAGGCAACGCGATAAAAGCGCAAATCGATCTCAGTGTCCAAAATTTTAAGCTAATAGATCCTTCTCTAATTTGCAACTCATCTGGACTAGACTGTGTTACTGAATGAAAGGGATTTCTGCGCAGAAACAAAAGTAAAGTGTACATGAGGTGAAAGTGTGTGTGTATACATATATAAGTATTCTCTTTTTGATTGGAACGTAGAAGTCGAGTTCTCGTGAGGACATTCACGTAAGTGACGGCGTGGTGGCTTGGGAGGCATCCCTTGTTAAACATATACAGGAGCATTAGAGTATAGCAGAGTAAAAGTCTACTGTAGACACAGACCAGGAGGTCACGGACCAGGAGGTCCAGAGAGACAGACCAGGAGGTCTAGGTACAGCAGACTAGGAAGTCCGCTATAGATAGAGAAAAGAGGCACAACCCAGGGGGTTGGTGCAGTACCAATATAGGCCATTAAGCTCCGGCTGAAGGAATTCGCAGCAGCAATTTTCGATTCCACTGGTCGTTCCGCACATAAGATTAGTTGCTTATGTGCAGTACGATTGTACCGCACGTAATTGTGTGCATTAGTTAGTAACTTGACCCAGTACCGTTTGCGTACGCTAGAGGGGTCATAAACGCTATTTGTACATTCTAACGTGATTTGTGAAATTTTTTTTTATTTTAAGGGAGGTTCGCTGGTCACGCGGGAATTCTCTAACAACCGATACTTGCTGGGGATGGGTAACCTACTCCCACACGCCCCAGAAATAAAGGTTTATAGGGGCCCTAGGTTGGGTACAGCAGCTCTGAGTCAGTGATTGCAGTATTGGCCAACGTGGGCGAGAGTTTGTGAAGGTACTCGGTAAAGTTTCACCGTCGGCCTACCGGACATCTTGGTTTTTGTAAGGGTTCGCTGAAGACCCTGATTTGAAGGTCAGAGGTAGTGAAAGCAACACCTGCAAGGATGGGGGCCAGTTGTTCAGGTAGGGGGTGATCAACCATGGTTCCGGTTGATGTCGTAAACCGGCTAATAGAGTCGGCAAGGATAACGTGTGATACAGACCGGGAAGTCCGAAATGGATCACACACAAAGGTATTGTGCAATGAATGGGAAAGAATGACTGTGCATGACGGGGAAAAGTTCCCACGGGTAGGCAGTTTTAGTCCCGAGGTGTTACAAAATCTAAGGAGAAGGATATGTCTCATTAAATCTGCAAAGAGACGGATCAAACATAATGATTATTTACAGTTATGGCAACAGGAAGGTGAAATACAAGGAGAATTAGCTTACACAGCTGACTCTCACTGTGGTAAGAAAAATATGGCAACAAGAGAGAAGGTGGTTACAGAGAATGGCACACTGGTGTTTGATAAACATGCACTTAGCAACTGTATTATAGACGATAAGAATAATTGTAATAAATGTAACAATGATAAAAGTAAAACTGTTAAATGTATAACTGTTAACCTGTGCAAGTCGCACCCCATGTTAAACTTCCCTCAGGATTACCAGCAAGAAAGTGAGCCCAGCACGATGTCGGCACCTTTTCCAGCAGCCATCACACAAGACATCCAGGTGGACGCGACCAATTCGGTAAAGGCAATAATCAAACCCCCTAACGGAGGGTCAGGTGAGGTCGTGTCCACAGGTACGTACGGTGTTATATATCACGCACAAACAAATGTACCTCATATTGTAGAACCAACACAAGATGATGTAATTGAATTTAACCCTGTCATGGTGATCACAGTCCCCAATGGGAAGACTGACGCTCAGGGAATCATTCCCGTCAAGGACAGTGCAATGCGCCGTCCCTGGTCCCGGACAGAATTGAGGTCAATTATGTCTGAATTTCCTGATCCTAGGAAAGATCTAGTTGCATGTCAAAAGTTTATTAAAGAACTAGGAAATTCCACAGAACCCACCAACAAAGATTGGCGGACAGTGCTGAGGGCAGGTTTGCCCTCCAGTGTTGACCCTGCAAAATGTATTGCTGATTGTAAAATAGACACAGAAATACCTCAAACGGAGGAACACAATCAGGAATGTATTAAGCAGATCAACCGACAGTTAGCAGTATATTTCCCAGCCATTGTCGAGTGGAACGAAATCTTCTCCATAAGACAAAACGAAGGGGAAAGTACTTCTAATTATTTCCATCGGGCATTGCAGGACATGACTAGGTATACCGGTATAGCAAACATCAAAACAAATGTGAAGCATAGAGAAGTAGCGGTTAAGGTATTAATGAATGGTTTAAAGAAAGTGTTGAGAACAAGGGTACAGACCACCAACCCAAACTGGAGAAATATCTCGGTGGCTGCTTTAAGAAAGTCCGCTGTTGGGCATGAGCAAAACATCAGCAAGCACAGGGAAACACAGAGACGTAAGGAGCCTCAGATCCCTGTGGGTAAGTCCAAGGTGATAAGGTGTTATAATTGCCAGAAGGAAGGTCATTATGCAAGAGATTGTAGATCAAGAAATTTACAGAAGGTATATCAACCCCCTAGACAACAACAACATAACCATGGTATCCAAGGAATCAGGGAAGTACAGGGAAAGCGGTTGATGGTGATGAGCATCCAAGCGTTTGAGGAGGCATCAAATCAACCAAGACCTCAGGTCACTGGCACTTGGAGGAAGCCCAGGGTTTGTTATCTTTGTAAAAGAGAAGGGCATTATGCCAGCAACTGTAACAGCCCACATAAAGTCAGACCCCCTAGACAAGAACACGAACAAGAGCCATGACACACAAAAAAAAAAAAAAAATTGTAATCAGGGATCGCATAAGAAGAAGTTTGGGCCGCACCCATAAGATGCAGTCAGGAGAGGTGATCATTAGGACTGATAGTAAGCCTGAGGTTACAGTTAATGAAATTGGGAGGTCAGTTCCTTGTAGACACAGGAACGGCCGGGTAAAACGTTGTAATTTATCTGTAAATGTTTTTTTTTTGTCCCCATCTCTGATGTTCATCGGCAGAACTCAAACATCACATAGCTATTTGGTCCTTGCAGAAGTCTACCAAACCCCAGTGTGACCTACCGACATCGGAGTGTCCTGGCCAGGCGCAAAACGGTGGGGAGTGGAAATACTGGTGGGGAGGGGACTTCGCAAGGACACCAGTGGAAGTGTTGGTGTGACAGCCTGATGGTGAACGGAAGATCTGACAATGTTTTTTTTTTTTTGTTTAATGCAAAATGTGATGAATTGTTCTCTCACTCGTTTGTTTTTCTCTCTTCTCTTCTTTCTCATGTTTTAAAGATGGTATGTCACACATCAGTTAGACAAATGGTAATGCAAGATTTTTGCTCCTTACAGAGAGATCGCTGATTTGGAAGGAATATTGTATCACCGGAGTGTTCGTTTGGAAGACTGAGAGACAGCACCTTTGAGATGACAGCAGAGCAAGAAGAACAACAAGACTAGAGGACATAAGACGTCGTAACATTTTTCTTTCCCCTCAAAGTATTTTTTTTGTACCCCCATTACAAATTTCTCTTTCTCCTCCTGTAAGATAGACTTGCCCCAAGAGACTGCAGTCCGTGTTTTCCTGTTGACCATGATGTTGACCAGAGCAGTCTGTTTCGGTGAGAGTACCAGTGAGGTCGAGAAAGGATCCGGAATGGGTTCTGATGACCAGGACGGAGGCGTAAATTTCCAATAGCAACACAATCACCAAGCAAAGGCGAGTACCAGAAAACGATCTAGCAGCCATGTTATTTGTAGACATTGTGAAGGATTGTTAGCTGAAGAGAACTGCATCTGTAGGCATTGTGACAATATAGTTGAGGATGGGTGTATCAAGAAATAGAAATGTCAATCCAGTTTTAATATCCATATGGACCGGCATCCATTGAGTGACTATCACTCCTTAGTGGGTAAAGTGTTAAACCAGACAAACTGTTGGGTATGCTCTCAAGTACCTCAAGGCCATAGCAAATCAGGACTAGTACCATTCCTTTTAACGGTAGGAGAGGTACTTGAGCTAAGTGGTGGGAGGCCGGTGGACAGGAGGTTTAATATCTCTAGTCCTCCTAGTTTGAAGCTCCACCAATATCATGTGGATAGGTCCTTAGTGTGCTTTAACATTTCCAATCCCTGAAAGCCGGGAAATTGGGAAGTGTCATGGAGTAATCAAACCATGACATTTTCACATAGAGCCGACAGAATGCCCATAGACACACAACTTATACGCCAGATAGCCGACCATAGGAAATTCTTTCGGTATAGGTACACCTTAGGAAGTAGGACCATGCGAGTTGGAGAAGTATCACCAGGATACTGTGCACAGATCGTACAAACTGATACGTGTACTAAACAGATGGAAGGATTAGGGTTAGGAGATTTCATATGGAAAATTTGTAATATGGTTATGTCACACTCCGTCCCATATGTTCTCCCCGATGATGCATATTTCATATGCGGGAGGAAGGCGTATAAGTGGCTTGCCCCAAACTCAGAAGGGTTATGTTATATTGGAAAAGTACTGCCTGAGGTAATGACTGTATCCCACACTAAAATGAAAGATATTAACCGCAGTGCACAAGCTCCTTATACTCACACCCATTACGAGCACATCGTTAAACGGCACCTGATAGAGAGAACAGAGCATCCGGCCTCTGACCTGATCCATGAATCCACCGGGATTCAATTCCTAATCGCGTTAGATATCACTCGTACCGCCAGAGGAGTGTTAAACTATAGATATATATCTGCGCTTGCAAATTTATTAGACAATATCACCGAAATGTATGACGACACATTCAGGTATACTGGAAGAGAGTTACAAGCCTACAAAACAGAACTGGTTCAGCATAGGATGGTTCTCAATTATCTCACAGCAGTAACAGGCGGGTATTGTGTTACCCTAGCGACTCAGTATGGAGTAAAGTGCTGCACGTACATTACAAACAGCACTGAGGACCCGGTCGAGGTCATAGACCAAAAGATGGATGACATTTTGCAATTAAAATGGGAGTTCCGAAGGAGACATAATCTCACTCTCGCCGCTGTGGGCAACGAGCTGACCAGTTGGGTGTCATGGTTGAACCCACGAAATTGGTTTTCGGGCTTAGGAGAATGGGCCCAAGGTATTATTATGGATGTAGGGAAATTTCTTTTGTGTATTCTGGGAGTCGTCATATTGGTTGGCCTGATATTTAGATGCGTTCGGATTTTAACAAAGTGTAAACGTAGTACCCGAGTGATGAGTCTAAGGAGTGAAGACACTGTAATTACAATGACTAATTTGATTTATGACCCAACGATAGAGACAATGTTGTGATGAAAATGTGATACCACGGTCCGTTTCTTTCACCCGTTTCTCCTTTGTTTTCCTCCAAGGTACGAAGACATCCGCTTGGAAGAAGAATTTGACAACCTTTTACACAGATCACTGATGGACAATGCCATAGACCCCCAATATCCCTAGTGACTTTAACTTTTACGATAGCCCAATACTTTAAAGATTGTAAGTCTATGGACATTGAGAAAGCTTTTTGCACACCATTTATAGCAAAAGCATCGGGAGACTACAGTCAACATGTACATCGAGACAAGACACAAGACAAGACCTCAATCGGCAAATGTATATTAAACTCACATAGTTTATGACTGCATTTACCATAATTGCTTCTTATCTTCATTTCTACAACCTTCAGGTAATAACACACACATAGTCAATAGGGAACATAGGCACAGATATCAGCACTCACATATCCCCCCATTCATGTATCATCAACTAAAATGTGCTCCCCCATTTTGTTACAACCAAAAGCCGAAAAGAGCTCGGTAAAGTTTGACAGCCCATCCACAGACCCTTGATACGGGATAAGAAGGAATTCAAATGTATACTTCGCAATACCTCGAAGCTTGATTTAAAACACGTACGGCACGATGATACATGACCCCTCAAACATGGACTCATACACACATGCTTCTACTATTTCACTAGGTCATACTTTTTTTCCCACCTTCTTCTCTTCACCCTTACTCAATCATAGAAATGTATTACATATGACATATATTTTTCTCTTTTTGAACTGTTTTAGGAAGTGGCAGTTATTGATGACTGCCAAAGGGTGGACTGTCAAAGTCAGAAAAATATCATGCTGCACGTTGCCATATATTCACCTCATGCGCTCGCCCGCTGCACATGCACTTTCTCTGGCGTGCGTGCACATATTCGCAGTTGCGTGACGGCGCCCCTACGGGCGTGCGCTTGAACGCATGGTATGTGCATTTACGGTAGAGGTTGTGTGCGTCTAGCGAGCGACACAATCGCTACTTAATAAATCCATATAGCAGGTTTAATAGATAATGTTCCCCTTAATAGTAACAGTAAGTTTGGTTAGTGTAGTTGGTCCCTGGACAAAGGAATTCCTCTTTTTGTTGTACGAAGGGCCAGACAGGGTTTGAGCAGATGTGTTTGGTACCTAACCGAAGAGTATTTTAATAGCAACAATCCGGTGTTGGTTAGGTAAAGATTAATCGCTCCTGCATATAGTTATGGCCATTAGTAGTTTCTGTACATTTCTTATATTGCAGTTCATTATCCATGCGGCGGGAATCCGGCGATTCCCTCCCATCTGAGCTGTTTGTAATAGTCACAGCCCACCTGTTCAAACTAACCTATGACCTTTTGTTATGATGCGAGGAGACATTCCTGTGTCCAATGAACAATGAGATTATAGGTCCCTTTGTAGTATACTGTATGCAGTGTATATAAGATCAGCCAGCCTGGACAGCTCACTCTCTCACTCCACAAACGGTTTTCATATTGACTAACTTGGAGCTGGTACCAGGAATAGCGCAGCGATCGTTCCCAGTGTGTGTAAGTAATTCTCTGTAATCAACTCGCTCTTTGTTTGTATTGGCCATTCACTCTCTCTCTCTCTCCGTTATAGTATAAGATTGTAACGTTATTGTATATTTCTGTCTAGATATTCTGTTAGAATTATATGTTAGCTTGTAGTGTATGACTTGTAAACTGTTTACCCCTTTTCGATATAACTAAAAGCTTGTTAGTAAAGGTGTTGGAACCTTAGCACGGTATCGTGTGTTCATTACATTGCAGAGGGTAATAGGAGCGTCTCGATCGCTCAAACAGCTTTAGGATTAACAAGGTTAAGCAGCGTTATATCGCTGCAGTATTTCAGTACAAGGTTTACAGCATAAGAGTATCCTTTCTGTGTGTTACATTCAAGGTTTACTGATTGTCATCCTGTGAGCGTCTGCGCTGTTCGTGATCTCCTCGTGGTCTCGAGCGTCCGCTACGCTGGTAGCGTAGCATTACGGTAGTCGCCCGCCTATAGCATGCCCGACACCACGCATTAAGCTGTGAGCAAGCGTATCGCATGTGTGTCTCGATCACGGCTGAGCGTATGCTACGCTAAGTGCGTACCCTTACTGTACCCCATACGCCAATTGCGTACTGAGTCTCTTACCCATATATAGTGAAGGTTATAAGGTAATCAAATCAGCATTATCAGCCCCCAGGCAGTGGGGCCTACCGGTGGTTTTCCCTGTACCCCTGTGGGCCAGTCCAACCCTGTTCTGGGTCCTTCCTAGGACCAACCCTGCAAACTAACTGTACTGGATTCCCACGTCACTGAACCCATTTAACCCTTTTCCACTGAGCCACAACCCAGGTTATCATGGCAATAACCCGGGTTTTAGCGGCAGTGTAAAAGGGGTATAAGTAAAATGGGACTGTTGGAGGTCTGGGAGACCCAGAAAAATAGCTGAAGATCATTTTATACAATATTGATTCTTAAACAAAGGTGACATCATAATTTGCCATTGTCTGATGTATGCAGCGTAATATTTAGATAACACAAAATATCATCCCAGAATGCAGTACACATGTGCCCAGCAGTAAAGTTAAAATTAAGTGCAAAGAGAGGAACTGAAAGTCCCCACTGAACAATGGGATTAATTAAAGTTTGTACGCAGCAGATGCAATTGCGATTATCTAGGCTATAGAGCTGCTGTTGTTAGCAAGTGAAGCTGCTGCCCAGGAACCAAAAGAGACGCCCACCGGAGCCATTGCATACTCGTTCGCAATTGCGTAGACATTAACAGCATATATGTAAAAATGAGGAACATCGGGGCTAAGGGTTGGTCTATAGCTATGCAGACTGCACACAGCAGTAGCGACTCAGACGCCATGTTTTTGCATGTACAAGTTTGCAGCCGTCAGCAGATACACACCCCAAAAACAGCCATGACACACCTGTGTTTATCCAACCATTCCCCATAAACACTCCGTTATCACCTCCAACTGGTCACTTCCTGTCTTTTCCATGAAATCTGCAAGCGACATCGCAGCGGCCCCTTTGTGCATTGCGATCACAGCACATTGCGTGCTAATCTGCTATTGCATACAAACATGAATTAGGCCCCCTATTGTCCTCTGTGATTTGTTCCGCAGAACTCTGCATTAGGGGGAAAATCTATTGTGGGGATCTAGGGACACTGGGGAGGATTTTAATGCTCATAAGAATTAATGGGGAGGTTATTGTTAAGGGGAATTATTATTTTTTTTAACACCGGGGGTAGGGAAGTTCTAATAAAATGGGAGCTTATTACCACAGGGAGGAGGGGTATTGTTTCAATGGCTAAATATGGGCAGTCGGGGAAGATACCACTGGTGACTATTTCCACTGGGGGGCAATGCCACTGGTGAGGTGGGGGTAATATTATAATAGGAGCCTATGGGCACTGTGAAGGATGCTAGACAACCACTAAACATTCTTTTACGCTAAACTATTTAAACGTGGTTTTAAAAATGTTTTCAATTTTAAATAAAAAAATATGAAAATTTCTTAGTGATTTTTGGAAAAAATATTAGCCAGTTAAGGAGGGAATTCAATTAGGAGTGAATACACATCGGGAGCAAAAAATGGACGTTTTTCGCAATGTTTCCTGAAGTTTATTCTGCATTTTTTTCGGCTATCCAATTTGGTCTCCTGAAAGAAAGAAAAAATTATCTCCCGAAAACACACAGGTTCAGTGAAACCTGTGTGATGCCGGGAGAAACAGACCCCATTTTGGCCCAAAAAAGGGGCTGTTTTTGAGACTTTGTTTCTCCTGCCAGAGGCAGTGAGACGCGGCTTATCGGTGATAACTGAATAGGTGTAGGGGAAGGGGAGGGGTGGGGGCAGGGGAGAAGTGTGTACCCTGCCACAGCTGTGATAACTTCTTTTTACTTACTGATTCAGTGAAACGCTATTTTTGAGCCTGCAGCCTCCCCACAGCATCAGGGTCCCAGGGACTCCATGCTGTGCACCAGCATAAGTGACTTTCTACTGCACTGGGGCACACCGCGCCCCCTCCTGGCTATTGCTGCCTGCACTCCCCCTCCTATCCATAGTACTCCACTCTGTTGCGTCATGACATCACAACATCACGTCAGGAGCGTGCTTTACAAAGGGGGATACTGAGGAGGAGCAGGTGGCGGCAGCAGCAGCAGCTGGCGGGGGGGTGAGACCTCTGACAACGAGCAGGAACTGTGGCATAAGGGGCATTATTAGTGTGTGGGATGCATAATATGGTGTCGGGCATTACTGTGGGGCAATGTAGCTCCTACCTTTCCTAGGTAGGGGGGCTGCCGCTACCCACATCAGTGAGAAAAGAAGAGTCCCGTCACTGTCCCAGTGCCAGTGCAATGGAGCTGACAGGCACTGAGCCCCTGCGCATGCGTACAGGCATCAGCTTGAGTGCACATGCACTAACCCCCAGATTCTATGGACTGCATCGGTTGCAGCCCATAGAGGCCAGCTAGGCAAGGAGTGGCTCTCTGCCAGTCACAGCCCGATTTGGCAGTCCTGGATGGAGGAAACATCTCCCAATGGGACTGCCTGTACTATGGATAACTGGCAGGTAGTACTTCCAATAGGAATTCCCTGTCACAGTGAAGCCACTGAGCCAATACAGTCACACAGACTGCAACTAGCTCAGCAGAGCTCACTGAAGTGACAGATTTTACTGGAGGGACTGCAGTCCTACAACCCATAGGTAAAATCCACCACTGCTGTGGGAACATAATATGGTGACAGGGACAATACTGTTGGTGCGTAATATGGTGTTGGCCATTACTGTAGCGACGTAATATGGTGTCAGGGGCATTACTGTGGGGGAGTAATATGGTGTCGGGCATAACTGTAATATGGTGTCAGGGACATTACTGTGGGGGCATAATATGGTGTCAGGGGCATTACTGTGTGGAGGATAATATGTCCCGTCTTTGTGAGACCACACATTTTTTGCGGTGCGTTCCTTCTGTGCGCATTGTCCCTTTAAATACGTGTATCCCATCAATGGGCCCACATAGCCTAAACTATGTTTTTAAGAGTTTACGCACCAATTGATGCCCCACCCTTGTGGTAGCTCCACCCACATCCCCATCCACCTCTGCCCCGCCTGCAGTTCCTGAACCTATTTTCCGACAAAAATAGCACTGTTGATGACGAGTAATATTAAACAATACAAAACATTGTCTCACCGATATCTCCTTTCCCATCCCAATTTGGCTTAGATTTGGCTTCATGCCTGTTCCAACTTGCCATATGATCGCCTCTGCTGGCTGGTTTTTGAATGGCCACTCTCGGGCATGCAGCTCATACCAAATAGTTCTGTGAATATGAAATAAGATAGTATTATTAAACAAAAAAACAATTGTTGCAGTCTTATTTAGGTATAACACTTAGGAAAGTAAGTGCATGGCATAGAAATAGTACAGATTATAGCTATACTGTTCTTACATGTTGACTATTCCAATATTATGGGCAAACAATCTCTTCTGTACTGCCAATTTTACTATCAGAGACCGCTATTTACTCAGTATGGCTCTGGCAAAAGAGTGTCTATTTCAGACCAAACAGACATGGAATCAGTGCAGCTAAAATGATTGCCACAGACTAAAATCAAATATAGCAGACTCAGAGGCAGTTTGAGTGAAAACACAAAGTAAAAGTGCTGCAGCAGATACAGGTGTGAATAGGGTCTCATAGCACAGGATGACATAGGATGCCCTGCCACTTTGCTATTGTACCTCTATTGTGGTTTGGGAAGCCGCTGCATTGGGACATACAGTACTGTAGCAGTATAGAAACAATGGGCTAGATGCATCATCGCTTGGAAAGTGATAAAATGGAGAGTGAAAAGGTGTCAGCCAATCAGGTCCTAACTGACATTTTTCAAATACAGCCTGTGACATGACAGTTAGGATCTGATTGGCTGACACCTTTTCACTCTCCATTTTATCACTTTCCAAGCGATGATGCATCTAGCCCAATATAATATACAACCCAGGGCAATAGGAAAAACAGTAGTAAAAACGAATGTATGTGTTTTTGGTGAGCCATATGTCTAGCTTGTGACAGTATGTTATTTAATGTTATTTAATATCTCTACTTACCCAAGTGCAAATACATCTGAGAGCTTTGAGAATGGAAGTTTATCCTCCTCTGTGTCAGGAGACAATTGTCGTATTATTTCAGGAGCCAAATGGCAGAGCCATCCATTAGGGATCCGGAGCTTGTCTTGCCGCCTGATCAAGAGACAGGTTTAGATTATATAAATATTTGTGTCATAGATCACATGTTCGTAAGGCTATGACTAGATGCTACACCATGATTATATATATTAAGCTACATGCTAACTTCATAGATGAACTGTCACAGCAGGGGTGTGCATGTGTGTGTGTGGGTATATATACTGTATATACATAATACAGGATGGATGGATAGATAGACAGACAGACGGATAGATGTTTTTATATATATATATATATATATATATATACATACAGAGAGAGAGAGAGAGAGAGACTACATATATAGAGACCAACACCCGACCCTCTGTGTGTACACAAAGCAATTTGCCAAGGTGCCTCCCTTGAACAGCCTGTTGTGAACAATTTTGTTTCCTTGTCCACCAAAAGTATTACTAGAAGAATGTCCCAGCATTCCTATATACAGTATATGTTCCCCAGAATCCACATGTAATTGGAGAACTCGGCGGGGAGAAAGCTTTCCTTAAGGTTACTATTACATTCCTTAATTATCTCCAGAACCTGATTTTACTCCTTCAAAACTTTTCACTCTTTACGTCAAGAGTCTGTGTACTAACAAACCACATACTGTATGGCCGGTTTAGAAGCAACGTGCAGGTTGATCACCAATAATAACAAGTATTCGGAACTTGACATTACATTCTTGTTACATCAACTAGAGCCAACCCTCACAAGAAATTATCTGTACATATAATAAGGGCAGATGCTCGGTGAGCCCACTTGCCAACTGCCACTGGTTGTGTTTTTTTTTTTTCTAAAAAATGGATGTTGGGTGTTATGAGAGTGTCTCAGGCATGTCACTGAAAGCTATTGCATACAAAGATGCTGAATGGCTCACATAAGAGGTCATATTCCCATGGATAATCTGCACCTGCTTTGATGATGCAATGGATAATGCATCTAAAGATGCACCAAGCGATATTTCAGCATCTACACGCGCTAATGGTGGGCATGTCAGTTACTGCACGTTTGGACACATGGATGTACACCAGGGAAGGCTTTATAGTGGTATAAGCATATAGTCTCAGCCCTAACTGTGGCAAAAGATGACTCTAAATCAGGCCCAGTGTGGCCTAGCCATCAGAGCCTGTAGTCGGGGGCATGGTGTGGGCAGAGTGGTAGCTCTTGATTAAATGTTGCCTCCCCGATTGAGCAGGCAAAACAACTCCCTGATGTCTGTGCCTTCTCACTCTATACCCTCAATGCCAGAAGTGCGTCATTCACCAGAATCTGGGAGGCTACACAACCTGTGTTGTACATTGCCTATTGTAGTAGTCCGGCAGGTTGTAGCCTTTTATTTTACATTTGTGGTCCAACTCTCAGATATCTGCACTTCTCCTCCCCAGTACGGACTCTGCCTGGCACAGCTCCTCTTACAGAAGTGTGATGTGGACTGCACTGTGACCAGCCAGCAGAGGACAAGGCGAGATGAGCACCTGATCTGCCAAAACTCCTACATCTACAGTTCACAGACTGCCTCTTCTTTACGTGTTTGTGTCTGTGTCTCCCTGATACTTCCTTTCTCATCCTGCTGTGACTGTCTCTGTCACCCCACATCTTTTCCTCATTATTTTGGTTTTCAAAATATCCTCACTTTGGGGTAAATGTAATAGCGTCCTAGTTGCCGGAGGTGCAGCCTTTTGGACGTATTTTTAAAGCGCCAGTCATTTGCAAAGCAAAACCAGGTTTTTTTTATCTTTTATCCAGCAAACGTGGGGGGACATCAACTGTGCATTTTTCAGTCTATTATAATACTATTAGAAGGGTCCTAGAGTGGTCCAGAGCAACCAATATTAAGCAGTGGGTTAACATAGAGAAGGAAATACTACCTATACACATTGCACAATACACCTAGAGGTCCAAAGTCCCTGTTATTCCTCATCCTACTATTGATCCAACTTTGGCTTGTTGGAATAGAAATGACAGTTCGTGTCCTCCAAATCCTCACCTTTGTTTAATTACCCTGATTAATTACCCTGCTATTTCTACTTTTGCTATTTGGGTGAAATGGGATGCATAGAGTTGGTCAGCTGGTGCATGGGGGAAGTGTATCTTCTTTCTCCACTTTGCAGACTAATTGGGACCTTCCACCCTCTGAGATATGGTGCTACTTACAATTGGAACATTTTATGCAGACTGGGAACTTGCGTGCAGCTTCCATCATACCTCTGACCCCTTTTAAGAACATGTGTTTGGCAACTGTGCATCCGGCACACTTTCTCTCGAGGGGGTGCGGGGTCCTGATCGAACATACGTACCCTGCTCTTCCCAAATATGCTAGAGACTTGCAATTTGAGTTGGATGAAGATAAATGGATTAGGATTTTCCAGAATACATTTGCTAGCTCTGTGAGTTGTTCTGTGATTGAGACTCAATGTAAGGTTCTTTCACACTGGTACAGGTGTTCTCTAACGCATACTTGCCTACCTGACCCTCTCCATGAGGGAGAAAATGCTCTGTTCCTGGACTTTCCTGGTAATGTATGATTGCCATCACCTGTGGTGAGCTAGTTAATTGATAAGAAAGGTGTTTCACCACAGGTGATGGCAATCATACATTACCAGGAAAGAACAGGAACAGAGCATTTTCTCCCTCATGGAGAGCGTCAGGTAGGCAAGTATGCTCTAACGCTGGAAAAGATGTTCCCTGGGGGTGCCCGATACATGTTGGTGCTGTAATGCAGAGGTTGGCTCCGCACTTCATATTTGGTGGGATTGTCGGCTCTTGCTACCTTTTTGGCATACCTCCCAACATTACCCTCTCCAGGAGGGACACAATGCTCTGCTCCTGGACTTCCCTCTTAATTTATGATTTCCATCACCTGTGGTAAAACACCTTTCTTAGCCATTAACCTGTTCAACACAGATGCCAGCAATCATACATTAAGAGAAAAGTCCAGAAGCAGAGCATTCTGTCCCTCCTGGAGAGGGTCATGTTGGGAGGTATGTTTTTGGGACCAAGTGATATCCATTTCTAGGTTGATAATAGATGTTAAGATCCCTTCCACCCTCACTTTCTGGCTTCTTAATGCATATCCTGACTCCCCAGCCTTTTTAAAAAAAATCCTTATTGAAATTCCTCAACAGTGCTGCGAAGGCCACATGTCCAATGGAGGATTTTCCAAATGACTCTGGAGCGGAACCAAGATTTCACGGGTACCTGCCATACTCACCAGCCTCCCCCCCCCCCCCCCCCCCTCTCTCTTTTAGCTTCTTTCTTTTGGTGTCTTGTGCCTGTTTCTGTCTAATTGTTTGACTTGTCTTACGTGTTTTATTTCTGCTTTGTTTGAATTGTAATGGGTACTGTTTGGACACTTTTGGTACATTTCATACATCATTTCTTATGCACCAGTTTTATACTGCATTTGCTGTCTTTCTTCCTGACCAATGTGTTTATTTTGTGTATTGAAAGAATAAAAATATTTTTGGGGAAAAAAACTGGTAGGTTTTGCCTTGTAAATGATTGCCGCTTTAAAAATATATGCTTTTGGGTAAATATCCCTGTCTCCAATGTCCCACAGGCAGGAATGTGAGACCCATCATTTCTTTTTCCAAAAGTTGTCAGTACATTAGGGAATGCAAAAATTACAGGTGCAACCTAATTCACAATCAACAACTGCCTGCATTCTGCCATACCATTGCACTTTTGGCAGGAGAGACACGCTTTTCAGGGGCTGTCCCACCATCCCAAATGCTGACCTCGGTGTCCCGCCCTGGGGTGATATTGGGGGGAGCACTCTGCTCTGCTTCCTTTTAGATCTTTGCAAAATTTTGACTAAATCTTAACTAAAAGAAAGTAAAAAAAAGTGACTAAACCAAAATTTTAAATCCTTGTAAAAATAACACTGGAAGTAGGGTTTACAATTTGTAAAGAACAAGTATGTGTTCTACTTAAACAGAAGATTTATTCCAGTTCTCTGCACTCCTGGACACCATAGATGCAGCTGGTGGATGGAAAAACAGGAGGGCACCTTACTCCAACAATCAAATCTTTAAGAATAAAAGGAACCATCCACCTGCTCCAGTGTTAATATGGATACCTCTATCACATGAGGGGTTAATTCGACATCTACTGTGAAAATGTATCAGCTCACACGCCAGCTAGACAGAACACACTTATGAGCCATACACACTCGGCGATCCGCCGCCGAGCTGTCCGACGGTGGATACACCCGAGGGGCAACGCGGCGGCGGGGGAGGTGACGGGGGGAGTGAAGTTTCTTCATTCCCCCCGTCACCCGGCTCTATAGCAGTGCATGTTAATATGGATGAGATTGTCCATATTGGCCTGCATGCATAAGCGACCCGGCACCAATGATTAACGAGCGCGGGCCGTGCATCGTTAATCATTGGTGCCTACACACTGCACGTATGAACGAGTTCTCGTTCATTAATGAACGAGAACGTTCATATCATGCAGTGAGATCTGTAAGTGTGTAGGGGCCATTACCTTCTGGTTCTGTCTCGCATTCACGTAACAGTTTCTTTAACTGACACACAGTCACAACTTCAGGCTAATTGGAGACAAACTTACATTTAAATTCTGTCTTGAGTTCACATCAAAGGTTTCTTTACAATCAGCGCTGAATGAAGTCCTCACCATCAGGAAATGTAGCAAGTTCTTTTAATTTTAAAATTTAACAATACAGCATGTAGAATTGTTCGTTTTTAAAAATGCAGTTATCGGCAGACACAGACACAAGTACAAAACCCGGTGCAGTGCAGAAGTCCCCAGATATACTCTGCAGTCGTTACCCGGCTGTTACCTTCGTCCAATGGTTCGTAAAGTGTCTCTGGTGCTGTTCATTCAGAAGCAGGAAAAGCGGCACACAACGCGTTTCGGAGTGTGCACTGCTCTTTTTTCAAGTTATGCTACCATAGTAAAATCTTAACATTTTTAAAGGCAAGATCATATGATCGTGACAACTAATAAAAATCAAAGCAGTATGACAAGTCACATAATATAACATAAACAGTTACACCTGGATTGATTAGTCTGTATATACCTGTAGCTTTTTTATCCAGCCCCATGCTATAAACAGAGTTACATATTATATAAACATTAACCTCAGAATTGCCAAGTGTAACAGTACGAACATAACAACATTCACTTTATAAAAAAACACAATTAAAATACAAGATTCTTTCTAACATGTTATACAAAAAAACATACAAGAAATTTATGATAATGCATAAATGACACCCCGTTTTATAATGATATATAGTCTCCACGATTTGTGAATGCGAGACAGAACCAGAAAGTGTGTTCTGTCTAGCTGGTGTGTAAGCTGATACATTTTCACAGTAGATGTCAAATTAACCCCTCATGTGATAGAGGTATCCATATTAACACTGTTAAAGAGATCATCTGACACAGGTGGATGGTTCCTTTTATTCTTAAAGTATGTGTTCTAGATATTTGCAGAAAATATAATATGACCTACTATGAAGGAAATATGGTTGTTTATTGCACTTGTATTTTGTATATGATATATGGGAGTACTGTGGTAAGTCAGATTAAGTATGAAACACATTCTCAGCCTACTGAGCCTAGATTACTAAACACATTATTAAAGGTACAGTATGCAACAATCTCAAGGAAATTTTAAAGAAATGTTCTTCAGCAAAATCCATTACAAATGTTATCTGTACAGCAATACTTAATCATGATATACAAGCCTTGCAAAAACTAGGGCAGAGTGTTTTGAAAAGAAAATGCATTGCATGGGGTTGGGTGCCTTATCTTGTATGCCTATTGAAGTCTTAACCATTGTCCGTTATATCTTTCTGACATGGATTGAAATGATATATTGGCCATATTGTCTAGTGTGTACCACCAATTGTGTGCATTCTAAATGCAACCATGAATGATAGACAATATTGCGCAATTGCGATATATATTGTTCAGTGTGTATGGCCAACCGATATATCTTTCTATCGATCGTACCATCGGCCAGGAAACACATTGTTGTGATGTGCACCCAGCCTTAGGGAAGCATTTTAAATGTTGTTTACTATCATTATGAAGGCATACAAGATACTGTAGCTCTATGGTACATACTTACCGACATTGAAAATCTCCTCTCCGGGAGATGCCTGGAGAGGAAAAGCAGGTAGGTGGAGATGGGTTCGGGGCTATGCTAATCACACCAATAGGGCCCCACCACACATTCTACCCACTTCATTCCCACTCTATAAAGTGGGCAGAATGCGAGACGGGTGCCTACTCTTCCGGGGGGTACAGAGGACAACCTGAAAACTTGTGTGTCTCCTGCAGAAACCGGGAGAGTAGGCAAGTTTGCTATAGTGCTAAAAAAACAAAACATAAAATGTAGAGCTGTGCACAGTATCAGTGCCAGACCAGTTGCTGGGCTATAGACATACAGTATACAGTAACTCTTTTTGCAGAGTATGTTAAACCAACTCACTGTAGCTTATGATCACACCATGTTTCCTAGGCATTTACCAGAAAGTATATTTTCCCTTCAAAAGCAGTTAATCAGCTGTTTAGGAGGAAAGACTTGGTTAGCATCCTTGATACTGTATACCACATTTCTTGGATCCAATATATCATACTTACTCATGTTTGCCCTAAGGGAGAGATCCTGAAGAGGACATGCGGATGATCACTGTGGGAGGGCAGGGGCCAGGGGGCGATTGCTTTGCAACATTAGTCCCTGTAACTCAGTGGTATAATGCTGCATATCATGGGATTATGAAGCGGTAGCAAGATGACGCAATTATCTAAGAATCACTTGGTCACGCCCCCATCCTGGTTCTGCTCATGAATTGGCAGGATGTAGGACATTGACGCACTCTCCAAGAAGTCCATCAGACTTTCCAAGACAGTAGCCATGTATGTAATTTCCTTCAGGTATTAGTTAATACTTTTGTATCCACTGAACATTTACTTCCCGCTGTTTTTTTCTTTTGTTATATGTATATACAAAAAGAGATTGCATTGAAATGTAATTTTCAGTAGAACCCACAAAAAATTGTATGCTTTGGCAGCTATGAGTATTCTGGTACTTGTAGTTCTACAAGCCCCAGCTTATCCAAACAGTTTATAGCTGCCAGGGCTTGCTGGGATCAGTCGTTTCACATATTAAAATGCATACTATTTTTTAGACTTTGCAATAGTGCTTTATGCTTCAACATGTAGGTTTACACAAAAAAATCTGCTAATTATTATGGGGGCGATGTATCAAGCCGTGGAGAGAGATAAAGTACCAACCAATCAGCTTACCTCATTTTTCTAGCACAGCCTGTAAAATGATAGAAGTTGATTGGTTAGCACTTTTCTCTCTCATCACTTATTCACTCTACAAGGCTTGACACATCTCCACCTATGATGTTTTTTTTTTAACTTTTTTTTGCACATCTCAATTTAAACTCTTACTATGGGGTATATTTACTAAGCTCCCGATTTTGACCAATTTTGCGTTTTTTCTTCAAAGTGTCATCTCGGGAATTTACTAAGCACAAATCTCGGCAGTGATGAGGACATTCGTATTTATTTTGAAGTGCAAGAAAAAAAATACGAATGAATACACCATCGGTCAAATACACCTGTTATTTTATAGAACTCGGTCATTTACTAAAATTTGTATTTCACAAACACTGCCGGCAATAGCCAAACACTGCCGTGAATAAAAACAAATCGTAAAAAAAAGCAGTTTTAAAATAGACCTGCTTTTTTTTTACCGTGTTCTGATAGGCATGCACGGATCCGTGAGATCCGTGCATGTTTATCATTGGGAAGGGGTGGGAAAGTGTTAATTTTTTTTAAAAAAAATGCGTGGGGTCCCCCCTCCTAAGCAAAACCAGCCTCGGGCTCTTTGAGCCGGTCCTTGTTGACAAAATATGGGGGGAAAAAATAAGAATTTACTTACCGATAATTCTATTTCTCGTAGTCCGTAGTGGATGCTGGGGACTCCGTCAGGACCATGGGGAATAGCGGGCTCCGCAGGAGACAGGGCACATCTAAAAAGCTTTTTAGGTCACATGGTGTGTACTGGCTCCTCCCCCTATGACCCTCCTCCAAGCCTCAGTTAGGTACTGTGCCCGGACGAGCGTACACAATAAGGAAGGATCTTGAATCCCGGGTAAGACTCATACCAGCCACACCAATCACACCGTACAACTTGTGATCTGAACCCAGTTAACAGTATGATAACAAAAACGAAGTAGCCTCCGAAAAGATGGCTCACAACAATAGTAATAACCCGATTTTTGTAACAATAACTATGTACAAGCATTGCAGACAATCCGCACTTGGGATGGGCGCCCAGCATCCACTACGGACTACGAGAAATAGAATTATCGGTAAGTAAATTCTTATTTTCTCTAACGTCCTAGTGGATGCTGGGGACTCCGTCAGGACCATGGGGATTATACCAAAGCTCCCAAACGGGCGGGAGAGTGCGGATGACTCTGCAGCACCGAATGAGAGAACTCCAGGTCCTCCTTAGCCAGAGTATCAAAATTTGTAAAATTTTACAAACGTGTTCTCCCCTGACCACGTAGCTGCTCGGCAAAGTTGTAATGCCGAGACTCCTCGGGCAGCCGCCCAGGATGAGCCCACCTTCCTTGTGGAATGGGCATCTACATATTTCGTCTGTGGCAGGCCTGCCACAGAATGTGCAAGCTGAATTGTACTACAAATCCAGCGTGCAATAGACTGCTTAGAAGCATGAGCACCCAGCTTGTTGGGTGTATACAGTATAAACAGCAAGTCAGACTTTCTGACTCCAGCCGTCCTAACTATATATATATATATATATTTTTAGGGCCCTGACCACGTCTAGTAACTTGGAGTCCTCCAAGTCCCTAGTAGCCGCAGGCACCACAAGAGGTTGTTTCAGGTGAAAACGCTGACACCCCTTCATGAAGAAACTGGAGACGAGTCCCAGTTCTGTCCTGTTCAAATGGAAAATTTTAATATGGGCTTTTGTAAGACAAAGCCGCCCATTCTGACAATCGCCTGGCCGAGGCCAGGGCTAACAACATGGTCACTTCCCATGTGAGATATTTGTCAACAGCATGGTCACTTTCCATGTGAGATATTTCAAATCCACAGATTTGAGCGGTTCAAACCACTATGATTTTAAGAAATCCCAACACTATGTTGAGATCTCACAGTGCCCCTAGGGGCACAAAAAAGCTGTATATGCAATACATCCTTTACAATCTGGACTTCAGGAACTGAAGTCAATTCTTTCTGGAAGAAAATCTACAGGGCCGAAATTTAAATGTTAATGAACCCCAATTTGAGGTCCAAAACACTCCTGTTTTCAGGAAGTGTAGAAATCGACCTAGTTGAATTTCCGTCGTGGAGCCTTCCTGGCCTCACCCACGCAACATATTTTCACCACATGTGGTGATGACGTTGTGCGGTCACCTCCTTCCTGGCTTTGACCAGGGTAGGTATGACCTCTTATGGAATGCCTTTTCCCCTCAGGATCCGGCATTCAACCGCCGTGCCGTCAAACGCAGCCGCGGTAAGTCTTGGAATAGACATGGTACTTGCTGAATCAAGTCCCTTCTTAGCTCCCCAGGCCCTTAGTCCTCTGTGAGCATTTCTTGAAGTTCCGGGTACCAAGTCCCTCTTGGCCAATCCGGAGCCACTAGTATAGTTCATACTCCTCTATGTCTTATAATTCTCAATACCCTGGTTATGAGAAACAGAGGAGGGAACACATACACAGACTGGTACACCCACGGTGTTACCAGAACATCCGCAGCTATCGCCTGAAGGTCTCATGACCTGGCGGAATACCTGTCCCGTTTTTGTTCGGGCGGGACGCCATCATGTCCACCTTTGGTCTTTGCCAACGGTCCACAATCATGTTGCAAAACTTCCCTATGAAGTTTCCACTCTCCCGGGTGGAGGTCATGCCTGCTGAGGAAGTCTGCTTCCCAGTCGTCCACTCCCGGAAAGAACACTGCTGACAGTGCTATCACATGATTTTCCGCCTAGCGAAAAATCCTTGCAGTTTTCACTGCCCTCCTGCTTCTTGTGCCGCCCTTCTGTTTACGTGGGCGACTGCCGTGATGTTATCCCACTGGATCAATACCGGCTGACCTTGAAGCAGAGGTCTAGCTAAGTTTAGAGCATTATAAATTTGCTCTAAGCTTATTTATGCGGAGAGAATTCTCCAGACTTAATCACACTTCCCTGGAAATTTTTTCCCTGTGTGACTGTTCCCCAGCCTCTCAGGCTGGCCTCCGTGGTCACCGGCATCCAATCCTGAATGCCGAATCTGCGGCCCTCTAGAAGATGAGCACTCTGTAATCACCACAGGAGAGACACCCTTTTCCTTGGATATAGGGTTATCCGCTGATGCATCTGAGGATGCGATCCGGACCATTTGTCCAGCAGATCCCACTGAAGAGTTCTTGCGGGAAATCTGCCGAATGGAATTGCTTCGTAAGAAGCCACCATTTTTACCAGGACTCTTGTGCAATGATGCACTGACACTTTTCCTGGTTTTAGGAGGATCCCGATTAGCTCGGATAACTCCCTGGTTTTCTCCACTGGGAGAAACACGTTTTTCTGGACTGTGTCCAGAATCTTCCCTAGGAACAGTAGACGTGTCGTCGGAAAAAGCTGCGATTTTGGAATATTTAGAATCCACTCGTGCTGTCGTAGAACTACTTAAGATAGTGCTACTCCGACCTCCAACTGTTCTCTGGACCTTGCCCTTATCAGGAAAGCGTCCATGTTTCTTTTAAGAAAAATCATCATTCCGGCCATTACCTTGGTAAAGACCCGGGGCGCCGTGGACCATCCAAACGGCAGCGTCTGAACTGATAGTGACAGTTCTGTACCAGGAACCTGAAGTACCCTTGGTGAGAAGGGCAAATTTGGACCTGTAGGTAAACGTCCCTGATATCCAGTGACATCATATCGTCCCCTTCTTCCTGGTTCGCTATCACTGCTCCGAGTGACTCCATCTTGATTTGAACGCTTGTATGTAAGTGTTCAAATATTTCAGATCTCACCGAGCCGGTTGGCTTCAGTACCACAATATAGTGTGGAATACTACCCCCTTCCTTGTTGTAAGAAGGGTACTTTGATTATCACCTGCTGGGAATACAGCCTGTGAATTGTGTGAGGGGGAGACGTCTCGAATTTCCAATGTACACCTGGGATATTACATGTAGGATCCCGGAGTTCCCTTGCGAGTGTTGCTGAAACTCTTGAGATGACCCCCTACCGCACCTGAGTCCGCTTGTACGGCCCCAGCGTTATGCTGCGGACTTGGCAGAAGCCGTGAGGAGCTTCTGTTCCTGGGAATGAGCTGCTTGCTGCAGTCTTCTTCCCTTTCCTCTCCCCCTGGGCAGATATGACTGGCCTTCGCCCGCCTGCCCGTATGGGGACGAAAGGACTGAGACTGAAAAGACTGTGTCCTTTTCTGCCAATATGTGACTCGGGGTAACAAAAGGTGGATTTTTCAGCTGTTGCCATGGCCACCAGGTCCAATGGACCGCCCCTTTATACGGCAATACTTCCATATGCCGTCTGGAATCTGCCTCACCTGACCACTGTCGTGTCTTCGTCTGGCAGATATGTACATCACATTTACTCTTTGATGCCAGAATGCAAATATGCCTCTGCGCATCACACATATATAGAAATGCATCCCTAAAATGCTCTATAGACAATAAAATCCTGTCCCTGTCAAGGGTATCAAAATTTTCAGTCAGGAAATCCGACCAAGCCCCCTCAGCGCTGCACATCCAGGCTGAGGCGATTGCTGGTCGTAGTATAACACCAGTATGTGTGTATATACTGTTATGATATTTTTCAGCTTCCTATCAGCTGGCTCCTTGAGGGCGGCCGTATCTGGAAACGGTAACGCCATGTTTTTTATATGCGTGTGAGCGCCTTGTCCACCCTAAGGTGTGTTTTCCAACTCGCCCTTACTACTGGCGGGAAAAAGGGTATACCGCCCATAACTTTCTGTCGGAGGAACCCCACGTATCATCACACACTTCATTTAATTTATCTGATTCAGGCAAAACTACAAGTAGTTTATTCCCACCCTACAAAATACCCTTATTTGTGGTACTTGTGGTATCAGAAATACGTAACACCTCCTTCATTGCCCTTAACATGTAACTTGTGGCCCTAAAGGAAAAATACGTTTGTTTCTTCACCGTCGACACTGGGGTCAGTGTCCGTGTCAGTGTCTGTCGACCGACTGAGGTAAATGGGCGTTTTTACAAGCCCCTGACGGTGTCTGAGACGCCTGGACCGATACTAATTTGTCCGCCGGCTGTCTCATGTCGTCAACCGGCTTGCAGCGTGTTGACATTATCACGTAATTCCATAAGTAAGCCATCCATTCTGGTGTCGACTCCCTAGAGAGTGACATCACCATTACAGGCAATTTTCTCCGTCTCCTCACCAACATTTTCCTCATACATGTCGACACACACGTACCGACCTACAGCACACACATACAGGGAATGCTCTGATAGAGGACAGGACCCACTAGCCCTTTGGGGAGACAGAGGGAGAGTTTGCCAGCACACACCAAAAGCGCCATAATGTATATAACAACCCTAGAAGGTGTTGTTTCTATATATGGGCTCTTAATATATAATTATATCGCCAATTTATGCCCCCCTTCTCTTTAACCCTGTTTCTGTAGTGCAGGGGAGAGTGGGAGCCTTCCTCACCAGCGGAGCTGGTCAGGAAAATGGCGCTGAGTGCTGAGGAGAATAAGCTCCGCCCCTTTCACGGCGGGCTTTTCTCCCGGTTATTAGGAAAACTGGCCTGGGTTAAATACATACATATAGCCTTAATGGCTATATGTGATGTATTTATTTGCCAAATAGGTATTTATATTGCTGCCCAGGGCGCCCCCAGCAGCGCCCTGCACCCTCCGTGACCGTGTCAGTGAGCCGTGTAGCAACAATGGCGCACAGCTGCAGTGCTGTGCGCTACCTCTCTGAAGACTGTGAAGTCTTCTGCCGCCTGTTTCCGGACCTCCGTTCCGCCGTCTTTCTTCAGCGTCTGTAAGGGGGATCGGCGGCGCGGCTCCGGGACGAACCCCAGGCTGACCTGTGTTCCGACTCCCTCTGGAGCTCAGTGTCCAGTAGCCTAAAACTTCAATCCTCCTGCACGCAGGTGAGTTGCAAGTCTCTCCCCTAAGTCCCTCGTTGCAGTGATCCTGTCGCCAGCAGGAATCACTGATTAGAAACCTAAAAAAAAACTTTACTAAACAGCTCCTTAAGAGAGCCATCCAGTTTGCACCCTTCTCGGACGGGCACAAAAACCTAACTGAGGCTTGGAGGAGGGTCATAGGGGGAGGAGCCAGTACACACCATGTGACCTAAAAAGCTTTTTAGATGTGCCCTGTCTCCTGCGGAGCCCGCTATTCCCCATGGTCCTGACGGAGTCCCCAGCATCCACTAGGACGTTAGAGAAATTACAGGGGTTCCCCCATATTTCATAAACCAGCACCGGGCTCTGCGCCTGGTCCTGGTTCCAAAAATACGGGGGACAAAAAGCGTAGGGGTCCCCCGTATTTTTGAAACCAGCACCGGGCTCCACTAGCCAGGTACATAATGCCACAGCCGGGGGACACTTTTATAGTGGTCCCTGCGGCCCTGGCATTACATACCCAACTAGTCACCCCTGGCCGGGGTACCCTGGAGGAGTGAGAACCCCTTAAATCAAGGGGTCCCCCCCTCCAGCCACCCAAGGGCCAGGGGTGAAGCCCGAGGCTGTCCCCCCCATTTTAAGGGCGGCGGATGGGGGGCTGATAGCCTTTTGTAAAAAATGTGAATGTTGATTTTAGTAGCAATACTACAAGTCCCAGCAAGCCTCCCCCGCAAGCTGGTACTTGGAGAACCACAAGTACCAGCATGCGGAGGAAAACCAGGCCCGCTGGTACCTGTAGTACTACTACTAAAAAAATACCCCCAAAAATACATGACACACACACCATGAAAGTATAATTTTATTACATACATGCACACCTCCAAACATACATACTTACCTATGTTCACACGAGGCTCTGTCCTCTTGTCCCTGTGGAATCCTTGGGGTACCTGTGAAAAAAAATATACTCACATAATCCAGTGTAGATTCTGTCCTTTGTATAATCCACGTACTTGGCAAAACAATAAAACGGAAACCCGACCACGCACTGAAAGGGGTCCCATGTTTACACATGGGACCCCTTTCCCCGACTGCCAGGACCCCCCTGACTCGTGTCAAAGAGGGTCCCTTCAGCCAATCAGGGAGCGCCACGTCGTGGCACTCTCCTGATTGGCTGTGTGCTCCTGTAGTGTCTGTCAGGCTGCACACGGCAGAGATACAATGTAGCGCCTATGCGCTCCATTGTATCCAATGGTGGGAACTTTGCGGTCAGCGGTTGACCGAAAGTAACCTCACCGCTGACCGCAAAGTTCCCACCATTGGATACAATGGAGCGCATAGGCGCTACATTGTACCTCTGCCGTGTGCAGCCTGACAGACACTACAGGAGCACACAGCCAATCAGGAGAGTGCCACGACGTGGCGCTCCCTGATTGGCTGAAGGGACCCTCTTTGACACGAGTCAGGGGGGGTCCTGGCAGTCGGGGAAAGGGGTCCCATGTGTAAACATGGGACCCCTTTCAGTGCGTGGTCGGGTTTCCATTTTATTGTTTTGCCAAGTACGTGGATTATACAAAGGACAGAATCTACACTGGATTATGTGAGTATAATTTTTTTCACAGGTCCCCCAAGGATTCTACATGGAGAAGAGGACCGAGCCTCGTGTGAACATAGGTAAGTATGTATGTTTGGAGGTGTGCATGTATGTAATAAAATTATACTTTCACGGTGTGTGTGTCCTGTTTTTTTGGGGGAATTTTTTTAGTAGTAGTACTACAGGTACCAGCGGGCCCGGTTTTCCTCCGCATGCTGGTACTTGTGGTTCTCCAAGTACCAGCTTGCGGGGGAGGCTTGCTGGGACTTGTAGTACTGCTTCTAAAAACAATATTCACATTTTTTACAAAAGGCTATCAGCCCCCCATCCGCCGCCCTTGGATGGGGGGGACAGCCTCGGGCTTCACCCCTAGCCCTTGGGTGGCTGGAGGGGGGGACCCCTTGATTTAAGAGGTTCCCACTCCTCCAGGGTACCCCGGCCAGGGGTGACTAGTTGGGTATGTAATGCCAGGGCCGCCGGGACCAGTATAAAAGTGTCCCCCGGCTGTGGCATTATGTACCTGGCTAGTGGAGCCCGGTGCTGGTTTCAAAAATACAGGGGATCCCTACGCTTTTTGTCCCCCGTATTTTTGGAACCAGGACCAGGCGCAGAGCCCGGTGCTGGTTTATGAAATATGGGGGAACCCCTGTCATTTCCCCCCCCATATTTTTGTCAACCAGGACCGGCTCAAAGTGCCCAAGGCTGGTTTTGCTTAGGGGGGGGACCCCACACATTTTTTTTTTTAGATTTTTAACAGTTTTTTTTTACGAAAGGTGCCCAATGAAGCCCTGCACGGATCTCACAGATCCGGCCGAGATTCATTGTGTTAATGTCGGCAGTGTTTTACTATTCACTCCCGTAAAACACTGCCAAAAAATACAAATGACATCGACATTGGAAAACACGAAAATGCAGAATACGACAGCTTAGTAAATTAGTCGTAATAAATTCAAAAAGTTGCAAATTTACACTTTCGATGTCATTCGTGTTTGAACTTTAACCTCATTCGGAAAAAAAAGAATTTTAGTAAATATACCTCTATGTGTATGAATTATATTGTAGCCCAATAAGGACCATCATTTTTAATAATAGACAACCTAAGAAATGTAATTGTGAGCCACAGACAGCATAATAAATAGAAACTCATATACATAAACACATACCTCCCAACTTTTTTGGGGTCTGTCCTGCTGTCCCTCCCGTGGGCTGCAGTGTCCCGCGGTAGGGTGGTCTAGTTCAGAGTAGAGGTGAATAAACTCTGTGCACAGCATCTATTCCAGTGAGCAAGAGGGCTAGGGGGCATGGCCAGCAGCTCGCAGAGCGCTGGCCGTGCTCCCACTGTGACGAAAATAGGAGGTGTGGGTCGCGATCGCGGCATTCACATGAAGCAACACCCCCTTTTCAACAGACCACGTCCATTTTCGGTGGCGCGCAACTTCGCCGTGCAAGGGGTCCCGTCTTCTAGCCTCTAGTTGTTGGGAGGTATGTAAACATAAGTGTAAATATACATTAGTACAGGAAAAAAGGGTATCCTTTTTTATTTGACACAAGATGGGGGAAGGCCTTGGCTTTAGAACACCCTATCTGTGTATTTTTTGTGTCATTTTTGAGTTACTGTCCGGTGATCAACAGACAATTACTGATAAGGGGCAGATTGATTGAAAGAGGAAACTCCCCTCTCTCAAAACAGGAAGCACCCATGTGTGTGCGTGCCATATGGTCCAATTTTCTGCCGTAGCGCGGTGCGATATTGTCTGGTGATCACAAGTAATCATCAGGCAATAGCTGCTCATGTGAAAGAGGGGACTCCCCTATTTCATATGTGGTTTCCCTCACGTTTACAGATGTATTTTTGGGCATGAAACATGATACGTGCCCTCCCAGTAAAATACAGAAAATGTCTATTTTCAAACCACAGAGTAATACTGTCTGGTGATCACAGGTGCTGCACTAGAAAATAGCTATTAGTGGGCCCCATTGTTTGAAAGAGGGTATTCCCTGATTTCGAATATGGGTAACACTAACTACACAGTTGCAGGTGTAATTAAGATAGCACTGCGATTGCCCCCTCCCCCCTTCCCCACCACGACCACCATATACAGAAAACGTATGCTTAACATAGTATGAGTTAACAATAAGTGCTAAGGTTTCCCATCATTTGGAAGTAGGGACCCCCTTATATTTGGTTGGACTACATTATTTTTCTGTAGTGCCGTAGATCCATGTCTGATGATCAGTGGGACCTCTTTCAAACGAGGGTAACCCATACTTACCGACAATCTGGCTGCCCCCTCCGGGAGGAGGCAGCCAGGTTCAGAGCAGCAGGGGCGTGGCGATGGTGGAGGCTGACGTTTAGGGGCGGGATTGGGTGCGTGGCCACATGCTCATGTCATCATGGCTCCGCCCCCTATCTAGCAATGCAGATAACATTGGCATTGCAAGGCAGGGGGTGGGGCCGGGATGACACGAATCGTGCCATCAGACCCCCAGACCGTCCACTTTCAACTGCGCCGCCAGGGGTTTGTTAGGAGATGCGGGGGGGATGCGGGTGGTGGGCGCTCGGCCGGTAGACTTGCCCACTCTTCCGGGGGGCCGGGAGCGCCACACGATTTTCGGGAGCCTCCCGGCCATTCCGGGAGAGTAGGCAAGTATGGGGTAACCCCATCTTTCTACTTTATGTCAAAGGGAAGATAAAGGGACTTAAAAGTCCCTTACCACACCATTTTCCTAAGACATTGGGGCAGATGTATTAAGCCTGGAGACGGCATAAGGAAGTAATAAACCAGTGATAAGTGCAAGGTGATATACGCACCAGCCAATCAGCTCCTAACTGTTAATTTACATATTGGAGCTGATTGGCTGGTGTGTTTATCACCTTGCACTTATCACTGGTTTATCACTTCCTTATGCCTTCTCCAGGTTAATACATCTGCCCCATTATTCCTTACAGCAGTGCTGCCGGCGTGCCTCTTCTGGATCCAGCAGTGAATGACCAGTGGGACAAGGTAATTGGAGCTCGTCCTACGCACTTTGGGTGAAAATAAGAGTATGAGTCCCACTTGTCCTCCGCAGCAAAGGGGTTTATATACTATACAGCTTTATTTTTCATAAATGTAGCCCTTTGGAACCTTTAATAGCACCAATGTTGGTAGCATTGTTTTCTTCCTGATCAGTAGCAGTTAAATATGACAAGAATAACAGAATAACTGGAAACCAAAGAGACATGACCAACAGCATGCACATTATATTCTTTAAATACACATGGTGTTAAAGCACCCCTTTATTACCAGCGGGGATATCAGGCTGCTGTAATGTTAGACTCTGTTATGCTCCAAACAAAAAATACCCACGGGTGTAGCGAAAACCTTAGATCAGAAATTGGAATAAGAGATCACAGAAGCAGGAGGAAAGAGCCCACTACAAAATTCTATAGATGCCCAGGCTTCAGGCCGTGGATGACAAGATACTGTATTTACAGCAAAAGCGTAGCACAAGCAACTCTCTGTAGCTTTATAAAATAGATGGGTGTTCCCTGGCATCCGGCACTGCTTCTTCTGTGGTGCTTTATACAGTATTAGGATCACTGCTTCAATATTGGAAGAAGTAAACCTCGTAGTTTTGTACATTTGTAGAAGGTCATTTCTAGGGTGTCACAACTTGTACACAGAGCCTTGCAGCCTACATCACAAATTGGAAAAACAACAACTTCAGAATATAATAGGAGAGAGGTCCCTGCCCTAAGATAGAACTCTGTGGGGGGATTGAATAGTAGTCTTGAGGCTGTCGTCACAAATATTAATCTGTCCACCCAAGCAGTCATGTGTGACATGAGAATGTTTTCTACTATTTAACCTCTTTGCTGCTGTTCTCTGGCATTTTTAGGGCTGGCCATATTCCACCATAATTATCAGCAATTATTTATGCAGTACCCACACAAATTGTTTTGTTTGTTTGTTTGTTTGTTTGTTTGTTTTCCAGAAGAATTTGAATTTTCTGGAAAAAAAAATATTTATTTGCTTATCTCTCCAAAGCAAAAACATCTACCCAAAATGACAAAAAGTAAATTTTTAACTGAAACTGGCAGAAGGATGACTAAAGAAAATATGCATATTTTTTTATAACCACCTACGAGAATTACTTACATTAATCAACCATTCCAAACCCGCAAAAAAACACCTAGGTTTCTATAACAAAATCGAAATTTTTAACACACACAATTTGAAAGCGAAGACTCTTCTTCTTTCAAATAACATTTTGCAAGTGCCGGGCTGTTCTCTGGTAAACATACATAATCACCAGAAAATAAATGCTCAGTGGTCACACCATTTGAAAGAGTGCTCTACCCTCTTGTAAACATGGCTGCAAATGAGGCTGTGGGATATGGGGAGGATGCATCAACCATCGCATTTTGTTTGCTATGAATCCGGCCAGTCATCGCTAAGAGCTGTTCTTTGCGATGATAGTACTGCCGGGTTTAGGACCCGGTAGTCCTTCTCTGACTGCGTCAGGTGACTCACCCGCCGCATGGGGTGCTGAGGGGAAATGCAAAAAGAAGCCCATAGGCTTAAATAGGGTAACGTCACACATCCAAGTGATACATTCCAGAGCTTGGTGCATTTTAGAAAAACAGATAAACCTCAGAAAATAGCACTATCAGAGGTTTGGAAGCAGTTTTAGCTATTATGCATGCCCCACTGTGGTAGTAATTCAGACCTGATCGCTGCTACAAATCGCATTGCAAGCGGCATTTCTTTGCCAAATGAGCACGCGCAAAGTCACGAGTGCGCATGGGCCGGCCTCGCCGTGCAACAAATGTGCAGACATACACATTAAATTTGTGAGTGCAGACAGACAACGACCAACGACACGACAAAGAGGCGTGGTGAAGTCAGTGCAAAGATGAAAAAGAGGTACACCAAGGTTGCTGTATGACTAAGCTAAGCGACACAAGTGTGCGGCACAAACACCTGGCCCATCTAGGAGTGGCACTGCAGTGCCAGACAGGATGGCACTTAAAAAAACTAGGCCCCAAACAGCACATCGTACAAAGAAGGAAAAGAGGTGCAATGAGGTAGCTGTAGGACTAAGCTAAGTGACACAAACAATTGGCCCATCTAGGAGTGGCACTGCAGTGTCAGACAGATGGACAGATATAAAAAAGGCCCCAAAACAGCACATCATGCAAAGATGAAAAAGAGGTAGCTGTATGACTAAGCTAAGCGATACAAACAATTGGCCCATCTAGGAGTGGCACTGCAGTGGCAGACAGGAGGACAGATATAAAAAAAGGCCCCAAACAGCACATCATGCAAATATGAAAAAGAGGTGCAATGAGGTAGCTGTATGACTAAGCTAAGCGACACAAACAATTGGCCCATCTAGGAGTGGCATTGCAGTGTCAGACAGGATGGCACTTAAAAAAAAATAGTACCCAAACAGCACATCATGCCAAGAAGTAAAATAGGGCAATGAGGTAGCTGTATGACTAAGCTAAGCGACACAAGTGTGCGGCACAAGCACCTGGCCCATCTAGGGTTGGCACTTCAGTCCCACTGCACTAATGGTGGATACCAGATGCACGTCTAACACCAGCATAGTTGTTATGGCCTCAGTAATCCGCTTTGCAACAGGGTATATATATATATATATATATATATATATATATATATACGGTAGTATCACTGGAATTATATGGCAGTACCACTGAACATATAGGGCAGGATCACTAGAATTATATGGCGGGATCACTGGATTTATACGGCAGTACCGCTGGACACATACAGCAGTATAACTGGACATATATACGGCAGTGTCACTGGACTGGACTTATACGCCAGTACCACTGTAATTATACCGCAGGATCACTGGATTTATACGTCAGTACCACTGGAATTATACGGCACTATCACTCGAATTATACGGCAGGATCACTGGATTTATACGGCAGTATCACTGGATTTATACGGCAGGATCACTGGATTTATACGGCAGTATCACTGGACATATATGGCAGTGTCAATGGACATATATGGCAGGATCACTGGACTTATACGCCAGTACCACTGGAATTATATGGCAGGATCACTGGATTTATACGTCAGTACCACTGGAATTATACGGCACTATCACTGGAATTATACGGCAGGATCACTGGATTTATACGGCAGGATCACTGGATTTATACGGCAGGATCACTGGATTTATACGGCAGTATCACTGGACATATACGGCAGTGTCAATGGACATATATGGCAGGATCACTGGACTTATACGCCAGTACCACTGGAATTATATGGCAGGATCACTGGATTTATACCGCAGTACCGCTGGACATATGCGGCAGTACCGCTGGACATATACGGCAGTATCAATGGACATATAGAGCAGTATCACTGGACATATAAGGCAGTATCAATGGATATATATGGCAGGATCCCTGGACTTACACGCCAGTACCACTGGAATTATATGGCAGGATCACTGGATTTATACAGCAGCACCGCTGGACATATACGGCAGTATCAATGGACATATATGGCAGTATCACTGGACATATATGGCAGTATCACTGGGCTGGATTTATACGCCAGTACCACTGTAATTATATGGCAGGATCACTGGACTTTTACGCCAGTACCATTGGAATTATATGGCAGTACCGCTGGACATATACGGCAGTACCGCTGGACATATACGGCAGTACCGCTGGACATATACGGCAGTATCAATGGACATATACGGCAAGATCACTGTAATTATACGACAGGATCACTGGAAATATACGTCCGGATCACTGGACATATACGGCAGTACCACTGGAAATATACGGCAGCACAGGGACACCACCACTGGACTTATGCAGGACAACACAGCACCACTGCAATGAACTGGACTTATACAGCAGCACTGGACATATGGCAGCAGAGAACACCACCACTGTGACTGGACTAATGCAGCACAACACACCACCACTGGACTGGACTTATACAGCAGCACTGGACATATGGCAGCAGAGAACACCACCACTGTGACTGGATTGATGCAGCACAATACACCACCACTGAACTGATGCAGCACATCACAGCAACACGTTAAGGGGCATATACAGCAGCACTGAACACATGGCAGCAGAGGACACAACCACTGTGACTGGACAGATTCAGCACAAGACACGGACACTGAGGACGGAGACAGGTCCTCTCTCTACACTCTCCAATGCTGGTGTGAAAATGGCAGGGATGCGCGGCTCCATATATGGCAACCAAACCCCGTGAGAATCCGACAGCGGGATGATGATGTTTTGCTCCGTTCTGGTTTCTGAGTCAGGCAGGAAAACCCAAGCCTGACTCGGAACCGGGCTCGAGTGGTGAAGTCCGGTAGGGTTCGGTTCTCTGAGATCCGAACCCGCTCATCTCTAGTTTAAAGGCCCTCTTTCTTGTGTTCACATTGCTTTAAGCTGTCTATTAAGCCTCACTGTGCTAAAAAAAAATACACATACTGTATGGATCACACCCACATACATGCTATGTTTTCTGGAGGAATACATTTGTTGTGTGACTCTCCACCATACTGCACGTTTACATATAATGTTCAGTAATGATGCTTCAGGTACTAGTTTAATATTGTGGATTATTTTTTAAACCCATAAAAAATAACCATAGCATTATGTTTAGAAAAAAAATAAAAAATTAGCCATTACGATGCATCACAATCAAATCAACACTATTTTTGGACAAAGTGTAAGGGGTGCTAAAGTTTTTAATAATAAATCATAAATTTAGAAATCATAACATAAAGACAAAGAGAACAAAAAGAAAGGCTATGACAAATGGCACAGCAACAAGCACATGGCTTTGCAGAAAAGAGGATTACAGTGCCCAGTAGTCAGTTACCCCCATCTCTTCAACAAACACAACAAAAAGCTGGTCTCAGTACCCTGGCTGAGGAATATGTGAGGCAAACAGACAAATAAACTGGTCTCAGTACCCAAACGCAACAATCAGTCCCACAAACTGAAGAGGAAGGTGGGGCAAGTTCATAGCCTACTGCATCACAGACAGGTAAAGAAAAGAGAAGACGCCAACCTTCATTTGGCAGGATGAAGTTGCACATTCTTGTCCCACAAGCCATTGACAAAATTCATTTTGGAAAAAAGAACATGGGCGCTGGAACCAAGGGCCGCATCTGGAGAAAAATCACCGTCTGCCCCTTTTTTTGGCCGGCTGAAGAGGTTGTTCTTCAGAGTTGGCTCTGCGCGTGGTTCTGCGAGGGTCCTGCCCAGTGAGATCTTGTTCCTGAGCAGGGCTAGGGAATGGGGCAGGTGTTGTGGCCTCCCTGAAAGTCTGGCCAAGGAGGGCTGCAATGGTCTTCATGCCTTGACCAATAGTGGCGGATATGTCACGCCTAGCTTCGGCAATAGAGGAGATATCACACATGCGTTGTTGCACAGTGTAGGTAAGCTAATGGACCTCCAGGAGCATCTGGTCTTGGAACTCAGCGTTGTTTCTCCCTTGGTGCTCAATTTGCACCAGAAGCTCCTGGAGACTGGGTTGGAGGGGTGCCTCAGTGTGTTGGCGGGATGGTGTGCTTTCTGGGCCCACACTGTAGCTGTCGTCGTTAGCACTCTCCCCAGCCTCAGTGAGCTGCACCTCCTGTGCTGTGATTGGAAAAACGAGACGGAAAAAAAAAACATTAGTAAACCCATTTTTTGGTTTGTATTTAAAATTCACAAATATTTTTCAACATTTACCTGGCAAGGCATGTGGAGATTCAAGGGCAGGCATGTCTGTGTCCATTTCACACACACCTGCCACCTCCTCATCCGCCACACAGACCAAGGCTTGCTCCTCCAAGGAGGTGTATTCCAGACTCTCAGGGTTTCTCCCTCCCCCTGTCTCCCTGGCAGATTTCCACCGCGCAGACATCTTGTTTTTCAGCCGGCACTTGAAGTCAGCCCAACTACAGATGTTTTTGGTTGAAATAAAATGTTTAAAACATTTACATTATTTTCATTTTTTACACTTAACTTTTTTAAGATTCTGTCCGTCTATTTTTTTTATTTATTTAGAGTTTTTGGTGCAATTGTATACATCAAACAATCACAAATATCATAACCTAAATTACTTAGGTAAACTTCCACTTGTACACATACATAGCAGTAAATATTGTAAGATGATATTTTTACTTCAATATATAATTTTGCACATAGCAAACAAACATTAATCTGCTCATTTTTCAGACACCTTCTAAAGGTTATATATGTAATAGTCTTGGTTGCTATAGGCAACATCACATCTAAAAAGGAACTACCATTTTAGTTAATGCACACAATAGTGTTTTTCAGTGTGATGAAGTATGTACTTACCATCTCCTTACTTCTTGAGGTGTGCGGATAATTGGGGCCACCTCATTCACGGCTTCGGTGATTTCTCTCCAGATATGCTCCTTGGTCGCAGCGCCCATGTTCTTATTTCCAAAATGGATTTTGTCAATGGGTTGTGGGACAAGAATGTCCATCTCTCTCCTGCCAAATGGGGGTTGGCGTCTTCTCTTTCCTTTCCCTGGTTGCGATGAAGTAGCCTGTGAACTTGCCACACCTTCCTCTTCAGTTTGTGGGCCAGATTGTTGCGTTTGGGTAGTGGGCACAGAATCTTCCTCAGTTTGCCTCACATCTTCCTCAGCCAGGGAACTGAGGCCAGCTTCTTTTTGTGTTTGGCCAGTAGATGGGGTACTACACTACTGGGTCCTGCTCCTCTCTCCTCTGCACAGCCAGTTGGTTGTTGCTGTACCATTTGGCCTTATCTTTCTCTCCTTTCTATTTGTCTTTGTCTAAAAGTTGCATATTGTGCTTTAATCTTTTAATTTGAAGTGTTATCTCAGTATCTGAGTCCATGATGCTTGTAGCATGTGCGTATGGTTCAGAGGGTGATGTTTTAAACCTGCGTCTGCATGCTTAGCGTAATTTCTCACAGGTAATGCATACACAATTGGTACATTTGCTGTGATTGCCTACATTATTTAAGCATGTTCTAGCCATCCGTGGTTTGTGGGAGGAGAAGAAGCTGTCTGTCGAGGTGTGTGTTGTTGAGAGGTCTTTGGAGGTGAGTTTTTTTTTTTTTTTTTTTTTATTGAATAAATGAAATATGTAGTGATTGTGTTTAAATTTCCCTGGAGTAATGTTGATGTAATGTGTTATGCAGAGTTGTGCTGGTTTTGCTTATTTTTTTCATTCTTCTGGTAAGTATGTGGTATGGTGATAGTTGTGTGACTCCGCACAGCGTGTCTTTGCAACATGGCCTTGTGTAGTGTGTTTTGGGATGTGGTGCATTCATGTGGTGTTTTGCGGTCGCACAGCGTGTAGGACAAACAATGTATGTTGTATTTGTTTTTGTTAATGGATTTTTATGTTTGTATTTAAGGATGTCTGTAGTGTGTTTTTTTTTACTTTTATTTATGGGTTGTTTTTTTTTTCTCTTTTGTCATTTCTTCCTAAGGGAACATCCGTTTATTTAGTTTTTTTGGCCAAGTAGCCTTTTTGTTTTGTTTTTTTGGAGCAATATATTTATCTGCGGGTAAGTATATGCATGTTCCTAGGTGTGTGTTGGGTGTTGGGGTGTTGTTTTCTGTCAGTGTGTTTATGAAGCTTAGTTCTCTCTTTCCTGAAGGGAGCAGCATTTTAATTTCGTATTTTGACAAAGTAGCCCATTTTCTTTGATTGTTCTGGCCTTTTGCCTTTTCTTTTGATTTGTCTACTCATCTGCGTGTAAGTATATGCATGTTCATAGGTGTGTGTTGGGTGGTGGGGTGTTGTTTTCTCTTAGTGTGCTTACTAAGTGTTTCTCTTTTCTTCTCAAGGGAGCTTATTTTTTAAGATTTTTGGTTAAAGTAGGTCTTTTAAGTTATTAGCAGCCTTTTGCTGTTTTTTTGTTCGGGTCTTTTCGTCAGGTAAGTATATGCATGCTTATTGTGTTGGTTTGTTGTATGTGGTTTATTTTGTTCTTTACTTGTATTTATTTGAAAATGTATACAATGTTCCTTTCCTCCTGTAATGCACAATTTAGAGATGGATTACACCACACCTGTAAGTGTTTTTGTTGTTGTTAATATTGGTTGTCAAAAATGCTTGGTACCAATCACTGGTTTATGAATTAACACTCTGTTAAATGTGTATTTCAGTTGGCGACGGTGGCATACCTGTATATCTTATACGGCCAACCCCAACCTGCCCCTCATCCTCGAAAGCCAAGGAGGCGTGAAAGGCCTAGTATCTTTCGAATCCCTGTAACCCTTTTTGGAATGCCAGATGATGAAGTGGTGCAGCGCTATAGACTGCCCCCTCATGTCATCCTAGAAACTCAATAATAGAGAGTGATCTATAGAGTACAATTCGCACTCCTACAGCAATTCTACCACTGACACAATTCATTGCTGTCTTACATTTTTGCACCTCAGGGTCCTACCAGCATATAGCTGGAGTCCTGCTTTGTACCTGTGCGACGCGCCTGCGCATTGCGGTGCATACGCGTGCGCAGTTTGGACCTGAACGCCCACTGTGTGAAAACGTACAGCAGCGATCAGGTCTGAATTACCCCCAATGTCTGAAATAAATTATAATAATTGTTCAAACATTCTTTACAGATGCTGAGGTTGGAGATCCAAATGCCCCAATTCTTTTGTCCCTGCGCAGGATGGAGCTACATGTTAGAGGCGTCCTTGACTAAATAAAGTTTTTGTTAAACATGTTTTGTTGATTTTTTTTTGTTAATACGAATTATTTGGAATTAAAGTTACATTATAAGTATAAAATTGATTAAACAAAATTTTGTGTTTTTGTTAAAGGACAATGGGGGTCATTCCGAGTTGATCGCTAGCTGCCGTTGTTCGGAAAAAAAATGGCATTTCTGCGCATGCATATGCTGTGCACGCGCGACAAACGGGTAGAAAGCCCATTGTGGTTGTGCACAGGTTCTAGCAAAATTTTCAGTCGCGTTGACGGCCGCAAGAAGATTGACAGGAAGGGGGCGTTTCTGGGTGTCAACTGACCGTTTTAAGGGAGGGTTTGCAAAAATGCAGGCGTGTCTGAAAACACGCTGGCGTGGCTGGGCGGGTGTATGACATCAAATCCGGACACGAATAGGCTGAAGTGATCGCAAGCGCTGAGTAGGTTCAGAGCTACTCAAACTACACAAACTGTTTTTGCAGAGCTCGGCTGCACATGCGTTCGCACTTCTGCTAAGCTAAAATACACTCCCCAGTGGGCGGCGGCATAGCGTTTACACGGCTGCTAAAACTAGCCAGCGAGTGATCAACTCGGAATGACCCCCAATATCATATATGTTGAAATGAAACCTCACTGTGTAAGTGTTAAAATGGAGAGTGATACAGTTGCATCCAAAAAACTCCAAAATGCCATTTTAAATACACAGACTGTGATATGGCAGTTAGGAGCAGAATGTATGCTACTTTATCACTCCCCTTTTCAACACTTACAAAAAGATGAAACATATATGCAAAAGTACTTAATGTGTCTATAATGAATATAGCAATTCACATTACTCTCAATAAGGGGGTATGGTCTGGGCTACTTTACCACATTCCCAAAAAATGTACCTTTTTGGAGCTTGGCCCCAATAGCTAAGACTTCCTGAAGAAGCAGTTAGCCTCCCGGGCAGCCCCCATTCTCATTTCCATCCTTTTATCGCAATGTTTGCAGAGTCGCACACACAGGATCATTATCACTTTCCTGCAGGCTCTTCACCAGGACAGGCTCCTATCACCAGGGCCGGATCAAGGGCTGTGGGGGCCCCTGGGCAACAAACTTGTGGGGGGGGGGGGGGGGGGGGGGGGGGGCGGGGGGCTATAAATTTTTATTCACCTTGGGCTGCTGCATGGGTTAAAATAGCCACCCACTCCCCCCCCCCCCCCCCCCCCCATCCCGCTCCATCCACCTCACTAACTGGCCGTTGGAGAACGAAACTGAGCTGGCCGCTACTCCTGCTATGTGTGATGGAATACAGTGCAGCGTGAGGGTGCACGCTCTGTAGAGAATGGAGGAGGTCCGGGCAGTGCGTGGCCTGGCAGCTGCTGAGGGAGGGAGGGTGCCGCACATTCGGAGTCCCGCTGGTGGGGTCCGAGTGTGTTTGCGTCCAGGTAAGTATACCCCGCTATGGCAGCCTCACTCTCTACTCCCGGAAGACACGGTCGCGGAGGTTCCGTGTCTTCTGGGGAACTCTGAGAGGAGACGGAGAGGTGGCGTCGGGGTTCCGGAGGCAGAGAGTGAGACTGCCTAGGCGAGGTACACTTACCATTGTGTCACATTTGCAGTGCAAGTTCTGGGGGACAGTGTGTGGGGGCCCCCGGGACGACTGCCCTTGTCGCCTCTGCTATAATCCGGCTCTGCCTATCACAGTTGCTGTCCCGGCAGGACATTTTTGACAAAAGGCAAAGAACATTTCTGGATGAAGGGACCCACAAATGCATGTAAATAATGGCAGCCCTTGGCTTAACTCATCCTTTTGTTCCTGAGCAATTGTTCACTCTAAATTTGGATGAATGAATTTATATGGGTTGGTTCCCACGACTACATCCTCAAATCTTACAGCCACGTTGAATATTCTTGTGCTGTAGTATGTGCTGTGCTGCCAGTACAATGGCACAGATTTATCAAGCCTTGTAGAGTGATAACTTGCACAGTGATAAAGTGCCAGCCAATCAGCTCCTACCTGCTATATTACAGGCTGTGTTTGAAAAATGACAGTTAGGAGCTGATTGGTTGCTACTTTATCACCGTGCTATTTATCACTCTCCAAAGCTTGATAATTCTGGGCGCATATGTTGTACTGATACATGTGCAATGTTTTCAAGTACGGGATATGGTCATTAGGTCGACCACACTTAGATCGACAGTCATTAGGTCGACCACTATTGGTCGACATGCATTAGGTTGACATGGTCACTAGTGTCGACCTAGTTACTGTTGACCAATAGTGGTCAACCTAATGACTGTACACCCAATGCGTGTCAACCCTATGACCCATACCCTCAAGTACTTTACCCATTTTCTTGGTGTACTGTATATATGTGAATAACGTACACATACAGCATTTAAGCTGGGTATTATAGACAGCTGCCAACCATGATCATCATCAGTATATGTATCAGCATAAAGTATACTCTGAAACGGGAGGCATTCGATATGCCGGCTGTCGGGATCGCGATGCCCAGCATACCAACAACTATTCTCCCTCTTGGGGTGTCCACGACCATGCCCGCAGCGTGGCAAGCGCAGCAAGACCGCAACGGGCTCTTTTGCACTGGCCCCGCTGCCAGCATGCCGGCGCTCGGGACCGCGGCGCCGGTATGCTGGGCGCCGGGATCCCAAGCGTCAGTATAACATAGTACACCCCTCTGAAACAGTACACTGTCACTTTGGGGTCGATTCTATTCGGCAACTAATGAATAGCGCCGGGAATTAGCTCCCGACGCTATTCAATTCAGCAACTAGTTACGTCGACGATGGCCCGTTCTCGCCGACAAAACAGGTTGAATTGTCGGGAGAACGGGCATTCTCCGACTTAACTCCTCGGCGCGAGCCTGATTCCCGACAGAATCAGCCTCGCGCCGGCCGCGAGGCAGCACTTTTGTCGGGTTTCTCTTCTCATCCCCCGGGGATGAGAGAAGAATTCCCGACAATTGCAGGTAATTAGTTGCTGAATTGAATAGCGTCGGGAGCTAATTCCCGGCGCTATTCATTAGTTGCCGAATAGAATCGACCCCTTTGATTTAGAGATTAAAACCTGCTACTGGAGACAGTTTCCCAGTATTTATGTTTGTATGTAAATTACGCATGTATGAATACACTGTATGTACTTGCGAACGGTTGCCTGTGTGGTTCCACAAAGTGTGGTAGTATTTGTACTGTAAATGTGTGACTATTTGTAGTAGTCACATATTTAGTGACTATTTGACATTTACAGTAGAAATATACATTATTTGTACAGTACATGTGTGTCCAGGGGCGTAAGTTCGTTTCCATTGCCTCTGGAGTTCCACCCCTGTGTGCGGCTATATACAGTGTTTGTACTGTACATGTGTGATTATATACAATATTTGTACTCTACATGTGTGATTATATATTGTATTTGTACTATAAATGTGTTTTAGTAATTTGCCATGTACAATATATTGGAGCCTCATCCTAAGTTTCCTAAGGTCCATGAAAATAAGATAATTATGTTGTGTGTTTGTGTGTACATTATTGTGGTAGCATGATACAATTGTTTCATTATAAGATAACTAGTTACCCGCCCGCCAAAATGATGGAGCAACATAACCGTAATGTCAGCGCCAGCGGCTGTGTGACCCAAAACAGAGCAACACTTGAATTGCTACGTTGTGCGCCATCTAGTAACCATTCTTTTAAAAATTATTGTGTATGAGGCCTATGGGGGATCTCCGGAGACTCACAATACTAGTGTAACAGTTTTAAGACTTGGGGCAATCACCGTTAGGGAAAATTAAAATATATATATTCAATTGTTTTATCTTGATTTTATTAGATAGATTAATGCACCTCGAAAGATAAGTGTATCTCTGTTAACACATGTGGGCTGTCATCGACACAGTTTCATATTGGAAAGATTGTATTTCTGGAAAAAGGCGACCAACCTCCGCAGTCCGCCTGCCCCTAAGACCAAAGAACAATAACGCCGGGTGTTTAAAGATAACCTTGAAGCGTATAATTAGAAGGTTTTTCTGTTGTTGGAACTGATGTTTAATGCATCCCGAGCCTTTCAAACCCCAGCAAGGCAGCGTAGAACGCTCACAGTAAACTGTGCCAGGTGTCCTAATTTCCTGACTGTGCAGCTCATCCTGACACATCATAAGAAAAATAATTGCTCAACATCAATTTTTGCTGTGTTTTAATTGCAAGTTATGTTACAATGAACCGCGCCTCATAAAAGGCACGGAAGAAAGGATCTCCCACATAATAATGCAGAAACTTTACAGCTGCTAACAGCAGTTTTAACACGTGTTCACAAAGTCTGACATACTGTACTAACTAAGAATGAACCTGAGCCTCTAGAGACAAAGATGGCAAAGAACTGACAATCTACAGCTGACTTTGTCAGGATTTTCAGTCCTTATGTGAAGTAATGTTTACGGTGGTGCACATAGCACTGTCCGTACTGTATGTAGCACATAATCAGTATGTGAATTGGAATAAAACAGGCATGTCTTAGCTAGATACCGCTGAGCCCTCTATTCTGATTTCACATTTACAATACTGTACTTTGTAAATAGAATGGGGAAGGAATTGTCTCTTCTTGTATTGCTATTTTTATTCATAGCAATTTGGTTCTCCAGTGACTCTATGCATCCCCTCCTGCTGTCACTGTACAGATTTATTTTACAGAGAGATCTTGTTCTTCTTAGGAAGCATCCAGCTAACCTGTATGTCTTCAGCTTAGATTCTAGTTCTTTGGACTGTTGTAACATCCCATGGTTCCTGGTTATCATGGAGATGCATAGTTCTGTATATGATAATGAAATGACATAAAATATATGTGTTCCAGTCAGCATTTATATCTGTATACTGTAGATTGATAAGTTCTGTTGATCTATTCTGCAAAGACTACTGCTCAACCTAGTGCTTGCTAGCAACTTGGGGTGCAAGTTGAGTATTATGTTGTCCTTATCCAAAGACTTGTTTATTAGATAACTTTTCTATGCAGCACTCAGTAGCTAGTACAGGTTGAGTATCCCTTATCCAAAATGCTTGGGACCAGAGGTATTTTGGATATCGGATTTTTCCGTATTTTGGAATAATTGCATACCATAATGAGATATCATGGCGATGGGAACCAAGTCTAAGCACAGAATGCATTTATGTTACATATACACCTTATACACACAGCCTGAAGGTAATTTTAGCCAATATTTTTTATAACTTTGTGCATTAAACAAAGTGTGTGTACATTCACACAATTCATTTATGTTTCATATACACCTTATACACACAGCCTGAAGGTCATTTAATACAATAATAAGATTTTACTTACCGATAAATCTATTTCTCGTAGTCCGTAGTGGATGCTGGGACTCCGTCAGGACCATGGGGATTAGCGGCTCCGCAGGAGACAGGGCACAAAAATAAAAGCTTTAGGACTAGGTGGTGTGCACTGGCTCCTCCCCCTATGACCCTCCTCCAAGCCTCAGTTAGGATACTGTGCCCGGACGAGCGTACACAATAAGGAAGGATTTTGAATCCCGGGTAAGACTCATACCAGCCACACCAATCACACCGTACAACTTGTGATCTGAACCCAGTTAACAGTATGACAAACGTAGGAGCCTCTGAACAGACGGCTCACAACAATAACAACCCGATTTTTTTGTAACAATAACTATGTACAAGTATTGCAGACAATCCGCACTTGGGATGGGCGCCCAGCATCCACTACGGACTACGAGAAATAGATTTATCGGTAAGTAAAATCTTATTTTCTCTGACGTCCTAGTGGATGCTGGGACTCCGTCAGGACCATGGGGATTATACCAAAGCTCCCAAACGGGCGGGAGAGTGCGGATGACTCTGCAGCACCGAATGAGAGAACTCCAGGTCCTCTTTAGCCAGGGTATCAAATTTGTAGAATTTTACAAACGTGTTCTCCCCCGACCACGTAGCTGCTCGGCAGAGTTGTAATGCCGAGACCCCTCGGGCAGCCGCCCAAGATGAGCCCACCTTCCTTGTGGAATGGGCCTTGATAGATTTAGGCTGTGGCAGGCCTGCCACAGAATGTGCAAGTTGAATTGTGCTACAAATCCAACGAGCAATCGTCTGCTTAGAAGCAGGAGCACCCAGCTTGTTGGGTGCATACAGTATAAACAGCGAGTCAGATTTTCTGACTCCAGCCGTCCTTGAAATATATATTTTCAATGCCCTGACAACGTCCAGCAACTTGGAATCCTCCAAATCGCTAGTAGCCGCAGGCACCACAATAGGCTGGTTCAGGTGAAACGCTGAAACCACCTTAGGCAGAAACTGAGGACGCGTCCGCAGTTCTGCCCTGTCCGAATGGAAAATCAGATATGGGCTTTTATACGATAAAGCCGCCAATTCTGACACTCTCCTGGCTGAAGCCAGGGCCAGTAGCATGGTTATTTTCCATGTAAGATATTTCAAATCCACCGATTTGAGTGGCTCAAACCAATGGGATTTGAGAAAATCCAAAACTACATTAAGATCCCACGGAGCCACTGGGGGCACAACCGGGGGCTGTATATGTAGTACTCCTTTTACAAAAGTCTGGACTTCAGGAACTGAAGCCAATTCTTTCTGGAAGAAAATCGACAGGGCCGAAATTTGAACCTTAATGGACCCTAATTTGAGGCCCATAGACAATCCTGTTTGCAGGAAATGTAGGAATCGACCCAGTTGAAATTCCTCCGTCGGGGCCTTCCTGGCCTCACACCACGCAACATATTTTCTCCAAATGCGGTGATAATGTTGTGCAGTCACCTCCTTCCTGGCTTTTACCAGGGTAGGGATGACCTCTTCCGGAATGCCTTTTTCCCTTAGAATTCGGCGTTCAACCGCCATGCCGTCAAACGCAGCCGCGGTAAGTCTTGGAATAGACACGGTCCCTGCTGAAGCAGGTCCCGTCTTAGAGGTAGAGGCCACGGATCTTCCGTGAGCATCTCCTGAAGTTCCGGGTACCAAGTTCTTCTTGGCCAATCCGGAGCCACGAGTATCGTTCTTACTCCCCTTTGCCGTATAATTCTCAGTACTTTTGGTATGAGAGGCAGAGGAGGAAACACATACACTGACTGGAACACCCACGGTGTTACCAGAGCGTCCACAGCTATTGCCTGAGGGTCTCTTGACCTGGCGCAATACCTGTCCAGTTTTTTGTTGAGGCGGGACGCCATCATATCCACCTTTGGTTTTTCCCAACGGTTCACAATCATGTGGAAGACTTCTGGATGAAGTCCCCACTCTCCCGGGTGTAGATCGTGTCTGCTGAGGAAGTCCGCTTCCCAGTTGTCCACTCCCGGAATGAACACTGCTGACAGTGCTATCACATGATCTTCCGCCCAGCGAAGAATCCTTGCAGCTTCTGCCATTGCCCTCCTGCTTCTTGTGCCGCCCTGTCTGTTTACGTGGGCGACTGCCGTGATGTTGTCCGACTGGATCAACACCGGCTGACCCTGAAGCAGGGGTTTTGCCAGGCTTAGAGCATTGTAAATCGCTCTTAGCTCCAGTATATTTATGTGAAGAGACATCTCCAGGCTTGACCACACTCCCTGGAAGTTTCTTCCCTGTGTGACCGCTCCCCAGCCTCTCAGACTGGCATCCGTGGTCACCAGGACCCAGTCCTGTATGCCGAATCTGCGGCCCTCTAACAGATGAGCACTCTGCAACCACCACAGAAGAGACACCCTTGTCCGTGGAGACAAAGTTATCCGCTGATGCATCTGCAGATGCGATCCGGACCATTTGTCCAGCAGATCCCACTGAAAAGTTCGTGCGTGGAATCTGCCGAATGGAATCGCTTCGTAAGAAGCCACCATTTTTCCCAGGACTCTTGTGCATTGATGCACAGACACTTTTCCTGGTTTTAGGAGGTTCCTGACAAGTTCGGATAACTCCCTGGCTTTCTCCTCCGGAAGAAACACCTTTTTCTGAACCGTGTCCAGAATCATTCCCAGGAACAGCAGACGTGTCGTCGGGGTCAATTGAGATTTTGGAAAATTCAGAATCCACCCGTGCTGTTGCAGCACTACTTGGGTTAGTGCTACTACGTCCCCCAGCTGTTCTCTGGACCTTGCCCTTATCAGGAGATCGTCCAAGTAAGGGATAATTAATACGCCTTTTCTTCGCAGAAGAAACATCATTTCGGCCATTACCTTGGTAAAGACCCGAGGTGCCGTGGACAATCCAAACGGCAGCGTCTGAAACTGATAATGACAGTTTTGCACCACGAACCTGAGGTACCCTTGATGTGAAGGGCAAATTGGGACATGCAGGTAAGCATCCTTGATGTCCAGGGACACCATAAAGTCCCCTTCTTCCAGATTCGCTATCACTGCTCTGAGTGACTCCATCTTGAACTTGAATTTTTGTATGTACAGGTTCAAAGATTTCAGATTTAGAATAGGTCTTACCGAGCCGTCCGGCTTCGGTACCACAAATAGTGTGGAATAATACCCCTTTCCCTGTTGTAGGAGGGGTACCTTGACTATCACCTGCTGAGAATACAGCTTGTGAATGGCTTCCAATACCGTCGCCCTGTCTGAGGGAGACGTTGGCAGAGCAGACTTTAGGAACCGGCGAGGGGGAGACTTCTCGAATTCCAACCTGTAACCCTGAGATACTACCTGCAGGATCCAGGGGTCCACCTGTGAGTGAGCCCACTGTACGCTGAAATTCTTGAGTCGACCCCCCACCGCCCCTGAGTCCGCTTGTAAAGCCCCAACGTCATGCTGAGGGCTTTGCAGAAGCCGGGGAGGGCTTCTGCTCCTGGGAGGGAGCTGCTTGGTGCACTCTCTTACCCTTTCCTTTGCCTCGGGGCAGATATGACTGTCCTTTTGCCCGCTTGTTCTTATAGGAACGAAAGGACTGCGGCTGAAAAGACGGTGTCTTTTTCTGTTGGGAGGGGACCTGAGGTAAAAAGGTGGATTTCCCGACCCCAAATAATTCCTCCCCTTTATACGGCAATACTTCCATATGCCGTTTGGAATCCGCATCACCTGACCACTGTCGCGTCCATAAACTTCTTCTGGCAGATATGGACATCGCACTTACTCTCGATGCCAGAGTGCAAATATCCCTCTGAGCATCTCGCATATAAAGAAAAGCATCCTTTAATTGCTCTATAGTCAATAAAATACTGTCCCTATCCAGGGTATCAATATTTTCAGTCAGGGAATCCGACCAAACCACCCCAGCACTGCACATCCATGCAGAGGCGATGGCTGGTCGCAGTATAACACCAGTATGAGCGTATATACTTTTCAGGGTAGTTTCCAGCCTCCTATCAGCTGGATCCTTGAGGGCGGCCGTTTCAGGAGACGGTAACGCCACTTGTTTTGATAAGCGTGTGAGTGCCTTATCCACCCTAGGGGGTGTTTCCCAGCGCGCCCTAACCTCTGGCGGGAAAGGATATAATGCCAATAACTTCTTTGAAATTAGCAGTTTTCTATCGGGGTTAACCCACGCTTCATCACACACTTCATTCAATTCCTCTGATTCAGGAAAAACTACAGGTAGTTTTTTCAGACCCCACATAATACCCCTTTTTGTGGTACTTGCAGTATCAGAGATATGCAAAGCCTCCTTCATTGCCGTGATCATATAACGTGTGGCCCTACTGGAAAATATGTTTGTTTCTTCACCGTCGACACTAGATTCGGTGTCCGTGTCTGGGTCTGTGTCGACCGACTGAGGTAAAGGGCGTTTTACAGCCCCTGACGGTGTCTGAGACGCCTGGACAGGTACTAACTGGTTTGCCGGCCGTCTCATGTCGTCAACTGATTTTTGTAACGTGCTGACATTATCACGTTGTTCCATAAACAAAGCCATCCATTCCGGTGTCGACTCCCTAGGGGGTGACATCACCATTACCGGCAATTGCTCCGCCTCCACACCAACATCGTCCTCATACATGTCGACACACACGTACCGACACACAGCAGACACACAGGGAATGCTCTTATCGAAGACAGGACCCCACTAGCCCTTTGGGGAGACAGAGGGAGAGTTTGCCAGCACACACCCAAGCGCTATAAATATATAGGAACAACCCTACAGAAGTGTTGTTTCCTTTATAGCAGCTTAATATATCAATATCGCCAAAAAAGTGCCCCCCCTCTCTGTTTTTTTACCCTGTTTCTGTAGTGCAGTGCAGGGGAGAGTCCTGGGAGCCTTCCTCGCAGCGGAGCTGTGCAGGAAAATGGCGCTGTGTGCTGAGGAGATAGGCCCCGCCCCCTATTTCGGCGGGCTCTTCTCCCGGTGTTTGTGAGACCTGGCAGGGGTTAAATACATCCATATAGCCCCAGGGGCTATATGTGATGTATTTTTAGCCAGAACAAGGTATTATCATTGCTGCCCAGGGCGCCCCCCCCCCAGCGCCCTGCACCCTCAGTGACCGCTGGTGTGAAGTGTGCTGACAACAATGGCGCACAGCTGCAGTGCTGTGCGCTACCTCATGAAGACTGAAAAGTCTTCTGCCGCCGGTTTCTGGACCTCTTCACTTTTCGGCATCTGCAAGGGGGTCGGCGGCGCGGCTCCGGGACCGGACTCCATGGCTGGGCCTGTGTTCGATCCCTCTGGAGCTAATGGTGTCCAGTAGCCTAAGAAGCCAATCCATCCTGCACGCAGGTGAGTTCACTTCTTCTCCCCTAAGTCCCTCGTTGCAGTGAGCCTGTTGCCAGCAGGACTCACTGAAAATAAAAAACCTAATAACTTTTTCTAAGCAGCTCTTTAGGAGAGCCACCTAGATTGCACCCTGCTCGGACGGGCACAAAAACCTAACTGAGGCTTGGAGGAGGGTCATAGGGGGAGGAGCCAGTGCACACCACCTAGTCCTAAAGCTTTTATTTTTGTGCCCTGTCTCCTGCGGAGCCGCTAATCCCCATGGTCCTGACGGAGTCCCAGCATCCACTAGGACGTCAGAGAAATTTTTAATAACTTTAAGTATTAAACAAAGTTTGTGTACATTGAGCCATCAAAAAACAAAGGTTTCACTATCTCAGTCTCACTCAAAAGTCTGTATTTCGGAATATTCCGTATTTCGGAATATTTGGATATGGGATACTCAACCTGTAGTATATTGGCTGTATCAGACATGCAGAGGTGTCCTCCATAGGCGTTTCTATAATGGGTGCAGGGTGTGCGGTGCACGCGGGCCCCTAGGTCAGAGGGAGGCCCACAATGCACACACTGCATCCATATAGTTACCCCTCCGGAGACCTGCGGCAGCAACCCTGCAGTGCGGGCACAAATCACTCAGACAATGGCCCCCGCCACTATTTCTGAGTGATTTGCACATGCGCACTGGAGATGTCCCTCCCAGAGACCTGCGCATGCGCAGTAGACTCTAGCATTATGCCAGTCTACTAGCTGCCGGAATGGAGGGGGCCCGCAATGGAGGCTGCACGCAGGTCCCGTCCTCTTTTGAAACGCCCCTGGTGTCCTCATACATCTTTGCTGCAGTCACACCAAACAGCCCTTCTTGGCATTGCGTGAGAATCTGCTAGCATCGGGCATCTTTTTTTGCTAAAAACGCGGCTAGGACGCATGAGGAGACTGTGCTGCTTAATTTGATACATTACATTTGTATATTGTCTACAATGTAGGATGATGTGTTGGAAGGATGCTGGTGCTTTGGTAGATATAGAATTAAAAAGAGATGGGGAAGCAATACTCTCAAATAATTTGGTAGTCCAAACTACCATTGGATAGCTGAGCATGGTATGCTGCTAAGTAATATTTTCTGGAACTAGGAATGCCAAGGACCCTTTATTTGTGAGATACACATTTGAGTTGCGGTAATTTATTACCCTAGATAAATTGTTACCATGGATTTTAAGCACTAACAGTTCAATAATAACAGCTAACAGTAATTGAGAGATGGAAAACCCCTGGCGAGCAGTGCAGTAAGGAGGTATAGGCCTTGGCAGCAACATTTGTAAATGGATTGTGGTAGCACCATTAGGGAAATTCCTGAATAACCAATGTAGACAAAAGTTCTGAACATGAGTGTACAGTAGATCTGATTACAAGACCTTTCCATGCCAATGTCAATAACTAGTGAACGACACTTCTGCTCTGCTAGATCTACTAGTCTAGTATTCTCTGGGGCATGACAACCTAGGACAAAACTGTCTTGGTCTCTTGTTGAACCAGGGCTGGGATTAGAAAGTTTAGGAGGTTTGTAGAGTATAATAGCATAGCAAACAATATTTGCTGTGATATTCAACAAGTAAAACTGAGTCTAGTAAAATTGGTCTATAGCTAATGTAATGCATGAGGGGACCCTTTCTGGCCTTGTGATGGCCTTGGGGAGAGGATATCAGAGATTTTTTGTAATATAAAGCTGTGAGGCCATCTTGTCCTAAAGCAGCGTCATCTATTTGATGGCTTCAGTCGATACCTAAACGGAAATATCAGCATTTAACATGAGTACATTTTGGTTTGTCAACAAGTATGTGTTGAGTGAACTATTTAACTTTTTAAACAGAGAGTTTGTGAGCCTGCCTTTGGGTCAAATGGGATGTGCCTTCCAGCGTGTCAGAATTTATTGTACTCATATAGTAGATATTGGTTTGGTGCATTTTAATAGTGTAAATCGTGTCATGTTAAAAAAAAAAGTACGGGCTCCAATATATGTGTTTGTCCGTTGGTGGTGACACGGTCAATTCACAGAAACTATTACATATATATTGAATTAACATTAAAACATGGATCATATAACTGTTCAGCGTGTCAAAATAGGAAACAAGAGCAGATTTTAGATTAATTTCAGTGTTATTAGCGCAACTGTGGCAACGACTGAAATTTATGGGCCCACTCATGTCAGTGCTTGTGCATGTATAAAAGTGTATTATGGGTGTCATCTCACTGGTTTTAACCTTATCTCAGTATTTGACACCAGTGAAAACATTTGCGGTCATTTCCAAAATACTGGAAATGTACTAAATTAATATTTCAATGATTCATATGTTCAATATTTACTAAAAGTAAAGTAATTTCAGTAATTCTGCAATGTGTGGTTATTTTTTTCTGAGGTTGGAGAATCTGGTGACAGTTCTAGGCAGTGCTATTTTTCTAGAAAAATACTGTAGGTTTAGGAACTCCTGAGGTGGGCAGTGGTGGGCGGAGCTGTGGGTAATGTGGAAGGGGCTGTAATGGGCAGGGCGCCTTTTTAAAAAGAGAGAATTTTCACAAAAAAGGGGGCGTGGCCTCACTGCAAGGTGCGTGACTTTGCAGGAAAAGACTACCTTATACTGCATTTTTACAACCTGCAAGCCCAGACATTGGCCACCACAGGAAAAAAATATCCTGATTCATGCCCCTTACATTATTTGTCATTTTTTTCTAAAAGGATAGGGAAAAGGGATATGACTAGGCACCAGTTCATTAATTTCACAGATATATTAACAAGAAAAGCCCTGATTAATAACCATCAAAATATTACATACGTATTGATAGGTTGTCGGGGGTGCTACCAAAGACAAGATTGATAACCACAAAAGAAGAGAAGAAAGAATGTCTCTTTGTTGGCGCATGTAAATAGAATAAAAATATAACTTTTATTGTGTTAATTAAAAGTCGTCCACCCACAAAGTAAAGACAATACATTTAAACATATATGTACAATACAAATAGCGAATAAAGTGTGTAAAGTGACACTAAAAATAAAGGCTCACTACCTATCTGCTACTTTTAATCTTATATCTCTCAATAAAGATGAGAGTATAGCAATATCTGTACTTAACAATGAGTCTGTACTGATAAATATTGGTGAATGCATTTGTCATTTTTCCTCCTTATAGTAATGCCCCTTACACATTATGCCACACACCATAATGCCCATTACACAATATGTCACAAACCGTAATGCCCATTACACAATATCCCATACACAGTAATGCCCATTACACATTATTCCACACACCGTAATGCCTATTACACATTATGCCGCAAATTGTAATGCCCATTACACGTTATGCCACACATTGTAATGCCAATTACACAATATGTCACACTCACTGTAATGCCCATTACACATCATGCCACACACAATAATGCCCCTTACAAATTATGCCCCACAGTAAGGCTTCTAATTACTTTTAATTACCTGCTCATTGTCAGGGGTCTCATGATTACTGTCAGGGGTTTCATACTTGTTGCCAGGGGTTTCATGCTCATTGTCAGGGGTTTCCTGCTTGTTGTCAGGGGTCTCATGCTCGTTGTCAGGGGTTTCATGCTCATTGTCAGGGGTCTCATGCTCGTTGTCAAGGTTTTCATGCTCTGGGTTCCATACTCATTGCCAGGGGTTTCCTGCTTGTTGTCAGGAGTTCCATGCTTGTTGTCAGGGGTTTCATGCTCATGGCCAGGGGTCACTGACTGATGGGTGTAGTAATATAAAGAGTGGGCACTTGCTACAATCAGTGAGGGGGGGCACTAACAGTGACAGTGCCCCCCATCCTTCACCTTTGCTGATTGTAGCAGGTCCCCATCCCTTATATTTATTATAGCACCCATCAGTGATTGTCCCAATAAATTATATTGCCACTCGGATATATACAAAGTGAAAACCAGTATGCTGTATGTCTGTGGGTAAAACCAGTATGCTGTATGTCTGTGGGTAAAACCAGTACGCTGTATGTCTGTGGGTTTTTTTACATACGTAATAGCAGCAGGCAGGCACAGCAAGAATGTACCTCTTTCCTTTTTAGTTTGGGTTGGTACGTCCCTGCTCCTCTCTCCTCTTCAGTGTCTCCACCTGTCTGATGTTATTTACACATGCGTGTGATGTCATGATGTCACACACACAACTTGGGAGCGCAGAGGGAGGAAGTTTACGTGGCTCATGACATCAGTGAGTAGAGAGCTGCGGGGGGCAGGTGCTGCATTCACATTGCCCAGAGCTCAAGCTCCACCGGAGCCACCCTCCCTATGCCCCTGGGTACTGGTACTTCCCGTGATATTCAGGGGTACTTAAAATAAATTCTGTAATTGCAGGGCAGCCTGGTGATAACTAGACACATAGGAAAAGCAGTGACCTAGGGATCAATAGCCCTTTGCATCCCAGTAAGAACTTGATAACAAAAAACACACACAAAAAAACCCAACTCTATTCATGTAGAAGAAGCAATTTCAGATAAATAGTAATGTGAGAAATATATGTATATGCTTCATTCTATTCTTGAGTTATGGTTTTTTTTTATCTTGTTTAGATCATATATATTGCTTTTATATCTAGAGACACCTAAACATGTGATTCAAAAGCAATTCTAGGGCTTGATTCTGATTTGTATGTAAACCTGATGGGTTAGGTCAGTGGTTCTCACACTGTGTGCATAGGCACTCTGGGGTGCCTCGGGACGCTTACAGGGGTGACTTTGATTGGTAGTCCAGGACCAATTCAAATTATTTACGGTCAGTGTAATAGGCAAAACAAGTGCTGGTGGCTGTCACTCATTAAATATGTGGACAAACAGAAGCAAATCTTGCCCTTCACCACACAACTGAACCTACAGTTAAGATGACATATAAACGCAATTTACTTAATTTAATATTTCTTTCTAAATTTCTCAATTAGAAACTTTTGGCCTAGAGGTGCCTATATGTTGTACAATAACTTGCTGTGTAAGGAAGAAGGGTAGGCTTGGTCAGTAGGTGACTTTATGAGGATATTTTAATGGGAATATGTCTACAAAATGTTGTCTATGTTCTTGAGAAACGTAGGGATGCATATAAATGCCAGAAAATAATGCAGTATAATTTTCTATGCATGGTATCAGTTTAAGGAGAACTGGTAAGAAAGTCCTCGTCAAACATACAGATTTGTCAGAGAACTCATAGCCCATAAAATGGTAACAGTGCGATATGTATATTTATAGAAGCCAAAATTGATTCTAGAGCTTTTCAAGTTAATGGCTGCAGTGTGCTGATAACATAACAATTCCGTTATTCACACAGCCTGAAAAGCATTACCCTACTGCATATGATCATATAATTACTAATGTTTCTTACAACATTTGTTTAACATGTAGCATAATCTGTTTGATATATACCATTTTAATAATGTGTATACCAAGGGACAGCAGATCAGAGTTTATGCCATTATCCGCAACACATTATAAATCTATTTTCAAGATGCATGGTCTGGCAAGCACAGCACAAGACTAATATATTGGAAAAACTACTGGGAATAACTTGGAGAAAAGAAGCTGAAGATTAGTCATGTACAATATCTGTTTATTAGAACCAATTTGTGTGTGGGATATAAAACATGTTAATCTAAGATATTTATATAAACATCTCCCTGTTTAGCAGTATGCTAATGGAAAGAATAAAATATTAAACATTTAAACTTTGCAGATTTTATAATGTGATTGTTCCCTAGTTGCAGAGATTAAACCACAAATGGTCAAACACAAAACCTCAGTTCCAGAAAGAAAAAAGAGAGGTATTTTCTACTACTTTAGATAAAAGCGTTAAATTCTAGAGGGTGCAAGTTAACGCTGACTTTTGCGTGGGGGATACAGGACCTAACAGGTCCGAGACGACAATAATTGGATATGCCTCATAAGGTTGTTTGGGTATTCCCAAAATGTGGCACAGCAGAAGACATATGAAAGGTGAGAGGGTAATTAGACCCAAACTGAGTTTGACACTGATTGCTAGGGCCCTAGAAGCAGAAGCACTAGTGGATCCATGGGTACAGTGCAGGCGGTGTCATAAGATTTACCGCCATAGACCAAAGCTGTTGGATCACTGGGCATTCCTACCAGACATGGAAAATGTGCCAACCATACCGCAGCTATGCCAACACTGATCAGAAAAATGTGGGTCGAAATGGACTAACCTATCAGGAGTCAAGTACCATTGGGTATATACGTTAAAAGACTTTTCCCTGATATTGATGCTAATGGAAGTTTTAGTAATCCACTGTCGGATGTGAGACTATCCCTCTTTGTCTAATTGTAAACTCAGATTGCGTTCCCACTCTACTTCAAAAAATTCCTTAGGAGGTGTTCAGGAGCTATAATGGAATGGCATAACACATAAATGGTGTCCTTAAGTCCCACAGAATACAGGCATTGACGTTCCACAGAGGAAGGCCGGTGAAGAATCCTTAAATGGCATTGGGACTGTGCGAAGTGAGTGATCTGTAAATAGGTGTTGTGAAGAGTGGAGGCAAGTTAATAGCGTTCGTGAAAGTCTGCAAATGTGGATGGAGCAAACTGGCAAGAAATGTGCAGAAAAGTGTAATCCCACAAGAAAAATACAAGACACAGCTCATCTACCAGAGAACCCTGATGGAAACAGAGGGTGCCTCCAAACAGGCGTTAAGTGGGATGGGTAGGATGTGAGGGAAAAATGTCTATTAATTGCATCCCTAGTCGTCAGTGTAAATTGGACAGAGGGGTGAGTGTAAGCCGAGGCCGGTCTGTGAATGCGCAGCAACCAGGGGAGAACTTCTACTCCAAGATCTAATATGTGTTTTCAATATCGACCAATTGCTTTGTACCAGGAGTGGAGTGGCATGAAATTATATGACTCAAACTAGTGGTATTATAATAATAATAATAATAATAATAGTAATAATTCTTCAGAAAGGGAAGACCTAATTTGCAACAATCTGTAGATTTGGTCAAAGTCAACTGGCTCAACCATGTTTTTGTACTCGCCCAGACAAATTTCCCAAACAAAGGGGGTTATTCAAAGTTGTTAGCACACCAAAAAAGTCAGCAATTGGGCAAACCATGCTGCACCCAAATCTAAATCTCTCTAGATCCCTATGTTTGGCTATAGTGGTAGGGGCTAGATCTTGAAAAATGTAAACTTTCGATCATTTAAAGTTTATGGATAGAGAGTTGTGGCTCACAGACAGAATTTGTTTCTTTATTCGAAAGGGCAGAAAATGGAGGACCACATCTCTAGCAGGTTCAGAGTCTTTAGGTTTAGGACACATTGCCCGGTGTGCACGCACAATGCCTATATCTGAAGGAGACAAGGTGTCACTGACCTGGGTTGGGAGTGTTGAGAACTCGGGGGTTCTTACGATGGTAGGGAAGAGGAACCACAGCTGGGCCGGAGCAGGGATGGCCGGATGTAGGTTTTCCTCATGCAGAACTTAGCCGTTGTACCCGACGTGTAATGCTAAAGAATTAGTTGTGGCCAAGGCTTGGGGGCGATGCTGAAGTACAGTACACAGAAGAATGAAGAACTTGTGAGCGATGTTGAAGAAATGAATGAAGATTTGAGAACGATGTTGAAGCAGACAGAATAATGAAGAACTTGTGAGCGATGCTGAAGAGATGAATGAAGATTTGAGAACGATGTTGAAGCACACAGAAGAATGAAGAACTTGTGAGTGATGCTGAAGAAATAAATGAGGATTTGAGATTCAGTGTAACTCTGGAAGTTTGGGAGGCGTTCCACTTAGGGATACCCTGTAATACTGGAAGCACAGGAGGTGTCCCTCTGAGAGATACACTGTAACGCTGGTAACGCAGAGAATGTCCCACCGAGTGATACACTGTAACGCTGGTAGCACAGGGAAGGTTCCACTGAGTGATACACTGTAACGCTGGTAGCACGGGGAGGGTTCCACTGAGTGATACACTGTAATGCTGGTAGCACAGGGAATGTCCCACTGAGAGATACTCTGTAACGCTGGTAGCACAGGGAATGTCCCACTGAAAGATTCTCTGCAACGCTGGAACACAGGAGACGTTCAGCTTGAGAACACGCTGAACGCTGCTAGCACTGGTGATCATTGGAAAGACGATACTCAGGCGCCGGGGCTCTGTACGGCATCTGCCTTTGAACTTCCCGCCCTCTCCTGATTGGCGGAAGGGGCCGATGACGTCACCCGCTCACCACGCTCTCGTGGATGCCGGGTGCAATGGCGGCGCCCACACCCCGGGAACCCGCCGGAGGCAGCGCCAGCAAGACGCGACGACCCGGAGCCCACCGGGGGCGACGACTGCCGGGAGACCCAGCGCACTCGGAGCGGTAAGCGCGGCAGCCGCAGCGCCGCTAGTGTGACGCTACCCCCTCCTCTAGGAGTGGCCCCTGGACACTTTCCTGGTTTCGTTGGATGTTTAGAATGAAAGTTCCGGACTAGTCATGGAGCAGTGACTTCAGAAGCTTTGACCCAGCTCCTCTCCTCAGGACCATAACCTTTCCATTCTACCAGATACTGTAAATTCTTGTGAAGATAACGAGAGTCAAGAATAGTTTTGATTTAAAATTCTGTTCCAGCTTCAGTCTCTACCGAGGTTGGGCTAGGAGACTCCGAATGAAACCGATTTAAAATGAGGGGACGAAGGAGAGAAACATGGAAAGAATTTGGTACCCGAAAGTGGGAAGGCAATCCCAATTTGCAAACAACAGGGTTCAGGACTTGCAAAACGGGGTAAGGACGTATGAACCTCGGAGCAAACTTCATAGCGGGTACTCTTAAACGAAGATTGCGGGTAGAGAGCCATACCCTGTCACCAACTTTGTATTGAGGAGCTGCTTGCCATTTTCTATCCGCAAAGAATTTGTAGCGGCCAGAGATTTTCTTGAGATTAGCATGAACCCTACTCCATATTTGACTGAAGTGCCGGAGAGTGGAAGCTGCAGCAGGAACATCCTCCTAAGGAAAAATTGGTAATTCTGGGACTCGTGGATAGAATCCGTAATTAATGAAGAATAAGGACTCACCAGTGGAAAAGTGGTACAGATGATTATGGGCAAACTCGGCCCAGGGTAACAGTTCCACCCAATTGTCCTGTGAAGGAGAGAGATAAACGCGGAGAAAAGTCTCTAAATCTTGATTGACACGTTCAGTTTGCCCATTGGTTTGTGGATGGTAAGCAGATGAGAACTTGAGTTTTATTTGTAAGGCTGAGCAGAGGGCCCTCCAAAATCTTGCAGTGAACTGTACCCCTCGATCAGAGACGATCTCCCGAGGTAACCCGTGCAGACGGAAGTGTTCACGAATAAACAGTAAAGCCAACTTGGGAGCCGTTGGTAAACCGGTCAACGGAACAAAAGGTGCCATTTTTGAAAAGCGGTCAATAATCACCCAGATGGTATTGTAACCCTTGGAGAGGGGTAATTCGGTAATAAAGTCCATAGAAATATGGGTCCAGGGTTTCTTAGGAATGGACAGTGGACGAAGCAACCCCGCAGGAGGCAGACGAAGAGTTTTGTGCTGAGCACATTGAGGACATGAATTGACATAATCTTGTATATCCTTCTTCATGGTGTCCCACCAATATGACCTTCGTAGATATTCACACATTTTTTGAACTCCAGGATGACCGGAAAACTTGGAGATATGAACCCTCTGCAGTAACTTTGGTCGAAATTCAACTGGTACAGACATTCTCCCAGGAGGAGGACCCAGAGAGGTGGGAGCTGCTGAAATAGAGACTGGACTGAGAATTAAACTCTTTTCAAAGGAATTCTCCTCATCCGAGGCCGTTAAAGAATGAGACAGAGCATCAGCCTTAGCGTTAAGAGTCCCGGCCCGGTACTTAATAATGAACGAGAACCGAGTGAAGAAGAGCGCCCATCTAGCTTGACGGGGATTCAAGCACTGGGCCGTCTTGATATACAACAAGTTTTTGTGATCGGTGTAAATAGTAATTAGGTGTTTAGCACCTTCCAGTAAGTACCTCCATTATTCTAGGGCAGATTTTATTGCTAAAAGTTCCTGATCTCCAATGGTGTAGTTTCGTTCAGCAGGAGAGAACTTACGAGAATGGAAACCACATGGATGTAACTTCCCATCAGAAGAGTACTGTGAAAGGATGGCACCGATGCCTACTGAGGAAGCATCGACTTCCAAGAAGAATGGTTTTGAGAAATTCGGTTGTTGGAGTACCGGAGCAGACATAAAGGCTGATTTCAACCGGGCAAACGCTTCTACAGCTTCGGAAGACCAGAGACTTGGGTCAGACCCCTTTTTGGTTAGGGCAGTAATGGGTGCAACGATGGTAGAAAATCCCTTAATGAATTTCCGGTAGTAATTTGCAAAGCCCAGGAATCTTTGTACCGCTTTCAAGGAGAGAGGCTGAGTCCAGTCCCGAATGGCAGTGAATTTTTCCGGATCCATGCGAAGCTCCGTACCCGAGATTACATAACCGAGGAACGGAATCGAAGGGACCTCAAAGATACATTTGGAAATCTTGCCGTAGAGACGATTCCTTCGTAAGCGAAGAAGTACTTCTTTGACCTGTACTCTGTGCTCTGCATGATTCTTAGAAAATATCAGAATGTCATCCAGGTACACCACTACGCTTTGGTATAACATATCTCGGAAGATTTCATTTACAAATCCCTGAAAAACGGCAGGGGCATTGCTGAGGCCAAACGGCATTACCAGATATTCGTAATGCCCATCCCTGGTATTGAAGGCCGTCTTCCATTCATCCCCCTGTCAGATACGTATCAGATTATAGGCTCCTCTTAAGTCGATCTTAGTGAAGACGTGGGCTCCACGAACCCTATCAAATAGCTCAGTAATTAGCGGCAAAGGGTATTTGTTCTTAACGGTGATATAGTTTAAGCCACGATAATCAATACATGGTCTTAACCCCCCATCCTTCTTCACGAAAAAGAAACCTGCTCCAGCCGGGGAGGTAGAGGGGCGAATGAATCCTTTCAGTAGATTAGATTTGATATAGTCCGACATAGCTTGGGTCTCAGGTAATGACAAGGGATATGTGCATCCCCGGGGTGGCATTTTCCCTGGGATAAGCTCAATGGGACAGTCCCAGGGTCTATAGGGTGGTAACTGATCGGCCGCCTGTTCCGAGAACACATCTGTGAACTCCCGGTAGGCCTCCGGAATGAGCTCCTCATCCGACTTGGAAGATGCACGGAGCGGGTAAACAGGAGTGAGACAACTAGTGTGACAAAACGAACTCCAGGACAATATTTGTGACGACTTCCAGTCGACGTGAGGGTTGTGAATTTTAAGCCAAGGTAGAACAAGATCGTGAGGTATCCCTGGAATTACTAGAAACTCCAAATGTACTTGATGCAGAGCTCTGACCTGCAGCTTGATTGGCTCTGTGTGACTTGTAATAAGACCATTAGATATTTTGGTACCATTGATGGCAGTCAACGTTATAGGTCGTTTGACAGACTGTAACTGTAAACCCAGACTCTGAACACAAGAAAGAGAAACAAAATTCCCTGCAGCCCCAGAGTCCAGCAGGGCCTTAACAGGTTTGGATATAGACTCAGAAAACAGAGACAGAGAGAGTAAACAATCCACTGACTCCTCCGGAACAAGCTAGGACTGCCCGTTTCCCGGACGGGACTTGCAGAACTTGATAAAGTGATCCGCGGCTCCACAGTAGAGGCAGAGTTTACCCTCACGACGGCCTCACGACGGCGCTGTCGTTCCTCCGGGGACAGCCGGGATCGGTTGATTTGCATGGGTTCGTCCGGACTCGAGGTAACTGTGTGCTTAGGCGGGAGAAGCCGGAATCTGGATCGATCCGACCGACTACGTTCGCCACCTCGTTCCTGCATGCGAAGATCCACCTTGAGAGTGAGATCAACTCTTCTAAAGGATCCGGCAGATCCCTAGTGACCAGCTCGTCCTTCAGACGGTCAGAGAGCCCGTTCCAGAAAGCGGCTCTGAGAGCATCATTATTCCAGCGTAGTTCTGAGGCAATGGTCTGGAGGTGAACCACATACTGTCCCACAGAACGGGAGCCTTAACGGACTCGGAGCAGGTCAGAGGAAGCAGCGGTCGTTCTGCCGGGCTCATAAAAAATCCTTCGGAATGACGAGATGAAATTAGTGTAACTGGAAACCAATGGGTCAGATCGTTCCTACAACGGAGACACCCAATCCAACGCTGAACCTTCAAGCAAGGAAATAATGTATGCCACTTTGGACCGATCCGTGGGGAAATTGTGTGAGAGAAGTTCAAAATGCACCTCGCATTGGTTGAGAAAACCACGGCAATTCTTTGGATTCCCATCATAGCGAGAGGGAGTGGGAAGCTGAAGGCGTGACCTGGTTCCAGACGAGGATTGATCATTACTGGAGACGACTACTGGAGCGGGTACTGGAGCAGGAGCCGGAACTACTGAAGCAAGGAAGGCCTGAATTTGATCCGGCCGGCAGGATAATTCCTGGAGATACTGCATCACCTGGCTCTGTGCCGCCTCCTGACTCTGAACTCGGGAAGCCAAGTTTTGGATGGCGCTTGACTCTGGGTTCCGATCCCCCGGGTCCATGTGGCCTGAGTATACTGTCACTGACCTGGGTTGGGAGTGTTGAGAACTCGGGGGTTCTTCCGATGGTAGGGAAGAGGAACCACAGCTGGGCTGGAGCAGGGATGGCCGGATGTAGGTTTTCCTCATGCAGAACTTAGCCGTTGTACCCGACATGTAATGCTAAAGAATTAGTTGTAGACAAGGCTTGGGGGCGATGCTGAAGTACACAGAAGAATGAAGAACATGCGAGCGATGTTGAAGAAATGAATGAAGATTTGAGAACGTTGTTGAAGCACACAGAAGAATGAAGAACTTGTGAGCGATATTGAAGAAATGAATTAGGATTTGAGAACGATGTTGAAGCACACAGAAGAATGAAGAACTTGTGAGTGATGCTGAAGAAATAAATGAGGATTTGAGATTCAGTGTAACTCTGGAAGTTTGGGAGGCGTTCCACTTAAGGATACCCTGTAATACTGGAAGCACAGGAGGTGTCCCTCTGAGAGATACACTGTAACGCTGGTAACGCAGAGAATGTCCCACTGAGTGATACACTGTAACGCTGGTAGCACAGGGAAGGTTCCACTGAGTGATACACTGTAACGCTGGTAGCACAGGGAAGGTTCCACTGAGAGATACACTGTAACGTTGGTAGCACAGGGAATGTCCCACTGAGAGATACTCTGTAACGCTGGTAGCACAGGGAATGTCTCACTGAAAGATACTCTGTAACGCTGGTAGCACAGGGAATGTCCCACTGAAAGATTCTCTGCAACACTGGAACACAGGAGACGTTCAGCTTGAGAACACGCTGAACACTGCTAGCACTGGTGATCATTGGAAAGACGATACTCAGGCGCCGGGGCTCTGTACGGCGTCTGCCTTTGAACTTCCCGCCCTCTCCTGATTGGCGGAAGGGGCTGATGACGTCACCCGCTCACCACGCTCTCGTGGATGCCGGGCGCAATGGCGGCGCCCACACCCCGGGAACCTGCTAGAGGCAGCGCCAGCAAGACGCGACGACCCGGAGCCCACCGGGGGCGACGACCGCCGGAAGACCCAGCGCACCCGGAGCGGTAAGCGCGGCAGCCACAGCGCCGCGAGTGTGACACAAGGAAGGCACCATTGATAAAAAAAAAGGTAAGAAAAGAAGAAAGGGCTGTAGGCTTAGCTGATTCTGGTTATTGCGTCGTTCTCTGTTCTTGATGTCCTAATTCTTCTCCTTCAAAAAGTCAAGTTCACGACTAAGATATTCCATGTGTCTGCAAATTTCAGATTGGAAGGTAGAATGCTGGGAGGTACTGGCTTCTAACCCTGAGGTGAGTTTATCAAGAGCAGAGATGGCCTGATTTAGCTCACCTACCATTTTGTGAAATTTAGCTGTAAGGGTGTTGGTAAAAATCACAAGAAGAGATCAGAGATATTCTTCTTAGTAGCCGGTGCCTCCTCTTGGTCCATGTCATAGTCGGTAGAGTGGGATGGGGGACTGATTGAGAGCTTGTGGTTCCCAGTTTACCCTGTTTGCTGAAATGATGCATAATTTCTGCTTGAGACCCCTTCCTGCCCTTGGGTTGGGTTCTGTTCATAATGAGAAAAGAATAACAAATGGTTCCAATGATACAGCAAATGAGGAATAAACTTGCTGGGAGAAAGAAGCTCAGGAAGCAACACGCAATAGTTAACCAGGCATCATCTATACGGAGTCAATACACAAAGAAACAATGGCACTGCAGTGGGTGTCTGATTTGTCTCACCCCTACAACAGAACCAAAGAGAAAGGAGGGTGTAACAAGAAGAGTGCTGTGGTGGGGGCACAGTGTCCAGCAGAGGGATGAACCTTATAAGTGGGACAGAAAAGTGGGCACTGTCCAGGAGACAGAGTACTATGAGCAATCCACAATGTGTAATATGGAGCACAGGCACTGCAGAGATATAAGGATAGTTAGTCACTCTAGTTAACGGCCTCTGTGGGAAGCAGGTCTGGAAAAAGGTCCACCCTGTAGGCTGTGAAAGTGAGCAGTGGTTGGGACCACGATGGACAGGAACCGCAGCCAGATTATGAGATCACAGACTGAACATCTCTGTCACTCCCTACAAGAGGCAAAACAACTTTCACTATAGCTATTTTCTGCTGCTATACACTTAGAGGTGAGAGGCGGTCCACCATCCTAAGGCCCTTATATCAGAAGAAGCAACATTGTGCATGGCCTGTCATCACACACACATGCTCAGAAAGACAGCAATGGCCTAACTCTAACTAACTGCTAATAGTAATTTCATCATCATCCTAATTGGGCTTCTTTGATGCTCTATAACTACAGTGACTACAGGATGTGTGACTGCTATAGGGTTTGATACAGGGGTGGCCACGCAATGCCAGTCCACCCTCCTGAGGCCTTCATTTTGCTCCCTTTATAGTACATGTGCAGACCTAGTGTATGCTCAGCAGAGACTCCTAGTAGAGACGCCCAGATAGGAGACAGGGAGCTTCCAAGGAAAGGAACAACATTTTTCCACATTCTCTCCTGTGGTGGTCTTTGTGGAGCATTGACAAGGTCTGTACATGTACTGTGATGTCCCTTCTGAGAGTGAAAAAGTAAGGTCTCAGGTGGGTGGACTGGCATTGTGGGGCTGCCCTTATCCCAAGCCCTGTATCAGTCACCAAACAGGTACTTCTGGCCTGCTGGATAAACTATTTGATAGGTTTTTCAGTAAAACAAAGGGTAGCTTATCTTAAAAAGATCAGGGTGATCAGGGACATCGAGAGCTGACTCGAGCCCAGGTACTGTAAGGATGTGATCAAATCTGGAGAGGTGTGGCCACGCCCCCTAAAACAATGTGTAAAATACTATGCCACGGTGTCGCACACTGCACAAGAGCTGTAAGTTGTGCTGAAATTGACTTAAAACCTACAAATAATATGTGCAGGCTTGGACTGGCCCACAGGGGTACAGGGGACACCACTGGTGGGCCCCACTGCCTGGGGGCCCACCTCCTGCTCTAAGGATCAGGTTCCAGACCGTGCACTTGAATTATACATTATACATTTGTTACCTTATAGTGGACTATGGTGTATTTTCTACAGTGCATTGCTGTTATTATAATCTGGTACATTATCATGCCTGCAGCAACTGAATTTACTGTATATATTTATGAAGGGGCCCAGACGTTGCACTCTCTAATGGTTAGTCAAACCAATGAGGTGGCAGGCCACACCCCCTCTGCAGACTAACCACACCCCTAAACATGGGCCTTTGCCTCTGCATCCTCCTAGTGGGCCCCACATGCCCCAGTCCGACACTGAATATGTGGATTGAAAAACAAGAATCTCACGATCTATTTATTGTGCATAATGTTGACCGTTAAATATTTAATTTTACTTACAACATTATTTTTAAATAAAAACATAATCATGAAGAATAGCTGGGTCTGTTTTACATTAGGATGCTGTGGCTTTTTAATGAACATAAAAAGCACAACTGTATGTGTCTGAAAGCAAATGCATCCTCTTACAAAATTAATATACCAATAAAACATTATATTTACAAATGCAGAATCTAAAATAGTGCCAGACTTACCATTAATAGCTCTTCAACCCCCTTTATAAATAATACAACTTTTTATACATTGTCTGCTACCTTTATACGTTATACTTGTTTTGACTCAGTCACTATCAGTACTGTAGATCAGACCTGGCCAAAACATTGATCGCGATCTACCGGTAGCTCGCGACCAACTACACAAAAAGCAACCTGTAATTAGCACCATGCTAATTAGCCGCTGATCACTTGGGAGGCCCCATAGTTCCCAGTGATGCAGTGCATGGTGACGTCATGAGCCAGGTGAAGCAGCCAGCAGGAGCTCAGACAGCAGGGAGCGTGAAGTCTAAAGCCAGTCAGAGTGAAGACTTCAGGTAAGTTCCGATATCTGGAGCATGTTGAACAGGGGTATTGTACAGAGGGCAGTTATGCACTCGGAGGTGAAGGGGGGAATCTGCACTGGAGGGTGACTGCACAAGGATAAGGAGATCTGCATGGGAAGGTTTCTGCACAGGGTGTATTGCACCAGGGAGTATTGCATGGGGGCTTTTCTGCACATGGGGGAATCTGCACAAGGGAGGGTATTCTGCACTGAGGTGATTCTGCACAGGGGAGGGGGTATTCTGCCCAAAGTGGAGTTCTGCAGAGGGGCAATTAAATATAGATTTTTTTTGTGGGGGACAATTTTTATTTTTTGTGTGGGGCAATGTGTTTGAGTTTTTTTCTGTGTGAGGCAAATTGAGGTTATTCCTGTGTGGGTTAATCATATGTTTGAGGTTTTTCCTGTGTGGGACAATGTGCTTATTACTGTGGGGGCCAATGAGTGATTTTGGAGAGCCAATGAGTGACTTGGGTGAGACAGTCCCTACACCCAATGCATTGAGGTAACTCTCCCTTTTTGTTAAGCCTTTTCATGCATGCTAATGTGCCACACATGTAGCTCACAAAGGCATTCAGCTTCCAAAGCAGATCGCCAAATTCACACCCCTGCTGTAGATTCTACATCATGGTCTATCACAAAATTAGGATGCCAATGATAGAGAACCTGACATTAAATGTAAATAGCTAAATCATTTTAAATAGATTTGAGAAATAGAGACGTTCGGCGCCACTTGTGAGATGACTCTTAGCCTTACCTTACCAAAAAAAATTTTTTAAGCAGAAAACAGGTTAATAGACACTCCCTTAATATGGGCGTCAGCTATCCCCTAATTAAATAGCAATGGGAAATTACTGAGAGGTTAGCATGGGAAAAGACAGATAGGGGTTCCAGCGTCCAGTGGTACCATATATTATTAATAATTAAACGAGAGCACACTAAAATATATATATATATATATATATATATATATATATATATATAAAAATATATATTCAATGACGTGCGATGGGGTGAGGCAGAGCCTTTCCTGTCATTCTAACATTTGTGCCAGAGTTTATACTGCATAAAGTATATGAAAAATACAAATAATATGTTAGAAATATCTTCTTTGTATTATGCTAATCATTTTTATAGTCAAAACTCTGTAGTAAAAGTCTGTGGCAGGTGAGGCAGTGCCTCCCTTGCTTATCTTTTCCAAACATTTCTGATCAAAACCCACCAAAATTCCAGGAGTTTATACTGCTGCACCTTTGCATAATGCTCACATTCACCCTTTGGCTCATATATTGTGCGTAAATATAGCTCTGGTATTAGCCAGTGCCTAGTGAGAAATTTACCTTGCCGCACGCCCCTAATATATATATATATATATCTACATACAGCGTAACGCCGGCACTCTGGATGCCCCCTAGGGCTTGCTTACTCTGGTGCCCTCCATGTGGGTTTGGCAACCCCCATATGTAGATCACCTGTTTACTTTTCAACAAATCTCTGAGTGCCGCCTCATTTTTTTGATCTATATATATATATATATATATATTCACAATGAGGCCGCACTCACATCTTCCGGAAAAAAAATCTAGGGGTCTTCAGATATAGAAAAATACAAGCAGGGGCACTCTCCAGGCTGATGTAACTGATCAAGCAAAGGTTTTTATTTTAAATAGACATACTTAACTTATAGTCCCAAACGTTTTCGTTCCTGACAGGATCTTCATCAGGAGCTACTATTGCACAAATTCACAAGCAACATAACCTACAGTGATCCAGCAGCAGAGCTGGTTGTGCCTACCTGGCTCCCCTTATATATCAGTAAATTAAAAAAAGACGCCAAATCAACAACTTCTGCGTTCCATCTGGAACGCATCTTATGTCACTTCCCCTAGTTACCGCACTGTCCAATGCCTACTTGATAGAAATACAAAATGTAAACGTACGGTATACGGTGGTTGTACTGACAGGGTATTGGGTGTACTTTAAAGCTCTCCTCCGGTGATATTTGCGCACACACAGCACTGAATCTTCCGGCCAGCCGCTGATAGAAACTCAATTCATGGGACCGTCAAGCAACTTCTGGCTTCAGGATGCTGGAATGCAAAGTGCCACGACCGGAAGTATCGATTCAGCAACTTGACATCTGATCAGAGACACGCTGTCATGTCCCTACGCGATAATGTCAAGATCGTTATCTGCCTCGCTGATAAGGGCGGGGCTGTTGTTATACAGAATTTTATGGATTATGACAAGGAGATCAGGCGACAACTTGCTGACACTTCCATGTATACTAACTGGTCATCTAATCCGATACCTATGATTAAGAGGAAGGTGGTTAGTTTGGTTGATATGGCTGTGAGCAATAGTTGGTTGTCTGACCAAATATCCCAATTTTTAAAGGTTGAATACTCCATTTGTCCCATGAATTTCCCCTTTACTGAAAGTGCACAAGACTTTAGTTGATCCTCCTGGCAGACCAATAATTTCTGCCAGGGGTTCACTGCTGCAGCCTTTGGCTGTATTCATAGACTGCTTCATACAGTATTTGATCCCCCACATACCAAGATATCTGTGGGACACAGGTAACTTTTTGGAGAAAATCATGGAGATGGGTGATATCCCTGAAGGGACTTTGTTAGCGACACTTGATGTCTCGTTTTTGTATACGATTATACTGCACTTATTGGGCATTGGTGCTGTGAGAAAACTCATGACCTCCTCTGGAGGTTCAACATTGCCGGTTGAATTTATTCTTGAACTGCTAGAGGTGATTTTAGTGAATAATAACTTTATGTACCAGGGAAAGTATTTTATTCAACACTCAGGCACCGCAATGGGCTCGAATGTGGCCCCTTCCTACGCAGGTATCTTCATGCATGACTATGAGACCACCTACATTTTATCTACATATGGCACTAGAATCATCTATTATAAATGTTTTATAGATGATATTTTTGTTGTTGTGGGATGGCACTGAGGGGGATTTTGCTTTGATGCTGGATGACCTTAACCAATTGGAGTCCACAGTACAGTTTACAGGGAAGTCTAGTTTGGAGTCTATTAACTTCTTGGATGTGGCAGTCTTTCATGATGGCACAAGACTGGGCACCACCCTTTTCAGAAAAGCAACTGATCGTAATACCATCTTGTACATGTCAAGTAATCACCCGCCGAGCTTGAAAGCCAGCCTTACCATTTCACAATATATGCGCGTGTTGCGTAACAATACAAACCCGATTACAGCACAGAAACAGATTTTGGATATGAAAAATCAGTTCCTGAAGAGGGGTTACAATAAGAGAAATATTGAGGAGTGCCTTGTTAAGGGACGTGCGAGACTGGAGACAAACCAAATAAAGAAAAAACATATGATTTTAATAACACAATTTGATCACAAGGCTACTGATATTAAAAAAATCTATCAGGAGACACTGGCCACAAGTGCGATCTGAACTGAGATTTCATGAGACTCTCAATGATCCACCAAGTATGGCGTTTAGATGTGGACGTAATTTAATGCAACTGCTGCTGCATCCTGTATATCAGCCAACTGGTTGTGACAACACCAGGTTAAACACATAAAAGCCAGGGTGCGTCAAGTGCAGAGGATGTGTAACCTGTCGCTCGATGTTAACGGGCAGCACTTTTCCACATCCATAGAATGGAAACCCATTAAGATACGATTTAAGCTCCATTGTAGATTGGATCATGTGATCTATATGCTGCTATGTCCTTGTGGATTGGCCTATGTGGGACTGACCACTTGCATGTTTCGGGAACGTATGGCAAACCACGGAAGCTCATCATGCCAGGCTTTGACAATGGGAACTACGGATAAACCGGTTCCCCAACACTTTCTTGATGCAGGGCACCAAGTAGCATCACTAAAATGCACGATAATTGATTGAGTGCCAATTCCTAAATGTGGGGGTGACCGTGCCTTGATCTTGAAAAAACTTGTAGCAAGATGGATTTTTAGACTCAGTACAGTAACACCAAATGGGCTAAATGAGTCCTATCCTTTAAATATTTTTCTAAGCTAATCAATCCTATTGGACCAGTACACTCCTTTAGTGAAATATATTCATTTTTACATTTTTGTATTTTCTTTTTTGTGGTTTTAATATTATGTGATTTAATATTTATGTTTTTGTAAATGTGTATTATATGAACTTACAGTATATTCTATGTTATGTATGGTATATTCATCATGCATTCCTGGCCCGCATATATGCCCTTCTTTATATATATATAATTTTACCCTTTTGGGTATCCCACACCAGATCTGTTTTCTTCAAGCTGGTTTGGTTGTGGTTGATTATAGTGTTTAACTGGTATGTTTAGACCCCTTAATATAGTAGGGTTGAGCTGACAAGAACATATGCACTGATCTACATAAGAACAGTTTTTCTGTTCCGCGTTGTCGGTGTTACAATTTTCCGGTGGGGAGACCTGTTGGCACTGGCACGTTGCTCCATCGAGGCCTCCGATACTTCCGGTCGGGATACTTAATGTAAAATAACTATGTTCCAATCATCGGTGGACCAATACATTAACCATCGATAGTTGAACTGATGTTTATATTTAAAAAAGTTTAACATTTTTTATATTTAAAAAAAAAATTGTGTTGGATATGTTTTAAATTAATTTTCTTAAATTATTTCAATCATAAAATAGATGATTTCTGAGCAGTTTTTGGAAAAAAAATATTAGCCAGTTAAGTGATTAATATGCATTCTTGTTTTGCCCCTTAATTACATACCTCCCAATATTTAATGCCTATGAATCAGTACAGAGAACATAAGGGTATTTCCACATTATGGGCCTAATTCAGACAAGATTTGGGTTCGGTGTGTTCAAAATTAAATCTAAATTGCAGTGTAAAATAAAGAAGCCAGTATTTACCCTGCACAGAAACAAAATAACCCACCCAAATCTAACTCTCTCTGCACGTTATATCTGCTATATCTGCCCCCCCCCCTCCCCCTCCCCCCCATTTCCTCCCCTGCAGTGCACATGGTTTTGCCCATTAGAGAAAGATTGTACTTTTGCGATCAGGTCTGAATTAGGCCCTATGCAGGGTGCGCTCATTAACTGATACGGTACCCTTAACAATCCTCCTTCTAACATCCATTTCATGATGCTTGCAGAACATCTACATAAACAAAGATACAGACTAAAAAAACAATGTGTATTTGCATGCATATGCTCAGTCGGAGGAATAGAATAATGGCACCACCAGCATATACTGTACACCAGGTTTATGCCTGGGGTAACAAATGTAATGTAGAGAAAGTGTACAGATGTGGCTTGACAGCATTAAGGGGCCTACACACGGTGCGATTCTGCCTGAAGGCCGATTTTGACTTTGCAATTTCCTTTGAACTCCCCGAAGCCAAGAACCACCGATAATGACTATAAACACAGAGCAATTTTGGCTATGTAAAATTTTGACTATGTACAATTTTGACTATACTATAAACTAGATTGTACACTTTCTAGTCAAATTGACCTGCCTGCACAGACTATTTTTTCTTGGGATACCGACCCCGCGAGCTGTATACACATGATGCGATATGTACTATGGGGGTAATTCAGAGTTGATCGCAGCAGCAAATTTGTTAGCAGATGGGCAAAACCATGTGTACTGCAAGAGGGGGGGGGGGGCAGATATACCATATGCAGAGAGAGTTAGATTTGGGTGGGTTATATTGTTTCTGTGCAGGGTAAATACTGGCTGCTTAAATTTTACACTTAATTTTTGCAATTTAGATTTCAGTTTGAACACACCCCACCCAAATCTAACTCTCTCTGCACATGTTATATCTGCCCCCCCTTGCAGTGCACATGGTTTTTGCCCATTTGCTAACAAATTTGCTGCTACGATCAGGTCTGAATTAAGCTCTATGTCTTCTACGGACTATATAGTCCATATCGGTAGTTCATATCTCATCGTATAGTAATAAATGCACAATTGGCATTACCCTATTTATACACAATATAATAATATATTGTATTGACATTTACACAACAGTATCTGTATAATTAATAAATGGGAAAGATACATTTCCAATATAAAATAAACTACAAAAACTAATACAAAATACAAGTTCATTTTAATAAAATTTAAGAGAAATGAAAAGCAAACATTATTTTTTCCTTTCATTTTTTCAGTGCAAATGCACATATCAATTAATGCTAATAGAAGTCTGCAGTGGTATGCCAGGGAGAGCGAGTCTCGCTGCCGTTGCTGGCATTTATATGCCTTTATAATGGCAACTCGCCAACTTCGCTCCTAATTTGATTGACCCCATTCAGTGAATAATTATTTGAAGTCAGCGAGTCTGAGTTTAACAGTAGAATCCAGGTACATTTTATCTGTGTAGAATTCCTGAGATAAAGGAACAAGTAATATTTGTGATGACAACCTGATGCAGGTGAATCATGCCAGCTGCTACAGAAGCCAAAGCATGGAGTGTCAGCTCTTGTACAGCATATAAAAGATGACATTGAATTTATTGAAACTACGAAGCATGTGCTGCAGGTGTTCAAAGGCTGAAAGAGTGGACTATGTCAAAAGATGGTCTCCTACCCATTTATTACAACAACTATGACTGTGTTGGTGCACTTGTGATGTGCTACTGGTAAACTGTTTTTAAAGCTGCCCAAAGGCCATTTGTCAAAAGAGCTCAGAAATGTGAAGAGACTAAGATTGCCTGGTGGTACCCTGTCAACTGACATCTACACACTCATTATTTCCTGTGGAGGACAAATATAATCCATCAAATATAAATATGATCCTAGATAGAAGCCACACATACATTTTCCAACTTTTTTATTTTGTGAGTTGAGACTACATGCAAGTGCCAGGGCAGTATCTAGGGTGGTGCCACTGCACACGGCACCACAAGGCAGGTGGTCGATGTTCTGAAGCACCTGTCGATTTTCTGTTTTAATCAAGCTCAATTGCAACATCCTCCTCTTTAATTCCCACTATCACAGGGCCGCCCCTATCTTCCCTTCACGTCCCTAAGCACTTTCAGTCACTTTCACTTTCAGTCCTTTATTTAAGGCACACATTTTAAAATGCTCTCATAATTCCCATACAGGAGCAAATAGCTCTATGAGTAAAGTGTATGACTGCAATGTGGGTATGACTGCTAGGAAATGTGTGATTTAAAATAAAGTACAATGATATTACCAGAGGATAGGGTGCCGGATGTAATGACGCCCGAGTTGGCCGGAGGTGCAGATTCCCAGACGAACTCTGGCTTTTTTTTAAAGCGGCAATTGTGTACAAGGCAAAACAATGCCTTGGAAAAGATTGCCACTTTAAAATAAAGTCTGCGTCTGGCCAGGAACCCGCACCTTCGGCCAACTCAGGCGTCATTACACCCAGCCTTTGGTGTCCAAATCCATTTTCTTGGGAGTGTTGTGTAACACATGTAGGGCTGGATGTATCAATTTCTGCTGCATAGCAAGTGCTTTCACTGGATGCCAGGTCTCGCCTTATATACATGTGCAGGGGAGGGGGCAATGCATTTCTTGCTGGCCCAGGGCACCAAAATGTCTAGTGCCATAATTTTGCACCCTCACGCATACAAAATGCAGTGTTCACACACATTTAAAGGGATATTTAGTAAACCTTCTAAAGAGAACAAGTGGAGGTGTTGTCCACGGCAACCAATCGGATTCTATTATTTAGCTTGTATACTCTATAAAATTATAGATAACATCTGATTGGTTGCTTTGAGCAACACTTCTACTTGCCCTCTTTATAAGTTTTGATCATTTTTGCCTTTGATGTGTTATGTCAACTCGAGGAGCATTCTATAAATTCTGAAGTGCTTGGCCACCTCCAGCCACCTACCCATACCCTAATAGCTTACATTCAACTCCGAATGTACCCGCCTTTGATTTATATGGCAATGAATGGTCAGTTGTTAGTCTTATATACCTTCCAACTGTTCTCAAATCAGGATCTTCTCCAATATATTCGAATTGTTGAGACAGTTGGGAGGTATGTACTGCTGTGGTGCCTTCAAGTGCAAGAACGGTGGCTCCAAAAAAAATCTACTTATCCAATGCAATATCAGTTATCTGTAAACCGATTTCCTGTAACATATCACCGAAGATCAATGTAATGCAAATATTTTTCACAGTATAACTGCACTTCCTATAAAGTCATCCACAAACAATATATTATTAATTATGAGACAATAATTTTGTTTTTTAAATATCTTTTTTCTTATAGTGATGTACTATAATTATAAAGATGAAAAAAATAGTAGTAAAAGACTGCTTTTATAGATTGGCTCACATGCTGAAATGTGGGGTATAGTGCAGTATAATATCACAGCGACACTAATAATTATATGGTGTGGGAGATCTGAGGCAGAGCTGGGAATATTGCTGGTATTAGGATGCTGCTGAAAGAATTCATAACTTTATTCAGAAGATATGTAATATGCTCACTCTATATAGGTATTGCACATATTTTTAGATAGAATATGCATAACATACATATTGATATACACAGAGATAATACTCAGTAGATGATTTCCATTTTCACAGTGACAGTTCATCAGGAGTGAGGGGAAGAAGTTAGATGGCAGTGGGAGGTAAGAAGTCAGGCCATTAAACTTAATAGCAGTTAGTGACAAAGCTTCACACACAGAGGAGTGGGTTTCATAGTCATTTAACTTATAACCTTCATTTGGTTATAATGGTGTCTTTTATATCAGGCAGAAACACGGAGCTGCCGAGTGGATAGATATAAAACGTGACATTGAGATTTCATATTCCCTGAATTTAAAGCAGCAACGAGATAAGTGGTTTCAGGACAATAGGAGAAGATATGCCAGGTCAAAAAGACAAGGCATTTCGGGACGATAAGACAAGGCATTTGAGGACAAAAGCATAAGGTGTTTCATGACCATATGTTTCAGGACAATAGGGCAAGATGTTTAAGGCCAATAAGACAACACATTTAAGGACAATTAGACAAAGCATTTCAGGACAACAGGAAAAAGCATTTCAGGACAATAGGACAAGATGTTTCAGGACACAGGACGTTATTTCAGGACAATAGGACAAGATGTATCAGGACAATAAGACAATGCAGTTCAGGACACAGGACAATAGGACAATATATTTCAGGACAAGATGTTTCAGGGCAATATGGCTTATTTGCTAGAATTGCTTCTGCTGTACTGTAGGTGCAATATTTGTTCTACACCACAGCTACCAAATAGTAATTCATTCCTATCTGTCTAGTGCACGTAAGACAATTAAAGCAAAGTATAATATTGTGATAAACATAACATTACATTCACAGTGAATTAATTGTTTTCCTTTTATTTCCTCCCTCTCCCCCCATGCCCTCTTGGTCCTTTAGTCTGGCTTTTGTCCTCTCCATTCCACAGAAACTGCCCTCACAAAAGTTACAAACAACCTTCTTGCACCCAAATCTATTAGCCATTACACTTTACTTATCATTATAGACCTTTCTGCTGACTGACTCTGTGACACTGCCCATTATTGACTGTCTTCCTACCTCTATGCACTCTTCTGTCTCTTATCATGACATACGGTAATTTGGTGAAGGAGGGGCGCATGCCAGAGAGCCGCTGCATGACTGCCCAGCTGGACAGAGCTGAAAGATCCAAAAAAGGTTAATAATCCATCAGCTGAACTGAAATACCCTTCAGTTTAGCTGTGCTGTGGGTGTCTCAGCTCTTGCATATTGACACACTGGCAGCACATGCAGCACTCTATGGTGGGAGGAAAGATGCACTCAACTTAGGAGCCTGTCAGAAGCATGGATTGGCAGTCAGATAGTGCTGAATTTCCCACTAGGTCAGCACCTAGTAGGGGTGGCACGGCAGCTCCCCCACCCTCATTTGATCCCTCTATTTAATGTTGTCTAGAAATGGTGACAGACAGTCCAGGATCATCAGCAGCTGCTTTGATGGAAGGCAGGTCGCATGGGATGGGGGGGGGGGGGGGTGTTGGGAGGTAGATAGTACCAGCTGCCGGGTCCCAGAATGGAGGCTTCCTGAATGGGATGGTGCCACGGACTGCTATGTTCATACAGAGTCATCTATCAGAGCCCCCGTGTATCAGAGCACTAGAACTAGATCTTTAACCTAGCTCTTATGGGCTGCTGCCAGTGATGGAGGAGGCCATGCATTCCATCGAACAGCCCCACCTCCCAACGGGTGTAGTTGTGAATGAGGGCCAGCTAATATTATTGTGCCTAGGAGCGGCCTAATTCCTAAATCCACCAAAGAGACTTAGTTGAAATACTACATGCCTGCAGCTCTGCACTGACAGTTAGTAACATGTTTTTGTAAACTGGTGATAACTACACACTGAGGGGGAGATGTACTGATCCTTGAAAAGTGATACATTTCACGGTGATAAAGTACCAGCCAATAAGCTCTTTGCTGCCATGTTACAGGCTGGGTTTAAAAAATTATAGTTGAAAGCTGGTTGGCTGGTACTTAATCACTGTGGTATTTCTCACTTTTCAAGGCTTAGTACATCTACCCCTCTGAGTCTTATGGCATATATGAGGCATTTGTTGGGTATGATGGCATATTAGGGGCATGTGGAGGAATCTGTTGTCACAAAAAGAGTGTACTGTATATGGGTGTAATGGCATATATGGTGCATGTGGAGCAATCTGATGGCATACAAGAGATGTGGAGGGTCTGATGGCATATTAGGCCATGTGGAGGAGTCTGGTGGCATTTCAAAACCATAAAGAAATTAAATATGTCTAAAACTGAGTTTATCATCTCTCCACCCTCCCCACTCCCCTCACTTCCCCCTATTTCACTATCTATAAACAGCATCACAATCCCTTCTGTCCCTCAAATCAACGTAGGAGTTATTCTTGGCTCCTCCCTCTTTAAAACCCTGTATGCCCTCTCCCATTGATGCTGCTTCCACTGCTATGATGTATCCCATCTGTTATGAGCCACCGCGCTAGCCATAATGTCTCACATTTACACTTCCGCCCGGTTGGCAGCTGGGGCGCCTCTCACAAGCTCTACCAAGCTTCTGGGGGCTTAATTCCTGTACTGGATGTGACTAGTTGCTGGGGCGGTAAAAGGCAGGCAAGGCAGTGCCTCCCTGCAGGTTATAGTGTCCATGCTCTGACCCTCCACCTGCCATGCCAGCTGTGACCTTCTTTTTCTGAATTCAGCCTGTGTAGTGCCAGTCAGAAGTCCAGTCTGTCTTCAAGATATGGTTCCCATTTACCAAGCCTTGGAGAGTGATTACTAGCACGGTGATAAAGTACCAACCAATCAGTTCCTAACTTCCATGTCACAGGCTGTGTTTGAAAAATGACAGGAGCTGATTGGCTGGTGCTTAATCACCATGCTATTTATCACTCTCCAAGGCTTGTTAATCTGGGCCTTTGCTTTGTCTACAGTGACCTGACCTCCTGGCTTCCAGTCTGTGTTGTGCCTGTCAGCAGCCCTGCTCTTAACCCTATCCCTCCCTTTGAATTCCAGTCTGCATTCTACCAGTCAGCAGCATCTTGTTACTCTCTTATACCTGCGTTTACCATCTGAATTTCTGCCAGTATATTGCCTGTAAGAAAAAATAAAGAACAGGGATCAGTTTCTCTGGGTGCACTCGGTCCCATTCATATGTATGCTGTATCTATATTGATAAATTTATTGATTAACACTTAATTTAATAATACAATACCAATACCCACATGGAATAATTATACTTTATTGTGTATCAGATATGAAGTATTAATATGACCTACAGTATGTACAAGGTCATAAAAAGCAAAATATATAAAAACAAATGAAAGAATAAGTAAATGTGATGGGGGAAAAATTGGACAAAAAATAAAAATATTTTTTTTCTCTGTCCTAGTGAAAAATAATAAAAAGATATTAAAAACAAGACCGTGTGCTGTCTTTAATTTATTGAATATGTAAATTATCTCTGTAGAGTGTGTTCCACTTCCTTATTACTTAGAACATATTTCAGATATATACTGTATATTTGTTATAAATGGTAACCCTACCAATGTTATTTTCTATAGTAAACCTGTCGCAAACCTGCTCAAGTTATGTTATACAATTCAGCTTAAATAAGATTGGGCATTAGTATATGGTCAGTTACCCCTTAAGGGAATAATTCCAGCAGATTAGACAGTATCTATGCTGTTGTATGGTGGTTCTATTGAATAGTGCAGTAATAGCCAGTGATACACACGTGGTTGTCCAACATAGTAAGGAGTAAATGTAAATGATACAAATGTTGCTAATAGTAAACAATGTCTCTCCCTGTATCAAATCTGTGTCGCTATCCTTTAGAGCAGGGGTCTTCAACCTTTAAGACAGTGTGGGCCACATAAAAAAATGAAACGAAGCCGAGGGCCACTAAGCTATACTGCGGTATTTAGAATCTAAATTTTAATTTATGATTGTAATGAGACCTTTTCTAGACTCATAAGACCATAAAAAAGACTTCAAAAGATAATTATTGTAATTTAATGAATGAAACATGGTCTACTTTACCTTTGTTATTATAATAAGTTCATATCAGTGGGAAACTTGGCATTGTTTTTGCTTGGCCAGCTTGTCGATGTTGGCATCAATGTTAGAAGTCGCTATGCGCAGAGTATTCTCAAGATGTTGGTCTGTAAGCACTGAACTGGACTCATACGGCAGTATCACTGGACTGGTGGGTATAATGTGGGCATGCTTTCACAATATTGCTGCTGTCTGTCTGTGATGGGGGGAGGGAGGGTATGATAGCGCCTATGTCAAGACATAGGTGCTATCATACCCTCCCTCCTCCCCATCACAGACAGACAGCAGCATTGTCAAAGCATGCTCCCTGCCATCTCTGCTCTTAATACTTAATACACCCCCTGCTGGGTCCCCCGCCACGCCCCCTGCCCTCAATACTAATTTATTCACTGCCATGCTCAGGCTGCCGCACCCCCGTCCCCGCCGCTCCCGCACGCCGGGTTCCTGCACTGCCCCCTGCCCTCAACACTTATACACTTTTATTCTCCTGCCGCAGCCCCCCCCCCCCCCCGCGCCGGGTCCCCGCCGCACACAGCCATGCTCAGGCTGCATACATGCTGCCGCACCCCCTCCGCTCCCGCCCGCCGGGTTCCCGCACTGCCCCCTGCTCTCAATGGTAACTTGCCGCACCCCCCCCAGCCGGGTCCCCGCCGCTCTCACCCACCTATTCAACACTGCAGGCGGAGGGAGACACAGGGAGGGAGACACAGTAAGGGTGACCAGACCACTGACCAGCCTAAGAGGAGCTACTCCCCTTCTTCACAGGCAACCAGTGACAGTGCGGGGGAGTCACATGACTCCGGGAAAGGGAAAAAAAAATTTTTTTTTTGTGTGTTCATATGTGCGCTGCGGGCGGGCGCGTCGGCGGGCCATGGAAACCATAGCAGCGGGCCACCTGTGGCCCGCGGGCCACGGGTTGAAGACCCCTGCTTTAGAGATCTGCAGTCTCTTGCAATGGAAGGATCCCCTTAAATGTATAAATTAAACTGTATTGCACAAAGTACTGACATCATGGAAATATATTTGTGTGATCAGTGGCTAAACAGCCCTTAATAATAATTTATGATTGCACTTTGTTAAGAACTTGGAAAGTACCATGATGATCTGTATTTTATATGTACATGATGGTGTCCCCTTATATTATAGCCAAAGATATAGCGCTAAAGGTATGATGTATGTTGATAGTGGCAGTCTATTGAATAAACCAAATGGGCTATCCAATGATGTTCACACTGCTGAATTAAGAACTATCAAATTCAGGAGGAAGCATGCTCACTTTTATTAAGATAGATCAACACTCACTAAACTTCATAGTATTGCTGCATTGACTATTTAATGAGGACTGATGATTGCACTTTAAAGGCGCATGGTCTATTAATTAACCATGCATCCTTAGGTAACCAATAATACAGTACATACTGCTCCTATTAATTGAGTTGTATAGGTATACCTTCTGAGTTTCTCAGATAGTACAAATGATAGAGTAATAAACTATGTAGGTGATACACTGTTGCTGGTATTATGCACCGTATGGCTGTGACCCCTGTCGAATATCAGATAGTGGGGAAGCCGTTATAATGACAGCTTGTTGCTATAACATGAGCATATATACTAGTATAGGGGCTGCTTAAGCACACTTGTAATATAGATTAATATTGTAACATGTACATACAGTATAGCGTATCTGAAGGTACTGAAATGTACTATAGTGTATCCTTACACATGTGTACTATATTATTGGTTACCTAAGGATGCATGGTTAATTAATAAACCATGCGCCTTTAAAGCGCAATCATCAGTCCTCATCAAATAGTCAATGCAGCAATACTATGAAGTTTAGTGAGTGTTGAACAAGTGTGAGAACAAAATTCTTTTTCTTTTTTGTCCAATTTTTTCCCCATCACATTTACTTATTCTTTCATTTGTTTTTATATATTTCGCTTTTTATGACCTTGTACATAGGTCATATTAATACTTCATACGGGATACACAATAAAGTATAATTATTCCATGTTGGTATTGGTAATGTATTATTAAATTAAGTGTTAATCAATAAATTTATCAATATAGATACAGCATACATATGAATGGGATCGAGTGCACCCAGAGAAACTGATCCCTGTTCTTTATTTTTTCTTGTATCCATTTTAGGATCAGTGGGTAGCACCAGGGTATTATTATATATGTGGACTTCACACAGTCTAATAAGAGACCATATCCCTCATACTGTATCACAAATTTATTATTTTGAAAAAGTTCTGGTGCTGGACATCTTATCCTTTCTATGAATCAGTATATTGCCTGTCTCAGCACAGTTCTCCCAATGCCTGCCTATGTTCTATATACATCACTGCAGCTATCTGCATTCCAGCATTCTTGGATGACCAGCTGCATCAGTCTCCTTGTTACCAGTGACTGGTGATCTGAGCCCGCTCTAGACTCTAGATACTAACCTCTGACCTACTCCAGTTACTCTTCCTGTAGCCACCAGGTTTCTGTCATAACCTCCTACTACCTTGAGTTTAAGTCCTGGAGGTACTTATCTAGCTGTGAGAATATTGATCTCTACGTTGATCTCTATGGGAAAGGTTCCTGCTATAGATGAAGACCTCTCTAGTCTAGTTCTAGGAGTTCATGCAGTAATTCGGGTGCACTATAACATGAGCAGCTCCTTCTTCTCTCATGCACTCTTCTTTTCCTTACATATGCCATCTTCTCCTCTATTTTAATATTTTGCAGTAAGTAGCTCTGAACCTGTCTGCTGCGACCATCCCCTGAGGTGTGGGTAAAGCCAGCACTGTTTTTCTCGGTAAAGTGACTATATTTGCATAGATATGTATTTATTGACTGCCACATTCATATTTATTTCTTCCTAGTGTACTGTTCACACTGTACTATCATAAGCACTTATTGTCCTCTTATGTTTGGAATGAACTTTTATATGCATTTTGTACAACTCTGCTGACCCTTGTGTTCCCATGGATAATAAAAAAGGATGAGCATTTTCTCCCATCAAGTACTATAGATTTCACACACATATACTGTACTTGTATTTCTATATAATCAAAGCAGCCCTTTTAGCTATGAAATATTTCACTATAATAGACATTTCACAAAAACAAATTACAATTTGTGAACTGACCACCTGTGTATACAGTAAGAGTTGGGCCAACCGAAATAGCTTGAAAAAGTTGCTAGGCAACAATCTCTGTGACAACCAGTGATAGTAAATGTATAAGTAATATATAAAGGAGAAACTACTGGGTCAGACTGGGATTCTCTTCTCCCACTGGGACTGAGCTAAGGTAAGCAGAGAAGGATTATGATCACCATGTGCTAATAGCTAAAGAAATGGCCTCCACCTTATACCACAGAGGTCATTTAAGCATCACCAGTTAGTCTGCTTAATATACAGTGTACAAAACATACAAAATACCGCATACTGTATATATAAATATACTGCCTCAGAAAATGTTGGTATTTCATTAATTCAAGAAGATAATTATAATGATAGGTAATTTAGTATTCATTTCTGCAAAATTACATTACAGTAGATTCTAAGATGGACACTTTAGCATTTACCAGATTTAGGTGTTTATTTGATGTAGAATGCACATGTTTGAATATTGAGGGATAATTTCAATCAATTGCGGAAATTTACTGTGGGCTAATTGATCCTACGGGGCTATTTAATTAGCCACAAAGGCTGCATTTAACAGGAATTTATTTTTGGGTTTGAGCAGACCTGAAAAGAGTTCCCTGATAAATGGCCTGTTTCCAGGGTTGCGACACCTGTTAACACATAGGTCATTGGAACTTATCCCAGATTCTATGGGCAGTATTCAAATGATATATCACGCCAAATCTCCTTTCTAAAGTTCTCCTTTATCGCGCACAACGCGCCTATAGTAATCAGGTTTAGCTGCGTAAAGGGTTGGCCACCTAGCTGCCACGGGGGTAGCGAGCTGATAATGATGATACACCTGTCAGCAGATACAGAACAGGTGTGTAAGGGGGCAAAAAGAATTGAATACCGCCATATGTGTTAACACCCAAAAATAAGGTAATCTAATAGGCAAAAAAAAAAGAGGCTCTAAGTGAATAGCCTCGGTCGTTAAAGTTCGAGTCTACTCCTTTTTTCACCCTCGTGAAATCAACAAGGCTAAAGGAATTCCCCCCTAAAAACACATTTTTTTGGAGTATGGACAAAAACAATGTGTTTTCCTGTGTACAGATTACACTATGTCTGTATAGCATCTTTTTACATCTGTTGATGCGGAATAGCTGAGGGAGAGAGAATTTTAACATACACTATGGGGGTCATTCCGAGTTGATTGCTCGCTGCTGTTTTTTGCAGCGCAGCGATCAGGTCTCTACTGCGCATGCGTATGCACCGCAATGCACATGCGCGTAGTACGGGTACACAGCGGATCATTGCTAAGCGATGGATTTAACGAAGAATCCATTGGCACGGGCGATCGTAAGGAGATTGACAGGAAGAGGGCATTTGTGGGTGGCAACTGACTGTTTTCTGGTAGTGTTTGGAAAAACACAAGCGTGTCCATGCGTTTGCAGGGCGGGTGTCTGACGTCAATTCCGGCACCAAAAAGACTGAAGTGATCGCAAGGGCTGAGTAAGTCCAGACCTACTCAGAAACTGCACAAAATGTTTTTGTAGCGCTCGGCTGCAAAGCCGTTCGAACGCTTGCAAAGCGAAAATACACTTCCCCGTGGGCGGCGACTATGCATTTGCACAGCTGCTAAAAGTAGCTAGCGAGCGATCAACTCGGAATGAGGGCCTATGGGGGAATATCCAATTAGCCACAGAAATTTTTTGAGACTGAAAAAAATATGTATTTTTTTTTTTTATATATATATTTTTCCGGGCTATCCAAATAGCCCACGTTTTTTACTCCTGAAAAAAAAAATTGGGGGCAAAAACACAGAATGTGCAAAACTTGCGGACCTAAGTGTTTTTGCAGTCCCAATCAGGAAAAAAATTCTGCTTATCGCAGATTTGGTTTCGCCTACCTGAAGAAGGTAAAGCAAAATCCCAGATAAGTGCCAGCATCGGGGCTAATTGGATAGCCCCATTGGAGGTAATTGGCTGCTGTAAATTTCCGCAGTTAATTGGCTTTCACCCTAAGTACAGTAAAGACCCATTTACGCACATGTGCTCCACTAAGAGGTAGAGAAAGTCACAGATAGGCCTGGCTAGATAGGCCTGTGAGTACTGTCAGGGGCGGTGCAAGGTTTCTCGGCACCCTAGGCAAAACTTCTGCCCCTTCCCCCTACCCACCCTTCAGATGAAAGGCATGCTGCTCTCACCCCCTCCCCCCTACTCTGTTAAATGTCTGCTGTTCTATCCCCCCCAAAATATGTGTGCATGGTGCTGCTCATCCCCCCAGACTGTGTGCATGCCTGCTCCTTATCTCCTCCCCCACACCCCCTCACCACACCGCTGCTCTTGCTCTCTTTCCTTATCAATGCAGAGAATGCACTATGCAGCCACCTTACCTGCAGGCTGCAGTGCAGAGTTGGAACTGAGTAGTCTGTGAAAGAGCCTGGAATGAAGAGCAGTGCTTCATGTCACCCCCAGCCAGGACTCCAGGAGGTGTCAAAGTTACTGCCTGTGTCGGGTGGAGGTGGAGCTGGAGGCTGCAATACGGGAGCTTAGCAGTGACGGCTACTGTAAGATATGCATTCTGGGGGATTGCAGTGGCTGTGAAAGGTAGGACTATGTTACCTTTTTTAGGCAGCTGTAGCAGGCCGCCCCCTCAGGTCCCGGCGCCCCTAGGCAGCTGCCTAAAGCTGCCTAGTGGAAGCTCCGGCCCTGAGTACTGTACCCAAGGAGTAAATGACCACAATGATGATGATGCTGCTGCTGATGATGAATATGATGATGATAATGATGATGATGAATATGATGATAATAGTAATGATGATCATCAGAAGCAGCACAGACATTTGTAGTTTAAAAAAGTATATATTTTTTAAATGATAAAAATATATATATATATATATATATATATATATGTTCCCCCTCCTGTTTGTGACAATTGGGGGAGAATAAACAGCATGGTAGAACCTGAGTAATATCCACTTTTTGCGTTTTGGGTTTACATGTGGTCAAGTATAAATGAGTCTGCTAATGAGTACTATTAGTGTTATGCTCATTGTTGGAAAGTCTAGAGATGTGTCTTGTGGATAGTTGTGGAGCAGGTCTACATTACTGTCAGACATGAGTGAAGACTGTCACATAATGGCTCTGCATTTAATCGGCATAGCTATAGAGGGTGCAGGGGGTGCCATTGCTATGGGGCCCAGAGGCTTAGGGGGACCCAGACACAGCTCATATAGTTGTCTCCCAAGATCCCAGAGTTAGCTGATAAGCTATTGAGTCCAGCCTGTGCCCAGGTGTAAACAGGGTCTTGTCAGCACAGATGCAGCTGTGTTAATCAGTGCACTCAGCAATATGAAAGCATAGGCCTCTCTTTGATTACAACCTTTGTGAATGGAGCTGGGGGTGGGGATTGTGCTCCAAGCATAGGATTGTACCAGAAAGGGACATGGTTCTGAAATGAAGAAAGTCTCCCCACAAAGTGGAGTTTCCTGCATAAGGAAAGTAGGAGCTGACTGGTTTCTCCACCCCCACCCCTCCTCTTCTCTCTTTACACTCACTGTAAACTGCAATTTTCCCTGTTCCGAAGGCCCTGCTTATGTAGGGATGTCATGTAGGATTCAAAAGCTGCCAATACTAATGGGGCACTTGAAGCATTGCCTACGCAAATAAGGTGAAAAATTAAACACAGAAATTAACTAGGGCACCACTATGGGCATAACATAAACTTAGGCACCACTATGGGCATAACATTAAGTAGGGCACTACTATGGGTTATAACATAAAACAGGGCACTGCTTTGGGTAATAACATTAACTAGGGTACTACTATGGGGCATAGCATTAACTAAGGCTCTTATACTGGGCATAACATTAACTAGGGCACCGCTCTGAGGCATAATATTAATTAGGGCACTACTATGGGGCATAACATTAACTAGGGGACTATGATGGAGAATAACATTATCTAGGGCACTACTATGGGGCATAACATTAACTAGGGAACCACTATAGGGCATAACATTAACTAGGGAACCACTATGGGGCATAAAATGAACAAACACTGTGGAGAGAGGTGTCACCTAGAAGCACTGGGGCTAGGGTCCCTTCAATACTGTATGTTGCTATCTATCTAAATGTGTAATCTCCTGAGCCAGTATCACATCAGTAATTACTATTGTCCATTTAAATCCAGCCCTCTAAGCCACTGAGAATCTGTGGCTTTGACCTTTAGTAAATATACCCTCTAGATTAGAATATGGACACACAACAGTAGCACAGCAGCAACAATATGAAACCTGTTAGATCTTTTTTTCAAGAAGGATTTCGAATATATTCAAACTATTGTGAAGAGTTTCTCAAATTCATCAAATAACATTTCCAACACTTTCAGTATTTTCTTCCCGAATTCACATAATTGAGATTTTTTTTTATCTACACATATTTTCAATTGAAAAACACCACCATACATTGTATAAAATATAAATGAAGGATAATGCATATTACCTCCCAGCCTGCAGCACACCAGATATACTGAATAGACCAAAGTCTGTGATCACTACTTTTCCATTGTCATAGAAAACATTTTTTGATTTGAGATCCTTATGCAAAATGCCCTTGGCATGAAGATAACCCATTCCCTAAAGTGGATGAATAAAAGTAATGTAATTAGTTGAGCTGACATCATAGGAACTTGAAATCAAAAGACACATTGTATTAAAGAACATTATTTAAAACGTACAATCTACCGTATGTTTGAGTTGAGTTCATTAATTTATGATGAACTGTAAAGATCTACTTACTTGTGGTATGCTTTTCTTCCGCCATCCTGAAGGTCCACCTAAATCTTAGACAGCCCAGCCATGCTCTATACCCAGCAAACACTGTGGGCTAACACTAACCTGCTTAAAGTACACAGTGCTGTCTTTGAAGCCCTTGGGGGCTTGCCATTTGCATGACTTGGAAGTTCACAAGTGAGAGGCACTGATGTTGTAGTGTGTGTGTGTGTGTGTGTGTGTGTGTGTGTGTGTGTGTGTGTGTGTGTGTGTTATGAGTGGGGGGGGGGCAGTGCTGGATGATAGGAGTCTGAAACCCAGGTAGGTGGTGCACTGTAGTTAATAATAAATCAGTGACCTCTAAGCAAGACTGTATTTTCTGTGTTTGGTGTAATTGTTCTTTAATACCAGCCATCACTGTAAATCACATCCAAGTTTATATTTAATAGCAATATAAACAAATATATGTTTTCATATATTATAATAGTAAGATTTACAGGTAAGATGTATAGGTACATATACCCTGATCACATGGTTTCAAGTTCATTATTGTTTTAACTATATATATATATATATATATATATATATTTTATAAATCTTACCTATTATTTTAGCAGATTGTATCTCAGTGCATACTTTCTTCCGCTGTATCTGGGTGTAAAGCATAAGCGCCAGACTTATGTACATTTGTTGTGTTTTAAGTAAATGTCTGTATGGCTTATTGTTTTCTTATATCATTTTCCAGTCTACTTCCTGGAGAACTGTATGTCGTACTGGTATCTTTTGCAATTTTCTCACCTATTTTTCACTTTTCCTTTTTCTATGTGTTGACATAAGACCAGAGACACAGATAAGTGCATCATGTAGGTCTTTTTCTCTTCTCTACTCAATAGATAAGGATCATTACTAAAAGAATCGGGAAGGCGTATAAGAAGTGTTTTAAGAAAGGAAGCATCTGCATAAATAGGAAAACCGACATACCGTCCTCACTTTGTACTCACAGCTGCCAAGATATGGAAATTGTAAATAACATTGAAAAATTAACTGTTGGCAAATAAAGACCCCTACTCAATCTACTGTAGCTTGGTCAAGTTTTATTTTTATATATTAAATCATTCTTGGGGTAGAAAATCAATTACACATTCAGTGAAGGAACTGTTCTATCCGCCGTATTGTTGAGTCATTTTCTTTAGTTGAATTTTGAATTATGGAATACATTCTGCTACTAAATTATGAATCCATTTATTTACTTTATTATTGTAAGCATTAATTTGGGGCTCATGCTGAATTGGATGGAATTGGCATCTAAACAGCAAGCACTCGACTGTATACAAAATCAACATTGTGTACATCTCTGAATAAGGCCCAAAGTTCTTTTATGGCAAAAAATTTGTTTTGTCAGAACAGGCCTACATATAATGACATAGAAAAGTGTGTAGCTAAATCTCTTGGCTAATTCACAACTTGTGTCTGAGATTCATTCGACCATTGGAACGCAATATATTGCTAATATATTATTAATTATATTTAGAAATGTACTTAAACCAGTATAAGTTTGCACATGATTTCACAAAGGCAAAGGTCAAATGTCAATTACAGCAGCTGATTTAGATCCTGATCCATTAGATGCACTTTCTTACTCAAGAGCATTTTACAATGAAGACTGAATGCTCCATCATTGTGATTCATTCACTTGAAGTGGCGATGAATGAAATACATAACATTCCCTTTCTCAACAGCCTTCTGTTGCAGTGATGATCCTACAGTTAGATTTGTTACACAAAGGATCATAACTCAAAACTTTTTCACAGACTGGAAAAATAGCTATTGTGTTTTAAACAGCTCTTACAGGATGTAGATGCGCTTCCTAAATCATTGTCCATATGGTGGTGGGAAATAAATGAACTACTTGTCAGAGGAGATATTTTATGCTGATAATGCAAGACATGTTAAGTGTAAGAAGAGGGTGATATGCATAAAGTCATTTCGGGGAAATGTTTATTACAACAAAAAACAAAAAATATCGTCATAAACAATATTACCAACTGTGTCCCCACTAAAGGTCAACAGAAGATAAAAATAAAATGGTCAACCCTGACTCTTCTGGAAGACGTAGAAACATTTAAACACATTTAGCTGTATCACAGTATGGGGACCCTTACTTATATTCTTGCAGGGTCAGGCCTATAAAATGGGTCTTGAAGGGCTGCTTATAGGGGATTCTGCTGCGTGCCGCCTAACCTCCGATAATTGTTGACGGGCGGTGCTAACTGAATAGCCCCCTGGGGGGAACTATTAGTCGCAGTATTTTACAATGGCTAATTGAATACTTCCGCATGTTTTGGTCCCTTTGATATTATCTTTTAAAGCCCATTATGTACTACCAACTAACAAGAGGATTTTGGTACTTACCGATAAATCCATTTCTCTGAATACACTCGGGGACACTGGAAATCTGAAACAGCTGGGGTGAGAAGGATGTAGACCAGAGGTAGAACAATCTAAAAAAAAATTATGCACAGCTGGCTTCTCTCCATTCACGCCCCCTAATCCCTCCAGTTTGAAAAATTGATGGAGAGAAGAGGGAACATGAACCTGGACCTTTAAGGATCCCAATCTCAAACCACCATCCAAACCATTTTGGAGAAATCTCAACAGTCTAGTTAGGCGAAACTCTCTGTGATACCAGCCCTTAGACTGGCTTCAGTCCATATGCTTCTTCCAAATTCTATAGTAGTATGCTGCGGTTACAGGCTTCCTTGCAGCTAACATGGTAGGAATAGCCAATTTCAGGATACATCTGTCTCTTAGTATCCTGTTCTCAAGAACCACGCCGTCAAACATAGACAGTTCAGATCTGGGTGAAGGAATGGGCCTTGTGACAACAGGTCCTCCCTCTGTGGCAGTTTCCAAGGATTTTCCGCCAGGAGTCCCCTCAGGTCCGAGTACCAACTCCTGCGAGGCCAATCTGGGGTTATTAAAATCACCCACGCTCTTTCCCGTTTGACCTATTTTAACACTCTTGGTAGAAGGGGAAATGGTGGGAAGACATACACTAGATGGTATGTCCAGGGAATCGCCAGTGCATCCACCGCCTCTGCTGCTGGATCCCGCGTCCTGGCCACATATCTTGGCAGCTGATGGTTGTTCCGAGAGGCCATTAGGTCTATTTGCGGTAGACCCCACCGTCGTACCACTGCCCCGAATACCTGTGGATGTAGACACCATTCCCCTGGATGCATATCTTGACGACTGAGGTAGTCTGCTTTCCATTTTTCCACTCCTGGAATGAAGGCTGCCGACAGGATTATGTTGCGCTTTTCTGTCCAATCTTTGTGGCTTCTTTTAAAGCCATGCAGCATCTTGTTCCTCCCTGACGGTTTATGTATGCTGTTGCCGTCACATTGCCCGACTGCACTCTCACTTGCTGAGCCCATACTAGGTCTTCCGCCAGAAGGAGTGCATTGTAAATGGCCCTTATCTCCAGCACATTTATTGGGAGACTGCTCTCCTGTGGTGACCATCTTCCCTGAAACTGATGGCTGCCCATTACTGCTCCCCATCCTCTGTGACTGGCATCTGTCATCAAAATCTTCCAATCCCAGATTCCAAACCTCTTTCCTGCTGCTAGGGTCCTGTGGACCGACCACCAAATTAACGAGGTCCTGGCAGGGGGCGACAAGCGAATCCTTTGGTGAAGAAGTAAATTCATGCCTGCTCCCCGTGCAGTCAGATTCAGCTGAAAGGGTCTGGAATGTAGTCTGCCATATTGGATCGCTTCGAAAGATGCTACCATCTTTCCTAGAAGCCATACACAAAGATGTAGAGAGACCGTCTGGTTCTGTAGGACCTGACGTACCATTTCCCTGATGTCCCGAATCTTATCTCCTGGGAGGAATATCTTCAGTTGTATTGTATCTAAAATGAGGCCTAGGAATTGAATCCTCTGCGTTGGTTGCAGATTGGATTTCTTGAAATTTATTATCCAGCAGTGTCGAATCAGAAACCGATGAGTGATCTGAGCATCCTGGGTCAACTGGTCCTGAGAGGGAGCCTTGATAAGAAGGTCATCCAGCTACGTTATTATCGTTATCCCTATCTATCTCAATTTTGCTACCATGACTGCCATGATCTCTGTGAAGACTCTCGGGGCTGATGATAGGCCGAACGGAAGGGCCCTGAATTGGTAATGATTCTTGCCTGCAAACCGTAAATAGGCTTGGTGGGGGGTCCAAATTGGGACATGGAGATACGCATCCTTTATGTCCATCGACACCATGAACTACCGTTGTTCCAGTCCCGCAATAACTGACTGTATTGATTCCATCTTGAATCTGTAAGTTGTCAGAAATTGATTTAACACCTTTAAATTGAGGATTGGTCTGACCGATCCATCCGGTTTTGGCAGTACAAAAAGATTTCAATAAAAGCCTGTCTCTCTTTGAGAAGTCTGAACAGGCATAATCACTTCTGTCTGAAGTAACTTTTTAATAGCCCTGTCTAATGCCTTCACTTTCTGAGGGCATCGAGGAAGGCCTGTCGTAAAGAACTGATTGCGAGGTCAATTCAGAAATTCTATTTTGTAACCTTGGGAAATGATATTGTTGGTCCAGACTTCTGGTGAGGTTTCAGTCCAGGTGTCCTGAAACCTTTCCAACTGTGTGCCCACCATAGGAGACCCAAGGTGAGCTGGGATACCATCATGCCACGGTCTTGTCAGCAGGTTTGGGGTCCTGTTTTTGGGCTGTGGACAGGGAACGGCCTCTGCCTCTGCTTCCACGAGCTTGACCGCCAAAACCTCTTCCTCTAGCTCGAAAGGATTGAGACCTAAAAGAATTGCACCAGAGTAATTTCTTCTGACCGGTGGCATGGTTCTAGGATACATGGTAGGCAGAAAAGTAGATTTTCCCGCTGTTGCTTGTGAAATCCACATGTCCAATTCTGGCCCAAATAAAGCTTCCCCTACAAAGGGGATCGCCTCTACCGCCTTCTTGGAATCAGAATCCATTTGCCATTCGCTGAGCCACAGAATCCTTCTAGCCGATATAGCCGAAGACGAGATGCGTGACGCTATCCTGCTAGCATCCTTTGTAGCCCATTTGATTCTGGAGAGTCTGAGGAATCGGAAAAACTGCTGTTTGCGGTTTATGAGACTAAAATAAGTCAAATACTTCAGGTTCGTTAATCTCTTCCTCCTTGAAGTTAAGAACCTGCTTTACTAACTCTCCCTCTTCCTCCTCATCTATGTGACCCTCCTCCTCTTCCGATTCTTCTTGCAGGATAGGGAGGGGTCTATTTACCGCTTTACGCACTTTGTTTTCCACCTGTGCGGGTGGAGTTATTATAATTAGGAAATCCTCCATAGTCTTGGAAAAACCCGCAGCCCATTCTAAATTTTGCTTGTGGGATTCCGCCATTTCCTTAGAAATATCTGCCAGGGCATGTTCCCATGACCCAGACGGACCACTGCTCCCAGGTTGAGTGTCCATTCCCACACATGTGTCGCACACCCCAGAGCTGCAAACATTAGTGCTCTTTTTTTCACATTTTGAACATACATAGCAAGTTTTTGTGGTCTTGGTTGGTGCTTTAGACATGTTAAAGACACACACATGCCAAACAGCAGTACTTTCACCCTATTAGAATAGGAAGAGAAAGACCGTAGGGATATAGGGTGCAATGAAAAATTGGGAGTCACACAGCTGGAATTACATTTTACACAAAAAAATAATAATAATAATAATGAAAAATAAATAAAAAAATAGGATTTTAATACCTACCAGTAAATCCTTTTCTCCTAGTCCGTAGAGGATGCTGGGGTCCACTTCAGTACCATGGGGTATAGACGGTTCCGCAGGAGCCATGGGCACTTTAAGACTTTTCTAGAGTGTGAACTGGCTCCTCCCTCTATGCCCCTCCTCCAGACCTCAGTATAGGAACTGTGCCCAGGGAGATGGACATTACGAGGAAAGGATTTACTTTAAAGTTAACGGTGAGATTCACACCAGCTCACACTTCAACCATGCCGCACAACATAGCATTCAACATAACACATGCCAACGGGTATGAACTATTGCAGCAACATGCTGAAAATAATTGTAACACAACACTTGTGTAACTACAACAACTAACTACTACAGGTAAAGTACGCACTGGGTCAAGTGCCCAGCATCCTCTACGGACTAGGAGAAAAGGATTTACCGGTGGGTATTAAAATCCTATTTTCTCATACGTCCTAGAGGATGCTGGGGTCCACTTCAGTACCATGGGGTTATAAAAAAGCTCCAGTACGGGCGGGAGAGTGCGGATGACCCTGCAGCACCGATTGACCAAACTTGAGGTCCTCATCGGCCAAAGTGTCAAACTCATAAAATTTAGCAAATGAGTTTGACCCTGACCAAGTAGCTGCTCGGCAAAGTTGTAAAGCCGAGATGCCCCGGGCAGCCTCCCAGGATGAGCCCACTATCCTAGTAGAATGGGCCTTCACCGATTTCGGTACCGGCAAGCCTGCCATAGAATGAGCGTGCTGAATTGTCCCTCTGATCCAGTGCGCAATAGTCTGCTTAGAAGCAGAACACCCAATCTTGCTGGGAGCATACAGGACAAACAGAGCCTCTGTTTTCCGTAACTGAGCTGTTCTTGCAACATAAATCTTCAAAACTCTAACCAAATCTAGAGACTGTGACTCAGTGAAAGTGTCAGTAGCTACTGGCACCACAATAGGTTGGTTTATGTGGAAGGACGAAACCACCTTTGGAAGAAATTGTTGACGAGTTCTTACACCCGCCTTGCGGATGCCAAGGCCAAAAACATCAACACTTTCCAAGTGAGAAACTTCAATTCTATCTCCTGCAGAGGTTCAAACCAATCTGATTGAAGGATCTGCAATACCACATTAAGGTCCCATGGTGCCACTGGAGGCAAAAATGGAGGCTGGATGTGCAGAACCCCTTTCACGAACGCCTGAACTTCTGGAAAGGAGGCCAATTGTTTTTGAAAGAAAACTGATAAGGCCGAAATCTGGACCTTGATTGACCCAAATCTAAGGCCCGCATCCACACCAGCCTGCAGAAAATGGAGAAAAACGTCCCAACTCAAACTCTTCCGTAGGAGCCTTCTTGGATTCACACCAAGATACATATTGTCTCCAAATACGGTGGTAATGTTTAGACGTTACTCCTTTCCTGGCCTGAATAAGAGTGGGGATGACTTCCTTGGGAATACTCTTTCGGGCTAGGATCCGGCGCTCAACAGCCATGCTGTCAAACATAGCCGCGGTAAGTCTTGATACACACACGGCCCCTGCTGTAGTAGGTCCTCTCGAGGAGGAAGAGGCTGAGGATCTTCTATGAGCAACTCCTGAATATCTGGACACCAAGATTGCTCGAACTCTTGTTCTACTTATTATTTTGAGAACTTTTGGAATCAGTGGAAGTGGAGGGAAAACATATACCGACCGAAACACCCACTGGGTCACCAGTGCATCCACTGCTATTTCTTGAGGGTCTCTCGACCTGGAACAATATCTCTGAAGCTTCTTGTTTAGATGAGATGCCATCATGTCTACTTGAGGAACTCCCCAAACTCTTGTCACCTCTGCGAAGACTTCTTAGTGGAGGCCCCACTCTCCTGGATGGAGATCGTGTCTGCTGAGGAAGTCTGCTTCCCAGTTGTCCACTCCCGGAATGAAAATTGCTGACAGAGCTCTTACATGTCTTTCTGTCCAGAGGAGAATCTTTGTCACCTCTGCCATTGCCGCTCTGCTTTTCGTTCTGCCCTGACGGTTCTGTGTCATGAATCATCCCTAAAAAGAACAATCTTGTCGTCGGTTCCAACTGCAACTTTGGAAAATTCATGATCCGTGTTGTTGGAATATTGACAGGGAGAGTGCAATGTTCTGCACCAACTGTTTTGACGAAGGAGGACTATTATCTCCGCCATCACCTTGGTGAATACCCTTGCTGCCGTGTAGAGTTCAAACGGCAACGTCTGGAACTGGTAATGGCAATCCTGTACTGCAAATCTCAGATAAGCTTGGTGAGGAGGATAAATGAGAACATGCAAGTAAGCATCCTTTATGTCTACTGACACCATGAAGTCCCCCTCCTCCAGACTAAAAATCACTACCCTCAGGGATTCCATCTTGAACTTGAACCTTTTCAGGTAGAGATTCCGATTTTTCAGGTTTAAAATCGGTCTGACCGAGCCGTCCGGCTTCGGAACTACGAAGAGGCTTGGTAAAAAAAAACTTCTCCTTGCTGAGATAAGGGTACCAGGACAATGACCTGATCCTGACATAATTTTTGAATTGCCGTTGTTACTGCCTCTTTCTGGAAGCTGGCAAGGTCAATTTGAAAAATCGGCATGGGGGACGTCTTGAAACTCTAGTTTGTACCCATGGGACACTATTTGTAAGACCCATGGGTCCAGGCCAGATTGAATCCAGATTTAACTGAAAAGTTTCAGACGTGCTCCCACCCAAGCGGACTCCCGCAAGGGAGCCCCAGCGTCATGCTGCAGATTTGATAGAAGCAGACTTCTGCTCCTGCGATCCGGGAGACACTGCAGATTTTTTCCTTTTCCCCTTCCTCTACCTGAAAAAAAAAAATTCTGATGAAGCCGCTGAACCCGGAGGGAGGCGGGGAAACGCATTAAGGACTCATATATCTCTGCTCCATACCACTGCCAACTGTACTGCTCACCGCCAGTAATATCTTCAGATCTACATGGATGATTCCCTCCAGAGATGACTGCCCTTAAAGGTTAAAAGCACCAGCAGCCGGGAGGAGTTCACTGTGATCTTAATGCTGGAAGAGAGCGGTGAGCATACATATTCTGTCTGGCCAGACACTTTTAAGAATTAATCCTTTTAGCTTCAACGAATCCCAATTTCTAAATGGACTTCCTGTCACGTTGTTGTCATTGAAACCCATTATTGCAGCTACCAGTGATTATTGCTGGCTGGATTTATCAGCGTACAGTGTGTCACACTGCTACATTATTTCTACAGTGATACAGTGTTTTTAAATATCTGAATGGACGGCTACATTGTTAAAGTGGACTGATTTAATATAGCAGTCAAAACATACACTATAGAGGATATTGCTGAATGAGCTTTTGTCTATTTTATCAATAGTGTTCAGACAGAAAAGAGCATATTTCATGTTTTTTAAAATAATATATTGATGTGTTTCAATTACCGGCCGGTGGTTATGTTTGTTGGTTTTATTAAATTGTATTTGTTATCTTTTGAAATGAAGCAATACATTTTTGCCCAATCTATATGCGCTACAATATCTCTGTTTGTTGATTACAGTCTTACGAGCCTATTGCCTCCTTTCAGCCAGGTTGGATCGGCTCATATCAATATTTAAATAAAAGAAAATCTCTTATGGAGCAAGAGCTCCTTTGTTGTGCTGCTAACTTCCAGCACAATTTTTCAAACTGGAGGGATTAGGGGGCATGAAGGGGAAGGAGCCAGCTGTGCAGAATTTTTTTTAGATTGTGCTTCCTCCGGTCTAAATCCTTCACACCCCAGCTGTCTGAGATTTCCAGTGTCCCCTAGTGGATGAAAGAGAAATATTCATTATTGATCATGTTTTTAGAAGTCCCCAAGTTCCCATTAAATGCAGCATTTTTAACAATACAACAGTATATATTATACACTTACACAGTGTAGACAACTGTAAAATCTTTAAGAGGAAGTTTATTAAAAAGTGGACAAAGGATCATGAAGCCGACTGACAGACAGATGGCCAGATTCATTTGTCTGTTAGGTAAAACCTTGTTTAAATAAACACAGATTTCCTAACCTGAAATCTGTTGTGTGACATCGTGCAAGGTTCTCGCGGAACCTCACAGCTAACTGTGGGGCAGATTTATTAAGCCTGGTGAAGTGATAAAGTGGAAGGTGATAAAGCACCAGCCAATCAGTATCCAACTGCCATGTTACAGGCTGGGTTTAAAAAATGACAGTTAGGAGCTGACTGGCTGGTGCTTTATCACCTTCCACTTTATCACTTATCCGAGCTTAATGAAGGTGCCCCTGAATCTGCCCCATAAATTGGATCCCATACAAAATAAGTTAAAAGTCCCATTCTCATGATGAAGCAACTGTCTTTGAAACATTTACAGGGCAGCAAAATGTAAATTCATTAAAAATATTAGTGTTCTTTCTGCCATGGTCTAGGTCAGTGGTTCCCAAATGCAATCCTTAAGGCACCCTAAAACTACAGGGTTTGTTTTGTTTTGGGGGTTTTTAAATCGAAAATGTGTAGTACGCATCTTCACATACAACATGGGTGGTCATTCCGAGTTGTTCGCTCGCAAGCTGCTTTTAGCAGCTTTGCACACGCTAAGCCGCCGCCTACTGGGAGTGAATCTTAGCAGAGTAAAATTGCGAACGAAAGATTAGCAGAATTGCGAATAGACACTTCCTAGCAGTTTCTGAGTAGCTCCAGACTTACTCGGCAACTGCGATCAGTTCAGTCAGTTTCGTTCCTGGTTTGACGTCACAAACACTCCCAGCGTTCGCCCAGACACTACCCCGTTTCTTCAGACAATCTCGCGTTTTTCCCAGAAACGGCAGAGTTTTTTCACACACACCCATAAAACGGCCTGATTCCGCCCAGAAACACCCACTTCCTGTCAATCACATTACGATCACCAGAACGAAGAAAAAACCTCGTAATGCCGTGAGTAAAATACCTAACTGCATAGCAAATTTACTTGGCGCAGTCGCACTGCGGACATTGCGCATGCGCATTAGCGACTAATCGCTCCGTTGCGGGGAAAAAATAACGAGCGATCAACTCGGAATGAGGGCCATAGTTGTCATAGAAATATTCTCACAAAAAGGCAAATAAAAACAGTGCGTTGCACATTATATAACCTACCCATGGCAGGAACATCCTCTCAAACAATCAACCCCAATAGAAACCCAGGAATAAATTAGGTTCACTCAGCCTAAAGAAGGCAAGGAAATTGGGGGGTCCTCTAACAAAAGCCAGGTTTCATACCAAGAGGTACACCGGAAGTAGAAATGTATTTGACGTTTAAGGCCCAAAGTCAAACAGTCTATATAACCCTCCTACAGCTGGAAAAAAGAAGCTGTTTTAATCTCTTTATGCAAGTTACTGTAGTCTCCAGCCAATTCAGTTGGAAGGCGAAAAACAGCTTAGCCTGGAACAGAGAAATCAGTCTCTGGAGGAACTGCATGAGTCCGTGGGGGTCATTCCGAGTTGATCGCTCGCTACCAGTTTTTAGCAGCTGTGCAAACGCTATGCCGCTGTCCACTGGGAGTGTATTTTAGCTCAGCAGAAGTGCGAACGAATGTATCGCAGAGTGGCTACAAAGTTTTTTTGTGCAGTTTCAGAGTAGCTCAAAACCTACTCAGCACTTGCGATAACTTCAGACTGTTCAGTTCCGGTTTTGATGTCACAAACCCGGCCAGCGTTCGCCCAGCCACGCCTGCGTTTTTCCTTGCATGCCTGCGTTTTTACGAACACTCCCTGAAAACGGTCAGTTGACACCCAGAAACGCCCACTGTGCAAAACTACATTGTTCGTTATGCCCGTACGATGCGCGTGCACATTGTGCCGCATACACATGCGCAGAACTGCGTTTTTTTTAGCCTGATCGCTGCGCTGCGAACAAATGCAGCTAGCGATCAACTTGGATTGACCACCCATATCTGTATTATACACTTAAGGGCCACCACCAATATATGGAACATAGTTTTATACTTTCCCCTCTACCTGAAATAGATGGCAGCAAAATACCCCGAATCGCCAGCTCCACCGATAATGAAAGAAAATTTACAAGATACATAGAAGCAAATATATTAACAGACCACCAGAATCTACGTATAAGGGAGCAATCCCACATACAATGTATAAAGTTTACATTAGAAGCCCCACATTTACGACAAGCACTGACGATCCCAAGAACTTACGGAAGGGGGAAAGGTACCCATTGTGATAGATATTATCGAACGTTTCTCTGTACATGCTAGATGACAGCAATGACTGAGAGTTGAGAAGTAACCTTAATAGATTTTCCATGGAAATATAAGGGAATACAGTACACCAAGAAGGTAATCCTGTAGATATTTTAGTATGATCTAAAGGAGTTTAAAGAACTTTATAATAAAGAGATATTGCCCTCCCTCCCTCCATAGGTCTCATTAATAACAAGTCAAAAGAATTGGACCAGTCCTCCGAGGAAAGTGCCCTTAACATGGAGCTCACATAATGCTGTGCCTGATATAAAGCCAGATAATGGGATTGAGGCAAATTATACTTATCAACCAATTCTGCCACTCGATGATGTCTATGATTTTCAATATCAACCAATGCTTGCACATAAGCAATCCCCATGTCAGGCCATGACTAGAAAGGAGCAGAAGCCTCCCCACTTTGAAACTCTGGATTTAGAAGTAACGGGAGAATAAGAGAATGAGGGCAATTTAGATTTGGTTGCTTCCTCATACAATGCCATACTCGCCACACAGCCATCAATAAGGGATTCCCAATAGCATCCTCAGATAGCTCTTGTTTATGGGAATAAAAAAACACCAATACATGCTTATTAGGTAGAAGAGATTGGTCCAAAACAGTTCGAGGACATTTACTTTTCTAAATAAAGTCCCAAAACATGTTGTATAAGGATTTTTCATCTGCTTTGGTCAACAGAAGAGGCAACATCTGCCAGACAGTCCAGGATATAAGAATATCCCTGCTTGTGCACAGATGGTATAATCAAACTGACTGAGGTATTAATTAAGGGGCAGATGTACTAAGCCTTATTTATCTATCTATTCATTTGGTATTAATTAAGGGGCAGATGTAGTAATGGCTGACACTATATCTCCAGCGGTGGATTTTACCTATGGGATGCAGGACTGTAGCCCCCCCCCCCCAGTAAATTCTGCCACTGCAGTGAGCCAGTTGCAGTCCATGACTGCACTGGCTACACTGTGACTGGCAGTAACTTTCCATTGGAAGTCCTACCTGCCATTCACTCGCAGGACAGGCAATCCTATTGGGAGATGTTTCCTTCCTCTGGGACTGCCAGAAAAGGCTACCATTAGCAGAGAGCATTCCCTGTCTGATCATCAGCCCTAGCAGGCTTCTATGGGCTGCAGCTGATGCAGTCTCTAGAAGCTAGGAATTTGCGCATGTACAGTCAAGCCGCTGGCTGTGCGCATATGCCGCTCCCGGCACCTGTCAACTCATTGAACAGGTGACAGGACATGCCTGGCGGCAGACAGCATGGCCAGCGGCAGCCCCCCTCCTTCACAAAGGTAGGAGCCGCCGCTGTTTATCTCCCTCCACTGTATAACTATACAAGGCTTAGTGCTTTTCGCCCTAAGTCACCTGTGCTTTAGCATGGATATCTTTAAAACTTGGACTATTATGGTGCCTTGAGGACCGTGTTTGGGAACCACTGGTCTAGGTTTATGTTTTTTATCCTTTTGGCAAATAGAATCATTATATTTGTTCTTTAGGGTGCATGTTACAGTAATTCCAACGCTTCTCAGTTTAAGTAAATGATGATAAAATGCCACTTAAATAATCCCCTGAAGCAAAACAACTAAGTTCCCCCCTATATGACTACAAATGTAATAATGTACTTATTCACATCAAGCTGAATTCATTTTACATATATGGCTATTTCTTTTCTCTACTGTATGGCGCTCTAAGTAACTAAGTATATAGCGATCTCGTTATATATGACATACCATTAATAAGAAAGCCATAAACACTGCAATATTAGTATTAGGCTGATTACAGAGAGGGTCATTCCAATTTTGCTGCTGGAAATTAAGAATGATCCACAACAATAGGGACACAATTAATTATATGAATAGCGCACCTACACATGCTGTGATCTTTTCACCTCTATGGACTCAGTAGAGCAGATAATTAAGTCTTGTAATTTTTCTCATTTTTGATGTGCGCTGCATAACATTTTCCTGAGAAATGATTTACATCTATCATTGTCAGTTGTGTGGTTTACAATACGTTGTAGCATCATTCTGCTTACATTGCAAAAGCTCTCGACATATTTAGCATCACAGAGTAATTCCATTTTTGAAATGCAGTAGAAATTATGAACTACGCATCAAAATTGTTTTCACTTACTATGCTATTTATCTCTTGTGCTCTTCATGTGAAAGGTTAAGGGTACTGGATCCAAAATAGAATGAGAAATAATGTTTTGTAGTTGGTCTTTAAAGATTGTATTCTGCCCTGTCATACATAACAGCTTGTTTTATTTCCCCATAGTGACATTTCTTATCTTTCCATCTTTCAGCACAATGCTTAGATTTACATTGTGTGATGTTGTGTGACACAGCTACTTTGACCTTAACCCCTACGTCAGGACAGGTGGCCTTCAGCATTCCAGTAATTCTTCATAGACTTATATCAATAACAATAATTACTGTAATATTTCTAAGAACATGAACCTTTATCTTTAGCGGGATGCGGGCAGGATCCTGATACTTGGGATCCCAGCAATCAGAAGAACAACATCAGAATCTCGACAGAAAGAATGGTGACAGATACTAGGGGGAGGGTTAGATAGGGGGAGTTAGGGTTAGGCTGCTGGAAGGTATGGTAAGGGTTAGCTATGGGAGGCGTCGGTTAGGGATAGGGGTAGGGTTAAAATGCTTGCTGGGATCTGTCAGGATTCTTTCCTTCGGGATTTTGCTGTTGTTCTTTGCACTGTCGGGATCCCAACAGCCGGGATTTCGTACCCAACTCTCGTAAATATGGACCTTGCTATATCAAAGGAATACAGCATAGATATCTTATTATTTGGTCTATTAACAAAAGCCACAGCAGTATGCATCTGGTAAACCACATGCAGAGAAAAACAGACGTTTCTGCTACTGTGCACTCAGCTATGTTATGGAAGTACTATAGTTATCCACAGGAGCAGGGTGCCATAACCTGCCTTAGATACAGCATATTAACACACTAAGGTTATACAATATCACACAGATACATGATTAACTTTACATGAGTAATTGTACATACATATAGAGTCAGCCAGGTAGTTTCTTGCTGAAATAAGAGACTTACCTTCACAATTTCCTGTGCTATCTGTCTGGTCTTGTTGACATCTAAGACAATTTTTGCATCCCGGACCACTGAGTATAGTGTTCTTCCCTTGCACAAGCTGCAAACAAAGGTATTACATGATGAGAATAACACTAATGGTCATCTACAAAAGTTCTAATGACTTATCTGTGCATAAACTCTCCTGTGTTGTATGGGTAGGGCTGGTATTTGTGGGACTAGATGGTTTCCTGCAAGGGTGCAACATTTTGCATCTTCTAATGGGTCTTGATGGATACGTTTTCTGGCTTGCTGAGTGTGGGAATGCCATATTCTGCACACACATCAAACTAATCATTTCATTTTGAAGGATGATAGAAACAGATGAGATTCTGAGTGGGAGCGAAGCGTTTAAGTAAGGGTTCCACCGTGTTTCCCACCACCGAAAAGACTTACAGTGTGTGTACCTTGTAATGTTGGTAATCATGAGTCTTCCTATCATTCTAATGGATGCTTGTTGCCCCTCACAAGTATACTTTTCTGGGAAAACACATTTCTACATGTATCTCTAATACTGTAATGTGAAGAAGCAGAATGTTTGTCTGCCAATAAGAGGAGCTGGACAGAAATGAGATCAAAGGGTGGAGAATTGAAGGCATGTTTATATGCCCTGTCACAGAGCACGCAATCCTTTTTACACCACGAGAACACTCAACTATTACACCATGGGGGTCATTCCGAGTTGATCGCACGTAGCAACTTTTTGCTGCTGGTGCGATCAACTAGACGCCGCCTATGCGGGAGGGTTTTTTTTGCATAGCAAGGCTGCGAATGCTTGTACAGCCCTGCTATGCAAAAAAAGTTTTGGGTAGAACTAGACCAGGGTAAGAGTTACTTACCCTGTGCAATGAATCCAGCGTTGCAGGTCCCTCCAAACGCCTGGACATGCCTGTGTTCACCGCACCACTCCCAGAAAACGGTCAGTTGATGCCCCAGAACACCGTCCTCCTGTCAATCTTCTTGCGATCGCGGTAGCGATCGCTTTCTTCGGTCTTCTTGTTGCCCAGCGCCTGCGCATAGCGGCCACCGCGTATGTGCAGAACCGACCTGTTTGCACCGCTGCGAGAAACAGCAGCATACAAACGGTTCGGAATGACCCACCATGTCTGAGCCGCCAGAGATCAGGTTTCATCCTATGCTTTTACATTTTACCCTTTCCAGTTATACTTTGGTAGAGAAATGCTCTGTCCAATGTCATGAAAACATTCAGACACATAACAGAGATTCATGTAATAACGGCCGTCCTGATATAACCTTGCTCTAGTGATTAATGTATGATATGAATGAGGCTAAAATGAGCAGTATTTTGGAGAAAATCAGAAATGTTTAAATTAATATAGGGATTGTTCCTAAAGTGTTAGTATGCTAACCTGTATATGCTATACCTGTATTTTTTAACTTTTATAAAATCCTTTACCGTCTTCATCTCAGTTTTGCTGATTTGTGAGTGTTCCATGTAGACTAGTTCCAACACTTTCACAAGTACTGTGCTAAGCATTCACCTCTGTAGGCTCTGATCTCTGACACTTGGTCAATGTACAACAAACCCGACCCAAGCCTTGACCTTAATACCACTACACAAGTTATAGATGAACACGATAAGTAAACAACAAGTAAACAACACGATAAGTAAACAACAAGTAGTAAAGTATAAAAATCCTTCATCCCATAAAACAAGTTGTCTAGCAACCAAACATCCATAATCAAATATAAGATGTATTCTGTAATGTTTTGAGTAGCTTTAATCAAAATGCTTTTGATGATGTTAGAAAAGTAGATATTTAAATGCTGAGAGAGAAATGTTCCACTGCAGTGTTTTTACATGTCCTTCAATGAGACTCTAATGCACAGACATACACATAAAATCAAGGACAGAATATCCTGTCAGTTGATGAAAACATCTGTGTGTGTGTGTGTGTGTGTGTGTGTGTGTGTGTGTGTGTGTGTATGGAAATGGGACAGCTCAAGGTCACACCAGCCACTAGTCAGTATGTTCCCATGTACTGTATAACTGTTGTAACAGTTATGTATATAGTGGTCTGTTCATGAAGCAGTGAAAAGAGTGGAGACGTGAGCCTGTAGAGAAGTTGCCCATGGCAACCAGTCAGCTGGTCTGTACAATTGTATAGTATGCAAATTGTAAATGTTACTTCGATGCTGTTTGGTTGCCATGGGCAACTTCTCCACTGACTCACTTCTCCACACTTTTCACTGATTCATGAATAGACCCCCAAAGTGAGTGGGCACTGGGTATCCAGTGAGCTTTGTATATGAGGCTCAGGACAAGTGTATATATGTTGTGCTTAGGGAAGCCAATCCCGGGCCATTTTTTCAATCCCGGGTATCGGGATTGAAAAATGGCCAATCCCGGGATTCCTGGGATACCCGGGATTGGCTTTTAGCTAGGAGGCCGCCCCCTCGCCCCACCCCGCCCGCCCCGCACATATAACTTACCATATACCGAGGGCGGGCGGGAGGGGAACATCCGTTGATCGCTGCTGGGAGCCGCTGACAGCACAACGTGACCTCTCACGCTGTGCTGGGGATCCGGAAAGAGGAAGCCGGGCAGCGTCTGAGCGTCCTGTGGACGCTCAACGCTGATCCCTCAATCCCCGGGATTGGAGCTTCCAATCCCGGGATTGAATCCCGGCCATTTTTGGCCCTAAATCCCGGGATCCCGCTGATCCCGATCCCGGGATTGGCCACCATAGTTGTGCTCTAAAAAAAAATAAAAAAAAATAGGTAAAGCCTTTTACACAGTATTTCTGATCTAGTTTTAGGGTTTCAGAATCTGTAATACCTTCTGGGTTCTTGTATATGCGCTTATAGTATTTACATGAAGCATTAAAGTGCAATCTATATAACAGTATTATTTTACAAAAAAGGTTTTTATTGATTTGTTCTTCTATACATACTGATGTGTCCTCATATATTGGGCATCTTTTACCACATGGTGTGATACACCCCAGGGGCAGCCCAAGGCAAGTTCCTTAGTTGTGGCCATGCGGGGTGCTGGGCTCCTAAGGGTGAGTGTCAGGCATCTCAAATATGGCACCAGTTCGTCAGCCAATCAGAGCTTACAAACCGGCAGTGGCGGCTGCCGGACTGTAAGCTTTGATTGGCTCACGAACCGGCACCATATTTGAGATGCTCGCTGCCATTGAAGATGGGAAACCAGACTTAAGGGCAGGAAAGGCGCGTGTATCTGGCACTATAGTGGGGGTATTAGGTGTATATGGCCCTATACTGGGGACATTGTGTACCTGGCACTATACTGGAGACATTATGTGTAATTGACAATATACTAGGGGTATTATGTGTATTTGGCACTATACTGGGGGCATTGTGTGTATCTGGCACTATACTGGGGGCATTATGTGTATCTGGCACTATACTGGGGGCATTATGTGTATCTTACTCTATACTAGGGACATTATGTGTAACTGACACTAACTGTGAACATTATTTGTATCTGGCACTACTGAGGAGATTATGTGTATCTAGAACTACTGTGGGCATTATGGGCAAGGGGCATTACTGGGAGCATTATGTGTAAGGGGCATTACTGGGGGCAGTATGTGTAAGCAGATATTACTGTGGGCATTATGTGTAAGAAGCACTACTGTGGACATAATGTGTATCTGGCACTACTGTGGGCTTTATATATAAGAGGCATTACAGGGGGCATTATGTGTAAGGGGCATTACTGGGGGCAGCGTGTATAAGCCGCTATTACTGTGGGCTTTATGTATAAGGAGCACCACTGTGGACATTATGTGTAAGGTGCATTACTGGGACAGTATGTGTAAGCAGCTATTACTGTGGGTGTTATGTGTAAGGAACACTACTGTGGATACTATGTGTAAGGCTGCTAATTGTGTATGTGTGTGTGTGTGTGTGTGTGTGTGTGTGTGTGTGTGTGTGTGTGTGTATGTAGAGGGCGGGGTGATAATATATATATATATTTATTTATAGTTTGATGACATAAAATAAAGAGGCCACGCTTACTTTCCCAGGAGCGCCACTGAAGGGAGGGCGCCTTCAAAATTTTTTGTTCAGGGTGCTAACAGGCCTGGAGCTGGCCTTGATACACATAGCGCTACTGAGACACTCTGGGAGGAGTAGTGCACAGTATTTTTCTTTAAAGTTTACATCTTAGTTACATCACAGATACAGTGAAAAGCTGTTCACAGTGTGCTAGAGACGATAGGCTACGACTTTAACTGCACAGGAATTGATTTTCCACAAGTATAAAGTTGCAGAATTAGCATAACGGAATTTATAACAAAAAACGCTATGTACTGTAGCCCTTCTTACACAAATTCAGACTCTGACGCACACAGATGTACAAATGTCACACACCCCAGTGTGGTCAGTGTACATGCAATGCAGTTCTTTGCACAGCTGAGTCCCACAGGACCTATTTGGCACAGCTAAAGATAAAAGGCACCTGTACAAATCTAAACAATACAGTTTCAGTAGCATGCTATATTTCCAGTAAACATGATTTCTGCATTGGATTATGTTTAAAATAAATCAAGCTAACTGAGCAGCCCTTCTGGTAGCTTTATTCAAAATGAACAAGTTTCCATGTTGCTCCTTGCTGTTACCAATTGTATGACACATACTGTAAGTTAAGGTAAAACAAGCAGTATGATGGAAAGACAATGAAATTTATAAGGAAGATGGAGCCAATTGGGACAATTCATTTGTCCATGACATGTGCTATGGAGTCATACCTTCAAATGTACAATTGTTTTATCCTGATTAGAATCATCAGTATACGGTAGAGAGAAAGGGAATAAGGTAACGCAGATGTATCTCACATTGGTTTATACAGTATATAACATATTTACAGAGATCAGAAAAAGTCTATCAAACTATAAAATTGTTCATCTTGGAGCAAGGAGTTTAAGAGAGATCATCAGAGTAGAGAGTAGAGAGTATAACTTGTTTTCCGTATAGACACTCGGCTTTTACACACACCATGTTACAGCACATATGTGGCTAATTCATTTATCTTTAGATTTGTCACAAGATCTAACAAGTTTTTCAAATGAAGAAGCTGAAGCAACAGAAATTCTAATTAGTCGCAATGGGGTTTGAAACAAATGTAATAAACTAAATGTACCATATCCAAGTCCAGCCCATTGGGATCTACTCCTAAAGCATGAAGTTGTAGACAGACAATATTCTGCAATTCAACTGCCATTATTTTTTTCTTACATAAATTAATATTATTTGCATGAAAAAAACAATGCCTAAATCGACTATTGTGAAGCGAATAAGAATAGAGCAGGAGAGGAAACTACTTTTAAGTCCTTAATGTTCCTCTTGAAGCCACAGGACTTCCTTGAGTGTGTGAGTTAGCTCATATCCCAGCTTAACCAATCCAACATTTGCATTGGGAGCAATTTGCCAATGAGTGAGTTGGGCCAGTCTACAGGCATCGTAAATAATAGGATATAAGAATACTGTAGGTACGCAAAGGCCTCACATAAGTTTGGAAGCAGATAGAATATTTGTACAGATGCAAGGTCCTCCCAAAATAAAACTAGTGATATAAGAACAAAGGTGATTATGGCATGGGTTTGGGTAAGGCTCTAAAGAGATTAAACAAAGGGGAATCAACTTTACTCTGCTATGCAAGTAGACCAAACCAGTTGAGCATGAAGTGTATTGCTGTAGATGCAAGGATATAGTTGAAACAAAAAAACGCGTAGAAGCAATAAAGCTTACAGCATAGCTAAGTTTCCAAACTGCAGGATTTCAACATACATTCAATAGATAAAGAAGTAGAATGGTATGTGCACTGCTGCTAACTGCTGGTTTACATCAGGCAACACAGTAGAACACCTAACAAAGGGAAGCACTTCAGTACTGTACCTCAAAACACATAGGGGCATATTCATCATGTTAATTATTGGGCGCCGGGCGTCCCCTGATAATTAACATTCTGAATCGCTGCGTGCACAGGAGCAATTCCTAATTGCTTAAGCGCAGAAACAGCTGATGTGAAAATCAGCTATTTCCATGAAATTGATTGACATGGCAATACGGTGGTGGAATTGCTAGACCTGTGCATCACTAAGTAACAATGAGCCTGATTCAGAAGTGGACATTATGCAGTAGTGGCTGCAACAAGTTGGGGTATATGGAATAACAAGCTACACAAAAATTCCCATTTTTCTGTACGGTGATTTACTTATAATTTAAATTGCAAAAAGATTGGTATAATCAAAGTCAGTACAATGAATATTGGTATTGCAGTTCTCCAGATTGCATTGAGAACGTATTGCATGTGAGATGCTCAGATAAACTCCCTCTAACACCCTGGATGTTTTTTCACCCATATCATAAAGTAATACTGGGACCGGAGACACATGCTTGAATATAAGGACTATGCGCTTCTGTTATTTATTCGGGATTTAAATTTAAAAGTAGTTGCCAACTGCTGTGACATAGGAAGTGATAGTAATTGTCCAATCACTAGCCAGGGGGGTTGGTGGTGACTGAACAAGTCTTTCTTTGAAATGCCTCCCAGGGGGTATTGTGGAACTTCCTAAGAAGATGTTGAGGGTGTGAAATATCCGAACTAGGACTCCTGTCACCCAGGGCAAGGCAGTAATTTGCCTCCTTAAGTCTGGTGCCCGGGTCATGTGCCTCCCTAGCCCTACCCAGTTGCTGTCATGTAGGAGGATTTCCCCATGCTGGGAATCCCCTAACAGCCCAGGTCCAGTGGGAACAAAACAAATCTGTGATGGGTTGGCCCAGCAAGGTGTATCCAGTCACAAATACTGAGACAGAGCATATAGAGGAGCACCTAGGATTCTTGGCCAGAAATGCTGAATTATCTGTTTCTGTCCTGCCTCATATTGCACTGAATCTCAATGGCAGATTCAGAAACATTCATCGATGATTATGCCTAACCCTCCCCTTAGTGCCTAACCCCCTCCCACAGCCTAACTCAAACTGCCCCTCCCGTCGCCTAACTCAAACCTCTCCTCATGCAGCATAACCCTAACCGTCCGCTTCTGGTCAGTGTAGAATATCTGTGTTTCACATGCCAACATTGTTGAATATGTTGACATTCTGCATATGCCAACATGTTCAATGTCGAAATCATAACTGTTGACATTATGTCAATATTATGAATGTGTTTTGACTGAATCCACCTCAGTGGGCTCCAATGATTAAGAGTTCTGCCCTTTCAGGTAAAGCAGTACTAGCACCATCCTTTCACATAGCACCACACTGGTCCTACCCCCATCACATAGCACAGTGCTGGCCTACTCTCCACCAAACCAACCCCTCCACAAGCCACCTACCAAAGTTCTATATGGTTCCAGGGTAGGTGACCATATTGTAAATTTAGGTCACTGTCAACTTCAACTGTCTGATTATGAGACATAAATAATTAAGCCATGTACATTAAATAGGTATAGTATGCAGATATGGAGAGGCATGGCCTTTTAGTAAAAACAACACACACCCTAATCTAATTGTGTTTACAATCATTTCATTCATCTATTTATTCCATCCTTGACCCATTCCAATCCAGCTTTTGATCTCTTCACTCCACCAAAACAGCTTTACCAATGTCATTAATCACCTCCTCATAGCCACATTCAAAGGCCACTTCTCTATTCCCTTACTCCTCTGCCTTGCAGCAGCATTTAACACCATTGAGCACCCACTATTTCAGTCCTTTTATCATTCTAATAGTGAAATAAACAGGTATGTGTTTGAGTTTACATAGTGTGCGTGTGCGTGCGTGCGTGCGTGCGTGCGTGCATTAGATGAATAGTGCTTATAGAATGTCCATTAACAAGACAAATAGAGTTACCTACCCACCAGAAAATCACCCTGGATATTGTGTTCAACATCTGGTAAGCTTGTGTATATAGGGGATGTACTTGGCTCCATGATTGCACTAAATATACTTCTTAATTCTATATGTACATTTCCTAAAATATGGCTTACTGACAGAAAATCACTGACCTAAAAATGAAATAGAAAGAGAACATCATCTTGCCTCATGCACCATTAATGATATATTGGACGTTCAGAGAATCTGAAGTTCTAATTAGGTATTCATTATATGTAGTTTAACATGGCTTATCTTGCACTAATTAGCCTGACAAACCAAGACCCTTTTGATTTCTGCTTAGAAAGGATCTTCTCTTCCCAAGACTAAACATCCCCAAGTAAACAAGAATAGTCTGTAATTATCAGTTTCATGTTTCTACACACAAAACCTTTATTGTTTGTGTAACCCCTGCATAATTATTAATTATTCCTTACACAAATAAATAAATAAATAAATAAATAAATATAGGTATATCATTTGGTTTAACTTTTGGCTTAACAAAGTCTAAAGTTCGTAGACTATTGAATGATCAATATTTCCAATAAACTTTGTAGTCACTTCCTCTTTCCAGATCACAATGAAAAGTGAAATATTTGTAAATTGTCTACAATTATTTTGCTTCCTCTTTCCCCCTTAGTGCCCTTACATAGTCCATGTCCCTCTTCACATGTAACAATGACTGCAGCCAATACTGCTGCCTGGTTGGGAAATTACAGGTTCAATAACTGGATTTTCTAGGGTTGCAGATGCCTTTCATACAATAAATTCATACAGGTCAAGAGCAACTATTCAAAACTTGGGGCCGTTACATAAAAATTGTATCGTCAGAACAATTTTCACTGTATTCTAATGTTTGTCAATACAAAGAGCATCGTGATGACTTATATACACTACAGAGATCATCTTGGAGACCAATAGATAACTCAACATTCTAGTGACTTGTAATGAAATAGGGTACAGGGTATTGATAAAACCAAAAATTATCCCAAAAAGCAGCCTTGGAATGTCAGAAAAGCAGCTAATAATCACAGTACCAACTGAACACGTAGTCCAGTACAGCAAGTCAACCAGAAGCTCATACAAATGGTGCTTACAATTCCATTGATCGTTACCACATTACATCTCCTCTATCGTTCTGACTTCCAGAGCACTTCAGTGGTATAACTGCCTGTGGGGGAGCATACCCTCCAACATGACCCAAGGCAGTATGGATGGTGTAATGGTTACCTTTACTGCCTCACAGCACTAAGGTCATGGGTTTGATTCCCACCATGGCCCTAACTATGCGGAGTTTGTATATTCTCCCCGTACTTGCGTGGGTTTCCTCCCACAATCCAAAAATATACTGGTAGGTTACTTGGTTTCCAACAAAATTAACCCTAATTTGAATGTCTGTGTGTACATGTGATAGGGAAGATAGATTGTAAGCTCCACTGGGGTATGGATTGACATGAATTGGCAAATATTCTCTGTAAAGCACTGCGGAATATGTGTGCGCTATATAAGTAACTGGTAATAAATGTAAAAAATAATAAATTCCATTAGGTACAAAATGCTCTGTTCCTGGACTTCCTTGCCAGTGGCAGTTACAGAGGTGTGGGGCAGCAGCACAGTCCAAAATTCAAATAGGGGAGCCACACCAACTGCCAGAGAGTCCTGGCCAGCGATGTTTGTGTGGTGTGGCAGTTGTGGATCCCCTATTTGAATTTTGGACTGTGCTGCAGACCCACCTCAACAACTGCCACTGGCAAGGAAGTCCAGGAACAGAGTCATGTTGGAGGGTATTTAGCGATGATATTGGTTACTAGTGAGTTGACAGACTATAATGGCTGGCTACGTCGTTTAGGCAACAGATGCACATTTGAAACATCTGATTTTGCTTTGTAGTTTGATTATTAGTGGTGTGCCTGTCAAGATGAACTGCACTTGGCTTAAGAGGCTGAGCAAGTAACTTTCCTACAGGGCTACTTGTCTTGTGAAAACAAAATTCATACAGTATGTAAAAAACATTATCCCACTCCCAATCTGGCCAGTATTTGGTTTAGTCTACTAGAGGAGGCCTGAATAAATAACTTGAGGGATATTGAATGCTGGTTCTTGCCTATTGGAAATGGCCCTCAATAAAATAAAACAATCCCCCCCCCACCCACCATCAAAAAATACCTAATATATTCTTTCTCCCTTAGTTCATCATCATGTATAGACCAAGAGATTTTATCTGCAAGTGTTTCTTCTGCCTCAGGTGCAAGATTCTCATTTGTTGAAAGAACCATAATCACTGTAAAAATATCCTCTCTCTTTAATTGTGATGTCTCCTTCAGACTTTCTTCTGTGGTAGACACTAGAGCAGGGGTGCACCGGAGCAAGGAGTCTAATGAAAAGGAATATGGTTATAAATGTGTCAGCATGTATTGTACTCTATATTTAAGCAATGTAGTCAGGGGCGAATTGGAATGCAAAATCAGCCTGGGAAATTTATGGAGACAACCCTAATAGGGGCGGGGTCTGTTGAGGGAGCAAGTTTCCTTCTCATTGGGTCTGATTATAAATTGGACACAGTTGCAGCCTAACGTGTCTTTTGCTGTTTTGCTTCTGAGAGTTTATGCTAATGATGCTACAATGCAGTTCCCTAATGTACGTCTGTGCATCCAAATATGCAAGGACTAAGATGCCCACTCTCAGTGTCTACAAACGCTGCAATCATGCTGCACCATTGAAACTTTCACCAGCCCTATGCGAGGTGCAGATCATCCGAGTATAGCTTCCAATGTGAGGAATTAAAAATCTCTATATGCAACAATTTTCAGCAACACGTCCATACTATGTTATAACTGCCTCTGATTAGCCAACCCCCTGTAACCACACAGGAATGTCCAACGCACTTCTAATACACTTCTTGGTGCGTGTGTCTGACTCTGTACTGCAACTCTGTATGAATACCATTGCGGTGCATGCATGCACGGTGCAACTCAGGTGCAAGCGCAGATGAAAAAGATTGCACAAAAAAAAAAACATTGGCCCCCACAGGAAAAAACACACACATTGGCAACCACAGAATAAAATAAAGCAAATTGACCCCCCAAAGGAAAAAAACAAATGTATAATACAGCTTTTGGTATTACAATTTGTTTCAAATTTCCACTGCTGTTTGAAAGGCCCAGTGACACCAAGAGGTTTTATAATTCTTGGCTCTAACATCTATATATTTTATTTATTAACATTTTTGTAGCACTAGCATGTTCCACTGCACTTTGTTTCAAAGTCGAACAGGGGCAGATGAAAAACTAAAAGTGGCCCTACAAAATTCTGTAGAAATGCCCTCACATGGGCAGCATCAGAGGTATATCATATAACCATGGCGGCAGCACCACTCCTCACATGTGAAAATACAAAACAGGCCCCACGTGCACATTGGCCAACCAGGAATCTTCCCTGTAAGCCCTTTGGCCAATCTGCGCCTGGTAGAGTAAAATATAGCATGACTTTGACCCAAAGCAGCCGTGCCTATTGATTTATATAAAGAGAAAACCTGATTTCCTTATTTTAAAAGACCTAATTGATTTGTTAATGTTTCAAAAGTTATATGTACAAAATAAAAAAGCTCATGGCAGTACATATGTTGGTGCTTGTACAAATTATTAATTCAATAATATGTTCTTGATAATTACTTGTTTCACTCATACTTCACTCATTCTGGAGTGGTGGTCCATGTGACAGGTGCAGAAGAAATGGTGCAAATGGCAAATGTAGGGGGACATGGTAACACAATTTGTATCATCATAGCCCTAACCCCCATGGCATCACACTTAAGAGGGCGGAACAATAGGCGCTGTAAAAGAGGTGGCAAGAGGGCATCTTGTCCCCCAAACATTTGAGGACCGCCAATGTATTGGGTTGTGCAGCACAATGCGTCCGTTATCTAGGATTATCACTGCAAGTGTCAGGATGGAGATAATCTCCTTTCTTACTGCTCCACCTCCAGACAGCCCTTCTCCACCCACCTTTAGAGCACCCCCCTCCACTGCACCCAGTTCCTGCACTGTGTGGCTAGTTACTGTGGGCTGGCCACTCCTCTGAGACCAACCCTGTGCACTTCTCACCTACCACTTCATATGATCGTCCCCTCTTCCTCCACAGCTTCCCCTTTATTCATTCTCTCTCCCCTCCTTGGACCCAAATGCCCCCTCCTCATGACACCCAATAACACCGCCCCCCCCTCCCGCGGCACCTCACCCCCCCATCCCCTGGTACATGCAGTTGTAGGGGGACGTGGTAACACAATTTGTATCGTCATAGCCCTAACCTCCATGGTATCACACTTAAGAGGGCAGAACCATGGGCACTGTAAAATAGGGGGCATCTTGTCCCCCAAACATTTGAGAACCACCAATGTATTGGTTTGTGCAGTGCAATGCATCCACTATCTAGGATTATCACTGCCAGTGTCAGGATGGAGATAATCCCCATGCTACCTGCTCCATCTCCACACAGCCCTTCTCCACCCACCTTTAGGGCACACCTCTCCCCTGCACCCAGCTCCTTGGTGTGGCTATTTACTGTGGGCTGTCACCTCCTCTGAGACCAACCCTGTGCACTTCTCACCTCCCACTTCATATGATCCTCCCCTCTTCTTCCTTAGCTTCACCTTCATTCCTTGTCTTTTCCCTCCTTGGACCCAACTTCCCCCCTCCTTATGAAACCCCCTGACACCCCCCCCCCACCCCCCACCCCCACCCCTCCTGTTGTAGCACCTCCCAAACCCTCCATCCACCACTCACCCCCTGGTACATGCAGTTGTCCCTGAGGAGGGGTGACAGTCAGTGATTTAGGGGCCCCAAAATTAAATTATATCTTGGCCCCCATAACCTAAAAATGCTGTGGCACCCCGGGTGGAACCATGATGAAGTGATTGTGGCATGATCCAGGGGGCTCCCTGCTCTCCCGGGAATCAAGGATAACTCAACAAAAATTTGGTAGTCTCATGGACATACCAGGAGAGTAGGAAAATATGGTTTTGCAGCTTCCTTGTCTAGCTAAATGAAAGATCTTGAAATACAAAATAGTAATTGCTTAATCTGACCTCTCTGGCCTTGATCAGTGAGAATTTTTTTTAATTGCACCCTGCAATCTCCTGTCACTTTAGACAGGAGATCGGTCTGCAAAACAATGGAATTCCTTCCCATGATTGTTACCAGGAGTGTCCCTTCATAAGAATACTTCCTCCTTATATCTATTCATGTTATTCTGGGGAGGACCACCCACATAAACCTGACAGACCAAGGTGAATAATTCCGGATAACGATTAACTAATCACTACAATTATACAACTACACATCCTGTGTGGATTATTTATGCTTTTTAATCAATTGCAATATGTAGTAAGACTCTTCATCACCATTTTCTACATTTATGTATACGGTATGGTCCTAATTTTACACCTCTTTGAATGGCCTGTTTTCGATTGGAGTGAAATTTTGTAGTAATATTGATTATAAATAATGATAATAGCATGACTGTGTGTTTTTAATTTGCCAGCAATTTTGTTTTTTTGGAAGTGATGCTTAACTCCCCAAAAATAATAATAATAATAATAATAATAATAATAATGAAGTGGGCAAACAGTATACTGTACACTGGCTTTATCAGAGTGATCCATATTTCTTCAGCTGCAATAAATTCTTATAAAAGGACTGTCTATCTATTACTGCCTGGTACTGCAAATTCAAGGTTAGCTTGCTAATTTTCAAACTAGGGTGTTAAGATTATGCTATTTCAATGAGGCTCGTTACCGAAATGTGTGATAACAGTAATAATGTATGTGTGCTAGATCTATGTAGAGGCTTTCATGGCAGAAGTTTATGTTACTAATGATTTTGTGACCAAAATAGGTCATTATAAAACTATAATAAGTTTTTCTTGTGTGTAACATCTCAAAAAAGCCTGTTCATCACTGGGACCCCCAAATGGATCCCATGATACCTTTACAGATCCATATGCCAGCTGTCTAAGGTAAGATGACTGTATATTCTTAGGAAGCAGGGCACTGAAAACTCACCTATTCATCAAAGCGTACCCCTCCGATGCATAACCTAGTCCTTAGGCTGCTCATCCATCCCCCTGCCCCATGCCTTCAACATCTCTGCTTTGCATACATATTGCCATCGGGGTTTCTCCCGCTTGCTTGCACCTCATGTCATCTGTCTGTCGCCCCTCCCCACTAGACAATATACTGATACCATCTGGATATACCACTTCTATGACCTGGAGAAGACAATCGAAGGTACAGGGCAACAGGCATAGAGGAAGGAATAAACGGCTTGTTAGTACAAGAATACAACCAATGATGCAATTGTAAATATTTTAAAAAATCATATTTCGATATATTAAATTGTAATTGTAACTGAGAAAAAGGCATTAGACCATCTGCATTAAAAACGCCCTTCAATTTCACTATTCCCGCAGTAATCCAGGAATCTAATTTAAGATTAGGGATAGAGTAAGCTATAGCTCCAATAGAAAGGTCGGCCGCAGGTAATAAGATAGTAGTATCAGCTGATATTACTGAGTGCCAAATATGTAACGTAGACCTAATCGAGGCTCCTGGACCTGACCACAACGGGACAGTGTGTGCAGGTAGCGAAAACAAATCTGTGAGAGCTTGTAATCCCAGGAATGACCTTTCTATTAGGACCCAAGGTTTAGGAGCGAACACAGCGAACCAATCTCGAGTTTGGCTGAGGAGGCAGGTGGAGTGATAGGCAATCAAATCAGGATAAGCTACCCCTCCGAAACGTTTAGGTAAGATCAAAATGCGCCTGGCAATACGGGGTCTAGAGCCTTTCCAAATAATTTGATAAAATTTTATTAGCTCTTATACTGAGGGATTTAGGGAAATTGCGAGGAATGGCCCGGAACAAATACAGAAGCTTGGGTAACAGCACCATCTTGGTGGCAGAGATGCGTCCTAACCAAGATATTTCATGATGAGACTATTCCCTAATCAACTTCTCAAAAGAGCTCATTAGTGGAGAAAAGTTGCAGTCAAAAAGGGTAAATGTCCTGCGCTAAATGCACGCCTAAATATTTAATGGATCTCGATTGCCATGTATACCTATATCTATCTTTAAGTAGAGCTAAAGTAGTTGCTGGGATATGGAGCGGGAAAGCTTCAGTTTTAGAGGTATTTAATTTGTAATAAGAGATTTTGTATATGTGTCTAATATTATATGAAGCCTAGGAAGGGAGGATTCAGGCTGGAGCAGGCAAAGCAAAATGTCATCTGCAAAGAGACTTATCTTGTAATTAAGCCCTCCTATCTTGGGGCCAACTACGTCTGCAGCCACCCTGATAGTTTCAGCCAGGGGGTCAATAGCCAAGGCGAAGATGAGGAGCAACAAAGGGCACTCCTGCCTAGTATCATTAGAGATACCGAATCCCCTGGAGAGGCAACCATTCACAAAGACCTTCACAGAAGGGACAGAATATAAGGCTAAAATAGAATCTAAAAATCTTCCTTGGAAACCAAGTTTACACAAAAAAGATTTTAAGTACCCCCAGTGCAGCCTGCCAAATGCCTTCTCTGTGTCCAAAGACAGGACCAGTAAAGGAGTTTTATGAAAATTACAGAATTCCATAATATTGAGGACACTGTGAGTATTGTCCGGGGCCTGCCTGCCCGGCACGAAACCAAACTGGTCTGCTGCTATCAGGGAAGGTAATAGGGGGCAAAGATGGTTGGCAATTAACTTAGCATAAAGCTTAACATCTGTATTCAGCAGTGCTATCAGGCGATAGTTTTGGACTGAAGTAGGGGGTTTGCCCTGCTTAGGGATAGCAACAATCTGGGCTTCAAGCATTTCCCTCGGAAAACTCCCGACACTAGAAGCTTTGTTAAAAACATTTAATAGAACCGGGGCTAATTCTGCCTTATAGCTCTTATAAAAATTAGACGGGACTCCGTCCGGTCCAGTGGCATTATCCCATAGGAGGGCGTCAATAGCTGCCTCCAGTTCCGAAAGGGACCAAGGGGAGCACAAGGACAGGCAGGTCTCGGAGGTCAAGCCAAGAAGGGACAGATTATTCAAGAAGGATTGGACTTCAGCCTCAATAGGTTGGGGAGTATCTGGGTCATTCTGCAAGTTATAGAGTTGAGAATAATATTCTGCAAAGGTGTCTGCAATGGCATATGGATCAGAGACCTTAGAGCCCGTTGGCGTGTGAACATGATGAAGTCGAGCCTTAGCACTAAAAGGGCTAAAAGACGACCTGCTTTATTCCCGAAGACATAAAATCTCTGATTCAGACGAGCTATATTGCGTTGTACTTCCCGGAGAGAAAAAGAGTTAACTCTTTCCCTAGCAGAAAGCAAAAGCTTGAGAATAGACTTATTAAGTGGATCAGCCTTGTGTTCAATCTTGAGCCTGGCCACCTTGCTCTCAGCCAACACAAGGTTACATTTTTGAGCCCGCTTTAGTCTAGCTGCAGCCTGAATGGATGATCCCCATAAAACAGCTTTGAAGGAGCACAAATGGTTAAAGATCAAAGTGTCTTCAGGCGCATTGGTGTCCAAATATAACTTCAAAGATTTCTGGATAGCCTGAAAAGCATCCTGACGGAATAATAGGTAGTTCCCCAATCTCCATGGACCTGGGGCAACTTTACGGGCCCCCAAATCCCAGACAACCTTTAAAGGGGAGTGGTCCAACCAGGTCATAGGCAAAATATCAACTTTACTAATGGACTTTAATGTCCACTTATCTGTCAAGACCAGGTCAATTCTGGAGTATGAGGAGTGTACATGGGAATAGAAGGAATAGTCCCTAACGTAGGATGTTTAGTCCCCCAGGCATCATACAAGTCAAATTCTCCAAGTAGATGATGAAAGTCTAAGGCCTTGTCTGGGGGAATCAAAGATCTAGAAGGGGAATTCCTAGTTGGTCGGGACCTATCTATAGAGGGATCAACATCAAGGTTAAAATCACTGAGCATCATTATAGCACCCTTAGCATGTTTCTGTACCAATGAGCACACTTTCCTGCAAAATGGTAGTTGTTTGGAGTTAGGGGCATAACATGAGACTAAAGTGACGTCAATATCATCAAGACGTCCTATTAAAATCAAGTAGCAACCCTCTGGATCCTCATATTTAGAATCTAAAATAAAAGAGCAGTTGAGTGACATATTTGTAGCTACTCCCGCTTTTTTTGTAGGGCCATTTCACATATAGCAGGTGGGGTAATGATTATCAAAGAATCGAGGGGGATCAGATTTCCTAAAGTGAGTTTCCTGAACAGCGACTATGGTCGCTTTCATCTTATGAAAGGAGGCCAAGGCCAACCTGCGTTTTTGTGGGGAATTCAACCCCTTAACATTCAGAGATACAATATTAACCATAGATATATAAAAAAAAAAGAAAGATTAGCGTAAGTAAGCATATGAACTCGGGAGAGCATAACCCTGTTCCCTGGATACATACAGGGAAGGACAGAGGAAAGACAATACACAATGGGAAGACAGAATGGAAAAACAAAGAGAATATTTAGGCAGACTCTGTTCAGAGTCAGAGTCTTTGTAAGGCGCCACAGGAGCAACGCCTCACCTGAAGGAATAGAGGGGGTAGTGACCTACCAACTACCATGCGACCACACAACATACAATAATGACAATAGCATACAGTATATTAGGCAAATGGGAACCTGTAAAGCGGTACCTGGAGGACATGACATAAACACAGATCTCCGAACCCAACGGGGCATAGCTCAGTAAATTAAACTGAAAATAAGACTGGAAGTGTAAGAAAAAATGGAAATATGGAGCACTCAGTAAGGCCCAGAGATCTGTGAACATACTCAGGCCCAGCAAACCTGCAATGCTGTAACATAATATATATATATATATATATATATATGTATATAAATTCAAAGGCAACGTGTTGTAACAACTAAAAAAGAACATCAAGGATTTCAAAAAAAATCATGGAAAAGTGAGGCTTTAGAAACATGTACCCGAACACATTGAATTAGTCACAGCTATAACAACATTTGAGGTCAACGGAACATGAGGGAAGGAAGCACCAATAAGTAAAGGACATTAATGAAGGGATAAGGTTACTTCGTAACCGTCGACCAGTCCGGCTGGAGTCGACGGACAGATGATGCAGCCCTCTGGCCTCCAGGAACATTCCATTTGTTAAGGAGGCTCATACCATCCTCTACAGTAGCTACAACTATGGTAGAGCCCTCACGGGAGATAGTAAACGCGTGAGGAATCCCCATCTATAAGCAATACCAGCCTTATGAAGGGCGACTGTAACAGGTTGGAAAGAGTGTCTCTTGGTGAGGGTAGCCTGTGACAAGTCTCCAAAGAGTTGAAGCGATCCAAGGGAGTCTGCAGTGTCAGACGAAGGACTAGCCGCCTTGAGCAAGGATTCCTTAATATGGAAAAAGTGGACTCTTATTAGGACTTCCCACGATGCTCCTTCAGGGGCACTGTGGGATTTTGGAACTCTGTGAATACGATCCAGAAGCAAATCAGAAGAGGTAGCAGATGGCAAAAGCCTCTTGAATATCTCAATGGTGTAGTCGTGGAGGCTATTATTCGAGATGGATTCAGGAACCCCTCTAAGTTTGAGGTTGTTTCTGCGTAAGCGGTGTTCTAAATCCGCTATTTTGTCTCGCAGAGCTGCCACTCCTCCCTTTAGAGCATCATGGGAATCAATCAGAGTATTACGGGAACCCACCACCTCTCCCATTTTTCGTTTCTAAGTGGCCAGTCCTCTCACCTAGATCATCACTAGAACTTTGGTAGGATTGCAGCATGGTACGAAACTCGGATGCCACTTCATCTTTAAATTGGTGTAACAGGAGTTTCATAGTGCCCACCGTTAAGGCCTCGCTATCCTCCAGTTGTATCGGAAGGGAGGTGCTATGAGATGAAGAAGGGTCCACCATGCAAGATGAAGGTAAAGTAGAGTGCCCAGAGCCAGCGGTAGGATTCCCAATCCTTTGAGGAGTAGCACGCTGGGGAGATGGCTAGAAAAAGGAAACCTGAGATAAAGACTTGGAGACCTTGTGTTTCTTCGGAGGCATAATAAGAAAAAATCCACCCCAAAATATTGCTAATAAAAGATTCTGTGAGGAGTCACATATAGCAAAAATATCCGTATGCCATGTAAGAAATCAATCCATAGGGGGTGGTTGCAGGGTGTTGCGGAAGAAGACCATTATTGGAAACAACTACATCTGGTCAATAAAGCACCAAACAGCTGGACTTGAGAGAACCAAACACACTGAGCTCCCCAGGATGAATAAAGGCGTTATGCAGCCGCCAGATGATGCAGGGATTCCTATCCGTCTAGGACAGCCCAGCAGACTCTATATCAGCTGCTTTCATGCAGCCAAGATGGCCGCCACTGTGTACAGGAGAGCTGGAGGCAGAGGACAGCCAGCAGCTCAGCAGACAGCCTGACCACCCACCCAGTTCAGATCCCGCGGCCCGGGAGTCACCAAGCGCTGTGCAAGACTCAGGTGGGGGAAGGCAGCAGGGGCAGCCACACGAGAAGCCGCGGTCCTCCACGACGCTTCCGATTGAGCTCAAGGGGCGGGCACGCTTCCTAATTGAGCCCCTGGTCTCACTCGAGAGGAAGGCCACAACCTGCAGGGAGGGAATTTCCCGTCCCCCGGCTCCGCAGCGCTGTCCACCTCCGTAGCGGAGAGTCTCCCACAAGCAGCAGGTAAGGTGTGGATTAAGAAAGGTAGGGGGAGAGGGAGAATATAGGGGTTTTGGAGGTGGAACAGGAGCTCCAGGGAAACGCTGCCAGGCACCTTCCCATCTAGGCCACGTCCCAGCTGTATTATGTTTTGAGAATTGTGGTGCTCTTTGTTACCTGTACTCTATTTTTGTTATATATTTACTGTAATGCTATGTTTTGTCTCCCTGTACTGTCCTTTTTACGGCGCTGCGAAACACTTGCTGCGCCCTATAAATTAAATGTAATAATAATAATACTACAGTATGTGGCTCAGACATATTTTGTTTTCATGGCTGAACTAGAGGATCTTGTGTTGAAAGACCGGATCATTAAACTTACTCTTCGTGAGCCCTATAGTTATCCTGATATAGCAATGTTATTTATATACTTAAACTGTTGCAAATGCTATTCCCATGAATAAATAAAAGCAATATGCTATATAATATGTACACTCCACTATAAAGTAGTGACAATCAGTGTTTAGCCTGAGATGACATTAGCTATGACCAGCAATGAGTGATCCCTCTGGATAAAGCATAAACAGTATGCACACTTTGCTTTTACCTTTCCCTGAAAAAACTATGCCTTGTAAATGATTGCCGCTTTAAAAAAAGTCTGAGGTCAGCTGGGAAACCGCACCCCCGGCCAACTCAGACATCATTACATCAGCATACCTTCCAACATGACCCTCTCCAGGAGGGACAGAATGCTCTGCTCCTGGTCTTCCCTCTTAATCTAGGATTGCCATCACCTGTGCTGAAACACCTTTCTTTTCCATTAACCTGTTCAACACAGGTGCCGGCAATCATAAATTAAGAGACAAGTCCAGAAGCAGAGCATTGTGTCCCCTCCTGGAGAGAGTCATGTTAGGAGGTCTGCATCAGGCCCTTAGTGTAACACCACATTGAAGGTTTGCTTTCCTGCATAGCAAGTCAGTTTACAGGCCTTGTACATGGCCCCAAAATTAAAGCAAACTTTGAAAGTGGTTTTAATGGATAAGTTTATTAGGCATATTTATCATTTCTTATAGTTCTCCCTTGCTCACTGCCTAATATTTAAAAATATAAATAAATAAAGCTCAGATTAAGTTAAAAACATCTAGTTAAACAAATCTAACACAATTTTATTATTATTTTTTTTAATTAAAAAATTTAAAATAAATTCCTAAACATCAGTTAAACATCGATGACCAGAATATCAGACAATTGATCATTGGAACCTCGTGACCATTAAAAACGTACATTGTCATGAGGGCTGCTTCTCTCTGCAGCCGCCGCTTGTACACAGTGCCTAATTCATGTTTGTATCTTAATGCGTTAGCAATGACAATTTTCTAGGCAATGAAACTGCTAATGTTAGCAAGTGAAGCTGCCGTCAAGGAATAAACATAGACGCCCACCGGAGCCATCGCATACTCAATTGTAACTGCGTACACATTAGCAGACTTCTGGGAACATCGAAGCTATGGGTTGGTCTATGGCTACACAGACTGGACATGGTAGTAGGGATGCAGAGGCCATGTATTTGTATGTAGAGCTCACAGCTGATGGCAGATACCCGCCCCGAAACGCCCATGATACTGTATGTCTCAGTGACGTGAGGTGAGGTCAATGACTGGGGAGGCACTGTTGTGAATGAATGTGAATATCAATATATATAAAATACAAAACACCAAACAAAAATGACATGTAATGTATACTGTATTTAAAAAAAAAAGGCACTGTATTTATAATAATACTGAAACACTGAATGAGAATGCACAGAAAGGTACACACACAATATAAGCAATCCCATGTAATGTAATAAGAGGGAGCTGAGCCCACACATTGCCTCACATCAGCTGGATACCTGCTATTCTTCTCTCCCCCCATCTTTAGCTGGCAGTGCCAGTGTAGGTGGGTCTCAGCAGCCATTTCTCTCCTGTCACTTGCCCGCTGGTTTATCCTCCATATCAGGAGCCACAGGCGGAGGACGAGGAGGGGGCTTCAGAGACTCCGAGGGTGAGCGAAGGAGGACCGAAGAACAGACAGCAGCACCAGGACAAGCCAGAAAAGGAGACTCTGAGCTCGGTGGCTGGAACACGGACAGGGTTCCTATGCTGGGTGCTCTCACCTCCTTTCATTGTGCGGGGCTGGTAACACAGCAGGGGAACTGGTGCAGGGTAGGGTGGGAGCTCACTGTGTCCCTCCAGCATTTTATTGTAGCATCAGCGTGGATTGGGGCATCATAGCTAGATACACGCCCCCCAACGCTGAGGCATGCCTCACATTGCTCTTTTTCTAAGGAGTATTATTGGTCACAGTGTAGCCCCGCCCCACTCTGCACACTGTGGCAGGCAATGTCAAACTATGTGAGATGAGGCTGAGCTGTTGTTGCCTCAACTCTCTTCTATCCCAACCATTCAAGGGAGCCCTGTAAAATCTAGAGATGAGCGGGTTCGGATTTACTCGGTTCTTTTCGTCAAAATTATCGTCATTTCTTATTTTCTGGATTTTTCTTATTCTTATTGGCTAACCAAAACATGTGACTTCCGATAGCCAATATGGAGATTCGGGTAAATCCGAGTAAAACCGAACCCGCTCATCTCTAGTAAAATCTAGCAAGTTGTAACTATAAAAATGATTGCTATAATACAAAGATGCTTAGAAGTTATAAATATCTTTGTATTACTGTAATAATTTTTATAGTGATATAGTCAAAACTCTGGAGTATGACAAGCAGTATTACAAGAGAGGCTCTGCCTCCCCTGCCTCCCCTGATTGCACGTCCCTGGTATGTCTGCTTTTTACTAGCCACTCCCTGAAAAGTCATTGTTAACACATACAAATGGTCACTTCATGTCATGTTCCTGTTCCCGATTTCCATTAAATCCTCACTGCAAGCAGGATCGCAGTGGCACACTTGCGCATGTCCATTGCAATACATGCACAGTTTACTGATAATCGCTCTATTGTGTGATAATCGCCCATTGCGTACAAATATGAATTTGTTCCACAGTCAAGGTAAGGAAGACTTCTATTATATTTCCTTGGCGGCTGCTAATCTCTGGGATGGGAGGTGCAGACTTCTTCGACTCATGATACTTTGGAATTTATTCAGCAACAATGTCAATGTTGCCTCAAATATTTTTAGACAACATCGACACGATATTTAATTTTACTCAATTTTTTTGCCTGCTATTCAGGAAAAAGCTAAGTTTCTTTTTAAAAGGGCAATAATGTACAATGATAAACCATGCCTTGTACATGATTGCCCATTTAAAAAAAATGTCAGAGTTCGGCCGGCAACAATGGCTCTATAGTGCAATATTATTGGAGCAGAATATTAACAGAAAAGATAATTGCGTTATCTTTTCTGCTAACCCTTTGCTAAATAGCGGAAATACTTGTGTTCATTTCCGCATTATTTAAATAGAAATTTGAGTGTTGAATAGAGCCCTTTAATCATTAACATTGTGTTTGTAAACTAATGAATGGGAGATCAAACTTTTCATAGAAATAAAGTGTAGGTGTTTCACATAGCAATCGATCGACTTATTTTATAAACTGTGGTTGATAAATGATAGCTAGAAGGTGGCTGGTTGCTATGGGAAACACCTCCACTTTATCTCTCTCAAAGGTTTGATACACCTCTCCTGTGGCAGGGAAATGCTGGGATGTGTAGTTCCATAGCAGCCACATAGTCATGGGTTGCCTACCCCTGCTCCGCAGAATCTGGAGAAAAGGAGAAAACATTTATGAAACAGATGGAATAAAAGGATGTTATTCTCCAGATTTCAGTGAAGACTAGCATATTGCTAGCCAGAAGAAGTATAAATAACATCTGTATAGTTCTTATTGTCATTGTATTGAAACTGTATACATCAATAACAGATAACAGATAAATTATTTTTTTCTCCAAGAAAGCCTACAAAAACACTGAGGGGTCTATTCATGGGAAAAGAATGAAGAAGTGAGCCTGAGGAGAAGTTGCCCATGGCAACCAATCAGCTGCTCCGTACAATTGTATAGTATGCAAATTATAAATGTTACTCCAATGCTGATTGATTGCCTTTGGCAACCTCTCCAGTGGCTCACTTCTCCACACTTTTCACTGCTTCATGAATAGGTCTCTGAGTTAATGAAACGTCCAGTACTGTTTGTTTATTAATTTTCCGTTAATAAGAACACAGGAATTTAAAGTGAAGTGAGAAAATGTTGAGCAAATGAGAAAAGACTAGGGGTCTATGGGGGTCATTCCGAGTTGATCGCTAGCTGCCATTGTTCGCAGCGCAGTGATCAGTGAAAAAAAAGGCTAATATGCGTATGCACCGCAATGCGCACGCGCGACATACGAGTACAAAGTGTGATGTTAGTGTATTAGAATGCTTAATATTTGTAGACACTCCCTTACTAATATGTGTAAGCCTGAATCTTCAGTGATGGTCCCTGGGACCAGGGGGATGCTGGGAAGTGGGTGGTAGAGTGTGCAGTGTGCCTGGAGTTGGTGATGGAATAAAAACAGCACAGCAGTGAACTTACATGTCTCTGTGTCCTTATGACTGGATTTACAAACATATGAACAAAACATGGTGTCAGAAGAAGTTTAACTTGGACTGCTAGTGGTCTCAGAGTGTGAAAGAATCCTGCAGCAGTCTTTAAGGCTGTGATACTCAGTGTCTGCAAAGCCTGCCGTGTGCTCCTATCTTCAAACAGTGAGTAACCATGGATAAACTAGCTCCTGCAACCGGCATGCTGATGTCTGGTAACTTGTCTGAAAACTGGAAAAGATTTAAGCAAAGGTTTAATATATATCTTGCTGCATCTTCTAAAATGCAAAAGTTTGAAGATTACTTTGTGCCAAGGAAAAATGTGACATATGAAAGATATAAGTTTTTCACATGTGATCATAAGTCTGTAGATTAATTTGATCAGTATGTTACAGATCTGCAATCACTCAGTAAAACCTGTGAGTTTGGTGATTTAAAGGATTCACTGATTAGAGATCGTATTGTCTGTGGAATACCTGATAATGGACTCAGAGAGAGACTGCTGAGAGAGCAAGACCTAACACTAGACAAGGTAGTGACTATTTGTAGATCTGCAGAAATAACTAGATATCAAGCCAAAACGTTACACAAGGAAGTTGATGCTGCTGTCCATGTAGTGCAGAAAACAGAGCCAAGCAAACCTCCATTCTCAAGAATGAAGCAGTCTAAGCCACAGTCTAATAAGGAAATGTGTAGTAGATGTGGAAATGCTCACAATCCTAAAATGTGCCCGGCTTATGGTAAAACCTGCATGAAATGTGGTAGACTTAATCACTTTGCCAAATGCTGTAAAATGAAAAGGGAAACAACCAATGTGCATGCTGTTAAACAAACAGAGGAATTCTTTGTGGATTGCATTGAACTTTGCAGTGCAGATAAGAAAGAATGGATTGTCCCTTTAACTGTGAACGAGATTGTCATTCCCTTTAAGCTTGATACTGGCGCGCAGGTGAATTTAATATCGTTTCAAGACTATAAGACTTTTAGAGTAAAACCTAAAATTCATCCAGCCAAAGTGAAAGTTACAGGGTACACTGGGGAGGAAATTCCTGTGAAAGGTACATGCTTAGTGACACTGAAATATAAGGGACAACAGTTTAAAACATCTCTACTGATTGTGGATAAAAATGTGCAACCGATTCTAGGATTAAGTTCCTGTGAGAAACTAAGCTTGCTAAAGAAAGTTTTTATGGTGACATCACAAGTAGAAGATGACTGCAAATCGATGTTTACAGAATACAGAGACTTGTTTGAAGGTCTAGGTTGTTTGCCCGGAGAGCATAAAATAAATATAGACACGCAAGTTTCTTCAGTGATACACCCCTATAAAAAGGTGCCGTTTGCGCTGAGAGAAAAACTGAAACAAGAGTTAAATCGCATGGAAGCCTTGGGTGTGATACAGAAAGTTGATGAACCTACTGAATGGGTAAGCTCCTTAGTAATTGTTGAAAAGAAAAATGGACAACTCAGAATATGTCTAGACCCCAGAGATTTAAACAAAGCTATTAAACGAGAACATTTCAAACTACCAACCAGAGATTAAATCATGTCGCAATTTGTGGGAGCAAAATGGTTCAGTAAATTGGACGCATCTTCAGGATTCTGGCAAATGAAGCTAGATGAGGCCAGCTCAAAGCTTTGTACATTTAATACACCAGAAGGTTGATACAGATTTCTTCGCCTACCATATGGAATGTTGTCTGCTCCAGAAGTATATCACAAAAAGATACACATGATTTTTGAACATATTTCAGGTGTTGGAACAATGATGGATGACATTATTGTCTGGGGATCTACAAAGGATGAATATGATTCTAGACAGAGACAAGTAATGGAACTTGTCAAGAAAGTGAATCTAAAGCTAAACAAGGACAAATGTGAATTTGGCATGAATACACTTACCTTTATGGGCGACGTGGTCTCGGATCAAGGTGTAAAACCAGACCCAAGGAAAATATCAGCCATAGTGAACATGGAACATCCTAACAACAAAGACGACGTCAGAAGATTCCTAGGAATGATTACTTACTTAGGAAAGTTTATTTCTCAACTCTCTGAACGAACAGCCTCTCTTAGATGGTTGTTGGACAAAGATAACGAGTGGATGTGGTCACATGAACAAGAAGAAAGTTGGCAAAACTTGAACAGATCATTACAGAGCAACCAGTGCTAAAATTCTTTGATCCTGCAAAAAGAATAAGAATTTCAGCAGATGCTTCGCAATTTGGCCTAGGCTCAGTGCTGTTACAAGAACATGAGGATACATGGCAACCAGTAATCTATGCATCAAGAGCACTGACAAGTGCTGAAACAAGGTATGCTCAGGTAGAAAAAGAACTTCTAGCGATCACATATGCATGTGAGCGATTTCATCAGTTTGTGTATGGTCAAACACAGTGGAAACTGACCACAAGCCATTGGTAGCTATCATGACTAAATCATTACATGACTGTCCCATGAGAATTCAACGAATGCTTATCAGACTACAGAAATATGATGTACACTTGCTGTACTGTCCCGGCAAATACATGTACATTGCTGATACACTTTCTCGTGCTGTGGACAAAAGTGAAGGTTCCAAAAGTCTGATGGATGAAGAGATAGAAGCCTATGTTAATTTGATCATAGCTTCTCTACCATTGTCTCTTGCAAGACAAGATCAGATTAGGAAAGAAACTGAGACAGATGACACAATGAAAGTGTTGAAAGATATCATTCTGAAAGATTGGCCAGCAGAAAAACATGCGTGCCCGCTGTCTATCCATGATTATTGGGTGTAAAGCAGTGACCTTACAGTTGTCGATGGTATTATTTACAAAGGCAATAGGTTTGTCAAACCTGCACGACTAAGAAAAACTATGCTGTGCAAGATACATGAAGGCCACTTAGGAGAAGAAAAATGTAAGCAGAGAGCGCGTGAAGTTATGTATTGGCCAAGAATGAACCAAGACATAGCACAGACTACAGCTACATGTGAATTATGTCTTACGTATAGACCGAAACAAGTCGAGCCACTGAGTCCTCACGCAGTGCCAGAGAGACCGTACCAGAAAGTTGGCGCAGATTTGTTTGATTGTAGTGGGAAAATGTACATTGTCGTGACTGATTATTACTCTAACTACCCTGAGGTGAAGACACTACATACAACTACTAGTAAAGCCGTAATCAATTGCATGAAGTCAATCTTTGCAAGGCATGGTGTTCCTATGGAAGTGTTCACTGACAATGGTCCTCAGTTTTCCAGTGCTGAATTTAGACAATTTGCTAATGAGTGGGAATTTGTCCATACTACATCAAATCCCCATTATCCATGCTCAAATGGGTTGGTGGAAAGTTCAGTAAAAACTGTAAAGAGTCTCATGAAAAAAGCTCAAGAAGGTAAAGAAGATTTCTACAAAAGTATTTTAATCTACCGCAGTACACCTTTACAGAATGGACTTTCTCCTGCACAAATGCTGATGGGAAGGAGGATTAGAGCAAATCTCCAGATACATGATGAACTGCTTAATACACATAACTCAGCGTTGGTCAGACTGAGTAAGGAACGTCAACAGGCGAAACAGAAACTGTTCCATGACAGGCGAGCAAAAAGCTTATCTGATCTAAAATCGGGTGACCAAGTCCGTCTCAGAGATCACGAGAAAGGTATTTGGGTGCAGAAAGGTACTGTGCAAGCACAAGTAGCACCAAGATTTTATACTATACGTACAGAGCGTGGAACGGAAGTAAGAAGAAATCGGGTGGATTTAAGATCTCAACCTAATAGTGATGAGTGGATTCGGTTTTAGTCGGTTCTCAAAACGGCATCTTATTGGCTCACAGATGTCACGTGTTTTGGATAGCCAATAAGATGCCGTTTTGAGAACCGAGTAAAACCGAGTAAAACCGAATCCGCTCATCACTACAACCTAACCATAATGAAGACAACATGACTGAAGAATACCCTTCATCTGACATGTATGATGATCCTGATAATGGTGAACAAACCACGATTCTAGAAAGGTCCAACATGGTCGATGAAACACAGACTGTGTATGAAAGACCCAAAAAGGAAATACGCAGACCTGAGAGACTCATTGAAATGTGTTAGATGATGTTCTTAGTATGACGTTGTTAATTGTTGCATTGAAGCGTACAGGGCTTATCTTTAAAGAAAAGAGGATGTGATGTTAGTGTATTAGAATGCTTAATATTTGTAGACACTCCCTTACTAATATGTGTAAGCCTGAATTTTCAGTGATGGTCCCTGGGATCAGGGGGATGCTGGGAAGTGGGTGGTCCAGTGTGCAGTGTGCCTGGAGTTGGTGATGGAATAAAAACAGCACAGCAGTGAACTCACATGTCTCTGTGTCCTTATGACTGGATTTACAAACATATGAACAAAACACAAAGACCATTGTGGTTTTGCACAGGTTCTAGCAAAGCTTTCAGTCGCACGGCCTAACACAGGAAGATTGACATGAAGTGGGCATTTCTGGGTGTCAACCGACCGTTTTCAGGGAGTGCTTAGAAAAACGCAGGCGTGTCGAGAAAAATGCAGGCGTGGCTGGGCGAACGCTGGGCAGGTGTGTGACGTCAAAAGCCATCCCTCCGTCGTTAGAATCAACGCACACGAAGAGTAACTACAGGGCTGGTCTTGTTTTGCACAAAATGATTTTGCAGGCGCTCTGCTGCATAAGCGTTCGCACTTCTGCAAAGCGATAATACACTCCCCAGTGGGTGGCGACAATGCATTTGCACCGCTGCTAAAAGTAGCTAGCGAGCGATCAACTCGGTATGACCCCCTATGTACTTAGCCTTGGACAGAGATACAGTGGACAAAGATAAAGGGCAGGTTGCATCAAGCTGTAAAATGCGGCCAAACCTCCGAAAATGCCATTGACGGAGGTTGGACGCTTAGCGCATATGCACCATGCCTCGGAAAGTGATAGATTAAGGGACTTGGATGTAGTGGGCAATGCCATGGGTTTCCTTTGCATTTCCCTGCTTAGCTGGATCTAATCAGATCTCTCCCAGCACCCCTCATGTTCAGATGAGCTCCAGGGTCATAAACCCAGAAGTCCACACAGCGCAAAGGACAGCTTTTACCACAAGAGCTGTCCTTTGCTTAAATGTTTATGCATATGGTGTTAGTAAACGCCAATATGCATGCAGTGAGTGGAATTGAAAATGTGATTATTGATGCATCCCACCCAAAATATCAACCAACCAACTCCTAACTGTAACAGTTAGGAGCTGATTGGCTGGTACTTTATATCTCTCCAATTTATCACTCTCCAAGGCTTAGTACATATTTCCATAGTTGACAAGTTAATGCGAAAGGGGTGAAAGACATCAGTGAGGAGAAAGTGTAGAACACAATAGGGATGAGTGTTGGAGAAGAGCTGTTGAAAGAGAATGAAATACCCCTTTTACACCTAAATCCCAGGTCCAATCCAGGATCATCAACACAGTTTCAAGCCATGTTGATACCCATTTTAGACCCTTTCACACCTAGGCAAGGACCCGAGATATAGGGTCGACCCAGGTTAAAGCTACATGGGCATCAATGAAAGTCAGTTAAAGTAACCCAGGTCACACTTTCCACACTGCAGCCTACGTGGGTTACTCCTGGGTTCAGCTCTTGTCACGACCATGGTCGAGGAACCGGGACACACAACCCAGGTTGACCCTTTCAGACACACAACCTGAGTTGCCCTGACAATATCCTGGGTCCGAGGTGCAGTGTGAAGAGGATATTAGCGAGAATAGGACAGAAAATGTATAGGTTAGAGAATGTATAGTTATGCAGTACAAGTAGTGTGATAGAGAATGTATAGTTATGCAGTACAAGTAGTGTGATAGGCACAGAGAATAGGTTTGCATCAGACCACAGATTAGATGGTTTTACTGCAGGTAAGGAGTTCAATTGACTAATCTCAAATACTTTAGGCCATACTTTCTAGGGTTACAAATTGCCCTTTAATTGAAATGGTTAGATGGCAGGAGAAACAAACTGATAATGAGAATAGTGCCGAGCAACACAGGTACCTAAACGTATACCGCAAGGACAATGTTAATTCTAACTCAGACACGTAAATAAATCTAAACAAATGTGAGCCACTTTATCAAATTGCCAACATGACTAGAGAGGAAATGAAAAAGTGACAAAAACTGAGCAAGAAAATTGTACAAATGAATCAACGGTGTGTATGAAGCAGGATGGTAGGAGAGAGATGAGGAGAGGAAGAAACAAGGTGAATGGGGAGAGGAGGAAATGTCTACCAAGTTATCTAATGTGCTGTCATTCATATAATGAGTTTCCTCTCCATTACAACTCATCCATTAGTTTTGCCGACATGACAGTCAAGTATAGACCGGTGTCATAATAAAGATTAACGACAGCTTTCACCCTGCCAAGGTAATAAGAAAAAAACCATAACAACAACATATCTTGTTGGGTCCAAAATTCCATAGAAGCAAGTGATTCCATGCAGATTAGTCCCATGCAGGGGATCAATATCAGAAGTCTTAGGTCGTCCACTGTGGGTTTTTTAGATCACTGACTGACTTTATGCATACAATGCTTGTTATTGCTGCTTCCATTAATATACTCCCAACGTGGAAATTACGTATGAAATTACTCTAACTCTGGGCCTAATTCAGACCTTATCGCAGCAGCAAATTTGTTCTCTAATGGGCAAAACCATGTGCACTGCAGGGGGGGAGATATAACATGCAGAGAGAGTTAGATTTGGGTGGGGTGTGTTCAAACTGAAATCTAAATTGCAGTGTAAAAATAAAGCAGCCAGTATTGACCCTGCACAGAAACAAAATAACCCACCCAAATTTAACTCTCTCTGCAAATGTTATATCTCCCCCCCCCCCCCCCCCCCCTGCAGTGAACATGGTTTTGCCCATTAGAGAACAAAGTTGCTTCTGCGATAAGGTCTGAATTAGGCCCAGAGTTAGGGTAATTTCATTCCTCCCAACTGTCCCAATTTTCGCGGGACAGTCCAGTTTTTTTTGTACTGTCCCACCCGCGGGCCGCAGTGTCCCGCGGTGTGTGTGGGGGGGGGGTTTGGGGGGGGAGTTTGGAGGCTCCTGTGGTTACTGCTTTGCCTAGCAGAGCAGGAGTGAATAGATACTGTGCGCATGTGCACAGCGTCTATTCATGGGAGACAGCAGGTCTGCGGGCATGCCAGCAGCTCACAGAGCACTGGGCATACCCCCTCATTGACGGAAAATGGGGGCATGGCTTGCTATCGCAGCACTCCCGTGATACCATGCCCCCTTTTGTATAGGCCATGCCCCCTTTCGGATGCGGCAAGAAATCCCGCCTGCTCCACTCCAAATGTTGGGAAGTATGTAATTTACCTACGAACTTCATTCAGTTCCCTGAAAGTGAATAACTCTTGATATTTATACCAAGTTGTTACTAATTATCGGCCTGTTTGGTAAATAATCATCTGATCTGGCCAATCATTAAACAGTGTATTGCCACATTTGATCAGTAATTATCGGTCTGTTGAACATGCAAAATCGACCAGCATGTCTGATAGATTCGATAATTGGTCGGCTACCGCAGCTGACTACCTGATGTTACCCCTGTTCATTCACAGTGGTGGAACAGGAAATGTTTCCTTCCTAGGGGAGAAACGCAGATAGTGTGGCCATACACTGTGAAATATCTGACAATGTATGGCCACGACATCTGATGGGTTCCAGCTTGCCATATAAAATGCCTGTTGATCTGATAGACATTATACCACCCAGTGTACTGTATGCCCTGCAAAAGTAGTATGTTGTCGTTGTGGTAGCAAAAGTAGAGATGAGCGGGTTCGGTTCCTCTGAATCCGAACCCGCCCGAACTTCATGTTTTTTTACACGGGTCCGAGCGACTCGGATCTTCCCGCCTTGCTCGGTTAACCCGAGCGCGCCCGAACGTCATCATCACGCTGTCGGATTCTCGCGAGGCTCGGATTCTATCGCGAGACTCGGATTCTATATAAGGAGCCGCGCGTCGCCGCCATTTTCACACGTGCATTGAGATTGATAGGGAGAGGACGTGGCTGGCGTCCTCTCCGTTTAGAAATAGATAGGAGAGTGAGAGTGAGACACTTCATTTACTGGAGCTTAGGAGGAGTACTCAGAGAGTGCAGAATTTTGCTGATAGTAGTTAGTTAGTTATACTAGTGACTGACCAGTGAGACCACCAGTGCAGTTTTATTATTATTTAATATAATCCGTTCTCTGCCTGAAAAAAACGATACACAGTGACTCAGTCACATACCATATCTGTGCTCAGCCCAGTGTGCTGCATCATCTATGTATAATATCTGACTGTGCTCACACAGCTTAATTGTGGGGGAGACTGGGGAGCAGTTATAGGTTATAGCAGGAGCCAGGAGTACATATTAAACAGTGCACACTTCTGCTGCCAGAGTGCCACTGCCAGTGTGACTGACCAGTGACCTGACCACACTGACCACCAGTATATTGTGATTGTCTGCCTGAAAAAGTTAAACACTCGTCGTGTGACTTGTGTGGTGTTTTTTTATTCTGTAAAAAACTCATTCTGCTGACAGACAGTGTCCAGTAGGTCCGTCATTATATAATATATACCTGTCCGGCTGCAGTAGTGATATATATATATTTTTTATATCATTATTTATCATCCAGTCTATACTAGCAGCAGACACAGTACGGTAGTTCACGGCTGTACTACCTCTGTGTCGGCACTCGGCAGTCCATCCATAATTGTATACCACCTACCCGTGGTTTTTTTTTTCTTTCTTCTTTATACATACTACATCTCATTATCATCCAGTCTATATTAGCAGCAGACACAGTACAGTACGGTAGTCCACGGCTGTAGCTATCTCTGTGTCGGCACTCGGCAGTCCATCCATAATTGTATACCACCACCTACCCGTGTTTTTTTTTTTCTTTCTTCTTTATACATACTACATCTCATTATCATCCAGTCTATATTAGCAGCAGACACAGTACGGTAGTCCACGGCTGTAGCTACCTCTGTGTCGGCACTCGGCAGTCCATCCATAATTGTATACCACCTACCCGTGGTTTTTTTTTTCTTTCTTCTTTATACATACTACATCTCATTATCAACCAGTCTATATTATCAGCAGACACAGTACGGTAGTCAACGGCTGTAGCTACCTCTGTGTCGGCACTCGGCAGTCCATCCATAATTGTATACCACCTACCCGTGGTTTTTTTTTCTTTCTTCTTTATACATACTACATCTCATTATCATCCAGTCTATATTAGCAGCAGACACAGTACGGTAGTCCACGGCTGTAGCTACCTCTGTGTCGGCACTCGGCAGTCCATCCATAATTGTATACCACCTACCCGTGGTTTTTTTTTCTTTCTTCTTTATACATACTACATCTCATTATCATCCAGTCTATATTAGCAGCAGACACAGTACGGTAGTCCACGGCTGTAGCTACCTCTGTGTCGGCACTCGGCAGTCCATCCATAATTGTATACCACCTACCCGTGGTTTTTTTTTCTTTCTTCTTTATACATACTACATCTCATTATCATCCAGTCTATATTAGCAGCAGACACAGTACGGTAGTCCACGGCTGTAGCTACCTCTGTGTCGGCACTCGGCAGTCCATCCATAATTGTATACCACCTACCCGTGGTTTTTTTTTTCTTTCTTCTTTATACATACTACATCTCATTATCAACCAGTCTATATTAGCAGCAGACACAGTACGGTAGTCCACGGCTGTAGCTACCTCTGTGTCGGCACTCGGCAGTCCATCCATAATAAACGTACCCGTGTTTTTTTTTTTCTTTCTTCTTTATACATACTACATCTCATTATCATCCAGTCTATATTAGCAGCAGACACAGTACGGTAGTCCACGGCTGTAGCTACCTCTGTGTCGGCACTCGGAAGTCCATCCATAATTGTATACTAGTATCCATCCATCTCCATTGTTTACCTGAGGTGCCTTTTAGTTGTGCCTATTAAAATATGGAGAACAAAAATGTTGAGGTTCCAAAATTAGGGAAAGATCAAGATCCACTTCCACCTCGTGCTGAAGCTGCTGCCACTAGTCATGGCCGAGACGATGAAATGCCAGCAACGTCGTCTGCCAAGGCCGATGCCCAATGTCATAGTACAGAGCATGTCAAATCCAAAACACCAAATATCAGTAAAAAAAGGACTCCAAAACCTAAAATAAAATTGTCGGAGGAGAAGCGTAAACTTGCCAATATGCCATTTACCACACGGAGTGGCAAGGAACGGCTGAGGCCCTGGCCTATGTTCATGGCTAGTGGTTCAGCTTCACATGAGGATGAAAGCACTCAGCCTCTCGCTAGAAAAATGAAAAGACTCAAGCTGGCAAAAGCAGTAGCACCGCAAAGAACTGTGCGTTCTTCGAAATCCCAAATCCACAAGGAGAGTCCAATTGTGTCGGTTGCGATGCCTGACCTTCCCAACACTGGACGTGAAGAGCATGCGCCTTCCACCATTTGCACGCCCCCTGCAAGTGCTGGAAGGAGCACCCGCAGTCCAGTTCCTGATAGTCAGATTGAAGATGTCAGTGTTGAAGTACACCAGGATGAGGAGGATATGGGTGTTGCTGGCGCTGGGGAGGAAATTGACCAGGAGGATTCTGATGGTGAGGTGGTTTGTTTAAGTCAGGCACCCGGGGAGACACCTGTTGTCCGTGGGAGGAATATGGCCGTTGACATGCCTGGTGAAAATACCAAAAAAATCAGCTCTTCGGTGTGGAAGTATTTCAACAGAAATGCGGACAACAGGTGTCAAGCCGTGTGTTGCCTTTGTCAAGCTGTAATAAGTAGGGGTAAGGACGTTAACCACCTCGGAACATCCTCCCTTATACGTCACCTGCAGCGCATTCATAATAAGTCAGTGACAAGTTCAAAAACTTTGGGCGACAGCGGAAGCAGTCCACTGACCAGTAAATCCCTTCCTCTTGTAACCAAGCTCACGCAAACCACCCCACCAACTCCCTCAGTGTCAATTTCCTCCTTCCCCAGGAATGCCAATAGTCCTGCAGGCCATGTCACTGGCAATTCTGATGATTCCTCTCCTGCCTGGGATTCCTCCGATGCATCCTTGCGTGTAACGCCTACTGCTGCTGGCGCTGCTGTTGTTGCTGCTGGGAGTCGATGGTCATCCCAGAGGGGAAGTCGTAAGCCCACTTGTACTACTTCCAGTAAGCAATTGACTGTTCAACAGTCCTTTGCGAGGAAGATGAAATATCACAGCAGTCATCCTGCTGCAAAGCGGATAACTGAGGCCTTGACAACTATGTTGGTGTTAGACGTGCGTCCGGTATCCGCCGTTAGTTCACAGGGAACTAGACAATTTATTGAGGCAGTGTGCCCCCGTTACCAAATACCATCTAGGTTCCACTTCTCTAGGCAGGCGATACCGAGAATGTACACGGACGTCAGAAAAAGACTCACCAGTGTCCTAAAAAATGCAGTTGTACCCAATGTCCACTTAACCACGGACATGTGGACAAGTGGAGCAGGGCAGGGTCAGGACTATATGACTGTGACAGCCCACTGGGTAGATGTATGGACTCCCGCCGCAAGAACAGCAGCGGCGGCACCAGTAGCAGCATCTCGCAAACGCCAACTCTTTCCTAGGCAGGCTACGCTTTGTATCACCGGTTTCCAGAATACGCACACAGCTGAAAACCTCTTACGGCAACTGAGGAAGATCATCGCGGAATGGCTTACCCCAATTGGACTCTCCGGTGGATTTGTGGCATCGGACAACGCCAGCAATATTGTGTGTGCATTAAATATGGGCAAATTCCAGCACGTCCCATGTTTTGCACATACCTTGAATTTGGTGGTGCAGAATTTTTTAAAAAACGACAGGGGCGTGCAAGAGATGCTGTCGGTGGCCAGAAGAATTGCGGGACACTTTCGGCGTACAGGCACCACGTACAGAAGACTGGAGCACCACCAAAAACTACTGAACCTGCCCTGCCATCATCTGAAGCAAGAAGTGGTAACGAGGTGGAATTCAACCCTCTATATGCTTCAGAGGTTGGAGGAGCAGCAAAAGGCCATTCAAGCCTATACAATTGAGCACGATATAGGAGGTGGAATGCACCTGTCTCAAGCGCAGTGGAGAATGATTTCAACGTTGTGCAAGGTTCTGATGCCCTTTGAACTTGCCACACGTGAAGTCAGTTCAGACACTGCCAGCCTGAGTCAGGTCATTCCCCTCATCAGGCTTTTGCAGAAGAAGCTGGAGACATTGAAGGAGGAGCTAACACGGAGCGATTCCGCTAGGCATGTGGGACTTGTGGATGGAGCCCTTAATTCGCTTAACAAGGATTCACGGGTGGTCAATCTGTTGAAATCAGAGCACTACATTTTGGCCACCGTGCTCGATCCTAGATTTAAAGCCTACCTTGGATCTCTCTTTCCGGCAGACACAAGTCTGCTGGGGTTGAAAGACCTGCTGGTGAGAAAATTGTCAAGTCAAGCGGAACGCGACCTGTCAACATCTCCTCCTTCACATTCTCCCGCAACTGGGGGTGCGAGGAAAAGGCTCAGAATTCCGAGCCCACCCGCTGGCGGTGATGCAGGGCAGTCTGGAGCGACTGCTGATGCTGACATCTGGTCCAGACTGAAGGACCTGACAACGATTACGGACATGTCGTCTACTGTCACTGCATATGATTCTCTCAACATTGAAAGAATGGTGGAGGATTATATGAGTGACCGCATCCAAGTAGGCACGTCACACAGTCCGTACTTATACTGGCAGGAAAAAGAGGCAATTTGGAGGCCCTTGCACAAACTGGCTTTATTCTACCTAAGTTGCCCTCCCACAAGTGTGTACTCCGAAAGAGTGTTTAGTGCCGCCGCTCACCTTGTCAGCAATCGGCGTACGAGGTTACATCCAGAAAATGTGGAGAAGATGATGTTCATTAAAATGAATTATAATCAATTCCTCCGCGGAGACATTGACCAGCAGCAATTGTCTCCACAAAGTACACAGGGAGCTGAGATGGTGGATTCCAGTGGGGACGAATTGATAATCTGTGAGGAGGGGGATGTACACGGTGATATATCGGAGGATGATGATGAGGTGGACATCTTGCCTCTGTAGAGCCAGTTTGTGCAAGGAGAGATTAATTGCTTCTTTTTTGGTGGGGGTCCAAACCAACCCGTCATATCAGTCACAGTCGTGTGGCAGACCCTGTCACTGAAATGATGGGTTGGTTAAAGTGTGCATGTCCTGTTTATACAACATAAGGGTGGGTGGGAGGGCCCAAGGACAATTCCATCTTGCACCTCTTTTTTCTTTAATTTTTCTTTGCGTCATGTGCTGTTTGGGGAGTGTTTTTTGGAAGGGCCATCCTGCGTGACACTGCAGTGCCACTCCTAGATGGGCCCGGTGTTTGTGTCGGCCACTAGGGTCGCTTATCTTACTCACACAGCTACCTCATTGCGCCTCTTTTTTTCTTTGCGTCATGTGCTGTTTGGGGAGGGTTTTTTGGAAGGGACATCCTGCGTGACACTGCAGTGCCACTCCTAGATGGGCCCGGTGTTTGTGTCGGCCACTAGGGTCGCTTATCTTACTCACACAGCTACCTCATTGCGCCTCTTTTTTTCTTTGCGTCATGTGCTGTTTGGGGAGGGTTTTTTGGAAGGGACATCCTGCGTGACACTGCAGTGCCACTCCTAGATGGGCCCGGTGTTTGTGTCGGCCACTAGGGTCGCTTATCTTACTCACACAGCTACCTCATTGCGCCTCTTTTTTTCTTTGCGTCATGTGCTGTTTGGGGAGGGTTTTTTGGAAGGGACATCCTGCGTGACACTGCAGTGACACTCCTAGATGGGCCCGGTGTTTGTGACGGCCACTAGGGTCGCTTATCTTACTCACACAGCTACCTCATTGCGCCTCTTTTTTTCTTTGCGTCATGTGCTGTTTGGGGAGGTTTTTTTGGAAGGGACATCCTGCGTGACACTGCAGTGCCACTCCTAGATGGGCCCGGTGTTTGTGTCGGCCACTAGGGTCGCTTATCTTACTCACACAGCTACCTCATTGCGCCTCTTTTTTTCTTTGCGTCATGTGCTGTTTGGGGAGGGATTTTTGGAAGGGACATCCTGCGTGACACTGCAGTGCCACTCCTAGATGGGCCCGGTGTTTGTGTCGGCCACTAGGGTCGCTTATCTTACTCACACAGCTACCTCATTGCGCCTCTTTTTTTCTTTGCGTCATGTGCTGTTTGGGGAGGGTTTTTTGGAAGGGACATCCTACGTGACACTGCAGTGCCACTCCTAGATGGGCCCGGTGTTTGTGTCGGCCACTAGGGTCGCTTATCTTACTCACACAGCTACCTCATTGCGCCTCTTTTTTTCTTTGCGTCATGTGCTGTTTGGGGAGGTTTTTTTGGAAGGGACATCCTGCGTGACACTGCAGTGACACTCCTAGATGGGCCAGGTGTTTGTGTCGGCCACTAGGGTCGCTTAGCTTAGTCATCCAGCGACCTCGGTGCAAATTTTAGGACTAAAAATAATATTGTGAGGTGTGAGGTATTCAGAATAGACTGAAAATGAGTGGAAATGATGGTTTTTGAGGTTAATAATACTTTGGGATCAAAATGACCCCCAAATTCTATGATTTAAGCTGTTTTTTAGGTTTTTTGGAAAAAAACACCCGAATCCAAAACACACCCGAATCCGACAAAAAAAATTCGGTTAGGTTTTGCCAAAACGCGGTCGAACCCAAAACACGGCCGCGGAACCGAACCCAAAACCAAAACACAAAACCCGAAAAATTTCCGGCGCTCATCTCTAAGGTGAAAAGTAAAGTTCACGACCTACCAGTCTTGTATGGGAGATATGTATATCTATTACCCAGGTTTCAGAAAGGTCCAGATAAGCTGGTATTTTCCTATACTGTTGTTGGAAAACTTCTGGACTACAAAGAAATGGAGAGAGAATTGACTGCATAGGAAAGGAAAGAGTTAAACATCCTGTGAGGGGTGGACAGTGCCGTTTCTAGCGGCGGGCGAGCCGTGCAACCGCACGGGGCGCCCGCCGCGTCACTTTGTGACTCCTTATCTCCTCTCCCCGAGCGCTCCTGCTCGGGGGGGCGGAGTTTCGCGGAATGACGCGTTTGCGTCGTGACGTCACGACGCAAACGCGTCATTCCGTGAAACTCCGCCCCCCGAGCAGGAGTGCTCGGGGAGAGGAGATAAGGAGATACGCATGGAAGGAGGAGGCGGCCGGCGCGAGGGACGTGAGGCGGCGGGACCGAAGAGCGGGAAGATGTAAGTATCCTCTCTCTCTTTCTCCCTCTTCCTTCCCCCCCACTTGAAACCTGCCTGCCGCACTGTGTAAAATGGGGACACCTGCCTATGGGGATACCTGCCTGCTGCACTGTATAAAATGGGGACACCTGCATATGGGGTTGCCTGCTGCACTGTAAAAATGGGGACACCTGCATATGGGGTTGCCTGCCGCACTGTATAAAATGGGGACACCTGCCTTTGGGGATGCCTGCCGCACTGTATAAAATGGGGACACCTGCCTATGGGGTTGCCTGCCGCACTGTATAAAATGGGGACACCTGCCTATGGGGTTGCCTGCCGCACTGTATAAAATGGGGACACCTGCCTATGGGGTTGCCTGCCGCACTGTATAAAATGGGGACACCAGCCTATGGGGTTGCCTGCCGCACTGTATAAAATGGGGACACCTGCCTATGGGGTTGCCTGCCGCACTGTATAAAATGGGGACACCTGCCTATGGGGTTGCCTGCCGCACTGTGTAAAATGGGGACACCTGCCTGCCGCACTGTGTAAAATGGGAACACCTGCCTGCCGCACTGTGTAAAATGGGGACACCTGCCTGCCGGACTGTGTAAAATGGGGACGCCTGCCTGCCGGACTGTGTAAAATGGGGACACCTGCCTGCCGCACTGTGTAAAATGGGGATACCTGCCTGTCGCACTGTGTAAAATGGGGGCACCTGCCTGCGTACTGTGTAAAATGGTGATATCTGCCTGCCTTACCGTGTAAAATGGGGATACCTGCCTACCGTACTGTGTAAAATGGGGATACCTGCCTACCGTACTGTGTAAAATGGGGATACCTGCCTACCGCACTTTGTAAAATGGGGACACCTGCCTGCCGCGCTGTGTAAAATGGGGACACCTGCCTGTCGCGCTGTGTAATATGGGGACACTTGCCTGCTGTAATGTGTAAAAAGGGGACTTTTTTATTTTTATTTTTTTTCCCCTGTGGTGGGTGTGATGATATCAGACGAGGCTGCGCCCACTTTAATGAGACCACACCCATTTTAATCAGGCCACACACCCTTGTCGGGAGCGCGCGCGCATGCTTTTTCTTTTTACGGCTATATGGGGGGGGGGGGGCGCATTTTGAAATCTCGCACTGGGAGCCAAATTGTCTAGAAACGGCCCTGGGAGTGGACCTAGCTGTGAGGAAAGTACAGGGGGAGAAGGAGGGACAGAGAGTGGGGCAGCAGAGCTGCTCAGGGCCGGGAAGAGTCACGCCATGGCGCCCTCCCAGCGGGCGGAGGGAGCTTCGGCCTGCGGGGGGAGGGTGCGCGCGGCGGGATAGAGAGCGACAGCAGCGCTGGCTCCGGCGGGCAGTCCAGCGGAGTGGGCAGAGTTTGGTGGGGGTCAGGGCCGCTGGCGCGTAGGGGCGCTGCCCATTCCCCACCGAGGCAGGCTGGGCGCAGGGCGTCGGGGCCCCAGTTGGCGCCGGTCAGGCGTCCGGCGAGCAGGCGTGCGCCCACACCGGCTGGGGAACTTGCGGGGGGCGACGCTGAGTTTTGGGGTGGTCAGGACCCCTCCGGAACTTTGGCGTCGGCCCTGGCCACGGTGGTGGCGGCGTTGGAGCCGCTGGCAGCGGCCGCTTCCCCGGGGGTGGCTAACAGTTTCGGAGCGCATGCGGTGGCAGGCGGGTCTGGTGCGAGGACAGTTTCGGCGGCGCATCGGGTTGCTCGGGCATGCCGGGAGCTCGGTGTGGCCGCAGCGCAGCTTGATCATCGCGCCTCCCCTCTGAGGTGCTGGGCATGCTCCGCGACTGTTGCCTGGGTCTTTCTCTCCGTCTTTTTCTGCAGGTGATCGCGGAGAAGGGGAGATGGAGGTGAGCGAGGATGATGATTTTGCGTTCGCCACGCCAGAGGATTCTAGGTCCGAGCAGTCGACGGCGTCAGGTGAGTCGGACCAGTCTGGGTCGGGCTCCAGCACGCGCTCCAGTTCTCGCAGCTCGTCCTCGTCTCTGTCGTCACAGGCGTCCGAAGTCAGTAGTACGACTAGGGCAAAGAAGCGCGCGACGAAATACGCCAAGAGGGCGGCAGGCCGACAGGAGAGACGGAAGAGGCGGAGGTGGATTAGCGAGGACGCTCGCAGGGCCAAGAAGCGCCGCGACCTACCTGGTGTAGTCCACTGCGATTACACCGCAGTGTTGCGGGGATTGAGGGACAGCTGCCGTAGGAAAATATGCAGGGGGGATTACGTGGATATGTTCGTCTTGACGAAGGACGCAAAGAAGGAGTATAAGTCGGCGTCAGCGAAGAAGGGCATCGGAGCCAAGGCTTTCCGTACCTTCGATAACTGGCTGGCCGGTTTTTGTGTCTTCGCGGCTTGTTACCTAGAGGATAGGCCGGATGAGCATATGAATGTCATTCATTACCTGCATTTAATCCACGACATGCAGTGCACATCGTCGGGCATCGAATGGCGGATGTACGACGAAAAATTCCGGGAAAAGCAGGACTGCTTGCAAGTGATAGACTTCGGTTGCAAGAACGTCGAAGTCTGGCTACAAGTTACCCGGGCCTCTCAACAGGCTAGGGAGCCCCGGATTCCGGGGGCGGACGGGCACCGCGCAGGGTCGTCCGCCCAAGGGACCGGCGCGGACGGCGGAGCGGGCAAGGCAGGTAGGTCGGCCGTCCGCGGAGGGGGGCAGGCCGTCGCAAAAGGAAAGTGCTTCGCGTTTAACAATGCGACCTGTTCCTTCGGCAAGCAGTGTCGGTTCCGACATTTGTGCTTGCAATGTGGCGGCTCCCACCCAGCCTCTACCTGCTTTAAAGGCACTCGACAGGGTGCCCGGGGTAAGCAAAATTACCCAAGACCTGGGGCGGGCGGGAGCGCTCCGCAGGGCTCAAACGCCAATTAATTTGGATACAATGGGCAAGTGGTTGAAGTGGTATCCAAATAGGGCGGATGCGCAGTTTTTGTTTGACGGTTTTCGGTTTGGTTTTCGCTTGCCTGTTGCGAGCAAGGTTTCGGTTCGGGCCCAGAGGAATCTCCAGTCTGCTCGTGCCTTGCCGTTAGTTCTGCGGGAGAAAGTGGATAAGGAGGTTAGGCTGGGTAGGATGGAGGGACCGTTTCTATCACCCCCAGTGGATGACTTAGTCATCTCCCCAGTGGGGGTGGTTCCCAAGAAGACTCCAGGTGCTTTTAGGCTCATTCAGCATCTTTCTTACCCGTCGGGGTCATCAGTCAACGACGCAATCCCGCCGGCTCATTGCTCGGTGGTGTATCAGTCGTTTGACGAGGCGCTAGAGCTGGTCCGTAGTTACGGCCATGGGGCCCTGATGGCTAAGATAGATGTTGAATCCGCATTTCGGTTGCTGCCGTTGCATCCAGACTCATTCCGTTTTATGGGTTTTCGGATCGGAGCGGAATATTTCATTGACAAATGTTTGCCGATGGGTTGTTCCGTGTCCTGCTCGTTCTTCGAACGGTTTAGCACTTTTCTTCATTGGTGCGTGGAGTCTTCGTCAGGGGGTCACGGGGTCGCACATTACCTCAACGACTTCCTGTGTGTGGGTCCGGCAGATTCGCCGCGGTGCGGCGACTTGCTGTTCAGCATCCGAGCTCTGTTTTTTCACTTCGGCGTTCCCGTGGCCAAGGATAAAACAGAAGGGCCGGTCTCCTGTTTGTCATTTTTGGGGATAGAGATCGACACGGTGGCGGGATCCTGTCGACTGCCTCCGGACAAGGTTGCAAAGCTCCGCGAGGCTATCTGCCGGTTCGGAAGGTCGCGAAAATTCACTCTGCGGCAGGCGCAGTCCTTGCTGGGCATTTTGAATTTTGCTTGTCGGGTAATCCCGATGGGCAGGGTTTTCTGCCGGAAGCTGGAACGGGCGACCGCAGGGTGTGCCAGACCGCATCATTTCGTGCGCTTGTCCTCCGAGATTCAGAGGGATTTGGCCGTATGGGCCTCGTTCCTGGAGGACTTCAACGGGGTGTGTATATGGCAGGCCCCAATGGTCGACAGCGCCGGGCTGCAGCTGTTTACTGACGCGGCAGGTTCCTCTGGGTTCGGTTGTTATCTGGAGGGATCTTGGTGCGCGGCCTCGTGGCCGGCGGAGTGGCATCGCGAAGGTTTGACTAAGGACCTTTTGCTGCTGGAGCTTTTCCCCATTATGGTGGCGCTGGAGGTTTGGGGCGATCGCCTGGCTCATCGCAGCATCTTGTTCAGATGTGACAATCTGGGCGTCGTGCACGCGATAAATAACCAGAGGGCGAAGTCGCTGGTGGTCCTGAGGGTGCTGGGGCAGTTGCTGTTGACATGCCTGCAGAGGAACGTGTGGTTCCGCGCGCAGCATGTGCCTGGTTTGCAGAACGGAATTGCCGACGCTTTGTCACGCAGTCACTGGGAAAGGTTTTGTTTGTTGGCACCCGAGGCCGACGAGCGCGGTTTTCAATGTCCCGATTATGTCTGGCAGGTGATCGGGCCGGATTGGAGAGTCTAGCGATGCGGTCAGTCGCTCCGAATACGCTCAAGGCTTATGGACAAGCTTGGAGCGAGTGGGAGGAGTTTGTTCGAGGACGAAGTCAGCAAGGTAAGAGCGGGCATCGAATGATGCTTTCTTTTATTTGGCAGCTGTTTGTTGCGGGTAGGTATCCCGATACTTGGCTGGTATTTCGTTCTTTGGCAAAATCAAGGGCGTCCCTGACGTGACGAAAAGCGGGATTCTGCTTAAGGCGATGAAGGGATGGGCGCGCGTGGCGCCGGTGCCGCCTGACAGGAGGCGGCTAACTTGATGCGGCCTTGCTTCCGGATGTCATTAGGGCGGTGGGCGGTATAGCGTCGTCCTTGTTTGAGTCGCTGCTGTTCAGTTTGGCGTTCTCAATGGCTTATCACGGTGCCTTTCGGGTTTCGGAGCTGGTGGCGCCTTCTAAGCGAGCAGATTTGCGCATGCTTCTCGAGGACGTGGTGGTGGGTGAGAGGTCCTTGCTGTGCCGATTGCGTCGCTCTAAGACGGACCAAGGTGGTAGAGGTCGATGGGTCACCTTGGTTCCGGCACTTGAGGAGAGCATTTGCCCAGTGAGGTTGGCAGTTCGATATGCGGCAGTACGGCCCGATGGTCGGGGGTCATGGTTGCTTCATTATGACGGGCTGCCAGCGACGAAATATCAGTTTCGTTGGATGCTGGGTCGCTGTCTGGCGAGCTTGGGCCTTCCACCCGCTGCTTTCGGGACGCATTCCTTCCGCATCGGGGCTGCGACGTCGGCTGCGTCGGCAGGGCTTTCCGTGGCTGAAATCCAGGCGGTGGGGCGATGGAAGTCGTCAAGTTACAGACGATATATTCGCCCCGTTGCGTGAGACGCTGGCTTGCACTGCGTTTGTTTAGTTGTAGTTGTTAATAAGTCATGTTGTACAGTTCAGTACGTCCTTGTGTTGTACGTCCGTTTTGTCTTCCCGTTTTATCCTACTCAGGGATTAGCCACTCGCCGCTGCTGGCAGCGGGGGTCTGGAGTTCTTTTGCGATTTTTTGCCTGACTTGACGGACTGAATTCTAATCCACAATTCGGCTGATCAGTTCTATCAAAGTCCCTCAGCAGGTTTTTACGCTTTCACCTCCAGCTGAGTTCTTACATGTTTTTCCCATTTTATACCCCCCCCCCCCCCCCCCTTGTTTAATTTCTTATTTTAATTTTGATTTTCCCATTTGTGTGTTTATGTTCTGCTTCAAATTGGCTGGAAGCTTGTGCAGATCGGCTAGGCCGTAACTTCTGCAATAAACGAAATCTCAATTTTTTTCTTTTGGCAGATCCTTCAGGTTAATGCGTTTAATAACAATGCTATAGATAATTAGTAAGCAATTTTACCCCCTTTCCTTCTCTTCAGGTTGTTTTGGCGACGACTTGGCTATATGGGTGGTTGGCCACTCTTATGTGTATTGGGCAGCCAGGTTTTTGGCCTCAGAGGGGGCACGGATGTTTCCTAGGGCTCAGGGAGTTCGTTGGCTTGGTTGGCGGGGGATGATGTGGAATGAGCTGAAGAGTAGACTAGTCAGTCAGGCCAGTGAGCATGGAGTCCCTAGGGTGCTGGTTGTCCATTTAGGTGGCAACGACCTGGGGAAGAGGACATCTTTGGAGCTGCGGTGGGCCATGATAAAGGATCTGGCAAGTGTGGCCGCAAAATGGACCAATTGTGTCTTGGTGTTCTCTTTGATGGTGCCAAGGTTGAGTTGGCGAGGTGTGGAGGATGGTCGCCTGATTGATGAGGCCAGGCAGAAGGTGAATGGGGCGGTGGCGAAGTGGGTGTTGTCCCACGGAGGCAAAGTGGTTCACCACCCTAGGATTCGGTTCCGAGACAGTCACCTTTTTCGTCCTGATGGTGTGCATCTATCCAATGAGGGGATGATGCTTTTCCTGGAGGATCTGTGTCTAGTGTTGCAGGAGTTAGGGTGAGGTTATGGTGGCTGTGCGAAGACTCTGGGGAGGAGTCTTTCGCTGTTGGCGGAAAAGAACGGCAGGTTGTAGTTTGTATTGTTAGCTGTAGTGATTTACAGTTTGGTGTGGTTTAGGTGCACTCACCTCCATCGACTTTTAGGGCCGCTCGACCACCCTTCCGGGGGCAGCGGCAGGCACCCATCAGGGTGGGTAGTCACTGTGGGGGTTGAGTTGGGCACCTATTACCGATTTGATAGTTTGTATTTAAATTAGGATAGTTTTGAATTTTAACATTTTAAGGTTAGAGTCAGTTCAATAGAGCTGTTCTTTTTTCTGCCACCATATGCCGGCTGTTTCGGCATGCTAACCAAAATTTTCAATTACAGGTTTGCTTATGGTTAGGGTATAATAAATAGCTAGCAATTTTTCTGCCAAATTCAAGTCTCCGTGTCATTATTTCTGGGTATTAGAGGTAATGAATGCTTTACTTTGAAGGAAGAGGTCCACCGAGTATCATTAGGATGTTTAGAGTTTGTTTATTAAAGTCTTGTTTGTTTGGTTTCTGATTGGGTTTAAGTGACATTTCTGTCTTACAGGTATCACAGGCAGGTTAATAATCTTTTACTCTGGTACGGTATGTAGCTAATCACAGGAGAGGACGGTCAGCATCACTGAGAGAAGATGAAAAGTTATTTGAAAGGAAACTGTATGAGTTAGGAGTCATGATATTTAAAACTGAAAGAAGTTGGTAATCACAGTTGGAAAACAAGCTTTGTAATTGACATTATCAATTAAGGTAATTTCCTCACTGGCAGATTTTATTTAGTATTTTTGTTCATTTGCAGATGCGTCTCTGTGTGAAAAAAACATCTATCTGCCCCCACTACTGATTCTGTATTTTGTGTGTGAAACAGAGCAACACTAATTGGCATGATATTTGCAAAAACACATTAAATGCTCAATTCAAAGGTTAGATTAAAAACTGTTTATGACTCAGGGCGGGATGTACTAAGAGGGCGGAATACATACCTCCAGATATTGCATTGATACTAATTACATATGTACTAACATATGCGATTAATATCACAATGCGATAAGAGCTGCCCCTTGCGTAGCCTGCACTGCCAGGTAAGAGGGTATGCGGGAGTCTCAGCCACCTCCTACCCCCTAGAGGTGACGTCTGCAAGGAGTACCGGGCTCCTCCTCCTCCTCACTGCAGCCGGAAGGACAGCTGGCTGTGTTGCTGGGGGAGAAAGAGGTTGGGAGATCCAGGAGCGCACTGGGATGCTGACAGCACACAGGTGGGGAGGGGTTGGGTGAGGGCTGAAGTGAGCGGTGCTGGTCGGCAGAGGTGGCGGGATGCGGAAATAAACCCATAGGCTTCTATAGGGTAACGTCTGAAAAAGCTGGTGTTACCCTCCGCATCGGTAAGGGGGCGGCCCAGCCCGGGTGTTGAAAATGTGGTAAATACCCTAAAAACTGTTTTTTTCCCAAAGTTTTCCTTAAGTAAATGACGGCCTAAGGGTCTAATTCAGATTTGTACCTTCAAACATTGCGATGGTGATCTGAGACTGAATTCTCAGACGCAGCAATCGGATCTCTCAAATGCATGCAGGGGGCGTCTATCTCCTACAAAGCCAAACATGCTCCTCTGATGCTATAAATAACACATAACAAAAAAATAAGAATTTACTCACCGGTAATTCTATTTCTCATAGTCCGTAGTGGATGCTGGGGACTCCGTAAGGACCATGGGGATTAGCGGCTCCACAGGAGACTGGGCACAACTATAAAGAAAGCTTTTAGACTACTGGTGTGCACTGGCTCCTCCCACTAGGACCCTCCTCCAGACTTCAGTTAGGATACTGTGCCCGGAAGAGCTGACACAAATATGAAGGATTTTGAATCCCGGGTAAGACTCATACCAGCCACACCAATCACACCGTATATCTCGTGATACAATACCCAGTTAACAGTATGATAACAACTGAGCCTCTCAACAGATGGCTCAACAATAACCCTTAAGTTAAGCAATAACTATATACAAGTATTGCAGACAATCCGCACTTGGGATGGGCGCCCAGCATCCACTACGGACTATGAGAAATAGAATTACCGGTGAGTAAATTCTTATTTTCTCTAATGTCCTAAGTGGATGCTGGGGACTCCGTAAGGACCATGGGGATTATACCAAAGCTCCCAAACGGGCGGGAGAGTGCGGATGACTCTGCAGCACCGAATGAGAGAACTCAAGGTCCTCCTCAGCCAGGGTGTCAAATTTGTAGAATTTAGCAAACGTGTTTGACCCCGACCAAGTAGCTGCTCGGCAAAGTTGAAGAGCCGAGACCCCTCGGGCAGCCGCCCAAGAAGAGCCCACCTTCCTCGTGGAATGGGCTTTTACGGATTTAGGATGCGGCAGTCCAGCCGCAGAATGTGCAAGCTGAATCGTACTACATATCCAGCGAGCAATAGTCTGCTTTGAAGCAGGTGCACCCAACTTGTTGGGCGCATACAGGATAAAGAGCGAGTCAGTCTTTCTGACTCCAGCTGTCCTGGAAACATAAATTTTTAGGGCCCTGACTACATCCAACAACTTGGAAGCCTCCAAGTCATTTGTAGCCGCAGGCACCACGATAGGTTGGTTCAGATGAAAAGCTGATACCACTTTGGGGAGAAACTGGGGACGAGTCCTCAATTCTGCCCTATCCATATGGAAAATCAGATAAGGGCTTTTACATGACAAAGTCGCCAATTCTGAAACACGCCTGGCCGAAGCCAAAGCCAACAACATGACCACTTTCCACGTGAGATATTTCAAATCCACGGTTTTCAGTGGCTCAAACCAATGTGACTTTAGGAAATCCAACACTACGTTGAGATCCCAAGGTGCCACTGGAGGCACAAAAGGGGGCTGAATATGCAGCACTCCCTTAACAAAAGTCTGAACTTCAGGTAGTGAAGCCAATTCTCTCTGGAAGAAAATCGATAGAGCCGAAATCTGGACCTTAATGGAACCCAATTTAAGGCCCATAGTCACCCCTGACTGTAGGAAGTGCAGGAACCGGCCCAGCTGAAATTCTTCCGTTGGGGCCTTCCTGGCCTCACACCACGCAACATATTTTCGCCATATGCGGTGATAATGGTTTGCGGTTACTTCTTTTCTAGCTTTAATCAGCGTAGGAATGACTTCCTCCGGAATGCCCTTTTCCTTCAGGATCCGGTGTTCAACCGCCATGCCGTCAAACGCAGCCGCGGTAAGTCTTGGAACAGACAGGGCCCCTGCTGCAGCAGGTCTTGTCTGAGCGGTAGAGGCCATGGGTCCTCTGACATCATTTCTTGAAGTTCCGGATACCACGCTCTTCTTGGCCAATCTGGAACAATGAGTATGGTTCTTACTCCTCTTCTCCTTATTATCCTCAGTACCTTTGGTATGAGAGGAAGAGGAGGGAACACATAAACCGATCGGTACACCCACGGTGTTACCAGAGCGTCCACAGCTATCGCCTGAGGGTCTCTTGACCTGGCGCAATATTTTTCTAGCTTTTTGTTTAGGCGGGACGCCATCATGTCCACCTGTGGCTTTTCCCACTGGTTTACAATCATTTGAAAGACTTCTGGATGAAGTCCCCACTCTCCCGGGTGGAGGTCGTGCCTGCTGAGGAAGTCTGCTTCCCAGTTGTCCACTCCCGGAATGAATACTGCTGACAGTGCTAACACGTGATTTTCCGCCCATCGGAGAATCCTTGTGGCTTCTGCCATCGCCGTCCTGCTTCTCGTACCGCCCTGTCGATTTACATGGGCGACCGCCGTGATGTTGTCTGACTGGATCAGTACCGGCTGGTTTTGAAGCAGGGGTTTTGCCTGACTTAGGGCATTGTAAATGGCCCTTAGTTCCAAAATATTTATGTGCAGGGAAGTCTCCTGACTTGACCATAGTCCTTGGAAGTTTCTTCCCTGTGTGACTGCTCCCCAGCCTCGAAGGCTGGCATCCGTGGTCACCAGGACCCAGTCCTGTATGCCGAATCTGCGGCCCTCTAGAAGATGAGCAGTCTGCAGCCACCACAGCAGAGACACCCTTGTCTTCGGAGACAGGGTTATCAGACGATGCATCTGAAGATGCGATCCGGACCACTTGTCCAACAGGTCCCACTGAAAGGTTCTTGCATGAAACCTGCCGAATGGAATCGCTTCGTAGGAAGCTACCATTTTTCCCAGGATCCGCGTGCAGTGATGCACCGACACCTGTTTTGGTTTTAGGAGGCCTCTGACTAGAGATGACAGCTCCTTGGCCTTTTCCTCCGGGAGAAACACTTTTCTCTGTTCTGTGTCCAGAACCATCCCTAGGAACAGCAGGCGTGTCGTAGGGACCAGCTGTGACTTTGGAATGTTTAGAACCCAGCCGTGCTGTTGTAGCACTTCCCGAGAAAGTGCTACCCCCACCAACAACTGCTCTCTGGACCTCGCCTTTATCAGGAGATCGTCCAAGTACGGGATAATTAAAACTCCCTTCTTTCGAAGGAGTATCATCATTTCCGCCATTACCTTGGTAAAGACCCTCGGAGCCGTGGAGAGACCGAACGGCAACGTCTGGAATTGGTAATGACAATCTTGTACCACAAACCTGAGGTACTCCTGGTGAGGATGGTAAATGGGGACATGTAGGTAGGCATCCTTGATGTCCAGCGATACCATGTAATCCCCCTCGTCCAGGATTGCAATAACCGCCCTGAGCGATTCCATCTTGAACTTGAATTTTTTTATATATGTGTTCAAGGATTTCAAATTTAAAATGGGTCTCACCGAACCGTCCGGTTTCGGTACCACAAACATTGTGGAATAGTAACCCCTTCCTTGTTGAAGTAGGGGCACCTTTACTATCACTTGTTGTGAATACAGCTTTTGAATTGCCTGTAACACTGCCTCCCTGCCTGAGGGAGTGGTTGGCAAGGCAGATTTGAGGAAACGGCGGGGGGGAGACGTCTCGAATTCCAGCTTGTACCCCTGAGATACTACTTGAAGGATCCAGGGATCCACCCGTGAGCGAGCCCACTGATTGCTGAAATTTTTGAGACGGGCCCCCACCGTACCTGGCTCCGCCTGTGAAGCCCCAGCGTCATGCTGTGGACTTAGAGGAAGCGGGGGAGGACTTTTGCTCCTGGGAACTGGCTGTATGCTGCAGCTTCTTTCCCCTGCCTCTGCCTCTGGGCAGAAAGGACGCGCCTTTAACCCGCTTGCCCCTATTGGGCCGAAAGGACTGTACCTGATAATACGGTGCTTTCTTTGGTTGTGAGGGAACATGGGGTAAAAATGTAGACTTCCCAGCTGTTGCTGTGGAAACGTGGTCCGAGAGACCATCCCCGAACAATTCCTCACCCTTATAAGGCAGAACTTCCATGTGTCGTTTGGAATCTGCATCACCTGTCCACTGCCGAGTCCATAACCCTCTCCTGGCAGAAATGGACATTGCACTAATTTTGGATGCCAGCCGGCAAATATCCCTCTGTGCATCCCTCATGTATAAAAGTGCGTCTTTTATATGCTCTACGTTTAGCAAAATAGTGTCCCTGTCTAGGGTATCTATATTTTCTGACAGGGAATCTGACCACGCAGCAGCAGCACTGCACATCCAGGCTGAAGCTATAGCCGGTCTCAATATAACACCTGTGTGTGTATATATAGATTTCAGGATAGCCTCCTGCTTTCTATCAGCAGATTCCTTCAGGGCGGCCGTATCCGGAGACGGTAGTGCCACCTTCTTTGACAAGCGTGTGAGTGCTTTATCCACCCTAGGGGATGTTTCCCAGCGTGACCTATCCTCTGGCGGGAAAGGGTACGCCATTAGTAACCTCTTAGAAATTACCAGCTTTTTATCAGGGGAAGCCCACGCTTCTTCACACACTTCATTTAACTCTTCAGATGGAGGAAAAGCTACTGGTAGTTTTTTCTCTCCAAACATTATACCCTTTTTTGTGGTACCGGGGGTAACATCAGAAATGTGCAACACATTTTTCATTGCCTCAATCATGTAATGGGTGGCCCTACTGGAAGTTACATTAGTCTCCTCGTCGTCGACACTGGAGTCAGTATCCGTGTCGACATCTGTGTCAACCATCTGAGGTAGCGGGCGTTTTAGAGCCCCTGATGGCTTTTGAGACGCCTGGGCAGACACAGGCTGAGAAGCCGGCTGTCCCACATTTGGTATGTCGTCAAACCTTTTATGTAAGGAGTCGACACTATCACGTAATTCCTTCCACAGCACCATCCACTCAGGTGTCGACCCCGCAGGGGGTGACATCACATTTACAGGCATCTGCTCCGCCTCCACATAAGCCTCCTCATCAAACATGTCGACACAGCCGTACCGACACACCGCAAACACACAGGGAATGCTCTGACAGAGGACAGGACCCCACAAAGCCCTTTGGGGAGACAGAGAGTATGCCAGCACACACCAGAGCGCTATATAACACTGGGATCCCACTATCAATGAGTGTTTTCCCTTATAGCTGCTTTTTTATATATCTGATATATATATATTATCTATACTGCGCCTAAATTTAGTGCCCCCCCTCTCTATTTTACCCTTCTGTAGCGTTCAGACTCCAGGGGAGAGCCAGGGAGCTTCCTTCCAGCGAAGCTGTGAGGGAAAAATGGCGCCAGTGTGCTGAGGGAGAAGCCCCGCCCCCTTTTCGGCTGACTTTCTCCCGCTTTTTCTGGAATACTGGCAGGGGTAATTTTACATCTATATAGCCTCTAGGACTATGGGGGTCATTCCGAGTTGTTCGCTCGGTAAATTTCTTCGCATCGCAGCGTTTTTCCGCTTAGTGCGCATGCGCAATGTTCGCACTGCGACTGCGCAAAGTAAATTTGCTATGCAGTTAGGAATTTTACTCACGGCTTTTTCATCGTTCTGGTGATCGTAATGTGATTGACAGGAAGTGGGTGTTTCTGGGCGGAAACTGGCCGTTTTATGGGAGTGTGTGAAAAAATGCTATCGTTTCTGGGAAAAACGCGGGAGTGGCCGGAGAAACGGAGGAGTGTCTGGGCGAACGCTGGGTGTGTTTGTGACGTCAAACCAGGAACGACAAGCACTGAACTGATCGCAGATGCCGAGTAAGTCTCGAGTTACTCAGAAACTGCACAGAGATGTCTTATCGCAATATTGCGAATCTTTTGTTCGCAATTTTAAGATGCTAAGATTCACTCCCAGTAGCGTGTGCAAAGCTGCTAAAAGCAGCTTGCGAGCGAACAACTCGGAATGAGGGCCTATATATGATGTATATTTGCCAGCCAAGGTGTCATATATTGCCCTCAGGGCGCCCCCCCCCAGCGCCCTGCACCCATCAGTGACCGAAGTGTGAGGTGTACATGAGGAGCAATGGCGCACAGCTGCAGTGCTGTGCGCTACCTTGGTGAAGACTGAAGTCTTCTGCCGCCGATTTTCCGGACCTCTTCGTTGCTTCTGGCTCTGTAAGGGGGACGGCGGCGCGGCTCTGGGAACGAACACCAAGGTCGGGTCCTGCGGTCGATCCCTCTGGAGCTAATGGTGTCCAGTAGCCTAAGAAGCCCAAACTACCACCTGTTAGGTAGGTTCGCTTCTTCTCAACTTAGTCCCTCGCTGCAGTGAGTCTGTTGCCAGCAGATCTCACTGTAAAATAAAAAACCTAAATATACTTTATTTCTAGATGCTCAGGAGAGCCCCTAGTGTGCATCCAGCTCAGCCGGGCACAAGAATCTAACTGAAGTCTGGAGGAGGGTCTTAGTGGGAGGAGCCAGTGCACACCAGTAGTCTAAAAGCTTTCTTTATAGTTGTGCCCAGTCTCCTGCGGAGCCGCTAATCCCCATGGTCCTTACGGAGTCCCCAGCATCCACTTAGGACGTTAGAGAAAATTGAAAATATATGGTGTGTTTCTTTCCTCAAATGACTGGGAAATGTTTTTCAATAACATAAACAAAGAAAAACCTCTCCTTTTTGGAGAGCTACGTTGTTTGTTTCTTCAGAAATCTGATTCCACCCAAATTTGTGGACCAGAACCAAACCAAAACCCAGTCTGGATCCCCCGTGGAGATCTGCTCCAAACCGACCCCGGTTCAAATCTTCCCATGGGTTCGGAATTCAAATCCAAATTTTGGGGGTTTGTATTGCAAACATGAACCAAAATCCGAACCAAAACACTTGAGGATGGTTTTGCCAAGCCCAAAATCAAAACAGAAGGAAGAACCAAAGCACGGGGTCCGCACTCATCTCTACTTTTTAGTTGTCTTTTATTGAGCTTTTTGTTTAGTTATACTCTACTTTATGTCAGGAGTTAACACCATGAGCAAACTGCTTCTAGATTTACAGTATATACTTAAAATGAAAGCAAAGAAAAGGGTTTGTTAATTAACTGTGTAGTAGCTAGATACTGTATAAAGATATATATATATCATTTGCTTGTTTTATATCATTACTAGGATTATTTGATGTTATAGCCTCATATTGACCGAAGTAAGGGTTTCCTCCCCCTGATCAATGTGCTTTGCTATTTCTCTTGACTGGATGCCAATATCTCTTTAACTTTAGATTAATGGTGTTCATTACATTAAATACTGCTAAGAAATAGCCTCATAAGAGAGAAGGTCAGACATACAGTACACAAGAGAGAAGAGATTCAGTCAGAAAGATTCAATATGAAATGTTGCTTGAATGTCCAATATTTAGTAAAGGGAAACAGCTTTGGTTACCAATTTAAAATGAATAAAGATTACTCTTTATGTACTGTATGTTTGATAAATGTAAAAAAACCCGTGCACTGATAGATTGTAAAAGCTGCTGCACTCTTCTTCCCTGTCCTCCACTGCCCCCCTTCCTCACCCTCTTTTCCTGGTTTCCTGCCTTCTGCCGTAGTGCAGTGGCGTCACATGTGAGTTGCGGGGGGTGCGTCGCGCACCTGGGTGTCACCCTCGGAAGGGGTGACACCAAAGTACCGGCTCTTCAGCAGTGACAGGAGCCAGCACATAAAGAGCCAGTACTGCACTCAGCCCAGTCTCTGGGGGAAGTCAGAATCTCCGGGGATGCTGGACACGCCTTCCCCGGAGTGAATAAATGGATACCCCACTGAGACCACACACCCCTTTTTGTTAAGCCACACTCCTTTTCAGGCGGCCATGCCAGAGGCGCGGGAGTAGTAGTGCAGAGTGTGCACCGGATGTCATCACACCTAGTGACGCCCCTGCCGCAGTGTACAAACATGCAGCTACTGAATCAGGCCCAAAGTCCACAAGGTAGCATTCCACGTTATTAGTAATTTATTACCAGTTATTTATATATAGCGCACACATATTCCACAGCGCTTTACAGAGAATATTTGGCCATTCACATCAGTCCCTGCCCCAGTGGAGCTTACAATCTATGGGGCAGATGTATTAACCTGGAGAAGGCATAAGGAAGTGATAAACCAGTTATAAGTGCAAGGTGATAAACGCACCAGTCAATCAGCTCATAACTGTCAATTTGCATATTGGAGCTGACTGGCTGGTGCGTTTATCACCTTGCACTTATCACTAGTTTATCACTTCCTTATGACTTCTCCAGGTGAATACATATGCCCCTATATTCCCTACCACATGTACTGTACACAAACACACATTTACGCTAGGGTTAATTTTTGTTGGGATCCAATTAACCTACCAGTATATTTTTGGATTGTGGAGGAAACCGGAGTACCCGGAGGAAACCCACGCAAGCATGGGGAGAATATACAAACTCCACGCATTTAGGGCCATGGTGGGAATCGAACCCATGACCTCAGTGCTGTGATGCAGTAATGCTAACCATTACACCATCCGTACATGGATTCACAACTGCTGAGTACTCATCTAGCAGGTACTGTATCTGTAAACAAGTTCTGTATTGGATTTCAAATCTACTGAAGGACAGCATATGACAAGAGCCTGTGGTTTCCTACACAATTTATAATGAATAGGCTGCAGAGGTTTAATATTAAGTGAATAGTTGGTTAGTTTTACAAACAGTACTGTATGTGTTTGTATATGCAAGTCTATTCACTGAGAAGAAGGGTATGCCAATTCAATAATACATTCAATTGCATTCCCTCATGGTTTGTAACTAATGAGTCCTAGATGGTTTACATTAATCTCAATGAGGAGAGGAAATGACAAGTGGTAATAGACCTACGGTGTCCGATTAACTATTTATATGCCACAAAGCACCAAGCCTCCAGGCACAAGATAGAATGTGCTGTGATTTTATGATACAAGAGTAAAACAATAAATGGTGCTGAAAAAATCTTGGAACCATCTATGAGTGACATCACATTGATTGTTAAGGAATTATTTGATAGGAACTGTTCATTAGTTGCAAAACATATTCAAACTAATTTAAAGCAGTTAAATGGGTAGACTGTGTATCCGTGCTGGGCCCTATCCTTTTCAATCTTTTATTTATTAATGATTTGTCAATTCCTGCAGATAATCTCACAGGACACAGCCTCCTGGCTAGTCTTACTAGGTGACAGCTGATATAAGAAAGATAGATACAGGCCAAAGTCACAGCAGGCAGCTCAAGTTTAACGACAAAGTGCAATGCAAAGTCAGGAGCAGAGAGCGAAATGGAATAACAGGCACTGAGGTCACAACACAGCCCCCCCAAAAAATACACAGTAATTCAGCAGCAAATGTAGGATCATGTAATTAAGGTACAGAGGCCCTCATTCAGTATGCGACGAAGATTATAAAAACTCACAAACGATCGTTTTGTAGTAATCTGCGCATGTGTAGCGGGCACAAAGTGCGTGCATGACCCCTCACAGTGCGATTGCATCCCGGAAGGATTCGATCACACTATGACAGCAGCAGCCATCGGAGGGGCATCGATGCGGCATTGCGGGGGCTTGGTCCGGACAACGCAGGCATGTCCGAACCATTTAGGGGTGACCTCATGATGTCACACACGACTGCTGCAACGACAAAAATGCTGGCACTGCGTCTGAGCAGGAGGTTTTCCTTCATTTCTGATTCTGCGATGCGATCACAATTGATTTGCAATTGCATCGTACAACAGACAGAGGTGGATTTAGATCTCATGGGGCCCTAAGCAAGACACCAATTTGGGGCCCCCCTTTCTCAAACTATCCATAGTCCATCCAAGTACGGACCTAATTCATGACTGCACGCTGTGGCCGGCGTTCACGTAAGTAATCAATTATCGGCAGACTGAGCATGTGCAGTAATCACACTACGCATGTGTCAAGGGGCCTTTGTGATCTCGCTCACAGTGAAGGGTGTGTGTGTGTGTGTGTGTGTGTGTGTGTGTCAATCTCCACAGTTATTGCTATGTAGCAATACAATGCAACTGTAAAGCCCCCCCCCCCCCCCCCCCCCCCGAGTCAGTGTATGTGTATTCCACTCTGCAGAATTTTAATTTTTTTTTCAAAATGTTTTCCTCAGTTCTCAATTAATTTGAAGTACCTTTAATAATTAAAGTGCAGAGACTTGGTAATGTAATAAAAACGGTCATGAATGCTTATTCCTGTGAATTGTTAATCAAGGCACAGACAAGTTTACAAACATACCCATCACCCCAGTCACACACGGTGCAATAATCTCATTCTATAGTAGATATTAGCAGCTAAGTCTGCTTACAAGTATCTGTCAGTAGGCTAAAACATGAAGCTGCTAAATGTTGATGAGGCTTACTTGACGTAGAGGATGACAGGGAGAGCCACTGAGTGACAGGGAGAGGGTGACAGGAGAGAGAGGGTGATGGGGAGATAGTGACGCAGAGGAAAGGTAGAGGGTGAGGCAGTGGGTGACAGGGAGGGAGTGGGAGACGGATAGGCAGAGGATGACAGTGGGTGACAGTGAGAGGCAGCAGGTGATGCTATGGAATGGGTGACGGGGAGACGGTGATGCAGGGGATAGAGGGTGAGGCAGTGGGTGAATCACCCAGGCATCTCTAGGTAAGGGGCCAGTAAGTTTGTTTGGACCAGGCTAACCATAAGTAGTATTTTTTGTTGTTGTTGTTGTTACTTCTGAGTAGAGCTTGGCTAATATAGACAATGAATGGTAAAGAATATTTCCCATCTAAATTTTGCAAGGAGCCTTGCTGTAAGTCGCATGTTTTGTGCTAAACTGCATGCAATTTAGGAACTATAAACTACCACACATCAACAGCGAACAAAGTTTTCCCGATTCAAACCACAGGAACTAAATCCTGTGGTCTGAAAGTGAAAAACCACCACTGATACGTGGCTGATTGCAAACCTCTTTTATTTCACAATAGAGGCAAAAGCCCAAAGTTGGTTGCATTTTTCATTAGAAACTCAGAATGATCTATAAACGTGAGCTCTTCTGGTGGGAAAAGGAGGAGAAAAGCAGACCAGAGACAATTTTTGACTTATTCCATTTTTTAACTTAATCTCCCGAAACCCAGATATATTGCATATCATCAATAGTTGTTGGAAGGTCACTAGATGGCACCTCATCCTTTATTGCCCTAATGTATCAACCAAAGCTTCCATTCCATTACGCGGATGGGGTTCAGAAATGGAAAGTATATTGAACACAGTTGTAGTGCCCTGTGTAAGACATATGTGTGAAAAGAACTATTAAGCTGAATGAGTTCATTGTTTTCCCACAAAATCAGAGGTGGCCTGGCCTTGTCCAGCTAATAATGATTGAAGGCTGCTTTAGCCTATTGACTGTCGAAATATCCCTATTATGGCAAGTTGGTGTTGGAATATGTAGAATGGACATTTTCTCTCCTTCAATATGAATCAGACATACAGAAGCTGGAGCAACACTAGGGCCTGAACCAACAGGAGCACATGAAGTGTATTAATGTGGAAAGACAGACATACTGTAGCAAAAAGGGAATACTCTGCTCCAATTTATACTGACATATTCTACTAGCTGGAAGACGGCATCAACATAGAGACTGGTAACAGAATGTCAGCCTGGTGCTTGGCCTGGACAAGCTGTCATGGAACATATCTGAGATAGAGCAACTACACATCTAGCAACTGATGCTGACTAAACAAAGTATAATATGATTACTGGTCCTCACCAGAGACCCCTGCAACTGAATGATAAACTTTGCTGCAAAGAACACAGGTCACGGCTGATAGACAGAATAAATGTGGATACAGACTGAGTTCATGGTAGGCAGCTCAGATTCAAAATCCAATCAATTTAATGCAAGCTCAGGCAGCACAGATGAATAAAAATATAAAATATTAAAGAAGAGGATAAGAGTCTCAAGCAATCAGACCTATACAAGCAACCATATACTGTAAGTACAGTACACAGGCAAGTGTGGAAATTGTTTCTTAGGCAGAGTTACTTAAATAAACTGTATGATGTCATGTGCATGTACAGCTATGCACTCAAACACACATATTCATAAATGGCTAGAGACTGAGTAGTAGTGAATCTTTTCAGATGCATGGACAGGTAAGTGACAGATAGACCGTTAGAAATGACAGAATAGTGCAAAGTCCATGGTCAGCAGAAAGACATTGTTAGTGAGGGCTAGTGCCATGCTGCATTCATCACATCAGGAAATGTGTATGCACATGCTGATGCCGGCCTCCCCACCGGGTCCTGCCGCCCGCAAAGTTGCTGGGTACACACATCAAACACACAACAGCCACCACCTCAAGACATGTGAAGCCCCAGAAGGCCAGGCGCAGGAGTTAGCGTGCTAAGGCTCAAACCTTAAATTATGCTCAAGGTGTTCGGGGATTCTGATGTTGCCTTCCTCTCTGAGCAGGAAGTGCAGACTTGTGTGCAGCAATGCAGCAGAGAACAAGAGGAGGCTTTTGGAGTAACTTGCCAAAGTAAGAAATGAAGTTGAGTGAAATAGAAGAGTAGGTGTTCCTCGCCAGAAACCTTGGTGGCCTTGCTAAATTTTGCTATGGGTGTCCAAGTTTCCCTGTATGCCCCTGTCCCCCAGTTTTATTTGTTAAGAAATTAATACTTGGTTAATTCTCTGTTTTGTGGGAAAAGTACATTTCAGAACATTGCTGATGTCCATCTCCTTGATATAAATGGAGATATAACCAAGAGATAAATTATACATCTATTTTCTCAACATATGTGATCATTAATGGTATGCATGTATTTCTGAATGGTAAAAAGTATGAGTTTGGCCAAAACTTGTACATCCCTTTTCATCGTCTTTATTACTAAACCCCATTGGATAAAGAAAAAAGCATAGTAAGGTGAAATATAAGATTTGTGATCAATAATTCTCACAGTGGTCATATGTGTGTGTGCTCCTTCCATGACATAAAATACCTGACATTTCTTTGGGCAGCTGTCAGATTCTGCATCCAAAAACAAGTGCTGTGGGAATGTCACTGCTCTGTTCAGCAAAACGAAAGAGGCCCTTCATGTGCGTTTTTGATCAGGTTTCACTTTCTCAGGCATCACCCAAAGGGATAGCTTCAGAGACATTTCCTCTGCACACGTTCAGCATTCACAGAGGAATAGGGACATTCTGCCAATTCATCAACAAATAGGAGAAACCTGACAGCTATAAATGCCTCTGGAGAAGGCTACAAATTGATAATTGATATTTATGACACAACAAATTATTTTTCAAATATATTAACAGTACATGCAGTTACTAAATGATCAACTAACCCTTGTGAACATATAAAACTTGCAGTGAAACCTCACAGAAACACCCAAGAATAGCCTATAACGGAGAGCATGTTTTATCAAGAGAGAAGAGCATGTAGGGCAAAGCCAGTATCTTACATATACAGACTAGAACTTCTGCTCCCACACAGCAAAATCATTCTTCCCATTGAGACCAATTGAGATGTCTCTCCAACAGGCCTGTTATATATACATGTAGACTATGAGGTTCAGTACGGAAAGCCGGAAGCCGGGATCCCGACAATTGAAATACCGCCGTTGGGATCCCAATTGCGAAAAAGCCAAAACGGGTGAGTAAGGGGGTGCTATACCCTCTCCCCTATCTCCTATCCCTTACCCTCCTTACCCGCTTAACCTCCCCGTTAGTGCCTAACCTTACCATCCCCCCTAAGTGACTAAACCTAACCTCCCATCCCCGCTGCCTAAACCTATCCCTCCCAGCCCGCAGCCTAACCCACGAAGGGGGGGTGCCTAACACTAAACTCCCCCTCCCTTCCCTCTAACCCTCCCGGGGCGCAGCCTATCCCTAACCCTCCTCCCACAGCTTAAACCTAACCTCCCTCCAACACCCCCCTCCCCCCACATCCCCACCCCCCCTTCCCCGCACTTCCCCCTGTGGCTTACCTCTTCACTAGCGCGGTGTCAGGACATTCGGCATCCCAGCTGTCAGGATTCCAACACCGGTATGTCTGCCTATTTGGAATACCGGTGTCGGCATTTCGAATAGTGTCAGGATTCCGGCATCGGTAATCTGCCTGCTGGGATCCTGACTGCATCCCAAGAAATATGCTACAATATGAATAGTGGTAGCATAGGGGACCAGTGTGCGCATGTGGTCTGCCTCTCCAGCCTCCATGTACTGTGGAGTCTGATTGGCTAAGAAAGCTGATTGTCACTTCACCCACCCATAAGGAAACTATTGTCTCAAGCTACTCCCCAGGTCTGTGACTCACATACATGAAATAATGCATGCTACAGTACATATACATGTTAATTCATTTTGTCACCCCTTAAATAACCTTGTTTCTTCAGTCACCGTGCTGCCAGTCAGTCTGCTCACAATTCCAAGCCCTTTCATTAATATCCAGGTTACCATATAAACAACACTGAAAAAGTACTGTTTTAAGAAAAAATCCATAAACATATAATTATTTAAGATTTCCTTTCTTTGTCAAAACAGACAACTATCTGTAGCAATAATAGCCTACTGAAGTAATATACAGTATATGTTCTCATTATTGTATTTGGTGACCAGAAGTCTCTCTATGTTATATCAATCACCAGGCACTCAGCATCTCTCAAAAGTTATGTCCCTTATTGCTCTTTGCCTTAGACACCCCTCCCTATAAAGCAGGCAGTGGTGAGGTGAGCGGGGAGGGGGTGAATTTAGTTTTGTATAATGAATGCTTAAGGAGCTCTGGGTGGGAGCTAAGCATAACACAAACTGTGGTGGTGGGGAAGCAGGACGTTATACAAGTGGGGGAGGCACACTCCCTCTGGAGCAGAGAGTGTTTCTTTTGAGCCCATAAAGTTCTTGTTACGCCCATGATATGAAATGCATAAAAATGTACAAAACATATGAATATTTATACTGTAATACTGTCTAACTAGAAGCTTAATGAAGATGGGAACACAATAACTAAATATGTGAGGATCACCTGGTGTTCATAATAGTATAATGAGTTTATTAGAATTGATGGAAAAAATACAGATCTAATAAAACTATGAGATCTTAAGGGTAATTTGCCTCATAGAAAGACCTCCTTTACCTTGTGAGTGCATTGTCTGTGGATGAGGAGCTGGCATGCACACCCCTCCAGGGTTTAGTGAGGTTGCCAGTGACAATCACTTGGAATGCTTGGGTAGTTGTGTTTTGTCCATTTGACTCTTGGCTAGAGCAGTCACACCAATTCTAGCGTACACTGGGGCCTTTTAGTGTGGTTACAATGTAACACATAGAATACAGTAATCTACCAAGGGAACTTTCAAAATGCCCAATAATGATCTGTAAGATTTTGATTGATTTATTATTGGTCATGTCTCTTGTTCTTAGCTATGCAAATTGTAAAACATCACCAGCAATATCATAGCATTTGTGGCTACTGTTAGTGAGCTGATCTGTGGTCACCTGTGAATTCTGTATGGGCAGAAGGAAGGAAATTGATTTTTACCCCATGAGATTTAGGTCCCATATAAAATGAACCTACAATAAATATACAAATAACAATAAAGTGATATTACCTGGTGATAATTGCTAGGTGTGGAGGGCTCATGCAGGCCCCCATGAAGAGTACCACATTCTCATGCCGCGTCTGTCGGTAAGCCATCACCTCCCTTTTAAATGCTTTTAATTGGTCCTCATTATCCCGCTCAATGTCAATGAGTCTAATTGCCACTTCTCCATGCCAACGTCCATGGTACACTAAACCAAATCGTCCTTTGCCAATCATCTCCCCAATTTCCAGCTGTTCAAATGGGATGTCCCACTCTTGCAAGAAGATGCTGGTTTGACTGGCTTTGCGGGGGAAGTTCCTGGCTGACAGCAGCAAATGGTTCATCTCCTCAAAGTCATCCTCAGACTCCTCTGCTTTCTCATTACTTTCTTCATTCTGGTGAGAAAATGTTAAAGTATTAAACCATGAGGGGAACTAACACTGTAAAATAAATGGTGAATGTCAGTGTTTCCAAATCAAGTCCTCAGTGAACCCTAACAATGCATTCTTTTCAATCTCCTTGCTGGAGCACAGGTGTATTCTGACTGATGCATTTTAAAAGATCCACAGGAGGTACTAATTATTTCACTTGTGAGCTGGTGTTATTTTGCTTGAGACCTGGAAGACATGCACTATTAGTATTCCGTGAGTACTGGATTATTTATTTACACACACTCACACTGATGCATGTGCAGGACGACTGCCAAGCATGTGCAGTACGGGTCCAAATCCAGAAGCAAAGTGATAGTGTCACTGTGCTTCCAGCCATTTTCCTGGGCAGGATGCTTTTGCAAATCTATGACCTGGTGCCACCAGCAATGATACATGCAAGCAATCATTTACATTACTGCATTGCAAATTGCGTTTAGTTACTGTACTTAAGGTATAATTTATATGTGATACTTACTCCCTTAAAGTGATTAAGTAATTAAAGTGGTAATACTTAACTAACTTTTCAGTCATATTATAGGGAAAGTTCTCTATACCTGAATAGGCAGAAGTTGACTGAGAAGGTTAATGGGTTTGAATACTTGCTCTGCAGAAATGCACAGTGTTGATTGGGGGATTTAGAAATAGCGGCAGAAAATGATGTCACAGCAACTCAAATGATAGCAGTCTCAGATTCTTCATTTCTGTGTTAGCACTCATTAGAATACTATTAACGATGTAGAAGGGGCTTCAGCTGTCTCTGGTTACATGCAATCACATTCTCACCACCCAGTTCCCATCCCCATGTGTTTAGAGTTCTGTACGAGACAATAAAATGTGGTGAATTAGTCCCATATGGATAGTGAAAATTTGAGGGCGGGAATTGTGTTGGTGATGGCCTACAGTATGTTTGGGGAGGGACCATATCAGGGAGAGTGATTGAGTTTTATTAGAATAAATCATAGATGTGTATTTCATCAGGCTAATTCTTTCTCTTACATCTATTTTAACAAAAAGAAAGTTGTCAATATCCATGTGATGTCTAAAAGCAAGAAGCAAGGATAACCTAATTTCTAAAAGAACAGTAGAGTGACATGACCAGGCCACAAGGGCGGACTTGATGGACATTAGTTTGTAGTGTGGTCAACTAAAAACATGTTGATTTAAGAGTAGAACCTAGTCATCTTAGAATAGTGAATAATAAATGTGAGAGGTTGGTTACAAGACTCTCCAAGAGTCATACAAATGATAGGATTTCAAAAGACTTAAATGCTTTCTGCAGAGAGCCTTAAGGGGCCAGTTCTACCAATTGAGTAGTTTAACACTTTGTTGAAAATGTAACTCATGAAAATACCACTTGAATGAGTCAGAACAAATCAAGAGCTTTAGCCAAGAAAGCACCCTGGCCCCATTGTGCACGTATAGATTAGCTATGGCTACAAGACAATACTGAAAACCATCTCCAGGGTAGGCGGCGAAGGGCCAGTCCCTCTCTCTATGGCTTCTCTATGGGAATTGGGAGGTTGGCTGTGCCGCACATAAGATGCAACCTCTTGATCTAGACCACAGGTTCTCAAACTCGGTCCTCAGGACCCCACACGGTGCATGTTTTGCAGGTCTCCTCACAGAATCACAAGTGAAATAATTAGCTCCACCTGTGGACCTTTTAAAATGTGTCTGTGAGTAATTAATACACCTGTGCACTTGCTGGGTTACCTGCAAAACATGCACTGTGTGGGGTCCTGAGGACCGAGTTTGAGAACCCCTGATCTAGACCATTGTAGGCGCTTATTAGCCATTTAGTGACTAACACTCCTGCATTGGTACTGCATACACACCTACACAATCGTCAGCCATTCACTCGATAATGGGAGAATGGGCGATGATTGTGTACTTTAGGTGTGTGTCCAACTTAAGACAATCATCAAAAACCGTTGGGTTCTGGAATCTAGGGTAATTAATACATTTGTGACCCCTAAGGTATCAACTTTGCCACCCCAATGCGACCAGTATAATTGCATAGGTCCATGTATTATTATTTTTTTCAAACACTTTACATTGGGGACTCTTTTAGTACATTGCTCAGAGAGCACCTACAATTCTCCACAGGGTTGTGCTATTGCCATGACTGTGCAAGAACAGGCAGTAAGGTGTATAGACAATAATGTGCAATAAATCAATAACAATCACTTTACTGCCAACCTCATTGGCGAGATAGGCTCCTATAAGAGTCACCATCTTGGTAAGGGTTTTATAAAAGGGAACAAAAAATAATTTGCTATTGCCTCAATATGTGATAATTTTTCATGTTATGCTTTATAGGTATAATATACTAACAATCAGAGTCGGATTGGGGCCTGAGGGGCCCACCGGGGGGATTCTGTTGTATGGGCCCATGCTTAAGGGTGTGGCCAAGCTCCAGTGGGAGCGTGGCCAGCCACCACAGAGGTTTGGATAACCATTACAGAGTACATGTTCTGTGCCCCTTTGTAAATGTATAATAAACCAAATTCTTGTGAAGTATAATGTAATATATGCATAATGCATAATTCAAATGCACTAGGATAGAGTTTGGAACCTAATCCCTAGAGGAGGAGGGTGGCCCACAGACAATGGGGCCCACCAGTGGTTCCCCTTGTTCCCCTGTGGGCCAGTCCGACCCTGTTAACAATTACAGTACTTCAATCTCTTCTAGTGAGGATTCCCCATTGACCTCAGACAGTAGGAATAAACTATTAAAATAAAATTAACAGTGTATTTGTCGACTACAGTTTATTTCAGGACTAAAATTATACTCAAATTTAGACTAAAATAAAAACAGAGATCCACTGACTTAACCTTAACTAAAACAAAGCAAAAAAAGTGTCTAAGACTAAAACTAAATTTAAAATCCTCGTCAAAATTTGCACTGGAAGTTTTACATTTTAAAAGAATATTTGTGTTCTAGATATTTTCAAAAATTTCAATATTACCTGCTATGAAGGAAAAAGTATTGTGTATTGTACTTATTTGTTCTAAGAAACTTAAAGCACCAATTTGTACATGATATACTGTATAGGAGTCCTATGGTAAGTCGGACTCAGTATGTAAACATATTCTCAGTCTACTTAGCCTAGATTACTAAACACATACACCAGGGGTGGGGAACGTCCAGTCCACGGGCCGTATAAGGCCAGCACAGCCTCTTCACCCGGCCCGCGGCTCACCTAACCCAGGAGGGAGATGCCGGGTGCCTACTGAGATTGTGCTACCAGCGGGCGCCTGGCTCCTTCCCCTCAGTGGCAGCCGGAGGCAGGAGCTCACTCCTGAGCTCCTGCTTCTGGTTCAGGCAGTGTGCGACTGTGAGGTATGGGAGAGATATCATGATGTCTCTCCCATAGTTCCAAGGAGCGGGCCGCCAGATGGAGGGCAGCATGGTCCGGAAGCAGAAGCGGGGCTGGTGAGCATTGTGGTTTTTTTTTGTTTGTTTTTTATGTGTGTGTGCAGGCTGCGCTACCAGGGTGTACAACTACTGGGGGCACATCTTCTGGGGGTACATCTTCTGGGGGCACATCTACTGGTGGCACATCTACTGGGGGTACAACTACAGGGGGCATATCTACTGGGGGCACATCTTCTGAGGGCATAGCTACTGGGGGCACATCTACTAGGGGCACAACTACAGGGGGCACATCTACTGTGGGCACATTTACTGTGGGCATAACTACAGGGGACATATCTACTGGGGGCATAACTACTGGGGGCATATCTACTGGGGGCATATCTATTGAGGCATAACTACTGGGGGCATAACTACTGACTGGGGACACATGTACTGGGGCATATCTACTGGGGGCATATCTACTGGGGCATATCTACTAGGGCATAACTACTGGGGGCATAACTACTGGGGCAGGTTAATTTTTAAGTTGATAATTTTTGTATGGCCCACGAAGGATTTTATAAATATCAAAATGGCCCTTGGTAGAAAAAAGGTTCCCTACCCCTGACATACATGGTCAAGTAACCATAGTAGCTGACGTTTACCTCTCATATCAATGGCACATGGTGCTCTAAAGTTTTCACCTCAGTTATTCGCAATGCTGCCATTTGTCCAGTCAACGATACACCTTCATCACAGCAGCATGCGAACAGTTCACAAACTGCGCAGTCTCAGAAATACTGCCACACTTGGCCCAAAAGCAGATAATTATTATACCTTTTTGCAACTTGGATTAAATCGCTCCTTTTACCCATGATAGCAACGAGTGATATGTGTGTAGGCGGCCTATCACACACCACATATACCCATGAAGCCAGTCATGACATACATCATGGGCTACACGCTGCCGACGTCAAATGTAGGAGGTGGTCATAATAATTTGACTTAACAGTGTAGTTATACTGTAGGTATGCAAACTTCTCAAGGGAATTTAAGGGAAATGCTCTTCAGAAAAATCCATTAGAGTATCATTAATCTGCAGAAGTTTTGACTGAAACATTGACTAAAATTATACTAAAATGAAAACTGATTAAAACGAAGAAAAGAAAAAGACTAAAATGTGGCTTTAATCCAACTTAAATTTTAAATAAGCGACTAAACTAAATTGAAAATTCTTGTCAAAATTCACACTGATTGTAAAAGTCGCTGTTTTCTTTTGGTTTTGGAGGATAAAAGGCTCATCATATCATGATTTATTTTTAAACCTGTGGCTGTCTATATGGACCGAACAGGACCCTCGCCATATGAGCCCCTGAGGAGCACCTTAGGTGTGGAATCATTTGGTGAACTAGGTTTTTATGTTGGAAGGTTTCTCATTTTTTATTTTTTATTCCGTGTCTAAGTTTTTTTTATTTTATTAATTTTTCCATTGTGCACTACTAGTACCAGTGAGCCCCAGATGACAGGCCATTTAAAGGTGATTTGGGCAAGCTTGAAGCACGGATCTTGCACCAGGAGATAACAGGCATATATGCTGCTGCTTCCACCTCTGCTGTACAATGTAATTAGTGTTAACATGCTCTTACTGTTCTGAGGCTATGCTAAGTCTATCTATCACCTCACTCATTCCACCTCTCTATGGGGGTCATTCCGACCCGATCGCTCGCTGCAGTTTGTCGCAGCGCAGCGATCGGGTCAGAACTGTGCATGCGCCGGTGCCGCAGTGCGCCGGCGCATGGCAGTCGTCGTTGCCTAGCGATCGCCACTGAGGCAGAGTCGGTCGCTGGGCAGGAGGGGGCTGGACGCGGTGTTAAGCTGCCGTTTAGGGGAGGCGGTCCGGCCAATGCAGGCATGGCCGGACCGTTGGGAGGGCGGGCCGTGGCGGCTGCATGACATCTCACGCAGCCGCTGCGGCCAGCAGCAGCGACGAACAACTCCAGGCCAGCCGCAGGAGCTGCGCTGGCCGGGAGTTACTCCAGAAATACAAAAGCATTGCCGCTGTGCGATGCTTATGTATTTGTGTGTGTGTGGGGGGGGGGGGGGCGGACTGACATGCGGGACGAACTAGCCCTGTGCTGGGCGTCCCCCCGCATGTCAGGGAAGATGATCGTAGCTGTGCTAAATTTAGCACAGCTACGATCAATTCGGAATGACCCCCTATGTGCAACACGCATATACATCTCAATCTGCATACAGACCAAGATGCTCTTTATCTCACTGCACATGTGCAGTACAGAAAGAGCATTCTACACTTCCTGAACATGAATTCCATAATGCACATCATAATAACGAATGTCAAAAAGATTCACTAACCATAAATGGGAAATAACTCATCACTGCACCTGCAGCATATTTTTTCTTTAAATAAATATCCAATCTATGGCGCCCCTGGTGGCTGTGCTGTTGTGGATTGTCCAAAGTCTGCTAAAGCTAAATAGTAATGTACAGCTCAGTCCAAAGAGAGTACTGAATGTTATTCATGAAATAATATTATGCCACAAAAATTGATAGACAAGGAATATAACATGAAGTCTTGCTGCACGTCAATAAATTATATAGGTTGACTATATTACCTCAGATGTTGGTTCCACTTCAATTTGAAGTACTGGATTTCCTTCATTACTGGAACAAATAATAAAAAAATAATAAGTTATAGAGACTGATAGCTGGCTGATCTCATAAGAACAGGGACATTCAAATAAGAGAACATGCGACTGTCTAAAAAAATTCTTGCATTTACTAAACAGATTGACATAACCAGGCAGAGATTGGCAAGTGTGAAGATGTATGTATCATGCTGAAAACATTGATGCAGCTAACAAATAAGTACTTCAGTTAAGATAAATACTTCACCATAAATGTTTTATCTCCTGTGAACTACTGCTTTCATTACATCTTACCTTGGCTCCTTCAAAATTACTTTTTCAAGGACCTGTTCTGTACTCAAGGCCATTTCTTGGCCAGTCAGTATTTACCTGTAATTAATGTCAGGCATTGGGCCCACCAGTGATCTCCAACTTCTCTATTCTATTTTTGTCTTAAAGTTGGTGGCGGTACAGGGAATGTCCTCCAGTATATAATGCGTGAACTCTTCATTTACAGCCTGATTGAAAGCTGCATGCTCACATTGTAATTATGGATGAAATGCTTATATTTGCTGGTAGTCAGAGTTGCACATATCTATTTAACTCCTAGACTAGCTGCTCTTCCTTCTGTGTGATCCAGAATGCACAGTAAACCGGTGTAGAAGGATGAGTGGGGCCAATAAGAAAATATTTATATATGGCCAGCTTCATAGCATCCACAAGCAAATGCCACATCCACCTTCACAAGTGACTGATAAAACATTAGCTAGCACAATAAAGGTGGAACCAGAACTTCCTATGCAGCTGATCCAACAAGATAACACAGTAGAAGAGAACACAACAGAGGAGAAGACTAGTCCCCACATGGAACTGACCCAGTGTGACCTTAGTAGAGGTAAAGCCAAGCCACACAATTTCCTAACTGAATAAGAGCTGATACATATACTTTGTCCACCCTGCACTGTGAGTACAGGTTGAGTATCCCATATCCAAATATTCCGAAATACGGAATATTCCGAAATAAGGAATTTTTTGAGTGAGATAGTGAAACTTTTGTTTTCTGATGGCTCAATGTACACAAACTTTGTTTAATACACAAAGTTATTAAAAAATATTGTATTAAATGACCTTCAGGCTGTGTGTATAAGGTGTATATGAAACATAAATGAATTGTGTGAATGTACACACACTTTGTTTAATGCACAAAGTTATTAAAACTATTGGCTAACATCACCTTCAGGCTGTGTGTATAAGGTGTATATGAAACATAAATGCATTCTGTCCTTAGAATTGAGTCCCATCGCCATGATATCTCATTATGGTATGCAATTATTCCAAAATAGGGAAAAATCCGATATCCAAAATACTTCTGGTCCCAAGCATTTTGAATAAGGGATACTCAACCTGTATATGAAGGGTAAACTTGCTAAACATTCGTGACCTAACACAATAGGGGAGCAGTCTGTCACTCACATGTAACGGATCCAACACAATTGAAGGGATGCTTTGCATCCACATATACTGTAACTAACCTCATATGGATCAAATTTAACAGAAGATAAGCTAAGCGTAGATATGCAACTATGTGCGACTATATATATACTCTCCTGAGGTCCCTGTTTATAGTACCTGCTCTGCTAAGGCTGACTTTATATAAATGACATTTCTAATTTTGGATACAAATATTTAGATTGTAATACTAGCTGCAGACATCTGGTGACCTCAGCCGTGCTTATAACTGTACATAGTTCCTGGAATAACATTATTTTAACAGAGAACAAAAACTCCTACTAGGGATGGTCATCAGTGGGTAATTAATCGATGGTACCATTGATGGATAACATTGATGGTGTAAAACCAATGGTCACCCCTGCATTACTGTAAAATGAACTGCCTGCCAAACAGAGCCAGGGTTCGTGGTTTCGTGCTCTGACACTTTGATAAAAAAAAAGAAATTGGTAGCACTTAACCATCAATGGCGGGAAACCATCTGGTTCTCCCCCATCGACTGTAAAAGTATTTGACATTGGCCATATACCATCGATGATTTTGAAACACTGATGGTCGATGGGAATCCCTAACTCCTACTGTACATCATGCCACCACCCCACCTCATGAAAAGACAGCTTTCCTTGATGAAAAACAGGTACATAATGAACTGGATACAGACACATATACTGTAGCCAAGTGTTGAGATGCAATTAATTTACCGGCTGTCGGGATCCTGGCGGTCAGGAAACGGATGCCGGAATCCCGTCAGCCAGTGAAATGCTACCGGTCGGAATTCCGACCACAGCCCCGAGTTCCTACTCAGGTGGTGGTCCACGCTACCACCTGAGGGGGAATATAATAGTGTGGCTAGTGAAGCTCGCCAACAGGCCCAAAGCGTGGCAGGCACAGTGAGCGGGATTCCAGATGTCGAGATTCTCCTGACCGCTGGTATTACATACTGGACCCGTCCAGTTAGTGTGACAAAAAATACTCTTAATCTATTGGAAACGTTCTTTTCTCTGACGTCCTAGTGGATGCTGGGACTCCGTAAGGACCATGGGGAATAGCGGCTCCGCAGGAGACAGGGCACAAAATAAAAGCTTAAGGATCAGGTGGTGTGCACTGGCTCCTCCCCCTATGACCCTCCTCCAAGCCTCAGTTAGATTTTTGTGCCCGGCCGAGAAGGGTGCAATCTAGGTGGCTCTCCTGAGCTGCTTAGAATAAAAGTTTAGTTAGGTTTTTTTTATTTTCAGTGAGTCCTGCTGGCAACAGGCTCACTGCATCGTGGGACTAAGGGGAGAAGAAACGGACTCACCTGAGTGCAGAGTGGATCGGGTTTCTTAGGCTACTGGACATTAGCTCCAGAGGGACGATCACAGGTTCAGCCTGGATGGGTCACCGGAGCCGCGCCGCCGTCCCCCTTACAGAGCCAGAAGAGACGAAGAGGTCCGGTGAAATCGGCGGCAGAAGACATCCTGTCTTCAGACTAAGGTAGCGCACAGCACCGCAGCTGTGCGCCATTGCTCTCAGCACACTTCACACTCCGGTCACTGAGGGTGCAGGGCGCTGGGGGGGAGCGCCCTGAGACGCAATATAACAGTATATAACTTAGGTGGCAAAAAGAATACATCACATATAGCTCCTGGGCTATATGGATGTATTTTAACCCCTGCCATTTTTACACAAAAAAGCGGGAGATAAGGACGTCGTGAAGGGGCGGAGCCTATCTCCTCAGCACACAAGCGCCATTTTCCCTCACAGCTCCGCTGGAAGGACGGCTCCCTGACTCTCCCCTGCAGTCCTGCTTCAGAATCAGGGTAAAAAAGAGAAGGGGGGGCATTTTTGGCAGCAAATAACGATAATAACAGCAGCTATAAGGGAATAACACTTATATAAGGTTATCCCTGTATATATATATAGCGCTGGGTGTGTGCTGGCAGACTCTCCCTCTGTCTCTCCAAAGGGCTAAGTGGGGTCCTGTCCTCTATCAGAGCATTCCCGGTGTGTGTGCTGTGTGTCGGTACGCGTGTGTCGACATGTATGAGGAGGAAAATGATGTGGAGGCGGAGCAGTTGCCTGTGTTGGTGATGTCACTCCCTAGGGAGTCGACACCTGACTGGATGATTGTATTTAAACAATTAAGTGATAATGTCAGCAATTTGCAAAAAACTGTTGACGACATGAGACAGCCGGCAAATCAATTAGTGCCTGTCCAGGCGTCTCAGACACCGTCAGGGGCGCTAAAACGCCCGTTACCTCAGTGGGTCGACACAGACCCTGACACAGATACTGAGTCTAGTGTCGACGGTGACGAGACAAACGTAATGTCCAGTAGGGCCACACGTTACATGATCACGGCAATGAAAGAGGCATTGAACCTTTCTGACACTACAAGTACCACAAAGAAGGGTATTATGTGGGGTGTGAAAAAACTACCAATAGTTTTTCCTGAGTCAGAGGAAATAAATGAGGTGTGTGATAAAGCGTGGGTTTCCCCCGATAAAAAACAGCTAATTTCTAAAAAATTATTAGCATTATATCCCTTCCCGCCAGAGGTTAGGGCGCGTTGGGAAACACCCCCTAGGGTAGATAAGGCGCTCACACGTTTATCTAAACAAGTAGCGTTACCGTCTCCTGATACGGCCACCCTCAAAGAACCAGCTGATAGAAGGCTGGAAAATATCCTAAAAAGTATATACACACATACTGGTGTTATACTGCGACCAGCAATCGCCTCAGCCTGGATGTGCAGTGCTGGAGTCGCATGGTCGGATTCCCTGACTGAGAATATTGATACCCTGGATAGGGACAATATTTTGTTAACTATAGAACATTTAAAGGATGCATTACTATATATGCGTGATGCACAGAGGGATATTTGCACCCTGGCATCAAGAGTAAGTGCTATGTCCATCTCTGCCAGAAGAGCGTTATGGACGCGACAGTGGTCAGGGGATGCGGATTCCAAACGGCACATGGAAGTATTGCCGTATAAAGGGGAGGAGTTATTTGGGGCTGGTCTATCGGACCTGGTGGCCACGGCAACGGCTGGAAAATCCACCTTTTTACCCCAGGTCACTTCACATCAGCAGAAAAAGACACCGTCTTTTCAAACTCAGTCCTTTCGTTCCCATAAGTACAAGCGAGCAAAAGGCCACTCCTTTCTGCCCCGGGGCAGAGGAAGAGGAAAAAGACTGCACCATGCAGCCGCTTCCCAGGAGCAGAAGCCCTCCCCTGCTTCTGCCAAGTCTTCAGCATGACGCTGGGGCTTTACAAGCAGACTCAGATATGGTGGGGGCCCGTCTCAAGAATTTCAACGCGCAGTGGGCTCACTCGCAAGTGGATCCCTGGATTCTACAGGTAGTATCGCAGGGGTACAAACTGGAATTCGAGGCGTTTCCTCCTCGTCGGTTCCTGAAGTCTGCTATACCAAAGTCTCCCTCCGACAGGGAGGCAGTTTTGGAAGCCATTCACAAGCTGTATTCCCAGCAGGTGATAATCAAGGTACCCCTCCTGCAACAAGGAAAGGGGTATTATTCCACGCTGTTTGTGGTACCGAAGCCGGACGGCTCGGTGAGACCAATTTTAAATCTGAAATCCTTGAACACTTACATAAAAAGGTTCAAATTCAAGATGGAGTCACTCAGAGCAGTGATAGCGAACCTGGAAGAAGGGGACTATATGGTGTCTCTGGACATCAAAGATGCTTATCTCCACGTCCCAATATACCCTTCTCACCAAGGGTACCTCAGGTTTGTAGTACAAAACTGTCATTATCAGTTTCAGACGCTGCCGTTTGGATTGTCCACGGCACCTCGGGTCTTTACCAAGGTAATGGCCGAAATGATGATTCTTCTACGAAGAAAAGGCATTTTAATTATCCCTTACTTGGACGATCTCCTGATAAGGGCAAGATCCAGGGAACAGTTAGAAGTCGGAGTAGCACTATCTCAGGTAGTGTTACGTCAGCACGGGTGGATTCTAAATATTCCAAAATCGCAGCTGATTCCAACGACACGTCTACTGTTCCTAGGAATGATTCTGGACACAGTCCAGAAGAAGGTGTTTCTCCCGGAGGAGAAGGCCAGGGAGTTATCCGAGCTAGTCAGGAACCTCCTAAAACCAGGCCAGGTCTCAGTGCATCAGTGCACGAGGGTCCTGGGAAAAATGGTGGCTTCTTACGAAGCGATTCCATTCGGAAGATTCCATGCAAGAACGTTTCAGTGGGATCTACTGGACAAATGGTCCGGATCGCATCTGCAGATGCATCAGCGGATAACCCTGTCGCCAAGGACAAGGGTGTCTCTCCTGTGGTGGCTGCAGAGTGCTCATCTACTAGAGGGCCGCAGATTTGGCATTCAGGATTGGATCCTGGTAACCACGGATGCCAGCCTGAGAGGCTGGGGAGCAGTCACACAGGGAAGGAATTTCCAGGGCTTGTGGTCAAGCATGGAAACATCTCTTCATATAAACATTCTGGAACTAAGGGCCATTTACAATGCCCTAAGTCAAGCAAAACCTCTGCTTCAGGGTCAGGCGGTGTTGATCCAATCGGACAACATCACGTCAGTCGCCCACGTAAACAGACAGGGCGGCACGAGAAGCAGGAGGGCAATGGCAGAAGCTGCAAGGATTCTTCGCTGGGCGGAAAATCATGTGATAGCACTGTCAGCAGTGTTCATTCCGGGAGTGGACAACTGGGAAGCAGACTTCCTCAGCAGACACGACCTTCACCCGGGAGAGTGGGGACTTCACCCAGAAGTCTTCCACCTGATTGTAAACCGTTGGGAAAAACCAAAGGTGGACATGATGGCGTCACGTCTAAACAAAAAACTGGACAGATATTGCGCCAGGTCAAGGGACCCTCAGGCAATAGCAGTGGACGCTCTGGTAATGCCGTGGGTGTACCAGTCAGTGTATGTGTTCCCTCCTCTGCCTCTCACACCAAAAGTACTGAGAATCATAAGAAGGAGAGGAGTAAGAACTATACTCGTGGTTCCGGATTGGCCAAGAAGGACTTGGTACCCGGAACTTCAAGAGATGCTCACGGACGAACCATGGCCTCTACCTCTAAGAAAGGACCTGCTACTGCAGGGGCCTTGTCTGTTCCAAGACTTACCGCGGCTGCGTTTGACGGCATGGCGGTTGAACGCCGGATCCTGAGGGAAAAAGGCATTCCAGAAGAAGTCATTCCTACTCTGGTCAAAGCCAGGAAGGACGTAACCGCAAAACATTATCACTGCATTTGGCGTAAATATGTTGCGTGGTGTGAGGCCAAGAAGGCCCCTACAGAGGAATTTCAACTGGGTCGTTTCCTTCATTTCCTGCAAACAGGACTGTCTATGGGCCTAAAATTAGGGTCCATTAAGGTTCAAATTTCGGCCCTGTCGATTTTCTTCCAGAAAGAACTGGCTTCAGTACCTGAAGTTCAGACATTTGTAAAAGGGGTGCTGCACATACAGCCTCCTTTTGTGCCTCCAGTGGCACCTTGGGATCTCAATGTGGTGTTGAGTTTTTCTAAAGTCACATTGGTTTCAACCACTTTCCACTGTGGACTTAAAATATCTCACATGGAAGGTGTCGATGCTGTTAGCCTTGGCTTCAGCCAGGCGTGTGTCAGAATTGGCGGCTTTATCATATAAAAGCCCTTACTTAATTTTTCATTCTGACAGGGCGGAATTGAGGACTCGTCCTCAATTTCTACCTAAGGTGGTTTCTGCATTTCACATGAACCAACCTATTGTGGTACCTGCGGCTACCAGGGACTTAGAGGACTCTAAGTTGCTTGACGTTGTCAGGGCCTTGAAAATATATGTTTCCAGGACGGCTGGAGTCAGAAAATCTGACTCGCTGTTTATCCTGTATGCACCCAACAAGCTGGGTGCTCCTGCTTCTAAGCAGACGATTGCTCGTTGGATTTGTAGTACAATTCAGCTTGCACATTCTGTGGCAGGATTGCCACAGCCAAAATCAGTAAAAGCCCATTCCACAAGAAAAGTGGGCTCATCTTGGGCGGCTGCCCGAGGGGTCTCGGCTTTACAACTTTGCCGAGCAGCTACTTGGTCAGGGGCAAACACGTTTGCTAAATTCTACAAATTTGATACCCTGGCTGAGGAGGACCTGGAGTTCTCTCATTCGGTGCTGCAGAGTCATCCGCACTCTCCCGCCCGTTTGGGAGCTTTGGTATAATCCCCATGGTCCTTACGGAGTCCCAGCATCCACTAGGACGTCAGAGAAAATAAGATTTTACTTACCGATAAATCTATTTCTCGTAGTCCGTAGTGGATGCTGGGCGCCCATCCCTAGTGCGGATTGTCTGCAATACTTGTATATAGTTATTGTTACAAAAATTCGGGTTATTATTGTTGTGAGCCATCTTTTCAGAGGCTCCTTTGCGTTTATCATACTGTTAACTGGGTTCAGATCACAAGTTGTACGGTGTGATTGGTGTGGCTGGTATGAGTTTTACCCGGGATTCAATATCCTTCCTTATTATGTACGCTCGTCCGGGCACAGTATCCTAACTGAGGCTTGGAGGAGGGTCATAGGGGGAGGAGCCAGTGCACACCACCTGATCCTTAAGCTTTTATTTTATGCCCTGTCTCCTGCGGAGCCGCTATTCCCCATGGTCCTTACGGAGTCCCAGCATCCACTACGGACTACGAGAAATAGATTTATCGGTAAGTAAAATCTTATTTTTTTCATTATTGCATTCGTTCCATCACTAATCATTTCATAAATAGTTAAAATCATTATTTATTTTATTAAAGTCATCATACTACATCAAAAAACTGTCCTGGATAAACAAATGTAAAATTGTATACAAAAAAATCACTAGTGCAGAGATTAATTGATAAATTACATTTTAGTGACACAAGATGAAAATGGACATAATCAATGATATACCAAAAATAAAGCATAAATAAAGGTAAAAATGTAACTTTAATACTGAAACGCGTTTCACAGTGTCTGACAATATAGATAGCAATGATAAGTGATGATACAGAAGGTTTGGTTACCTACCATACAGTTGCATTATAATACATATACCCCTAAATGAGATTCTTTAGGGTCAATTCAATTCAATACAATGTGCCACTGACCATCGTCATGATGAATGGTTGCGCACATATCAGTCATTTACGGTAGGTTGTACATCAAGTTTTCCTGTACAGGGGAGTACTTGCGACCCCAATGTCCGCAATGTGCCATTCCAGATAGCACATTGTGCCCTTGTGCTCAACTGAATCGCCCCCTCTGTCTTATCTGTCTGAAAACTGGTAACTGTACCCAGCATGGACAGGCGTGTCTGAGTATGACTATTTTGAAATACAGCTTTGAGACACATTAATGCATTTCATATGACTAATTCAAAAACTGTGCAGGTCTTTTACAAAGCTTAGCAGAAGTTTCCCTAGCGCAATATCAAGGTACGTGTATCAAGTGCCCTGACATGTGGGAAGGTGGAAAAATCTTTAGGAGTTGCACTGTTAAAAAATATCTATGTGACATAAAATGTTTTATCATAACCCCTTGCAGTAATATAAACATTTCAGTTTTTTAGTACAATATTACTCATTTCCACCTAAGGTATTACTGAACAGTTCATGACAGTGATAATATATCAGGACATATTTTATCACATGTGCATACCTTCCAACTGTCCAGATTTCAGTGGAACAGTCCTGATTTCAGAGTAACCTGATATGTGAGGTGGAGGGTTGGTAGGTATTCCACTGAGGTAGGTAAAATTTATTAGATTGCTCTGGTTGCACCTAGAAATATGCTTCTTCATCAATATTTTATTGATGCAAAAAAGGTCCTATGCACAGGTTCGGTACTTAAAATGCAATAACACGGACAGCGAGCCACAAATCCTCAACCTGTAATAGTAAAAACAGTGTTCCAGGCTAATTAGCAAATGTTTGCTAACTCTGGTTCATACTCTGTTGTGGCATTGGACATAGGCGGCCATTGTTTTCAGTCTGCACATGTGTCTGAGCCACACAGCGCAAACGTTTTGATGTTTACCATCGGGAGTCCCAGAACAAATTCAAACACATAGGTTGGCAGCCTCAGTGGGCATTGTTGGGAGGTAAGAGGGGGTGGCTAGTCAGATGCAGGCGTGTACCTGCTAGTAACTGGATCTTTTGTCCCAGACTTTGCTGGTGCATATCCAGTGGTACAATCAATGTGCAACCAATGTAGTGTCGTTGTATGCACAGCGGCGGATTAGCGCCGCAGCTGGTGTACGTCTCAGTAGTAAGCCCATCAAATGCGGCAGAAGCATACAGGTACAGTTGTGCTGTGCACAAAGACACTTTCGCGGCTTAAACTGCATCCACCACTAAATCAGGCCCTCTTGAGGCAGCACAAAAACAGTGTCCTTTCCTACCTCCCAGCTCTAGAGCTATTCCTGTTTCTCCTGTGCTTTGATGCCTAGAGCAATTAATGACATCTGGACCCCCAGAGTGCCACCTGTGATACCTCAGTGGTCCTAGACTAACAGACTGACCCTTGCTAATTATACTTTAATATAAACTTAATAAACTAAAACCCCCATCATCACATTACTAAATCTAAAAATAGGATCTTGATAACCTACTGGTAAATCCTTTTCTCCTAGTCCGTAGAGGATGCTGGGGATGACATCAAGACCATGGGGTATAGACGGGATCCACAGGAGACATGGGCACTCTAAAAACTTTTCATTGGGTGTGAACTGGCTCCTCCTTCTATGCCCCTCCTCCTGACCTCAGTTGTAGGAACTGTGCCCAGGGAGACTGACATTTCGAAGAAAGGAATTACTTAACTAGTGGTGAGATATCTACCAACTCACAACCTCAACCATGCCGCACACATGGCATTCAACATAACATGAACAGGCATGAACTAATTGCAGCAACATGCTGAAACCAAGATAACACAACTTGTATAACTGTAATAACTAAACTGCAGGTAAAGTACGCACTGGGACGGGTGCCCAGCATCCTCTATGGACTATGAGAAAAGGATTTACCGGTAGGTTATCAAAATCCTATTTTCTCATACGTCCTAGAGGATGCCGGGGATGACATCAAGACCATGGGGTCTATACCAAAGCTCCAGTATGGGCGGGAGAGTGCGGATGACCCTGCACCACCGATTGACCAAACTTGCGGTCCTCATAAGCCAAGGTGTCAAACTTATAAAATTTAGCAAATGTGTTAGACCCTGACCAAGTAGCTGCTCGGCAAAGTTGTAATGCCGAGACGCCCCGGGCAGCCGCCCAGGATGAGCCCACTTTCCTAGTAGAATGGACCTTCACCGACTTCGGTACCGGCAAGCCTGCCATAGAATGAGCGTGCTGAATTGTCCCTCTGATCCAGTGCGCAATAGTCTGCTTAGAAGCAGGACACCCAATCTTGTTGGGAGCATACAGGACAAACAGCCTCTGTTTTCCATAACTGAGCTGCTCTTGCGACATAAATCTTCAAAGCTCTAACCACATCTAGAGACTGTGACTCAGTGAAAGTGTCAGTAGCTACTGGCACCACAATAGGTTGGTTTATGTGGAAGGACGATACCACCTTTGGAAGAAATTGTTGACGAGTTCGTAACTCTGCCCTATCTTCATGGAAGATCAGGTAAGGGCTCTTGTGAGACAAGGCCCCCAACTCATACACCCGCCTTGCGGATGCCAAGGCCAAAAGCATCACCACTTTCCAAGTGAGAAACTTCAATTCTATCTCCTGCAGAGGTTCAAACCAATCTGATTGAAGGAACTGCAACACCACATTAAGGTCCCATGGTGCCACTGGAGGCACAAATGGAGGCTGGATGTGCAGAACCCCTTTCACGAACGTCTGAACTTCTGGAAAGGAGGCCAATTATTTTTGAAAGAAAACTGATAAGGCCGAAATCTGGACCTTGATTGACCCCAATCTAAGGCCTGCATCCACACCAGCCTGCAGAAAATGGAGCAAACGTCCCAACTCAAACTCTTCAGTAGGAGCCTTCTTGGATTCACACCAAGACACATATTTTCTCCAAATACGGTGGTAATGTTTAGACGTTACTCCTTTCCTGGCCTGAATAAGAGTGGGGATGACTTTCTTAGGAATACCCTTTTGGGCTATGATCCGATGCTCAACAGCCATGCCATCAAATGTAGCCGTGGTAAGTCTTGATACACACATGGCCCCTGCTGTAGTAGGTCCTCTCGAGGAGGAAGAGGCAGAGGATCTTCTATGAGCAACTCCTGAAGATCTGGATGCCAAGCCCTCCTTGGCCAGTCTGGGGCAATGAAGATTGCTCAAACTCTTGTTCTTCTTATTATTTTGAGAACTTTTGGAATCAGTGGAAGTGGAGGGAAATCATATACCGACCGAAACACCCACTGGGTCACCAGTGCATCCACTGCTATTGCTTGAGGGTCTCTCGACCTGGAACAATATCTCTGAAGCTTCTTGTCTAGACGAGATGCCATCATGTCTACTTGAGGAACTCCCCAAAGACTTGTCACCTCTGCGAAGACTTCTTGGTGGAGGCCCCACTCTCCTGGATGGAGATCGCGTCTGCTGAGGGAGTCTGCTTCCCAGTTGTCCACTTCCGGAATGAAAATTGCTGACAGAGCTCTAAAATGTCTTTCTGCCCAGAGGAGAATCCTTGTCACCTCTGCCATTGCCGCTCTGCTTTTCGTTCCGCCTTGCCTGTTTATGTACGCGACTGCATTGTCCGACTGGATCTGCACGGGATTTTGAAGATGTACCGCTTGTAGAAGGCCATTGTAAATGGCTCTCAATTCCAGAACGTTTACGTGAAGGCAGGCTTCCTGACTTGACCATTTTCCTTGGAAGCTTTCCCCCTGTGTGACAGCTCCCCAACCTCAGAGACTTGCATCCGTGGTTATTAGGACCCAGTCGTGAATCCCAAACCTGCGTCCCTCTAGTAGGTGAGAACTGTGTAGCCACCACAAGAGCGAAATCCTGGCTTTGGGGGACAGGATTATTTTCCGGTGCGTGTGTAGGTGGGATCCGGACCACTTGTCCAACAGGTCCCACTGGAATACTCTGGCATGAAATCGGCCAAACTGTATGGTCACGTAGGCCGCTACCATTTTCCACAACTACCGAATGCATTGATGGATTGACACCCTTGTTGGTTTCAATATTTGTTTGACCATTTTCTGGATTTCCAGAGCCTTTTTCACTGGAAGAAATACTCTCCGTACTTCTGTGTCCAGAATCATCCCTAAAAAGGACAATCTTGTCGTCGGTTCCAACTGCGACTTTGGAAAATTCATGATCCAATCATGTTGTTGGAGTATTGACAGGGAGAGTGCGATGTTCTGCACCAACTGTTCCCTGGATCTCGCTTTTATCAGGAGATCATCCAGATAAGGAATTATATTAACTCCTTTTTAACGAAGGAGGGTTATCACCTTGGTGAATACCCTCGGTGCCGTGGAGAGTCCGAACGGCAACGTCTGGAACTCGTAATGGCAATCCTGTACTGCGAATCTCAGATAAGCTTGGTGAGGAGGATAAATGGGAACATGCAAGTAAGCATCCATTATGTCTTCTGACACCATGAAGTCCCCTCCTCCAGACTGGAAATCACTACCCTCAGGGATTCCATCTTGAACTTGAACCTTTTCAGGTAGAGATTCAGATTTTTTAGGTTTAAAAACAGTCTGACCGAGCCGTCCGGCTTCGGAACTACGAAGAGGCTTGTATAAAAACCTTCTCCTTGCTATGCCAAGGGTACCAGGACAATGACCTAATTTTTGAATTGCCGTTGTTACTGCCTCTCTTCCCGGAAGAGAAGCTGGCAAGGTCGATTTGAAAAATCGGCATGGGGGGACGTCTTGAAACTCTAGTTTGTACCCATGGGACACTATTTGTAAGACCCATTGGTCCAGGCCAGATTGAATCCAGATTTGGCTGAAAAGTTTCAGATGTGCTCCCACCCGAGCGGACTCCCGCAAGGGAGCCCCAGCGTTATGCTGCAGATTTGGCAGAAGCAGGGGTGGTCGGGAGACGCTGCGGATTTCTTTCCTTTACCCCTTCCCCTACCTGCAAAAAAAGGGGGAACCTTTGGCCTTTTTGTATTTGTTGGGCCGAAAGGACTGCATGTGAGAGTGATGTGTCTTTTTCGCCGATGTAGGAGCATAAGGCAAGAATGTTGACTTACCTGCAGTAGCCACCGAGACTAACGTATCCAGCCCATCACCAAACAAGGCCTCACCTTTATATGGGAGAGCCTCCATATTTCTTTTGGAATCTGCATCAGCATTCCACTGGCGAATCCACAACGCCCTCCGAGCCGATACTGCCATGGTAGCGGTTCTTGATCCCAAGAGACCAATATATTTCATGGTTTCTAGTACGTACGCAGCAGCGTCTTTGATATGACCTAACGTTAGGAGTATCTCGTCTCCATCTATTGTGTCAATGTCTAATGATAAGTTTTCTGACCACTTTTCAACAGCACTACTCACCCACGCACAGACAATGGTAGGCCTGAGTAGTGTCCCATTGGCCACATCAATAGATCACCTCACTCACTTGCGGTCTGTCGGCTGCTTAAGTGAAGCCATTCCAGGCGCAGGGAGAAACACCTTTTCTCTTTTATGACAGGACCCTGTCTAAAATGCGGGGTGACTCCCACCTTTTTTGGAAAAAGGTAAGCTGCCTGATATCCTTTTGGGAATCAGAAATTTCTTTTCAGGTTAAATCAGACCTGAGGTGGAGGGAAAATTACATTACTTCTTTACTAAAGTAAACCCTCTCCTTGTGGTAAAAGAGGGGGCTTCATAACTTCTAACACCTCCTTTATAGCTAAAACATGTTTTGAATGCTTTTTTGCTAACTTAGGACCTATTCCCCTGGAATCACTAGTGTCGACACAGGAATCAGAGTCCGTGTCAGTATCAGTTTGTACTACTTGTGCAAATTTGTATGTGACCCAGAAAGGTCCCTGTGGATGAGAGGCAGAACTATTAGAAATCACATCTTCAACAGATTATTTTCATTTTCTGTATGAGATTCAGTCTACCTCTTACTGATATGATTCACACTATCATGTAACCTTTCACCCAGTCAGGCTCTTGGTGTCATATTACACCTCTGTGTCCCTAACATGTCTCCACAGAGTTCCCTGCCACAGACATGTCACACACGTGCAGAACCACACCACAGACACTCCGGGATTTATAGGGGACAGACCCACAGTAAAATCTGTCAGAGGGACACAGATAGGATTTTGCCAGTTCACAACCCAGCGGCAGTAACACAATGTCTGTGACACAAAATTCCCACTGACATTCAGCGCTTTTATAATGTTAATCACACAATTATATAGCACCAAATTCACTGTGGCCCCCCCCCCTGTTTTGCACCCTGATACTTGTTCAGTAGTGGAGGAGGACCAGTGTTGTCTCCACCAGGGACGTGCAGTGAGCCTCACCCCACCGCACATCACTGGTCTCCACTCTTCAATGGTGGGTTTCTCTTCACCTTTTATGAGGTAATTTTTTATACTGGCGGGGGTAGGACTGTGCCTCAGCAACTTATGCCTCTTATTTATGCCGGTTTCCATAGGTTTCATGCTGCCCAGGGCGACCCCCGCGCCCTGCACCCTGCAGTGCCTGTGTATGTGTGGGCAAAATGGCGCGCTGCGCTCCTGCCAGCCGCGCGGTACCTTTAGCCGTCACTTTCTTGATTGAAGATCTGTCTTCTAACACTCACCTGTCTTCTGACTTCTGGCTCTGTGAGGGGGGTGACGGCATGCTGTGGGAGTGAGCATCTAGACACGGCTAGCGTTCAGTTCCCTTCAGGAGCTAATGGTGTCCTGTCAGCCAGAAGCAGAGCCATGAAACTCTTTAGGAAGTTGGTTCCTACTTCTGCCCCCTCAGTCCCACGAAGCAGGGAGTCTGATGCCAGCAAATCTCCCTGAAAATAAAAAACCTAACATAAGTCTTTTCAGAGAAACTCAGTAGAGCTCCTCAGAGTGCATCCAGTCGACCTGGGCACATTTCTAAAACTGAGGTCTGGAGGAGGGGCATAGAGGGAGGAGCCAGTTCACACCCAATGAAAAGTCTTTAGAGTGCCCATGTCTCCTGCGGATCCCGTCTATACCCCATGGTCTTGATGTTGTCCCCAGCATCCTCTAGGACGTATGAGAAAAATGTTTTCTTGTTTGATCCTCTTAAGTCCAAATGGAAAAAAGATACCCATGAAAACAAACCTCTATACTCCGCAAACTGCCAATGCAAAATAATTAGAGCCTGGAGCCCCCAGGATTCTGTTGCGACAGTAGCCAATCACAAATGTTTTTACATACTGGCTGCTTGTGACTAACTGGCCAGTGAACATCTTGGCCAGCCAATCACTAGTAGCTAACAGAGGAAAATGCTTACAATTGGATGAGTTGTGAGGGGGTGTCCCAGCTACTCCTGTCTGTAATACTTTTGTAGGGATATTTTTGTTGGTTGTTTTGCTTCACTTTTATTTTTAATTTGTACTACACAAACACACACACACACACACACACACACACACACACACACACACACACACATTCACCTGTATAGTGTTTTTAATTGCAGTAGAAAAATAAATCTTCCTTTTAAACATTTCCACAAAACGAGGTACACTGGTGGGCTTATTACAAACTTTCTCAAATCCATTCACCTCCTGTACATACTTCTGCTTCTCCTCACACCTTGACCTGCAAATCTATGTGTCCCAATACAAATGAGGGTGCATGGCAGGTCTAAAGCAGCTTTTATGTTGTTTTTGTGCTTTGTAAAGAACTGTTGTGAGTGCAATTTGAATGCAGCTAAAATCAGGCAGTGGCTTAAAAGTAGGAGCTCTAGTTATTGCCAAACAATTTTACTTTCCCTGTTTATACAGCTGCCTACACTGCACCCTGCCAGAGGATTAATGTATAATTATTTTTTTTTCTCAGTCAGAGAGAAACACTAAATCTCTTTTTATGTTTTTATCATTCATCTAAACGATGGATATGCAATGCTAAAGAATATTTATGTGATTTAAGTCTAAAGAGACCCCATGCTGAAACTACTGAATAATTTTAGGAACACACACACACAAAAACGTTTGTAGTTAGAAACTAAGAGGATCTATTTATCATATGTATCAAATCTCCTAGCGCTGCAATTTATCAATAAGCATTTTTGGGCAGCTAAGCTTTGCTCAGCTACCTGGTCGTACTGCCTGGCACTCAATTTGCTAGCCAGTCCTGGTCCCCTCTGCGCAGGTGTCACCAGGCTTTGGTGGGTAAGACATAAATACCTCACTAGATGGCTGGATTTGTGCTTCCCGTAGCAGATTATTAACAAAAATAAAAAGTGACAAACATAAAAATGGTAAAAAAATAAATAAATAATGGATAAAGCATTTTTTTCAGCTCCTAGCCCCAGATTGCTATGCTATGAGAGTGTTCTTAAATAGATTTCCTCATGCTTACCAACAATAGCTGTCACTGGCCAAGGACTCTAAACTGGTTAGTGCAGAACGTATAACATAATGTATTTGCGCACAGGCATCTTAACATTTGTCCATGATGACATGCTCTAATTGTGAACGTTCCTTACGTAGTCCTTAAAATTCAATTGAACATTATGAGGAATGTGCACTAAACAACAATGCACTAAATTTTAGACTCTCTGAGACGATATTATTGTTAGTAGTAGTAGTAGTAGTAGTAGTAGTAGTAGTAGTAGTAGTAGTAGTAGTATCAAGGGTACTATAATGGAAACTACTGAGGAGGAAAGGGATTTAGGAGTCACTATTTCAAGCGACTTGAAGGCAGGAAAGCAATGCAACATGGCAATGAGAAAGGCAAGTCAGATGCTTGGTTGCATAGGGAGAGGAATCAGTAGCAGGAAAAAAGAAGTAATAATGCCACTGTATAGGTCATTGGTACGGCCCCATTTGGAATACTGTGTCCAGTTCTGGAGACCATATCTCCAGAAGGATATAAATACATTAGAGAGTGTACAAAGAAGGGCAACTAAAATGGTGCATGGCCTACACAAAACATACCCGGAAAGGCTAAAAGATCTTCACATGTATAGTTTGGAGGAGAGAAGGGAAAGGGGGGACATGATAGAAACTTTCAACTATATCAAGGGTCTTAACAAAGTTCAGGAGGGAAACAGTCTTCAAAGGAAGAAAAGTATTAGAACTCGAGGACAAACACTGAAACTGGAGGGAGGCAGGTTCAGGGGAAATTTAAGGAAAAATTACTTCACAGAAAGGGTAGTTGATAAGTGGAATAGCCTCCCATCAGAAGTGGTAGAGGCTAAGACTGTAGAGCAATTTAAACATGCTTGGGATAGGCATATGAATATCCTTACAAAGAATTAAGGTTCAAAAAGGGCTGAGATTACTTTAAGGATAAAAAAAGGGTCAGACTGGCTGGGCCAAGTGGTTGTTATCTGCCGTCAAATTTTATGTTTCTATGTTTAGTAGTAGTATGACCAAACCTCCCAACATTTTAAAATGTGGATGCGGGACTCCTGCGCATAGCGCGCACGCGGCCGAAAAGGGCCGTAACCTATATAAAAGGGGGCATGGCCTTGCGGCAGTGCTGCGATCTTAAAGCACACCCCCGTTTTCCATCACTAAGGGGGCACGCCCAGCGCTCTGAGAGCTGCTGGCATGCCCCAGTACCTCTGTCTCCACTGAATAGACGCTATCTATTATCCATAATTTACGTGGATAATAGTATACCCCCCATTGTATCTAAATGCTATTCATATAGATAGATTAAGCTTGTGACCAAAACTGTACCTAGTGTTATTAGAGTTTGTGCACCTGAGGTAGGGAAATTAAATTGTTGTGGGTATATTTACTAAAGTGCGGGTTTAGAGAAGGGGAGATGTTGCCCATAGCAACCGATCAGATTCTACTTATCATTTATCTAGCACCTTCTAGAAGATAAGAATTAGAATCTGATTGGTTGCCATATGCAACATCTCCACTTCTATAAACCTGCACTTTAGTAAGTATACACCCCTAAAGTCCCTGGTTTAGAGACCGCTAGTCCATTTAGGGCTGACGTACCTTAATCAACATTTGTACTTCTAGTGCAAATTAAAAAGATTTTAAATCAATACTTAGGATTTTTTCAACAAAGTGGTACTGTATGCAAAATAAACTGGGACAAAGAAAGTTTTGTGTGTTTTTCAGCACATAAGTAAAGGTATATTCTACAAGCTGCTGCTCTGCTGCTTCTGAGATTGTACAAAGCCCTGCATGTTCTATGCTAAATATTAGTGCAGCTTTAAATTTGTCGGTGAAACCCGCCAAGAAGCTTCATAAATATACCCCATAGAGGTGTGTGTGTGTGTGTGTGTGTGTGTGTGTGTGTGTGTGTGTGTGTGTGTTTTTTTTAGAGATGATGTGGGACCACATATGTGGCCATTAGTAAATAAAACTGATTCAAGATGGGTCTACCCACCTGTAGTTCACTTTACAGTATGTCATTTTACAGACAGATTTTGTCAAGTCAACATTTTTTCATGTTATGGTTTCATTTTAAATTGGTGTTCATTTTTTTCTTCCTTCAGTATAGATAACAGACAAACAGAGAATAAAAAGAAAATCACTTTTAAAAAGCACATATTAATGACTTCCCAGTATTGCTAACTGGGAAATGCAGACAGAAAAGCAAAAAACCCTGAAATGACAAACTATCAATTTTAAAAATGTTATCTGTCAAGATAAAACAAACAAGGACATGAAACTAGCGACAGCAGTTGTTAGGGTACGCACTGATTCTTCAACGGTGAGGAACATACTGTACTTCTAGAAGTGGAAAACACTGCAAGACCAATAAAAAAGAAACTCCTTTCAGCTAAAAGTAAGGAAACTCACTTGTAATGGGCTGAAAATTACAAGAACTAGATCAGATATGATTGGAAAAAGGGATTTTTCCAATGAAAACCATTTATTTGTGGAAGAGTACAGAAAAGTTGTTGTACGGTAAAGTCATTCTGATTGTCTATGAATGGGACATATTCAGCAGACAGTAAAACATCTCCCCAAAATGTTTGGTTGATGGTTGTCCTCTACAGGGCCTGGAAGTCTTGTTCCCATTGAAAGAATGATGAATTCAGAAATATAGAGTGATAATCTAAATCTCAGAGTTACAGTATTTCAGCTGTTGAGGCAAGCTTCCAACACGGGTGGTCATTCCGAGTTGTTCGCTCATTACCGTTTTTAGGAGAATAGCGATCAGGCTAAAAATGGGCGATTCTGCACATGCGTATGGGCCGCAGGGCACACGCGCTAAGTATTTTCACACAAAACTATGCAATTTTACACAGGTCCGAGCGACGCTTTTCAGTCGCTCTGCTATTCGGTGAATGATTGACAGGAAGTGGGTGTTTCTGGGCGGAAACTGAGCGTTTTCCGGGAGTGTGCTAAAAAACGCAGGCGTGTCAGGCTAAAATGCAGGAGAGTCTGGAGAAATGGGGGAGTAGCTGGCCGGACGCTGGGTGTGTTTGTGATGTCAAACCAGGAACTAAACGGACTGAGGTGATCGCAATCTAGGAGTAGGTCTGGAGCTACTCAGAAACTGCAGGGAAATATTTAATAGCAGAACTGCTAACCTTCTGTTCGCACTTCTGCTAAGCTAAGATACACTCCCAGAGGGCGGCGGCCTAGCGTGTGCAATGCTGCTAAAAGCAGCTAGCGAGCGAACAACTTGGAATGAGGGCCATGGTGACATATTTTAAGAAAAGCAAAGAACAGTATTGAAGAACTAAAAAAATATACACGCTTTAGTGACCTAGGGACTTTCCAGTGTTACACCCCATAAGACTCATTACACCCCATAAGACTGTTCAACTAGGGTACATTTAATTTCTAATGTGTTTTCCTGATGATGAAATAAGAAATACATACAAAAACCGGGTGGTCTTCAGTATGCCGACTGACGGGATCCCGGCGCACAGTATACCGGCGCCGGGATCCCGACAGCCGGCATACCGACACTTATTCTCCCTCATGGGGTTCCACAACCCCCCTGGAGGGAGAATAAAATAGCTTGGCGCGCGTAGCGTGGCGAGCGCAGCGAGCCCACAAGGGGCTCATTTGCGCTCGCCACGCTGTCGGTATGCCGGCGGTCGGGCTCCCGGCGCCGGTATGCTGGTCGCCGGGAGCCCGACCGCCGGCATATAGTAGTGAACCCACAAAAACCATATGTTGAGACTAGTGATGAGCGGGTTCGGTTTCTCGGAATCCGAACCCCCCCGAACTTCACCCATTTTACACGGTTCCGAGGCAGACTCGGATCCTCCCGCCTTGCTCGGTTAACCTGAGCGCGCCCGAACGTCATCATCCCGCTGTCGGATTCTCGCGAGATTCGTATTCTATATAAGGAGCCGCACGTCGCCGCCATTTTCACTCGTGCATTGGAGATGATAGGGAGAGGACGTGCAGCGTTCTCTCAGTTTCTGTGTTCAGTGTGCTGCAAATATCTGTGCTCAGTGTGCTGCAAATATCTGTGCTCAGTGTGCTGCAAATATCTGTGCTCAGTGTGCTTGCAAATATCTGTGCTCAGTGTGCTGAAAATATCTACGTTCTCTGCCTGAAAAACGCTCCATATCTGTGCTGCATTGTAGTATAGGAGGACAGTGCAGAATTTTGCTGACCAGTGACCACCAGTATATAATATATAGCAGTACGGTACAGTAGGCCACTGCTCTACCTACCTCTGTGTCGTCAAGTATACTATCCATCCATACCTGTGGTGCATTTTAGTTGTGCGCAATAAAATATAGTAGGAGGACAGTGCAGAATTTTGCTGATCACCAGTATATAATATATAGCAGTACGGTACAGTAGGCCACTGCTCTACCTACCTCTGTGTCATCAAGTATACTATCCATCCATACCTGTGGTGCATTTTAGTTGTGCACAGTATTATATAGTAGGACGACAGTGCAGAATTTTCCTGACCACCAGTATATAATATATAGCAGTACGGTACAGTAGTCCACTGCTCTACCTAACCTCTGTGTCGTCAAGTATACTATCCATCCATACCTGTGGTGCATTTTAGTTGTGCGCAGTATTATATAGTAGGAGGACAGTGCAGAATTTTCCTGACCACCAGTATATAATATATAGCAGTACGGTACAGTAGTCCACTGCTCTACCTACCTCTTTTTCGTCAAGTATACTATCCATCCATACCTGTGGTGCATTTTAGTTGTGCGCAGTATTATATAGTAGGAGGACAGTGCAGAATTTTGCTGACCACCAGTATATAATATATAGCAGTACGGTACAGTATGCCACTGCTCTACCTACCTCTGTGTCGTCAAGTATACTATCCATCCATACCTGTGGTGCATTTTAGTTGTGCGCAGTATTATATAGTAGGAGGACAGTGCAGAATTTTGCTGACCACCAGTATATAATATATAGCAGTACGGTACAGTAGTCCACTGCTCTACCTACCTCTGTGTCGTCAAGTATACTATCCATCCATACCTGTGGTGCATTTTAGTTGTGCGCAGTATTATATAGCAGGAGGACAGTGCAGAATTTTGCTGAACACAAGTATATATATAGCAGTACGGTACAGTAGTCCATTGCTCTACCTCTGTGTCGTATAGCATACTACAAAAGTTCAGTAAAATTAACCAAAAATCAATATTAAAAGCATCTGATGAGAAGCGTAAACTTGCCAATATGCCATTTACGACACGGAGTGGCAAGGAACGGCTGAGGCCCTGGCCTATGTTCATGGCTTGTGGTTCAGATTCACATGAGGATGGAAGCACTCATCCTCTTGCTAGAAAACTGCAGTGCCACTCCTAGGTGGGCCAGGTGTCTGTGTCGGCCACTTGGGTCGCTTAGCTTAGCCATCCAGCGACCTTGGTGCACCTCTTTTTTTCTTTGCATCATGTGCTGTTTGGGGACTATTTTTTAAATCGGCTATCCTGTCTGACACTGCAGTGCCACTCCTAGATGGGCCGGGTGTTTGTGTCGGCCACTTGGGTCGCTTAGCTTAGCCATCCAGCGACCTTGGTGCACCTCTTTTTTTCTTTGCATCATGTGCTGTTTGGGGACTATTTTTTAAATCGGCCATCCTGTCTGACACTGAAGTGCCACTCCTAGATGGGCCAGGTGTTTGTGTTGGCCACTTGGGTCGCTTAGCTTAGCCATCCAGCGACCTTGGTGCACCTCTTTTTTTCTTTGCATCATGTGCTGTTTGCGGACTATTTTTTAAATCGGCCATCCTGTCTCACACTGCAGTGCCACTCCTAGATGGGCCAGGTGTTTGTGTCGGCCACTTGTGACGCTTAGCTTAGTCATCCAGCGACCTCGGTGCAAATTTTAGGACTAAAAATAATATTGTGAGGTGTTCAGAATAGACTGGAAATGAATGGAAATTATGGTTATTGAGGTTAATAATACTATGGGATCAAAATGACCCCCAAATTCTATGATTTAAGCTGTTTTTGAGGGTTTTTTGTAAAAAAAACAAACGAATCCAAAACACACCCGAATCCGACAAAAAATTTTCAGGGAGGTTTTGCCAAAACGCGTCCGAATCCAAAACACGGCCGTGGAACCGAATCCAAAACACAAAACCCGAAAAATTTCCGGTGCACATCACTAGTTGAGACTATAGAGCATACAATAAGTTATTGGAGATCAGGGTAATTATATTTTCTTAATACCATAGAAACAGCATAAAACAAGCTTGTCCCAGTTAATTTGCTGAACACTTTATATCCTTAAACCAAAGCAAAACCTACATCTTAAGCAAATCCAATGCATATTTTACCTAAGTACAAGTACATAGACCCCAAATAGCCTGGATCTTGTAGTGAAATATCATGTGAGAAAATGACTGTACAGTACACATGGAATCAGTATGGGATCCGTATGGCCAGGATCCTGGCGGTCATAATATCGATGCCGGAATCCCGATATGCAGGAACCTGACGGCGAGAACAGTATATCCGCTCGCCACACTTCGGGCCTGGTGGCGTACTTTGCTCGCCACACTAACTTATTCCCCCTCGGGGGGTGGCATGGACCCCTTCCCCCTCCCGAGTGTGGATTTGGCTGCCTTGGTCTGGAGTTCGACCGCCGGGATCCCGACCGTCGGGAAACTGATTCCTGGACAAACATTGTATACAGCGGGGGTATTCAAAATACAGCCATCCAGTAGTTGTGAGACTACACATGCCAGCATGCCCTCCACAATTTTAGCATACCCTAATAGCAAAAATGTGGCGTGGCATGCTTTGATGTATTGTTCCACAGCAGTTGGAGGTCCACATATTGATATATACCTGGTGTAGAGGCAAATACACTACTTTTATTTACGGAGCATAGTATAGAGTACTTACACTGGATTAGAGTTGACTGGATGAAGGATTACTTGGGGAGCTCGAGGGACTTCAGGCACAACATCTACAAGTAAGTAATAGCACGTGAATAAAATGCAGACAACAGCATGTATTCAACAAAGACAAGCACACTGATAGGACACCAATAAGACATTGCTTTAATCTGTATTACATGTCTTTAAGTGTTTATATATCATTGGTTGCTTTAGGGCCCCCAAAAGGTATCATTCCTTGTCACTGAATGTCACAGAGATAAGGAATGATTTTTCTGGGCTAGTTAACAATAAATCCTTGGCAGGACAGTGGCTTCATAGAGGTTTGCACTACATAATAACTATTGCTATCACTTTGTTGTGGCCTTTGGGCCGCACGTGCACAAAGTAAAATTGCAATAACCAGCCAGGGAGGAGCACGGAGGTTGCTGGGGAGGGATCAGAAGAACCCCTCACAGGATTACAACAGGTAATGCCATCATCAGATAATGGTAGTAGTTGGTGTCAAGCTCCAAGCTATGCTTTTTGAAGCTTTGTAAATGATCCCTGACAAGAGTCACCACTAATAATAATGGAGACTGCTATCTGTATCAATAATATTCCTAACGCAGGCGATATCTGTGATTTCTCTTATTTAGGCTCCTCTTAAATAAGCTAGCTACTATAATAAATAACAGCATCATAGTAATATATTATTTATTATCAGTTATGTACAGGTATATAGTGCAAACATATTCTGCAGCACTTTACAGAGAATATTTCACCATTCACGTCAGTTCCTGCCCCAGTCAAGCTTACAATGTATATTCCCTACTACATACGGGTGTGCTGGGGGAGCCCAGTGGTCGGGATGCAGGCGGTCACATAACCGGCATTCCGACAATTAGAATGCCGACAGGGGATGGGGTCATTAATTTACCGATCCCCTGCCTCCTACCCTAACCAGCCTGGGGTGGGGGCTAGGGCTAAGATAGTGGGGGTGGTGGCTAGGGCTAAATCACAGGGGGTGGCGGCAAGGGCTAACACTTGAGGGGTGGTGGCTATGGCTAACCCCCCTATCTCCTCTAGTGCCTAACCTTCGCGCCCCCCCCCCCCCCCACACACACACACACACACCCCAGGCCCTAACCCCTTGCCGTCAGGAACCAATTAGCTATATTGCGGGAGGAAACTGGAGTCCTTGGGGGGAACACACACAAGCACGGGGGGATAATATACAAAGGGAGAATATGAAGCTGTCCGTATAGGGACAGACAGGTGCAGGAAGTATATGTCCAGTGAGGCAAACCATTGGCTTGGCAAGCCTGCAAAGCAGGGACAAAAGCTCTGCCTCCCAAATGCTGCAGCATATCAGTCATGCTGCGGCTAAAGGTGGGTTGCGAACGATATCACAAAGACCCTTTCTGCTCATGCACGGAACGGATCTTGAGCAAAAACAGACCTCAAACCTTCGTATTTGTATGGAAAGCATTGGGAAGGCATACAAAACCCAAGCAGGCCCTCAATGAGGAGTGTTAACCAGTTTATGCAGGTAAATTCAACTTACAGTGTCTGGGCACAAATCTTTTGCTATTCAATTAGCTGCATGTGTTAAGTGGCATTACTGCTCCATAAGAATTAACGCATCATTTTGTTTGCAACCCTTGAGCTGGTGAAAAGTTGGGGATAATTCCTATTTTAAGGTAAAAAAAATTGTTACTTGGTTCAGAACCCCTGGAACTAATGATTAATTAGGCCCTTAGAAGTTTTTAATTAGCATAATTTTTCCTATAATGACATGTCATTTTTGGGTGATATTTTGTAAAATGTAGAATAAAGAGTCAAATATAAGGGACAGGTATATGGGGGTGCTGTATGTATGAGACAGGTGTTTATATGTTTGCAGGTGGGAGTTACAGGTGTTTTCTTCTTAAAACATTTTTAAAAGTGGTTAAAAATAACACAAAAAAACAACTTACCAGCATTTTTATGCACCACAAACTTTTTACTAAAAAACACTAACTTTCTAAAAAAAAAAATGTAATAACTTATTTAAAACATGCAAAAAAACTGCTATTTCACAATTTCATGAGCCCAAAATACTTTGCTTTTGGCCAGTAATAAACTTCTATACTGATATCCAATGTTAGATTGCACTTTCCTGGGGTACAGGATGATTTCCGCATTTTACCGCACACTTAACGCAGCGAAAATGACTGTAGAAACCACCCAGGGTAAGCCTTTTGCAATTGAATTGTACAAATAGCGGGAATGTACAAATGTGTGGTAAGCAAAATTAGCATGCAATATGCACATTAAGTCAAGCTGCAGTAAACAAAGAGTTGACCATGACTAATTGAATTTGACGCTTAGAGAGAGGTTCAAATGTTCCGGATGCCCCCTGCTGGGCGTCTAAATGAATGGGCGTCTGATTGGAGCATTTCAATTGTTGCTCCGATCAGACACCCATTAGCAGCGGCAGACAGATTTACCTTCAGATGCTGTGAAAAAAAATGTGTGAAAAGTCCATATTTTTGGGAGCCCAAAGCACCCACACCACAACTTTAGATGCCCAAACAACAACTTTGGATGGTTTCAGCTATGCTGTCAGCCACATTAAATACTAATGGAATATGATTAGAGCAACAATTGAATTGCTGCGATATACACCCAATTGTTTAGATGCCAAGCAGGGGGCACCCAGAAGTATTGAATCGCCCCTTAATGTGTTACTTTATGGTAATTAGAAATGGGTTATTAGAATTGGTGGTTTAATATGAAGTCAGAGCCGGCGCTACCCGCTCAGCAAGGGTATGCAATGCAGGGAGGCGCTGAGGTGAAGAGGCGCTCTCCCTGCTCTGCTACCCTGCTGCTGCGCCTGTCAGTCTGGATGACAGGTAGCAGCGCTGGCAGCGGGTAGCGCGGCTCTCTCCCCTCCTCCTCCCCAGTGAGACTGCAGGCAGTGGCACTGTGCAGACTCACCCCTCACACAGCTGCTCCGCTGCCGCCCGCCGCCGTCCCAAACTGTATTAGGGGCGTGGCCTAATCGCGGGAGGCGTGGCCACGCCCCCTCATAGAAAACTTTTTTTTTTTTTTAAATCTTAATGGCGCCTGATGATCCCTGAGCCCCCGGCCAGCCCTGTTAGGGTCTCCTGCCCTGTGCTGCCACGTCGTCATGGCAACCGGGAGACAAGTGCTAGCAGAGTAACCTGAGCGCAGCTGATACTCCGGTTCGGGTCTTTTGCTGTGCAGTGGTTACAGGCTCTGTGCACGGTAGGGGATCCGGTGCTGGTTTTTGTGCTCACAGTCTGTGAGGTCTGAGTGGGGCGTGGACAGCACCTGCTTTATAAGGCCTCTTCTTAGGGTAAGCAGGTGCTGCTGAATCTTTGTTGGTTAGTCAGTTCCTGAAAGTTAGCCAGTACTGTGTAGCTTTGTATTTGTTTGTTGCTTACTGCAAATAGGCCTGGGGATTTGGTATTACACTCTGCCAATCCAGACCTAGCAGTAAGACTGGAGTCAGTCGTTTAGCTTGCTGGGGTTCTGTTACTACTCTGTGAACTTAGCAAGTTTGCGGCTGTATTCTAAGACTTGCCTGTCTAATCCTGTCTCACTGTGCTAGGTGTCAGGGGTCAGTTTAGTGGCAGTAAGCTGAACCTGTGCACTGCAAGTGAGAATTAGGATTGTGGAGACTCTCCTTGTGTCTATCATTCCATCTCTGACCAAGGAGTTTACTGCCACACCCGTTGGTAACCCTTTAGGGTTTTGCTGTTGCCCTTAGCAACAGCATTTCGGGTTCTCTACGTATTAAAACACAACATCTTGCTTTTCTCATCTGAGCATTACTAATACAAGGGAGACACCCAGTTCCTTAGCCTCTGGGCTTCTCTGTTCACTTTGTGTGTATTTTGTTACCCTATCACCTTCTGTGTACGTTATGTCATATTCCCCAGTCTGTCTGTGAGTCCATTTGTTTTGCATAACAGTTCAAACACCAGTACATTCCTGCAGGCACTGGTGTGCATAACAAGCCCCTCAGGCAGGGTGAATTCAGTGTAGGAACATTATCAGTGTGATCACCCTCCGCCCCCCTCCCCACCTATACAGGAACAGGCAGAGGCTCAGCATTAGCAGCATATGCTGTGCTCCCAGGATGAAAGCCTTATGCTGCTGCCCAGTAAAGAGGGATGGTGGTGGGAGTGCAGCAGACCAGGGTCCATGCTGGGCCACTCCATAAGTCCCAGGTAATTAGTACCCGCTCCCCCCTCGTCATCACTTCTGACATCCTACAGCCGCTGAAGTAACGGAGCCTGCAAGAAACCGGAGGCGGAGAAGGGAGAGAAGGAGCAGTGCCTGAGCCGGGACCTCCTGCAGGTACTTGGGCCGCATTGTGGTGGGAATGACGGCTGTACCTGACATAGGGGGTCATTCAGAGATGAACGCAGATGGTGTATATGCAGCCAGATCTGCGTTCATCTCTGCACATGCTGAGGGCCGCCCAGCACAAGGCAAGGCAGCCCAGCATGTGTGGCGCCGCCTCCCGATGCATCCGCAATTTGATTGAGGACACATCTGATCTAAGGATGACCCCTGGCAGTGCAGCTTGGTCAGCAGCCATTTTTTATGGGAGCGGCTGTGTGACGTCCTGGCCTGCCCCCTTTTTTACCGGCGTCACCCCCGCAACACCTTAACTCTGCTACGCTGTCGCCTATCAATCACATTGTGGTTGCATCCATTGGGGAAGCGACCGCAATGTGTGTGGCCTCATCCCACTGCGCATGCAGTTTGCTGCCACTGGCAAATTGCGGTGAGGGCCGCTATTGCAGCGGGGTCTCAATGACCTTCATAATGTGTATAATGGGCTGTACCTGGCATAATGTGTATAATGGGCTCTACTCTGGCGTAACGTGTAATAGCGGCTCTCCTGTATGGCGTAAGGTGTATAAGGGTACTACTGTGCGGTGTAATGTGACTAACGGACACTGCTGTGCGGTGTAATGTGACTAACGGACACTGCTGTGCGGTGTAGTGTGAATGACGGACACTACTGTACAGGATAATGTGACTAACGGACACTACTGTGCGGTGTAACGTGACTAACGGACACTGCTGTGTGGTGTAATGTGACTAACGGACACTACTGTGTGGGGTTATGTGAACTGGTACTATTCTGTGGCCCTATATTTTTGGCACGCGCCTTCGGCGCGCACTGTCCCTGTTCTGAGCATGGCCAGAGGAAACTATTGCCCTGAGCTCTTAGAGATCTAGAACTGGCCCTGTCATTGATTTTAAATGTGAATAAGGGGCACTATTATGTGGCATAATATGAATCAGGGACACTACGTTTGGGTTAATGTGCATAAGATTGTAATACTGTGTTGCGTAATTTGAATTGTGGGTACCATTGTGGTCACGCCCTTCCTTTTGTGAGCACACCCCTTTTTGCAGTGCGCGCTATCCCTTTTTTATGGATGGGAGGGCGCAAATTTATTATTTGCAGGAGGGCGCCAAACACTCTAGCACCGGCCCTGTATGAAGTATTTCTATTACAATATTTGGCCAGTTATCTATGACCAAGACATGGCCGTAACCAGGAGGAGGGGGCCTAGGGGGTCACGTGCCCCGCAGGCGGTACTGTAGGGGGCACTAGGAAGTCTGTTTCTGGTGCTGTACTGCTCCGACTGCCTCCTGCTGCGGGGAAAAAGCAATAGCTGTCACTAGCTGACAGCCTGGTGACCTGCTGTGGGATGCCGGTAGCGTCTAGCCGGGTACCGGCTCCAGGCGCTCACAGTGCTTCCTGGTTTCAGCTGCAGCTGCATGCTTGTGATGTCACACGCACGCCGCGGCAGCTGAAACGATTAAGCGCCGTGAGCGCCTGGAGCCGGTACCCGGCTAGACGCTACCGGCATCCCACAGCAGGTCACCAGGCTGTCAGCTAGTGACAGCTATTGCTTTTTCCCTGCAGCAGGAGGCAGCCAGAGCAGTACAGCACCAGAAACGGACTTCCTAGCGCCCCCTACAGTACAAAAAGAAAGGAAGAGAGATCAGAGACGGGAGTCCGGTGGCCGGGAATGAACCCACGCACACACAAAAAATAAAAGAAGATGTGTGCTGGCAGCAGTACTGAGATAAAAGTTGGAGGGGAGGGGGGAGGGGGAGTGAATCAGAGACGAGTACAGTAGCTGCCAGTGCCAATGGGGAATCTGGCATCCACCTACAGTACCCTGCACTGTAGTGTAAACAAATTCTAAAGTTAAAGAAAATGGAAGTGCACATTTATTTATAAAGATGTGTACATTACTGAACTAAAAAAATTATTTAAAATGTACTATTTTTAATACATGCTTATAATTAAATTTGCACTTTCAATTTTGGAAACCAGTGTCCCCCATTTCATCTATCTATCTATCTATCTATCTATCTATCTATCTATCTATCTATCTATCTATCTACAGTATATGTGTGTGTATATAGATATCTATATATATATATATATATATATATATATATCTAGATATATACATATATAGCGAGCGACACTCAGGGTCAGAAAAGGCCATCTTTCATGGTTAAAATAAAATGATGCCTGAAAGGGCAGAGCCTATAGTTGTGGTGGTGGTATTTTGGTGAGCGGGGGTGGAAAGGGGCGCACGCGCGCAAATTACTTCTTTGCCCCGGGTGACAGGAATCCTAGTTTCGGCCCTGACCAAGATGAGAACTGGAGTGTCAGAAATTAATATGATAAACATGAGTGTATTGTAGCTATTTATATGCAGGGACTCTAAAGCATAGGATGTGTCTCTGCATCAATCATCTAAGACAGTGTTTCCCAACCTCGGTCCTCAAGGTACACTAACAGTGCAGGTTTTAGTGATATCCAGGCTTGAACACAGGTGACTTAATTAGTACCTCAGTTATTTTGATTTAACCATCTGTGCTGAAGCCTGGATATCACTAAAACCTGCACTGTTGGTGTGCCTTGAGGACCGCGGTTGGGAATGCCTGATCTAAGACATAGCACCCAAATATTTATCAAAAGCTACACTGAGATCAAAGGATAAAGTTTGGCATGATATGACATGCCCCTCAGCTCACAAGGACTCCTTAGGCGATATTCAACAGTTTATATCTCCTGATCTCCCATCTAAAGTGCCGTGAGGTTGGGGAGAGGGGTATATTCAATTGTTTCTTTTTATTACGCTTGTCGCATCCAGAGAGGTCAGGTTTAGCCGCGTAAAGCAGCTGCACCCAACCAAATTAGTGCTCAAATGGTTCATATTTAGCTTATTTCAGTTCGCCACCACCGCGGTGGTGATATTTTAATAAAGATCACGCAATTTGTTTTGTGAATAATACGGTTACCTGGAAATATGAATTGCTGTTTGTACTTGTAGTAATGAGAACCTTGCAGCAAAGATGAGGTACATGGATGAGAAGTGCTGTTGGACCCTAGAAGAAAATAAAGGCACACGGAACCAACATTAATATATACTGTGCACGTGTGTATATCAACAATCACAAATGCTAATGTCTTTCTCAGAACGTTCTAAATGGGAGATTGCATTGTGAGATAACTCCAGACAACATGTAAAGCTAAACTATGTGAGCAATTTTCATACAATTTGTAAATAAACTTTAAGCAATTAAGCCAAATTCACAATTATTCCACATTGAGTAAGCGGTATATAGTTCATGCTCCCAGTTGCATATTTCAAGTAGGTTCACAATTACAGTATAACAACAGTAGCATTCCAGTTCTATAGCATAGGCACTGTTTTTCTAGTGGTGGATAGGAATTATATTCCAGCAGGGTAAAATCAAAAGTGTTCACAAGAGGTGGTTGGATTACTGGGCCTCCTGTCAACATGAAATATATCTTTACTCTGTCCTATGAGGGAAAAGTGTTATACAGGCTTTTTGCCAGCATGACGTGTAAAGAACACATGTTTTATGGCCAAATAAACAAGAGGGAGGAAGCTATGTATTGTCCTCTACATCAGGGTCTCACTCAGTAAGTTACCACTCGCTGATTCAGATACCCAATGGGGAACTCAACAAGGATGCCCCTTAAGGTCAATGTTTTCATTTGGGTTAACCCTTCATGTCCTTGTGTATCTTTAGGATGTATCACCTATTAGCTCACAAATGTAAATATGTAAAATGTCAGTACGGCAGTTCTGTAACAAATTGAATATAGTGTACATTATTATCATCACCTTCTATAGAACTTACATCTGATCCTACCAGAGCGATTCATGTGTACCTACCAAGCCTCTGGGCTATTGTAGCTGTGACCAAGATATCATGTTTGCATGTTTGTTCTTTACTAGATTCTAGTACGTATATACTAAGAACTGTTTAAGGTTTAGCACTCTATGGATGTGAGTGTACATATTAAGTGAAGCGAACAATGGCATATTTTGCAAGAAATATTGAACAAGACTAGCACAGTAGTTGGGCAGCATGTGTTTCCCTTTGTGACACAAAATTATTCTAGGGTAAAGATTGTATTTCTACGTCAGGATTTATAGATGGGTTCCTCATAATGTGGTTGGGTTAAACAAGACTGTCAGACGCACTGTCTTCAGCACCAAATTTTTATATATATATATATATATATATATATATATATATACATACAGACACTGGATATACCTGTATAGTATACACCATCTCGACACTCACAATCCCATCTCTGGAAAATCCAGATGGATCCTGATGGTATTAGGTTAAGGTTTAGAGTTAGGCATTAGGGGGAGGGTTAGGCTTAGGCTGCCAAAGGAGACAGGGTTAGGCTGCAGGAGGGCTGTTAGGGGTCACCAAAAGCTGTCAGGATTTTCACCATCGGGATGCTGCTGTCAGGATGGTGAGTATCGTATATATATATATATATATATATATATATATATGACATCTATATATGTGGGTTGGGCTTGAAATGCCGGTGGTTGGGATGCTGGCGGTCTAATTACTGACTGCGGCATCACGAGATCAGAATCCCAATGGGTATACTTACCTTCCCCCACTGGTCCCCTAACCCTCTCTCCCCGCAGCCTAAACCTAACCCTACCCGCAGATGTATACTATAAATATTATATAAATACACTGTATATATATTTATATAGATAGATATAGATAGTAATATAGATAGATAGATAGATAGATAGATAGATAGATAGATAGATAGATACACTGTATATAGACACTAAAATTCCATTGCCTGTGCAATAAAATCTGCATAGATGAGGACAATGAAGTCATCACACAACAGTCGTGTCTGAGGTAAATTTTACAGGGTATATGCTAAAATGCATCTGATCAGACCTGTTAAATTAGGACTACCTTAACCTGCATCCTTTCAGCTCTGTAAAATATTTTATCTTGCAGAAGGAAATGTCATTTACATATTTGTGTAAAACAGGGTGGATTACTACATCGATCCAGTGTTCCCTTTTGCTCAACTGAGCCTATTAACAGAAATAAAATGTCTCCCTTACAAAGTAGCAATAGTAATAATAATAATAATAATAATGATATGCATGCAAATTAAAATAGGCAGACGTGCAGAAAAAGGTGCGCAGTGTCACAAAGGGGGGGGGGGGGGGGGGGGGGAGAAATATTGTTTACTTAGTGTACCACAAATTGTTTTGGCTGATAAGTGAGCCATACAGTCTGATAACAGGTTGCAGAGTTTTTGTGCTTTTACCAGTAAAATGTAAGTGGAACAAAAAGCAGAACACAAAGTAGATTGATAAAGGCAGTACATAATGAGTATTCAAGGTTCCTGCAGTTCCTTGCCTTGCCAACCCGGAGCTTACACTCTAACAACAATTCAGTTATATACATTAACAGCTCTAAAACATACAATTGAGCTGTTGCGGGATAAAACTGAAAGCTGCTGATATCATATGACTCTTCGCTTGATTTATGGTTGTGTCTCATGCAGTTCTGATTCCCGTGGATTTCATCAAGACAAAATATGACTACCGTACATGTACATTTTTCCAGGTGATATATGTTGGGCTTAGAGCTGATAACAACTAGGACTGACAAGTGAGGCCTCACAATATAAATCATTATAGTCGAACCTGGATAAGTGGGACCTGGGAAAGAGGAAAACCTCTATTACTGGGCCTAGTTGTTTTTGCACAAAAGGCCTCCGTTAGTGAGACTTTCTAACCTCTTTAACTAAGACTGATTTTTCTTGATTATTAGGAATAATCACCTCTATAACTGGGACGATTGCTGTTAGGACCTATTTAAGTGAGATTAGTCCAGTTTATTAACTAGAGATTAGCGGGTTTGGTTCTCTGAGAACCGAACCCTACCGAACATCACGTCCTGAGCCCGGATCCGTGTCCTGCTTGGGTTTTCCCGCCTGACTCGGAAACCAGAACGAGGCCAAACGTCATCATCCCGCTGTCGGATTCTCGCGGGTTTTGGATTCCATATAAGGAGCCGCGTGTCGCCTTCATTTTCACTCCAGTCCTGGAGAGTGTAGCGAGAGGACGTTTCTCTCTCCTCAGTGTCTGTCTGTGCGGGAAAGTGGTGTGGTGACCTTCTATGTCTTATGTGTGTCATTCCAGTGCTGTGTTGTGCTGCATCAGTCCAGTGGTAGTGTCTTGTGCTGCATCAGTCCAGTCAAAGTGGTGGTGTCCTCTGCTGCCATATGTCCAGTGCTGCTGTATAAGTCCAGTCCATTACAGTGGTGCTGTGTTGTCCTGCATCAGTCTAGTGGTGGTGTCCCTGTGCTGCTGTATAAGTCCAGTGGTACTGCCATATAAGTCCAGTGAAACTGCCGTCTATGTTCAGTGATACTGCCGTATAAATCCAGTGAAACTGCCGTATATGTCCAGTGATACTGCCGTCTATGTCCAGTGATACTGCCGTATAAGTCCAGTGATACTGCCGTATAAATCCAGTCCAGTGATACTGCCGTATATGTTCAGTGATACTGCTGTATATGTCCAGTGGTACTGCCATATAAATCCAGTGGTCCTGCCGTAGAAACCCAGTCCAGTGGTATTGCCGTATATTTCCAGTGATACTGCCGTATATGTCCAGTGGTACTGCCATTTAAATCCAGTGATGCTGCCGTATATGTCCAGTGGTACTGCCATATAATTCCAGTGATACTGCTGTATATGTCTAGCGGTACTGCCGTATAAGTCCAGTGATACTGCTGTATATGTACAGTTATACTGCTGTATAAGACCAGTGATACTACAGTATAAATCCAGTCAAGTGGTACTACCGTATAAGTCCAGTGATACTGCCGTATATGTCCAGTGATACTGCCGTATATGTCCAGTGGTACTGCCATATAATTCCAGTGATACTGCCGTATATATCCAGTGGTACTGCCGTATAAATCCAGTGATACTGCCGTATAAATCCAGTCCAATGATACTGCCGAATTTGTCCAGTGATACTGACGTATATGTTCAGTGGTACTGCCGTATAAGTCAAGTGATACTGCTGTATAAATCCAGTCCATTGGTACTGCCATATAAGTCCAGTAGCACTGCCGTATAAATTCAGTCCAGTGGTACTGCTGTATAAGTCCAGTGGTACTGCCATATAAATCCAGTGATACTGCTGTATAAGTCCAGTGGTACTACTGTATAAGTCCAGTGGTACTGCCGTATAATTCCAGTCCAGTGGTACTGCCATATATGTCCAGTGATACTACCGTATATGTCCAGTGGTACTGCTATATAAGTCCAGTTATACTGCCGTATAAATCCAGTCCAGTGGTACTGCCGTATAAGTCCAGTGGTAATGCCATATAAATCCAGTCCAGTGGTACTGCCGTATAAGTACAGTGGTACTGCCATATAATTCCAGTGATACTGCCATATAAGTCCAGTGGTACTGCTGTATAAGTCCTGTGATACTGCCGTATAAGTCCAGTCCAGTGGTACTGCCGTATAAATCCAGTGGTACTGCCGTATAAATCCAGTCCAGTGGTACTGCTGTATAAATCCAGTCCAGTGGTACTGCATTATAAGTCCAGCCCAGTCCAGTGATACTGCCATATATGTCCAGTGGTACTGCCGTATCAGTCCAGTCAAGTGGTACTGCCATATAAGCTCAGTGGTGCTGTCCTGTGCTGTATATTATTTACTCCAAATAAAGGGGTTATCAATATTTAATCCAAATAATTTTAACAGTGTTTGCCCTGTGTGGTGTAGAGGTACGCTCTCCTGTGCTGCATTTTGTTATATAACTCCAGAAAAATAATGGAGAACAAAAATTTGGAGGATAAAATAGGGAAAGATCAAGAACCACTTCCTCCTACTGCTCCTGCTGCCACTGCTGTGAGCTGATCCTCATCCCAGAGGAGAAGTCAGAAGACGACTTGTACTACTTCAACTAAGCAAATGACTGTCCAACAGTCCTTTGCGAGGAAGATGAAATATGATAGCAGTCATCCTGTTGCAAAGCGGGTAACTGAGGCCTTGACAGCTATGTTGGTGTTAGACGTGCGTCCGGTATCCGCCATTAGTGCAGTGGGACTGCAGTGCCAATCCTAGATGGGCCAGGTGTTTATGTCGCACACTTGTTTCGCTTAGCTTAGTGATACAGCTACCTCATTGCACCTCTTTTACTTCTTTGCATGATGTGCTGTTTGGGGCCTAGTTTTTTTCAGTGCCCTCCTGTCTACCACTGCAGTGCCACTCCTAGATGGGCCAGGTGTCTGTGCCGCTCACTTGTGTCGCTTAGCTTAGTGATACAGCCACCTCATTGCACCTCTTTTACTTCTTTGCATGATGTGCTGTTTGGGGCCTAGTTTTTTTCAGTGCCATCCTGTTTGCCACTGCATTGCTACTCCTAGATGTGCCAGGTGTTTGTGCCACACACTTGTGTCGCTTAGCTTAGTCATACAGCGACATTGGTGCAACGTTTATGCCTAAAACAATATTGTGAGGTATGAGGTGTTAAGAATAGACTGGAAATTAATGTTATTGAGGTTAATAAAACAATAGGATCAAAATTACTCCCAAATTCTGTGATTTTAGCTATTTTTATGTTGTTGTTTTTTCAAAAATCATCCAGATCGAAAACCAAAATCACAACCCGAAAGGGTGGTTTTGGCAAAACCTATCCAGATCCAAAACACGAGCGAGGATCCAGATCCAAAACCAAAACACGAAAAGTGCCCGCCGCACATTTCTATTAACCTCTATAATTGAGACAACCACCTTTAGAACCTCTGTAACTGGGATTAGTACAGGTTTGACAAGTCACTATATGATACCCCACTAAAGTACCCTGTACCTGGATTTACAGGGGTTTCCCTGTACTTCCTTGATTTGGAGATTAAGGGGGTTCATTCCGAGTTGATTGCTAGCTGCCGTTGTTCGCAGCGCAGCGATCAGGCAAAAAAATCGGCACTTCTGCACATGCGTATGGCACGCAGTGCGCACACGCAACGTACTTTCACAAAAGCCGATGCAGTTTCACACAAGGTCTAGCGACTCTTTTCAGTCGCACTGCTGATCGGTGAGTGATTGACAGGAATGGGGCGTTTCTGGGAGGTAACTGACCGTTTTCGGGGAGTGTTGAAAAACACAGGCGTGTCAGATACAAACGCAGGCGAGCCTGGGGAAACGGGGAGTGGCTGGCCGAACGCAGGGCGTGTTTGTGACGTCAAATCAGGAACTAAACAGACTGAAGTGATCGCTAGCTAAGAGTAAGTCTCGAGCTACTCTGAAACGGCACAATCTTTTTTTGTAGCAATGCTGCGATCCTTTCGGTCGCACTTCGGCTAAGCTAAAATACACTCCCAGAGGGCGGCGGCTTAGCGTTTGCACTGCTGCTAAAAGCAGCTAGCGAGCGATCAACTCGGAATGACCCCCTAAGCGCAGCCCTAAATCGATTTTATTTTATCCTGTTTGAACCTACATAAGGGAGAGCCTCTATAAGTGAGACAAAAACTTCTTGAACCTGGATAAGTAAAAACTGGATAAGTGAGACACCTCTTTTGTGAGGCTAAATGTGGCGTCCTTGAAATTCCACTTAGCCAGATTTGACTGTAGTTCATGACAGTTCAGTGGATATTAATATTCAAAAGTGCACTTTATTTTGTTTAAATTATGTTGTTGCTAAGTACAGCCAGCTTTTTGCTGTAGCATTGGTGACTATTACAGCATGAGCACACAGAGTTCACTTGTTCAGAAATCAGAATATTTCACGTGACCATTTTCTGGCAATGGTTTTACATAAAAGCAGCAGGGATAACTGTAACAAGAATGGACAGACCACAAAGCTGTACACATTTAAAATCACACTAATTATTTTTGCTTTCTCCGACTCTATAACGTTAAACATGTGGACAACACAAATCACAATAAATTGCAACTCAAAATCTTCCAATTTTGCAAATAATTGAAATGACCATCAATAAACAGAAAAGTGCAATGTAATTTTCATTCTTGCTACTGTATAGCATACTTGCCACAGTATTACAGGTAAAAGGTTTGGAAGTAAGGTAGTTGATAAGGGTGATAACTATTACATCTGGAAACCTCTAACATTTTGCCACATATTCTAAAACACATCAGAAACATTTATCAAAATTGACAGGTAAAATAACAATAATTCATAGCAACCAATTAAATGTTTGCTTTCATCATTTTTATAACAGCACTAAAAAAATCAAAAAAAAATCTGATTTGTTGTTTTCATAAATATCACCCCCTCCACCCCCAGTAGTTCTAATAATGAATCTGCATGCACTATTGCAATACTGTAGGTAACCTTTCCAGTGCCACTCGTTTAGCACAGTTTTAGGTTAGTAAGCAGCACTTTGCCTGTCCCAGGTGGGTTTTACTACCTGGTAAGTTGTACGGCTTCTGTTGGCGGGTGCATTGTGGGGAAGGGTGGAGAGGAGAGGGTGGGGTGGCACTGGGGGGAAGCGGAGGAGCAGGTGAGGACGGTGTGGAGGATGTCGTAGAGGAGGGGTTGCTGCTGGAATCTGGCTGGTAGGGCACTGGAATGTGGTCCTGGGAAAACAAAAGAGATAACACATTGGGAAGCAGATGAGAGGAAAGCAGACGTACTGTGAAACATTGGACGAAACGTTTAATTTTATCTCTTTTATGAGATAAGCATGGCATTGTGATCAATATCAATGTACTGTAATGCATGCACATTATAATATAGCCAATGTGAATTGTTTTAGGAAACAGCAGGCTGTAGGTCTCTTATTGCTGTACTATAAGTCCCAGCATGCTGAGGCATGATTATTTAGGGAATTACAGTTCAACAACGCTCGAACAGCACTATTTGCTTACACACATCCCCAAAAACATGGTGTGGGCTGCTATTTTGTGTCCTCTATCAATATATATAGCAGAATGCAGCCTATCATGTCACGAGAAACCAGTTATTGTGGTATATCGATGTCATTCTCAGCAATAACATAATATGGATAGCACCTATCCTTGTGTATCATCGCCTATTTCCCCATAGATTGTAAGCTTGCGAGCAGGGCCCTCCTACCTCTATGACTGTTTGTTATTACCCAGTTTTGTCTTTTCATAGGGGGTCACTCACACCTGATCGCATGCTAGGTTTTTTCGCTGCGCTGCGATCAGGTCAGAACTGTGCATGCATATGCACCACAATGTGCAGGCACGTCGCACGGGTACAAAGCGGATCGTTGCTATGCGATGGGTTTTACAAAGAATCCATTCGCACAGCCCATCGCAAGGAGATTGACAGGAAGAAGGCGTTTCTGGGTGGCAACTGACCGTTTTCAGGGAGTGGCTGGAAAAACGTAGGCATGTCCAAGCGTTTGCAGGGCGGGTGTGCGACGTCAATTCCGGTCCCGGTCAGGCTGAAGTGATCGCAGCGGCTGAGTAAGTCTTGGGCTACTCAGAAACTGCATAATATCTTTTTGTACTACTTGGCTGCACATGCATTCGCACACTTGCACAACTAAAATACACTCCCCTGTAGGCGGCGACTATCTGATCGCAGCGCTGCAAAAAACTGCTAGCGAGCGATTAGGTCTGAATGACCCCCATTGTGTCCAGTTGTAAAGCGCAACGGAATTTGCTGAGCTATATAAAAAACTGTTAATAATAATAATAATAATAATATTAATAATAAAAATAATAACACTTCAGCCCACAAACTGACAGCCCCCACTCTGTATAGTTGGTGGGAATGCTTTAAGATTGGTATAAAGTGAATAATTTATATAAAAAAAATGACAGTTTATGTTTCTATCATTTCTTGGCTTCTCTTTCCCACACATTTTCTCAGTTTTAATTGTCCTCCCCCTCACCACTGTTTGTTTGTTTTGTTATTATTTAATTTTATGTATATGTAAAGACACAATGCCTGAAATCCCTACATGCCATCTGGAAAGAGACTGTTAGCAGATGGCTCCACCGCCATAGAGTCAGTTTTTACCAAGGAAGAAGTGAACATTGTGCCCTCAGCATAACCCCTCTGTCCCTCACCCACTGATCTCGTACAATACAGGCTTGCATTTCCGTTGTCATCCTCAGTATATTCACCAAGTATCCAGATTACAATCTTGTGACATTAATCAAAGAACAGGCTCTTGTGCCTCCATTATATCCATTACATAAATATTATAATCAAAGTGTGAATGTGATTTTCAGAATTTGCTTCTGTCATGAGATAACCACTGAATACAAGAGAGTAAGCTGCATGGATAAGGAATTAGGATTTAATAAATGTGATACATGTACCATAAGAATCACTGGTCAGGGAACTGACATTTTTATAAGCACAAACCTATGGACAAAAAGGGAATTATTTCTAGAGAATGTTATCAAGTTACTGTTCCTTCTATACAAATACATATACATGTGTTATCTTCAGTATACATAGATATGTGTTTTGTAAATAATATAAATGGTGCACCCTGGCTTTGGAAGTATTCGTATTATTTATATATTACTCGAAGTGCCTCTGGGGTTAAACACCTACAAATGGAGTCATGTCATATAAATGTATTATTTTGCCCTCCACTTTAAATGCCAAATTATTTCTGGTCCTTCAGTTCACTTTGAGTTTAGGCTCATGCTAAATATTCCAAAATTACACACACACAGTCACACACACACACACACACACACACACACACACACACACACACACACACACACACACACACACACACACACCACCACCACCACCACCACCACCACCACCACCACCACCACCATCTCAATATTATCTCTCCCATTGTCTCCCTTTATCACAATGGTCATCTGATTTGCGGGTGAGTGTGGGGGCATCAGGAGGTGTTGCCCTGCAAATAACTTTTTTTGGGGGGCATAAAAATACCAAAAGGGTTATGTCCATGCACACTCTGAGACAGTTACAGCCCCCACCCATCCTGATTACAAATGATGTAATGTTGGCAGAGGTGCAATATTGTTAATGTAAGTTAAGTTAAAAGAGCAGAACATTGTCTGCAACAGCAAAACTTGGATTGAGGTCTGGAGGTGCCCACTCATGAAATGAGGGTCAGCTCCAAAACTCCTAAATCACCTTATACTATCTTGATTCAAGCACTTTATTAATGCAGAAAGTTTTAGTTCCTTTTCAGATGATTTTAAGAAAATTCTATTTATCTAGAGTGATGCTCATTATGTCATTGCGTTAGTGCACAAGGAGAGAAAGAGAGAGACAGAAACACAAATAAAGACACCCAAGAAACATCAGACTGATCCCTTATAAACTTACACTATAGATTAGTTATGAGCATATTCACTTCCTAACTTGTGTAAGGGGCTAAACACAATCTCATTTCCCCAATATCTACTTCATGTATGGATCACATTAGTACTATACTTGACAATTGTTATTTACTCCTTCCATATTTATTTGGTGATCAAAATGTGGGTATATATATATATTTCCTACAAAACTCACTACCAATCTGCTAAGTGTCAGTTTACATCCCCACTTGTGTAACCAACGTTATTGCTGCCATAGAATATGAGGGCAGTCAGTACAATAAGAACATTATATAAGGCTTATTATGTCTTGCAGATAATTTTAGAGTATTATCACAGTACTATGGGGGTCATTCCGAGTTGATCGCACGCTGCTGATTTTTGCAGCGCAGCAATCAGGTTACTACTGCGCATGCGTGTGCACCACAATGCGCACGCGCGTCGTACGGTTACAAACAGCATTGTTGCTGTGCAATGCTTCTAGCGACGATTCCATTCGCACAGCCGTTCGCAAGGAGATTGTACAGAAAGAGGGCATTTATGGGTGTCAACTGACCATTTTCTGGGAGTGGTAGGGAAAAAGCAGGCGTGTCCAAGCGTTTGCAGGGCGGGTGTCTGACGTCAATTCCGGGACCGGACAGGCCGAAGTGATCGCAAGGGCTGAGTAAGTTCAGACATACTCAGAAACTGCAAAAAACTTTTTCGTCCCGCTCGGCTGCACATATGATCGCACACTTGCAAAGTGAAAATACACTCCCCCGTGGGCGACGACTATACGTTTGCACGGCTGCAAAAAGTAGCTAGTGAGCGATCAACTCGGAATGAGGGCCTATATTCCTTGGACTGGTTGACAGCAGAGAAGAGTGAAATGACATGTGAATCAAGTGTTGAGGAGGTGATACAATCTTTACGTTCCACACTTGTGCTATTACACACTGCACTGTAACATCCCAACTTATAGGGGTATATGCAATTGCGGTCGAATTGCCCAAAATGTCGAAAAACGGGTCATTTTCGACACAAAAAACCTGTCGAATTTGATTTGACAATTCAATACAGTACTTTCCGACAAAAAACCTGCTGTTTCATTTTTTACTTTTGGCAATTCGACATTTTTTCAATTCGACATGTCTGCAATGTTAAAATGCGGCTTTTTGACAAAAGTATATATTCAAATGAAGAATGTCGATTCGACAACAGTGCTTTTCAACAGTCATTTTCGTCAATTTAATTCCGCCTCATTTTTCTGTCGTGATCTAATACATTTTTTAAAAAACATGTATTTTTTGGTGCTTTTTTTTATTGCTAATAGCATATCTATTTATATTTGAAGGGATTATCTACTTGGTTTGTCTATTTAGGAGCCACAAGTATTATTTAATCGATTTTTTAAAAGAATATATATATTTTTTTTTACTGACTACAATAATATGGAGAGATCAGTGCATGTTTTTCAGTTGGAAGGGGTGTGAAATGGTTAAAAATCATTAAAAAAAATTGTGTGGGGCCCCCCTCCTAAGCATAACCAGCCTCGGGCTCTTTGAGCCGGTTGTAAAAATATGGGGGGGGGGGGGGGGAATGACAGGGGTTCCCCCGTATTTAAACAACCAGCACCGGGCTCTGCGCCTGGTCCTGGTGCCGAAAATACGGGGGACAAAAGACGTAGGGGTCCCCCATATTTTTAACACCAGCATCGAGCCACAGCCGGGGGACACTTTTATACCGGTCCCTGCGGCCGTGGCATTAAATCCCCAACTAGTCACCCCTGGCCGGGGTACCCTGGAGGAGTAGGGACCCCTTAAATCAAGGGGTCCCCCCCCTCCAGCCACCCAAGGGCCAGGGGTGAAGCCCGAGGCTGTCCCCCCATCCAAGGGCGGCGGATGGGGGGCTGACAGCCTTTTGTGGCAAAAAAAGAATATTGTATAGGTAAGTATGTATGTATGTTGGTGTGCATGTATGTAATAAAGTTATACTGTCACGGTGTGTGCGTTGTGTTTTTTGGGGGGTATTTTTTTGTAGTAGAACTACAGGTACCAGCGGGCCCGTTTTCCCCTGCATGCTGGTACTTGTGGTTCTCCAAGTACCAGCTTGCGGGGAGGCTTGCTGGGACTTGTAATTCTGCTACAAAAAACAATATTCTTTTTTTTTACACTGGCTATCAGCCCCCCATCTGCCGCCCTTGGATGGGGGGACAGCCTCGGGCTTCACCCCTGGCCCTTGGGTGGCTGGAGGGGGAGACCCCTTGATTTAAGGGGTTCCCACTCCTCCAGGGTACCCCGGCCAGTGGTAACTAGTTGGGGATTTAATGCCACGGCCGCAGGGACCAATATAAAAGTGTCCCCCGGCTGTGGCATTATCTCTCTGGCTAGTGGAGCCCGGTGCTAGTGTTAAAAATACGGGGGACCCCTACGTCTTTTGTCCCCGGTATTTTTGGCACCAGGACCAGGTGCAGAGCCCGGTACTAGTTGTTAAAATACAGGGGAACCCCTGTCATTTTTTCCCTTGTATTTTTACAACCAGGACCGGCTAAAAGAGCCCGAGGCTTGTTATGCTTAGGAGGGGGGACCCCACGCATTTTTTTTTCAGGATTTATTGAACACTTTTGTGCCGTCCATGAAGTCGAATCCAGGCCGCCCACTATTCGTCAACTGGTCCGTTTTTCGACAGCGGGACTGTCTAATCCGTTATTTATTGAATATGTCAAATTCGGGTCCCGGCGGGAGGGTTTCGCCTGTTGAATTGTGTCGAATCCAAAAACGAATTGTGTCGAATTCCAGCCAGAATTCGACCGCAATTGCATATACCCCATAGTCTTCAGAGTGAAGATGACAACGACCGTGTTTAGTTCATTCTGCTGTGTGGTTGAGGCTGTACTGGGAACACTTATGGTCTAATTCAACCAACAAAGTGTTGCAGCTAAATGTGAAATGGGGTGAATATTTCACCAAGCAGTTTTAAAAAGATATACAGTATTTCTACTGGGCATACATGCAGCAAAGATAAGCGTTGGAGTGAAGAACAGTTGCTTGTAGAGGCAAGACACTGATATTGATTATTGCAATAGTCTTCTTACTGGTCTTACCAAGAACAGACTCTCACCTTTACAATCCATTCTGAATGCAGCTGCAAGGCTAATATTCCTCGCTAGACGTTCATCGTCTGCAGACCCACTATGTCAGTCCCTCCATTGGCTACCTGTATTCTACCGTATTCAATATAAAATACTGTTACTTACACACAAGGCTATTAACCATACTACACCAACATACATCTCTTCGCTTATCTCAAAATATCTCCCAACCCGACCCCTTCGCTCTTCACAAGATCTACGTCTCTCATCCACACTCATTACTTGCTCCCATGCACGATTACAGAATTTTCTTTGGGCTGCACCCACTCTGTGGAATGCCCTACCACGTACAGCAAGACTCTCCTCTAGTCTTCAAATCTTCAAGCGTTCCCTGAAAACCCACCTTTTCAGACAAGCTTATCAAATTCCAGAAACGCTCACATTATTTTCATAGTTTTCCTATCCAATTATATCTCCACAGTACATCCCCCACATATTTTCTTTCTCCACTCTCCCTCCCTCCGGACCCTGGTTCATCTCTGCTGTGATGTGATATCATGCAGCCCACCAAGAACCTTTACAATCTGGTGGACAACTATGCAATAAATAGCACCTATCCTTGTGTATCAATGCCTATTTTCCCATAGATTGTAAGCTTGCGAGCAGGGCCCCCCTACCTCTATGACTGTTTGTTTTACCCAGTTTTGTCATGTAATTGTGTCCAGTTGTAAAGCGCAATGGAATTTGCTGCGCTATATAAGAAACTGTTAATAAATAAATAATAAATATACCCGGTTATATTTTCTGAGGGCTCAGGAAAGTTCAGTGCTTCCGATTGTGAAATAACCATGAGTTGGATCTTACATTATAAATGGGAAGAACATGCAGTAATTGCTATGACTGGCACAATACAAATCAATGTAATGCAATCAGGTCTGTATTTCCTGTTATCTGTTGTGTGGTGTGGATGTGACTATTTATCATTTGTCCCTGAATCTATTCATCTGTACAAATGCATTATCGTCCGTGCCAGGCCTGTAAATTCTCCAGCACATATATCCATATGCCTAGGCTATTGATGCTGACAACATAAATAAATGTGACTAGATGAACATAGCTTCCTACATTCATTCTCTGTACATTATAATCTTCTAACTACAGTAAGTCATGACTAAATGATGTCACACTATTTGTAACCACGGAATTGTATGATATTTGTAAGACCAGAAGTCAAGTCGCAAAATAATGTGGTATGTAAGTTACGCAGCAAGAACAGAATCTGTTGGATATCACTTCGACATTTTACTAAGCAGAGATCTATGAAATCACTATTCAGTGACTGTATTTATTGTACCCCAGCTGTAAAAGCGACTAAACTTCTACAATATTCTTTCAAATGACCTTTATTTCTCTGTGCATTGGTTTAACTACAAGTTGTACCTCAAGTTTCTACCCTTGATGGCTGGGGATAAACTGAGAGCTCCGTCTTCACATTGGGTTTAGTATGATTTACCGACGGACACAATACTGACGGTCATAATCCAGCCATTGGCCTACAGTCAAAATACCAACACGGTCAAAATACCGACATTCATTATGCTGACATGTTCAAAATACTGACATAGGGGTGCAGGAGTGTTTTAAGAGAGGAGGAGGCCCGTGTTCAGCCTTCTCCGTTCGGGCCCCCTTCTCTCTGCCTGGAGCGCTGTAGAGTCTGAGCACTAGAGGGCTCAGACTCTACTGCGCATGCGCAGATCTCTGGAAAAATGGCGCGGTGGCCATTTTCCCTGAGATTTCTCTACTGCGCATGCACATAACTCAGTGAAAATGGCCGCTGAGCCATATTCACTGTGTTCTAATAGCACTGCGGATGCCGGCGCTGGACTTCGGAGGGGTGAGTATTTTAAAAATGGGTGCAGTGTGTGCGGTGGGGGCCCCCTCTGGACTCAAGGGCCTGTGTGCACCGCACACACTGCACCCATTATAGAAACGCCAGTGTAGGGGTGTATTCAATAGCTGTCAGAAGCTGCCATATTGTCTGAAAAACGGCAGCTTCCGACAGATTTAGGTCGGAAAGGGGTTCCGACCTATTCAAAATGTGCACTTTTTTTCCAACAAGTCGGGAATGAGAAGCACCTTGCCTAGCCATCCCCCGGCCAGGCACCTCTCTCCCTGCAGTGCCTCCTCCCGCCGCAGACATAATCCCCGCTGCCGCAGATGCTGGCAGCTCCGCCTGTTGCTATCCAGCTCCCCCGCCGCCCTGCAGCCGTCACCGCCCCCCGTCGTAGTCTGCTCCCCCTGCCGCCGTTGTCAGCACACCTGGCAGCTGCTGACAGCAGTGGCAGGACAGGACCCCGGGTACGGCGATTTGGCTCAAATCCGACAGTCTGATTTGGCCATCCACCGAACAGCCCTTGTCGGAGCCATTTCGACAAATGCATGCTTCGTACACCATTACCGTTCCCAATCGTAATCCACGCGGATCGGAAAGTATGGAAAAGTTCCCCAAAAGAAAAAAAATGTGAAAAACTCATGTCGACATCTTGATGTGTCGACCTTTCATGTGTCGACCATGTGTCCACGTCGACCATGTCAATGTCGACCAATAGTGGTCGACCTAATGACTGTCGACCATAACATGGTCGACCATCCAAACGGATACCCTTATTCTTATTAATATTTTTTTTTACTTAAGGTTTCTTACACTTCTTTGTCCAGTACCCAAATTGTGTTAGCCATTCAACTTGTTGAACTACTATCAAGTAATAATTAATTAGGTACAAACTAATGCTGTTAAAAATCTGTTTACAAATATGCATTTTAGTTGGCAGCATGCAATAAGTGTGCAAAGAGAGATTACTACCCTAAATGCCACATACTGGGTAATGTAATGGAATTTCTTGGGAGAGGCATATAATTGCTTTATCATTTGTTGTTGTGCTATTTATTAGTAGTATAATAGGAAACCTTGCTAATAATGTTTAATTGTTCAGTTATATAATTCTCAGTGATGGAATTTAGTACAACAGACAGCTACTTTGATTATATTCTACATTATTCTACAGTATGGGGGGGTAGTTATCCTATATTGTGTCAGCACACTGGCGTTTCTATAATGGGTGCAGTGTGTCCAGAGGGGGCCCCCACCGCACTCGCTGCACCCATTTTGTGAATACTCACCCCTCCGGAGTCCCGCAGCTACGTCCACGGCTGTGTTAAAACTCCGTAAAAATCGCCAGCGGCCATTTTCACAGAGTTCTGCGCATGCGCAGTAGAGAAATCTCAGGGAAAATGGCCGCCGCACCATTTTCCTGGGGATCTGCGCATGCGCAGTAGAGTCTGAGCCCTCTAGTGCTTAGACTCTCCCCGTTGCCGGCAGAGAGGAGGGGGCCCGAATGGAGGAGGCTGCACCCGGGCCTCCTCCTCTCTTAAAACGCTGCTGTGTCAGCATCAGCATTAATATAGACTGCCTTGAAAATCTCACTAGCTAATTCGGCTTCCAATACCAAGTCTACCAGTCATCTCCTGAGCTCTTTCCCTCTATCCTATCTTACGTTTCTAACTGCCTTTCTGGTATCTGCCATCTTCACCTGGATGTCCCAGTGCTTCCTGAAACTTAACATGGAAAGTAATGAGCTAATTTTTTTTTCTCCCCTTTAGGGGGTAAACATCAACCTCTTTTCTGTCCGCTGCCTCAGTGCCATCCACGACTTCGCTCTCTCCTTCATTCCCCACATTCAGGCCATCACTCAATCTGACAACTCTGCAACATCTCCAGAATCCGTCCCTTCCTCGCCACCAGAACTCTCATCCCCACACTCATCATCTCCCACATAGGCTATTGTAACATACTCATTTTTGGTCTTCTTCACTCTCCCCTTTTCCCACTTCAGTCGATCCTTAACACTGCTGCTCATCTCATTTTCCTTTTACGTTTTAACATTTTTTCCTCCCCCTTGGTGACCTGCTTCATTGGCTTCAAATGTGGCCCTCAAATATGCCCTTACGTTAAGACCCACTTCTTCAGAAAAGCCTAACAACCCTCCTCTAACTCACCATTTAACTCCTTCTGGCAACAGACCTACATCTTTACTAGTTTATTCTCCTGCTTACACCACTTCCTCTTAGACTGTAAGCACTCATGGTATGCACCTTATTCCCTTGTTCTCTCCTCCTTGAACTACTCTTTTATGCCCCCTGTCTACCATCCCCCGCCTATTTTACCTTTGTACTGATGTATTATGTATTATTTGGCACCACATAAATAATAATAATAATAATAATAAGAAGAAGAAATTATAATACACCCTCACATTTAAAACCCTTCATCACCCCTCTCCCACCTATATGTGCAACCTCATCTCTGTCTGTACTTCCTCCCTTCCCCCTTCTCTGCTCCTCCTCTAAAGACCACCTCACATCAACTCTGATCTCTTTTTCAAATGCCTGCCTCCTAAATTTCTCCCTCGCCTAGTCAGACTTTCTGTCAGTCTACCCAGCTTTAAAAGTGCCCATGATTCAGACGTATTTGCTACAGTATACCAGCTCTCCTCTTAACTCGTCACTTTACATCCTCCAGCTTTCTTTGCGTAAGATTCACACTCCATGGGGTATATTTACTAATATTCGTGTTTTAGCCGTTTTTAAGGGTGTTTGAACTCGAATGGTATCGGGTGCATTTTACTGCAACTTTTTGAATCCTGATACGGTCATTTACTAATCTGCCGAGTTTGCAACATTCGTCTTTTCCGATGTCGATGTGATTTGTAATGTCAGGCAGTGTTTTACGGGAGTGATGAGTAAAACACTGCATGACAAAATACAAGGAATCCCGGCCGGATCTGTGAGAAAAATTAAAGTGTTAAAATTTAAAAAAAAATTGTGTGGGGTCCCCCCTCCTGAGCACAACCAGCCTCGGGCTCTTTGAGCCGGTCCTGGTTGCAAAAATATGGGGGAAAAATTGACAGGGGTTCCCCCATATTTTAACAACCAGCACCGGGCTCTGCGCCTGGTCCTGGTGCCAAAAATACGGGGGGGGGGGGAAGCGTAGGGGTCCCCCGTATTTTTAACACCAGCACCGGGCTCCACTAGTCAGAGAGATAATGCCACAGCCGGGTGACACTTTTATATAGGTCCCTGCGGCCCTGGCATTAAATCACTAACTAGTCACCCCTGGCTGGGGTACCCTGGAGGAGTGGGGACCCCTTAAATCAAGGGGTCCCCCCCTCCAGCCATCCAAGGACCAGGGGTGAAGCCCGAGGCTGTCCCCCCAATTCAAGGGCTGCGGATGGGGGGCTGATAGCCATGTTTAAAAAAAATTATATTGTTTTTTGTAGCAGTACTACAAGTCCCAGCAAGCCTCCCCCGCAAGCTGGTACTTGGAGAACCACAAGTACCAGCATGCGGGGGGAAACTGGCCCGCTGGTACCTGTAGTACTACTACAAAAAAAATACCCAAATAAAAACAACTCACACACCTTGAAAGTAAAACTTTATTACATACATGCACACCTACATTCACACATACTTACGCACGGCAGAGATACAATGTAGCGCATAGGCGCTACATTGTATCCAATGGTGGGAACTTTGTGGTCAGTGGTTGACCGTGATTAACCTCACCGCTGACCTCAAAGTTCCCACCATTGGATACAATGTAGCGCCTATGCGCAACATTGTATCTCTGCCGTGCGCAGCCTGACTGACAGCTCAGGAGCACACAGGCAATCAGGAGAGTGCCTCAACGTGGCGCTCCCTGATTGGCTGAAGGGACCCTCTGTGACAGGAGTCACGGGGGGGTCTCGGCAGTCGGGGAAAGGGGTCCCATGTGTAAACATGGGACCCCTTTCAGTGCATGGTTCGGGTTTTTCGGTTTGTTTTTTTGGCAAGTACGTGGATTACAAGCGGTCCAGAAGTGGACAGATCTACACTGGATTTTTGTGAGTATAATTTTATTCACAGGTACCCCATGGATTCTACTTGGAGAAGTGGGCCGACCCTCGTGTGAACATAGGTAAGTATGTGTGAATGTAGGTGTGCATGTATGTAATAAAGTTCTACTTTCAAGGTGTGTGAGTTCTGTTTTTATTTGGGTATTTTTTTTGTAGTAGTACTGCAGGTACCAGCGGGCCCGTTTCCCCCCCGCATGCTGGTACTTGTGGTTCTCCAAGTACCAGCTTGCGGGGGAGGCTTGCTGGGACTTGTAGTACTGCTACAAAAAACAATATTCTTTTTTTACACATGGCTATCAGCCCCCCATCCGCAGCCCTTGGATGGGGGGGACAGCCTCGGGCTTCACCCCTGGCCCTTGGGTGGCTGGAGGGGGGGGGGGGGCTTGATTTAAGGGGTCCCCACTCCTCCAGGGTACCCCAGCCAGGGGTGACTAGTTAGTGATTTAATGCCAGGGCCGCAGGGACCTATATAAAAGTGTCACCCGGCTGTGGCATTATCTCTCTGACTAGTGGAGCCCGGTGCTGGTGTTAAAAATACGGGGGACCCCTACGCTTTTTGTCCCCCGTATTTTTGGCACCAGGACCAGGCGCAGAGCCCGGTGCTGGTTGTTAAAATATGGGGGAACCCCTGTCAATTTTTTCCCCATATTTTTGCAACCAGGACCGGCTCAAAGAGCCCAAGGCTAATTGTGCTTAGGAGGGGGGACCCCACGCAATTTTTTTTTAACGTTTTTACACTAAACAGACCCTTTCCCATAGATAACCATGCACAGATCTCACTGATCCGTGCATGGTTATCCAAACTCGCCAGGAAAAAGCAGGTCTATTTTTTTGCTGCTTTTTTTATTGAAACGCAAAAAAATACACCCGCACTTGAGCATTCAGAGATTAACACCCAAATACGAATTAATAGTGAATACCCGTGTTGTATGAAATAAAAGCCGCATTTGACCGATGGTCTATTCATTCGTATTTCTGAACTTAGCCTTGAAAACCATAACGAATAGCCCAAACACTGCCGAGATTTGTGCTTAGTGAATTCCCGTGTTGGGACTTAGAAAAAAAAACACAAATCGGTCAAACTCGGATTATTAGTAAATATAGGCCCATCTTTCTCCTTCCACCAAGTTCAACCTCCACTGTTCTCCCCTTCTTTTAGTATGTACTGTAAGTCCTCAGACAGGGCCCTTTTCCCTTCTGTTCTCCCCCTCGCAGTTTTAAGGTCACCAGTGCTCATTGTCTTTTGTCTCCTTGTCCCTTCAGCGACTCTGATATTGTTTGTTTTGCTTGCCCATTGAGACTTGCTCTACCCTAAGCTCTGTACACCTCACTCACTGTCTGTGGTTTTACTGTAAAGTTTTGTATTCATGCTATGTACTTACAGTTGTGTCATCTCTCATCATTTCCACGGAAGCGGCTATACAGTATGCGGCAATGAGATCACAAAAAAAATTCCCGCAGCCATCTGTGGGCACGTGCGTACTTACCCGCTACCATTTAGAATGTATTGATGCGTATGCACTTGCAACAATTTGCAGCCAGTTATGTATTAGCTACTCTGTTTTTCTTTACCCATATATGGTGCTGTGTATACTTTGTAGTGCATAACAAATAAAACAATACACAATGCTGCATATACAGTAACATTGAATAAATATTGCGCACAGACCAGTATCACAAAAATCTACTGCACAGCTCATTCTACTACCGAGATTAGTGTGTGTTAAAATGTGGGCTGACTTACCTTGTTAATTTTATTGGTTTTAGGAAGTGTTTGGCTGACATGGAGGTCTGAGTATCGAGGAGGTTTTCTTAAAGGATTATTGATGTCACATGGTACAGATTCGGTCCTAACTAGACGGGCTGAAATGAAAATGAAACCAGTATTAGTGATGAAAAGTTGTGGATAGCTCAGTCATCTGTTGTATGGTTTATGGTTCAGTAAGATAAGACTCAGAGGGATACAAACTATATACAATAGAAACAGATTTCTCTTTGAGTCACAGCCACAGATCTTGAACAAGCTAATTAGTCTCCCCTTATCATTTGTAGTACAATGTACAGTAGCATCTATGCTCCACTGATCCAAGTTGTGCTTGAGATTTGTTATGTTCAGTATTGCTTATAATAATTGACCATGTATAAAAATATTAAAAATTAAAGTATTGGGAACTCATTGATACACTGCACCTTATGTGATATACAGTAGCAACTAGCTGTTGTAAGCTGACCACCAAAGTGTAATATTTTCAGAGATATATTCTTATTAATGTAGGGATTTCTTTCCTCAAACAAGAATCCTTTTTTTTTTCTATACAACTATTTTGAATACAAAAAAATGAAATAAACATTATTGTAGAATAAAAAAAACTGAAATAAGAAAGAAATAAAATTCCCAATCTGAGATTATTAATGTACATGATTTAAGGAGCAATCATTCTCATACTGGGCCCGCCTATTTAGGTTTGTAAGTAAAGCAAATAAGCACACAACTGGGCAAAACCATGCTGCATTTCAGTGGGGTGTGTTCAAACTAAAATCTAAATTGCATTCTAAAAATAAAGCTGGTTAACATTTGTGGGCTATATACAAAAGCTATTTAGGGGGGTCATTCCGAGTTTATCGCAAGGTAGCAGTTTTTTGCGGCCCTGCGATCAGATAGTCGCCGCCTGGGGGGAGTGTATTTTAGCAATTGTGCGATCGCTTGTGCAGGGGAGCTGTGCAAAACGTTTTTGTGCAGTTTTTGAGTAGCTATGAACTTACTCAGCCACTGCTATAACTTCAGCTTGTCAGGTCATGGAATTGCCGTCAGACACCCGCCTTGCAAACGCCTGGACACGCCTGCGTTTTCCAGGGCACTCCCAAAAGCTGGTTAACATTTGTGAGCTATGGGGGTCATTCCGAGTTGTTCGCTCGTTGCCGATTTTTGCTATGCTGCGATTTGTTGCTAATTGCGCATGCGCAAGGCACGCTGGGCGCATGCGCTTTGTTATTTAACTAAAAACTTAGCAGTTTTGCTGTGGATCCTGCAGCGCTTTTCAGTCGCACTGCTGATCAGTGAATGATTGACAGGAAAGGGGCGTTTCTGGGTGGTAACTGAGCGTTTTCCGGGAATGTGCTAAAAAATGCAGGCGTGTCAGGGAAAAACGCGGGAGTGTCTGGTGAAACGGAGGAGTGGCTAGCCGAACGCAGGGCGTGTTTGTGACGTCAGTGAGTAGGTCTCGAGCTACTCAGAAACTGCAAAGAATTATTTAGTAGCAGTTCTGCTAATCTTTCGTTCGCTATTCTGCTAAGCTAAAATACACTCCCAGAGGGCGGCGGCCTAGCGTGTGCAATGCTGCTAAAAGCAGCTAGCGAGCGAACAACTCGGAATGAGGGCCCATATGCAAAAGCAGCTCATTTTTACCCTGCACAGAAACAATAAAGCCCGCCCAAATCTAAATCTTTCTGCATATGTAAAAATGCCCCACATTTGCTTACAAACCCGATTTAGGCCCACTCAGCAGAGGCGGTCAAAATAATACAATTATACATAGGACAGACTTTACAGTAAAACTCGGTGGTAACCCTGCAAACATATTTAATTCAGACTACACTGATTCTGCAAGATAGGATACATACCTCCCCGGTGTATAATTAGTAAATGACATGGAGGCGCCTCTTTGGTGCATTTGTTGTGGCACTTTAGTCTAATAAGAAAAGAGAAAATGAACAAATCATTTAATCTGAAAAGCATTACAGACAGCAAGTAAACCCTACCTGGAACTGTGCCAAAAAGATCTGTAGAAGTCACTGAACCATCTTGTCCTGCATAATGCAACCGTTTCTCAACTATACTTTCATTCGATATTCCAAGGTGTAAAAGTAAATGATGCAAATTTTCACTTCATTTAAATAGAATATAATATGAGTGTGAGTGTAGTGCTTGCAATTTCTGGAGTACATACATATCGTAGTAGTTCACACCTGTTTTCATTGGAGATAGAGCTTGTCTCTACTCCATAAAAAGTATCAAACTATTGTTTTTTAGGTACACAGAAAATAAAGTTCCACTCTTTGCTAATCTTTACTTTAGAAATGTTGTTTTTGAAAGCATAAGCTTGTCTGGTTTTTAAGCATTTAAACATAAAAGGTTTTTAGAATTATACAAATCTTATTCCTTAGTGGCCAATTTAGATAAGTGTCATATGAAACAGGTCATGCTTACAATTATTTTAGCATGGAATTTTTTTGCTCAGTTATACAGCATTGGATATAGACAGATGCTGTACATTGAATGAGAATACCGCTACAGTAGATACAAACTGGGTGATTCAAAAAGTGACTCAATTCACTGCCCCAAATTAGCTGCAACAGACACTTTTACATGGTCAATTTGCTTTAGGTAAATAGCAATTATAGTTGAGTCACAAATTGTTGCTTTTACATAAGTAAACATAGACATACATGAAGTTATAGATAATAATACTTTTTTCCTTTTTTTTCTCATCAGCACCTCCTGGACTCCAGAGAGGCATTGAGTGTCCTCTGACTGATGGTGCCATCCGGGGAGTGCAGTGATTGTCAGATGAAATAAGTTTATCTAGCTCTCAGGCGGAGATTTCTTTACAAAAAGAATTCCCATCACCATTGGGAACATGACTGCAGCTTTGAACCAGGGACCCTGTTCTGGGCCATCTACTGGATGGATTTGGAAGAAAAGATCCCAGAGTGGTAACAATGGATTCCAGAAGACAAATTAGGGGGTTGGGGTCAAAAGGACCTCACAGTAGAATGTGCAGGAAGAACTTTGACCCAGGGACCCTGTTCTGGGCCTTCTACTAGGTGGATTTGAATGAAAACTTCACAGAGTGGTAACATTGGATCCTAGAAGACACAGTGGAATGTGCCTGACAGTGCTGTGACTCAGGGAGCCTGTTTTGAGCCTATAACTGGATGGATTTGGATGAAAACTTCACAGAGTAGTTACAGTGGATCCCAAAGACAAACTAGGGGGTTGGGGTACCGGTTGGACCTCCCGTTGGTGTACGCTGGTAAGTACTTTGACACAGGGAGCCTGTCCTGGGCTTTCCATTGGATGTATTTGGAAGAAAACTTTACAGAGTGGTAACATTAGATCCTAGAAGACATACTAGGGGGATGGGGTTGGCCAGACATCACAGCGGAATGCGCCTAGCAGGGCTGTGACCCAGGGAGCCTGTTCTGGGTCTTTCCCTGGATGGATTTGGATGAAAACTTGGGGTCTCGGTCAGACCTATCGTTGGTGTATGCTGGGCAGTACTTTGACACAGGGAGCCTGTTCTGGGCTTTCCACTGATGGATTTTGAGGAAAATTTTAATGAACTGTAATAACTGATAGAGATGACCATAATTCAATGGCATGAAATAACTGACTGAAATAACCATGAATCAATGAACTAAAATAACTGACAGAAATGGAAGTAGGAAGACAAAAGCCCTGTAATAGCAACATTAACAACAGAAGGAAAACTTTACACCCATCTTGCAACGGAAAAGTGATTATAACGCTGAACAGAAAGAAAAGCTAGGGATCAGGGCTACTGGTGACACCCTAAAATCAAAAACGACAGTGGCAGCCACCTCATGGGTGTGTTGGACGAGCTACTAAGTTAATAATTCACTGTAATATGTTGACAGTTGCATCCAACTCATTCACGACTTGATGACCGGGTATCGTTGGTAGTTCGGCTAGTATATATATATATATATATATATATATATACATACATACACACACACATATACTTTTTGGGGGTCTGGGCCACTACCAAATGTTTATGATCTGCAAATGCCAAGGAAATGCCACAATTAGAGCAAAATTAATATTAAAGGGAGATTGCTGTTTGATAAATCTATTCTTCATTCCTACCTAGCATGGTTGCTATCACATTTCTTTAGCTCTTGAAATTATTCTTTAACTACTTAACTGATGACACAAAATGGTCATAAATTGTTGTGTTAAAAAAAATGTAATGTAATTTAAAAAGCATTTTTAAAACTATATTTTATTTATTATTTTTTTAAATATGCCTAGGGGGTGTCTCACACCACCCCGTGTCCATTAGCCCCCATTATAAAATTACTTTTCAATCTCCTTTTTTTGCACCCCCTCCTCCTTCTGTGGCCAGTGTATATATTTTCTATTGTATTATTTTACCACCCCCAGCAATGACATTTTACTATTTAACCCCCTACACTACCACCATAGGTATTACTGAGCCCCAATATGCAGTGCGCAGCAGAGCATGCTCCCGGCAGCTGCTGCTCTATGCAGCTGCCTGGTACATAAGGGGGAGAAGCGCTGACATCCCGCCGGTTGCTGCTCTGTGCAGTAGCCGGGTACGTACTGGAGAGCAGTGCTGGCATTCCGGCGGCTGCTGCTCGAAGTAGCTGCCGGGTGGCAGCGGGTGATGCCGGGCTTCCCAATCACTGTTGCCAAAGTGATCTGGACACTCTAGAAGAGGAGCCATAGCGGCCCAGGGGCCGGGAGGTCCCTCTTACATTGGCGGCTGTGGTAAGAATCTCTTCCCACAGCAGCCCAGTGGGCGTTTTTGACTGGTCGCATCAGATGCGACCATGTCAGGGAAAGCCCAGCCTGATGTGGTCGTATCTGATGCAACCATGCCAGTTAAGTGGTTAAATGAGCTACAGTCTTTTCTGAACACAAGCATAATTAGACATCCAAATAGTTTCAGTATGAAATACAGGCGGCCGGGATGCCAGCGGTCAGTATACTGACAGCGAAATCCCTGACATCAGTATGTGGGAAGCAGGGGCGAGCGCTAGAAAGCCCCATGCGGGCTCACTGAGCTTTTCACATTGCGGGCACGGTGGCTCGCTGCACTCGCCACAGGTTATACCCTCCCTCTATGGGTATCGTGGACACTCAAAGAGGGAGAGTAGCCTCTGGCTCTGGTATTCCGGTGGTGGCATTTCACTGCTAGTCGGGATGCCAGGATCGGCATTGTGACCTCCAGGATCCCGACTAGCGGTATTGTAACCGCTTCCCATCCAAATTTACACAATCGGTTCTTTTTAGAAAATAAATATGACAAAGATAAATATTTACACCCGGTGCGGGAGATTCCAAATGCGCATGGCTGCTGGCAAAAGGGGCATGACCTTGCAGTTTAGGGGTGTGGCTTCACAGTGTGAGTGCAGTGTTGGCTCCTACACAGTGATAGGAGCTGGTTGCTGCACGTAATGTCACAGTGCAGCACCCGGCTCCTTTCACTGAGGAGGAGTCTGCACTTTGATGTCACCCCTGCTGGTAGGTGACACCCAGGTGCAGGCCACACACCTGTTGTGTTTCATTTCAATGCCAATCCAGATGCCTTGAGACTGCCAAAGTAGCCCCAACCTCACCTCCTGGACAGCAATATGCTGCCTACTGTCCCACTCCCACCAGTTGCAAAATAAAATACTTTAAAAAATACTTTAAAAAATAAGTCGTAATGACAAAGAAAGAATAACCTGGCCTCATCAGCCTGGTGTGCCACTCCCACCAAGTGCCACATAAAGACACCTGCCTAGTGTGAAATCCACCACTGCCTGTATGTAGCGTATCTAACGGAATGCATTCAATATCCCAGCTGTTGGGATCCTGGCGCTCAGCATACCAGCGCCAGGATCCCGACCGCTGGGATAACGACACCTATTCTCCCTCTTGGGGTGTCCACCATGCCCGCAGTGTGGCAAGCATAGCAAGCCCGCAAGGGGCTCTTTTGTGCTCGCCCCGCTGCCGGCATTCTGGCACCCGGCATCACGCAGATGGGATTCTGACCACCAGGATGACGGGTGCCGTTATATCTATACCAACCCTATCTAACAGCTGTCTTTTGGTGTGAAGTCTGCAACCTCAGAATGCTGAGCATATTCATGTCCTCTAAGCATTTGTACATTTATGGGCAGTACGCATGGCGTAATGGTTAGCACTACTGCCTCAGAGCACTGAAGTCATGGGTTCGATTCCCACTGTGTGCCCTATTTCTTTTACCATATCCAGCTATCAGCACTGTATTATCCTTTCTACTTTATCATATCCAAGGGACTAACTATCCCTATAGTCAGCAGCTTGAAGGTAAAGCCTCTCATCTCAGTGGCGCCAGAACCTTTACTTCCGCCTTCCATGGAATATAGTTTGTAAGCTCCACTGGGGCAGGGACTGATGTGAATGGCCAAATATTCTCTCTAAAGCGCTACGGAATATGTGTGTGCTATATAAATAACTGGTAATAAATAATGTATGCAATGAATTGCAGCACCTATACAGTTAAGCGTCCAGTATTTAACTGTAGCCCTGTTCTTGTATATAGTATACATTACTGTAATATTCCCTAACAAATTGTGAGTGATATGGAGAGTACTTACCATGCTGCTAGGTCTGGATAAGTCTTCCTGTCCAAATTTTGGTAAATATGTCTGTGCTATGTTTTTGGCAGTATGTGTGATCGAATAGCTGTCATTTATAAGATTGATTTTGCCCTTGTTTCCATCTTTTTTCTGGAAATTGAGTTCCCTCTATTATATTTGCAGCTGCTGAGAACTTTGTGAAGGTTATTTCCAAATACAAAACAGAGTCAAGCATCTGAATGATGTCTTTGCAGTTCAAAGTGAAAAAAAGACCTGTTATTTAGTGGTGTGCTCCTGACTGTTCTTGGCCATTAGATTTATTTGTTAAATCTAAAGTGTGAAGGTGAAAAATAAGAGGCACAAGAGAGATATAACAGACCACATAAGCGTACATTGACTAAGCTGTACTAAGTAAAGCTAACCTTAATTTTCTGATGGGCATATGCACCTATGTTTCCATCTATACCACAATCATTATTGTATCTTTACACTGTAAAAATTAAACAGATTAAAATGCATTAAACTGTATCTATTTAGTAATGTATGTAAAAATAATATAATGCACAATTTATTATATATAAGGTTATTTATGTGTATGAGCAAATTGAACTGAAAGCCAGGACATGGTCTTTCTGTACCATTGCATATTTATGAGCCAGCAAGCACATATGTGCAGAGATGTCAGCAAATCGATCAAGCCTCTGTCAGGGGCCCTCTGTAGGGTATCCAGATGATAGATCTACACTGTCTAGTTAGACAGTCAACAGGTCGACACCATATGGTCAACATGCATTAGGTCGACTGGTACAAAAGGTCGACAGATGAAAGCTCGACAGTGCTTAAGGTCTACAGATACAAAAAGTCAACATGACAATGGTAAACACATTTTTTAGGTTTTTCACATGTTTTCCCAACATTTGCTTTATATACTATCCACGTGGACTATGACTGGCAAATAGGAACCTGTGGCAAGTGCAGAGGTAGGAGAGCAAGCTATCTTGCCTGAACGAGGGTCTATGTATGTACTGTTGGTGGTCACAGAATATGAAATATACAAGATGTGGCTAAAAAAATGTGTTGAAGGGGCGTGGCTAGCAGGCTGAAGACGGCGGACTCATTCTGAGGGGACTCCATCTTGTCTCTCTATATTGGGCTGGCAGGAGCCAGTACAGAGTGCGGGAACAGTGCTGTTTCCCCCCAGGGCCAACGCTACTCACCACGGGCATCTGAGCAGTGAGCTTAGTGCTGTAGCCACACCAACCAGAGGTCTGAGCAGGAAGTCTCTACCATCATGAGCCGGGTCTGTGTCTGCAGCCGGAAGCTGCTTCCATCTAGGTGAACCAGGTACAGCGTGACCAGGTCTCCACCACTATCCCACTGCCAGTGGTTCCTGAGCATGTTCTCTCCCTGCACACCAGTCTGTTGCGCTGTCAAGAGATGCATTACCATAGTGCTTTCCCACAACGCCATCCTGATTATGGAGAGGGGTGAATAGGAGGCCCTGGTTCTTTCTATTAAGGCTGGCTCCAGCATCTGAGCCAGACATATAATACAAGGACAGGTCAGAGCATTACAGCAGCCTCTGACATATATGAAGGTGCTCCCTGCATGATTTCTCCAGCCCACCTTGACAGCAGCCTCTGGTATTACAGCAGCCCATGACATATGAAGGTGCTCCCTGCATGATTTCTCCAGCCCACCTTGGCAGCAGCCTCTGGCATTACAGTAGCTTCTGACATATATGAAGAGCCTACCTTGACTCCCTTTGCCTATCCTGCTTGCTTACTAGATATGTATAGTTCAACTTGTTAAGTTCATCTACACAGAAGGATGCACTGTTGTGGGAAGATGCTGGGATAATACTAATGGGGATAAACCTGGGGGACTCTCACTGCTCTCACTGCTTCATGGTACACAACATGGATACATAATCTCATTACTTACTATATTTAGCTGCCTGGTTTCAATGCTACTTTGTGTGCATAATGCCCAGATCTCGTAAGTCTGCTCCACCAGCGGATCTCACTACGTTTATTTCTAAAATGAAACCAGGAGCTGGTAAACAATTTTCTGCCTCTCGAGCTGCCACAGTTTCAGAATCTGAGGAGGAATTGCATTCTTCTGACATATCAATGAAAGATAGCTTAGCCTCCATTCTCGCAGAAATGAAATTGCTCAAATAAGCCTTCCACTCTGAGATTCAAAAAGCTGTCTCAGGCTTAAAAGAGGAGGTTTCCGCATCGGGTGCACGCACTAATGATGTTGAACAAAAAAGTGATGAAGTGGTTCACTTCCAACAGGAACTGGAGCGCTCTGTCTATGTTATGCAGGAAGATATTCACCTCCCCCAGGACCAACAGGAGGATTCTGAAAATAGAGCGAATCGCAATAATTTGAGTATTAAGGTGGTCATTCCAAATTGTTCGCTCGTTAGCTGCTTTTAGCAGCATTGCAAATGCTAGGCCGCCGCCCTCTGGGAGTGTATCTTAGCTTAGCAGAAGTGCGAATGAAAGATTAGCAGAATTGCTACTGAATAATTCCTTGCAGTTTCTGAGTAGCTCCAGACCTACTCCTAGATTGCGATCACCTCAGTCCGTTTAGTTCCTGGTTTGACGTCACAAACACGCCCTGCATTTGTACAGCCAATCCCCTGTTTCTCCAGCCACTCCTGCGTTTTTACCTGGCATGCCTGCGTTTTTTAGCACACTCCCTGAAAACGCCAAGTTGCCGCCCAGAAACACCCACTTCCTGTCAATCACACTACGATCACACGAGCATTGAAAAAACGTTGCTCGAGCTTGTGCAAATCTCAAAAGTTTTATGTTAAATTACTAAGCGCAGGCGCGCTGCATACCATGCACATGCGCATTTTCCACCTAATCGCTGCATTGCGAAAAACGGCAACGAGCGAACAACTTGGAATGACCACCAAAGAACATTATGAATTTGTGGAACCGGATCAATTGGAAGACTTTTTGACACGCTTTTTTCAATATTTGCTGCCTGATACACCACTGGAACTTTTGCTATTGAATAGGGCGCATCGCTCACTAAGACAGAAGCCCTCATCGACAGCCACTCTTCTAGATGTGGTATTACGCTGTCATTACTACAAGACCAAGGAAAAAGTTCAGATGCCTTCTCGGGAAAAAGACACTTGTCAGTTTGAATCTTTTAATCTGTTGGTTTTCCAAGACCTATCTCCTATTATGCTTAAAAGGTGATTTACGGCACTACACCCAGATTCTTCGCGACAATCAAATTCTATATAGATGGGGATTCCCCTTTGCTCTGATAGTTCAAGTGGAGGGGAAGCAGATGTCAGCAAGATCAAAGGAAAAGCCAACCACCTACTTCTGGGTCACCAATACCACAGAGAGCACCCCGGCACATTTGGTCAACAGTCCCTTCTGGCACCTTGGTCCGATGTGACCCTCCATGAACTGATCTCTATGGATGGTTTGATTGCTCATTATAGTTTACTCTATGCTGTGTTATTAACTATGTGTGAGTCTCCAGCTACTTCCATTGAAGCTGTCTGCATGGTTTTTGATTGTTATCCATGTTATGTATGGTTAGCCTTAATATGTTTGGTCCTTTTGCCCCACCAGGGGTTCCCTTATTGAGATGTGTGCCGCCAAGATGTGGTCTGTACTATGCCCCCATCAGGACTTTAGGACCTGCTATGAGCATTATGGAGGTTTAACCCGCTTTGTTTTTCCTATATGGGAGCTCAAAATTGTCGACTCGTTCCCTTGGGGCAATGAGTCTATGTTTTTGTTTTTCTTCTTCCTTCTTGAATGTCTCTCTGTCTATCCATCGTTCTACTCTTTAAGCTTTTCTTCCCTATTTCTGTATTCTATCTTTTCCAGGAGGTCCACCATGTTAGTTGTAATGATATTTTTTTGGATACAAATGTATATTTAAATATGGTGACCAATATAATAACTTATAATGTCAAGGGTCTGAACAGCCCATAACAAAGGACCAACTTATTTATCTTTCTAAAACAGGTGAAGGGGGACTTAGTGTTTCTTCAAGAGACCCATTTTCATGGTACTACCCATCCTGAATTACGTTCAAGGCATTATCCCATAGTAGTACGTGCTTGTGACCACACTCATAAGAAAGGGGGGGTTAGCTATAATGGTAGCTGCTCATTTACACTTAGAAACAAAAAGATTACATGAGAAAAGAGAGGCATATTTCTCATAATAGTGGGTAAATGAAATAATGCCCCAATTACTTTGGTCAATGTATACGCCCCTAATACCGACCAAGCTTCCTTCTTCACCTCACTCGACTCTAAAATATCACTATGCATGAAAGGAGACGTTCTAATGGCCGGGGATTTTAATACGATTCTACACCATAGATTTCATCATTCCCATTCTCTCCCTAGTTCTCAAACCTATAATAGCTAGCAGAACACTAAAGCGTTACTTTCCTTACTTAAAAACCACTTACTATTCGATTCTTGGAGAGTTCACAATCCTTTAGCAAAGGATTTTACTTTTTTTCCCCCAGTGCATAAAATTTGCGCTAGAATTTAAATGATAATGATTGGGCGAGGTCTGACTTCCAAGATTCAAAAGATTACTATACACCCCATATCTTGGTTGGATCATGCCCCACTGTCTTTACTGTAGTCAGGTATAACCCATACTTTGTCCCCCCCATCCTGGTGTCTTAATGAAGCCCTACTTCAAAATCAGGAGGTTAAAACTCAGATCCCTCAGATTTTAGTTGACTGTTTTACTATTAATCAGACCCCTGATATAAGTGACATGACTTTATGGGAGGCACACAAAGCGGTCTTACGATGCCATTTTAATCAGATTGGCTCAAAACTTGCAAAAGCACGTACCCAGGTGATTTTAGATTTGACTGAGCAAGTGCATCATCTAGAGGATAAGCATAAGATGTCTCTTGACCTTACTGATTTGGATCAGCTGGTTAAAGCTACTGGCGAACTTAATATGTTGTTGTCTCACAAAATGGAACAATGCCTTAGGCGCCTTAACCAATTGTACAATGCTTATAAATTCCTTTCAAGGAAATTAAGAGCTCAAGTATCTTCTAAAAATATCTTATCCATTAAAATTAAATCTGGAGACCTGACCCATGATCCTGGTAAAATTCTCAAAGAATTTGAAGATTTTTATACTACACTGTATACTGCTGATGTTAATACCACTCCTCCTCCATCATTATATAATGGGATTGATTCTTTTCTTGACAATTGCAAACTACCTAGACTGAGCCAATCCAATGTATCTCAGTTGGGATCAACGATAACTCTCGAAGAGTTAGAGAGAGCTCTTAAACTTCAGAAATCTGGAAAAGCCCCTGGGCCTGATGGCATGTCTATATCATATTATATGAAATTTAACACTCTTCTATTGCCTCATCTATGTAGGCTATTTAATGGTTTTCTTCACGGAGATCCCTTGTCACCACGCACGCTGGAGTTCGTATTGCTTAATTCATAAACCTGGGAAAGATCCCAACATTTGTTTGAGTTACCGCCCTATCTCGTTGTTAAATAATGATATAAAACTTTTTGCTAAGGTCTTAGCTTTGAGACTGAATGAAGTTCGACCTCAATTGATTCATGCAGACCAGGTGGGCTTTATCCCCGGTCGACAAGCAAGAGATAACACTCATAGAACAATAGATCTTATTCATGTAATTAACAAGCACAAGACGCCTTCTATCCTTCTCTCACTTGATGTAAAGAAGGCTTTTGATAAGATTCTATAGCCTTTTATGTTTGACACTCTAAACAGATTTGGCCGGGAGGAAGCCTACTGACTGGTATTCAAGCCTTGTATTTTAATCCAACAGCGAGAGTGAGGGCAAATGGCAGGGATTCTAATACATTTAAGGTAAGTAACGGCACCTGTCAGGGTTGCCCCTTCTCACCTTTAATATTTGTATTGACGATTGAGCCTCTAGCGTGCTTGATATGCGCTAGCGCAGATATTAAGGGAATTGTGGTTGGGGACTCTGAATATAAGCTATCATTATTCACAGATGATGTCCTACTTACTCTCTCTTCACCACACACATCTATCCCCAATCTGTTTCAGACCTTATCCTCATACCCGACCTTACCAGGCTACCACATAAATTATTCCAACTCTGAAGCTCTCCCCTTCATATTAAAGAGGACACTAGGTCCTTATTAGCTAAAAACCTTAATTTTACATTGCGTACCAAGAAAATAAAGTACTTAGGTACTGTATATATTTACGCATTCCTATGGGTCTTTGTATAAGGAAAACTTTCCTGCTCTTTTTATTAGCATTATAAGTAATTTAAGGGCCTGAGGAACCAAATAATCAGTTGGTTTGGCCATATAGTTACGATAAAGATTAATGTACCGCCTAGGCTGTTATACTTGATGCAAACTATACCAGTATCTATTCCCACAAAGGCATTGAGTCAGATGCAGAAGGACATACTTCAATTTATATGGTTAGACAAACCTCATAGACTTAAAACATCTACTTTAATTAGAAGCCCACTAGGAGGAGGTAGAGGTTTGCCTGATATTCAAAAATATTATCATGCAACTCATTTGAGTCAGGCGCTTACCTGATTTCCTCAGTCTGTCAATTTACCGTGGATATATATTGAATTGGCAGAAGCCAGAGTCTCCACATTAGTCTCTCTTTTATTACCAACTAGACCAAACCAGGAGGCATGGGTTTGCACTCCGGTTACCAAATTTACATGCTCCATATGGGTCTCTTGCCTCAGGCGCTATGGTCTCTCTTCTAGTCCATCCCCTCTTACCCAAATTTGGGATAACCCAAACTTTCCTTCAGGTTCCTTTCTATGATCACACTCATGGCTTCAATTGCCACTGTGCCCTAGATTTGTCTTTGATTTTATTTAGGGTAATTCTTAGCACTCCTTTGATTCCTTAGTTAATAAATATGAAATTTATCATCCTGCATTTTTTTAATATCTACAACTTTGTTCCTTTTTACACTCCTTACCGAAGACAAAAATCTTTCGTCAGCTTACTCCTTTCGAAAGATTGTGTCTTTATTCACCAATGAGGCAGGGTATTATTTCTATTCTTTATTGTTTATTATGATCTTCGGTCCCAGATGGTACTCTCCCACATGAAACTAACTGGGAGCGGAAACTGGACCCTCCTCCGGAGGAGGATGCATGGGAAATCACTAGGCAGCATGTTGCACAATCCTCCATATCTTCCCTGATTAAAGAGAATGCATAAAAAGTATATACTAGATGGTATTTAGTTCCATCAAGACTAAATAAGATTTTCCCTGCATCCTCTCCTCTCTGTTGGAGGGCATGTGGCCAAATTGGTGACTTTGCACATATTTGGTGGAAGTGCCCTAAAATTAGATCATTTTGGAATCAAGTCGAATCTCTCTTAAAGAAAATTCTCTTATTTTCAGTCTCTGAGCCCTTGGTCAGCGTTATTAGGCCTCCCAATTTCTCACATCAGTTCAAATGCTAATAAGCTTATGTCTCACATACTCAATGCAGCTAGATGTGTAGTGGCTAAATGTTGGAAAAATCCAGAACCCCCACCGCTGCACATGGTAATATCTAAAATTATCAACAATGGAGAAGATAACCGCATCTTTGCATTACAGATCTACTGAATTTGATACAGTTTGGGAACCTTGGTTTATGTATGCCAAGACTTCCACTTCTAAGATTTGAACGGGTAAAGTTGTGTGGCGTGGTCTGGGTCATTTTCGAGGTATATGTTTCTACGGGTCGTTTTGGGATCTTATCCAGCTTATATGACTGTGTTTCGTCTTTGGGTCTAAAATATTTAGCTCTTATACTGCATTATGTGCTATGAGTGTCCTTATTATAATGGCCAGTTGATCTGGCTTTTCACGGTGGTCCTCCTTCTTTCTCTTTCCTTTCCATTTTCTACTTCTTTCTTTCTCTCGCCTTTCAGTTATTTGGTTTTTATATTCTTCTGCTCCTACGTAACTCTTACTGTTCATGTCTATTAAGGTTCAAACATAAAATTTTGTCGAATAGTTTGTATTCAGTCCAAATGCTCTGTTATACTGTATCTGGACCTCTGGTCTTTGTTTTTGCTTCTTTGGATTACTGTAACAATGTATGTGTATTTGTATCTGCCCATTCGATATTTGGCAATAAAAATTAATTCTTAAAATAAAATAAAAAATGTGTCGCCCATTTTTGTGCAGACCATTGTCACATCGAACTTTTAACCCTGTCAACCTTTTGTACCTATCGACCTTAACCACTGTCAACCTTTGATCTGCAACCTTTGGACCCCGTCGACCTTTTGTTCCTTTCGACCTATTGACTGTCTATGTAGACCAGGGGTGGGGTACCTTTTTCTACCAAGGGCCATTTGGATATTTATAAAATCATTCGGGGACCATACAAAAATTATCAAATTAAAAATTGTTATGCCCCCAGTAGTTATGCACCTTAGTGGTACTGAGTGCGCGCAACTAAGGCGCGTGGTGCCAAAAAATGGGTTTGGACAATCAAAATAGTACGTGATACACATATGCCCCCGATAGTGCAGTGCCAGATACACATATGCCGCCACAGTGCCAGATACACAAATACCGCCACAGTGCCAGATACACAAATGCCCCACAGTGCCAGATACACAAATGCCCCACAGTGCCAGATACACATTAACCCACAGTGCCAGATACACATTAACCCACACATGCCCCCCACCCCACTGTGCTGATCACAACTGCTGCTATGTCAGGGTAGGAGAGCGCAGCGTGCGCCTCTCCTGCCCCTTAGTGCTCGGTCCGGCGGCGTGTGTCGTGTCAGGAACCAGGTAGGGAGGAGAGCGCAGCTATGTTGGGCGGCGTTGGCATGTAGGACCTCAAACCAGCCGCCGGTTCGTGAGCCAGTCAGAGCTCGCGGACCGGCAGCGGCGGCTCCTGATTGGATGCCAGTCTGCGAGATCTGATTGGCTCACGAACAAGAAAAAAAACCCACAAAAAATAAGATTTTAAACCTACCGGTAAATCTTTTTCTCGTAGTCCGTAGAGGATGCTGGGGACTCCGTAAGGACCATGGGGATAGACGGGCTCCGCAGGAGACATGGGCACTTTATGAAAGACTTTAGGTATGGGTGTGCACTGGCTCCTCCCTCTATGCCCCTCCTCCAGACCTCAGTTAGAGAAACTGTGCCCAGAGGAGACGGACAGTACGAGGAAAGGATTTTTGTTAAACCAAGGGCAAGATTCATACCAGCCACACCATTCACACCGTATAACTTGTGATAAACTAACCAGTTAACAGTATGAAAAAACAACATAGCATCAGTCGGAGACCGATGAAAACAATAACATTACCGTTATGTAAGCAAAACTATATACAAGTCTTGCAGAAGTAGTCCGCACTTGGGACGGGCACCCAGCATCCTCTACGGACTACGAGAAAAAGATTTACCAGTAGGTTTAAAATCTTATTTTCTCTTACGTCCTAGAGGATGCTGGGGACTCCGTAAGGACCATGGGGATTATACCAAAGCTCCCAAACGGGCGGGAGAGTGCGGATGACTCTGCAGCACCGATTGAGCAAACAGGAGGTCCTCCTCAGCCAGGGTATCAAACTTATAAAACTTTGCAAAGGTGTTTGAACCCGACCAAGTAGCAGCTCGGCACAGCTGTAGTGCCGAGACCCCTCGGGCAGCCGCCCAAGACGAGCCCACCTTCCTAGTGGAATGGGCCTTGACCGATTTTGGCAACGGCAATCCAGCCGTCGCATGTGTCTGTTGAATCGTGTTACAGATCCAGCGAGCAATAGTCTGCTTTGAAGCAGGAGCGCCAACCTTGTTAGCTGCATACAGGACAAACAGTGCTTCTGTTTTTCTGACTCTAGCCGTTCTGGCCACGTAAATTTTCAAAGCCCTGACCACATCAAGGGACTCGGAATCCTCCAAGTCTCGTGCATCCACAGGCACCAAAATAGGTTGGTTCATATGAAAAGATGACACCACCTTAGGCAAAAATTGAGGACGGGTCCGCAATTCTGCTCTATCTATATGGAAAACTAGATAGGGGCTTTTATGAGGCAAAGCCGCCAATTCCGACACTCGCCTAGCCGAAGCCAAGGCTAACAACATGACTACCTTCCAAGTGAGATATTTTAACTATACCATTTTAAGTGGTTCAAACCAGTGCGACTTAAGGAAACTCAACACCACGTTAAGGTCCCAAGGCGCCACCGGAGATACAAATGGAGGCTGAATATGCAGCACTCCCTTCACAAAAGTCTGTACTTCTGGGAGAGAAGCCAATTCTTTTTGAAAGAAAATGGATAAGGCCGAAATCTGAACCTTAATGGAGCCTAATTTTAGGCCCAAATTCACTCCAGTTTGTAGGAACTGAAGGAAACGGCCCAGATGGAATTCTACCGCAGGAGCAAGAAACATATTTTCGCCATATACGGTGATAATGTTTAGCTGTCACGTCCTTCCTAGCCTTTATCAGAGTAGGAATGACCTCATCCGGAATGCCCTTTTCCGCTAGGATCCGGCGTTCAACCGCCATGCCGTCAAACGCAGCCGCGGTAAGTCTTGGAACAGACAGGGCCCCTGTTGCAACAGGTCCTGTCTTAGAGGAAGAGGCCACGGATCTTCTGTGAGCATCTCCTGCAGATCCGGATACCAGGCCCTTCGTGGCCAATCTGGAACAATCAGAATTGTCTGTACTCCTCTTTTCTTATTATTCTCAACACCTTTGGGATGAGAGGAAGAGGAGGAAACACATAGACCGACTGGAACACCCACGGTGTCACTAGGGCATCCACAGCTACCGCCTGAGGGTCTCTTGACCTGGCGCAATACCTCTGTAGCATTTTGTTGAGGCGGGACGCCATCATGTCTATCTGGGGCAGTCCCCACTGGCTTGCAATCTGTGCGAAGACTTCCTGATGAAGTCCCCACTCTCCTGGATGCAAGTCGTGTCTGCTGAGGAAGTCTGCTTCCCAGTTGTCCACTCCCGGAATGAACACTGCTGACAATGCGCTTACATGATTTTCCGCCAAGCGAAGAATCCTGGTGGCTTTCGCCATTGCCACTCTGCTCCTTGTGCCGCCCTGGCGGTTTACATGAGCCACTGCAGTGATGTTGTCTGACTGGATCAGAACTGGTAAGTCGCGAAGCAAGGTCTCCGCTTGACGAAGGGCGTTGTATATGGCTCTCAGCTCCAGGACGTTGATGTGAAGACAAGTCTCTTGACTTGACCAAAGACCCTGGAAGTTTCTTCCTTGTGTGACTGCTCCCCAACCTCGGAGGCTCGCGTCCGTGGTCACCAGAACCCAGTCCTGAATGCCGAACCTGTGACCCTCTAGAAGGTGAGCACTCTGCAGCCACCACAGGAGAGATACCCTGGCCCTGGGGGACAGGGTGATCAACTGATGAATCTGTAGATGTGACCCGGACCACTTGTCCAGTAGGTCCCATTGGAAGGTCCTCGCATGGAACCTGTCGAATGGAATGGCCTCGTAAGATGCCACCATGTTTTTCAGGACTAGAGTGCAGTGATGCACTGACACCTGTTTTGGTTTCAATAGGTTCCTGACCAGAGTCATGAGTTCTTGAGCCTTTTCCATTGGAAGATAAACCCTTTTCTGGTCCGTATCCAGAATCATGCCCAAGAAGGTCAGACGAGTCGTAGGAACCAGCTGCGACTTCGGGATATTAAGAATCCAGCCGTGTTGCTGTAACACCTTCAGTGAAAGTGACACGCTGTTCAGTAACTGCTCTCGTGATCTCGCTTTTATGAGGAGATCGTCCAAGTACGGGATAATTGTGACTCCCTGCTTGCGCAGGAGCACCATCATTTCCGCCATTACCTTGGTGAAAATTCTCGGGGCCGTGGAAAGCCCAAACGGCAACGTCTGAAATTGGTAATGACAATCCTGTACCGCAAATCTCAGGTACGCCTGATGAGATGGATATATGGGAACATGAAGGTATGCATCCTTTATGTCCAGAGATACCATAAAATCTCCCCCTTCCAGGCTGGCGATGACCGCCCTGAGCGATTCCATCTTGAACTTGAACCTTTTCAAGTATAGGTTCAGGGATTTTAAATTTAGAATGTGTCTGACCGAACCGTCTGGTTTCGGGACTACAAACAGGGTTGAGTAATATCCACTCGCTTGTTGAAGTATAGGAACCTTGACCACCACCTGTTGAAGATAAAATTTGTGAATTGCATTTAACACTATCTCCCTTTCTGGGGGAGAAGTCGGCAGGGCCGATTTGAAAAACCGGCGAGGAGGCACCTCTTCGAATTCCAGCTTGTAACCCTGAGAAACAATTTCTATTGCCCAGGGATCCACCTGTGAGTGAACCCAGATGTGGCTGAAAATTCGAAGACGTGCCCCCACTGGGGCGGACTCCCTTAGCGGAGCCCCAGCGTCATGCGGTGGATTTTGTAGAGGCCGGGGAGGACTTCTGTTCCTGGGAACTAGCTGTGTTGTGCAGCTTTTTCCCTCTGCCCTTACCTCTGGCAAGAAAGGACGAACCTCGTACTCTCTTGTTTCTTTGTGACCGAAAGGACTGCATTTGATAATGTGGTGCTTTCTCAGGCTGTGAGGGAATATAAGGCAAACATTTTTATTTACCAGCTGTAGCTGTGGAGACCAGGTCCGAGAGACCTTCCCCAAACAATTCCTCACCCTTGTAAGGTAAAACCTCCATATGCCTCTTTGAGTCGGCATCACCTATCCACTGCCGGTTTCATAGGACTCGTCTAGTAGAAATCGACATAGCGTTGATTCTAGAACCCAGTAGACCACTGTCTATTTGAGCATCTCTCTCATATATAAGACAGCATCTTTTATATGTCCTAGGGTCAATAAGATGGTATCCCTATCCAAGGTTTCAATTTCCGCTGATAAGGTATCTGTCCATGCTGCTACAGCGCTACCCACCCAAGCCGACGCAATAGCCGGTCTGAGTAATGTACCCGAATGTGTGTAAATGGACTTCAAGGTAACCTCCTGCTTGCGATCAGCAGGATCCCTGAGGGTAGCCGTATCTTGGGATGGCAGCACTACCTTTTTGGATAAGCGTGTCAACGCTTTGTCCACCCTAGGGGAGGATTCCCACCGTATCCTGTCCTTTGGCGGGAAAGGATATGCCATAAGAATCCTTTTTGGGAATCTGCAGTTTTTTGTCTGGAGATTCCCAAGCTTTTTCACATAACTCGTTTAGCTCATGTGAGGGAGGAAAGGTTACCTCAGGTTTCTTTCCCTTATACATGTGTACCCTCGTGTCAGGGACAGGGGGTTCCTCTGTGATATGCAAAACATCTTTTAATGCAATAATCATATATCGAATACATTTAGTGATGTGCACCGGAAATTTTTCGGGTTTTGTGTTTTGGTTTTGGGTTCGGTTCCGCGGCCGTGTTTTGGATTCGGACGCGTTTTGGCAAAACCTCACCGAATTTTTTTTGTCGGATTCGGGTGTGTTTTGGATTTGGGTGTTTTTTTCAAAAAACCCTAAAAAACAGCTTAAATCATAGAATTTGGGGGTCATTTTGATCCCATAGTATTATTAACCTCAATAACCATAATTTCCACTCATTTCCAGTCTATTCTGAACACCTCACACCTCACAATATTATTTTTAGTCCTAAAATTTGCACCGAGGTCGCTGGATGGCTAAGCTAAGCGACACAAGTGGCCGAAACAAACACCTGGCCCATCTAGGAGTGGCACTGCAGTGTCAGGCAGGATGGCCCTTCAAAAAAATTGTCCCCAAACAGCACATGATGCAAAGAAAAAAAGAGGCGCACCAAGGTGGCTGTGTGACTAAGCTAAGCGACACAAGTGGCCGACACAAACACCTGGCCCATCTAGGAGTGGCACTGCAGGATGGCCCTTCAAAAAAATTGTCCCCAAACAGCACATGATGCAAAGAAAAAAAGAGGTGCACCAAGGTCGCTGTGTGACTAAGCTAAGCGACACAAGTGGCCGAAACAAACACCTGGCCCATCTAGAAGTGGCACTGCAGTGTCAATCAAGACAGGATGGCACTTCCAAAAAATTGTCCCCAAACAGCACATGATGCAAAGAAAAAAAGAGGCGCACCAAGGTGGCTGTTTGACTAAGCTAAGCGACACAAGTGGCCGACACAAACACCTGGCCCATCTAGGAGTGGCACTGCAGTGTCAATCAAGACAGGATGGCACTTCCAAAAAATTGTCCCCAAACAGCACATGATGCAAAGAAAAGAAAAGGCGCACCAAGGTGGCTGTTTGACTAAGCTAAGCGACACAAGTGGCCGAAACAAACACCTGGCCCATCTAGGAGTGGCACTGCAGTGTCAATCAAGACAGGATGGCACTTCCAAAAAATTGTCCCCAAACAGCACATGATGCAAAGAAAAAAAGAGGCACACCAAGGTGGCTGTTTGACTAAGCTAAGCGACACAAGTGGCCGACACAAACACCTGGCCCATCTAGGAGTGGCACTGCAGTGTCAATCAAGACAGGATGGCACTTCCAAAAAATTGTCCCCAAACAGCACATGATGCAAAGAAAAGAAAAGGCGCACCAAGGTGGCTGTTTGACTAAGCTAAGCGACACAAGTGGCCGAAACAAACACCTGGCCCATCTAGGAGTGGCACTGCAGTGTCAATCAAGACAGGATGGCACTTCCAAAAAATTGTCCCCAAACAGCACATGATGCAAAGAAAAAAAGAGGCACACCAAGGTGGCTGTTTGACTAAGCTAAGCGACACAAGTGGCCGACACAAACACCTGGCCCATCTAGGAGTGGCACTGCAGTGTCAATCAAGACAGGATGGCACTTCCAAAAAATTGTCCCCAAACAGCACATGATGCAAAGAAAAAAAGAGGCGCACCAAGGTCGCTGTGTGACTAAGCTAAGCGACACAAGTGGGAGACACAAACACCTGGCCCATCTAGGAGTGGCACTGCAGTTTTCTAGCGAGAGGATGAGTGCTTCCATCCTCATGTGAAGCTGAACCACTAGCCATGAACATAGGCCAGGGCCTCAGCCGTTCCTTGCCACTCCGTGTCGTAAATGGCATATTGGCAAGTTTACGCTTCTCCTCAGATGCTTTTAATTTTGATTTTTGGGTCATTTTACTGAACTTTTGTGTTTTGGATTTTACATGCTCTCTACTATGACATTGGGCATCGGCCTTGGCAGACGACGTTGATGGCATTTCATCGTCTCGGCCATGACTAGTGGCAGCAGCTTCAGCACGAGGTGGAAGTGGATCTTGATCTTTCCCTTTAACCTCCACATTTTTGTTCTCCATTTTTTAATGTGTGGAATTATATGCCAGTATCAATAGCAATGGCCTACTACTATATTTACTGCGCAAAACTAAAATGCACCACAGGTATAGAATGTAGATGGATAGTATACTTAATGGATGACGAGTGACGACACAGAGGTAGGTACAGCAGTGGCCTACCGTACTGCTATAAGTATATATATAGTATACTGGTGGACACTGTCAGCAAACTGCAAAACTGTCTAAAATGCACCACAGGTTTAGAATGTAGATGGATAGTATACTTAATGGATGACGAGTGACGACACAGAGGTAGGTACAGCAGTGGCCTACCGTACTGCTATAAGTATATATATAGTATACTGGTGGACACTGTCAGCAAACTGCAAAACTGTCTAAAATGCACCACAGGTATAGAATGTAGATGGATAGTATACTTAATGGATGACGCGTGACGACACAGAGGTAGGTACAGCAGTGGCCTACCGTACTGCTATAAGTATATATATAGTATACTGGTGGACACTGTCAGCAAACTGCAAAACTGTCTAAAATGCACCACAGGTATAGAATGTAGATGGATAGTATACTTAATGGATGACGAGTGACGACACAGAGGTAGGTACAGCAGTGGCCTACCGTACTGCTATAAGTATATATATAGTATACTGGTGGACACTGTCAGCAAACTGCAAAACTGTCTAAAATGCACTACAGGTATAGAATGTAGATGGATAGTATACTTAATGGATGATGAGTGACGACACAGAGGTAGGTACAGCAGTGGCCTACCGTACTGCTATAAGTATATATATAGTATACTGGTGGACACTGTCAGCAAACTGCAAAACTGTCTAAAATGCACCACAGGTATAGAATGTAGATGGATAGTATACTTAATGGATGACGAGTGACGACACAGAGGTAGGTACAGCAGTGGCCTACCGTACTGCTATAAGTATATCTATAGTATACTGGTGGACACTGTCAGCAAACTGCAAAACTGTCTAAAATGCACCACAGGTATAGAATGTAGATGGATAGTATACTTAATGGATGACGACACAGAGGTAGGTACAGCAGTGCACTCTGCACTGTACTCCTCCTATATAATATTAATTATACTGGTGGTCCCCAGTCCCCACAATAAAGCAGCACACTGAGCACAGATATGGAGTATTTTTCAGGCAGACAACGTATACTGGTGGTCACTGTCAGCAAAACTCTGCACTGTACTCCTGCTATAGCTGCTCCCCAGTCCCCACAATTAAGCAGTGTGAGCACTCAGCACAGATATATTATGCAGCACACTGAGCACAGATATGGTATGGAGTGTTTTTTTCAGGCAGAGAACGGATAAAAAAACTGGTGGTCACTTAAGTTATCAGCAAAACTCTGCACTGTACTCCTCCTCCTAACAGCTGCTCCCCAATCCTCCCCACAATTAAGCAAAAGCAATAAACCAATCAACTTCTCTAGTTCTACAATAAATGGAGAGGACGCCAGCCACGTCCTCTTCCTATCATCTCCAATGCACGAGTGAGAAAATGGCGGCGACGCGCGGCTGCTTATATAGAATCCGAATCTCGCGAGAATCCGACAGCGGGATGATGACGTTCGGGCGCGCTCGGGTTAGCCGAGCAAGGCGGAAAGGTTCGAACCTGCCTCGGACCCGTGTAAACAAGGTGAAGTTCGGGGGGGTTCGGTTTCCGAGAAACCGAACCCGCTCCTCACTAAATACATTTAGCCACTTTTGGCTGTAACTTTGCATCATCGTAGTCGACACTGGAGTCAGAATCTGTGTCTACTATTTGGGACAGTGGGCGCTTTTGAGACCCCGAAGGGCCCTGGGACATAGGGACAGACATGGGTTGACTCCCTGGCTGTTCCCTAGCTTCCGCTTTGTCTAATCTTTTTTGCAATGAATTTACATTAGCACTTAAAACATTCCACATATACATCCAGTCAGGTGTCGGCGTTGTCGACGGAGACACCACATTCATTTGCTCCTCCTCCTCCCTAGGAAAGCCTTCTACCTCAGACATGTCGACACACGTGTACCGACACACCACACACTCAGGGAATCCTCTTATCTGAAGACAGTTCCCCCACAAGGCCCTTTGGAGAGACAGAGAGAGAGAGTATGCCAGCACACACCCAGCGCTATATGACCCAGGAAAAAACACACACAATATGTTTACCTAGATAGCGCTGTATGTATTTTGCACCAAATATGTGCCCCCCCCTTCTTTAAAACCCTCTTTCACCGTGGATAAGCAGGGGAGAGTCCAGGGAGCTTCCTCTCAGCGCTGTGCTGTGAAGAAAATGGCGCTGGTGAGTGCTGAGGAAGAAGCCCCGCCCCCTCGGCGGCGGGCTTCTGTCCCGCTCAAATATCTAAAAACCTGGCTGGGGCTCTTTATATATACAGTGCCCAGTTGTATATATATACTTTTGCCAGAAAACGAGGTTTATTGCTGCTCAGGGCGCCCCCCCTGCGCCCTGCACCCTTACAGTGACTGCCGTTTGTGTGTGCTGTGTGGGAGCAATGGCACACAGCTTTACTGCTGTGCGTTACCTCGGTGAAGATCTGAAGTCTTCTGCCGCCTCTGATGTTTTCTTTCTTCTCATACTCACCCGGCTTCTATCTTCCGGCTCTGCGAGGAGGACGGCGGCGCGGTTCTGGGACGGACGGCGAGGGTGAGACCTGCATTATCGATCCCTGTGGAGCTAATGGTGTCCAGTAGCCTAAGAAACAGAGCCTAACATTAAAGTACGTCTGTTTCTCTCCCCTCAGTCCCTCGATGCAGGGAGTCTGTTGCCAGCAGGCTCCCTGAAAATAAAAAAACTAACAAATACTTTCTTTCAGGAAACTCAGGAGAGCTCCCTGTAATGCACCCAGTCTCCTCTGGGCACAGTAGTAAACTGAGGTCTGGAGGAGGAGCATAGAGGGAGGAGCCAGTGCACACCAATACCTAAAGTCTTTCTTAAAGTGCCCATGTCTCCTGCGGAGCCCGTCTATCCCCATGGTCCTTACGGAGTCCCCAGCATCCTCTAGGACGTAAGATAAACATACAGTGAATAAACATATACAATCCATGTCACAATGTTATATACATATCAATAAAGAGTGCCATGTTTATATCAATACACAAGGGTATTGTGGTCATTAATCTCGCATATAGTATTATCAATCAGAGAGTTGAGCTGGAGCCGCCATAGCCGTAGCTAGACCGGAGGTGTTCCACCTGTCCCACTTATTGAGATAATGGGTCAGGGTCCCTCTAGACCAGGGGTGTCCAACCTTTCACCTTCCCTGGGCCACATTAGAAGATGAAAATTTGGTTTGGGCCGCACATAAAATAAAATAACAGTAACGATACCTGAATGAGAGACAGATTACTTACCTACATCCCACGCCGGTCACGTCCACTTGTCCAGTAGAATCCAAAAGGGTCGGTACCTATAAAAATGAAAATTATACTTACAAACGAATGAATGAATATTATGCCCTCACTGACGCGGGAAGACGTTCGCCCCTTGTAGTTGTGCCCCTGTAGCTGCGCCCCTTGTACTGTGCCCCTTGTAGTTGTGCCCCTGTAGCTGTGCCCCTTGTACTGTGCCCCTTGTAGTTGTGCCCCTTGTAGTTGTGCCCCTGTAGCTGCGCCCCTTGTAGTTGTGCCCCTGTAGCTGCGCCCCTTGTAGCTGTGCCCCTGTAGCTGCGCCCCTTGTAGTTGTGCCCCTGTAGCTGCGCCCCTTGTAGCTGTGCCCCTGTAGCTGCGCCCCCTGTAGCTGCGCCCCTGTAGCTGCGCCCCTTGTAGTTGTGCCCCTGTAGCTGCCCCCTCGTACTGTGCCCCTTGTAGTTGTGCCCCTGTAGCTGCCCCCTTGTACTGTGCCCCTTGTAGTTGTGCCCCTGTAACTGCGCCGCTTGTAGTTGTGCCCCTGTAGCTGCGCCCCTTGTACTGTGCCCCTTGTAGTTGTGCCCCTGTAGCTGCGCCCCTTGTAGTTGTGCCCCTGTAGCTGCGCCCCTTGTACTGTGCCCCTTGTAGTTGTGCCCCTGTAGCTGCCCCCTTGTACTGTGCCCCTTGTAGTTCTGGCCCTGTAGCACTAGCTGCCCCCTTGTACTGTGCCCCTTGTAGTTGTGGCCCTGTAGCTGCCTCCTTGTACTGTGCCCCTTGTAGTTGTGGCCCTGTAGCTGCCCCCTTGTACTGTGCCCCTTGTAGTTGTGGCCCTGTAGCTGCCCCCTTGTACTGTGCCCCTTGTAGCTGCCCCCTTGTACTGTGCCCCTTGTAGCTGCCCCCTTGTACTGTGCCCCTTGTAGTTGTGGCCCTGTAGCTGCCCCCTTGTACTGTGCCCCTTGTAGCTGCCCCCTTGTACTGTGCCCCTTGTAGTTGTGGCCCTGTAGCTGCCCACTTGTACTGTGCCCCTTGTAGCTGCCCCCTTGTACTGTGCCCCTTGTAGTTGTGGCCCTGTAGCTGCCCCCTTGTACTGTGCCCCTTGTAGCTGCCCCCTTGTACTGTGCCCCTTGTAGTTGTGGCCCTGTAGCTGCCCCCTTGTACTGTGCCCCTTGTAGCTGCCCCCTTGTACTGTGCCCCTTGTAGTTGTGGCCCTGTAGCTGCCCCCTTGTACTGTGCCCCTTGTAGCTGCCTCCTTGTACTGTGCCCCTTGTAGTTGTGGCCCTGTAGCCGCCCCCTTGTACTGTGCCCCTTGTAGCTGCGCCCTTGTACTGTGCCCCTTGTAGCTGTAAAAAAAAAACACACACACAGACACATACTTACCGCTCCTGCAGCGCTGCCTCCGTCTCCGTCCGCCGCTCCTCTCTGCTGTACTACGGGAGGGACGTCTGTACAGGACACTGTACAGCGGCGCAGGCCGCGGCCACGGACTTCAGATCTTGATTCCCCCCCCTTCCCCGGACACTGTACAGCGGCGCAGGACTTCAGATCTTGATTCCCCCCCCTTCCCCGGACACTGTACAGCGGCGCAAGACTTCAGATCTTGATTCCCCCCCCCCCCCCCCCCCGGACACTGTACAGCGGCGCGGCCACGGACAGACACCCACCCCCGGCTCACTTACGTGTTCTTATACAACCAACTTCTCTGCTGGGCTCCTCTACTCTCGCGCTGCTCAGTCACGTGTGCCGCTATGCAGCGGAGGAGGGCTACACTGTGACTGACAGCGGAGAGGGCGTGAGCTGGTGCTGGTCCCAGCAGCAGCAATCCAATCAGGATGTGCTGACAGCCTGCTGGGGCCGGCTCAGCCTCACATGTGGTGCCTGTACTCGAAAAAAAAAAAAAAAAAAAACCTCTGCTGCAGCGCTGCTCCTGGGCCGCATTACTAGCCGACTTGGGCCGCATGCGGCCCACGGGCCGCGGGTTGGACAAGCCTGCTCTAGACCTATGTGTAAACCTTTCATGTCCAGATACTTCATATACCAGAGCCCGCCAGTTGTATAGGTTAGGTGGGGAGACAGCAAACCAGATACATGCTATAATCACCTTCGCTAAGGTAGTCAAGCAAAGAACATATTTATAAAGTACTAGACAGTAGGTTTCCTCTAAATCTAGGGCAAATATACACAATTTAGGAGAGATGGGGGGTAAAGTCGGTTCAGTAATTAGTATATCTGACCAAATTGCTTCCCAGAAAGCATACACAGTTGGGCATAACCATAATATGTGCCAGAAATTAGTTCCAGAGGCACCACACCTCGGGCAAGTATCATTAGGCCGCAGCCCCGCTTTAAAAAGAGAGACTGGGGTTCTATACGATCTATCAAGAATAAAAAAGAAGACTTGTTGATATCTGATACATGGAGTAGTATACTTAAGAGAGCACAACACCTGGAGCCACTGGTCATCTTCAAGCAGACCTATGCCCTGCTCCCATTTAAGTTTAAGCGAGTCAAAAACATTCGGGCATATGTGGACATTAAGGCTAGCATACAAAGTGGAAACTTGATACCTAGTACCCAGGTCCATAACCAATTCTTTAATTGGCGAATTAGAATGGTCGGAGGCGAGACCCCAAATTGTGCCTGCACTGCATGACGGAGCTGTAGGTAATGATAAAAGGATTTATTGGATACATCAAGCTCCTCCCACAGTTACGCAAAATATTTGAAAACACCATTATCATAAAGCTGTGAAATTGTTGTAAGGCCCAAACCGATCCATATATTATCTTGTGTAAGATGCAATAGTTCCCTATACGCTGTGTTAAACCAAAGGGGCGTTATCAGAATCTGTATCCCTCCAGTCATAAAAAGAGTGAGTCAGTCGCCACACAAGTAGCGATTGACGGAGTAAAGGAGGAAGACCAGCAGTAGAAGAGGCAGAAAGAAGGAATTGAACAGGGTAGAAATGAGACCCCACACACTCAGCAAAGAATCTCTCAAACGTGGGACTATACCTATTTACAATCCAATTGGGAAATGAACAAGTTGAGCAGCCAGATAATTAGCGCGCATATTAGGAAAACCCAATCCTCCATCAGATTTAGCCTTAACCATAGCTCTCAGGGCAACCCTAGGCGTCTTGTTACCACAAACAAATGAAGAGAGTACACTATCAATGCCAGAGAATACCTTCTTAGGTATATAAACAGGAGAATGTTGAAATAGATAAAGACATTTCTGTTGGATCACCATTTTAATTAGATTAATGCGACCCGTGACGGTAAGGGGGAGCTTCTTCCATACATGGTCCCGACGCTTCAAATCCTCCACGACCTGGTCTATGTTATGATGTACAAAAGTTGTGACATCAGGAGTGATCCAGACACCAAGATATTGAAAGCGGAGGGTCCACTGCAGTGAGCAAACAATAGGCAACAGGTCAGGGATAATACCAGATAAGGGAAGGATATGAGATTTATTCCAATTGATAGACAAGCCAGAATAGAAGCCAAATGTGTCAACAATATTCAGGAGGGAGGTCAGGGAAACATTGGCATCATTGAGAAACAAAAGCATATCATCAGCATACAATGCGATAACATCCTCATGTCCATCAATAGTAATGCCCCTAACGTCAGGCAACACCCTAATAAAACTCGCCAGTGGTTCTATAGCTAGGGCAAAAATGGCAGGGGACAGCAGGCAGCCCTGTCTACTACCACGATACAAAGCAAAGGGGGGCATAACAAAACCATTGACAGATAATCGAGCCATAGGAGAGGAGTAGAGCATTTGCAGCCATCATATAAATTTGGGGCCAAAAGCAAATTTTTTAAGAACTTCCCATAAGTAATCCCATTCCACAGAGTCGAAGACATTAGCGGCGTCCAAGGAAACCACCATGGCATCCGATCCCGATTGATCCGCCCTCTGTAGAAGTCAAAACAGCCGTCTCAAGTTTTGTAAGGTAGACTTGCCGGGCATAAACCCTGTCTGGTTATCATGAATAATAACAGTATTAAGTTGAATTGCCAAAATTTTGGCCAAAAGTTTAACATCAGTGGATAACAATGATATTGGGCGGTAGGAGTCTGGGACCGTAGGGTCTTTACTTGGCTTAAGGATCACTGCAATAAGTGCTTCCGACATAGAAGGGGGCAAACAACCAACTTCCAGTAGAGTGTTAAAAAGATTTAGAAGATAAGGGCCAGAATATTCACAATACTGTTTAAAGACCTCAACAGGTATACCGTCACTACCCGGGGCTTTCTTATTGGGGAAGGAGGCAATAGAGGCCTCAACCTCCTCAACAGAGATACCACTATCGAGAAAATCAACAGCTTGTTGTGATAATTGGGGCAAATCAATATCAGAGATGTACTGCTGCAATTGATCTAAGGTATAAGTGCTTCTAGAAGTATATAACGAGGAGTAAAAGGACTGGAAAATTTGGGCTATCTCAGGGGTAGTATAGACTGTTGCACCTTGGGGGTCACAAATCTTTTGAATGGATTCTCCAGCTCTCTCCTCCCATGCCAGAAAAGATAAATAACTACCGCCGACTATGAATAGAGGGCATGTTGTGAGAAAAGCAATTTACATTTGGATTTATCTAATAAGTGGTCAGACCAGGCCTACCTCCCACTTCCAACGGTCACTAAGGGTTCTGGTACAAAGATAAACAGATTCACTTTGGCTCCACATGCAGGTATCGTATCCAGGACCACCAGCAAGGGCGAGTGGTCCGAGATCCCCCTCTGTAAATATCGGACATCAACTATTCTAGGGGTGAGATCAGGGGAAACCAAAGCCAAATCTATCCTTGAAAAGGTATGAAAACTGGCTGAGTGGCAAGAGAATTGTAACTACAGAGGGTGTTTTAGTTTACAAACATCTACGAGCACAAGTTCATTAACCAACTTCACAAAAGGCGTAGGGGAAGGGGAAACCTTTATCCAAAACATTATTAAAATCACCTATGCAGAGGATTGGTGCTGAGGGAGAGGGAGCAATAAATGCCATAGCATGATGAAGTACCTCATTATTGTAGGGGGGGGGGGGGACACACAGACAGCAAGTATATGGAGAAGTCTGCAATTAACATAAGCCCTGAGGAAGACATACCTATCATTTTGGTCAATTTGACTATGGACCAAGTGAAAACTGACCGACTTCCTTATCAAAACCAAAACACCTCGAGAATTAGTGGAAAACGTGGAATGATATGACAGACCAACCCAAGGCTTCCCGAGAGCTAAGGACCTAGTACCAAACAAATGGGTTTCAGAAAGACATATAATATCTGCTCTATATTTCTGTACCTGAGACAAAACGAGAGCACGCTTAATACGGTCATTTAGGCCCCTCAAATTCCAGCCGAGAATGCGGAGCCCATAAACCCCCATAGCCATGAAGAAAAGAAAGAAGGGACAGAAGGAAAAAAAGATCAAGGTGAAAATACAGAGGAGCAGAGGAGACTAAGTACCTATGAGAATAGAGGTACACAGTAAAAAGGAACCTGTATTGGAGAAAAGGAAAAGACCAAAAGGGCCCTTATGGCACCCTTCCAGAAAACAAATATGACATAGAGAAACCACAAAATATACATAGCTGAATATTGAATCACATGGCAGTTCAAGAAAAAAAATAAAAAATAACACAGTGACACAGGTATTATTATACAAACAAGAACAAAAACAATCACAAAGCAGCTCAACCACCCACCACCCTGTATATCCATTACAACCTAGATACAATTGGATCCCCAAAACAATCCTATCTAAAGCTAAAAAACTATTGCAACCCCGGGGTACAGAGACAAACGATACCTCTATAAAAAAAAAGCTATATCCTAGCATTAAGCTCCAAAAACTAAAACAACATCCCCGCTGTATGGACAATGAAAAAAGGTACATAGCTGTGAGAAGGAACCCAGCATATATTGTAACGCCTGAGAGGGAAAAAAAAGAGCAAGAAAGACCTCCGAAATATCAGAAAGCAAAGAAAAATCAACTAATCAAACAACCGTCCTCAATAAGGGGCACGAGGTCTGCAGTCCAGCCAGGCCTCCACTTCCTGAGGGGTATTAAAGAAGTGTGTAGAGCCATCATGCACAACCTGTAAGCGTGCCGGGAACAACATGGAGTACTGCAGCTGTTGGTCGTCAATTGAAAAAATGTACGCATGGGACTTTTGGACATCCACAGCGAAATCCGGATAAACAGATATAACTTGCCTGTCAAACTTTAAAGGCCCCTGAGTGTGGGCCAGCCGTAGGACCGCATCCCGGTCTTTATAGTGCAGAAAGCGGGCTATGAAAGTACGTGGAGGTGCACCCAGGGGAGGAGCCCTAGCGGGCAGACAATGCGCTCTTTCCACAGAGAACTGAGGACTTAAGTCATCACGTTGAAACAATTGAAGGAGCCATTTTTCAAGGAATGATTCGGGAGAAGAGCCTTTCCGCTCTCTCCGGGAGGCCAACAAAATGTACATTATTACGGCAAAGCCTTCCTTCAATGTCGGACAGTTTCGCTTTTACTGCTGACATCTGGGTAGTAGCACCTTGGGAAGGTTGAGAGGAGGATTGAGAATCCCTTGCAAATTTTTCAAGCTTGGAATCCGCAGCTGTATTGCCCCCACGCACCATAATGCAGTTTGAGAGGAGCACGGTGGGCAGGTAGAAGCAGTAATAAGAACAGAGGTCAGGTGTTGGAACACACTCCACTATAGTTAGAAGGAGGTACTTAAATCAGGGATACAGCAAAGGAGAGTACAGGGTAGTGCAGTCCCTAAAATAAATAGTCACCAAAGGGAGGAGAGAGAGTGTGCGCTCACCACAATCTGCATGGACCTCAGGCTTCTACTGACAGGGTAGTGTAGGGAGTGCAGCGTCAGTACAGGCAGGCAAAGACTCCCAGCAGGTGCAGCCAATGGATTGCAGAGCCCCTCCAGAAAGTGAGCAGCAGCTCCCAGTATATGGCGTCCCCCGGCCCGCCGATCACAGTGTGCGGGAATACAGGGCAGCGGAGAGCAGGCGGGAGCAGGAGCAGCAGAGGCAGCGGGTATCACGCTGGAGAGGAGCTCCGGTGTAGCGCGCTGCTAGCCTCCGCTCACAACCCCCAAGATGGCGCTGCACTTCCGGCCAGACAGAGCCAGGGAGATTGAGCGGCGCAGACCCCAAAGCGTCCAGTGGCTGCACCAGGCAAGGTAACACGCCGGGAGAACCCTCAAAATGAGCAGGAGAGGATGCCAGACAGGGTGAGCAGGGCCAGGGACGTCCAACAGCGGGGAAGACAGGATAAGTGCAGGATGTTAGACGGAGCTCTGTCACCTAACTCCCTATAGAATGCTCAGCCAAGCCACACACCCCTCCCCTGTTTGTTTTTTTATTAATAAATAATCAATGGAAAGTGGAGAAAAATAGGATTTTAATTACCTACCAGTAAATCCTTTTCTCATAGTCCGTAGTGGATACTGGGAAATCATTTAGTACCATGGGTTATAAACGGGTCCACTAGGAGCCATAGGCACTTTAAGAAATTGATAGTGTGCGCTGGCTCCTCCCTCTATGCCCCTCCTACCAGACTCAGTCTAGGAAACTGTGCCCGAGGAGACGGACATACTTTTGAGAGAAGTATAGATAAGGAAAGTGCTGAAATTACGAACCAGCAGAGGAAAGCCATGCTAACCAACGAAAAAACAGGAACAGCGACAGCTGAATAAACCAGAATACTTAACCAAGTAACAGTGCAGAAAAAAACGAAGCACTGGGCGGGCGCCCAGTATCCTCTATGGACTACAAGGAAAGGATTTACCGGTAGGTAATTAATATTCTATTTTCTCTTACGTCCTAGGGGATACTGGGAAACCATTTAGTACCATGGGGAAGTATCAAAGCTCCCAAACTGGTTGGGAGAGTGCTGAGGTTCCTGCAGAACTGATTGACCAAACTGAAAGTCCTCAGTGGCCAAAGTATTGAATTTGTAAAACTAAGCAAACGTGTTCGAACCTGACCAAGTAGCTGCTCGGCAAAGCTGTAAAGCTGAGACACCCCAGGCAGCCACCCAAGAAGAACCCACTTATCCTCTCTGTTGGGAGGGCATGTGGCCAAATTGGTGACTTTACACATATTTAGTGGAAGAACCCACCGACCTAGTAGAGTGGGCCTGTACAGATTTTGGACATGGCAAGCCTGCTGTGGAATAAGCATGCTGGATAGTGAGCCTGATCCAGCGTGGAATTGACTGCTTTGAAGCAGGGCACCCAATTTTATTGGGATCATAGAGAACGAACAGTGAGTCCGATTTCCTGTGAAGAGCTGTTCTAGTTACATACATCTTCAAAGCCCTCATAACATCCAAAGATTTGGAAGTAGCAGAGGTGTCCGTAACAATCGGAACCACAATAGGTTGGTTGATGTGAAATGCGTACACCACCTTAGGAAGAAATTGCTGACGAGTCCTGAGTTCAGCTCTGTCCTCATGGAAAATGAAGTAGCGGCTCTTGTAAGACAACGCCCCTAGCTCCGACACACGTCTTGCTGAAGCCAAGGCCAGCAGTGTGACGGTCCTCCACATAAGGTACTTTACGTCTACCTTCTGTAATGGTTCAAACCAGTCCAATTGTAGGAACTGCAGCACTAAATTGAGATCCCAAGGTGCCGTGGGAGGCACAAAGGGAGGTTGGGTGTGCAGAACACCTTTCAAGAACATCTGGACCTCAGGGAGAGAAGCCAATTGTTTCTGAAAGTAAATAGACAAGGCTGAAATCTGGACTTTAATGGAGCCCTAGACGTAGGCCCACATTCACTCCCGACTGCAGAAAAAGGATGAAACGTCCCAGATGCAATTCCACCACAGGATATTGTCTGCTTTCACACCATGAGACATACTTCTTCCAAATATGGTGGTAATGCTTAGACGTTACCCCCTTCCTGGCTTGGATCATAGTCGGGATGACCTTGTCAGGAATCCCTCTCCTGGCTAGAATCAGCCGTTCAACCTCAACTTCCATGCCATTAAACATAGCCGCGGTAAGTCTTGATAGACGAATGGGCCCTGTTGCAGAAGATCCTCGCAAAGAGATAGAGGCCACGGATCTTCAATCAGCATCTCGAGAATATCCGCGTACCAGGCCCTTTGAGGCCAGTCTGGAGTAGTGAGGATTGCTTGAACCTTTTCCCTTTTTATTTTTAGAATTCTTGGGATCAGTGGAAGTGGAGGAAACACGCCACAGAGTTGTCAGGTCGTCTACCGCCACTGCTTGTGGGTCTCTCGACCTGGAACAATACTGCTTGAGCTTCTTGTTGAGTCAAGAGGCCATCGTGTCAATCTGTGGATATCCCCACTGACGTGTTAACCCCTGGAACACCTCCAGGTGAAGTCCCCACTCCCCCGGGTGCAGGTCGTGTTTGCTGAGGAAGTCCGCTTCCCAGTTGTCTACTCCCAAAATGAAGACCGTCGACAATGCCACGGCGTGTTTTTTTCGCCCCAAGGAGAATTCTTGACACCTCTGACATTGCTGCTCTGCTTTTCGTTCCGCCCTGTCGGTTTATGTACATTACCACTGTAATATTGTCCGACTGGACTTGAATGGCCTGATTCCGAAGTAGAGATGAGGCCTGCAGTAGAGTGTTTTAGATAACCCTGAATTCCAGGATGTTTATTGGAAGGACGACTTCCTGACTTGACCATCTTCTTTGAAACTGAACCTCCCCAACCTCTGAGGCTCGCGGCTGTGGTTAGCAGAATCCAATTCTGAATCCTGAACCTCCAACCCTCGACGAGGTGAGAAGTCTGTAGCCACCACAGAAGGGAGATCCTGGCTTCTGGTGACAGACGGATCCCCTGGTGCATGCGAAGATGCGATCCGGACCATTTGTCAAATAGATCTAGCTAGAAGGGCCTCGCATGAAACCTTCCGTACTGAAGCGCCTCGTAAGGCAAATGCACAGATCCACCGAGATCCGGGGTGGCTTCAGGATAGCCCGAACCATCGATTGGATTACCATAGCCTTTTCCAAGGAAAGGAACACTCTCTGAGACTCTGTGTCCAGTATCATTCCATTGTAAAGGAAGCCTCTGTGTCGGTTCCAGGTGAGATTTTGGTAGGTTCAGAATCCACCCGTCATCCACGAGTAGTCTGATTGAGAGGCCAATGCTGTTCAACAACCGCTCCCTGGATGGTGCCTTTATCAGAAGATCGTCCAGGTACTGAATTATGTTCACTCGCTGTTTGCGGAGTAGAAACATCATCTCTGACATCACTTTGGTGAACACTCTCGGAGCCGTGGAGAGACCAAATGGCAGGGCCTGGAACTGGTAGTGACAGTCCAGCAGTGCAAACTGTAGATAAGCCTGATGAGGCGGCCAGATCAGAGAGTGAAGGTAGGCATCCTTGATATCCAGAGACACTAGGAATTCCCCCTCCTCCAGAACTGAGATCACCACTCTCAGAGACTCCATCTTGAATTTGAACACTTGTAAGTACGGGTTCAACAACTTGAGGTTCAGAATCGGCCTCACCGAACCGCCCGGTTTCATGACTACAAACAAGTTGGAATAGTACTCCTTGGTTTGCAGATGATGTGGAACGGGAACAATGACCTGGTGTCCGTACCAATTTTTGAATGCGTCCTGTAAAGTTGTACTTGCCTCTTGTGAAGCTGGTAAGCCTTATTTGAAGAATCTGTAAGGTGGAGCTCTTGGAACTCCAGTCTGTAGCCCTGGGAAATAAGATCTATGACCCAGGGATTCTGGCACGATGTTGTCCAGATGTGACTGAAGAATTTTAGCTGGGCTCCCACCCGCCAGTCTTCAAGGCATCTCGGTCCACCGTCATGCTGAAGGTTTAGAGGAAGCACAGCTTGAGCCCTGTTCCTGTGAACTGACAGTTGCTAGTTTGCGTGGTTTACCTCTAGCGCCTCTGGTGGTGGTAGAAGAACCTCTGGTCTTGCCCCTAAACTTGGCAGTCCGAAAGTACTGTAAATTGGGTCCTGAGTAGGCCTTCCTAGCTGGGGGAGCTGCAAAAGGAAGGTATGTGGTCTTACACGCAGTAGCTTTGGAGATCCATTTGTCTAGTTCATAGTTTCTCAAACTCGGTCCTCAGGGCCCCACACAGTGCATGTTCTGCAGGTAACCCAGCAGGTGCACAGGTGTATTAATTACTCACTGACACATTTTAAAAGGTCCACAGGTGGAGCTAATTATTTCACTTGTGATTCTGTGAGGAGACCTGGAAAACATGCACTGTGTGGGGCCCTGAGGACCGAGTTTGAGAACCTGTGTTCTAGTTCATCTATAAATAAGGCCTCGCCTGTGAAAGGTAGGCCTTCAAAGCCTTTCAGGGGAGTCCGCATCCGCAGTCCACTGGCGCAGCCACAGACACCTGCGTGCAGACACTGACATAACTGTAGTGCGTGCATTAAGCAAGCCTATTTCTTTTATGGTTTCCACCATAAAGTTTGCAGAGTCCTGCATATGTTGCATGAGCAAAACAATCTCCCCTTGAGGTAAGGTATCTAACCCCTCAATCAGGTTACTCGACCATTTTGTGATGGCTCGCGTAATCCACCCGCATGCTATAGTGGGTCTATGGGCCACCCTCGCAGCTGTATATAAAGATTTGAGCGTAGTCTCAATTTTGCGGTCAGCCGCATTTTTCAGGGAGGCTGCACCGGAGACAGGCGATACAATTTTCAGTGAGAGCCTGGATACCGATGCATCCACTATTGGCGGATTTTCCCATTTTTTCCTATCCTCAGGAGGAAAGGGAAAGGATGACAACAACCGTTTGATGATTTTACATTTCCTATCAGGATTAACCCATGGTTCTTCAAACAGGGTATTTAATTCCTTCGACACAGGAAAAGTGGCTGAGGATTTCTTTTTATATTAAAATAAGATTCCTCACTCTCCTCTGTCACCTTATCAGGGATATTCAGAACCTCTCTGATAGCTTCTATAAGAGCCTCTATTCCCTGCAACAGAGTACCCTTCCCCACCTCTGAGTCCACCTCAACCTCCTCCATGTCTGACCCTTCATCATCCGAGTCAGACTGCAGGATATGGGCCAAAGTGCATTTTTAAGGACAAATGGCAGGAGAATGAGATGCTGGTTTGGGTAGATTGTGGAAATAATTCCCCAAATGGAGTCCAGCCATGCTGGTTCTGCCCCACTTGCCTGGGAAGGGACACTGCATTGAGTACACACTAGTGAACCCCCTGGGGAAGAGGAACACTGTGCTTTACATGAAACACACTCTTTGCCTGACATACTGTAACAGTGACAGCACACACAGGAAAAGGTTAAATGCACAATTAACCTATAAAGAGCCCTTCCAGGGAGACACAGTGGGAGTATGGAACCAGCACATGGCGCCCTTAACACTAATGCCAAGCTTAGCCGGGTTGCAGACTAAGTGCCTGGATTAAGGATTTAGTACACTAATAATCGCTCCACCCCCCCCCCCCCCCTCCCCTGCTATGACCCCCTGGTACCGCTGAGGTAATCTGGAGTCTCTCCGGAGGAGCTGCGCATCCCTGTCAGTCAGCGGCTGTGTCAGCTGCAGAGGGAAAATGGCGCTAGTGAGCTGCTGGATCAGCTAATAGTGAAGCCCTGCCCCTTCAATGGCGCGCGGTCTCCCCGATCTTTTTTATATACTGGCTTTACGTGTCTTGTGCATAAAATGGAGACAGACTCCTTTTATGGCTATGTTGCCAGTCTGGGTACTGTGTCCTCTATTCAACGTCTGTGTCCGTACACAGCGGGAGACGCAGTCCGCCCTCTTTAGAAGCTGTGCGTCTCCGTACTCCATAATGGCCTTCGACCTGCTAACCGTGACGTTGGCTTAGTACTCACCACTCTTCTTTCTTCTGGCTCTGTTAGGGGTGGCGGTGTTCTGCGGGAATGTACGCTCGCTGTGGTGGGGTTTGCAAATATTTCCCTCAGGAGCTAGTGTCCTGTCAGTTGGGAACGGGACCATTAACCCTGAAAGAGGCTGGGCTGTCTTCACCCCCAAGTCCCACGAATCAGGCAGGCTGGTGCCATCCAGTTCTGCCTGAAAATAACAAACACAGAAAATAAATGCAGAAAACTCTTCAGGAGCTTCCAGAGATGTGACCAGCTCCTCCGGGCACATTATCTAAACTGAGTCTGGTAGGAGGGGCATAGAGGGAGGAGCCAGCGCACACTAACAAGTTCTTAAAGTGCCCATGGCTCCTAGAGGACCCGTCTATACCCCATGGTACTAAATGGATTCCCAGTATCCCCTAGGACGTAAGAGACAGCAAGATTTGCTCCTATAAAAAGCTACTTTGGTTAGTTGTGAATTATGTTTTGCATGATAAGGCCACATCATCTGAAATGTTATACTTATAACTGAGATGTTATTATGCGTCTTGGAGATGTGTTCTTCCAAATACCATTTTCCAGCTACAGAGAAATTTTGTACAGGGTAGCTTCTAGTGTATATATTGTTGTGTCATCTGCATATACTGTAAGTGCAATTTAGAGACTACAGCTTTATGGTAAAAATACTGTAATTTAGTATATGTAAGAGTATGTAGAACTTGTGTAATCGCCACCCTTCCTTCTATCTGAGCCTGTCATATGTTTTGGCAGCCCTGCATATGCTGAGCACAGGTAATATATAATCATTCAAATGCAAACATGTAACCCGGGCAAAAAAAGATTTTGCACCTGAGAAAGCAGTATTATTTACAGGTGGTATGGGGCAGTGCAAATAGGGGGTAGAGGGAGAGAGATAGAGATGTGAATGGGAGCGTAAGATGTGGCGGGAAGAGAGACACACAGTATGAGGAGGGGAGATAGAGAGAGAGAGTGAGAGACAGACGTGAGAGAAAGAAAGACAGAAAGGGAGAGGAGGGAAATAAACCTCAGCAATAGCTAGACATGGAAAATGACGGGTCCAAAATACTAGTACAGACACAATACAATGCTGTATGTTAGGCCAAAATTATTATTTTACTTTAAAAAAATTACCAGTGATACTCAGAAATCAGTAAATTATAGAAATAAAGTGGGGATTTACCTTCCTGGTAAAGTACATTTTTAGTCTTTCCTTCAGGCCAGTCTGTCAGAGGAGCTGAATCTAGAACAGGCACATACAACTGGCCATGGGAGAAGCAATCACTCCTCAGATCCACACCAGCCACTTTCAAACTCTGCCCCTGAGCTTTGTTAGTGATCATGGCGTAGCAGACCTTTACCGGGAACTGCAGCCGTTTGAACTGGAAATGGTAGTCTGATAGGTTCAGAGGAATTCTCGGACTGAAAACAGTTTTAGGTGGATGCTAAAGAAGACCCTAACAATCCTCCAATTTCAAATGAAACAAAAATCGACCAATTTTCGGTAAAAGAATTGTTAAAAAATAATTGTTTTTCCTTTACAGATGCTACCCTTGATGGTCTCAGATGCAGATTTAAAAGTTTTAAATACTGCTGTAAGTAAATTTGTATGGGCTGATAAAAAAAAAAACATGTATCTCCTTGTTTAAGGTTAATCAATCCCCCATATTGGGAGGGGTTAATTTACCATGTTTTCGCACGTATGCATTAGCGGCAAATTATAGATATGCCCGAGACTGGCTACGAGATTCAGAACATTATGCTAACACAACTTTGGAACAGGCATTCTACCCTCCGATACCATTGTCTAGCCCAGGCATTCCCAACCACGGTCCTCAAGGCACACTAACAGTGCAGGTTTTAGTGATATCCAGGCTTCAGCACAGGTGACTTAATTAGTAGCTCAGTTATTTTGATTTAACCATCTGTGCTGCAGCTTGGATATCACTAAAACCTGCACTGTTGGTGTGCCTTGAGGACCGTGGTTGGGTATGCCTGGTCTAGCCTATTACATATGCAATCTACTGACTTTCCTGATAGTATTTCCCAGAACTTACTATTGACTACTACATGCACAGCCCACCTGGAGGACGACCAGGAAAAAGTTAGGGGCCTCCGCCTCTCAAACGATTTTCATCCCCATAACCCATAATACAGACTTCCTTAGAGGCCTTTCTTATGAGGTATTTGCCTCTTGATCTCGGAAAGGTCTTCGTTTGGTTCACCAGTGTTTAGACGTAAACACCCTACAGATACAGTATGTACATACAGTATGAACAACTACAACAATCATTTCCACAAATCTCTCTATACCTCTCTTTGAATATTTTCAACTTTGTAGTTTTATAAAGAAAGTGGTTTCAGCCCTATCGGACAAAGATAAGCTATGTAAAATCGATAACATAATTACTCAAGAGTCCTTATTGATTTGCTCAACTTCATTTATTTATTTCCTTGTAAAAAGTCAGTTAAACTTAGACATGTTAAATTCAGGTCTGGTAAAATGGAAAGGGGAGTTTCCTGATATAACTATACAAGAAGTATTGCCCTCATTCATCAAATTAAATAAACACCTCATTTCGACATCATATGCAGAGATGCATTATAAGTTGTTACATGATCATCGTGCTTACATCAAACCTAAATTACAGTTTTTAACAGGTGCCTCCTCAAACTCAAACTGCTTTAAATGTATGCAACCAGATGCAGGTTTTATGCACTGTATGTGGGCGTGTAAAGATGTTCAGACATTTTGGGCATTAGTTCAGTCTTTTATCAATGACACTCTTAAACTAAGGTTTAAGGTCACCGCTGAGTGGGCAATGTGGAACATTTATACTCCACATCCTCACCCCAGATTGTCTAAAGGGGATAAATTGTTGTTAGCAAAAATAACAGCGGAAGCTAAAAAACGATTCTGTCGCAATGGGCCACTGCTGGTACTCTATCCCTGGCGATACTTATGCCTAGAATAGAGCACCTGTTCCATATGGACTGGCTGTAAAAATCGCTCAACAAAGATAACTTCTTTGGTGTTTGGTTGCCTTTCATACAAACATTACCCTCAAATAGGAAGGATATTCTCCGTGCGGCAATAAGCCTGACTTCTTGGTATAATTTAGAAACCCTGTACTGTTCTATTATTTATCCTGATTGTGTGTAGCTATCAAGTTTTCAATTTTGATGTACCAATGTCGAATCTTTATGTTTACTGACACATGCTGTGTTATTCTCCTTTGATCTCTGTAATTTGCATATACAGTTCTATAATAAAATATGTTTTATAAAAAATAATAATTGTTTTTAAACCTAGATTAACATACTGCTAAAAATATATACATCTACTTAGGCACTTAATTTGGTAACGTTTATATGCAAAAACCAAATCAAAATCTTATCTGGATTAAGAGATAATGAAGAATTTGTACACAAAACACATTTCACTTCTTTAGAGGTAGACTTTTGAACAAATCCCTTCCTAGTAGGTACCTACATCACAAAACAAAGCTACTGTTCAGATTTCAAGTTCCTAGTCCTCATGGTTCCTGAGATTTCATGATGAGTCAGTGAGTCAGTCAGTGGTATTTGTGGCATTTTTTTCACCTATTTTCACCCCTTTGGGGATGGACTTTTGAAAAATCCCTTCTTAGTGGGTGCCTACAGTATGTCACAAAATAAAGCTACTGCCCAAATTTCAAGTTCCTAGTCCTCATGGTTCCAGAGATTTTGTGATGAGTCAGTGAGTCAGTCAGTGGTATTTGTGGCATTTTTTCACCTATTTTCACCCCTTTGGGGATGGACTTTTGAAAAATCCCTTCTTAGTGGGTGCCTACAGTATGTCTCAAAATAAAGCTACTGTCCACATTTCAAGTTCCTAGTCCTCATGGTTCCAGAGATTTTGTGATGAGTCAGTGAGTCAGTCAGTATACTTTATATACTTTCTTTTTTTCCTTATTAATTTTCCATGGAAAATTCATTTGAGCAACACACAGGTTTTGAGCAACATGGCACATGCACTGGCTGGACTTGTGCAGGGGGTCTCAACACTGGCTGGAGAAGCATTACGATTCCTCTTACTGTTGTCAGCGCATTATCACTGGGGAGATGAGTATCTCCAAGCTATGCCACAGAACCTTTGTTGATATATTGTTGCCATAGATTTTCTATTACTGTTATAAGCAGCTATAGTATAGAAAATCTTTACTATAAAGCACTATTTCACTAATGGTCTCATTTCACGTCTCGCCTCAAAATTTCACAGGATTCTCTGAAACCAAAAGACAAATTCAACAACAATTACATTACCAGAACTACATGCCACTGTGACATCTTGTTGCACTACAACTTGATTTGAAAATGTCCCACCACATCACTCATCTCTTAAACCAGTGAACCATGTAAAGGAGAACAAGGTGTTACAACATACTTGCAGTTTTTACACTTGAGTCCAAACAGCATCCCTTTCCCACATACAGTACAGGTCTGAGACATCCAGTACTTGGTGGAGAACCTAGGAAGAAAACAAAGTACAGTAGGTTGACTTCTGGTCAACAATTTAAAATAAAATAACACTAATTAATGAGCAGAAGAATTTGTTGCTTAGGAATAATAATGCATTTTAATGGCATACAAGACCATAGAGGTGGGGAGAGCACAGAGAAGACTTTCATCACGAGCACTAAAAAGAACTATGTTTCAACTGTATATTAAATATGGCGTAATGATGAGTAAATTAGAATAAAGAAACCCTGATATGTCATAAAAAAGGAATTTGAATGAATTATAAAAGTATTATTATTATTAGTCACGATAATAATAATAATAATCACCATCATACTAATAGTCATCATCATCATCATCATCATCATCATCATCATCATAATACTGTGCAAATTCAATATCACATATCAAGTTTTCTTTGCCACTTCATATTCACCCATCTCCACTCCCAACTAGTTAAGAGCCTAAGGGGTATATTTACTAAGGAGCGGATTTCTAGAAGTGGAGATATTGCCCATAGCAACCAATCTTATCATTGATTCCACTTATCATTTTTCTATCACCTTCCAGAAGATAATAGCTAGAATATGATTGGTTGCCATGGGCAACATCTCCACTAATAGTCTTTGTTTTATTCCTAAAAATGTTAAGGGCCGGATGACTTCAGTTTTGCTGGCAGTGCTTTCTAGGTCCTGCCCTCACTTTCCACTTCTGAAAACTGGTAATAGTATTAGTAGGAGAGTTTTTCCTGGCAGTGCCTCTCTTCTAACTGTGTCTATTGGTTCAGCTGCAGCTTTGTGTACAAACACAGAGAAATACATACTGCATGTATTATACCACAGATCTCCTTATGTTATGATATGCAACATTATAAAAACGAGTGATAGATACAAGCATTAACTTTTATTTAAATACATTGGTTTTATTGTAAACACAAGGCATATCACAGGGATGAGTCTTTCCACTGATTGATAGTCCTTGGACATCACTCTGTCACTCGTTCTCTCTCTCTCTCTCTCTCTTTCTTCACTCTCTCTCTCTCTCTCTCTCTCTTCCCTCTCTCTCTATCTAATTTAGATTTTCCAATTTTCCCCACACTTTAAATCCAATTTCATGTCGGTTTGTTTATATATTGAGGTTCTAACATGCAATGACTCAGAAACTCACAATAGCTCTGGTATCTCTTAGACTTGCCCATTTATATTTGCCAGTCATCTGCATTTTAACATGAAATCTCGGTAACCCTGTTTTTATTTTGAGCTCACAATACGCAGAATTTCGCAACAGGAAGGATTTTCAAGTGTGTGCAGAGTGGACATCACTACACTTGACAGATATCAGACTTTATATATACGACTTTATACACAGTGTATTAACCTAGTCCAATATTCACATGAGAAAATGTCTTATCGATGGAAGGATGGGAGAAAGGATTGGGTTCTATCTCCAATGCGCTTACAGAATTCTTCCTCTTTCGCCGCATAGAATTTATTGCTGCTCTGCCAAGCCTCAAGTTAATTAGATTTTTTTTATCATCCTTGCTGAGAGTTTTATCTCATCTTAATAGTTCTGCTGTTGTAATGGGATTCAAATTCAGGCCAGATCCTCCTTCTTGGGAGATGAGTGAGGGAGCGGGAGAGAGTAGAAGAAGATGAGATTGCTCTCAGGTAGGACGAGGATGGCTCAGTCTTTACTCTTCTTAAACAGAGAAATCAATCACCTTGTATTAAGCAAGGGAAGCATTTTACTTACACTCTCTTGAAATACCATGGTTTAACTTTTACAGATAAATGTAATTTTCATGCTAGCTAGAATTTATTCCATTAACTGTAAGGCAATAGGCATTGGTAATAAGCAACAAATGGGAAATGTATAAAGAAAATTAAATAAGCATGCTTTCATTAAATTATTTAAAAAAAACGACTATGCTGAAGTTGCTAAAGTGTTTTTTATTATTATATATTTACATTGCTGCTGACAACATTTGTATTTAAAGTATACAAACAGGATACAGTACTATAATATTAGGATATATTTATGTAGAATGGTGTTTTTCTTTCTTTCTAGAGGGAAGAATGTTTCTCAAAGGCCTGACTTGAAAAATGAACTGATGGCCTAAATAACAAAGCTGCAGTACTGATCTTGGTATATTACTATGCTTAGTATATTCTTTACTGCAATTAATGGTGATGAGCAAACAATAACAACTCCCAAAAAGGCATGTATATAATACATATTGTATGACACATATCACTGCATTCACAGGACACATTTCACTACTTACAGATCATTGTTAGGCTGTAGGTGCTTACATTTTAAGTGTTTAATTCAAAGATGTTAATCATAATATTTGCATTATACCGGCATTAAACATAAGGAAACATAATATAAACAAACACTACTACAGAAGGATTGCTTTGATACTACAAATGTGAGTTCAGCAACTGTTCATGGCAAAACACCCGCTGCATGTATAACCTGGACATTCTACACTGAACTCCATGTTTGCGCACTGCAAAAACTTACCAGATAGGTATGTACTACCCTAAATATCTATACTTTTTAATCAAAATCACTAGGTACCACAAATTGCTCTTTGCAATCTCATTCCATTGTATCTTCTTTAAGGCTATTACTATACATCCTTCACTCTCCCTGCAACTCATCTCCCTGTGTACACTGCAGTCTCAGTAAATCACTCCCCTCTTATTAACTCCCATGAGCCTTTTGTTTACCAATATATACGGACTGTAACATGCTCAACCTGTTGCCATTTTAAAACATTCAAACACCTCCTACAACTATACTTATCCCTATCCTTCTGCTTCTACTACCTGGTGACATATCACTAAAGCCAGGCCCCACCCACATGCCCCACTCACATTCATATGAATAAAATCTAGCAAATCTCATGAACACTGTGTCTCCCAACACCCTCCAACTTACTAAAATGCGCCTCATGGAATGCACGCTGTTTGCAAAAAAAAAAAAATAGCATCCAACCATGCCCTATTCATTTAAAAAAACTTAACAGAAACATAGCTCACACGATCAGGCACAGCCTCCCATGCAGCACTGTTACATGGTGGTCTCCACTTCACACATACTTCCAGGCCTGGTAACAGTAAAGGAGGGTTGTTTGGAATATCACTGTCCCAATTCTTCACATACACGGTTTAGCCCTCAATGAAGTGGCTCCAGCTACCTATCACACTCCACGTTGACTTAGATGTCAACCATGGCATATAAATTAACAAGACACCTACAAAAACTCTCAATGTCACTGAAGTCTACCAAGCTTCCTCAAAACCGCAGAACTATTAATGCTTTTAATTTTCAACAGCTATCCATCTCTCTACAACAACTGCTCTCACCAATCCTACATCCACTTCTCTAGAAATAGCCCTAAATGAAGTGGCTCCAGCTGCCTATCACACTCCACGTAGACTTAGATGTCACCCGTAGCATATAAATAAACAAGACACCTACAAAACGCTCCCGTAAAGTAGAACGCCAGTGGTGTAAATTTCGTACTCCAAGCGACTTCTTCACATATAAGACTGTCTACCACTCTTACCGTAATGCTGTGGACACTGCCAAACATATTTCCAATCTCTCATCTCTGCTCAAGCCTCTAATCCCAAGTAACTATTTTATACCATTTTTATTCATTGGTTTTTTTTTTGGGGGGGGGGGGGGATTTTAACACTTACACCCACATGAACAGAATAAAGGGGAGTCAGGACAAACATATACATTGTCAGAGAATGAAACAAAAGTTTGGCATTAATTCGAACAACAAATATCAATGACCTAGTAAAAAGACAACATATACAAATTAGTATATGCATTGGCCTAGTATGTAGCTTGATATGTAGGATACATATCAAAGGAAACATAAAATAAAGGATAGATTGAGGTAGCCAAATCACAGGCAATCAAAATCAATGAAGAAATAACTTCTAACATATAGATAGCCCACAGGTATAAAAACCTCTTTTAGGACAATAATATGGGTGCCAGAAGGTGCCACACAGGCCCCCACTACAGAAGATCAAAATAACAGGAGAGGTAAGTACTAGCAGAATATTAAAAAAAAAAATCAATGTAGAGGATCAATATAACTCTCAATAAAAAAATTACATACAGTCTAAATAGGAAAGGCCTCAGTACCCAATACTAGATCAGGTCATGCAGATATCAGCTCCTCTAGAAAAATAGAAATAAAACTAAAGTAATGAAAACACACATCAGCCAAAGTCTCTAAAGCATGGACAGCAACTGTAAGAAAATCCCCCCTTTTTCCTCCCCAAACCCCAACTACTCTACACTACGTACCCCCTTCCCCCCCAATCGAAGAACAAAGAAGGCAAGTAAACTCAGCCATTACTAGCGAGGCCCTTCAATAAATTTTATGGAGCGGTAGCCCCAAATGGTAAAATACTAATACTAATGTCAGGCGCTAATAATATTGGTTAAATTTGAACAATTGCGGATGGGTGTCTATATCTGTAATCACACCCACTCCACACAAAAAATTCCAAATTTGCTCTCGCAACTCATGCAATCTAGATAGCCGCAAGCAGGGTATATTGGCCTGTGGATATGGCCAACACAATCTCACCTGATTGAAACCAGGTGTACCAAAAACAAACTGAATAACCCCTTGCGCTATTTAAATTAGAGGCAACATGACATGAATACACTCAATAGAATAATTATAAGATAATTTTAATATCTATAAAATCAATCATGTATAGGTTACATAGACATAATCATAAAAAATTGAGTTAATTAGTATGCGCATACAAGTAAAAGAGCTGAATGCTAAACCTACTAATTGAGCATAAGAGGTGGATCATATAGCTACTAGTGACCACATAGGGCTAATTCAATAATCATATGTTGACAATGTCCTTATTTTTGTTCTCAGAATAGGACAGTCCCATTAGATGTGCTCATAGATATTTCATGATTAAATATCATGTGGTGTGATAAAAATAAATATGGAGCCTTTGTTTAGGTATATACCAATAAATGAGTTTAACCAATTGCTCATATATATGAATAGTTCTTTACATGTGGAAAAGCTATCCAGAATACATGGAGGAAATTTGTATATCACCCGGGGCTTGGTGCACAGCAAGCACCTGTAGAAGAAAGCTCCCGTCTTCCACAGTCCGTAAGTGGCGTCCTCCGTCTCCCACTGTGTCTGGCTCTCGTGCACACACCTTTGATCGCTTTGAGAGAGAGAGGTTGGTCCGGCTCCCGGAGCTCTGCGCACCGCAGGCGCTGATCAGTTGATTTTGCTCCCGTCTTCAAGCCGCCGCATATAGCGTCCTCCCGTCTCCCGCTTGTCAATCTCGAGCAGCGTTGCACATCAATGTGGACCTATAAGCAATGTCCACTGGGTCACATAGGGCACCTTCTCTGTGAAGGAGAAGGTGCCCTATGTGACCCAGTGGACATTGCTTATAGGTCCACATTGATGTGCAACGCTGCTCGAGATTGACAAGCGGGAGACGGGAGGACGCTATATGCGGCGGCTTGAAGACGGGAGCAAAATCAACTGATCAGCGCCTGCGGTGCGCAGAGCTCCGGGAGCCGGACCAACCTCTCTCTCTCAAAGCGATCAAAGGTGTGTGCACGAGAGCCAGACACAGTGGGAGACGGAGGACGCCACTTACGGACTGTGGAAGACGGGAGCTTTCTTCTACAGGTGCTTGCTGTGCACCAAGCCCCGGGTGATATACAAATTTCCTCCATGTATTCTGGATAGCTTTTCCACATGTAAAGAACTATTCATATATATGAGCAATTGGTTAAACTCATTTATTGGTATATACCTAAACAAAGGCTCCATATTTATTTTTATCACACCACATGATATTTAATCATGAAATATCTATGAGCACATCTAATGGGACTGTCCTATTCTGAGAACAAAAATAAGGACATTGTCAACATATGATTATTGAATTAGCCCTATGTGGTCACTAGTAGCTATATGATCCACCTCTTATGCTCAATTAGTAGGTTTAGCATTCAGCTCTTTTACTTGTATGCGCATACTAATTAACTCAATTTTTTATGATTATGTCTATGTAACCTATACATGATTGATTTTATAGATATTAAAATTATCTTATAATTATTCTATTGAGTGTATTCATGTCATGTTGCCTCTAATTTAAATAGCGCAAGGGGTTATTCAGTTTGTCCAAATGGTAAAATAGCACATGTCCTCCCACCCCGCTGCCCTTGCCTCCCAACAAAAAAATTAATTGAAAAACAACCCAAAAAACAAAAGCATAACACAGTAAAAGCATAGAGTATAAAAGAATCACATAATTGAATCATTAATGAAATGGGAGGAACAGAAAATGATAAAGAACTCATGAGTACCCCGAAACAAAACGACAAACAAGTCCAGCAAAGGATATCAACGATGAGGCCGCGGGCGTCCACCTAGCCAAGTCTCAGCTTCACTGGGAGTATTGAAAAAATGAGGAATGCCGCCAGTCACCACACAGAGATGAGATGGGAAAAGCATAAAGTAGTGCAGCTGTTGATCACATAGCTTGCGTTTAACAGGAAGAAATTGATAGCAAATTTTCTACACCTCAATAGCAAAATCAAGATAGACCATCATTGAATGATTGTCAATCTGACATGGCCACGCTGCCGGACCAGTCACAGAACAGTATCACTATCCTTGCAACAAAGCAGGTGGGCAATAAAAGTACTTGGCAGAACTCCAGGAAAAGAGGGTCTAAAAAGCATGTAATGGGATCGTTCCACAGAAAGCTGCAGGAAACAGTCATCCCTGCAAACAACTGCACCAGCCAATTTTCAAGGAACACCTCAGGAGTGAACCCCTCAGCGCACTCTGGAAAACTCACAAAACGTAAATTATTTATTCTAAGCCGACCGGCTAAATCAGACAATTTAGAATGACACACAGCCATTTCAGTGGATAGAGAGGCAATTTGCCCTGGCAGTAGTGCAGTGAGATCCTCTACAGCAGAGAGACGGCATTCACCTTCCCTCACTCGTTCCCCTATCTTCTGGAGATCATGTTGGATAGTTGAAATGTCCACCTTAACCTCACCAATATTGACTGGGAGGCATTTCTCCAAATCATCAATAGCATAAAGGAAATATTTAATGGAGAGGTGAGGGATGTTCACATTACCAGAAGCAGTCAGAAGGAGATGGGGTATCAACTGGTGGAGGGGGAGCAGAATTCCGAGCAAAACGTTCCAGTTTAGAAGCAGCCCCGTAAGCAAGGCCAGACTTCACCATGTTAAAAGCTAAAAGTAGGTGAGACAGCAGTAGGGTATCTACAGCAGGAGAACCACAGATCCTAGGCAGAAAGTGCTGCACACCATTCACAGCACAAAGGATTAGATGAAAAAGGGCAGAGTGCGATCCACAGCAGCAGGGAGACCAGCCAGAGGAACGGAAGTGCACTACAAGTGCCAGTGAAGATAAAGGAATCTAATCTGGTGTACCATTATGCAATAGATAACACCTATCCTTGTGAATCAATACCTACAGTACTTCCCTATTGATTGTAAACTTGCTAGTAAGGCCTTCCTACCTCTATGTCTGTCTGTTAATGGCCAGTTTTATTTTATCACTGTTGTTTCTAATTGTTTTGTTTTATTTTATTTTATTACTGTTGTTTCCAATTTGAAAGGACAATGGCATTTGCTGTGCTATATATGAAACTATAAATAAATAAATAAGATGGCTACCATCAGTGTGAAGTCCCGGGAGCCGCCAGTGGAGTTCAGGGAGAGAGAAGACAACTCAGCAAACAGCCCAGTATGCAGTCCAGCCAGAGCAGTTTGAGGCGCCGCAACCTGGGAGCCCACCAGCAGAGGAGATGCGCTTTACAACAGCCGCCGGGAAGAGACACCAGAGACTGCAACCAATCATTTGGGAGCCGCAGGCACAGCTCCAGGAGAAGTCCCGAGCCCAAGGAGCCATATCCACTGCAGTAGAAGCCCCAAGTCCGACCCAGGGAAACTGCTCCTACAGGGTGGCAGCCAGGATATTCAGCAGCACAGCAGGCAGGTACAGTCCTATGCCAAGCCTCGCCCCAACTTTTTAGTACATTTAAATCACTTCATATCCCTCCCCAAACCCACCCGCAGGAGTATGTAATTTATTTTATTATTTATTACCAGTTATTTTTATAGCGCATACATATTACGCAGCGCTTTACAGAGCATATTTGGCCATTCACATCAGTCAAATATCTCGGTTTTCTCTCAAATTTTATTGTCAAACTGTGGTTGTTTATTGTGAAGGTTATAAATATATCCATACTGTAAATGCATGTCATAGGTGTATGGCACAATTATAATACATTGTGAGGCAACATGTATTATATGATAATATACTCCTTGGAGGTCAGATGTTTGTAATTTGTAACACGGAGATGACTGATCAAAGAACTGATGAACAGTCATAAAGCAAAAAAAGAGTTAAATCATTAAAATCCATAATATTATAAAGAGATGTAGAATATGTAAAGGTTATTGGCATAAAGACAACTCTTTTTCACAATTAAGTTGGTTAGTAGCTTTCAGGACCTCATAACAAATACACAATAGAATCCCAGGAGCCCCATGCTGGCTAACATAGATTCCTATTTCCTGTCTGTGCTGCACGCCCATGTCCCATTACCTGTGTTTGATAGAGTTTCCCAGATCTCTGCGTGGAATCTGCGGGGACCAGCGAGGCACTGACAGTGTGTCTGGAAGTAATAAACCAGGATTAGTCAAACACCAGTAATATTATATGTCATAATAACGACAGTGCTTCAGCAATGTAGGAGAGACATATCTATCTGATATTTTAGCAGTAAACACATTATAAGCCTATTTGGTCACAATGTGATTAGATCATCTTGCATATTAGAAATACCAACAGAGCATACAATTACAGTAACAATTCACAGTAATATTTTCCCACATATTAAAAACAATAAACCCACGGGGTGTTCTACATCTTAAAATACAGGCTATGTTCCTTTTACCTAGGAGCTGGCAATCAGTCAGGGGAGTGACTGAGAAGACTGGGATAATAAGGCCATGTAATCCAGGATACAACAAACTGTATACAGTAGCAGCCACTGACGCAAAGTAAATGACTGAGAACATCACATATACAATTGCAAGGCTCAGAAAGTGTAAGTAGTGGCATGTGCAGGGCCGGACTGGTCCACAGGGGAACAGGGGAAACCACCGGTGGGCCCTACTGCCTGTGGGCCCTCCTCCTCTTCTAGGCATCACATTCCAGACTCTATCCTAGTGCACTTCAATTATGCATTATACATGTGTGTTACATTATACTTCACAAGAATATGGTTTATTATATATTTACCAAGGGGCATAGAACATGTACTCTGGAATGGTTAGACAAACCTCAGTGCTGGCTGTCCATGCCCCACTGGAGTCTGGCCACACCCTTAAGCATGGGCCCCTACAACAGCATCCCCCCTTCATGCCCCAGTCCGACACTAGGCATGTGAATTCTATGTATCTGTCTGAACAAAGACCTAAAGGAAATCTTTAAAGGTTATAAAACAACCAGTATATTCTATAGCAAGATTGAGGATTGGGAACTAAGGGGGACATTTACTAAGCAGTGATTAGAGCGGAAAAATGTAAACAAGTGGAGAAGTGGCCCCATCAACCAATCAGTAGCTCTGTATCATTTTATAGTATGCAAATTATAGATGTTACTTCAGTGCTGATTGGTTGCCATGGGCAACTTCTCCATTGGCTCAATTCTCTGCTCTTATCACTGCTTAGTAAATGTCCCCCTAAGAAAAAAATGTATTGGATTAATTCTGCTACCATGCTTTTACTGCTTTTTAATAGATAATTGTGTAGACAACTGATACAATTCTTGTAAGATGTCTATGTGTAGCTGACTTACCGAAGAGATATTTGTGGTCATTCCGAGTATTTCGCTCATTGCCGATTTTCGCTATGCTGCGATTTGCTGCTAAATGCGCATGCGCATGGTACGCAGAGCGAATGCGCTTAGTTATTTAACTAAAAACTTAGCAGTGTTGCTGTTGTTCGTGCGGCGCTTTTCAGTCGCACTGCTGATCGGTGAGTGATTGACAGGAAAGGGGCGTTTCTGGGTGGTAACTGAGTGTTTTCCGGGAGTGTGCTAAAAAACGCAGGCGTGCCAGGGAAAAACGCAGGAGTGGCTGGAGAAACGGGGGAGTGGCTGGCCGAACGCAGGGCGTGTTTGTGACGTCAAACCAGGAACTTAATGTACTGAGGTGATCGCAATCTGGGAGTAGGTCTGGAGCTACTCAGAAACTGCAGGAAATGATTTAGTAGCAGTTTTGCTAATCTTTCGTTTGCTATTCTGCTAAGCTAAGATACACTCCCAGAGGGCGGCGGCCTAGCGTTTGCAATGCTGCTAAAAGCAGCTAGCGAGCAAACAACTCGGAATGACCACCCTTGTGTATTTTATTATTTGTACCTAACTTTCCCTGTACTGCATGTACATTTTTCTGCATATTTTTATTTTATTTGTATTGAGCTGTGTGCAAGGCTCTGATTCACTATATTATACAGTATAATATGCATATCATTGGTGATATTACTATGAAGAGTATTTATTTAGTGTAGTTGTCATAAGAGATACAGTATTATATCTGAGACAGGATTTTATGGATAGAGTGATCATATGTTACAGTTTTTCATCCCGTGTAGCTACTATCGAGGAATTCTCTTGTGATTGGCGTTTGCTCATGATAGTATTTAACACCTGGACATGGTTATACTTTACTGAAACACTGCAAAAGGCCAATTAAGTTTATTCTTTTGTGATTTATTACATTATAGTAGAAGTACTGCTTATTATTTTTACTGGGAAGCAATGTTTTTATTTTATTTATTTCCATTAATTATGCATTTCTTAAAAAACACTAAAGATACGGCACACCTCCCAACTGTCCCGATTTTCGTGGGACAGTCCCGTTTTTTTGGGGACTGTCCCGCAGTCCCACCCGCAGGCCGCAGTGTCCCACGGTAGGGGGGGGGGGCAGTTGGGAGGCTCTGTCTCTCGCTGCCTTGCTTAGCAGAGCATGCGCACAGCGTCTATTCAATGGAGTCAGAGGGAGAGGGGGCATTCCAGCGGCTCACAGAGCGCTGGGCATGCCCCCTCAGTGGCAAAAATGGGGGAGTGGCTCGCGATCGCAGGTCCTCCCATGAAGCCACGCCCACTTAGACCACGCCCCTTTTGGCCACCGCGCGTGTGTGTCCCTCTTTCTACAAATGAAAAGTTGGGAGGTATGGATACGGTAGCAGTCATCTTCAAGTTGATGATGATGACTCCTTCATTTTTTATCTGCTCACATCATATTGTTCCTTGGTGCATCTGTACATTTACACTGTATTTTAAGTTGCATGTATTAAAAATACAACAGTAAGTGTGCAATTTTGTATATGGAAATGAAAAATCAGGCCCAATGTGAGATTCATTTATTTATTTCATTGAACTTTTGCCAAGGGTGCCGAGAAACCTTGCACCGGTCCTGGATGGGGGCTAGAAAGTCGATATTAGATTATCCTTGGGGACCCCAGTAGCCAAGGGTATGGACCTCACTGCTCTTACTAGTTCCAGATGATAAAACTGATTATTTATATAGAAAATGTTTTTTTTTTAATATATTTATTTAAAAATTAAATCAGCACTTGCTGCACATGGTTGCATCAGATGCGACCATGCCTGCAAGTGCTCTATCTGACCTGGTCGCATAGGATGCGACCAGTCAGATGGAGAGTGTTAGCAGCGGCACGGAAGGGAAACTACCCTCCGCTGCTGCTGTCAGAGGGACCGGAAGGTCCCTCTGCCTCCCTGCACTCTCCCCTACTGATTGCCGTGATCGGTCAGCACGGCAGGACCCCTTCCCCCCCTCCAGTGGCTGCAGACAATGGCAGCCGCTGGGGTGTGTAAATGAACCCTCCCAAGCCACCCAAAGCCCCCCCCCCCCCCCACCTCCTGAATACCTGGAGGCTGTCCCGGCTTTTAAATGAAAGCCGCAATGTTCCCGATGTTCCCGATGGTCGCGATGTTCACAATCGATGTTTTGATGTTTAAATATATATATATATTTTTTTTTTAATGCAAAAAAAAAAGTTTTCTTTTTTTTAACTAAAATCAATTGGGATAGGGTTAAATTCATGTTATTCACCTAATTCACTCATAAAAAAACATAAAACAATTTTGGAGCGGTTTTTGGCGAAATAAATCGTCAGTAAAGTGGTTAAGGCGTTGACTTGTACACACACATACATAAATTGAAAACGGGATTAGTAGGAGATCCCAGGGGTGGTCGGGATCCCAGCGGTCAGGAGACCGATGCCGGGATCCTGACAGCTGGGATCCCAGTGAATAGCGCAGCGTGTCCCCTTGCATGCTCGCTGCACTCGCCAAGCTTCAGTCCCGGTGGTGACCGGTTATATTCCCCCACAGCTGGTGGCGAGGACCACCACCTAAGTGGAGAAACCAGTCCAGTTCCAACCGCCGGTATTGCAGATGGTGTCAGGATTCCGGCGTCGGTATATTGACCGCCTGGATCCCGTCCGGCGGTCAATTGACTGCCTCCTTTGAAAACAGGTAAAAAAAATTTTGCTTTCAAAGGCTATTTTGAAGACAGAATAGAGAAGAAAATAAACAATCGCTGAAAACATGCAATAATAAAGTAGGCAGGGGTTCCCAAACCGGGTGATGAAGGGCACTTGCAATGTTGACACAGGTTGGTTGTCAAGCCCAAATCAAATCATTTAGTCAATGTGACAGGCAAAACTAGTACTGGCTGCTGCCAATGATAAAAAAAAATACATGGACAAAAAGAAACGTAAGTACACAACTGAACCTATAGGTAATCACAATTTACTTAACTTCATAATTGTAAACGATTATCTTAGGCTCTAGTGCACCGTGAGATGAGAAACTTTGGGAACCACTGATGTAGTGTGTTGCTACCAGAAAAGGAAACATCAAGTATAAAACACTTGCTGCAGTCACAGGTCCACAGTAGAATATATCACAAACAAAAGAAAGGTTCATAGATGTCAAAGAAGCGCTAATTCTTAGGAAATCAAAAGTATAATTGAGAATTTCAATATTGAAATCCTAAAGAAGAAAATATGCTGGGCTGGTCAAAGCCAGGGACAATCTACAATCTACACTATGAATAATCTCCTTAACAGGTGGGTGAATATATCTAGAAGTACAGTATACTGTATAAGGGAGCCCAAATCTTATGATATTTATGAATTATCTTGTTAATTAGTTAAGCTTTACTTAATTGTAGCAAGTTGACAAATCTTATTATGCAACTGCTGCAAAGATGGAAAGTCTGGGTATTTCCAAAAATAAGCTACTAAGCATCTAGCTGCACTGAGGATTTAAAAAGAGATTATTAGAAAAAAAGGGTCAGAGGTTTTGGGAAATATGCTTTTGGGCGATGTTAGTAATGAGGGTCGCTATGTTATGCCAGAGTGTGGTTATTTTGGTATAATTCTACTAAATATGGAGGAAGGAGACTAATTTTCCACAGCTTCTCCAATATTTGCAAAATATCTTCCATGTTCGAGTTCACACTAAGTACAACCTATAGTAAATGCAGTAAAAATGTCAATTATGAATCCAAATGGTGGACTTCAACACTCTTCTTTCCCTTATAGTACATGAAGTGTTCTCTTAAAGTAGCATTCCCAGATCTACTTTCCAATTAGATTCATGTTTAGACTGTGGACAAAGCCTTGCTGATCTTCCAAAACATCCAGTACCATCCTAATACCATTGTTAGACCAGGGTGCAAAGTATGACTGGCATGGGGGAAACTCAAAATTGTACCAAAGGACAGAAATACCAAAGGGGAGGGATATTAGTTTTGAAGTGCAGTTAACATTGGTCCCACATTTTGCAGTAAATGTGAGTAACATGATGTAAGACTTGGTTTCCTTCTGGCCAGGACTCCCATAATGGGAATCAGAGCAGACATCCTACAGAAAGAGCTATTCCCCCTGGAGCATGGTTAGTTGCAAACCAGGCAAGTGCTAGGCTTATGTGGAAAACTTTTGATCCATTGGAAGTAGCACGCCTGAAGTTATAGAAGATAGATCTTGATGGCCTGTCTTAAATCGATAGATTAGTCTTGACAGCAGATTCATTTTGAGAACTAGAATTCTTTATGGCCACAATATGAATAGTTCCTTGTTTTCTTCATGAAGGGTATCATAACTATGTGTAATATATACCCCCAGGGATTTTATTATGTTAGTCTTCCAGAAGTAGTTGATGTTCTTAGAAAAAGAATACACAATAAATAAGAAGGGGAAGAGTCTCCCTTAAAGAGTAATTAATTGTGTATTGTAATAGAAGACCATACAGCGAGAGAGAGAGAGAGAGAGAGAGAGAGAGAGAGAGAGAGAGGGAGAGAGAGAGAGAGAGAGCATAATATATAGGCCAGTGAGTGAGGTGAGGGGGCATTTAGAGTGACAGCAACAGTAACAAGGAGATTTAATAATCCTTTTACTCTATTGGCAAACCCTTTATACTGTATCTTGATGAGATAACCAGATTCTCTCTTTGGCTTCAAGCATCTATTCTTAGCAGTTACCTTTTAAAACACTGTTCTACAGGGCAGTAGACAATGGATGAGTATTACACTGAACATTTTGAAGTATAAGGCTCTGAAACCATCTGGATCTGATGTTATCAGGTTTCTAATGACATCAGACCATTTTGCATCCTGCACCCCTAGAGCATTTGCAGGTAATCTTGAGAAGTGGCATTGCGTCAGCAAGCCATGGACTGACTCAACAGCAGTTGTGTGCAGGGTCGGACTGGCCCACAGGGGTACCAGGGAAACCACCGGTAGGCCCCACTGCCTGAGGGCCCACTCCTTCCTCTAGGGATCAGGGGGGTAATTCTGAGTTGATCGCAACAGCAAGTTTGTTAGCAATTGGGCAAAACCATGTGCACTGCAGGGGGGGGGGGGCAGATATAACATGTGCAGAGAGAGTTAGATTTGGGAGGGTTATTTCGTTTCTGTGCAGGGTAAATACTGGCTGCTTTATGTTTACACTGCAATTTAGATTTCAGTTTGAACACACCCCACTCAAATCTAACTCCCTCTGCACATGTTATATCTGTCCCCCCTGCAGTACACATGGTTTTGCCCAACTGCTAAAATATTTGCTGCTTCGATCAACTCAGAATTAGGCCCCAGGTTCCAGACTGTGCACTTGTATTATACATGGTAGATATGTTGCATTACACTGCACAAAACTATTGTGTATTTCAAACCTAGGGGGAGGCTGGCCACACCCCCTTTGTAGGCTGGCCACACCCCTAAGTATGGGCCCCTATAACTGCATTCCCCTGGTGGGCCCTTCATGCCCCAGTCCGACACTGGTTGTGTGTGAGGTAACATTGTGTGCCATATTGTAGAGTAAATTGTAACATTTTATAACTGCAACCATGATTTGTTAGGGATCCCAGATGCTTTTGTTTTTGTATGTACAGTTTACTTTAGACTTCATACAGTACAATTATTGTACATACTAACTACAAGAACAAAGTATTATCATAATGGGCAGTACGGATGGTGTAATGGTTAACATCACTGCCTCACAGCACTGAGGTCATGGGTTTGATTCCCACCATGGCCCCAATTGTGAGTAGTTTGTATATTTTCCTGTGCTTGCATAGGTTTCCTCCAGGTACTCTGGTTTCCTCACACACTCCGAAAATATACATTACTGTATGTTAATTGGCTCCCAATAAAAATGTGTAAATGTGTGTGTACAGGTGTTTAGGGCAGACTAGATGGGCCAAGTGGTTCTTATCTTCCATAAAATTCTAAGTTTCTAAAATAAGGTGAAAGCTCAGTAAATACAGGATACATATCAATCAGTATGAAGAAAAATAACTCACACAAGGATAACCCCCCACCAACACTACCATTAGTAACGTACCCAAAACATAGTAAGCACAGTCATGAGTTAGAGACAAAGCATGAACATCAATCAGCATAGATTTCAGAAATCGACAATAGGGTAGAGGAAACTACAGTAGCAAGTTGTGCAGTGTTCCAAGCTCCCCTCCTTTTCCTTCCCTACAATCTCCTAGAAGAAACAAGTCAGAGAAACAAAGGAAAACATGTTGCTAAACAACTGAGTTGCCAGATTGGACAATAACTATTTTACTGTTTGGTTCAAAGAAAGTGTGAAAAAAAAAAAAAGATTGGCTCTCATTATGCTGTATCTGTATTGGACAAGGTGGTCACTGGTTTACATTATTTGGCCAGAATTCAATCAGCCGTGGTATATTACCGTGGGCTAATTGATCCCACAGGGCTTTCCTAAGAATTAGGAATAGATAATAAGTAGTGATAAATACTATTTGCAGTCAAACAAAAAAGTATAATTATTAATACTGTACAGCAGTGGTTCCCAATCTATTCTGAATCACGGAGCCCTAGACTATCAGAGTTTTTTTCACAGCACCCCTAGGCTAAAAGTTTCTTATTATGAAATTCAGAAAACATATTAAATGAAAGCAAATTGTGTTTATACTATATGTCATCCTTAGGCTCAATTATGTGGCGGGGAACAGGATTCACCTCTGTTTGTCCACGTAGTTTATGATGGGAAGCCACAAGCACTGGTTTTGCTTACTACATTGATCATAAATAATTTTAATTGTTACTGGACCACCAATCCAGGGTACCCCTACAAGTGACCTGAGACACCCCAGGGTGCCACAGCACCCAGTTTGGGAACCACTGCTGTACAGTAATTATGATTATTTTAAGTTGAAACGGCAGCTGACACTTTGGGTCTGAGTCCCACACATCTCTTCATGCGGCTGCATCTAGGGAATTTTGGCAATCTGTGCATGTGCCATAGTGAACATAGGGATATTAGTGTATCTGCAGGTGAGTCAGACAGATCTTGCTCATTTGCCCATATGCATGAAATAAATGGGCGGCCGTACGCTCAGAAGAGAACTGCCACGTGAGTGTCATGAGAGTGTTGTGAGCATGCAGCTAGAGTTGCATCCTATTCAGGGACAAACATATGCTGAGAGGACGCCTATTTCAGATAGCTATCGTACACCCATCAGGGTCAGTGCATGCACCGTTACTAGTGATGGCTGCTGCATTAAAGAAAGGAAACAGTGCAGCAGCACAATGCGTAAGCATGAAGATGTGAGTGTAGTCGCATTAGAATTCTGTTATAAAAAAAAAAGGTGCATTTCGAATGCAATCAATAGCTGCGGGAGACACAGAATCAGGCTCTTTGGCATAGACATGACTTTGATTACATGCCCATGACGGAAGGTAGCTATTAACCCTACGTTCACAATGTCTGCAGTCACACTGTCAGCAGCCCACACTGTTAATATGGTGATAATGTCTATTTACTAAGCCGTGGAGAGAGATACAGTGGAAAGAGATCAAGTACCAGCAAATCAACTTCTATCTCCCATTATTACAGGCTGTGCTTGAAAAATGACAGGAGCCGGCTGGCTGGTACTTTATCTCCATCCACTTTATCTCTCTCCAAGGATTAATAAATAGACCTCAAAGTTAGTTAAAGCATTGTAACCGAGTTGGCACTTTAGACATTATACTTTTCCATCATGTTTTAAACTTATGCTGCCGGGACGGTTACAATGCTTTAACTAACGGCATATTGTGGTTGATATTACACTGCTGATGATGTGATTGTTGACATTGTGAAGGCAGGAAAGGCATACCGATCCCACCCATGGCATTCCCATAAGATGGTTATCTTCCATATGGCCACCCAGTTGACACCCAGAAACACCCATTTCACTTATGAAGAGAAAAAGCCAGCAACTGCCTGACCCGGAATTGTCCGGAGATACCCAGAGATGCGTATATGTTCACTGCGTCACATGCACAGTTTGCTAAATTCACTAGATGCGGCTTCATACTTAGCGTGTGTGACTCAGATTAGGCTCCTAATGTTGACCTTACAAGTGCCTCATAAACACACTAGAGCTAGAGTTGGAGATAAAGTGCTAGTACTCAGAAAAAAATGAACCCTCTGTTGTGATTATGTAATGAATCACGAGATATTATGCAACATGCAACCCGTCATGTTTATTAAGTGTATTCATTTTAATTACCAGCGTGGTGACCTGCGATTGACCATTGATGTCCAGCTGCAGAATTAATTATTTGTCTGAGAAGATGCCAGGTGAGGGGTAGGCTGGCAGATCTATGTATAGACCACTGGGATTGGCAGCACACACACACACAGTACACACACACACACACACACACACACACACACACACACACACACACACACACACACACACACAGTACATACACACAAAAAAAACAAGGAGCTCCTGAATCAACCTTGCGTGGTGGCAGAACCTGAGAATTAATAGTAAGTGGGAGAGGTACTGAGCAGTGTAATCATTTCTGTGGACAGACCAAGTAGTTGTCTTTGATAAACTCTGTGCAGGGCTCATGTCATGCAGGCTCGTGCTGATCGTGAGAAAGATATGGACAGTGGATACTGAGATTAGAGTATTTTAAACCTGAGACGGTGACCATAAGATATTGAAGGTAATATTGGTGATAAAAATTTTTTTTAAAAAAAAAAGTAAATTAGGGGTGTGTGATTCCTGATAGAGGGACAGCAGCCTAATTCACTAGAGGCTTAACTCAATGCTTAAAAGATTTTTAAGACATATGGTGCAAATAGTTATTTTTCCCCTCCCTTTGTACTGTTTTTCTTTTCTATCTTTTATTTGGCAAAAAGTGAGGTACCAGCTGTCAGACTTTCCTCCATTGTTCTGCGTGTTGAAGAACCCCAAGAGTGTGCCATGCACAATCTATAATCAGTCACTGTCATTAACCAGGTAACTGTGGCTTTAAGAGACACCGGGCAGATGTTTCTCTTGTGCATTCATCCAGGGAAAGACTATTTCTGTATAAGGAGAGGGTGGGTTGCATTCTGCCATGTCAATGACAAGGGTTTACCTGTACTGAGGGCGGGGAGAGGCGTGTGAGAAGGGTTGGGCTTGGGTGACCGGAGGTCGGGATCCCGGTGGTCAGCATACTGACATTGAGATCCGAGCCACCAGATTGCTGCCGGCGGGGCGGGGGGGGGGGGGGGGGGGCGCTTGCTACCCCCCAGAAAACAGTCTTTTGATTTCCACACACTGAAAGTCAAGGAAATAGAGGGGAGGGGGGCAACCTGAAACCCGTAGATGTATGAAAACCATATCCCATATGCAGAAATTTGTGCAATTCTTGGGACCCAATCTGACATTGGTAATTTATATATAAATGTTTTCTGCGCTAATGCTATGTGGCAGCTCTAATTATAATAATAAATATGTGGTAAAGAATGAGCGCTTATGTTTAATGTGGCACCTGTAAAAAAAGTTAGTTATTAAAAACAAATGTTTACAGCCCATGGGGAGCAATATGCGGAGAGAGCACGGCGCAGAGACAGCCTCCCACCCAGTACTTCTGCCCTACCCTGATGTGGCTTCAGGGTAGGGCGGAAGTGCTGGGTGGGAGGCTGCTACCCTGATGTGGCATCAGGGTAGGGCGGAAGTGCTGGGTGGGAGGCTGCTACCCTGATGTGGCATCAGGGTAGGGCGGAAGTGCTGGGTGGGAGGCTGCTACCCTGATGTGGCATCAGGGTAGGGCGGAAGTGCTGGGTGGGAGGCTGCTACCCTGATGTGGCATCAGGGTAGGGCGGAAGTGCTGGGTGGGAGGCTGCTACCCTGATGTGGCTTCAGGGTAGGGCGGAAGTGCTGGGTGGGAGGCTGCTACCCTGATGTGGCATCAGGGTAGGGCGGAAGTGCTGGGTGGGAGGCTGCTACCCTGATGTGGCATCAGGGTAGGGCGGAAGTGCTGGGTGGGAGGCTGCTACCCTGATGTGGCATCAGGGTAGGGCGGAAGTGCTGGGTGGGAGGCTGCTACCCTGATGCGGCATCAGGGTAGGGCGGAAGTGCTGGGTGGGAGGCTGCTACCCTAATGTGGCATCAGGGTAGGGCGGAAGTGCTGGGTGGGAGGCTGCTACCCTGATGTGGCATCAGGGTAGGGCGGAAGTGCTGGGTGGGAGGCTGCTACCCTGATGTGGCTTCAGGGTAGGGCGGAAGTGCTGGGTGGGAGGCTGCTACCCTGATGTGGCATCAGGGTAGGGCGGAAGTGCTGGGTGGGAGGCTGCTACCCTGATGTGGCATCAGGGTAGGGCGGAAGTGCTGGGTGGGAGGCTGCTACCCTGATGTGGCATCAGGGTAGGGCGGAAGTGCTGGGTGGGAGGCTGCTACCCTGATGTGGCTTCAGGGTAGGGCGGAAGTGCTGGGTGGGAGGCTGCTACCCTGATGTGGCATCAGGGTAGGGCGGAAGTGCTGGGTGGGAGGCTGCTACCCTGATGTGGCTTCAGGGTAGGGCGGAAGTGCTGGGTGGGAGGCTGCTACCCTGATGTGGCATCAGGGTAGGGCGGAAGTGCTGGGTGGGAGGCTGCTACCCTGATGTGGCTTCAGGGTAGGGCGGAAGTGCTGGGTGGGAGGCTGTCTCTGCGCCGTGCTCTCTCCACATATTGCTCCCCATGGGCTGTAAACATTTGTTTTTAATAACTGACATTGGTAATTGCTTGATCTTGTGGCTCTCCGCAGACAGATTCCTTTTTGTTTATAAGAAAAGTTGTTGCCACTGAGTAAGTCCTATGACGAAATGTGTTAGGACATGGCCTTCTGATGTTGCTTCCTGCTGCTCCAGCATCCTCCTTCTACTCTGTAGCCTGGCTTCCATCCATCACACTGATACTTGGCATGCTGTGGAACAGTTCAATATGCTGCCTGCTGCTGAGTATCGGCATGGTGTGTGGTCCCGGTGGCGATGGTTGCTGTTTGCCTGGTACAGTATGACATGCCATGCGATAACCAGTCCACAGTGATTAATATTTTGGCACAAGTATAACTCATTTATGCTGGAGTCGTTTTTATGCTGTGTTAATTAAATTCTTTTACGCACTATTGAGCTCCCCTTTTTTGCTTACTTTTGATAGATTGATACTGGACACATGAAATCCTGGGAGAATTCCAACAGAGGGGAGCTGCAGTCTTAAATACAGAGACTCTGGTTCTACTATCCCCATATAGTGGGTAGTTCTGTGCAACTAGATTAATTGAAGTGACTATTCATTAGTTATTCACTGAGTGTGCTTCATATATATATATATATATATATATAAATATATATATATATATATACATACATTCCAGGTAAATAAATGAACCCTGTCTTCCTAACCAAACCCACACTAGTTTCCTACTGCAGTCCCATCTGGACCACCTGACTGTGGGGGTAACTCAGACCTGAACGTTGCAGCATGTTTGTTAGCAGTTGGGCAAAACCATGTGCACTGCAGGGGGAGGGGGGGGGGGGCAGATATAACATTTGCTGAGAGAGTTAGATTTGGGTGGGTTATATTGTTTCTGTGCAGGGTAAATAATGGCTGCTTTATTTTTACACTGCAAATTTAGATTTCAGTTTGAACGCACCCCACCAGTGGCGGAACAAGCAAGCGGTGGGCCCAGGTGCAACAAAATGCTTTGGGCCCCCCCATCCCATCCAAGTCCACCCCATGGGCAGTGCGCGCCGTAGGCGCGCGCAAAAATACATAGTGGCGTGGCTTCGTGGGGAAGGGGTGTGTCCACAAAATAATACCAATTCATAAAACGGTGCACAGTAGTCTCCATTCTTCAAATTACGCCGCACAGTAGCACCACTACACCAGGTAGAGACCCTTTTACTCCTTACAGCGAACAGATTCCCCTTTTTACACATAACGGCAGACAGCGTGCACTTTTTACACATAACGGCAGACAGCGTGCCCTCGTTACACATAGCGGCAGACAGCATACACTTTTTACACAATGGCAGACAGCGTGCCCTCGTTACACATAGCGGCAGACAGCGTGCCCTCGTTACACATAGCGGCAGACAGCGTGCACTTTTTACACATTACGGCAGACAGCGTCCCCATTTTACACATTACGGCAGACAGCGTCCCCATTTTACACATTACGGCAGACAGCGTCCCCATTTTACACATTACGGCAGACACCATACACTTTTACACATAACGGCAGATAGCGTGCCCTTTTTACACATTACGGCAGGCAGATTCTACCTTTTTACACATAGCGGCAGGCAGATTCCCCATTTTTATACATAGCGGCAGGCAGATTCCCCCTTTTTACACATTGCGGCAGGCAGATTCCCCATTTTTACACATTGCGGCAGGCAGATTCCCCATTTTTACATTGCGGCAGGCAGATTCCCCATTTTTACATTGCGGCAGGCAGATTCCCCATTTTTATACATAGCGGCAGGCAGTCCCCCCTTTTTACACATTGCGGCAGGCAGTCCCAACAAATAAAAAAAGAAAGAGAAAGAAAGAAAGAAAGAAAGAAAGAAAGAAAGAAAGAAAGAAAGAAAGAAAGAAAGAAAGAAAGAAAGAAAGAAAGAAAGAAAGAAGAATTATACTTACCCTCTCTGTTGGCTCAGGCTCCTCGGTGCAGCTTCCCGGGCAGTAGAGAAGAAGGAGGAGGGAGGTGAAGGAGGGAGCCGCAGCAGCGCTGTGTTACTGGTGGAGGCGCTGCTGCTGCTGCCCCTCTGCTTCCCTATAGGCTGTTCTCAGAGACAGCCTATAGTGAAGCAGAGGAGCAGCAGCAGTAGCGCCTCCACCAGTAACAAAGCGCTGCTGCGGCTCTCTCCTTCACTGAGAGACTGTGACCTGTTTGTATATGAGGGAGGGAGGGACGGACCCTCCTCCCTCCTTCGTGTGCGGGTGGCCAGAATCGTTCCTTATGACGGGCGGGTCACGGGAGCGCTGGTGTGCGGCTGCGGCATGACATACAATGAGTCATTGTGACTCATTCATGTAATGCCGGCCGGCGGCTGTGGGCCCTTGAGTGCGGCGGGGCCCCAGTGCAATGCACTGCCTGCCCCGCCAGTAGTTCCGCCCCTGCACCCCACCCAAATCTAACTCTCTCTGCACATGTTATATCTGCCCACCCTGCAGTGTACATGGTATTGCCCAACTGATAACAAATTTGCTGCTATGATCAGGTCTGAATTACCCCCTGTGTTCACTAGCAGCCTCACCTGGGCTCTGTGCAAAAGGCAGCCACTAGGGGGGTCATTCTGACCTGATCGTACGCTAGGATTTTTCGCCGCGCAGCGATTAGGTCAGAACTGCGCATGCATATGCACTGCAATGCGCAGCAGGCGTATCGTACGGGCACAAAGCGGATCGTTGCTGAGCGATGGATTTTATGAAGAATCCATTCGCTCAGCCGATCGCAAGGAGATTGACAGGAATAAGGCGTTTGTGGGTGTCAACTGACCATTTTCTGGGAGTGGTTGGAAAAACGCAGGCGTGTAGAAGCGTTTGCAGGGCTGGTGTCTGACATCAATTCCGGGCAAGAACAAGCTGAAGTGATAGAAGCGGCTGAGTAAGTTTTGAGCTACTCAGAAACTGCACAAAACTTTTTTGCAGTGCTCGGCTGCACATGCGATCGCACACTTGCAAAGCAAAAATATACTCCCCTATAGGCAGCGACTATCTGTTCGCAGCTCTGCAAAAAATAGCTAGCGAGCGATCAACTCGGAATGACCCCCTAGGTGAGTTCCCACACTTCTCTTCTTCTCTGTGTGGGCGGATCCCTCCTGTTCCACACAGACTATGCTGCGCACCAGTGATACAGCCACGATGCATATTTACACACATACCTGTACACACACACACACACACACACACACACACACACACACACACACACACACACACACACACACACACACACATTTAGAGATCATTGCTTAAACCAGAAAGTTGTTTATTAGCATAAAGCATTATTCCATGTCACAGTGTCATAAGACCTTTTCTCAATACAAAGTGTTTTATATGGTCATAGACATTGTGGCTTTTCTCTATTTAATTTTTTCCTTTGGAACCCATTTTCAGAAATTGTTTGATATGGAGTAACAAACAAGGTAATTATCTATCTATCTATCTATCTATCTATCTATCTATCTATCTATCTATCTATCTATCTATCTATCTATCTATCTATCTATTCATAGCAACAGGTTAATTACTACTTTGAAATCTACAGTTGTAAGCCTGCAATACTGCAAAGGTTTTGAAGCAAACCATTGTTTTGTAGAAAATAATTGTTTGCTTTGTATGAGTGACCTGATTCAGTGTTCCTGAGAATATTGTAAATTACCCTTTTAATAACTGTTTGGCTATAAAATTAATTGCTGCATTGTCTTGAAGAACAAGGACTTATTATAGAGGGTTGGCTACATAGTTATTAAAACTACACTGTTAATCTTTGTTAAAGTACACTTGATTAGGTTACTATGTTACGTTTCGGTCTTATGATTCTATTGTTACATATTATATCTTTTTGGGATCATACTTAATTTTTTTACATTTTACAATAAAAAGAAATTCCCAGAAAGGATAAATTATGTACAGAGGCTACAGGTACCTCTCTATTTAGCAGCTGTGCCAGCAAGATGAACCAATAGCAACAATTTAGTTCTTGTCCCTGTATCCTTCCTCACGCTAATCATAATGATCTCTGTGCAAAATATTTATTCGGAGGTGGATGCAAAGTATTTGCAATGATGATGTTTGTGAACTTGAACAAATTGTTGTTGTACTGGGCGTGCATCTGAGTCTTACTGTGCATGCGTCTCGATGGACTTATGATGGTTGTTGCAATGGGAATTTGCATGGAGATTGATAGGCAGTGAGAATTTGCTGGAAGTAATAGTGGGTGGTGACGGAACCCTGCATCTAACTTAATGTGACCACTGAGTCATTTTATGCAGAGGAAAGGAGCATATCTGTTTCCGACTCTAGATGTCCCAGTGCATGTGGACATTTTAAGCTTTCACTGCCAACATACTTGAACTAAAATCTAGAGATGAGCGGGTTCGGTTTCTCTGAAACCGAACCCGCACGAACTTCATGTTTTTTTTACGGGTCCGAGCAGACTCGGATCCTCCCGCCTTGCTCGGTTAACCCGAGCGCGCCCGAACGTCATCATGACGCTGTCGGATTCTCGCGAGACTCGGATTCTATATAAGGAGCCGCGCGTCGCCGCCATTTTCACACGTGCATTGAGATTGATAGGGAGAGGACGTGGCTGGCGTCCTCTCCATTAGAAATTAGATTAGAAGAGAGAGAGAGACTGTGCAGAGTCAGACAGAGTTTACCACAGTGACCAGTGCAGTTGTTGTTAGTTAACTTTTATTTATTTTAATATAATATATCCGTTCTCTGCTATATCCGTTCTCTGCCTGAAAAAAAACGATACACAGCAGCAGCCAGTCACACAGTGTGACTCAGTCTGTGTGCACTCAGCTCAGCCCAGTGTGCTGCACATCAATGTATAAAAGGCAAAGCTTATAATAATTGTGGGGGAGACTGGGGAGCACTGCAGGTTGTTATAGCAGGAGCCCCCAGGAGTACATAATATTATATTAATTTAAAATTAAACAGTGCACACTTTTGCTGCAGGAGTGCCACTGCCAGTGTGACTAGTGGTGACCAGTGCCTGACCACCAGTATAGTAGTATATTGTTGTATGTATTGTATACTATCTCTTTATCAACCAGTCTATATTAGCAGCAGACACAGTACAGTGCGGTAGTTCACGGCTGTGGCTACCTCTGTGTCGGCAGTCGGAACTCGGCAGGCAGTCCGTCCATCCATAATTGTATTACAATATATACCACCTAACCGTGGTATTTTTTTTTCTTTCTTTATACCGTCGTCATAGTGTCATACTAGTTGTTACGAGTATACTACTATCTCTTTATCAACCAGTGTACAGTGCGGTAGTTCACGGCTGTGGCTACCTCTGTGTCGGCAGTCGGCAGGCAGTCCGTCCATCCATAATTGTATTATTATTATAATATATACCACCTAACCGTGGTTTTTTTTTCATTCTTTATACCGTCATAGTGTCATACTAGTTGTTACGAGTATACTACTATCTCTTTATCAACCAGTGTACAGTGCGGTAGTTCACGGCTGTGGCTACCTCTGTGTCGGCAGTCGGCAGGCAGTCCGTCCATCCATAATTGTATTATTATTATAATATATACCACCTAACCGTGGTTTTTTTTTCATTCTTTATACCGTCGTCATAGTGTCATACTAGTTGTTACGAGTATACTACTATCTCTTTATCAACCAGTGTACAGTGCGGTAGTTCACGGCTGTGGCTACCTCTGTGTCGGCAGTCGGCAGGCAGTCCGTCCATCCATAATTGTATTATTATTATTATAATATATACCACCTAACCGTGGTTTTTTTTTCATTCTTTATACCGTCGTCATAGTGTCATACTAGTTGTTACGAGTATACTACTATCTCTTTATCAACCAGTGTACAGTGCGGTAGTTCACGGCTGTGGCTACCTCTGTGTCGGCACTCGGCAGGCAGTCCGTCCATCCATAATTGTATTATTATTATAATATATACCACCTAACTGTGGTATTTTTTTTTCTTTCTTTATACCGTCGTCATAGTGTCATACTAGTTGTTACGAGTATACTACTATCTCTTTATCAACCAGTGTACAGTGCGGTAGTTCACGGCTGTGGCTACCTCTGTGTCGGCAGTCGGCAGGCAGTCCGTCCATCCATAATTGTATTATTATTATAATATATACCACCTAACTGTGGTATTTTTTTTTCTTTCTTTATACCGTCGTCATAGTGTCATACTAGTTGTTACGAGTATACTACTATCTCTTTATCAACCAGTGTACAGTGCGGTAGTTCACGGCTGTGGCTACCTCTGTGTCGGCAGTCGGCAGGCAGTCCGTCCATCCATAATTGTATTATTATTATAATATATACCACCTAACCGTGGTTTTTTTTTCCATTCTTTATACCGTCGTCATAGTGTCATACTAGTTGTTACGAGTATACTACTATCTCTTTATCAACCAGTGTACAGTGCGGTAGTTCACGGCTGTGGCTACCTCTGTGTCGGCAGTCGGCAGGCAGTCCGTCCATCCATAATTGTATTATTATTATAATATATACCACCTAACCGTGGTTTTTTTTTCATTCTTTATACCGTCGTCATAGTGTCATACTAGTTGTTACGAGTATACTACTATCTCTTTATCAACCAGTGTACAGTGCGGTAGTTCACGGCTGTGGCTACCTCTGTGTCGGCAGTCGGCAGGCAGTCCGTCCATCCATAATTGTATTATTATTATAATATATACCACCTAACCGTGGTATTTTTTTTTCTTTCTTTATACCGTCGTCATAGTGTCATACTAGTTGTTACGAGTATACTACTATCTCTTTATCAACCAGTGTACAGTGCGGTAGTTCACGGCTGTGGCTACCTCTGTGTCGGCAGTCGGCAGGCAGTCCGTCCATCCATAATTGTATTATTATTATAATATATACCACCTAACTGTGGTATTTTTTTTTCTTTCTTTATACCGTCGTCATAGTGTCATACTAGTTGTTACGAGTATACTACTATCTCTTTATCAACCAGTGTACAGTGCGGTAGTTCACGGCTGTGGCTACCTCTGTGTCGGCAGTCGGCAGGCAGTCCGTCCATCCATAATTGTATTATTATTATAATATATACCACCTAACCGTGGTATTTTTTTTTCTTTCTTTATACCGTCGTCATAGTGTCATACTAGTTGTTACGAGTATACTACTATCTCTTTATCAACCAGTGTACAGTGCGGTAGTTCACGGCTGTGGCTACCTCTGTGTCGGCACTCGGCAGGCAGTCCGTCCATCCATAATTGTATTATTATTATAATATATACCACCTAACCGTGGTTTTTTTTTCATTCTTTATACCGTCGTCATAGTGTCATACTAGTTGTTACGAGTATACTACTATCTCTTTATCAACCAGTGTACAGTGCGGTAGTTCACGGCTGTGGCTACCTCTGTGTCGGCAGTCGGCAGGCAGTCCGTCCATCCATAATTGTATTATTATTATAATATATACCACCTAACTGTGGTATTTTTTTTTCTTTCTTTATACCGTCGTCATAGTGTCATACTAGTTGTTACGAGTATACTACTATCTCTTTATCAACCAGTGTACAGTGCGGTAGTTCACGGCTGTGGCTACCTCTGTGTCGGCAGTCGGCAGGCAGTCCGTCCATCCATAATTGTATTATTATTATAATATATACCACCTAACCGTGGTTTTTTTATACCACCTAACCGTGGCAGTCCGTCCATAATTGTATACTAGTATCCAATCCATCCATCTCCATTGTTTACCTGAGATGCCTTTTAGTTCTGCCTATAAAATATGGAGAACAAAAAAGTTGAGGTTCCAAAATTAGGGAAAGATCAAGATCCACTTCCACCTCGTGCTGAAGCTGCTGCCACTAGTCATGGCCGAGACGATGAAATGCCAGCAACGTCGTCTGCCAAGGCCGATGCCCAATGTCATAGTACAGAGCATGTCAAATCCAAAACACCAAATATCAGAAAAAAAAGGACTCCAAAACCTAAAATAAAATTGTCGGAGGAGAAGCGTAAACTTGCCAATATGCCATTTACCACACGGAGTGGCAAGGAACGGCTGAGGCCCTGGCCTATGTTCATGGCTAGTGGTTCAGCTTCACATGAGGATGGAAGCACTCAGCCTCTCGCTAGAAAACTGAAAAGACTCAAGCTGGCAAAAGCACCGCAAAGAACTGTGCGTTCTTTGAAATCCCAAATCCACAAGGAGAGTCCAATTGTGTCGTTTGCGATGCCTGACCTTCCCAACACTGGACGTGAAGAGCATGCGCCTTCCACTATTTGCATGCCCCCTGCAAGTGCTGGAAGGAGCACCCGCAGTCCAGTTCCTGATAGTCAGATTGAAGATGTCAGTGTTGAAGTACACCAGGATGAGGAGGATATGGGTGTTGCTGGCGCTGGGGAGGAAATTGACCAGGAGGATTCTGATGGTGAGGTGGTTTGTTTAAGTCAGGCACCCGGGGAGACACCTGTTGTCCGTGGGAGGAATATGGCCGTTGACATGCCAGGTGAAAATACCAAAAAAATCAGCTCTTCGGTGTGGAGGTATTTCACCAGAAATGCGGACAACAGGTGTCAAGCCGTGTGTTCCCTTTGTCAAGCTGTAATAAGTAGGGGTAAGGACGTTAACCACCTCGGAACATCCTCCCTTATACGTCACCTGCAGCGCATTCATAATAAGTCAGTGACAAGTTCAAAAACTTTGGGTGACAGCGGAAGCAGTCCACTGACCAGTAAATCCCTTCCTCTTGTAACCAAGCTCACGCAAACCACCCCACCAACTCCCTCAGTGTCAATTTCCTCCTTCCCCAGGAATGCCAATAGTCCTGCAGGCCATGTCACTGGCAAGTCTGACGAGTCCTCTCCTGCCTGTGATTCCTCCGATGCATCCTTGCGTGTAACGCCTACTGCTGCTGGCGCTGCTGTTGTTGCCGCTGGGAGTCGATGGTCATCCCAGAGGGGAAGTCGTAAGCCCACTTGTACTACTTCCAGTAAGCAATTGACTGTTCAACAGTCCTTTGCGAGGAAGATGAAATATCACAGCAGTCATCCTACTGCAAAGCGGATAACTGAGTCCTTGACAACTATGTTGGTGTTAGACGTGCGTCCGGTATCCGCCGTTAGTTCACAGGGAACTAGACAATTTATTGAGGCAGTGTGCCCCCGTTACCAAATACCATCTAGGTTCCACTTCTCTAGGCAGGCGATACCGAGAATGTACACGGACGTCAGAAAAAGACTCACCAGTGTCCTAAAAAATGCAGTTGTACCCAATGTCCACTTAACCACGGACATGTGGACAAGTGGAGCAGGGCAGGGTCAGGACTATATGACTGTGACAGCCCACTGGGTAGATGTATGGACTCCCGCCGCAAGAACAGCAGCGGCGGCACCAGTAGCAGCATCTCGCAAACGCCAACTCTTTCCTAGGCAGGCTACGCTTTGTATCACCGCTTTCCAGAATACGCACACAGCTGAAAACCTCTTACGGCAACTGAGGAAGATCATCGCGGAATGGCTTACCCCAATTGGACTCTCCTGTGGATTTGTGGCATCGGACAACGCCAGCAATATTGTGTGTGCATTAAATATGGGCAAATTCCAGCACGTCCCATGTTTTGCACATACCTTGAATTTGGTGGTGCAGAATTTTTTAAAAAACGACAGGGGCGTGCAAGAGATGCTGTCGGTGGCCAGAAAAATTGCGGGACACTTTCGGCGTACAGGCACCACGTACAGAAGACTGGAGCACCACCAAAAACTACTGAACCTGCCCTGCCATCATCTGAAGCAAGAAGTGGTAACGAGGTGGAATTCAACCCTCTATATGCTTCAGAGGTTGGAGGAGCAGCAAAAGGCCATTCAAGCCTATACAATTGAGCACGATATAGGAGATGGAATGCACCTGTCTCAAGTGCAGTGGAGAATGATTTCAACGTTGTGCAAGGTTCTGATGCCCTTTGAACTTGCCACACGTGAAGTCAGTTCAGACACTGCCAGCCTGAGTCAGGTCATTCCCCTCATCAGGCTTTTGCAGAAGAAGCTGGAGGCATTGAAGAAGGAGCTAACACGGAGCGATTCCGCTAGGCATGTGGGACTTGTGGATGCAGCCCTTAATTCGCTTAACAAGGATTCACGGGTGGTCAATCTGTTGAAATCAGAGCACTACATTTTGGCCACCGTGCTCGATCCTAGATTTAAAGCCTACCTTGGATCTCTCTTTCCGGCAGACACAGGTCTGCTGGGGTTGAAAGACCTGCTGGTGACAAAATTGTCAAGTCAAGCGGAACGCGACCTGTCAACATCTCCTCCTTCACATTCTCCCGCAACTGGGGGTGCGAGGAAAAGGCTCAGAATTCCGAGCCCACCCGCTGGCGGTGATGCAGGGCAGTCTGGAGCGACTGCTGATGCTGACATCTGGTCCGGACTGAAGGACCTGACAACGATTACGGACATGTCGTCTACTGTCACTGCATATGATTCTCTCAACATTGATAGAATGGTGGAGGATTATATGAGTGACCGCATCCAAGTAGGCACGTCACACAGTCCGTACTTATACTGGCAGGAAAAAGAGGCAATTTGGAGGCCCTTGCACAAACTGGCTTTATTCTACCTAAGTTGCCCTCCCACAAGTGTGTACTCCGAAAGAGTGTTTAGTGCCGCCGCTCACCTTGTCAGCAATCGGCGTACGAGGTTACATCCAGAAAATGTGGAGAAGATGATGTTCATTAAAATGAATTATAATCAATTCCTCCGCGGAGACATTGACCAGCAGCAATTGCCTCCACAAAGTACACAGGGAGCTGAGATGGTGGATTCCAGTGGGGACGAATTGATAATCTGTGAGGAGGGGGATGTACACGGTGATATATCGGAGGGTGAAGATGAGGTGGACATCTTGCCTCTGTAGAGCCAGTTTGTGCAAGGAGAGATTAATTGCTTCTTTTTTGTGGGGGGTCCAAACCAACCCGTCATATCAGTCACAGTCGTGTGGCAGACCCTGTCACTGAAATGATGGGTTGGTTAAAGTGTGCATGTCCTGTTTTGTTTATACAACATAAGGGTGGGTGGGAGGGCCCAAGGATAATTCCATCTTGCACCTCTTTTTTCTTTTCTTTTTCTTTGCATCATGTGCTGATTGGGGAGGGTTTTTTGGAAGGGACATCCTGCGTGACACTGCAGTGCCACTCCTAGATGGGCCCGGTGTTTGTGTCGGCCACTAGGGTCACTTATCTTTCTCACACAGTCAGCTACCTCATTGCGCCTCTTTTTTTCTTTGCGTCATGTGCTGTTTGGGGAGGGTTTTTTGGAAGGGACATCCTGCGTGACACTGCAGTGCCACTCCTAGATGGGCCCGGTGTTTGTGTCGGCCACTAGGGTCGCTTATCTTACTCACACAGCGACCTCGGTGCAAATTTTAGGACTAAAAATAATATTGTGAGGTGTGATGTGTTTAGAATAGGCTGAAAATGAGTGTAAATTATGTTTTTTGAGGTTAATAATACTTTGGGATCAAAATTACCCCCAAATTCTATGATTTAAGCTGTTTTTTAGGGTTTTTTGAAAAAAACACCCGAATCCAAAACACACCCGAATCCGACAAAAAAAATTCGGTGAGGTTTTGCCAAAACGCGGTCGAACCCAAAACACGGCCGCGGAACCGAACCCAAAACCAAAACACAAAACCCGAAAAATTTCAGGCGCTCATCTCTACGTAAAATCCAAAATGGGGATCCACAGCACCAGACTCTGCATCTGCTGAGACAAGCAGAGCGGGGCCCTCTGTAGCACATGCACATTCATCGCTGGACACCCCTGTTCAAGACTATACATTGATTAAAAACAATAATAAACAAAATCTATATGATAAGACAACTTGGGCTGTAGATGGTTGAATAAATGAAAGTCTGGAAACAGTATGTTTTTTTAATAGTGAGGCACACGTGGGATGTCCACAGTTTGCACCAGGAGCCATAGATTAATTATCTAATCATGCTAGTTAGATGCTGTTCTAGTACTACTAAATTTACATTTTGTGTGATTCTAGCCGGGTGGAAATAATTAGTGATGTTGTCCGGTTGGGGGTGCTCTGTATGCCATCCTTCCATCCACAAGGGAAAGCTGAACAAAATGACTCAGTCTACTGCTGAAATGAGAATCAGTGGGGAATGACCAGAGACCATAACCTGCACAGCACGTAGGGTGGTTTTGGTTTTAATTATAGATCTTTCCTCTGAACATTTCAAAGAATAGCAGAGTTAATTGACTAAACTTTGCAGTTTAGGTCTCTGTGTTTCTTCTCAGCATTTATCAGTCTGTGAGCTTTACAAGCCGACAGAGAACACCGCTACTGCCTTCAATATCCTCACAGCTTGCATGTTTCTACGTCACTGTAAATCACCTAGCATTATACACACTTAGTGAGGTCTCCAAGGCAATGCTCAGTGAATAGATTCATACAGTACACTTCCACTTATTTATATAGCATAGGGAAATATATATCGACACACCTTCTAATTAGTGTGTCTGGCCACACACATATTGCTAACATGCGCATAAGATGAAGTACACAGCCATGCAGTCTCCATAGTCGAACATTAGCAGTAGAATAGGCCATTATGAAGAGTGACGTTCACCATGGTAATGTTATAGGATGCCATCTTTTCAACAAGTCGAATTGTCAAATTTCTGCCCCAGTAGACTGTAATTATTGTTATTATGAAGTGGAAGTGGCTAGGCGCAATAGACATACTAGCGCTCAGCATGTGACTGCCACCTAGCATGTAAAAATGATCTGTCATCTGTACATACTGTAGTACCAAGCTGCATCTGAAAGCGTTGGACCTGATTTTTAGTTGTGCGGCACGCTATGCCGAGATTTATTATTTATTTATTACCAGTTATTTATAAAGCACACACACATATTCCGCAGTGCTTTACAAGGGATATTTGGCCATTCACATCAGTCCCTGCCGTTGTGGAGCTTACAATCTATATACACAGTTGAGCGATTATCATAAGGCTGTGCATGATCCACACTCGCACTGCGCATGCACCAAGGAACCACAGTGATGCCACTTGCAACGAGGATTTATTTGAAAAAAGCGATTGAGTCAGGGACTGTTTGTGGGCGGTTATGGAGGGTGAGGGCAAAAACGCAGGCTTGTCAAAGGCTGTGACTGCAATCCTGTACTCAGATAAAATGTTCTTGCAGCTATTGGAAGCTGCATGGATTTTGTATCCATGGCTTAGCAGCTGCACAAAAGCCTTAGATCATCATGCGCTAGTGCAAACATATGTAGGTTGGTGAGCGGTGTGTAGCACACCTTTATTGTACACTGGAAAAGTGGAAATGAGTTCTCTGGAGTGATGAATCACGCTTCACCATCTGCCGTTTTGAAGTCAAATACGGGATTGGTGGATGCAAAGAGAACCTTATTTGCCTGAATGCCTACTGTAGTTTGGTGGAAGATGAATAAAAATCTGAGGTTGTTTTTCATGGTTTGTCCTGAGCTCCTTCCAAACAAAAATATTCTAGAATATTATGTACTTCCAACTTTGCTGTAACAGATAAGAGGAAAACCCCAGATCTGGTGTGGAAAAAACATGCCTTGCCTGTGCAGAGTCCTGACCTCAACCCCAAGGAACACCTTTGGCATTAATTGGAACTGACATGTGCTTGAGATCGTGTCAAGGCGCAAATCTTGTCAGTATAAGTCAATCAGTTACGTTATGCCATCATGTGGCTATGCGGTGGGGTACACATGTAACGCGCTGTCAACAAAAGTCACAGTGCATTTTTTTGGCTACAGCAAAGTGGCTGCCACTTGTACAACTGAGTTATGGAAGGTGGATGTGACACAGATATGCTAACAAAGGGGTTGTAAACTACAGTAAGAGAAGCATAGTTTATAAAGAATAAGCACTCTCTTTTCGTGTAGCAGTTAGGGCATATTTACTAACCTTCCGTGTGGGTGAAAAAGATGTGTTAACCAAACAGCAATAACATTTTACCTGAATAGCATGTGTTACATATAAGTGTCGAATTTGTACCTAAAAGCAGTGCAAGTAAACAAGCCCTATTATCTTGCACCCAAATGCAGTCTTTTTTTTTGGAACAATACAAATGTTTCAAACAAAACATACTAACCCATATCAACCACCTCCTGGAGGCCCGCAATACATCCATTAGCTGCCCTGTCACCTCTATCTGCCCTGGACTATATCTCCAGAAGGATATATAAATACATTTGAGAGCGTACAAAGAAGGGCAACTAAAATGGTGCATGGCCTATATCACAAAACGTACCCAGAAAGACTAAAAGATCTTAACATGTATAGTTTGGAGCAAAGGGAAAAGGGAGACATGATAGAAACTTTAAAATATATCAATGGTTTTAATAAGGTACTGTACAGAAGGAAGACATTCTTCAAAGGAAGAGAAGTATTAGAACATGAGGGCATGGGGAAATTAAGGGGAAATTTGAGGAAAAATTGCTTCACAAAGTTAATAGTTGACAAGATGTGGTAGAGGCAATGACAGTAGAGAAATTTAAACATGCTTGGGATCAACATATGAATGTCCTAGAGGGCCCTACACATTGACCGATCTGCCGCCAAGCTGCCCGACGGCGGATAAGGCCGACGGGCAACCCGGCGACGGGGGGGAGTGAAGTTTCTTCACTCCCCCCGTCACCCGGCTCCATAGAAGTGCAGGCAAATATGGACGAGATTATCCATATTGGCCTGCATGCACAGCTGACGGGGCACCAGCGATGAACGAGCGCGGTGCCGCGCGTTGTTCATCGCTTGTGCCTCCACACTCAAAGATATGAATGGTATCTCGTTTATTAATAAACGAGATAGTTCATATCTTTGAGTGATATCGCCCAGTGTGTAGGGCCTTTTACACAGAACGAAGGATCAATTAGGTTTGAGATTACCTAAAGGATAAAAAAAGGGACAAGCAAGATGGGCCAAGTGGTTCTTATCTGCCATCAAAATGTATGTTTCTTTGTCCTTATTAAGAAGTTGGCTACAAATCAGTTTATTATACAGTATCTGAACACAACTTTGCTAGATAAGCTTCCGGTTAAATACAATTTTAATATTGATGCTTACTATACACAATTGCTTAGTAAGTGCTGTCAGTGATGACTGAAAGAACATAATTTAAATGTTGCAAATAAGACACAATCCCCTGATGCTGGAACCTGAGCCGTGTTATACACGGTGTGTTCCATTTCAGCATATTCTTTCATCTAAAGCAAACCTACAGCCTAAATATTCATCTCCTAAACATCCTAAACATTCATCACCTTCTAAAGTCCATTTGTTAAAAGTGTTACATGTTGTGTGCCAGGTGTACAGTATGTGGAAGCCGCTTGGCATACTGTTATTCACATTCTACCACAGTGCAGTGCAGGAGGTGGGGTGACAGTGCTATTATCATAGGTGACAGCGAAGTGAGACCTCTGTATGACAGGTGACAAGTCCACATTTACCTTCCGTGCATTAAGAGGTACGAGTTGAGAGACAGCATCAGCCATCAACCTGATCCTCTTGTTATGGTTATGAGACTAGGTCAGAGGGGACACACATTATGCAAAAATAAAATGTATGTATAGAAAGAATGTCTTTAGTATATGACACTGAGCTGCCCATCACTAAAATGACAGGTGACGATTACACTGTTTAAAGTGTGCGCTTGATAACCTATTGAAAGCTACTACAAACCACTATAAATGCTGTAGAAATCATTACAAATAGACTTTTTCTGACAATTCGTGAATCTCTCTCACAACAATCCCGAATCTGCAGACATCTGAAACCTACAAACACCCACCTATTTATAGTATTTAACTAGGAACTTAAAGAAAGTTATTGTGAAGAATTAAACACAGCATATTAATGACAAAGTTGTAATTCCTGTGAAAAGTATTGTGCAATGCTATCCCTCTTTTCTCTCTCCTTAGTATCCTTCCTGAGTTTGAATGGTATTTAAAATGTGTACACCCATTTTTTGAATGCTTACCACTCCGGAGTGCCGTGCCGACGGCAGCAGTGCTACATAAATCACTGGCAAAATGGAGCGACGGCCATTTTGCGCATATGTAGTAGATAAATAGTCAGGAAAATGTCCTCCGTGCCATTCTCCCAGAGATCAGAGCAGGCACATTAGAGACTAAGGGGTCTATTTACTAAGCCTCGGATGAAGATAAAGTCGACGGAGATAAAGTCACAGCCAATCGGCTCCTAACTGCCATGTCACAGACTACATTTAAAAAATGTCAGTTAGGAGCTGATTGGCTGGTACTTTATCTCCATCCAAGGCTTAGTAAATAGACCCCTGAGCCTCTAGTGCTCTGACTTTACACAGTCTAGATGGAGGAGACTGCACATGGGCCTCCTGCTGTCTTAAAGCACCCCTGGTAGGACACAAACTAATGAAATATTTAATTAGCAAACAAGAAGTAAAATGGTTGCCATGCAGCTAGTAACTAATAGTTTAATTACTTTTCTATGTATTATTTTCCAAAAATAGACTTGTCTACTGGCATTGTACAGATTCAAATGAGAGTTGACCCTGCAGCTGGCAATTTATAACCAAGGACATGCAAGTTCCATATGTTGTTATCAAGTAGAACCTCAAAACTTTGTGATTACCTTAAGTATTAAGGGAAAAAAAGTATAATGAAATGTTAGATGCTACATATAAGATTTTGTTTCCATATGTGGAAATTTTGCCTAAGAGCTCACCCTCTCATAGGCAGCCTTTAGATTTAAGGAACTTGACGGTAAATACATAACTTTAATTTAAATGTAAATATGCCTTATTTAGCATAACAAAACAATGATTTAAATAAAATGATAAACCTAGCTGTAGCTTAGCTACAGTAGCTTAGAGGAGACGTAATCAATGTTTATACATTTAACAAAGGTCAATATACAGTAAGTAAAAAAAAAGCATAGGGCCATAATAAGGCCAAAGGTCGATAAACAATGCGGTTGTGCCTGATATTAGTTACTTATAAATTATTGGTGGTGGTTAAATCATGACTGTATGCAGTAAGGCAGTGGTTCCCAAACTTTTTTTCCAGTTTGCCTTCATTTCTCTCCTTACATTATGACAATCTTTGCTGACCATCCAGCCTGTCTGCCATAACACATTCTTGATGACACTGTATGCCTCTCTTCGGATAATTTCTGGGGGTAGGTCACAGCATGATTTTGTATGTGTGTCTGGGAGGGGGGAGGAGTGGAATGGCAATAAGATTTGCATCAAAATGGTGTTGTGGTTGTGCTGTCACTGCACAATGATAGAAATTGCAGCAAGACACAGCTGAGGTGGATCTTTATGATGCAATTCCCTGCAAAGCTCTTCATCAACTGGGGAAGTGGGCAAGAATCCCTTAAGTTTCTCTTGTCATCCTGGAATCCGAAAAATCTTAAGACTCATGGGCTTTCCAAGAGAGTAGGCAAAGTATGTTATAACATAACCATGAGTGGACAGATCACTCAATTCAGTTATCTGATGACTAATAAACAGTGTGCCTTGGATGACAAGGAGAATAAGGCTTAAAAAGTAAGGGACTCAGGGCCTATTTCAGATTTCTACATAAAACCGATGGTTTACGTACAAATCCGTCAGGTGTGGGGCTGTGCAGCTGCAGGCGCAAGACCTGTTCTGAGCATGTCTATATATATAAATGTGAAAGCCCGCACTCACTGACTGACTCATCACTAATTCTCTTACTTGCCAATATGTTAGGAAGCTGAAATTTAACATAGGTATTCTGCAGGTGGGAAATAGGAAAACTGTGTAATTATAATTTTACTACACCTCCCCTAAAGGCATGAAAAGGGGTTGACATTACCGATGTGTGGCTTGCGTTGCGTGAACGATAATGCTTAAATGGACGATCGGATCAAAATTTGGATTGCACCTCCAGTGTGTAGAATTTAATAAACTACAAAAATGGTCCTGTAATTTTTTACCGTATCTGCTGCATGTGCTCGTGTAATGCCAAGAACCATGAATTAATATTTACTTACATTAAGATGTTTTTTGATCACTAGTTGATTTATTTGATATTAGAAGTGGCATTGTATTGTAACAGATTTGGGCTGTAGCGGTGGTAAATAGCGGAAACAAGTACAGGTTGAGTATCCCATATCCAAATATTCCGAAATACGGAATATTTCGAAATACAGACTTTTTTTTGAGTGAGAGTGAGATAGTAAAACCTTTGTTTTTTGATGGCTCAATGTACACAAACTTTGTTTAATGCACAAAGTTATTAAAAATATTGTATTAAATGACCTTCAGGCTGTGTGTATAAGGTGTATATGAAACAAATGAATTATGTGAATGTAGATACACTTTGTTGAATGCACAAAGTTACAAAAAATATTGGCTAAAATTACCTTCCGGCTGTGTGTATAAGGTGTATATGTAACATAAATACATTCTGTGCTAAGACTTGGGTCCCATCACCGTGATATCTCATTATGGTATGCAATTATTCCAAAATACGGAAAAATCCGATATCCAAAATACTTCTGGTCCCAAGCATTTTGGATAAGGGATACTCAACCTGTATAGAAATTTCTATGCTGAGAAAACTGTTGGAATATTGGTTCTTATGATTAATCAATTTATAGTTATTTTTTAACAAATTCTGCTGTCATTATGTGAGGAATAATTTGTTACAATAAATTCACCACTTAAGTTTATTCGTTTTTTGATAATCGATAGTGGCATCCCTAATGGTCAAGGGGTGCATCATAGATCATGTATTGATTTCAATGTGTTAATTTATGAACATTGTGATTTAATTACCTCATTCTATTTTATGGAAGTATATTAAAGGTTACGGTAAGTTTTATATTGTTATAATCATGTCAAATTAGTCTTACAATTTACTTTAAAAAAATGCTCCAAAAAAGCAATTTACTTCTTTTTGTTGGTTTCTTCCAACAAGTGTCTGTATGAATGTATGGTTCATGATTGCAGGAGCACCTCCAGTTTTTTCGAATTACATAATCCCAAATCAGGGTATACTTTATAGAGCTGTTTTTTCCTAAATATTCATGATATATTATTTATTATTACTACTACATGTCTGGTGCGGGACATAAATATCAAAATGTGTTACATTAAGATGTCTCATATTTGCATCTCTATACATTTCCAAATGTTTAACACAACAGAAACTCCCCAGCTAGTAAACCAAATAAGGAAAAGTATATGAATTAGGGTACTCATTTAGTATTGGACCTGAATGATTGTTGTGGCATAAATATAGGCACTTCTGTACATGAATACCAAAAATGATTCTACATCAAGACTTGTATGTATCTAAAATCTGTTGGTACATGTGAACAGGGGTTGTTTTGAACATATAAAAAATGATTTTAGAGATAATCTTAAATTTCCATTCTCTACTAGATATTAAAATATACTTGTAGAAACTATTTTTTTGTGTTACAGTGCCCTCTTCTGTAGATTCCAAATTTGGGGGACATTTTCAGACAGCTTTGTGCTTTATGCATTCTATTTATATTTTTTTCTTCTGCAAAGGCATACCCAACAGCAGAGAACAACTAATTGTGTATTTCATTTAACAGCTTATCCCAAAGAAGCAGCCATCTAATATTATAGTTTAGCTACTTTGCCGTCTACTTAAAGACAAGTATGCCGTAATTTGACATTCACTTTATTTAAAAAAATCTATAAATGCAATGCATTTTTTTCTATTATGTAAGTCTGCATGCATCTATATCCATGACTCTAAAAAATACAAAACCAGTTTTAAAATCCAATACCGTACATACACTATTTGGACCATCATTTAAACATTAGACGCAGAACACTTGTTTCTTTACATTGCCTGAGCTCTGTTCTTAACCCTCTCATGACTGGTGGATTGACCAAAGTCAAATTTTCAGAAATAGTCTATTTGACATTTTTCCAATGTATGTGCTTTTAATTATTTTCAGTAGGATGGAACACAGTCACACCACTCAAGTAATGACTTGCCTGCCTAAATTGTGAAAGTGTTACTTTCCTAAACAGCCCTTACAGTATATATCTAACCCTACGTAAACGGATGTTGGCCAGTAACTGGTTGTCAGTGACAAAGTGTAAAAGTCTGAAACAGTTCCACATTGAGCGGTTAGAAGTGATGTATAATCTACTGATGACACCACCAACAATTATCTGTATGGTGAGGCTACAATATCAGTGTGGGAAGTCCTGATCGGATATCCCCTGGCTCCAATATTGTTAGATCCAAAGTAACATGGATCTAATAGCAGCTTACATGTAAGATAGATAGAGATCTATTTATTAAGAAAATCCCTTTCTCCAATGTTTTCCATAGAGCAAGTATTACTTACCTTTTCCCGGAGATTTCTCAGGTGCTTACCTATTTAGCACCACCTACATATACTTCTATGACTAATGGCTAATGTCTATGCAACATGCTAAAGCTATGACCTACGGTATGAATAAAAACTGATATATCACATTACTACCATTTTGAAAAGTAATTTACACTGAATTATATATAAAAAAAATCTATATTTTTCTAATGTGCTATAGTTTACCCCTGGTAAATATAAAATTTAAGTCTGACCTCCCTTTATTATCATTTTGTACCACTGTAGCGCTTAATTAAATGGTGATGTCATACGAAAGGAGCATGAACCAAGAAAATGTGACTCAGACTCACACATTAATGTGTAGGAAGACTTTATAGAATTGTAGACACGTTACATCAGAGGCGGAACTACCGCCAGTGCAACCAGTGCGTTGCACTGGGGCCCGCCTCTGACCAGGGGCCCAAAGCATGTAATGAGTCAAACTGACTCATTACATGCCGCTATGCGCTGCGGGCAACCGCTGCCCGTAGCGCACAGCCGCCCGGAGAGAGGAGAGGAGCAGCGGTACGGGGGAAGGAGGAGGAGGGAGGTGAAGGAGGGAGCCGCAGCAGCGCTTTACTACTGGTTGAGGCGCTGCTGCTGCTGTCCCTCTGCTTCACTATAGGCTGCCTTCCGAGAACAGCCTATAGTGAAGCAGAGGGGCAGCAGCAGCAGCGCCTCCACCAATAACACAGCGCTGCTGCGGCTCCCTCCTCCACCTCCCTCCTCCTCTTTCTCTCCAGCCCGGGAATCGTCTGACACTGCACCGAGGAGCCTGAGCCAGCGGAGAGGGTAAGTATAATTCTTCTTTCTTTCTGTCTCTTTCTTTCTGTCTCTTTCTTTCTTTCTTTCTTTCTTTCTTTCTTTCTTTCTTTCTTGGGACTGCCTGCCGCTATGTGTAAAAATGGGGGACTGCCTGCCGCTATGTGTAAAAAGGGGGAATCTGCCTGCTGCAATGTGTAAAAATGGGGAATCTGCCTGCCGCTATGTGTAAAAATGGGGGACTGCCTGACGCAATGTGTAAAAAGGGGGAATCTGCCTGCCGCAATGTGTAAAAATGGGGAATCTGCCTGCCGCAATGTGTAAAAATGGGGGACTGCCTGCCGCAATGTGTAAAAACGGGGGACTGCCTGCCGCAATGTGTAAAAATGGGGAATCTGCCTGCCGCAATGTGTAAAAACGGGGGACTGCCTGCCGCAATGTGTAAAAAGGGGGAATCTGCCTGCCGCAATGTGTAAAAAGGGGGGACTGCCTGCCGCTATGTGTAAAAATTGGGAATCTGCCTGCCGCTATGTGTAAAAAGGGGGAATCTGCCTGCCGTAATGTGTAAAAAGGGGGAAGCTGTCTGCCGTAATGTGTAACAAGGGCACGCTGTCTGCCGTAATGTGTAAAAAGGGGACGCTGTCTGCCGTTATGTGTAAAATGGGGGACGCTGTCTGCCGTTATGTGTAAAAAGGGGACGCTGTCTGCCGCTATGTTTAACAAGGGCACGCTGTCTGCCGTTATGTGTAAAAAGTGTATGCTGTCTGCCGCTATGTGTAACAAGGGCACGCTGTCTGCCGTTATGTGTAAAAAGGGGACGCTGTCTGCCGTTATGTGTAAAAAGTGCACGCTGTCTGCCGTAATGTGTAAAAAGGGGGACGCTGTCTGCCGTAATGTGTAAAAAAGGGACGCTGTCTGCAGTAATGTGTAAAAAGAGGAATCTGTCTGCTGTAAGGTGTAAAAGGGTCTCTACCTGGTGTAGTGGTGCTACTGTGCTGCGTAATTTGAAGAATGGAGACTACTGTGCACCGTTTTATGAATTGGTATTGTTTTGTGGCCACACCCCTTCCCCACAAAGCCACGCCACTATGTATTTTTGCGCGCGCCTACGGCGCGCACTGCCCCTGTTTTGCATGCAGGGGCGGGGCTCCGATGCCGTTTCTTGCACACAGTGCTAAAATGTCTAGTTACAGCACTGTTGCTAGGTATCCATTTCTCTGGCCCTGAGCAGGTTCCCCTCACCAGATCCTCTCCAGGGGTGAGGGGGTGGACTTGGATGGGATGTGGGGGGGGGGGGGGGCAAAGCATTTTGTCGCACCTGGGCCCACCGCTCGCTAGTTCCGCCACTGCGTTACATCTTTGCCAAAAGTATTCATAAAGTACTGCATAATTATGGAAAAGAAAATAAACTGATCATTTTGTCTCTCGATTCACAAATTATTTCTCACTATGTCAGGATCAAAGTTCAAACTTGCAATCATTTCTTGACAGAAAATAAAATGCCAATTCAGTCAATTTTGGCTGTGACCATGGAATTAAATGTTCTGTTCTAGGATTCAGGATTTTATGTCAGAGGTTGCTAACATCAATCTCAGCATCGCTTAGGGCGCCTGTCATTGTACAGGTGGAGAGGATATAAAGATGTAGGTTTTCTATTACAAACATTGGTGATTTAAAGTAATTCAATTTTCAGGTAAAGGGTGGTGACTGGAAAACGATTATAGTGGCAAGGCTGATTGTTAGGGGGAGTTGACTTCGTAACTATGTATTTTCCTTCATGTGCAGGTTAGTAGAGGTGTTCTCAGGTGGAAAAAGACTATTTTTTTACAACTGACTTGATGTATTGTTAAGGTACAATTTCAAAGAGCAGCTGGTTGCACATTCTAGTTTAGTAAGTTGGTAAGTAAAAGATTAAGGGATATGTTTATCAGTTGTGGCAGTTGGATCCAAAAAGTATTTTTTATTGTGGTATGATGCAGCGATAAGAAATCAGTTGTCACTATCAGTTTACAGCTGTCTCAGACAATGCACATGCATGACAAAGCAAATCTGCAACAGATGAGTAGTAGAGGAGCATGGAGACCGCCGGGGAAGGAGTAGAAGATCCCTCTCCACACAGGATAAGCCTGAAGAAGCAGCCAGCAAGACGTTTTGTGCATATCAATAAGGTTACCCACTTACCCTTAAGAATCCTCTATTTGTCCAATTTTAGCATTTTTTTTATTTTCATTTGTATATTTTATTTGTTATATTTATAATTGGATTTACCCAGTGCTTTATGGTTAGATTCATGCCTCTGTAATTTGACCATAGGTTGTTACAAATATAATCCATGTTTGAAATAAATAATTTTACAGTAATTAGGGTCTAATTTCAGCAATTTATAAATTATGTATCACAAAAGACACTTATCTAAAGCATCCCATATCCTCTGGTAAATATTTTGCTACTAATCTCCATTAGCAACATAAAGGGGGGTACACATGGAGAGATCCGTGTTTAAAATCTAAGCAATCTGACTAGATTGCTTAGATTTAAGCACGGATCTGCCGTGTGTATGCCCCCCAGCGATAGGGCTGCGCATCGCTATCACCGGTGCTAGATTGAGACTGCATGCAGGCTCAATCTAGCGGGTCGCTCACTTCACCGCTCTTTGAAGTGAGCGGACCCCCATCCGTCCCCCCGCTCAGCACATCGCGCTGTGCTGAGCGGGGGGAGAGATGTGTGCTGAGCGGTCTGTGTTAACATCGCTCAGCCCACATCTCTCCCGTCAGTACCCCCCTTAACATTCTTTGAAAGAAATCAACGGGTGACCGCATGATAAATATATCTGTAATCAAAGAAGATGGAGCAAGTGCCTCATGGTGCAGTAACTTCTCAGTATATTGAATATACACACAGTACATGTGTAGGTAGTCTGCGTACCAGATAGTAAGTTCAGTTGCGTATATCACATATAGTAGTCTCGCCTCCTTGTTGATAATAAGCACAATTTATATAATGGTTATCCTATTATTGGACTATGACAAATTGCACACAGTGCTCTTGGAAGGTTACTTTATACTACATAGAGCCATCTGGAAAATAATTTGACCTTCAACGTTGTAATTTTTGCTTCATTCATTAGTAAACAATTGTTTTTGTAAAACTGATTTCAACTATAGTATAAAGGGATCTCTATTCATTAATTTCATTATGCACATACTGAATAGGACTAACTACCAATACATCAAACAAGGCAAGTGTTATTCAAGTTTCACATTTTAAGAGATTGAACTAAGCTTGCAGGAATTTATCAACCTATTAGAAACGGTGACTTTGCATTTATCAGTAGGTGATTGTTATTTGTTAATTACTTGCTATGTTTTGTTTTCTTAATGACTATAGTTCTATTTCAAACAAAGCTGATTGTAATGTTTCCACAGTGAAGTGAAATTGCTGATAAATGAAGCAACGTGCCAGGTTTTCTTTTCAAGTACTTGGTAAAAAGCAATTTTAGCAAGAGGTCAGAAATTCTTCTGCCTCTGTATTTCAGCATTAGCAAGTGATCTATGCTGCAGAGCTGAAGGTTGTGACATAAATACTGTACACAGAGTGTCAAGCGTCCTTCGAATATGATGGGATGATGATATGACTTATATGTCTTTTTCCTGACCGCTATATAAAGAGTGCCTACTTAAATGGTCAACTTCAGGGGCGAACAAATAAAATAAATACCAGAGGTCTATCAAAGTAAATGCATTTACTTTAAGTGATTCGACTTGACAGATAAACTTCTATTTTGAAGTTAATTAACTCTTTAAACTTACATAAATGTATTTTAGTATGCCACTGTGTTTTTATTGTAGTCTTTAGCTATTATTCAAATAAACCATTATTACAAGTACAGGTTGAGTATCCCTTATCCAAAATGCTTGGGACCAGAGGTATTTTGGATATGGGATTTTTCCGTATTTTGGAATAATTGCATACCATAATGAGATATCATGGTGATGGGACCCAAGTCTAAGCACATAATGTATTTATGTTTCATATACACCTTATACACACAGCCTGAAGGTCATTTTAGCCAATATTTTTTATAACTTTGTGCATTAAACAAAGTGTGTGTACATTCACACAATTCATTTATGTTTCTTATACACCTTATACGCACAGCCTGAAGGTCATTTAATACATTTTTAATAACTTTGCGTATTAAACAAAGTTTGTGTACATTGAGCCATCAAAAAACTAAAATTTCACTATCCCACTCTCACTCAAAAAAGTCCGTATTTCGGAATATTCCATATTTCGGATATTTGGATATGGGATACTCAACCTGTATTTAAAATTGTTTTGTTTTCTCTATCTTAAAATTTCTTTTTTCATTTTATTTCTACTATATACTGTACTGTATAATACAGAATCTGCATCTGGAAGCTTATGACCACGGTACATGTGGAGAGGGAGAGAGTCACATTATTATGACCACTTCCTACAATTGACGTCGGCAACGGGTAGCCCATGAAGTATGTCACGTGTCATGGGCTGGCTTGGTGGGTATATAAGGTGTGCAATAGGCTGTTCTGCACACATATCACTCGTTGCTGTCATGGGTAAAAGGAGCAATTTATCTGAGTTGCAAAAAGGGATGATTATCTGCTTTTGGGCTAAGGGTGAAAGTATTTCTAAAACAGCGCAGTTTGTGAACTGTTCGCATGCTGCTGTGGTGAAGGTGTATCATGACTGGACAAATGGCACAATTGTGAATAACTGACGTGGAAACTGCGGAGCACCATGTGCCATTGATGGGAGAGGTGAACTTTGGCTGAGGGCTACCAGACGTGTATCTAAAATGACAGTTCAGCGAACCCTGCTGCGTATGGGGCACCGAAGCGGTTACTCTGGCTATTAGCTGGTGGTCATAATAATGTGACTCGACCGTGTATAATAATGCTGCCTGACTGTATTACATCACTTATCTGCCCCGCTAAGTGATGAGAGAAAATCTAACTTTTAGGTCTATTTGAAAAATAGGTCCCTTTGTCTCTGGAACTCTTCCCTGGCTGCTAACAATTGAGATCCTTCCCTGAACATTATATACTGCAGAAACAGTGCGTCTGCTCTTCAGTTCGGTATCACTGCTCTCAGGCCCATGACAGGGGGAATGTCTGTCTACCTTCGGTACAATGACTGGGGGAGAAAACTGCAAACTAACCTGATCCATTGTCACTTCATCCCCACCTCCACAATGTAACTGAGAGAAAGCTTTACGTTATAAAATCAGTATTATAGAGGATTTTCTCTGCCTCTGCGATAAGTGTCCCCAACTACTTCCAAATTTATCCCATAATGCTACAAATTAAAATGTGACAATTCCAGAGGAGAAATTAATCACTACTGTACTATGTATAAAAATAAAGTGAATATATACATTTACAATAGTTATCTAAAACAGCCATACTAATGTATTTTCTGAAGAGCACTACTGATAAATTAACAAATACATATTGTTAACTTTTATTCATTATAGTAAGGAAAAAAATACAAGCCATTGGATACTTCTGAATCTATCCTGCCCATGGTACCCATATGAAGTGACACGCTACTTAACAAGGGGCTTTAAAGATCTCTCTGCTTTGGAAATACTTCTGATATTTTGAAAATACATTCTTCTTTCTACTTCCATAGTTGAAATATTGCATAGATACTGTAGGTCCTGTTGTAAGAATATTCCTTGCAGGAGTTGCAACTACTGCTGGTCTCATATTTTTCTCCCTATCCCTATTAATCAAGTTAGCCTAACCATAATCCTACATGATGGAGCCTAAACCGGGTGTAGGGGAAAGCATGCTACAAATATTGTAAGGTAGGAATAGAACAGAACAGAGGAGACGTGGAACCAGTGAATTTATGGGGTTCACTACGGCTGGCCGGCGGTCGGGCTCCCGGCGACCAGCATCCCGGCGCCGGGAGCCCGACCGCCGGCTTACCGACAGCTTGGCGAGCGCAAATGAGCCCCTTGCGGGCTCGCTGCGCTCGCCACGCTACGCTCGCCACGCTACGGGCATGGTGGCGCGCTACGCGCGCCACACAATTTTATTCTCCCTCTATGGGGGTCGTGGACCCCCACGAGGGAAAATAATTGTCGGTATTCCGGCTGTCGGGCTCCCGGCGCCGGTATACTGAGCGCCGGGAGCCCGACCGCCGGCAAACAGAAGACCACCCGAATTTATGGGATGCTACCTTGTGACACCATATTAGTTGTCATAGCCTTATCACTAGATATTTGTTCATTAACATATCACTCAAAGGCGCTCTAAGTCATGTCTAACCAGAAGTATAGTGAAATGAGGATGTGCGTAGTTGCACGTCAATATCTTAATCCTACCAAAGTGTAAATTAGCATATTCCACATAATGGGCCTGAGTCACACGCAAAAGTGAACACAGCACCATCTAATGGTGCTCGCCCAACTGTGAGAGTTGCAAATGCCGTTACAATCCCCTTCCCTAATGTACATATGTTCGGCCGAATGAGCAAGGAATGAGACACCCACTTTTAGTATCCATACCCCTCCATTGACACGTATCAGCCCTAAGCCAGGAGCAGTTTCTTCTTTGGACTATGTCTGCAGCTGTATGTCTGTGAATGCAGCCACTTGACGCACACATAATACGCCCACTGCACGGCCCATTTTTGCATGCACTAGTAATCGCCGCCCAGGAACACCTATCACTTTTCCACACCATTTTTGAAAACATCTGAATTGATACTGACAGCACCTTTGCGTGTACACTCTGTGTAAGACATGCACCACAGGGGTTTTCAGAAATTGTTGTGCATGCGCAGTTGCAAAAAACCCCACTCAACTACATGAACATCGGCATTGCGTGTGCATTGACCACAACTCAGGTTCAGGCCCAACATTATATTTCAGAATGACCATTTTCTCCTCATAAATGTCATTCGGTTACATGGGAATTTTCAAAGAACCTTTGGATATGTCAGCTGAAATTTGAGATAACGTATATCATTCATGTTTGGGTTTGGGTTTTTACCATACCTGTTTCAACATAGAGTAGTTATTTAAAATTATATTAGAAATTAATAAAAAAATAAGGAGAAGAAACTGTGTTTTTCAAAAATGCAAGAAGGTAACCCTCTATTATCACCCCATGACCATACTTCATATGATTGTATATGTATGTGTGTATATATATATATATATATATATATATATATTCACTAAGAGTTTTAAAAATCAGAATGTGTCTCACTACTAAGTAGTAGCAAGTATCATTACAGCCCATAAACCTGTCACTACAAATTTTTGCTCTTACACTGCTGAGCAACACAGGAAGAAGTCTTGCTTTCTCGCCAACTTCATCCATTCCAAACTCCTATCCAGCTCTGCTCTATCTTACACCAAACAGTTTATTCCAAATCTCTTATTTCCTTCCAGTCTTCCAAAAATGTCTCTTTACTACTTTCAGCACCTTCATCTGCCATCCCTCCTACTCCCTTATCCACCTCCCTACGTGCCTATAACTCTGCCATCTATTTCACATGCAAAACTGATAATATCCACCAGATATGCCACTCATGAATTTCCTCCTGCCCTACCGTCTCCTGTCTTCAATTGCCAATCCTACTCCCCTGCTATGGGGGATTAAATTATTGCCCTTCTTACACCTTCTCCCCCTTCATCTTCCCCCTTGACTCTGTTTCCTCTCACTTCCACTCCCTACCTCACAATGCCTGCTCCCACCTAGCTCCTACTACTTTAGTATACCACTTCTTATTCCTGTCCACCTCTGCCCTCTGTCTCTCTCATCTCTCTCCCCTTCCCCATCACTCTCTGACTCCTCTCTGTTCCCCTCTCCCTCATCTCTGTAATTTCTCCCACGCTGAGGGATCGTTGGTGAGTGGGAGGCTTTTGGTGGGAGTTTCTGGCTCCAGGTGCTGACAGGACTCAGTGAACAGTCTTATCATAGTGTATATTACTGCAAATTTTGAGGATTCTATCAATCCTATACCAAAACACAATGGGGCAGATGTATTAACCTGGAGAAGGCATAAGGAAGTGATAAACCAGTGATATAAGCAAGGTGATAAAGGCAGCAGCCATTCAGATCCTAACTGTTAATTTACATATTGGAGCTGATTGGCTGGTGCCTTTATCACCTTACACATATCACTGGTTTATCACTTCCTTATGCCTTCTTCAGGTTAATACATCTGCCCCAATGAACTGTATCCTGCAGGAGAGGATCCCCAACCAACACTTTAAGGCAAAGTTTTTGATTTGAATTTTTTGGAATGATCCGAAGAGTCATTGCATGAATCATTGATTAGAAACAATCTGTAATAGAGTGTATCTAACAGCTTGTCTGCTTCATTGTTGTATTTGCTGTACTTTTTAACCTACGTGTAATACCAGCAGTTCCTACTGAAATGAAAAGCTGCATTGAAGAAACCAGCATTGGTTCAGTCTAAAATAAGCTGCCTCCACACTAATTGATGTTGAATATGCTTTAAGAGAAACAGAATAAACAATTGAGTTGGTTTGATTTTTAGCCGGTTTTGTTTTGTTTGTTTTTTGGGCAGAATTAAGATTAATAACACAAAATGAAAGGTCTGATCTAAACAGATCAACTTTGTGAAGGAAATGCAAAAGAGCCATTGAGATCAGCTTTGACAGATGCATTGTTTTCTATCATCTCTCATTGTATCAAAGCCCCGTTTTTTGTGTTATATATGGTTATTGCAGCCCTCTGTGATGTAGCAAGATGAAGGTTTCTAATTCAGGGAGACATAAGTAAACAGAGCCTGTGTTCCGGTCTGTATGGTGATTTCATTTAGCTAGAGTCACCAGATGCAGAAAGAGTCATACTGGAAAGAGTATTAACCCTTTGCCTTTCATAAAGAACCAAGGGCTATATCATTTACAAAGCGAAAGGTGTTACTTCTCTGAGGTTTTTTGGTGAAAATTTAAAGCGGCACTAACATTAAGTGTAAACCTGGCAGGCTTTACACTTAATGCTCGTGCCACTTTATATTGTCACCTCAAACCCACCAAATATAGTCCTAAAACACATTTAAAAAAAAACTTGTCAGGGGCAACACACAGCATTGCTCAAATAAGTACCATTATGTTAGAATTATGTATCAGGATTATAGTCAAGCAATATAACTGTTACATTCTGTCTGAATTACCATTTTTGTCTGTTTTCCAATGTTTGGAAGCAAATGACCAATTATAACTTACTCCCATACATTACCAGCTTTTTATACCAAACAGCCAGACTGGACAGATAATATACTGTAGTGTGTATATAGCTTTACTAACATTTCTTCTTTGTGATGTGCAAACAGTACTTCTGTACAGAAATGCCCAAGATAACTGCATCTGCAACAGCGGAAAGGTTTGCAGCGTCTATTGCAATATCTTTGGAGGATTACTTGCTGTGGATTGGGTTTTTATGGGTAGGTGCAGAACAATTTCCTCACCAGAAAAACAAATTAATTCTCTGGTTCATTAAAGGTGCTTGAAATTCAACCTTGTCCCTAACTGGGACACATCTGTCACATTACATTACAGTTTAACTGTAGTGCATTTCTGTGCCCATTTAATGACACAGGAAGAAATACACACGTGTCCTCATTCTCAAGGGTTGAAGTAAGTTGGACTCTCTTTGCGAACTTACAAACCCACAAATGTAGGCTCTTCCACTTTTATGGGCTGTTTCCAAAGACTGAGAAGAGAACTGTTTCATGAAATAGATTTGATGGACAATTAAGCATGCTTGCAAATAAGCATTGCAGGATGCAATTTTTACAGTTTGTAATTTCCCTTAATGTGTGCTGTACCAACTATTATATACATAGCAGGAACACAGATGAGTAACAAAATGTCTCCAGCTGCATTTTTATGGAGAAATAGGGAATTCTGTTTAAAACAGTCCCTTAATTCCAAGCCATGGTCATTACAGGCCAAGGAAGGAACTTGCTTTAAAGTGAATGAAGAATGGACCATGGGCACAGCATGCACTGCGTTCTTCTGTCCATAGATCATTCTGCATTCACTATGAACGCTCTTGTGTAATGAGGGTTCGTTTACAGTATAAGGATCAATGTTTCCTATTGCAAGTGCCATCTATTCACTGTGAACCATTTAGTAAATGGGGAACAATAGGAATTGCAAAATGAAAAGAAAAAAACTAATGTGCCATTCATTTCCAATTATCCAGATGGGACTCATTCTCAATGAATTTGCTGAATTGTGCTATGTTTTATCAAGGTGAGGTTAATTTCCAATTAATTATCTTAGTGTTCCAGCACATTTACATTTGGTAAATTGTTTATTGATTTACAGTAAAACAGTAATTTGTAAGCACAGTCCAAGGTTACAAGTCAGATATATGGTTTATTAACTAAGGGGGTCATTCCGACCTGATCGCACGCTAGCTATTTTTTTGCAGCGCTGCGATCAGGTCAAAACTCGGAAAAACTTTGCATGTGCGTTGTACGGGTACAAAGCGGATCGGTGCTGGGCGATGGATTTAACAAAGAATCCATTCGCACAGCTGATCGCAAGAAGATTGACAGGAAGAAGGCGTTTATGGGTGTCAACTGACCGTTTTCTGGGAGAGGTTGGAAAAACGCAGGCGTGTCCAAGCGTTTGCAGGGCAGGTGTCTGACGTCATTTACAGGACCTTTACAGGACCTGACAGGCTGAAGTGATCGCAGCGGCTGAGTAAGTTCAGACCTACTCAGAAAACTGCACAAACTGTTTTTGTACCGCTCGGTTGCACAAGCGTTCGCACACTTGCAAAGCGAAAATACACTCCCCCATAGGCGGCAACTATCTGATCGCAGTGCTGCAAAAAATAGCTAGCGAGCGATCAACTCGGAATAACCCCCTAAATGCAAAGCAAACATAAAACAACAGATACCTGTATACCATATTATACCGCTTTTATACTAAAATGACGGGTCGCGCCCGTCAAGAGACCACTTTCAGACAGCGACCCGACCCGGCATATTGCTGGGTTGGTGATGTTCCCATTGACATGTACGGAGGCAGTGCTTGGAGATGAAATGATCTCCAAGCGCTGGCTCTTCTCTATGCAGTGAACGGGTCCCAGGTCGCACCGACCTGGCTAACCCGTTTACAATGAACTGCGTGACCTACATTGCAAGCTAGATGGGTTGTATTCCGGGGTAACTGGACCCGGGTTAACCCTTTTACACCGAGCCACTCCCGGGTTATCACAGCAGTAACTCGGGTTTTTAGTGGTGGTGTAAAAGGGGTATTAAAGTCGCTGCAAGTGGTATATACTGTACATGTAGGGATATAATTTTAGCAGTATAGCAAAGCAGTATAACATCTTATTCTATGGGAAGAAATAACGAGATTGTGGTTTAGCAAGCAGATTGATCCAGAGTTACTGTAACTATGAAAAGAATGTATTAACATCCCAAATATACAGTAAGCTTTCAAATGGGCGATTTTATTTAATTGCTTTTCAATATTTATATTTTATAAAGCAGAAATTCATCATTAGAGGTGCATCTTGCCCAACAGGCCATTTCTAATGTTATGTCTGCGGCAGTGACATGCGGTGGAGTGAGGCAGGTGAGGCAGAGCCTTTTCTGTATTACAAACGTTTGCATCAGAGGTTTGACTGTATAAAGTACACGAAAAATACAAAGAACATGTTAGAAATATCTTCTTTGTATTATTCTAATAATATTTATAGTCAAAACTGTAGATTAAAAAGTCTATGGCAGGCTTATCTTTTCCACACATCTCTGATCAAAACTCACTAAATTTCCAGGAGTATAAACTGCTGCACCTGTGCATAATGCTCACATAAACCATTTGGCTCATATATTGTGTGTAAATCTGGTTTTGGTACTAGCCAGTGCTTGCTGAGTCATTTCCCTCAAAGCACGTCCCTGGTCTGCGGGTAACCAATTCTATATATCTGACATTAGAAGGCCGACTCAATCAGCTTCAAGGATCTGGCTAAACCTTGCACGTCACCATAACACATGTTATTAAGATAGGATAACCATTCTCATTTCTATTCATAACCCATAGAGCAAGGCTTCCCTGCTGTAATTACCAACATTGTGCAAGGCGCAAAGTTCTGGCAGAACCTCACTCTTACTTGAATCTGCCCCTAGAATTGGGCTGAGAATCAGCAGAGATTTTGAGGTGAAAGGAATGCTATGGGGTTCCAGTCCCCGCATTAGTTTGACCCTATGCAACTATGTTCCTGTATTAGTGTGCCCACAGTCCACACACCCCGTATTAGTGAGGCCCTCAGTGCCTTTCTTCCTGTATTAGTGAGCCCACAGAACACACCCCTAGTATTAGTGAGGCCCTCAGTGCCTTTCTTCCTGTATTAGTGAGCCCACAGAACACACCCCTAGTATTAGTGAGGCCCTCAGTGCCTTTCTTCCTGTATTAGTGAGCCCACAGAACACACCCCTAGTATTAGTGAGACCCTCAGTGCCTTTCTCCCTGTATTAGTGAGCCCACAGAACACACCCCTAGTATTAGTGAGACCCTCAGTGCCTTTCTCCTTGTATTACTGAGCTCACAGGCCGCACACCTAGTATTAGTGAGACCCTCAGTGCCTTTCTCCCTGAATTAATGAGCTCACAGGCCGCACACCTAATATTAGTGAGACCCTCAGTGCCTTTCTCCCTGTATTACTGAGCCCACAGAACACACCCCTAGTATTAGTGAGACCCTCAGTGCCTTTCTCCCTGTATTACTGAGCCCACAGAACACACCCCTAGTATTAGTGAGACCCTCAGTGCCTTTCTCCCCGTATTACTGAGCCCACAGAACACACCCCTAGTATTAGTGAGACCCTCAGTGCCTTTCTCCTTGTATTACTGAGCTCACAGGCCACACACCTAGTATTAGTGAGACCCTCAGTGCCTTTCTCCCTGTATTACTGAGCCCACAGAACACACCCCTAGTATTAGTGAGACCCTCAGTGCCTTTCTCCCTGTATTACTGAGCCCACAGAACGCACCCCTAGTATTAGTGAGACCCTCAGTGCCTTTCTCCCTGTATTACTGAGCTCACAAGCCACACACCTAGTATTAGTGAGACCCTCAGTGCTTTTCTCCCTGTATTACTGAGCCCGCAGAACACACCCCTAGTATTAGTGAGACCCTCAGTGCCTTTCTCCCTGTATTACTGAGCCCACAGAACACACCCCTAGTATTAGTGAGACCCTCAGTGCCTTTCTCCCTGTATTACTGAGCCCACAGAACACACCCCTAGTATTAGTGAGACCCTCAGTGCCTTTCTCCCTGTATTTTTTTTTTTTTTTTACTTGAAGCCCGAGGTGCGTGGCTTCATCAACCAGTGTCTTGTGCAAAACATGCTGGGGGCGTAGGACTTTGGATCCTCTCCAAAAGGAGAAGGGCCCCGTTACTCCCCGACCCATCAGAGCCAAAAGGCCTACTGAGGGGAAAAAGGGTCTGTGAGTTCCTCCTTGCCGAAGCGCAGAGGGACCCTCGGGTATCCCCAGGGTTGGCCGAAGCTTCCCCCTGGGGATTGAAAACATCCTCTAGCCCTGCCCAAAATGAGAGGGCCTCAGCAACTAGGGGAGAGGGTGGCCCATAAGGGTCTCACCTAAACCCCGAAACAAAAATGTGACTCAAACACAAAAAACACAAAAAGGTGCAGTAAGTGCATGTGTAAGTGTATACACACGTGAAAAATAAATAAATAAGGCCCCAGCCAGAAGGCCGGGGGAAAAGTAAAAATTATCCTTGCCCTAGCCAAAAGGCCGGGTCAAAGGAGTAGGTGCAGACGGAAGGGTGAAAGTGCTCCGTGCTAAAGTGCCCTAGTGCAAGGTGGTCCGAATCCCCAGTGCATTTCAGGCACCCCTGTCCCTTCCAGTTCCAGAGGCACAGAACACCTCGAGCTTTAGGTTGCTCCCGACCTCTCAGCCAGACCAAGCTTCATACCCACTCTTTGCCAGGGTCAACCCCCAGTACGAGAGTAGATACTAGAGATGAGCGGATTCGGTTTTACTCGGTTTTACTCGGTTCTCAAAACCGAATCTTATTGGCTATCCAAAACACGTGACATCCGTGAGCCAATTAGATGCCGTTTTGAGAACCGAGTAAAACCGAGTAAAACCGAACCCGCTCATCTCTAGTAGATACTAGACCCGGCTGTTCCCGCTCCACGTAAGGGGTCCTATTTCATCCCCTTAGATGGCAACGGATACTAAGCCCAGTTTTTCTCCACTCTCGACCAGAGGCATTGCCACACCCCGGCATGGTACTCCACAGGGTGTTTCTCCATTCCACACTAGGGACCTCTCACGCTCCTAGTGTAAGAACAGGTACTCCGCCAAGTGTTTCCCTCGAGCAGGTACTACACTTGATCTTAGCCAAAAGGCCGAGAAGCCTTTCTCCCTGTATTACTGAGCCTGCAGAACACACCACTAGTATTAGTGAGACCCACAGTGCCTTTCTCCCTGTATTACTGAGCCTGCAGAACACACCACTAGTATTAGTGAGACCCACAGTACCTTTCTCCCTGTATTACTGAGCCTGCAAAACACACCCCTAGTATTAGTGAGACCCTCAGTGCCTTTCTCCCTGTATTACTGAACCCGCAGAACACACCCCTAGTATTAGTGAGACCCACAGTGCCTTTCTCCCTGTATTACTGAGCCTGCAGAACACACCCCTAGTATTAGTAAGACCCTCAGTGCCTTTCTCCCTGTATAAGTGAAAGCCCCAGTGCCTGCACTCACTGTCTTGCCCCTCCCTGTATAAAAGAAACCCTCAGGCCCCCTCAATGTTAGTGACACTCCCAGTTCTCCCTACATGTATTGCAGAGACCACTTGCACCTCTCTCCCTATATACACCCAGCTGTGTCCCTGTACACAGCAGATTAATGCACATACTGTATGCGAACTGCTGGATTTGGGAGGGTCCACTGTCTGCTGGAATAAAAGGACAAATTAAAAAACGCAACGTGGGGCAGGGCCTAGAGCTTGTTTCAGTTTTCGTATTCTCCATACTATATTGCCTACAAATAAATAAATATTTAGCCATAGGCTAAGTTAGGGGTAATGTCCTGAAGGAATGCAGCGGGGTTTGGAAACATGAAGAGTTACAGTGATGAGTGGCAGGGAGCACAGTGAAGGTGGTAACGGGGGATTGATGCTCTCCCGTCAGTTTCATAGTATGTTCCTGTTTTGCTGTGGTGGTATTGTTCTTCTAGGCTGTATCGTACTAAAGAGAATGTTAGGGCTAAATAAATTTGATTACCATATTGTGGGAAAACAGTAGGGTGTGACGTGAGAACAGCAGGCAATTAGAGCAGCATTAGATATAAAAGCACTAACATAGGAGAAGGTATTGTAGCAAATCATTATGTAAGTTAGATAAATTGCTCAAAACCTACCAAACAAATCTGAAATACAGTATTGTGCTTAGCTTTGAAAAAATGTCAGTGCGATCAACATGCAACACACATTGAGAGAATGGGATGTAAGCGCTTAGTGAACGTCATCAGTTTTCTGAAAGACGCAATGGGCCATACAGTATACTGTAGGAGCAGTCGGTTTCTCTGATTTTCTCTTATTATGAGAAGTCTCGGAACCAGGTTTACACATAAACTACTGTCTGATTTGCAGCTGTCACAAGGATATTAAATATTAAATGATACCACAGATCAGATAGCGTTTACTTTGGGTTAGTCAGAGTTGTTATTAAAACAAAAAAAGCACACTAATGGGCAAAACCATGTTGCCCTGCAGGTGGAGCAGATGTAACATGTGCAGAGAGATTTAGATTTGGGTGGGATGTGTCCAAACTGAAATCTAAATTGCAGTGTAAATATAAAGCAGCCAGTATTTACCCTGCACAGAAACAATATAACCCACCCAAATCTAACTCTCTCTGCACATGTTAGATCTGCCACACCTGCAGTGCACATGGTTTTGGCCATTAGTATGTTTTTTTGGTTTGTTAACAACTCTGAATAACCCCCATTATCTATCTGTGGACCAGTTAAGCAGTGTACAGTATACAGATGGAGTCACGCTAGTGGCTCAGGCATCTCCGTCTCTGGCTCCTCCCTCTATGCCCCTCCTACCAGACTCAGTCTAGAAACTGTGCCCGAGGAGACGGACATCTTCGAGAGAAGGATTATACACAGATAGTGGCGAGATTCATACCAGCTCATACATACAAGGCACATCAAGCTAACGAGCTTGAAAAACTTCAGCAACAGCTGAAACATTACTTACCAAGTAATAACGCAGTACATAACTAACAACAAAGTTGTACTGAACCAGATAACAACTGCAGGAAAACGAAGCGCTGGGTGGGCGCCCAGCATCCTCTACGGACTAGGAGAAAAGGATTTACCGGTAGGTAATTAAAATCCTATTTTCTCTTACGTCCTAGAGGATGTTGGGGTCCACATTAGTACTATGGGGATGTACCGAAGCTCCCAGAACGGGAGGGAGAGCGCGGAGGCTCCTGCAACACTGATTGACTGAACTTCAGATCATCAGAGGCCAAAGTATCGAACTTGAAGAACTTTGCAAATGTGTTCGACCCAGACCAAGTTGCTGCTCAGCAAAGTTGTAATGCCGAGACACCCCGGGCAGCCGCCCAGGAAGACCCCACCTTATGAGTAGAGTGGGCCTTAACAGACTTAGGACACGGCAAGCCCGCCATAGAATACGCATACTGGATAGTGAACCTGATCCAGCGAGAGATAGTCTGCTTAGAAGCAGGACACCCAATTTTCTTGGGATCATATAGGACAAAAAGAGAGTCCGATTTTCTGTGACGAGCAGTCCTCTTCACATAGATCTTCAGAGCCCTTACCTCATCTAAGGACTTAGATGAAATTGAGGAGTCAGTAGCAACTGGCACCACAATAGTTTGGCTGATATGAAATGCTGACACAACCTCCGGAAGAAACTGCTGACGTGTCCGGAGCTCAGCTTATCTTCATGGAAGATCAAGTAGGGGCACTTACAAGACAAAGCCCCCAACTCCGACACACGCCTAGCAGAAGCTAAGGCCAACAAAGTGACAGCCTTCCACGTAAGAAACTTGACCTCTACCTCTTGCAGAGGCTCAAACCAGTCCGACTGGAGAAGCTGCAACACCACATTAAGATCCCATGGCGCTGTAGGTGGTACAAAGGGAGGATGGATGTGCAGAACTCACTTCAAAAAGGTCTGAACCTCAGGGAAGGCAGCCAATTGTTTCTGGAAGAAAATGGATAGGGACGAAATCTGGACCTTCACAGATCCCAACCTCAGGCCCATATCCACTCCTGGCTGCAGGAAGAGGAGAAACCGTCCCAGTTGAAACTCCACCGTAGGAAACCTCTTGGACTCACACCAAGACACATATTTTTTCCAAATACAATGGTAATGTTTAGACGTTACTCCTTTCCTAGCCTGTATCAGGGTAGGAATAACTTTGTTCGGAATGCCCTTCTGAGCTAGTATTAGGCGTTCAACCTCCATGCCGTCAAACGTAGCCGTTGTAAGTCCTGATAGGCGAACGGCCCCTGCTGCAGCAGGTCCTCTCGAAGAGGAAGGGGCCTCAGCTCTTCTTGTAGTAGATCCAGAAGGTCCACGTACCAAGCCCTTCTCGGCCAGTCGGGAGCAATGAGGATCGCTTGAACCCTCGTTCGCCTTATGAGCTTTAGGATTCTTGGGATGAGTGGGAGTGGTGGAAACAAGTAATCAACTGGAACACCCACAGAGGCACCAGGGCGTCCACTGCCACTGCCTGTGGGTCCCTTGACCTGGAACAATAACGCTGAAGCTTCTTGTTGAGACGAGAGGCCATCATGTCTATTTGGGGTAATCCCCAAAGGTCTTTTATGTCTTTGAACACCTCCGGATGGAGACCCCACTCCCCTGAATGGAGATCGTGTCTGCTGAGGAAGTCTGCTTCCCAGTTGTCTACTCCCGGAATGAAGATTGCTGACAGCACCAACGCGTGTTTTTCTGCCCAAAAGGAGGATTCTTGTTACTTCCGCCATGGCAGCTCTGCTCTTCATTCCGCCCTGTCGGTTTATGTAAGCCACTGTTGTTACGTTGTCCAACTGTACTTGAATGGCCCGATTTCTTAGAAGATGGGCCGCCTGAAGAAAACCGTTGTATACGACTCTTAGTTCCAGAATGTTGATTGGAAGGCTGACTTCCAGAATTGACCACCTTCCTTGGAAGGTCTCCCCTTGAGTGACTGTGCCCCAGCCCCGGAGGCTTGCATTCGTGGTTAAAAGGATCCAGACCCGAATCCCGAACCTGCGGCCCTCCAGAAGGTGAGGTAGTTGGAGCCACCAGAGGAGCGAAATCCTGGCCTTTGGTGACAGACGAATTCTCAGGTGCATGTGCAGATGAGATCCTGACCACTTGTCCAGGAGATCCAGTTGGAAGGACCGAGCATGAAACCTTTCGTACTGGAGAGCCTCGTAAGAGGCCACCATCTTTCCCAGAAGGCGAATGCATTGATGAACCGACACCCGGGCTGGCTTCAGGACATTCCGGACCATTGTTTGTATCACCAACACTTTTTCCAGTGAAAGAAATACCCTCTGTACTTCCGTGTTGAGGATCATCGCCAGAAAGGACAACCTCCTGGTTGGTTCCAAGTGTGATTTTGGAAGGCTCATAATCCAACCGTGGACACTGAGATCGGTCGTGAGAGCAATGGACCAAAATAGTTTCTCCTTGGACAATGCCTTTATCAGCAGATCATACAGATATGGAATGATGTTCACCCCCTGTCTGCGATGGAGAACCATCATCTCTGCCATGACCTTGGTGAATACCCTAGGTGCCGTTGAGAGGCCGAATGGTAGGGCCTGGAACTGGAAATGACAATCCAACAAGACAAAGCAGAGATACGCCTGATGCGGCAGCCAGATCGGAATGTGGAGGTACGCATCCTTGATATCCAGGGATACCAGGAATTTCCCCTCTTCCAGACTTGACATCACCGCTCGAAGAGACTCCATTTTGAACTTGAACTCCTTTAGAAAGAGGTTTAGTGACTTTAGGTTCAGAATGGGCCTGACCGAACCATCCGGTTTCGGTACCACGAAAAGGTTCGACTAGTAACCCTTGTTGCGCATATGAGGTGGTACGGGCACAATGACTTGTGATTCCACCAACTTATGGACGGCGGCTTGTAGGACTGTCCTGTCTGCCAGCAGAGCTGGTAAACCTGATTTGAAAAATCAGTGAGGGGGGAGATTTTGAAACTCCAGCCTGTACCCCTGGGACACAATATCTTGCCCCCAGGGATCCAGGCCGGACAACACCCAGACGTGACTGAACTGCCTGAGTCTTGCTCCCACCGGCCCCACCTCCGGGTTCAGCAGTCCACCGTCATGTAGAGGACTTTGGTGTACCTGAAATAGGTTTCTGTTCCTGGGAACCTGCCGTAGCGGGTCTCTTGGACTTGGGCCTACCTCCCCAAAAGAAGGTGTTGGACGGCCTGGCCTTTCTGGGCTTCGTAGTCCGAAAGGGCTGTGATGTAGGTGAAGAAAACGGTTTCTTCGGAGCAGGAGCAGCTGAGGGAAGAAAAGGAGACTTACCCGCTGTAGCCGTGAAAATCCATGCATCTAGCGCTTCCCCAAAGAGAGCCTGACCTGTATACGGTGGGGACTCCACACTTTTCCTGGATTCTGTGTCGGCAAACCATTGACGTAGCCACAGTCCTCGCTGCGCTGAGACCGACATGGAAGAAATTCCTGCAGCCATGGAACCCAGATCTTTCATGGATTCCATCAGAAATCCCGCTGAATCCTGAATGTTGCGCAAAAATAAGCCAACATCATCCTTATCCATAGTATCCAAATCTTCAAGTAAGGTACCAGACCACTTTACTATAGCTTTGGCAACCCAAGCACTGGCAATAGTGGGACGCAGTATAGCCCCTGAAGCCGTGTACATGGATTTGAGCGTATTATCAATCTTACGATCAGCCGGCTCCTTTGAGGTGATAGATACCGGAACAGGCAACACCACCTTTTTTTAAAGTCTGGATACTGACGCGTCAACAATAGGCGGGTTTTCCCATTTTTTCTTATCCTCAACAGGGAAAGGAAATGCCACCTGAACCCTCTTAGGGATCTGGAATTTTTTCTCAGGGTTTTCCCAAGCCTTCTAAAAAATAGTATTTAATTCTTTTGATGCAGGGAAGGTTAGCGAGGCTTTCTTATTCTCAGTGAAGTAAGCCTCCTCAACCTGCTCAGGTGGTGTATCATTAATATTCAACACATCCCTAATAGCCTCTATCATCAACTGCACCCCTTTAGAAAGAGATGCTGTCCCCGGTACCCCATCATCACCGTCAGAATCTGTATCAGTGTCATCCTGCATAATTTGTGCTAAAGGACGCTTATGGGAGTACACAGCGGTGGGACCTGAGGTACCAGAACTGGGCCAGACTGCCATATTCTGCAGCACCTGGGTACCAGATTCATTTTGTGCAACCCTCTGTGAAATCTGAGAAATCATATTTTTGATAGAGGATAACCATTCCGGCTCCCTTGCTGGAATCTGTGCTAAATCAGTGCAATCCTGATTACATGGAATGGGATCATCTTGAGGACAAATCCTCTGCAGAATATGACACAGAGTCCCTGGACATTGCTATTGGTGACCACAAACACTCCACACACACACACACAGGGTATACAGACAGAGTTTCTCCTTAAGAATGGCAAGAGAGACACAGAGATTGGAGCCAACCCAAACACAGCGCTTTTATACATATAAGGGAGACCCCTTATAAGTGCTGACTGTGTACCTTAATAGGTTACACAGCTGTTTTGCAGCCTCCCCCCCCTTCTACAATTCCCTGGTACCATGAGATAGCTGGAGATTGCTGTGGAGGGACTTGCTTCTTTCCTGGACAGAGCTGTGCAGGCAGGAAAATGGCACTGAACGCTGCTGGGTCCGCTCTGAGGAGAAGCTCCGCCCCCAAAATGGCGCTGTTTTCCCACTCTTCATAGGATTATACTGGCCTGAGGATTGATGCTGGCTGAGACCCAGGTACCCTGACAGGCTGAGTGACCAGTGTAGGGTGCATGCGCTGGCTCAGGGCGCCCCTCACAGTGCCGCATAATGTACCACTGAGCCTCCTGGAGCGCAGTTAATACTGCGCTCCTACCCTGATGCCGCGATCTTCACGCCGGCCCCCCGCTTGCTAGGGGGGTCGGTGTCTTACTCGCCACAATCTTCAGCTCTGCAAGGGGGTGACGGCATGCTGCTGGGGTGAGCGATCCCCTGTGGCGGGGAACGATCTATCCCCTCTGGAGCTCAGTGTCCAGTCAGTGGAGACAGTGGCTCAGACCCTGCAGGGCGGACACTGCTCCCCCCTAAGTCCCTCGCTGCAGGGAGGCTGTTGCCAGCAGCCTCCCTGTAATACAATAAACTCTAAAAAATAACTTTTACTAAGGAAACTCTGGAGAGCTCCCCTAGCTGTGACCGGCTCCTCCGGGCACATTTTCTAAACTGGTCTGGTAGGAGGGGCATAGAGTGAGGAGCCAGCCGACACTCTCAAACTCTTAAAGTGCCAATGGCTCCTGGTGGACCCGTCTATACCCCATGGTACTAATGTGGACCCCAGCATCCTCCAGGACGTAAGAGAAAATAAGTTTTGGGCAGAAGCAGTATCTACAGCAGTATACCTCAAGAATCGTGCACCTACAGTAGCCGTCAAAGGTAAAACGCCACTGGAGGCATGGTCCAGGAAAAAGCCAAGAGAAAGTGATCTTCGAGGCTTCGGGAGCAAAGCTTTTGCACATATACCAAAGGAGAAAGCTAGATTCAAAATCCGTAGAATGTACAATGCTTAAGTACTGCGACGAAAGCAAAGGATACAGACTTTGGGATGTTACAATTAATTGTCTTCTTAAATCCAGAGATTTGGTATTCTACGAGACAGCACCACTAATTGGAGCAGTGGAGCAACAAGAAAATGTATTATTGGATGTACAGGCAGAAGAAAGCGTGTCTGAATCTGAGAGTGTCAAAGCGGACAACATATCAGGGAACAGACGTTCCATGAGGAGCAACAAAGGTGTTCTAGCTAAGAAATACAGTGAGGAGTATGCAAACATAGCTTACTGTGACCCTCAAAACATACAGGAAGCCAAGCAGTGATTGGACAGAGTGGAAGTCAGCAATTGATACAGAACTGTCAACACTAAATGATAACAGTACATGGACTATGGTTGATAGACCAAGCGACTGTAAAACGATTAAAAACAAGTGGGTTTTCTGCAAGAAGTTGAACACAGGCGGGACAATAGCTCGTTACAAAGCCCGCCTTGTTGCCAAGGGATATACACGAAAATATGGAATCGATTACGGAGAGATCTACTCGCCAGTCACAAGGTATAGCACCTTAAGGTTAGTGATTGCTATTGCTACACTACATGATCTACTACTACATCAGCTAGACTTTGATTCTGCATTCCTGAATGGAGAGTTAGTTGAGGAAATTTACATGGAGCCACCTGAACACTATGATATGGACATATTCCAAAATGGGAAAATTTGAATCTTAAAGAAGTCACTATACGGCATCAAGCAAAGTGGTCATTGCTGGTATGTAAAGCTGGATGCAGCGTTACTAGAAATGAACTTTGTTAGATCAGAGACTGATCACTGCCTATACCACAAAACTATCAAAGGAAAATTGTTCATCATATCTGTCTTTGTGGATGATTTACTTTTGAAAGGTCAAGAAGATCATATCACTGACGTCAAGCACCAGCTTAAGCAAAGATTCAAGTTGAAAGATTTAGGCCCTGCAAATCATCCATTAGGTATGAAAATTGTACAAAACCTGCAAGAGGGAACTGTCACAATTGACCAACAAACATACATTGAGGCAATAATTTCCAAATACAGAATGATAGATGCACAACCAGTAAGTACTCCCATTGATAAAAGTACAAAGATGGTCTAGGCCATGTCACCAAGTAGCAAGGGGGAGATAGAGGAAATGCAAGATATCCCTTATCAAAATGCTATTGGTAGTTTGATGTATGCAAGTATTGGGACATGACCTGACATTACACATGCGGTGAGTTAGGCAAGCCAGTTCGCAAACAATCCTGAGAGACAACACTGGATTGCAGTAAAGAGAATACTAAGGTACCTCAAGGGTACAAGTTCACCAAAGCTGAGATTTACAAGATCAACAGATACCAGCTTAAAAGTATTCTGTGACGCCGACAGAGGATGATAGATGTTCTTATACTGGATACCTGTTTGCACTGGCAGATGCAGCCACAAGCGGGGCAAGCAGGAAACAACCCACAGTTGTCTTTCTACAACAGAGGCAGAGTACATGGCGCTCACAGAAAGTTCAAAAGAAGCGCTTTGGATAAGAGAGACTTTGGGGGTCATTAGGAGTTGATCGCTCGCTAGCAGTTTTTAGCAGCCGTGCAAACGCTATGCCGCCGCCCACTGGGAGTGTATTTTAGCTTAGCAGAAGTGCGAACGGTTGTATCGCAGAGCAGCTACAAAAAAAATTTGTGTAGTTTCAGAGTAGCTCAAAACCTACTCAGCGCTTGCGATCACTTCAGACTATTCACTTCCGGATTTGACATCACAAACCCGCCCAGCATTCGCCCAGCCATGCCTGTGTTTTTCCTGGCACGCCTGCGTTTTTCCACACACTCCCTGAAAACGGTCAGTTGCCACCCAGAAACGCCCTCTTCATGTCAATCACTCTGCGGCAAGCAGTGCGACTGAAATGCATCGCTAGACCCTGTGCAAAACTACATCGTTCGTTGTGCCCATACGCCGCACGTGCGCATTGCGCCGCATACGCATGCGCAGAACTGCCATTTTTTAGCTTGATCGCTGCACTGCGAACAGATGCGGCTATAGATCAACTCGGAATGACCCCCATTATGTGAATTAGGTCTTCTTTATCACAGTGAGATCATCAACATAAAGTGTGATAACAAGGGAGCAATTGATCTTTCTTGTAGCACAAAGCACCATGGATGGTCTAAGCACATTGCTATAAGACATCACTTCATCCGTGAGTTGTTGGAAAACAAGTCCGTCAATGTGGAATATGTTGCAAGTGAAGAAAATATTGCCGACATGTTGACAAAAAGACTGTCATCACACTCAGTGCCAGATTAAGGGCCTGGAGCTGAAATTTCTGCAGGGCCTATTATGTGCCACTGCAGGGGGCGTAGCAGAATGGCGGGTGTGTGGATAATAATATGGGGGTGTGATCAGTGCTGTAAAAATATTTTGTGAAAGATTCTGGCAGATAGGAAAAGTAGGTTGGGGAACAGCTGGGATAGGGAGAAAGATGGGATAATGTGACACAGAAGAAAAAAGAAAGTGACAAGGGGCAGAGGCATACATGTTGAGTGAAGAAGGGACAGAGACATATGTGGGAAGTGGAGGATGGGCAGAGACACATGGGGTGTGAAGTGGGAGGCAGAGGAACATATACTAAACTATATAGTGTAGAGACAAAGACGGTGGAGACAGAGTAGTGTCTAGTTTACCTTTTTAGAGAGGACTTTTCCCATAGTGCACTGGGTCCACATCACCAACGATTTGGAATAGTAACCTGTGGCGAGTGACGGATGGGGAAGCAGGGACAGATGAGCAAGGTGGTAGGGAGGGAATATAGAGATGCAGGGCAGTAGTGAAGAAATAAAGATATGTAGGAAGGGAATTTAGAGATGCAGGGTTGTAGGGAGGGGATAGAGAGATGCAGGGCGTTAGAGAGGGAATATAAAGACGCAATATGGTAGGGAGGGAATATAGAGATGCAGAGCAGTAGGAAGGGGATAGAGACAGAGAGCGGTAGGGAGCGGATAGAGAGATGCTGGTCGGTAGGGAGGGGAGAGAGAGACGCAGGGCGGTAGGGAGGTGATAGAGAGATGCAGGGCGGTAGGGAGGGGATGGAGAGACGCAGGGTGGTAGGGAGGTGATAGAGAGACGCAGGGTGGTAGGGAGGGCATAGAGAGACGCAGGGTGGTAGGGAGGGGATAGAGAGATGCAGGGTGGTAGGAAGGTGATAGAGAGATACAGGGTGGAAGGGAAGGCATAGAGAAATGCAGGGGGGTAGGGAGGGGATAGAGAGATGCAGGGTGGTAGGGAGGGGGATAGGGAGACGCAGGCTGGTAGGGAGGGGATAGAGAAACACAGGGTGCTAGGGAGGGGATAGGGAGGTGCAGGGCAGTAGGGAGGGGAAAGGGAGATGCAAGGTGGTAGCGAGAGGATAGAGAGACGCAGGGCGCTAGGGAGGGGATAGGGAGACGCAGGGCGCTAGGGAGGGGATAGGGAGATGCATGGTAGTAGGGAGGGAATATAGAGACGCAGGGTGGTAGGGATGGAATAGAGAGATGCAGGGTAGTAGGGAGGGCATAGAGAGACGCAGGGCAGTAGGGAGGGAATATAGAGACGCAGGGTGGTAGGGAGGGGATAGAGAGATGCAGGGTAGTAGGGAGGGCATAGAGAGATGCAGGGCGGTAGGGAGGGAATATCGAGATGCAGGGTGGTAGGGAGGGTATAGGGAGACGCAGGGCGGTAGGGAGGGGATAGGGAGACGCAGGGCGGTAGGGAGGGGATAGGGAGACGCAGGGCGGTAGGGAGGGGATAGGGAGACGCAGGGTGGTGAGGAGGGGATAGAGAGATGCAGGGCAGTAGGGAGGGAATAGAGAGATGCAGGGCAGTAGGGAGGGAATAGAGAGACGCAGGGTGGTAGGGAGGGAATAGACGCAGGGTGGTAAGGAGGTGAATAGAGATTTAGAGATGCAGGATTTTTCTTGGGCAGTGTGTCTGACAAAAGTTCCCAGTGAGGAAGCTGAGGGAGAAGAGGAGGAAAAGTGGTGGAGAGGGTGGACTCTGGGGCAGAGACCTAGTGAATAGAGAAGAGGAACTGATACTGCCCTGCCTAAATATGGCAGTGCAGTGGACCTGCTCCAGATCCTGTTAAACTATTGGGGACCTAGTGGTTGTGACCAGAGGTGGAAGTGACACCCTGACCCCCACACACATCACTGGGGAGGGGGTGTTACTATGTATGCCGATAGCTGCGCTCTCTCCTGGCCCCCAGCTCGCACTAGATGCAGCACAGCAGCACACGCTCACCTGTGAAATCGATTCAGTGAGCAAACACACTCTGCATGCCATTCCCCACCTCAGGGCTTCTGGGCCGGCAGCCCAGATGCTGTGTTGAAGAGACTGTCTGGACATCTGGGCGCAGCGGTGGTGGGGAGGCACGTATGTTGCCTCACAGGCACGGAGGAGGCACTGAGTCTCAGTATACGGCGCAGGGAGGGCTATGAAAGCCTTCCGCTGTGCTGCCCTCGTGAACATCTGTGCTATGCTGGCGGCCGCAGCAGCTTTTGTTTCACTGGCGGTGCGGCTGGGGAATGAGGGGTTGCTGATGCGGAGGGGGCAGACGGACTAACACAACCTAGGATGCTGTAGTAAGAGGCTTTTCTTTCTATCTACAGCACAGACTTTATTGATTTGTTTGATAAAATGTCATGTTCTTTAAATTTGTGACCGAAGACAGTCTTAAGCGAGGGGGAGTGTTAGGATATGGTGCGCTCTGTGCCTGTCTCCTTCTACAGAGAAGTCTATGGGCGCATCCCCTAGTGTTAATTCCCTAGTGCCAAGAGTCACTCGGAGGCGGAGCTATGTGATGTAATCCCTGCTCCTCCATTTTAGAGTGAGTAAGAGAGACTGAGTCCTGGTGTGTGCAAGCATGCAGAGCTGAGACCAGGAGCGGATCTCAGCTACAGAGACGCACAGCGTTCCACTCATGTATCGCTGCTCCGGAGCTGACGCTTAGCCAAGCGCCGCTTCTTCTCAACAGTGGGAGTCAGACTGCACGGCTTTGCAGTACTCCGTCCCTCACAGACAACTCCTGATAAGTACCGCTACCACTGCTTTTATCTTGTATGATATAAGGGCCCCTGACTGCCTATATCAGTATTACATCTGAGTCACCTGTGTTCACTGAATAAACCTGCATTACTGTTTCAACCATTAAGTGTGTGGACTGATGACACTGCAGCAGGGAATCCAATACACTCTACCAACAGGCCGCACATGGCGAGCAAAGCGAACCATGCAAGGGGACGCTGTATACTAATTGGGCTTCCTGGTCATGTTACGCAAAAATACATAAAAAACAATCAAAAATGCTAAATCTTTTTATGTGTTGACCTGCCATGTGTCGATCATTTCACTGTGTCGACATTTCCCCATGTTGACCATGTCCATGTCGACCAATAGTGGTCAATCTTAACTAGGTCGACCCCTTGAACCATAATCATTCATCTTCTGACTCAGACCTCAACCCCTTCGCCTGTTCTCCAATCCCTATACTTGCTTATTGATTTTTGTTGCCACTAGTATTCTACCTGGCAGCACTTTCTCTATGGCCAGCTGCAGCTAATGGCACACATTAACTGGGTGTGCGACGGGATCCTGGTGGTCAGGATGTCGGCGGTTGCATGACTGACACCTACATCACGACCATGAGAATGGCGACAGGGGGTGGGGTAATGATTTTACTCCTCCCCTGCATCCTCCCCTAACCAGCCTGGGGTTTTGGCTAGGGCTAAGATAGTGGGGGTGGCGGGCTAAGACCCAGGGGGTAGTAACTAGGGCTAAGACTCAGGGAGGTGGCTGCTACGGCAAACCCCCCCTTTTAGTGCATAACCGCCGCCACAGATTACTGGTCCCTAGGTGCAGGTAAGTGGGGGGGTTGGCTTTTTTTACACAGTGATCAGCCGGTGTATCTAGCAGGCACACATGGCTGATCAGAGGGGCCTGATCCGAGCTAAGCCGTCACTGCCAGCACATGGGGAAGGCTGTGCAGGAGAAGGGGAACCGGAGAGAAACCTGGATAACACTATCTCAAGATGCCCATTAGAATATTTTAGAGATACTAAAATAATGTGAAAATGGTGTGAAAAACCCTTTTTCACATTATTTTAGTTAAAATAATATTGATAAATATGCCATGAATCACAGTCAAGTAATGCAGAACTGAAATATAGCAACACTGACCACAAGGTTCCGTGAAGTACTGAAAGACAGTGGTCCAATGTAAAGGTTACAGTGCAAACCTCACTGACTCAATGTGATATCATTGGTTATTATAGACATATAACTATAGCGAAGCCAGGGAGAAATCCATAACTGACTGGAGTTTGTAGGCCAATTTATTTGCAGTGTAAAAGGAGAAGGATGCAGTGTATCTATGTATTATTGCATGGGGTATGACTGTATGTAGTAGTATTTTAAAGATTTACATAAACATTTGCTTGATACGAAATCACTCCAAACAATCAAACCTGGTAGAAAAAGTGTTTTTTTATTTTCGGAGCCTACTTGTCCGCAGTAACAATACTGGACCACACATGGCTGTAACTAGAAGTGTGCGAGTGGTGCTCTCGCCCAGGGCGCCTTCATGTGGCTTGCAAGAAGCCTGGAACGGCACACTGTAGACAAGTGCAATGCTCCAAAGCTTTCTGGAGCACCCAAGGGACCCTGCGCGGGCAGGCAACCAGCAGCCTATGGAGCTGCTTAGAGCGTCCGATGCAAAGGACTGTACTCTACTTCCTAAAGCCAATGGCTCTGGGTATGACATCACAAAGGCACAGGTTTTGTGGACAGGCCAGCACATGGTGGCATAGAGCTATGTAAAGGCCCTGGTGGGAGATGTACTATTATTATGCTGCTTTAGCTCTTCCTGCTTCATGTCTTATCCAGGTGCAGCAGGAAGCAATTACTCTGAGATGTATTAACGTCTCGGCCGCTAGAGGGGAAAGAAAAAACTCCCCCTTACTGGCGATCCATGCAAAAACCCACAGTCTAGTGCAGATGTGCCATATTATACCTTTTAATCTGCCGCATGCCAAAACACATTGCACCCATGTTTTAATACTTACCTTTCACAAGTCCAGCATCGGATGATGCAGTCTTGGAAAAAATCACTGCCATAATGGCTGCCACACATGCGCAGTAGTAATAAGTCTCCGGAACATGGTGGGCGCTATGTTTCCGGAGACTTGCAAATGCGCAGTAGACTCCAGCACAATGTGAGAGCGTACTGTGCCATGGAGAGGAAGGGGCCTACCCGGAGTCTGCACACGGGCCCCCTCCTCTGTTAAAACACCTCTGGCACAAACATTGTAAGATCTCATGCAGAGCCGGACGGAATAGAAGCTGCCGCAGGCTTGTATATATATCCTGCCAACATGGGAAAAAAACCTATAAGCTGCAAAAGTGCACTTATACGTTTTCAATACCGTGAATGATTTTCCATAACCATGCAATAATACAATAGTATGGCAATGGCCAAATCGGTAGATATTTGCAGATAACGTAGCGAAAGTGATTTTTACAACGCTGCCTTCATACATACCGATGTTATTTGTATAGATGTAGCAACTGTCATCTATCCCACGATGCATACGCACGTGCGCACTGATCGGGGGAGCAAATTGTCACAGCAGGGTGTGTACAGTCGCACCCATGGTTATCGCACCCACAGTTAGACAATACAATGTCTATGGGCCGTGGGTGCGATTGTACACACGTGCCCGTGGCTATTCACACCCTGGATAAGGCTGGCTACATCTGTGTCAATAAGCACTGGTTATAGCGCATTTGACACTTGCCATCTCTTCTTACTTCTTCCCCACTGTCTGGAACAATTTGTGCAAGTGTCATTTGCAATACAAACAAATCTGGTGACTTTTTGGGAGGTTGAATACTTTTGCAAGCCACTGTATATTGGGCCTAATTCAGACCTGATCGCAGCAGCAAATTTGTTTGCAAATGGGCAAAACCATGGGGGTCATTCCGAGTTGTTCGCTCTGTATTTTTTTTCGCATCGCAGCGATTTTCCGCTTAGTGCGCATGCGCAATGTCCGCAGTGCGACTGCGCCAAGTAAATTTGCTATGCAGTTAGGAATTTTACTCACGGCTTTTTCATCGTTCTGGTGATCGTAGTGTGATTGACAGGAAGTGGGTGTTACTGGGCAGAAACTGGCCGTTTTATGGGTGTGTGCGGAAAAACGCTACCGTTTCTGGGAAAAACGCGGGAGTGGCTGGAGAAACGGGGGAGTGTCTGGGCGAACGCTGGGTGTGTTTGTGACGTAAAACCAGGAACAACAAGCACTGAACTGATCGCAGATGCCGAGTAAGTCTGGAGCTACTCAGAAACTGCTAAGAGAAGTGTAATCGCAATATTGCGAATACGTCGTTCGCAATTTTAAGAAGCTAAGATTCACTCCCAGTAGGCGGCGGCTTAGCGTGAGTAAATCTGCTAAAAGCAGCTTGCGAGCGAACAACTCGGAATGAGGGCCCATGTGCTATGCAGGGGGGGGGCAGATATACTGTAACATGTGCAGAGCGAGTTAGATTTGGGTGGGGTGTGTTCAAACTGAAATCTAAATTGTAGTGTAAAAATAAAGCAGCCAGTATTTACCCTGCTGCACAGAAACAATAGAACCCACACAAATCTAACTCTCTCCGAGTCTGCACGTTATATCCTCCACACCAGTGCACATGGTTTTGCCCATTTGCTAACAAATTTGCTGCTGCGATCAGGTCTGAATTAGGCCCACTGCCACGATGAGTGGGGAGAGAAAATATGTTTTCTTCACCATATGGGATCTGATCTAATCCATCACACTTGGGATGTGGTTTGAGCTTATAGCCCTTAAACTGCAGGACAGTAGATCACACAGGGGCAGATTTATTAAGCCTGGTGAAGTGATAAAGTGGAAGGTGGTAACACACCAGCCAATCAGCTCCTAACTGTCATGTAACAGGCTGGGTTTGAAAAATGACAGGAGCTGAGTGGCTGGTGCGTTATTATCACCTTCCACTTTATCACTACACCAGGCTTAATAAATCTGCCCCAGAGTTTGGTTCTGAAAACCACATCAGATGTGAGGAGCTTTGCAAACTACATATAAAACTGCTGCTTATTTTTGAGCATTCTGGAAAAGAGATTCCATATCTGTAAATTACATTTTTATTGGTATTTGGGTGCATTTTACACTTGTAGATTAATATATTGTAGTACAATACAACAGAATCATATTTCTGCTTCTTCTGAAGTTGAATGAGGAAGGAGATGGAATATTGACAAATATGCCAAATCACTTGAAACTAATACCGCATAATAATCTAATCAGGTTCCCTCTGGCAACCGAGGGGTTCTTGCAAATTCTGTTGTTTTTTTTATCATCCTGCATTTTTGGATTGCTAGGTTTTTTTTTACAGAGCAGTCTGACATCCCACAGCACAACACAGAACCTACCCATGACACAAGTGACGACAGTGATGCTGATTATATTAAATTGCTGATGGAGATCTAGGCTGGCAGTGCCACAGGGAGTGGGATATATCCTTTCTGAGGCTATATATATACATGTATCATCATAACAAACGCTAATTACATAGCAGGAATATGGATGAGTAGCAAAATGTTTTCAGCAGCATCTTTATAGAGGAAGAAAGACTTTTGTCTGTTCAAAACAGTGGTACATTTTGATAACTTAAATGCAATGCTAAAACACACACACACACACACACACACACACACACACACACACACACACACACACACACACACACACACACACACACACACACACACACACACACACACACACACACACACACACACACACCATACTTGCCTGCCTGACCCTCTCCATGAGGGAGAAAATGCTCTGTTCCTGGACTTTCCTGGTAATGTATGATTGCCATCACCTGTGGTGAGCTAGTTAATTGATAAGAAAGGTGTTTCACCACAGTCAGGTCAGAAAGGCGAGTATGACTGACACACACACACCTATATGATTTACTGCATGGATCCTTAGTGTATGCTAACACAGTAGTTTATGACCCCCCCCCCCCCATCACCAAGCAGCAACATGTGGGGGGGATACATAGTATAAGAGGGGGGAACACGTAGCATACATTGCAAATATTACACGTATGAGTTCATACTGCACATTGCAAGTGTACGATAGACTCAACATCTTAGACATATTATAAATGTTAGACTTTTAATATATTGTTCAGCTGGTGGACAGCTAGTGGGAAGAAGCTTTTAATGGATCTGGTCGACTCTGCGAAAATGGACCTGTAGCATCTGCCTGATGGAAGCGATTCAACTAGTTTGTGACCTGTGTGCTGCATATCTGCCACGATTTTCTCCGCTCGCTTCCTGACCCTTGACTGGTATAATTCCTGGACGGGAGGGAGGTCAGCCCCATCCATCTTTTCAGCTGTCCTCACCACCCTGTGCAGCCTCCGTCTGTCACTCTCATTGGCAGCTCCATACCAGACTGTGATTGAGGAACATAGGACCGATTCTACGACCGCTGTGTAGAAGATGAGCAGCAGCTTCTGTGGGATGTTGAATTTCCTGAGGTTTCTCAGAAAGAACATCCGCTGCTGGGCCTTCTTTATGACAGTGATTATGTTGGGTCCCCATTTGTGGTCTCGGGAAATTTTTGACCCTAGGAATTTGAAGAAGTCGACCCACCGGTATTTCAACAGAGGTGATTGCAATCATAACTTAAGAAGGAAGCCCAGGTAGAGAGCATTTTGTCCCTTTTGGAATGGGTCATATATGGATTGTGTATCTTAAATTTAAGCCAATGGTATATATTAGATTTAATTGTTTAATAATGCTTGGGTACTGTTTGTAGTGCCACCTAATTGAAAGACAACTATTATATATAATATTCTTGTAATGGAATAAAGACAACTTAAACTTAAAATAAAAAAAATAAAAAATGTATAATTTATCTTGTTACATGCAAGAATAGCAGCAGCCTTTGAACTACTTACACACTGGGACAGGACTCAGGAGGACTGTGTGTGTCTGTGTTTCTCCAGACCCTAATTAGATAACAGATTACAAAGAACCCAGGCAACCAGGTGGGGAGAAGGAGAAGCTCTGATCCCTGTGTCACTTACAGCTGTCTCCATCCTCCTTTCACTCATCTGGTCAGAAAGCTCCGTCAGTAGCTCATGAAACCTGATACTAGTGATGTCAGTGTGCCCTGGTCCCCCCTGGTCAGGTACAGTATCTTCTGTCCCCTCTCCCCCCCCTTCCCCCAAATATTTGTGAGGCCCCAGTCAAAGTAATGGGTCGCGGGGCGCAGTGCGGCCACCATCTTCAGTTAATACAGGCAGTGTCATGATGGAGATAATACTTTTTTCAGCTGCACCACCTCCTCCCTCCTCACAGACTTTCTCCACCTACTGTATCTCCAGGGCCCTACTCCCCCATGCACCCAGTTCCAGCTCCTACAGTTTGTCGCTAGTTACTGTGGTCTGGCCCAGGGCCGGTGCTAGGGTGTTCGGCGCCCCCCTGCAAACTATAAATTTGCGCCCTCCCATATTCCTTTGGCGCGCGCCAGGAAAAGGGGTGTGGTCTCACAAGGGGCATGGCAACACAATAGTACCCCCATTTAAAATTATGCCAAAATGTAGCACAATCTTATTTATCTTATACGTAATGCCCCACCCGTAGTAGTAGCGTCCTTATGCATAATGCCCCCCCCCAGTAGTATTAGCGTCCTTATACATAATGCCTCCCCAGTAGTAGTAGCGTCCTTATACGTAATGCCTCCACCAGTAGTAGTAGCGTCCTTATACGTAGTGCACTCCAAGTAGTAGTAGCGCCCTTATACATAATGCCCCTTCCAGTAGTAGTAGCGTCCTTACACGTAATGGCCCCCCCAGTAGTAGTAGCATCCTTATACGTAATGCCCCCCAGTAGTAGTAGCGTCCTTATACGTAGTGCACTCCAAGTAGTAGTAGCGTGCTTATACGTAGTGCACCCCCAGTAGTAGTAGCGTCCTTATACGTAATGGCCCCCCCAGTAGTAGTAGTGTCCTTATACATAATACCCCCCCAGTAGTAGTAGCGTCCGTATACGTAATGGCCCCCCCAGTAGTAGTAGTGTCCTTACATGTGATGCCCCCCCAGTAGTAGTAGTGTCCTTACATGTGATGCCCCCCCAGTAGTAGTAGCGTCGTTATACGTAATTCCCCCCCTGTAGTGGCGTCCTTATACGTAATGCCCCCCCCCCCAGTAGTAGTAGTGTCGTTATACATAATGCCCCCCCTGTAGTAGCGTCCTTATACGTAATGCCGCCCCTGTAGTAGTAGCGTCATTATATGTAATGCCCCCCCTGTAGTTGCGTCCTTACACGTAATGCACCCCCCCAGTAGTTGCGTCCATAAAGCACGTGCGCACACACACAATTCACACATATAGACACACACATACACACCCACCATATATATATACACACACACACACACACACACACACACACACACACACACACACACACACATTTCTCTGTCACCCTCCACTTACCTAAGCCACTGTCTCCCTCAGTACAGCACTGAAGCAGCCTGGTCCGTGTAGCTCCGCCCCCTCTGTCCCGTTTAGCTCCGCCCATTCCGGTCCGTGTAGCTCCGCCCCCTCCTTTGATATGTGCCGAGCCACTCTGCCACTGACACACAGGTGAGGGGAAGGGGGGACTGGGCTTTTCATGCTGCCAGCGCCGCACAGCAGCTGGCAGCAGCATGCAGCAGCAGCAGCAGTGGGGTCAGGACGGCGCAGCAGGGAAGGGAGGCAAAGCAGGGTGAGCGCCTCTCCCTCCCAGCGCCTCCCTGCACTGCATCCCTTCGCTGAGCGGGTAGCGCCGGGCCTGGTCTGGCCCCTCCTCTGGGGTTATCCTTGTGCCTTTCTCATCTCCAGCTTCATATGTTCTTAACCTCTTCCAACTCCTCCCACCCCATTCCCTCGTGGCACCCAGGGGTGTAGCGAGGGTGGCTCTGGTGGAGCGCGAGCTCCAGGCGCCGGAAATTTTGAAAGCGCTCCATAGACCAGAAGGAGGAGGAGCAGAGGAGGCGCACACTGACTCGGACTCATATCCTAGATCGGGAACAGGGCAGGCAGAGGCGACAGCAGGAGGCACAGCCAGCCAGCATATGTTGGAGCTCTCCTTGCCCCCTCTAGCTGCTACAGAGCAGCTATTTCTGCCCCTTAGGCAATTCTGGGACATTATTTTCATTGAGAAATTGGGAGATTATCAGATCTGAGGAGGGGGTCAGTTTTGGGGCATTATTTTAATTGAGAGATTGGGGGCGATTATCAGTTCTGTGGGAGGTCACATTTGGGGCATTATTTGCATTAAGGCATTGGGGGGTTGTGAGGTCAGGTCAGTCGGTGCATACATAGTGTTTTTAATTTATTTGAATGAAAAATGTAAATAATTGAATACAGCTACTGGCTCTACTGTGGTGTAACGTGTATGAGGGGATCTACCATGGCATAACATGTATAAGGGGCTTTACCATGGTGTAATGTGTATAAGGCGCTCTACTGTGGCATAATATGTATAAGGAACTCTACTGTGGCATAATATGTTTAAGCAGCTCTTCTGTGTGGTATATCATGTATAAGCAGCTCTTCTCTGTGGTTTAATGTTTATAAGCAGCTCTACTTTGGCGTAACGTGTATAAGCAGCTCTACTGTGTAATGTGAGTAACGGACACTCCTGTGCAATGTAAGTGAATTGGTCCTATTATGTGGCCAGTGCCACGCCCCAATATTTTAGTTGCGCGTGTTCGGCACACACTGTCCTTATTTTATAAGTGGGGCACCCAAAGGAATTTTTTGCAATGAGCTCTACAAGGTCTAGAACGGACCCTGTCATCAATTTTAATAGTGTTTTAAATAGTGTTTCTTTTCAAATGTAACATGCTATCACATGTTGGCCAGGCCCCCAATTCAGTACAGGGGAGAGAGGCGCCAATACATGCCCTTGCTCCGGGCACCATGGCACCTAGCTACACCTCTGGTGGCACCCCATGACCTTCCCCCATTTTCAGTGGTGGCTGAAAAGTACCCTGTAAAGTCTCATTATCTTCCATGCACAGCCTCAGCCAGGGTGTGAGCTATGAGTGAATCCTGTCATTTCTTCCTCTACATAAAGTCACTCACATGTTACAGTTATGGTTTTGCGGCATATTTATTATACACATTTTGTGTGAAATCCCCCGAAAAACTGAGACCATAAAATGTAAATATCTCCTGAAAGTATTACAGGGGTGCTGCAGCAGATATCAAAGGTACTGTATCTGTTGCGCTTTCTGTTTCCCACCTCTGTCATCTGGTAGGTGGTATTGCGGTAAGTCCAGCTGCTCTTGAGGGGGCAACATTCAGCAATTTAGGGGCACCAAAATGAGATTATATCTTGCCACCACCCAACCAAAAAGGTTGTGCCGCCCCTGGAAACCTCTGATTTTGGGGAGAAGGTATTTTTAAAAATATGCAATAATATCCAATACTTGAGCTTTACCCTATATCTTAGTCCTCTGTACTGTATGTTTGTTTCTGATGTGGGCGTTAATACTACACTTAAGTCTTTAGGTAGCTGAACCATTTAATTGTATGGAGCCAACATGTCAATCTCTTTATGAATCACTGTTAAGAGTGGGAGCACATCAAAGTCCTATATTGCCAGTCATAATAGGTATTACATGAATGCACTCTTCCCACACAACTCTCTCTGCACAAGCCAAAGGCCTGCTTTCAGACACTGTGCAGGTGCAACTCCGACAGTCACATTTAAAGCGTTCCTTTCAATCACTTGATTTTATAGTGCCAGTTCTGCTATGTATTTTGTTAAGATGTCTTACATAAACTGCTGAAGCAAAGTAGTTTCAGATGTCGTCTTGACATTAAATGGAATCATTCAGCATAAACCTTTTCTCAAATGTATGTACATATTAACCACAGTCCTGAGGCTTTTGTAAACTCTACAAAAAGATCTTGTAGTGTGTGCACCCTACAGTACTTTGTCAGGTTACATAAAGAATACCCATGGCAGCATCTAGTGAGAGGATTTTAGAAATATCTGCTCATGTGAACTGAATTGTCGTACACCTACATTTCACAGGTGGGTGGAAGCAAATGTAGAACAGCAATGAAAATAAATACAAATACAACTTTTATCTGTCACACTACCTTTTAATTAAATTAATAAAAATGTGCATACTGTAGCTGTTCATGTTTCATTTTCTGACATCACAGTATATACTTGTGCACAGCCACACGTTAGAAAAATTGACCTATTTATTAAGGTCCGCATTTATGCCACATTAATATCAGTTCGTAGAGATGACAGAACAATTAATGTGGCTAGTTATTATTGAAGCCATGCCAGGGCAGCAAGTATGATAACAGGATGCCCCAGTGATGACTTTCCCCCAGTAAAAGCCCCTCACCAGTTGATTCTCGTGGCAGTGAAGATGATGTTTGTGCTGGGTATTCCCGACCATTGGGCCATGAAGGCACACAGTGCTGCTGCTATAATGGAGTTTGAACATCCCTCTCCTGCAAACTGTAGCCTATAGTCCATATTGACTAATACTATCTGAATATGGCTATGGTTAGGTTTAGCCAAGTCCACAGTCCCAATTACTGCACTATGTTACTGAGGGGGCTAGTCAGAGTTGGTTGTAGATTTTGCAATCTAAGCAAAATCTGCAACCACTAAAACCACATTCTGGGGGCCACCCAGCACAGGGCAAAGCCACCCAGCATGTGTGTGCATCACAAAAACCACTGCCTGCACAGCATGGTTGCATATGCAGGGGTACCGTCAACATGTTTCCACTTCCAAAAAACACAGGCGATGTCATCCAGCCACAAACCAGAAATTAGAACCCTGTCATACACCACAAGCGCTAAAGAAGAATATCACCATAACGTTCCTTTTTGGACCAGGAGATGGGCTCTATTCTTCTGAGTAGAGTCTTCAATTTAGTTCAATACAAATATGGGATTTCTCAGATGTTGATATCATAGAAGACAAAAAATGGCGAGAACAAACCAATGTGTAGTACATACAATCAGGATTTGTTTTCAATCATACAGTGTCATAAGATGGATAACACCAATATGTCCCACTACTATTCTCCGATTTAATTATAGACCACCTCTAAGTTTCCTTTTTTGGGGTCAATTTCTTTTTAGGGTTATAAAGCCCCTGGAGTAATCTGCTAAAGTTCCAATCAAACTGGGGGAAACTTTATCACAGTTTTCTGGGGAAGGCAGATGATGCGTACCCCAACACTCACACTCTGTGTGCTGCTGACAAACATATAAAGGTATCTTTCGCTCTTTCAGCAATAGAGGTGATCCACTAAACGCGTACCCCAACTCACGATTTGGAAGGCTTTATAACTCCTATAAAGGTATCTTTGGGTATCTCCTTGGAGGTCTCGGTAGGGAGTCTCTGATGTGGTCTCCAGAGTGACAATCACACATAGAAAAATAAAAAACAGCCAATGTGTAGGAGGTTCCACTAATTTCAATATGGTGTGTAGGGTATCTCTAATGAATATTTAAATAGACATAGAGTGTACCCCACTTACACATGTATAGGGAACTTTACGCATATAATGGTTTCTTTCTTGTTAGACATACACCAGGCTGACACAAAATTTCAGGGATGAACGATCGATGCGTACCCCAACACTCACACTCAGGCAATCGGTTAGAAGCATATAAGGGTATCTTTTACTCTTCTAAGTATCAAATTGGTGATCATTCAATATGGCGTACCCCAACTCACGGTTTATTGTGGCGAAGGACTCTTATCAAGGTATCTTTGGACTCCCGGTAGAGGATGAGGTTTGTGTACTAGGACAGGTTTAGTTCCATTAACCCCAAAAAAAATGAAAAAATAGCAGGGCTCATACCAGACTTTAGATAAAAAAGTTTAACAAATTTTATTTAACAGTACAAGTGAAAGGCTATGTGCAGGAACAACCCCGCATGACAGTATCACAAGGAGAAAAATGTGGAATTAAAAATCGGCAAAGAGAGATGATTGACTCTTGCAAAAAAAATAAAAAAAATATTTTTAAAAGAAAAAAATCAACAATTAAAAAGGTATCAGAAAATCCGGATAAAAAGTGGCTACTCACACTCCAATTTGTCGTGTGAGTAGCCACTTTTTATCCGGATTTTCTGATACCTTTTTAATTGTTGATTTTTTTCTTTTAAAAATAATTTTTTTATTTTTTTTGCAAGAGTCAATCATCTCTCTTTGCCGATTTTTAATTCCACATTTTTCTCCTTGTGATACTGTCATGCGGGGTTGTTCCTGCACATAGCCTTTCACTTGTACTGTTAAATAAAATTTGTTAAACTTTTTTATCTAAAGTCTGGTATGAGCCCTGCTATTTTTTCATTTTTTTGGGGGTTAATGGAACTAAACCTGTCCTAGTACACAAACCTCATCCTCTACCGGGAGTCCAAAGATACCTTGATAAGAGTCCTTCGCCACAATAAACCGTGAGTTGGGGTACGCCATATTGAATGATCACCAATTTGATACTTAGAAGAGTAAAAGATACCCTTATATGCTTCTAACCGATTGCCTGAGTGTGAGTGTTGGGGTACGCATCGATCGTTCATCCCTGAAATTTTGTGTCAGCCTGGTGTATGTCTAACAAGAAAGAAACCATTATATGCGTAAAGTTCCCTATACATGTGTAAGTGGGGTACACTCTATGTCTATTTAAATATTCATTAGAGATACCCTACACACCATATTGAAATTAGTGGAACCTCCTACACATTGGCTGTTTTTTATTTTTCTATGTGTGATTGTCACTCTGGAGACCACATCAGAGACTCCCTACCGAGACCTCCAAGGAGATACCCAAAGATACCTTTATAGGAGTTATAAAGCCTTCCAAATCGTGAGTTGGGGTACGCGTTTAGTGGATCACCTCTATTGCTGAAAGAGCGAAAGATACCTTTATATGTTTGTCAGCAGCACACAGAGTGTGAGTGTTGGGGTACGCATCATCTGCCTTCCCCAGAAAACTGTGATAAAGTTTCCCCCAGTTTGATTGGAACTTTAGCAGATTACTCCAGGGGCTTTATAACCCTAAAAAGAAATTGACCCCAAAAAAGGAAACTTAGAGGTGGTCTATAATTAAATCGGAGAATAGTAGTGGGACATATTGGTGTTATCCATCTTATGACACTGTATGATTGAAAACAAATCCTGATTGTATGTACTACACATTGGTTTGTTCTCGCCATTTTTTGTCTTCTATGATATCAACATCTGAGAAATCCCATATTTGTATTGAACTAAATTGAAGACTCTACTCAGAAGAATAGAGCCCATCTCCTGGTCCAAAAAGGAACGTTATGGTGATATTCTTCTTTAGCGCTTGTGGTGTATGACAGGGTTCTAATTTCTGGTTTGTGTATTTGCGTTTTAAATGTGGTGACATTTATTCAGAGTCCTGTTACATCTAAGCAGCTTAGCGCCAGCTGAACCACCCCCACAATTCTTGTTTATATCGATGTCATCCAGCCGCCTCGAAAATGACCATGACACACCTGCATTTCCTGCTCTCCCACCCCCAACGCTACGTCGCCGCCCCCGGATGCCTATCACCTGTCAATCACTATGCAATCCCATCCTTCCAGAATGTGATTGCATAGTGAAGGGTCACACATGCGTATTGTGGCTACAGTGCATGCGCAGTTGACTGAAAATTGCCTGTTTTTGGTCAACTGCAGTCAGGTCTGAATAGCCCCCTGAATGCAGGAGACTTCTGTGACATCTTCTGCAATCAAATTTTTGCAAAGAGGAGGGATACTTAAATCATTCCCGAACGATTTCTGTGGGAGAAAGCATTAATAAAAATAACCAACTGAGCGGTTTACACTACAACTGCACATTACTGCCCACTGTATAAGCTAGTTAATTACATATATAGAGGGCCAGTAAGACCTGGCCGCTGATGCGGGTCGCAGCGCAGTTTGTCAATGGCGGCAAACAGCGCATGCGCAGTGGCAGTAAAGTGGATGCGCAGACACACAGGTTGCATTACCGATAGATGCGACCACAATGTGACTGACAGCGGCGAGCGTTTGCGGGGTGGCATTGGGGGGGTCGGGTCACTAGCACACCTGTCTACATAACTGTAAAGTTCAGTGAGACTACTATATTGTACCATACAGATATGGGTATACTCAATACCGATTGGTAAATAGCCAACAGTGAAACTGTGCCTTTAGTTACAATGCAGACTTACTTGCAGAAGCAGGTTCAGTATGAACAGGGGGAGTAGAAGGGAGGAAAGATGGGTAGCCCACAAAGAAAGAACGTAGGGAGCGTTCGGACAGAAGAGGAGAGCGCTGCGATGGAATATTCTCACAGCTACCCACACTGTTGTGTATCTTGAGGTTCAAAGGCTTGTTCTTTTTCTTTGTTCTAGGAGATAGACAGAGGAGGGAATATAAAAAAGAAAAGGAAATAAGTAAAAGTAATGTCAGTTTAATTGTTAGTAAAAGCTATAGAGGAACTGTTAGTTATAAGCAAGCTTAGCAACATTAATAACATATTATACAAACATGTTTTATAAAAAATGTATATAATAAAAAAAGGCTTTTCCTAATTAAAAAGTAAAGCCATTTTCACACTTGTACATTAGGCCAATAATAAACATAAAACACATTATGTATTAAGTTGAAATAAATGTGTCTCTCGTGTCTGTTAAAATCTTTGAAGGGCAACTATTGCTGGCAGTGAGGTGGCTTAGTACACGCATGAGATGGTCCATTGTATGGGCGTGTTTTGTACGTGGGTGAATAGTTACCTACCCTCCTGCATTCTGCGGGGCAGGGCCATCTTAACTGCAGTGTAGGCCCCTGGGCAAAGCAATGCACTAGGGCCCCTACCCATCCTACAGCGGTAGTGGTGGGAGATGCTATCAGTAATGTCCCGCAGGCAGTAGGGCGTGTTCTATCTTCCGCTCAGCATGTAGGACCTGGAGCAGTAATTTCTGCTTATTACTCCTTTACTGCACAGCAGGGCCGTGCTGTCAGGGGAGGAACATCCCTGCTGTGCAGTGAAGGACTAATTACTCGCTGCGCTCGCTACGCTGCGGGCTCGGTGGTTCGCTGCGCTTGCCACACTTTTATATTCTCTCTCTATGGGTGTCGTGGACACCCACAGAGGGAGAATATGTCAGGATTGTTGCGGTCGGGATTGTGAATTGTGGCGGTCAGGATCCCGGCGTCGGTATTCTGAGTGCCGAGATCCCAACAGCCAGGATCTTAACTGGGTCCTATATATATATATATATAGTGCAGAAGGGCAGGAGCATTAGGCTGAATGAAGGGGCCCCGATACATGACTTCCAGGGTGGTAGAGGGTGTTTAATACACAGGGGCGGTGTGGATAGTGAAGTGGGCTTAATATTCATAATTTTCCAGTGGGAGGGCAGCTTGCTTGACTGCAGATATCTCCTGTTCCTGGAAATAGAATACTTATCTTTCAATGGGATAAAAAGCTAGAGAGTTCCACCCTTCCGGAGGTACTGGGGACTTGGGTATCAGAGTTCAGGAGCCAGAGCAATCTACCGACAAAAACTGCATACTAGGCGTGTGGAGCTGGAGCAGGGACCAGCTGCTGGAAGGCTGATTTCTCTGGTTCTGGGCACAGTAGAGACAAGCTGCCAGTGTCCTCCGAAAGGGGAGAGTCCCAGCTTTTGGAATACACCCTCAGAAAAACATGTCAGACAGAACCCAAGATAATCTGTCTGGGAAGTGCAATTAACAGGCTTGGATGGGGACCACTGCTTAGAAGTCGGATATCTCTGGTTCCCCAGGGCCGATTTTCAAAAATCTGGTATCCCTGGAAAAAGGGGACCCTCATCAATCAGCCTAGGGCCCTTAGACTCCTGGGGCCCTTGGGCAAGTGCCCACTGAGCCCATACAACTAGATGTCCTTACTGCGGGGGATTCCCTGAAATAGTAGCAATCTCCCTGACTCCCTGAATAGTCCATAAATCTCCCTGATTGCACCTTATTCCTATTATGCAGCTGTTACAATCTTGGGGGGAAAAAGAAACCAGAGATACATACATTCAAATGAGCTCGTCAGTGCCATTTCCCTGCATTGGTTATAAGGCACAATGATCCCTATGGCTACATGCATTTTAAATAAGGTTTCTAGTGGCCACTTACAGTATAAGGAACTTCTTGTAAAACATAATACAAGAACAAATACTGAAGAATATCAGAGTCTTTTCTTCAACAAGTAGATCTTACTAACTTTTAGGGCTCATATACATTTGATGTAAGTCATTTTTATCACACGCCTCTCAGATGTAGCAGTACACGCCCGCACTGATAGGTGTTACTTTCACAATCTCCCTGAAATGCTTTTTCAAAAGTAGGTAAGTATACGTGGGGGTGTCGGTCATAGTAGTTGTGAGTACACAGACACTCACCCGCTCACACAGGAGGTCGTACTCAGATGGAGACACTGCACCTACAGTACGGTTGGTGCATGGTGTGATGGAGTGACCAAAGGTGCGTGTAAAGATGCAGCAGTCGGTATTACAGCGTGTACATATGCTGAGAGTGGGTGTCTCAGCCCTTGCACACTCAGACACACAGATGTACACAAGGGAAGGACTTTTTATCAGCATTCCCATAAAGTCACAGGCAGGCAACCACTAATAGGCACAGGTGCCAGAGCTTCTCTGTCCATCTCCGAATCAACCACAGTACTGTATGTTGACAATAAATCCAATATAATTATAATAATAATAATTATCATTATTATTATTATTAGTTATTTATATATCGCACACATATTCCGCAGTGCTTTAGAGTGAGAATATTTGGCCATTCACATCAGTCTCTGCCCCAGTGGAGCTTACAATCTATATTCCCTACCACATGTACTCGCACACACATTTATACTACGGTTAATTTTGTTGGGATACAATTAATCTACCAGTATATTTTTGGATTGTGGAAGGCAACCAGATTACCCGAGGGAAACCCACGCAAGTACGGGGAGAATATACAAACTCCACACAGTTATGGCCATGGTGGGATTTGAACCCATGACCCAGTGCTGTGAGGCAGTAATGCTAACCATTACACCATCTGTACTGCCGCACAAATAATAAAAGGCGAATGTTTCTCCTCACCTCTATGGGGGGGAATTATTGTGTTTTGCATGCCAATGGTCAAAGGATGGCGCCAACGGTGCAATTCAAGTGTTGCTCCGTTCAGGCGCTGACATTACTGTTATGTTGTTCCGTCATTTTGTCAGGCTGGTCACTAGTTATATAATCAAATGTGATGTCTTTGACGTCATTTATTTGTATTTTAATACTTTATTTCACAAAATGGTGTAAATGTCTCTGGGCCTAATTAAACATGTATCTGTTATCAGAAATTGCAGTTGTCTGCAAGTAGAAAGGCTCCGCCCTGACAGAAAGAAAAACCCCCTGTGTAAATTTGCGAATGCATCGCAGATCGCAATACACTTGTAGATGCATATGCAATCCCGGAACATCGAAGAGTCTTTGGGGCGTGGTTCAGACCTGATCGCTTGGCTGCTAAATTTGTTGTCTTGCGATCAGATAGTCGCCGCCCAAGGGGAGTGTATATTCACCGTGCAAATGTGCGATCGCATGTGCACGTTGTGCTAAAAATATCCCTCAGCCAGTGGACAGCTGCAAATCTCACTCAACATCAAATGTTTTTACCACTGTGTGCAGTCTGTGCGCAGCACAGGACTTACTCCTACAGTGGGATGACAACAGGCTGATCGGGTCCGGAGCTGACGTAACAAACTCTCCCTGAAAATGCTTGGGAACGCCTGCGTTTTCCCTGACTCTCCCAGAAAACGGTCAGTTGCTACACACAAATGGCCTCTTCCTGTCAATCAGCATACGAATGGCTGTGCGATTGAAATTTTCGCACCAGCTTGTCGCTGCTCAGCGATGCCTGTTGTTGATTGGCGATGTGTGTTTTTTCTGACACACCCAGAAAACGTTAGGTTTCCGCCCAGAAATGATGGCTTCCTGTCAGTCAAACGGCGGCTGCATTGCTTTTACGACCTGTAGGCATTTTCTGTCGCTGTTACCCCACGCACGGGCACAATGCGAATGCTACGCATGCGCAGTCATTCTATAACTGCTCCATTTCCGAATCCTCTAATTAGCGATCCATGCTGAATTAGGCCATCTGAGCTATAAATTATACGCTGTGATAATGTGCAGACAATTACAGTGTGGTCTTACTCCAAAAATATAGCGCTAAAAAAATATTTATGTATACTCTGTCCCGAAACCTGTCTATAAGAGCATCAATCAAATGTCTCCCAACTAGGACAACCCTTCTGAAGTTCAGTAACTGACTTTTTGTGAGAGTTTCAAACACTCGCCTGGAATGATAACCGTCCACTCCGAAAGTGCACCAGCTATTGTTTTTGTAAAGATAACACATTGAATACAACAACTCTATATACAGTAAAATCCGAAACATTAATTACATTCTATCTTGTTTCCTTGGCAAATTTTAAATATAAGTTATTATTAAAGAAACCATACAGGTCAACCATGCAGGTCTCCAACTGTGAGATCACTCACAAGGCCCACAACACACACCATGACTGACATGCTGCGCCATTTAGGGGCGGCCATGGTGACCGGTTTTTAAAATGAAGGCATGTTCCCCTGTTTTGTAGGCGTACTGACCTTGTCTGTGTCAGAAGATGTGGATTTCCTGGCCCAGGAAGAGGCATTTTGCTGCCTGTTCTGGACAAGCTTAGACTTACTCAGATGGACAATGGCTGTGACTGATGGTCATAATGGTGATCAAATGTTGCATCTTCAAATGCAGCACTCGGTCCTGTGATACCAGCAGAAGACATTTTTTCTTCAGATGCCTCCTGTGCCATTAGCATACAGTTGTTTAGCAGTAGCGGAAGTGACAACCGTTACAGCTGCTACTGCTTTCAGTACAATAATGAATCTGACCCAATCTTCTGTCCTTAGAAGGAGAGGAGTATTATGCTCAGCAGATTATGTGGTGGAGAATGCTGGTCATATGCAGTGGACGGCATATGAGCCACACTTCAACTTGCATATGGAGAGGAATCTGCAGCAGAAAGAAAAAAGTAATAATGCCACTGTATAGGTCATTACTGCCACTTTTAGAATATTGTGCTCAGTTCTGGAGTCCATATTTCCAGAAAGATAGAAATACAGTACATCAAGGACTGTAAAAAGAAGGGCAACTAAACTGGTGCAAGGCCTACAGCAGAAAACTTACCCTGGAAGACAAAAAGACTTTCACATGTATTCAGTGGCGGAACTTAGGAGTGGTGGGCCAAGGAGCAAAAATATGCTCTGGGCCCCCCTTCTCCACCCTATGAGGAGATGCAGAGGGTGGTAGGTGGTGACTGGGAGTAAGTGGGTAATGCAGAGGTAGAAGGTGACAGGGAGAAACAGTGGGTGTCAGGGAGAAGCAGTGGATGGCAGGGGTGACAGGGAGATGTAGAAGGTCTCAGGAAGAGGCAGATAGTGAGATGCAGTGGGTGAGTGGGGAGGCACAGGGCACTGGGGAGAGACAGAGGGTAAAAGGAAGAGGCAAATATGGAGAGACGTTGGGAGACAGCAGAAGGCAAAGGGTGACATGGAGTGGCTGACAAGGAGATAGTGGGTTCCAGGAAAGGCAGTTGGTGACAGTAAGATAGTGGGTGACAGGAAGATAGTGGTAGACAGGGAGATAGTGGGAGGCAGGGGTGACAGGTAGACAGTGGGTGACGGAGACAGTGGGAGCAGGGAGAGAGTGGCGGGGGAGTCAGTGGATGACGGGGAGGAGCAGATGGGGAGAGGCAGTGGGTGAATGGGGAGGCAGAGGGGGGTGGAGATGCAGAGGGTGATAGCAGAAGGCAGAGGGTGACGGAGAGGCAGTGTGAAGGCAGAGGGTGACTGGGAGAGACAAATAGGGTGAGACAGAGGGTTACAGTGGAAAGCAGAGGGTGACAGGGAGAGAGTGACAAGGAAATAGTGGGTGATGGGATAGTGTGGCAGGTAGATAGTGGGCAACAGGGATAGAATAGCAAGGAGATAGTGGGTGACAGAGAGAGGGTGGCTGACAGGCGAGGCAGTGGCTGATGGGGAGATAGTGGGAGACATATATACATAAACACACACAAACTCTGGCTCCACACCAGCAAAAATTTATATTGATAGAGATAGACATTTATCTTTAAACACATAAATAAATAAATAAATAAACATGTGAAACTTTTGTGTTCTCACTAGGGGATGCTGCTGCTGCGCAGGGAAATGGCTCCTCCTTCCCTCCCATTATGAGAGATCCTGGCATGAAGTGATGCTCTCATGTCCCTGGTGTCCAAGAAGAGGCGCATGTACGTAGAGGGGCAACAGAGGTGGGGGAGGGGCGGAATATAAATAGGAAGGGGGAGGAAGGGGTAAAAACTGAGAGCGGCCCTTTTCATCAGCGCCACTGAAATAGGTCAGGATGGAAAAGCAGAAAGAGAGAGGCCCCTCCTCCTGCTTCAAACGGACAGTGAGCCCCACAGTCAGCAGTATTTGTGAGGAGGAGGCTCTCAAGAGGAAAGGGGTGGAGATGGAAGAGCGGCCCCTCCTCACGCTTCATAATCATCAGGAGCACCAGACGCTCGAGACGGGAGGAAAGGAAAGAATAGCCCCTCCTTCTACTCTAGCTGTCCGGGACTCGAGTATGCGCTGCCGCAGCATACTACTATACATTACCGGGGGCACTGGCGGCCGGCGCAACGGTGGTGGGCACAACACTGGTGGCAGCAGCATACAATGAGTCAGTGTGACTCATTGTAATGCTGGCAGCTGTGGGTCCCTGCACTGCGGTGGGCCTCGGTGCAATGCACCGCTTGCACCGCTGCTGGTTCCTCCACTGCATGTATTATTTGGAGCAGAGAAGGGAAAGGGGGTACATAATATAACTTTAAAATATATCAAGGGTTTTAACAAGGTACAGGAGGGAAACATTATTCAAATGAAGAGAAGTATTAGGACACGAGGACATGCACCGAGACTGGAGGGAGATAGGTTGAAGGGAAATTTGAGGAAAAATGACTTCAGAGAAAGGGTAGTGGACAAGTGGAATAACCTCCCATCAGAGGTGGTATAGGCTAAGATAGTAGAGGAATTTAAACATTGCTTGGGGGAGAAATAAAGATATCCTTACAAAGTAATTAGGATCAAATAGGGTTTGAGGTAACAAATGGATAAAAAGGGACAGACTAGATAGGCCAAGTGGTTCTTATCTGCCGTCAAAATTCTATATTTCTTTGTATACAGATGCATCAGCCACTGGTACAGTTACATCATCTCTGCTAGATGTTAGGGAGCCTTAAATGTCAAATATTTTTGTTTAAATATAAATCTACTGTGCAATTAATAATAATTTTAAACTTTTTAAAGGTTTGTTCCTGGAAGTGTTTATATTTTTATTAACTAGTATACACTCTACCACATTTATTTCACTATGTTCTCTGTTAGATCAGAACCATTGTCATTTTCTCAACAATTAATTGTATGACTAATTTGTGTTTCGTTGGGAGGAGTTCAATTGCCGGCAATTAGCACCAAATTTGCACAAATATGCCGCTTCCCTATGGGGTAGTGAACACTTTTGTGCAAATTTCTACTGCAGTAAAGTGCGGTGGGAGACACACAGATTTGTCCGGGCAAAGGATTCGCCGGAATTTGAATTCCCTCCTTTATCAAAAGTATAAAGAGGGCCATAATTATACCTGAAATAGCAACTCTTTGACGACACCACCCAGGTTTCTAAAATTTGGAGTACTAAAAATGCTGTCTGGTGCTCTTGGCATTCTCAGGCTTCAAATGCCTTGTGATGTTGTTGACTGAATATATATATACTATATTATACAACGCCTAACTTACCCGGACAAAGGGCAAGAAATGTAAAAGGTACGCAAAGGCAGATGGAGATGCAATTTGCCGGCTGTTGGGATCCCGTCGGTCTGGATACCGACACCGGAATTCCGACAGCTGGCAATGCTGACAGCCAGAATCCCGGCGCTCAGGGTCTATTCCCACGCGTCGGTGTCCACGACACCCATAGAGTGCGAATAGAACCTGTGGTGAGCGCACAAGGGGACTCTTTGCGCTCGCTCCGCTGCCGACATTCTGTCGGGCGGTATGTCGCTGTCGGGATACTGACAGCCTGCATTCCCGTCCACATGGAATACGTATATGTGTATTCCGTTCATGTTTGTGATAAAATTTGTATTTTTAGCATTTTCTTCTTGAAACACGTTACATAATATATTTAATCTATAATTTGTTCATCAATAAAAAAGATTTTCTTTACTTGAACTGCAAACACTACTGTATTTGCTGTTTGCTGTTCCAGGTTCAGTGCTCACATTACGGGTTTAACGCTCGCAAATAAGAAAATGCTAAAATATTAAAATGTAACTCTGCTGCATAAACTCATGGAGCTTTTTGCAGATTAACGTAGAGCTTTTATAGAAACGGTTCAGACAGTTGTGGTTTTTTATAGTGTTACGTCAATCTGTTTCATTTCCAGGTGTTACTTCCTCTATATCTTTGTATCTCAATAGACCAGAATACAGGATTGAACTAATATATAAAAGTGCAAATTAATATTGTTTCTACAGAGAATTAAATGATGGAAAGGTGGAAAGCTAGGGATTACATATTCAGCATACAATATAAAACTGACAAATGCTTAATTTATGATATATTTAAGTTATGGCATTGCTAAAATAACTTAGTGATTCATTCCCTCTGTGTGTCTTGGTCACCAGAATACCGAATACTGCTTTCTATGCCCAGATCACTGAATACATGTATAATGCTTGGAAGCAATCTCAAAAGTATACACTGTATAATTCAGTAGATTTTTGAAGTAGAACTCCACAAGTCTTAGATATATTGCAGGTACAATAAGTTATAGTACCACAAATCCATAAATCAGTGAAAGCCTAAAATGAAGCAGGCAAGGCACTACTCCAAATACATTTTAATGGGCCTCATACTAAATATAGCTATAAAATATAAATCTGGTCATTCACCTTTTTTACTATTAAACCTGTTATATCATAATGCTGCAATGCAGACTTTTCCCTGGTTTCTTTTCATGATCAGTGTTAATAGCATGATTGATTAGATTGCAAAAACATCTTTCCTCTTTTATAAATCATATGTGTAACACGTTTATTGTGTTTTGCATTATAATAGTAAGTTACTGGAAATTAAATTAAACACTAGTGACACCTGTAGGTCAGATATTGTAGCCAGGCTTGTCATCATCTTCATGTTTAGCAGTTCCTTTTCCCATAGCTGTTAATGTGTTCCCCTGGTATTCAGTTGCCCCAGGTACTCTAACTATAGTGGCAGACCAATGCGGCCCCAGTAATGAGCTACACAAGGGTGATAGTAGATTGGAATAGGATAAATAGTGCAAAATCAGCAAGCAGTAAAGTTAATAAACAGGGAGGGGGAGTAAAGGCAGAGGACCAGATCTACGTAGTTATGCAAACAGAAGCAAAGATTTAAAAAAATGCAAATATGCAAATTGAACTATGCCTATATCTACTTTATTTGACCCAAAACAGATAGTTGCAAATTGATTCTCAAATATATCCTAAATTTAAAAAAAAACAAGTATCTGCACAAACCTCCTATATCTGCAGATGAAAACGACAATGATGTCATGCCTGCATCATGGGAAGGAGGGTTAGGCACCCCAGGGGAGGGTTAGGGTTTGGCTGCGGGAGGGGAGGTGAGGGTTAGGCTGCAGGTAAGGAAGGTTAGGGTTAGGGAGGTTAGTGGTTACAGGTAGTATACTTACATGTAGGTGTCGGGATCCGAAGCATCAGGATTCCACTTTCGGTATTCTGACTGAGGGCATCCCAAGCACCGATACCATCCCCTTTATACTATATGGTCATGGGACCCCTTGGTGGCTTCCAATAACCTTAAATTGACAGCTACAGATGTGTACTCTTACATCTTTGCTGCAGTCATGCTAAACAGCCCTTCAAGTCGCGCCATGCATCGTTTTTGTGTATTTTGTTGCAATGTAATGCAATAGGATGCACGAGCAACTTCTGCTGATTAAAATGATACACGGCATGTCTATATTTTGTATGTAATAGCAACTCTATCTGCATCCGAAATTAAACATTACAGCGTTTTCCAGGAAAGCACTGTAGCACAGCATTTTGTATGCAAATACAGTCGCAGTCAAATACAGAATATAGGCAAGCTGCATATCATTTTGATCAGCAGAAGCAGCTTGTATGTCCTTTTGCATTACATTGCAACTAAGATGCAAAAAAGACACTCAGTGCAACCGAGTCACATGGCACTCACGCATTATGTGTAACACGACTTGTAGCGTATGGAGCAAAGTTGTAAGAGGGCACACCTGTATTATTTACAATAGATGACCAAATTATGAGTCTGCAAATGTAGTAAAAAAAGTACTTTAATGCTTGTATCAAACAAATGTTTGACAGCTATAGACACCGCCATGATAAGGGAGTTGGGTGTGGTAGACGCCATGCAGAGGCAAAGGGGTTACATTGTGCAAAGAGCTTCACAAATTAAGGACAAACCCTTATGTCAACAATTGTTATGACTATGCTGCTATATTGGGAAGTAAATGTACTTTTACTGTACCCATAAGCCAAAAAAGCCAAAGAACTAGCTGCTAGACAGTGCAAGAGTTAATAGTGGAAGTAAATGACTCATCTGCCATGAATCGATACACCTTTTCTAAAAGTTAATTCAACATTTTCTTTCACTACGATTAATCCAGTAGATTTTGCTATCCATCAAAATAACAGGTTATTGGCAAGTCGTCTAAAAATATCCATCTATTAGGAAACTCCAGAATGGAAACTCCGCTGCAGTCATCCAGACTTCATGTGATAGAATTCTACCATATCAGTATGTGTTCTACCAAAAAAGAGAAAATGCCACACCACCACTGTCTATTACTTTACTGTCATCTCAATCATCATTCGGCACCAGAAAATTCAAATTGCAGTCATCTATACAGGAACTCCTGGTCCCAAGTCTACTGACAGTGGGACTGATTCAGGGGTGTACCCACTGCTGATGTCGGATGTAGTGGAGAACTTTTTGCTACTGCACATGTGTCTTATGCTGAGTACACACTGGGTAATATATCATCCGAACGAACAATATATCAGTAGCAGGTTGGCGGGTGTGTATACCCGATTTGTCTGTGAACAACGCCCTGCAGCACAGCCGATGCCCAATATATCTGCATATATATTGGTGTATCTGGTTGTGTATACTGATGACCCACCTGTACACTGGCTGCACTGACTGATGTCACAACTGGACGGGCAAATTCAGCTGTAATCATCTTGCGGCCCAGCACCAAATCCACACCTGAGGCTGCTGAGGAGGTGTGAAGCTGATGAAGGGACACAGGGGATTGAGTACATATGCTGTGGGGCAGGCTGTGCCATAATGTGTAAGGGGCATTACTCTGTGGCATAATGTTGTAAGGGGCAATACTGTGTGGCGTAATATGTAAGAGGCACTACTATTGTGTGGCATAATGTGTTATAAGAGGTAATACTGCATGTCATAATCTGTTAAGGGCATTACTGTGTGGCAAGGGCATTACTGTGTGGCATAAAGTGTAAGGGTATTACTGTACATGGTATAATGTGTTATAAGGGACACTACTACTGAGTGGCATAACGTGTATAATGGGACTACTGTGTGGCATAACGTGAATGTGCTCTACTGTTTGATATAATGTGAATTGTCTCTATTGTGTAGTGTAATGTAAACATGTGTCACTACTGTGTGATGTCATGTAACATGAATAAGGGGCACTACTGTGTGGTGCAATGTGAATAAGGGACACTACTATGCACTGTGATGTAACAAATGGGCACAACTGTGCGGTGTAATGTGACTAAGGGGCACTACTGTGTGGCATAATTTTAATTCGGAGTACTACTATGTGGTCACACTACTTCCCAGTGAAACCACACCTGCTTTTGTGCTCTCCTATTATGGAGGGGGCACCAATACCCACAAAATGTGTAGTTAAGTCTCTGGTGTTAAGCACCTATGCCCTACAAAATTCCTGTAGTCAACACTATCTAATCCTCTCCAACTGCTACGCTAGGGCTTGGTCAATTGGGAAAATGCCTTCCCTTTTCTTTGTGTGTGATCTACACCAATGAAATGCCAGCTTTAGCTAAAAGAACCAACCAAATACCAAATGTCCAACTATGGGACATGTTTGAATCCCCTGCAGGATGAGCTCTTTTGTGTGTATTTATTTTTAATACAGAGAATGATGAACACTTGTACTGATTCATCCTTCCTCAACTAGCCTCCATACGTAATGAATTACAGCACACGGCGCACGACACCCACCAGTTCCCTCGCTACTTGGTCAGCACTAAATGTCTTTTTTTCCTAAAAATGCATCTAATTTGCATCATTATGCAATTAAGATGCACAAGCAGCCTTTGTTGATTAACATGTTATGTGGCATATATTCTGCCTATATTCTGTGTATGGCTGCAGCTGTATCTGCATATGAAATGCACAGGAAAACAGTGTGACGTAGCATTTCGCATACACAGAATATAATCATGCTGAATATAATTTTAATCAGCAAATGCTGCTCGTGTCTCATTCATATAGCACTGTGAATAAGATGGATTTTCGGGGGGGGGGGGGCATGGAAAGAAAGGCAGTATTAGTAAATGCGCTCACGACTAGGCGCGACTAGAAGGGCTGCTTAACGTGATTGCAGCAACGATGAGGGAAGACACATCTGTATATTCTAATATTAATTATATTTGTAAGAGCATAGACTAAGTACTGTAGTAGCAGGAGTCGAGAATAGTAAGGGGAGGAGGCCTGTTTTTAGTCCCAGTCTTGCACTACCTACTAGTGTGATAAGAACTGCTGGACAATTTTTTTTTTATGATAAATGAGCATATATAAAATAAAACCCTATCTAAATAAAAAAAAAATCAGGGGCAGTAATGAGGCTACACTCGATAATTATAGTGAGAAATTAAGTGCAAATGGTACAGCTACAAAGAAAAAAATAACCTAGATTAACATTAGCATGAGTAGTAACTGAAACCTCTGACATCTATGATTTCTTATTTGCATACTGAAGAAAATTGCAGGTTGGCTCTGTTTGGTTTATTCTTTCAAAGTACAATGACTGCTGGAAAATTAAGTCTTCTCTTTATATATTTTGCTTGTCTGATTTAACTCCATATTGCATTGAAAATGCATTTTCACACAGTAAGGGCTATTAAAGCAAGAGCAGAAAAAACTGTATGAACTGTAGTATCATCAATTTGGTATGAGAATCAAAGTTAAGCAACTGTTTTTCAGTTATCATATCTCAGACCTGCTTCAATTTAAGGGAACAGTCCCAATTTTAGGGATCTGTCTGCCATTCTGGTTAGAGATGTGCACTTGAAATTTTTCGGGTTTTGTGTTTTGGTTTTGGGTTCGGTTCCGCGGCCGTGTTTTGGGTTCGACCGCGTTTTGGCAAAACCTCACCGAATTTTTTTTGTCGGATTCGGGTGTGTTTTGGATTCGGGTGTTTTTTTCAAAAAACACTAAAAAACAGCTTAAATCATAGAATTTGGGGGTCATTTTGATCCCAAAGTATTATTAACCTCAAAAACCATAATTTCCACTCATTTTCAGTCTATTCTGAACACCTCACACCTCACAATATTATTTTTAGTCCTAAAATTTGCACCGAGGTCGCTGGATGACTAAGCTAAGCGACCCTAGTGGCCGACACAAACACCTGGCCCATCTAGGAGTGGCACTGCAGTGTCACGCAGGATGGCCCTTCCAAAAAACACTCCCCAAACAGCACATGACGCAAAGAAAAAAAGAGGCGCAATGAGGTAGCTGTGTGAGTAAGCTAAGCGACCCTAGTGGCCGACACAAACACCTGGACCATCTAGGAGTGGCACTGCAGTGTCACGCAGGATGGCCCTTCCAAAAAACACTCCCCAAACAGCACATGACGCAAAGAAAAAAAGAGGCGCAATGAGGTAGCTGTGTGAGTAAGATAAGCGACCCTAGTGGCCGACACAAACACCTGGCCCATCTAGGAGTGGCACTGCAGTGTCACGCAGGATGGCCCTTCCAAAAAACACTCCCCAAACAGCACATGACGCAAAGAAAAAAAGAGGCGCAATGAGGTAGCTGTGTGAGTAAGATAAGCGACCCTAGTGGCCGACACAAACACCTGGCCCATCTAGGAGTGGCACTGCAGTGTCACGCAGGATGGCCCTTCAAAAAAATACTCCCCAAACAGCACATGACGCAAAGAAAAATGAAAGAAAAAAGAGGTGCAAGATGGAATTGTCCTTGGGCCCTCCCACCCACCCTTATGTTGTATAAACAGGACATGCACACTTTAACCAACCCATCATTTCAGTGACAGGGTCTGCCACACGACTGTGACTGAAATGACGGGTTGGTTTGGACCCCCACCAAAAAAGAAGCAATTAATCTCTCCTTGCACAAACTGGCTCTACAGAGGCAAGATGTCCACCTCATCATCATCCTCCGATATATCACCGTGTACATCCCCCTCCTCACAGATTATCAATTCGTCCCCACTGGAATCCACCATCTCAGCTCCCTGTGTACTTTGTGGAGGCAATTGCTGCTGGTCAATGTCTCCACGGAGGAATTGATTATAATTCATTTTAATGAACATCATCTTCTCCACATTTTCTGGAAGTAACCTCGTACGCCGATTGCTGACAAGGTGAGCGGCGGCACTAAACACTCTTTCGGAGTACACACTTGTGGGAGGGCAACTTAGGTAGAATAATGCCAGTTTGTGCAAGGGCCTCCAAATTGCCTCTTTTTCCTGCCAGTATAAGTACGGACTGTCTTACTTGGATGCGGTCACTCATATAATCCTCCACCATTCTTTCAATGGGGAGAGAATCATATGCAGTGCCAGTAGACGACATGTCCGTATCCGTAATCGTTGGCAGGTCCTTCAGTCCGGACCAGATGTCAGCATCAGCAGTCGCTCCAGACTGCCCTGCATCACCGCCAGCGGGTGGGCTCGGAATTCTGAGCCTTTTCCTCGCACCCCCAGTTGCGGGAGAATGTGAAGGAGGAGATGTTGACAGGCCGCGTTCCGCTTGACTTGACAATTTTCTCACCAGCAGGTCTTTGAACCCCAGCAGACTTGTGTGTGCCGGAAAGAGAGATCCAAGGTAGGTTTTAAATCTAGGATCGAGCACGGTGGCCAAAATGTAGTGCTCTGATTTCAACAGATTGACCACCCGTGAATCCTTGTTAAGCGAATTAAGGGCTCCATCCACAAGTCCCACATGCCTAGCGGAATCGCTCTGTGTTAGCTCCTCCTTCAATGTCTCCAGCTTCTTCTGCAAAAGCCTGATGAGGGGAATGACCTGACTCAGGCTGGCAGTGTCTGAACTGACTTCACGTGTGGCAAGTTCAAAGGGCAGCAGAACCTTGCACAACGTTGAAATCATTCTCCACTGCGCTTGAGACAGGTGCATTCCACCTCCTATATCGTGCTCAATTGTATAGGCTTGAATGGCCTTTTGCTGCTCCTCCAACCTCTGAAGCATATATAGGGTTGAATTCCACCTCGTTACCACTTCTTGCTTCAGATGATGGCAGGGCAGGTTCAGGCGTTTTTGGTGGTGCTCCAGTCTTCTGTACGTGGTGCCTGTACGCCGAAAGTGTCCCGCAATTCTTCTGGCCACCGATAGCATCTCTTGCACGCCCCTCTCGTTTTTTAAATAATTCTGCACCACCAAATTCAAGGTATGTGCAAAACATGGGACGTGCTGGAATTTGCCCATATTTAATGCACACACAATATTGCTGGCGTTGTCCGATGCCACAAATCCACAGGAGAGTCCAATTGGGGTAAGCCATTCCGCGATGATCTTCCTCAGTTGCCGTAAGAGGTTTTCAGCTGTGTGCGTATTCTGGAAACCGGTGATACAAAGCGTAGCCTGCCTAGGAAAGAGTTGGCGTTTGCGAGATGCTGCTACTGGTGCCGCCGCTGCTGTTCTTGCGGCGGGAGTCCATACATCTACCCAGTGGGCTGTCACAGTCATATAGTCCTGACCCTGCCCTGCTCCACTTGTCCACATGTCCGTGGTTAAGTGGACATTGGGTACAACTGCATTTTTTAGGACACTGGTGAGTCTTTTTCTGACGTCCATGTACATTCTCGGTATCGCCTGCCTAGAGAAGTGGAACCTAGATGGTATTTGGTAACGGGGGCACACTACCTCAAGAAATTGTCTAGTTCCCTGTGAACTAACGGCGGATACCGGACGCACGTCTAACACCAACATAGTTGTCAAGGCCTCAGTTATCCGCTTTGCAACAGGATGACTGCTGTGATATTTCATCTTCCTCGCAATGGACTGTTGGACAGTCAATTGCTTACTGGAAGTCGTACAAGTGGTCTTCCGACTTCCCCTCTGGGATGACCATCGACTCCCAGCAGCAACAACAGCAGCGCCAGCAGCAGTAGGCGTTACACGCAAGGATGCATCGGAGGAATCCCAGGCAGGAGAGGACTCGTCAGAATTGCCAGTGACATGGCCTGCAGGACTATTGGCATTCCTGGGGAAGGAGGAAATTGACACTGAGGGAGTTGGTGGGGTGGTTTGCGTGAGCTTGGTTACAAGAGGAAGGGATTTACTGGTCAGTGGACTGCTTCCGCTGTCGCCCAAAGTTTTTGAACTTGTCACTGACTTATTATGAATGCGCTGCAGGTGACGTATAAGGGAGGATGTTCCGAGGTGGTTAACGTCCTTACCCCTACTTATTACAGCTTGACAAAGGCAACACACGGCTTGACAAATGTTGTCCGCATTTCTGTTGAAATACTTCCACACCGAAGAGCTGATTTTTTTGGTATTTTCACCAGGCATGTCAATGGCCATAATCTTCCCACGGACAACAGGTGTCTCCCCGGGTGCCTGACTTAAACAAACCACCTCACCATCAGAATCCTCCTTGTCAATTTCCTCCCCAGCGCCAGCAACACCCATATCCTCCTCATCCTGGTGTACTTCAACACTGACATCTTCAATCTGACTATCAGGAACTGGACTGCGGGTGCTCCTTCCAGCACTTGCAGGGGGCGTGCAAATGGTGGAAGGTGCATGCTCTTCACGTCCAGTGTTGGGAAGGTCAGGCATCGCAACCGACACAATTGGACTCTCCTTGTGGATTTGGGATTTCGAAGAACGCACAGTTCTTTGCTGTGCTTTTGCCAGCTTGAGTCTTTTCATTTTTCTAGCGAGAGGCTGAGTGCTTCCATCCTCATGTGAAGCTGAACCACTAGCCATGAACATAGGCCAGGGCCTCAGCCGTTCCTTGCCACTCCGTGTGGTAAATGGCATATTGGCAAGTTTACGCTTCTCCTCTGACAATTTTATTTTAGATTTTTGAGTCCTTTTTTTACTGATATTTGGTGTTTTGGATTTTACATGCTCTGTACTATGACATTGGGCATCGGCCATGGCAGACGACGTTGCTGGCATTTCATCGTCTCGGCCATGACTAGTGGCAGCAGCTTCAGCACGAGGTGGAAGTCGATCTTGATCTTTCCCTATTTTTGGAACCTCAACATTTTTGTTCTCCATATTTTAATAGGCACAACTAAAAGGCACCTCAGGTAAACAATGGAGATGGATGGATACTAGTATACTTATGGATGACGAGCGACTGCCGACACAGAGGTAGCTACAGCCGTGGACTACCGTACTGTGTCTGCTGCTAATATAGACTGGATGATAATGAGATAAAATTAAAATATATATATATATATCACACTAGTACTGCAGCCGGACTGGTATATATTATGTAATGACGGACCTGCTGGACACTGTCTGTCAGACTCAGCACTGCAGACTCCTAAAGTAAGCTACTAGTATCAAGAAGATAGAAAAAAAAAACCACGGGTAGGTGGTATACAATTATGGATGGACGAGCGACTGCCGACACAGAGGTAGCTACAGCCGTGGACTACCGTACTGTGTCTGCTGCTAATATAGACTGGACGATAATGAGATAAAATTAAAATATATATATATATCACACTAGTACTGCAGCCGGACAGGTATATATTATGTAATGACGGACCTGCTGGACACTGTCTGTCAGCACTGCAGACTCCTAAAGTAAACTACTAGTATCAAGAAGATAGAAAAAAAAAACACAGGTAGGTGGTATACAATTATGGATGGACGAGCGACTGCTGACACAGAGGTAGCTACAGCTGTGGACTACCGTACTGTGTCTGCTGCTAATATAGACTGGATGATAATGAGATAAAATTAAAATATATATATATATATCACACTAGTACTGCAGCCGGACAGGTATATATTATGTAATGACGGACCTGCTGGACACTGTCTGTCAGCACTGCAGACTCCTAAAGTAAGCTACTAGTATCTAGAAGATAGAAAAAAAAAACCACGGGTAGGTGGTATACAATTATGGATGGACGAGCGACTGCCGACACAGAGGTAGCTACAGCCGTGGACTACCGTACTGTGTCTGCTGCTAATATAGACTGGATGATAATGAGATAAAATTAAAATATATATATATATATCACACTAGTACTGCAGCCGGACAGGTATATATTATGTAATGACGGACCTGCTGGACACTGTCTGTCAGACTCAGCACTGCAGACTCCTAAAGTAAGCTACTAGTATCAAGAAGATAGAAGAAGAAAAAAAACCACGGGTAGGTGGTATACAATTATGGATGGACGAGCGACTGCCGACACAGAGGTAGCTACAGCCGTGGACTACCGTACTGTGTCTGCTGCTAATATAGACTGGATGATAATGAGATAAAATTAAAATATATATATATCACACTAGTACTGCAGCCGGACAGGTATATATTATGTAATGACGGACCTGCTGGACACTGTCTGCAGAATGCGTTTATAAAAACACCACACGACGAGTGTTTAACTTTTTCAGGTAGACAATCACAATATACTGGTGGTCAGCAGACAATCACAATACTGGTGGTCAGTGGTCACTGGTCAGTCACACTGGCAGTGGCACTCTGGCAGCAAAAGTGTGCACTGTACTTAAAATATGTACTCCTGCTATAACTGCTCCCCAGTCTCCCCCACAATTAAGCTGTGTGAGCAGTGAGCACTCAGCACAGTCAGATAATGATATACAGTATTACATATGATGCAGCACACTGGGCTGAGCACAGATATGGTATGTGACTGTGTCACACTGTGTATCGTTTTTTATCAGGCAGAGAACGGATTAATTAAACTGGTGGTCACTGGTCACACTATCAGCAGCAAGTAGTACTCCTCCTAATAATATGCTCCCCAAAATTTGTGTCTCTCTCTAGTACTCTAGTCTAAACGGAGAGGACGCCAGCCACGTCCTCTCCCTATCAATCTCAATGCACGTGTGAAAATGGCGGCGACGCGCGGCTCCTTATATAGAATCCGAGTCTCGCGATAGAATACGAGCCTCGCGAGAATCCGACAGCGGGATGATGATGTTCGGGCGCGCTCGGGTTAACCGAGCAAGGCGGGAAGATCCGAGTCGCTCGGCCCCGTGTAAAAAAAACTGAAGTTCGGGCGGGTTCGGATTCCGAGGAACCGAACCCGCTCATCTCTAATTCTGGTCTGGACAAATTGGTCCTGTGAATCTGAGAGTCGAGAACTGCATAGCAGAGCAGAAGTGAACAGGCAGGTTTAGGCGGGCAAGAGTGGGTGATTGGATGGGAATGGAAAGTGGAAGCCTAACCCAAGGTGTATTCATACCTCTACTGTGAAATGGACACACCTTCATAATGACATGGCCATTCCCCCTGCACCAATTTTCTGCGCTACAAATTAACTTTGTACCTTTTTCGTGGGTCTGACACTCAGTGGTGCAAGTAGAAAAAATGTGTTATAAGTACTGTGTGCGCGCGTGTCGAAAAAATGGGTGTGGCAAAATGTCACATGGGGGTGGCCAATGAAAATGGGGGCGTGATACACATATGGGGGGATCAGATACACTTATGACAGCAATAGTGCCAGATACACATATGCCCCCACAGTGGCAGATACGCTCCCACCGTGCCAGATATGCTCCTACAGTGCCAGATGCACAATTGCCCCATGGTGCCAGATGCACAAATGCCCCACGGTGCTAGGTACACAAATGCCCCCAGTAGTGCCATATATGCCCCCACAGTGCCAGATACACAATGCCCTAGAGTGTCAGATACACATTGCCCTAGAGTGTCAGATACACATTGCCCCAGAGTGTCAGATACACATATGCCCCCACAGTGCCAGATATGCCCCCACTGTGCCAGATTCACATATGCCCCCACACTGCCAGATACACATGCCCCCACAGTGCCAGATATGCCCCACAGTACCAGATACACATATGCCCCCACAGTGTCAGATATGCCTCCACAGTGCCAGATATACATGCCCCCACAGTGCCAGATATGCCCCCAGTGCCAGATATGCCCCCCAGTGCCAGATATGCACAGACAGTGCCAGATATACTTGCCCCCACAGTGCCAGATATGCCCCCAAAGTGCCAGATACATATGCCCCTACATCGCCAGATATGCCCCAGTGCCAGATACACATATGCCCCCACAGTGCCAGATATGCCCCCACACTGCCAGATACACATGCCCCCACAGTGTAAGATATGCCTCCACAGTGCCAGATACACATATGCCCCCACAGTGCCAGATATGCCCCACAGTGCCAGATATACATGGCCCCCACAGTGCCAGATATGCCCCCACAGTGCCAGATATGCCCCCAGTGCCAGATATGCCCCCCGAGTGCCAGATATGCCCCCACAGTGCCAGATATGCCCCAGCAGTGCAACTCACCATTGTTGCTGCTGACTGGGGCTGGCACTATCTTCTGCTGCTGAGAAGAGAGCGCAGCACGCGCTCCTCCTGTCCCTCGCCTGCCCTCAGTCCGGTCTCCTGAACTGCCAATCAGGCTCGCAGTCCGGCAGCAGCAGCTCCTGATTGGCTGCCGGTCCGCGAGCTCTGATTGGCTCACGAACCGGCTCAGTGCAGGCCGCTGCCGGACTCAGGGGACTCGCAGGCAGGAGAGGAGAGACGCATGCTGCGCTTTCCTCTCTCCATCACCCGGTGTCTGCAAGGTGGCGGCGCGGCAGTACGGCGTACCTGCTGGGATTTTCTTACAGGTACACCGTACCACCCTGTACCGCCATACTTGCAGCACTGCTGACACTTCAAGACATTCCATCCAGATTCACTTGGGAGCTGGCACTGGTAGGGAATTGCTTTGGTTTCTGGCACACACAACATTTCAACATTTTCAGGAAGTGTTTATTTAAAGTGTTTAATAAACCAGCCAGTATTTCATAGTCTAAAATTAAGTATCAGCTGTATTGTGAACATTTTCATTTAAACCCCAGTAATGTCCTCCACTAGTGGCAAGAAGTCTACAAGATGCTTTCATGGAGTCTTTGATGTTTTCTTGTAGAAGATTAGTGGACTTCAGTTTACTAAGCAACACTGAAATATGTATATAGTACGGTACGTTCAGTTTCAGATACTCTGCAATGACATGTTGCGAGGTCAGTTCTCTGGAAAACCACTGTCTTAAATAAGAGCCAGATTTACGCACATATACAGTATATGAACCCGTTGATTCACGTAGGCATCATACAAAGGTGCAGCGATATATACTTTGTTAACCTATAAACTGAAATATCATACTTAGAGCAAATCTCTATTTTTAAGCATGCCATCCCCTTGGCACTATCTGCTTCCTCTCTGTGGCAGATGGGTATGTTTGCCCACAGGAGGGGACAACCCTGTATCCCACTTTCCCAGCTCTAGCAGCTACTCACCAGCACGTTACCCTGTATTTTAGCCAACTTGATCAGCTTCTCCTTCATGTTGGCTGTGTCTGGCCCAGGCAGATCATATTTGCCTCACCTCTGGTCCCTCCCTGACACTCCCTGTATATCCAGCTGAGCGCTGTAAATTTGGTGAGTTTTGACAATAAAATCTTTATAAATAGGGGGCGGGATGTAATGGAGTCCGAGATCGCTGGAGGTGTGGTGATGCGGGCCGATCTCTGACTTTTTTTTAAAGAGCCAATCACCTTACAGGGCAAAACCATGCTGTAAGTGATTGCTCTTTTAAAAAAAGATCCGAGATCGGCCAACATCCCACACCTCTGACGATCTCAGACACCATTTCATCCCGCCGGTGATATTTATAACGTATGATATCTTCATTGTATTATTCTAATCAATTTAATAGTCAGAACCCTGGAGTATACTGCAGTATGACAGGTGAGGCTCTGCCTACCCTGACAGGACAACGCTGCTGCAAGCATATCCCTAAGGAAACAGAGTATGAAAGTTAAACCATATTCTGAATAGCGTTTAAGCAATCCAGGTCTCAGTCAGTGATTTTTGGTAGGCACAAAATTTGTGATTGCCAGAATAAGTGCATCACAGCTTCCATATCAAACTCCCAACAGACTTTCCTAACAGTGCCAGATTAAGGTCCACATGAAGCTGGGTCTGAAATTTATAAAGGGTGTGTTGAGTGCAGCCACAGGCGATGTGATTATGGTAGTGGGGGTGTGACTATTGATGTGGGAGTATGGTCTGCAGATGGCCTGTGGCCATAGTCATGGGGTGTGACTAATGCCTACCTTGAAAAACCTAAGTCTCCCTCCCCTCTCTGCCTATATCAGTAGTGTAATGTGAGAATCTACAAATGAACAAAAGGAAATACCCCTTGTTATCGTGACCATAATATGAAAAAAAGAAAAATGGCACTTAATGAAAACGTAAATGTGAAACTCCTCTACTAAAGAGGCTACTGTACATGTCACATGAATGTGAATTCTCTCTCTCTCGCTCTTTATATATATATATATATATATATATATATAAAAATAAATTTTAAATCCTGATAATGCTTGTGCAATAATTTTAAATGAGATATTTGTGCTTAATTGAAATGAAGATAACCAGCTAGCATGTACCCAATGCGTTTCATAACAACACACCTGTGTCCTATCACTCTGGCGTCCTCAGGGGTTAAAAAATAAACATATATATATTAGAGATGAGCGGGTTCGGTTCCTCGGAATCCGAACCCGCCCGAACTTCAGGTTTTTTTACACGGGGCCGAGCGACTCGGATCTTCCCGCCTTGCTCGGTTAACCCGAGCGCGCCCGAACGTCATCATCCCGCTGTCGGATTCTCGCGAGGCTCGGATTCTATCGCGAGACTCGGATTCTATATAAGGAGCCGTGCGTCGCCGCCATTTTCACACGTGCATTGAGATTGATAGGGAGAGGACGTGGCTGGCGTCCTCTCCGTTTAGACTAGAGTACTAGAGAGAGACACAAATTTTGGGGAGCATATTATTAGGAGGAGTACTACTTGCTGCTGATAGTGTGACCAGTGACCACCAGTTTAATTAATCCGTTCTCTGCCTGATAAAAAACGATACACAGTGTGACACAGTCACATACCATATCTGTGCTCAGCCCAGTGTGCTGCATCATATGTAATACTGTATATCATTATCTGACTGTGCTGAGTGCTCACTGCTCACACAGCTTAATTGTGGGGGAGACTGGGGAGCAGTTATAGCAGGAGTACATATTTTAAGTACAGTGCACACTTTTGCTGCCAGAGTGCCACTGCCAGTGTGACTGACCAGTGACCACTGACCACCAGTATTGTGATTGTCTGCTGACCACCAGTATAATTGTGATTGTATGCCTGAAAAAGTTAAACACTCGTCGTGTGGTGTTTTTATAAACGCATTCTGCAGACAGTGTCCAGCAGGTCCGTCATTACATAATATATACCTGTCCGGCTGCAGTACTAGTGTGATATATATATATTTTAATTTTATCTCATTATCATCCAGTCTATATTAGCAGCAGACACAGTACGGTAGTCCACGGCTGTAGCTACCTCTGTGTCGGCAGTCGCTCGTCCATCCATAATTGTATACCACCTACCCGTGGTTTTTTTTTTCTATCTTCTTGATACTAGTAGCTTACTTTAGGAGTCTGCAGTGCTGACAGACAGTGTCCAGCAGGTCCGTCATTACATAATATATACCTGTCCGGCTGCAGTACTAGTGTGATATATATATATATTTTAATTTTATCTCATTATCATCCAGTCTATATTAGCAGCAGACACAGTACGGTAGTCCACGGCTGTAGCTACCTCTGTGTCGGCAGTCGCTCGTCCATCCATAATTGTATACCACCTACCCGTGTTTTTTTTTTTTTTCTATCTTCTTGATACTAGTAGCTTACTTTAGGAGTCTGCAGTGCTGACAGACAGTGTCCAGCAGGTCCGTCATTACATAATATATACCTGTCCGGCTGCAGTACTAGTGTGATATATATATATATATTTTAATTTTATCTCATTATCATCCAGTCTATATTAGCAGCAGACACAGTACGGTAGTCCACGGCTGTAGCTACCTCTGTGTCGGCAGTCGCTCGTCCATCCATAATTGTATACCACCTACCCGTGGTTTTTTTTTTTTTTCTATCTTCTTGATACTAGTAGCTTACTTTAGGAGTCTGCAGTGCTGACAGACAGTGTCCAGCAGGTCCGTCATTACATAATATATACCTGTCCGGCTGCAGTACTAGTGTGATATATATATATATTTTAATTTTATCTCAATATCATCCAGTCTATATTAGCAGCAGACACAGTACGGTAGTCCACGGCTGTAGCTACCTCTGTGTCGGCAGTCGCTCGTCCATCCATAATTGTACACCACCTACCCGTGTTTTTTTTTTTTCCTATCTTCTTGATACTAGTAGCTTACTTTAGGAGTCTGCAGTGCTGACAGACAGTGTCCATCAGGTCCGTCATTACATAATATATACCTGTCCGGCTGCAGTACTAGTGTGATATATATATATATATATATATTAATTTTATCTCATTATCATCCAGTCTATATTAGCAGCAGACACAGTACGGTAGTCCACGGCTGTAGCTACCTCTGTGTCGGCAGTCGCTCGTCCATCCATAATTGTATACCACCTACCCGTGTTTTTTTTTTTTTTCTATCTTCTTGATACTAGTAGCTTACTTTAGGAGTCTGCAGTGCTGACAGACAGTGTCCAGCAGGTCCGTCATTACATAATATATACCTGTCCGGCTGCAGTACTAGTGTGATATATATATATATTTTAATTTTATCTCATTATCATCCAGTCTATATTAGCAGCAGACACAGTACGGTAGTCCACGGCTGTAGCTACCTCTGTGTCGGCAGTCGCTCGTCATCCATAAGTATACTAGTATCCATCCATCTCCATTGTTTACCTGAGGTGCCTTTTAGTTGTGCCTATTAAAATATGGAGAACAAAAATGTTGAGGTTCCAAAAATAGGGAAAGATCAAGATCGACTTCCACCTCGTGCTGAAGCTGCTGCCACTAGTCATGGCCGAGACGATGAAATGCCAGCAACGTCGTCTGCCAAGGCCGAAGCCCAATGTCAAAGTACAGAGCATGTAAAATCCAAAACACCAAATATCAGTAAAAAAAGGACTCAAAAATCTAAAATAAAATTGTCGGAGGAGAAGCGTAAACTTGCCAATATGCCATTTACCACACGGAGTGGCAAGGAACGGCTGAGGCCCTGGCCTATGTTCATGGCTAGTGGTTCAGCTTCACATGAGAATGAAAGCACTCAGCCTCTCGCTAGAAAAATGAAAAGACTCAAGCTGGCAAAAGCACAGCAAAGAACTGTGCGTTCTTCGAAATCCCAAATCCACAAGGAGAGTCCAATTGTGTCGGTTGCGATGCCTGACCTTCCCAACACTGGACATGAAGAGCATGCGCCTTCCACCATTTGCACGCCCCCTGCAAGTGCTGGAAGGAGCACCCGCAGTCCAGTTCCTGATAGTCAGATTGAAGATGTCAGTGTTGAAGTACACCAGGATGAGGAGGATATGGGTGTTGCTGGCGCTGGGGAGGAAATTGACAAGGAGGATTCTGATGGTGAGGTGGTTTGTTTAAGTCAGGCACCCGGGAGACACCTGTTGTCCGTGGGAGGAATATGGCCATTGACATGCCTGGTGAAAATACCAAAAAAATCAGCTCTTCGGTGTGGAAGTATTTCAACAGAAATGCGGACAACATTTGTCAAGCCGTGTGTTGCCTTTGTCAAGCTGTAATAAGTAGGGGTAAGGACGTTAACCACCTCGGAACATCCTCCCTTGTACGTCACCTGCAGCGCATTCATAATAAGTCAGTGACAAGTTCAAAAACTTTGGGTGACAGCGGAAGCAGTCCACTGACCAGTAAATCCCTTCCTCTTGTAACCAAGCTCACGCAAACCACCCCACCAACTCCCTCAGTGTCAATTTCCTCCTTCCCCAGGAATGCCAATAGTCCTGCAGGCCATGTCACTGGCAATTCTGATGAGTCCTCTCCTGCCTGGGATTCCTCCGATGCATCCTTGCGTGTAACGCCTACTGCTGCTGGCGCTGCTGTTGTTGCTGCTGGGAGTCGATGGTCATCCCAGAGGGGAAGTCGGAAGACCACTTGTACTACTTCCAGTAAGCAATTGACTGTCCAACAGTCCTTTGCGAGGAAGATGAAATATCACAGCAGTCATCCTGTTGCAAAGCGGATAACTGAGGCCTTGACAACTATGTTGGTGTTAGACGTGCGTCCGGTATCCGCCGTTAGTTCACAGGGAACTAGACAATTTCTTGAGGTAGTGTGCCCCCGTTACCAAATACCATCTAGGTTCCACTTCTCTAGGCAGGCGATACCGAGAATGTACACGGACGTCAGAAAAAGACTCACCAGTGTCCTAAAAAATGCAGTTGAACCCAATGTCCACTTAACCACGGACATGTGGACAAGTGGAGCAGGGCTGGGTCAGGACTATATGACTGTGACAGCCCACTGGGTAGATGTATGGACTCCCGCCGCAAGAACAGCAGCGGCGGCACCAGTAGCAGCATCTCGCAAACGCCAACTCTTTCCTAGGCAGGCTACGCTTTGTATCACCGGTTTCCAGAATACGCACACAGCTGAAAACCTCTTACGGCAACTGAGGAAGATCATCGCGGAATGGCTTACCCCAATTGGACTCTCCTGTGGATTTGTGGCATCGGACAACGCCAGCAATATTGTGTGTGCATTAAATATGGGCAAATTCCAGCATGTCCCATGTTTTGCACATACCTTGAATTTGGTGGTGCAGAATTATTTAAAAAACGAGAGGGGCGTGCAAGAGATGCTGTCGGTGGCCAGAAGAATTGTGGGACACTTTCGGCGTACAGGCACCACGTACAGAAGACTGGAGCACCACCAAAAACGCCTGAACCTGCCCTGCCATCATCTGAAGCAAGAAGTGGTAACGAGGTGGAATTCAACCCTATATATGCTTCAGAGGTTGGAGGAGCAGCAAAAGGCCATTCAAGCCTATACAATTGAGCACGATATAGGAGGTGGAATGCACCTGTCTCAAGCGCAGTGGAGAATGATTTCAACGTTGTGCAAGGTTCTGCTGCCCTTTGAACTTGCCACACGTGAAGTCAGTTCAGACACTGCCAGCCTGAGTCAGGTCATTCCCCTCATCAGGCTTTTGCAGAAGAAGCTGGAGACATTGAAGGAGGAGCTAACACAGAGCGATTCCGCTAGGCATGTGGGACTTGTGGATGGAGCCCTTAATTCGCTTAACAAGGATTCACGGGTGGTCAATCTGTTGAAATCAGAGCACTACATTTTGGCCACCGTGCTCGATCCTAGATTTAAAACCTACCTTGGATCTCTCTTTCCGGCAGACACAAGTCTGCTGGGGTTCAAAGACCTGCTGGTGAGAAAATTGTCAAGTCAAGCGGAACGCGACCTGTCAACATCTCCTCCTTCACATTCTCCCGCAACTGGGGGTGCGAGGAAAAGGCTCAGAATTCCGAGCCCACCCGCTGGCGTGATGCAGGGCAGTCTGGAGCGACTGCTGATGCTGACATCTGGTCCGGACTGAAGGACCTGCCAACGATTACGGATACGGACATGTCGTCTACTGGCACTGCATATGATTCTCTCTCCATTGAAAGAATGGTGGAGGATTATATGAGTGACCGCATCCAAGTAGGCACGTCAGACAGTCCGTACTTATACTGGCAGGAAAAAGAGGCAATTTGGAGGCCCTTGCACAAACTGGCTTTATTCTACCTAAGTTGCCCTCCCACAAGTGTGTACTCCGAAAGAGTGTTTAGTGCCGCCGCTCACCTTGTCAGCAATCGGCGTACGAGGTTACTTCCAGAAAATGTGGAGAAGATGATGTTCATTAAAATGAATTATAATCAATTCCTCCGTGGAGACATTGACCAGCAGCAATTGCCTCCACAAAGTACACAGGGAGCTGAGATGGTGGATTCCAGTGGGGACGAATTGATAATCTGTGAGGAGGGGGATGTACACGGTGATATATCGGAGGATGATGATGAGGTGGACATCTTGCCTCTGTAGAGCCAGTTTGTGCAAGGAGAGATTAATTGCTTCTTTTTTGGTGGGGGTCCAAACCAACCCGTCATTTCAGTCACAGTCGTGTGGCAGACCCTGTCACTGAAATGATGGGTTGGTTAAAGTGTGCATGTCCTGTTTATACAACATAAGGGTGGGTGGGAGGGCCCAAGGACAATTCCATCTTGCACCTCTTTTTTCTTTCATTTTTCTTTGCGTCATGTGCTGTTTGGGGAGTATTTTTTTGAAGGGCCATCCTGCGTGACACTGCAGTGCCACTCCTAGATGGGCCAGGTGTTTGTGTCGGCCACTAGGGTCGCTTATCTTACTCACACAGCTACCTCATTGCGCCTCTTTTTTTCTTTGCGTCATGTGCTGTTTGGGGAGTGTTTTTTGGAAGGGCCATCCTGCGTGACACTGCAGTGCCACTCCTAGATGGGCCAGGTGTTTGTGTCGGCCACTAGGGTCGCTTATCTTACTCACACAGCTACCTCATTGCGCCTCTTTTTTTCTTTGCGTCATGTGCTGTTTGGGGAGTGTTTTTTGGAAGGGCCATCCTGCGTGACACTGCAGTGCCACTCCTAGATGGGCCAGGTGTTTGTGTCGGCCACTAGGGTCGCTTAGCTTACTCACACAGCTACCTCATTGCGCCTCTTTTTTTCTTTGCATCATGTGCTGTTTGTGGAGTGTTTTTTGGAAGGGCAATCCTGCGTGACACTGCAGTGCCACTCCTAGATGGGCCAGGTGTTTGTGTCGGCCACTAGGGTCGCTTAGCTTACTCACACAGCTACCTCATTGCGCCTCTTTTTTTCTTTGCGTCATGTGCTGTTTGGGGAGTGTTTTTTGGAAGGGCCATCCTGCGTGACACTGCAGTGCCACTCCTAGATGGGCCAGGTGTTTGTGTCGGCCACTAGGGTCACTTAGCTTACTCACACAGCTACCTCATTGCGCCTCTTTTTTTCTTTGCGTCATGTGCTGTTTGGGGAGTGTTTTTTGGAAGGGCCATCCTGCGTGACACTGCAGTGCCACTCCTAGATGGGCCAGGTGTTTGTGTCGGCCACTAGGGTCGCTTAGCTTACTCACACAGCTACCTCATTGCGCCTCTTTTTTTCTTTGCGTCATGTGCTGTTTGGGGAGTGTTTTTTGGAAGGGCCATCCTGCGTGACACTGCAGTGCCACTCCTAGATGGGCCAGGTGTTTGTGTCGGCAACTAGGGTCGCTTAGCTTAGTCATCCAGCGACCTCGGTGCAAATTTTAGGACTAAAAATAATATTGTGAGGTGTTCAGAATAGACTGAAAATGAGTGGAAATTATGGTTTTTGAGGTTAATAATACTTTGGGATCAAAATGACCCCCAAATTCTATGATTTAAGCTGTTTTTTAGTGTTTTTTGAAAAAAACACCCGAATCCAAAACACACCCGAATCCGACAAAAAAAATTCGGTGAGGTTTTGCCAAAACGCGGTCGAACCCAAAACACGGCCGCGGAACCGAACCCAAAACCAAAACACAAAACCCGAAAAATTTCAAGTGCACATCTCTAATATATATATATATATATATATATATATATAAATGTCCAACAATGAACGGCACTCAGAGACACGTATACTTGCAAAAGATTGTATTCCAAATCGTCAACGTTTCGGGGAGCGACGACGGGGTTTCGCTCCCCGAAACGTTGACGATTTGGAATACAATCTTTTGCAAGTATACGTGTCTCTGAGTGCCGTTCATTGTTGGACATTTATTTATTATTGGTTCTGGCACCTGAGCTTCATTAACTCTTATATGGGAGTGCCGGCTGCTGCTGGATTCATATATATATATATATATATATATATATGTATGATCAGTATGATATGCTGGCTGCTAGGAACCCTTGGCTATATCCCTGGATATGCACTGTCTGCTGCCTGCAACAACCTCGACTACGTCCCTGGACATTAACTTTCTGCCGCCTGCCCTGAGCTTGGCCAATGTAGATATTGATTTATTTTTTTTACTGAAATATATACATTGCTCGCTTAACAAAATAAAGTTTAAAGAATAAATGTTTCTTTATTAAATATATGTGGATTTACTATGCATTATGATCAGCGACTGCGTCTAAAGATGCAAACAGGTGGCCATGTTCATACTCCCATTGGCTGGTTTCACAGCTTATTGAAGATAGACAGGCTGAGCACTGTGTGCCTGTGTCCTGTGCGTGCTGCGGATGCTGCTCCCCAGGTAAGGAAGTCAGAAAATATGTCCCATACATCTTTGGATGTATGTTTATATGTGCTGGCTGCATCCCCCCCGGCAGTCTCTGGTCCACTGGAATCAGTATGTGCTGTGAGCAGATCGGGGTAGGGATGACGTCTGCTGGGGTAGACAGGTCACGTTTTTCAGCAGTCCCAAATAGGAATACCGTAGTCCAGGGTATTTGGTACAAATAGCCTAAGCTATTTTTATTTGCAGCCAAAGTAAAACAAAAACATAAATATAAATCCTAGCCTTTCTGGGTACTAACTATACATAAGATTTCCCTCTCTATGTGTGAGAAGGACCTACTATACCACTCACCAAAACAGCAGGTCAACACAGCACTCACTTTAGGCAGAAATGGTGTTTCTCTCTGCAAGCCAGCAGCTTTCTCTCCAGACAATGAGAGACTGACAGGGTTTTATCACACCTATACAGGGTGTGATAAAATTAACCTTCTCTGAGGCTGCAGGCCTTGAAGACCCAGACTGGGCCTAATGGATGGAGCCTGCTCTCTCTCACCATCCATACCCCCAGGACCCCTTAACCAGCTTTTACTAAAAGCCCACACTCTAACTAAGGGTCTGATGTATTAAGCCTGGAGAAGTGATAAAGTGGAAGATGATAATGAACCAACCAATCAGCTGATAACTGTCAAGTTACAGGCTGGTTTTGAAAAATGACAGTTAGGAGCTGACTGGCTGCTGCATTATCACTTTCCATTTTATCACTTCTCCAGGCTTAATTCATCTGCCCCTAAGGGGGATATCCAATTAGCCCCGGTAATTTACCGGGGCTAATTGTCCCGCCAGGGGCTATCTAATTAGCCCCGATAAGCCGGCGCGTGCCGCGCTTATCAGGGATTTTGTTTCACCTGCCTCCGGCAGGCGAAGCAGAATCCCCGAAAACGGGTTTCACACGAAAACACACAGGTTTCACTGAACCTGTGTGTTTTCGAGAAAAAGGTTTTTTTTTTACAGGCGATCCATCTGGGTAGCCTGTAAAAAAAAAAAAAATCGGGGAAACATTGGAAAAAAGTCCAAAAAACTGCCATTTTTTTGGGACCCGATGTTTTAACGAGGTTAATTGGATATCCCCCTATGTCTGTTTTGTTTTGCAGACATTTTCCTGAGGTTTTTAAACTCATAAGACAGAAACCTTGGACATATATACCTGCCCTCAAACACAATTCCACAGCTTTTATCAGAGTGCATATCACAAATCATATGAGGTTTCGCTTAATTGATTCTTCCCAAGTGAGTGTGGCTGCTGTTGCCATGGAAGTCTAAGGGCCAGTGCAACTAAAGGGCCCCATACACTACAATGATAATGCCCGATTTCAGCCATTCCGACCAATATATCTGATAAAATTAGGCATATCGGATGTGTTTTACATTCAATCCGATCTGATGTTCGGTCCCGTGAGCATCGGATCGGATCCCCTAGATAGACTGTGCTGCACTAGTGATATGTCGGACCCCGCAGGCATGGCTGGGATCAAGGGTGATCGCCTGCGACATGAGGGTCCGACATGTCGCAGTAGTATATGAGGCCCTTAAGACAGCTGCGTGGGATGGGTACTGAAGGGTGTAGGCCATATCCAGGAGGTGTGGCCATGACCACTCTGGAACAAAAATTTGGTAAAATACAATGTGCCGAATGCCAGCAGTTTGACCGGACCCCTGGCAGACCCCTCCAAGAGCCCTAGGCTAGTTAGTACCTATCCACCCCCTCACAGCACCCCTGAACCTGGAGTCTAACAAAAGGGTTCTAAAGTACCCTTTATAGTATCAATCTAGTCCTGTAAAAGTGAACAAAGGCTAAAAAAAATATACAACAAATGTCACATAGCAAAAAGTAACATTTTACACAGTGCCTCCAGGTTATTCCGCTATAAAGAGAAATTAGATAAACTACCCACTAAAAATACCACAGCGGCTGGGAGGGGTTTGTCAGACCCCACAATAAGACAAACAATATACAAAAAAGTACCAGCGCTAGGAGTTGTATCACCAATTATTCAATAAGTCAAATACCACTGGATCAGTTATAGTATTTAATAATGAACATGATTATCACACACATTAAAAACGTGAGAATAAAAGATATTAAGAAATATTGACCATACAAATAAAAATAAAGATAAAAATTGGCTCTGAGGTAATAATTAATTCAAATTGCTGATAAGGACCCAACCATTATTTTAGTGATCCCGGACTTATTAAGGTGCAGATTTCCTCCTCCTTAGATTATTATGCAGTCAGCTGGTAATACCCTTATTAGTACCTCTCACACAGTTCCATATAAAGATGGTACCAATTGCTCGTCTGTGTAGATATTCAAGGGGTTTCCATATTCTTGTTGGTTATGCTGAAAAGGAGTGGTTTTAAAGGTCTGGTCCTTGGAAATCCAAGTAGGCAGAGAAGTCCTTATCTGGATCAAGCTGGACAAAGGTTGGGATTCCACAGCAGTGCCTTAACGCGTTTCCCTGAGCCAGGTCGCTCAGCTTCTTCAGAAGAAGCTGAGCGACCTGGCTCAGGGAAACGCGTTAAGGCACTGCTGTGGAATCCCAACCTTTGTCCAGCTTGATCCAGATAAGGACTTCTCTGCCTACTTGGATTTCCAAGGACCAGACCTTTAAAACCACTCCTTTTCAGCATAACCAACAAGAATATGGAAACCCCTTGAATATCTACACAGACGAGCAATTGGTACCATCTTTATATGGAACTGTGTGAGAGGTACTAATAAGGGTATTACCAGCTGACTGCATAATAATCTAAGGAGGAGGAAATCTGCACCTTAATAAGTCCGGGATCACTAAAATAATGGTTGGGTCCTTATCAGCAATTTGAATTAATTATTACCTCAGAGCCAATTTTTATCTTTATTTTTATTTGTATGGTCAATATTTCTTAATATCTTTTATTCTCACATTTTTAATGTGTGATAATCATGTTCATTATTAAATACTATAACTGATCCAGTGGTATTTGACTTATTGAATAATTGGTGATACAACTCCTAGCGCTGGTACTTTTTTGTATATTCCGCTATAAAACATTATTGCTATATGTGCAGAAGTTTAGTTAGAAAAAATTTGATGTAATAGAAGTTGTAGATTGCAAAAACTTTTAATAGCCTTCATCTGTCCCTGACCAGATGCTCATTACACATAATTGCCAGAACCAACATTGCCACAGTGTGATTGTTTGCCTAACCCTCTGTGACAGAGTGATGGCCTTGGGGACTTTTAAAAACCTCACACCTTTTAATACATTTAAACAGTAACCTCATAATTAATTTCTGGATAATTAAAACTTCTTTTTAAGTGGATTTCTCCCTGGGAGAGCTGTCTTTTTATGTGCATCTTTATTTAATTTTAACAGTTAACATAAACACAGCAAGTGTAAGTGGATAATCACAAAGCTGAAGCTTCTTTTTAAATATGGGAGTTTGAATCACAGCTGCACGTACATAGAAGCAGAGTACCGCATGTACAGTAATACACATCTGGAAACATTTAACTTTTATAAAGAACCTATCATCCAAATATAATAAGGGAATGGATATAGGGCCTGATTCAGAAATGGACGCTTTTGTAAGTCTTTGGACTCGATCATTGGCAGTGCCACCCCGCCCTGCCCTCAAACGGTTGCAGCATGTCAATCATGCTGCAGCTTGGGGGCACTGGGTCAGATGTATTAACCTGGAAAAGGGATAAAGAAGTGATAAAGCAGTGATAAGCGCACCAGCCAATCATTACGAATTTGAAAAATGACAGTTGGAGCTGATTGAGCCATTATCACCTTGCACTTTTTTTTTTTTCACTTCTTTATCCCTTCTCCAGGCTATACATTTGCCCCACTATGTGTAATCTCACAGGACTCTTCCTGCATATGTCCTGTTCATGCACAGTCCCACAAACAATGGAGATGTACAGTACTTAAAGTAACCATCGAGTTTACGTGCATCTCTGAATCTGGCCAATAAAACTGTAAGCACAAGGGCCCTCATTCCGAGTCGTTCACTCGGTAATTTTCATCGCATCGCAGTGAAATTCCGCTTAGTACGCATGCGCAATATTCGCACTGCGACTGCGCCAAGTAATTTAACAATGAAGATAGTATTTTTACTCACGGCTTTTTCTTCGCTCCGGCGATCGTAGTGTGATTGACAGGGAATGGGTGTTACTGGGCGGAAACACGGCGTTTTATGGGCGTGTGGATAAAAACGCTACCGTTTCCGGAAAAAACGCAGGAGTGGCCGGAGAAACGGGGGAGTGTCTGAGCGAACGCTGGGTGTGTTTGTGACGTCAAACCAGGAACGACAAGCACTGAACTGATCGCAGATGCCGAGTAAGTCTGAAGCTACTCTGAAACTGCTAAGTAGTTTGTAATCGCAATATTGCGAATACATCAGTCGCAATTTTAAGAAGCTAAGATTCACTCCCAGTAGGCGGCGGCTTAGCGTGTGTAACTCTGCTAAAATCGCCTTGCGAGCGATCAACTCGGAATGAGGGCCAAGACCAGGTAAGTCTTTACTTATTATTGTGAAAGCATATGTTTAGACCGTCAATTTTCCATTCGCTAATTTCACACTAGCCCTCACCACTCAGAGGCAAACGCAGGAGGGGTTTCCGGTTGCACGGAAACCCCCTCTACTTGGCAACTGGCTCAAATTATGACCACAATAGCAATGGTATATAATACTATTACTAGAGCTTCCACCACTTCATGCAGTGTAAGGGACAGAGCAGAGCTGCTGCACATGCCCAGTGGTAGAAGCTTCTTCTACCAAGTTTGGTGTGTGTGTGTGTGTGTGTGTGTGTGTGTGTGTGTGTGTGTGTGTGTGTGTGTGTGTGTGGATCTAAGTCCTCAATCAGTGCGCTGGACCAGAGAGTAGCTTCCAGGAAGAACAGACAGGAGCCTTATCATGAGGGGCGGGATGTACTAAAGCAAAAATGCGGTAAAACCCCCGAAAACGGGGGTTTTACCGCATTTTCATATTTACTAACACCCTACCGCCGCGTTTTTCGGCGTCCAGGGTATCGCCATCTCTGGATGGCGATACCCTATAGAAGCCTATGGGCTTCTTTTCGCCGACCGCCGCAAACCGCCGACACCGTCGACACCGCCGCAGACGCCGACCCACCTCCCCCCCAGCTTACCTTCCTCCATGATGCCCCGGACCTGGAAGGTAATCTCCTCCTCCTCCTAGCAACGCAGCCGGACGTCCTTCCGGCTGCAGGGGGGAGGAGGAGGCGCCGGGGGCAGCCTGCTGCTGCTTCCCGGCATCTAGCCTGTGTGGGGACCCCATGGAGGTGACGGAGACCCCCCGCAGACCACCTAACAGGTATCGCGGGGGGCCTCCGTCACCGCATCGCGATGTTGATCGCATATGTTAGTACATACGCGATCAACACCGCTGCGGTAACCGGCGAGGTGCGGCGATGTATGTTAATACATCCCGCCCGAGGTGAGAGAATGTGTGATTAGAAAGTGCAGTACTGGTTCTATTATGTTTGTGTATTTATTTATTATGGTATGTTAAACCTTTTCCTGACCACTTCTCTTATTTAAATATATTTGATACAGCCTATACCCTAGTTCTGTGGTTCTCAAACTCGGTCCTCAGGACCCCACACAGTTCATGTTTTGCAGGTCACCTATAGATTTTTTAAATGTGACAGTTGGTGATACACAGTGCACCTGCTGGGTGACATGGAAAACGTGAACCATGTGGGGTCCTGAGGACCGAGTTTGAGAACCACTGCCCTAGTTAGATATTAATACTGTGTTCCATACAGTGTCCAGTATATAAAAAGTTTAATGTTTACATTAATGTCCAGGATTATTACCAGGTTCTTCTAACGCTCCCCCAGACTCCCGCACTTGCTCCAATGTTCCACAGAGTGGGAGATTGTGGATTGCATTTGGAAACCCCCCTCTAGAAATCCTGCGTTTGCCACTGCCACTTACTGACCTCCATCCTTAATCAATCCTTAATGAGTAATACAAGCTCTACTACAATGAGCTGTTAGCTATGTCTTTCAAAAGATTCATTTCTCACTTAAAACATATCTTCTAAAGCCAGTGATCCCAAACTCGGCACTCAAGCACCCTAACAGTCAAGGCTTTAAGGATATCCATGCTTCTGCACAAGTAATCTAATTTGAGAAAACTGCTCTATATCAGTGGTTCTCAGCCTCAACTCTCAAGTATTCCCAAAAGTTCATGTTTTGAAGATTTCTGTCAACTCAGCAAAATAGATGATCTCACCTGTGCACGATTAAAGAAATTCTCAAAACATGGCCTGTTGGGGGTACTCGAGGACTGGAGTTGAAAACCCCTGCTCTATGAGGCTCATACAGGTGTGGTGACACAGCGGTCAATAGTCCCGATTCAGACCTGATCACTGTTGTGCGAATTTGCAAGGCAGCCGATTGTTGATCGACTGCGCATGCGTATGATTAATAGTGCGTACGCGCGAGGCCAAGCTGCAAAAAAATCCAGCGTCTTTTTTGATTGCTAGGCTAACACAAGATGACTGACAGGAAGCGAACGTTTAGGGGTGGTAACTGGCTATTTTCTGGGAGTGTCAGCAAAAAACGTAGGCATGCCTAAGTGTTTTCAGGGAGGGTGTGTGACTTCAGCTCTGGCACCAATCAGCTTGCTTGTATCGTACTGCAGCAGTAGGTCCCGGACTACTCACACACTGCACACACTGGAAAAACATTTGATGGTGAGTGAGTTGCGAGCAGATTTGCAGCTGACCAGCGATTGCAAAGATTTTTGCACAGCATACGCAGACTTGCACGGGGCGGATTTTCACTCTGTCTGGGCAGCGACTATCTGATCGCAAACCTCTGCAAATTCACAGAGGAGCAATCAGGTCTGAATTTGGTCCAATGTCTGAGCTGCAATACGCACGTGAGAGTGAATTGTGATTGTGGTCGCACTGAGGAATGATTCGCAACGTGAATGACAGGAAGACAGCGTTTGGGTGTGGTGTCGAAGTCGGAAAATATTATGGTACACACATCACGTATAAAAACCACACAGATGGCCTCCGTGCGCGTACTTGTTCTGCCGTGCGTGCGCATATTCGCAAGTTGCGTATGACCGCTCACGCAGTAGTGCATATTAGCGCGTGGTATGAGTAATTACGGTAGCATTTGTATTCGCACGGAAAAGTCACAAAGACATATCTCATATTTAATCCACATAATGCAAAATGTACACATAGCCCACATGCACCACACCAGCAAGTTATACTTGTTTAAAAGGTACAATAACAAAGGGATTCACTTTTACAGGATATGAGGGGACAGCATTAGGTTATGAGGTGGTGTTTGGTATCTAGCTGGAGGATATTTTAAGGGCAACATTCCGGTAGCAGTTTGCAGAAGATAACACGCTCCTGCGCATAATTATGCGCAGGAACAGAATATTAATATTACACTGTATTTACTAGTGATGAGCGGGTTCAGTTCCTCGGAAACCGAACCCCCCCGAACTTCACTCATTTTACACGGGTCCGAGGCATACTCGGATTCTCCCGTATGGCTCGGTTAATCCGAGCGCGCCCGAACGTCATCATCCCGCTGTCAGATTCTCGCGAGATTCGGATTCTATATAAGGAGCCGCGCGTCGCCGCCATTTTCACTCGTGCATTGGAAATGTTAGGGAGAGGACGTGGCTGGCGTCCTCTCCGTTTATTAACGTTGCTGCAAATATTTGTGCTTATTGCTTAATTGTGGGGACTGGGGAGCAGCTGTATTATATAGGAGGAGTACAGTGCAGAGTTTTGCTGATCAGTGACCACCAGTTTTATCCGTTCTCTGCCTGAAAAACGCTCCATATCTGTGCTCAGTGTGCTGCATATATCTGTGCTCACACTGCTTTATTGTGGGGACTGGGGACCAGCAGTATTATATAGGAGGAGTACAGTGCAGAGTTTTGCTGACCAGTGACCACCAGTATTATACGTTGTCTGCCTGAAAAACGCTCCATATCTGTGCTCAGTGTGCTGCATATATCTGTGCTCACACTGCTTTATTGTGGGGACTGGGGACCAGCAGTATTATATAGGAGGAGTACAGTGCAGAGTTTTGCTGACCAGTGACCACCAGTATTATACGTTGTCTGCCTGAAAAACGCTCCATATCTGTGCTCAGTGTGCTGCATATATCTGTGCTCACACTGCTTTATTGTGGGGACTGGGGACCAGCAGTATTATATAGGAGGAGTACAGTGCAGAGTTTTGCTGACCAGTGACCACCAGTATTATACGTTGTCTGCCTGAAAAATGCTCCATATCTGTGCTCAGTGTGCTGCATATATCTGTGCTCACACTGCTTTATTGTGGGCACTGGGGACCAGCAGTATTATATAGGAGGAGTACAGTGCAGAGTTTTGCTGACCAGTGACCACCAGTATTATACATTGTCTGCCTGAAAAACGCTCCATATCTGTGCTCAGTGTGCTGCATATATCTGTGCTCACACTGCTTTATTGTGGGGACTGGGGACCAGCAGTATTATATAGGAGGAGTACAGTGCAGAGTTTTGCTGACAGTGACCACAAGTATATATAGCAGTACGGTACGGAAGGCCACTGCTCTACCTACCTCTGTGTCGTCAAGTATACTATCCATCTAGATTCTATACCTGTGGTGCATTTTAGTTTTGCAGTTTGCTGACAGTGACCACCAGTATATATAGCAGTACGGTACGGAAGGCCACTGCTCTACCTACCTCTGTGTCGTCAAGTATACTATCCATCTAGATTCTATACCTGTGGTGCATTTTAGCTTTGCAGTTTGCTGACACAGTGACCACTAGTATATATAGCAGTACGGTACAGAAGGCCACTGCTCTACCTACCTCTGTGTCGTCAAGTATACTATCCATCTAGATTCTATACCTGTGGTGCATTTTAGTTTTGCAGTTTGCTGACAGTGACAACCAGTATATATAGCAGTACGGTACGGAAGGCCACTGCTCTACCTACCTCTGTGTCGTCAAGTATACTATCCATCTAGATTCTATACCTGTGGTGCATTTTAGCTTTGCAGTTTGCTGACAGTGACCACCAGTATATATAGCAGTACGGTACGGAAGGCCACTGCTCTACCTACCTCTGTGTCGTCAAGTATACTATCCATCTAGATTCTATACCTGTGGTGCATTTTAGTTTTGCAGTTTGCTGACAGTGACCACCAGTATATATAACAGTACGGTACGGAAGGCCACTGCTCTACCTACCTCTGTGTCATCAAGTATACTATCCATCTAGATTCTATACCTGTGGTGCATTTTAGTTTTGCAGTTTGCTGACAGTGACCACCAGTATATATAGCAGTACGGTACGGAAGGCCACTGCTCTACCTACCTCTGTGTCATCAAGTATACTATCCATTTAGATTCTATACCTGTGGTGCATTTTAGTTTTGCAGTTTGCTGACAGTGACCACCAGTATATATAGCAGTACGGTACGGAAGGCCACTGCTCTACCTACCTCTGTTTCGTCAAGTATACTATCCATCTATATTCTATACCTGTGGTGCATTTTAGTTTTGCAGTTTGCTGACAGTGACCACCAGTATATATAGCAGTACGGTACGGAAGGCCACTGCTCTACCTACCTCTGTGTCGTCAAGTATACTATCCATCTAGATTCTATACCTGTGGTGCATTTTAGTTTTGCAGTTTGCTGACAGTGACCACCAGTATATATAGCAGTACGGTACGGAAGGCCACTGCTCTACCTACCTCTGTGTCGTCAAGTATACTATCCATCCATACCTGTGGTGCATTTCAGTTGTGCGCAGTATATATAGTAGTAGGCCATTGCTATTGATACTGGCATATAATTATACACATTAAAAAATGGAGAACAAAAATGTGGAGGTTAAAATAGGGAAAAATCAAGATCCACTTCCATCTCGTGCTGAAGCTGCTGCCACTAGTCATGGCCGAGACGATGAAATGCCATCAACGTCGTCTGCCAAGGCCGATGCCCAATGTCATAGTAGAGAGCATGTAAAATCCAAAAAACAAAAGTTCAGTTAAATGACCCAAAAATCAAAATTAAAAGCGTCTGATGAGAAGCGTAAACTTGCCAATATGCCATTTACGACACGGAGTGGCAAGGAACGGCTGAGGCCTTGGCCTATGTTCATGGCTAGTGGTTCAGGTTCACATGAGGATGGAAGCACTCATCCTCTCGCTAGATAACTGCAGTACCACTCCTAGATGGGCCAGGTGTTTGTGTCGGCCACTTGGGTCGCTTAGCTTAGTCATACAGCTACCTCATTGCACCTCTTTTTTTCTTTGCATCATGTGCTGTTTGGGGACTATTTTTTTGAAGTGCCATCCTGTCTGACACTGCAGTGCCACTCCTAGATGGGCCAGGTGTTTGTGTCGGCCACTTGTGTCGCTTAGCTTAGTCACACAGCGACCTTTATGCGTCTCTTTTTTTCTTTGCATCTTGTGCTGTTTGGGGACTATTTTTTTGAAGTGCCATCCTGTCTGACACTGCAGTGCCACTCCTAGATGGGCCAGGTGTTTGTGTCGGCCACTTGTGTCGCTTAGCTTAGTCACACAGCGACCTTTATGCGTCTCTTTTTTTCTTTGCATCATGTGCTGTTTGGGGACTATTTTTTTGAAGTGCCATCCTGTCTGACACTGCAGTGCCACTCCTAGATGGGCCAGATGTTTGTGTCGGCCACTTGTGTCGCTTAGCTTAGTCACACAGCGACCTTGGTGCGCCTCTTTTTTTCTTTGCATCATGTGCTGTTTGCGGACTATTTTTTTGAAGTGCCATCCTGTCTGACACTGCAGTGCCACTCCTAGATGGGCCAGGTGTTTGTGTCGGCCACTTGTGTCGCTTAGCTTAGTCACACAGCGACCTTGGTGCGCCTCTTTTTTTCTTTGCATCATGTGCTGTTTGGGGACAATTTTTTTGAAGTGCCATCCTGTCTGACACTGCAGTGCCAATCCTAGATGGGCCAGGTGTTTGTGTCGGCCACTTGTGTCGCTTAGCTTAGTCACATAGCGACCTTGGTGCGCCTCTTTTTTTCTTTGCATTATGTGCTGTTTGGGGACTATTTTTTTGAAGTGCCATCCTGCCTGACACTGCAGTGCCACTCCTAGATGGGCCAGGTGTTTGTGTCGGCCACTTGTGTTGCTTAGCTTAGTCACACAGCTACCTTGGTGCGCCTCTTTTTTTCTTTGCATCATGTGCTGTTTGGGGACTATTTTTTTGAAGTGCCATCCTGCCTGACACTGCAGTGCCACTCCTAGATGGGCCAGGTGTTTGTGTCGGCCACTTGTGTCGCTTAGCTTAGCCATCCAGCGACCTCGGTGCAAATTTTAGGACTAAAAATAATATTGTGAGGTGTGAGGTGTTCAGAATAGACTGAAAATGAGTGTAAATTATGGTTATTGAGGTTAATAATACTATGGGATCAAAATGACCCCCAAATTCTATGATTTAAGCTGTTTTTGAGGGTTTTCTTGTAAAAAAACACCCAAATCCAAAAAACACCCGAATCCAACAAAAAAATTTCAGGGAGGTTTTGGCAAAACGCGTCCGAATCCAAAACACGGCCGCGGAACCGAATCCAAAACCAAAACACAAAACCCGAAAAATTTCCGGTGCACATCTCTAGTATTTACTGTACTCTGATATTCGGAGGGAACCCAGTGGAGACCAACTGCAAGTGCACCTGGACCAGGCATCACCCACCAATTCAAACCAACCTATGACCCCTCCTGTACTGTAAATGACCAGCCCTTTGACCTATAGGTGAAGAGATTACAGTTTCTATTGTATTATGTTTTAGCCAAATGTATAAAAAGCCAAGCTGCCTGGCTGGTCTCTCTATCTCTCTGAAGGTCATCTTGCTTGATTGACTGAATACCGGGACCATGTGGCGCTGGAGAAACAAACGTATGTACCATTGATTGTAGCCTCTTTTCTCTTATTGTGATTGTATTGTTATTGTAACCCCCTTTTTGCAATTATATGTTGGTGGGTCGGATCCCAGCATTTTAAATACAATTGGTGTCGTGTCTCTTTCCTGCTAAGGTTTAAAGTGCATTTCAGCCACACGTGTAGTTGCATTGTGCTCATAGCGTGTTGGTGTGTGTATACGCTAAGTTAGTAAAAAGTATGTATGCTAAAGATTACATCCAGGAGCCACAGCTGCTCGAATTTCAGTGTAAAAGGTATTGCTTTTTCTGTCCTGTATGTTAATCAACATCAACAGTGGGAATGGGGAGTGGATGAGAGGAAGAGGGAGGGGAGAGAAAGAAAAAAGGCAACCCCGGATACAACAGCTTGATTGGCATAAAACACAACAAGCCCCCCCCCCCCCCTCCAAATAAAACTTAGTAATTTGGCCCCGGATGCGGAGTTGTACGTTTGCCAGTCTGTCAATCATGTCTAATATGTTTTTGCACTGCACTTGCTCTAGAACTGAGTGTAGGCAAGTACAGGACATGCATAGTCATATATGCACTTACATCACATTTACAATCACAGAAATGAGGATGCATAAATGGCCTGTAACATAGGCAGAGGTCAGTGTGGGCTATTGGATGTAAGTGTAACATTTCATGTTATCAGACGTATCTTTTGCACCTAGTATAAGGCTGGTGCATGTGCGCACTAATGACGATAACGAGTATCAAACCAAGAGTAGGGTTAGGAAGCAGGCGCACAGCAAGACGCGTACTACTTTGCATACAGCCAAACATACACTTTTTTAACCATGCATGCAATGCATGAACATATTCAGACGATTTTCATCCAGCTCTGCTCTCTTTTGTAATGCACCGGACATTCTGGGATGTTTCCTTGACAGAGAGAAGCAGGGACATGAGCAGAGCTGCTGAGTAACTGTCACACTGTGTTCTGTCAGTATGGAGAAGGAAAATGCTGCAATATGATGCTGTCAGGGAGCCCTGTACGGTGGAGCTGTGACCTCAGAGGCAGGAAAGATAGAAACGTGGACATATAGACACTCAGAAAAAGGAAAGAAAAGGAACAGGTTTTAAGGAACAAATGGCAGAATATGGGTGGAAAAGTACTGAGAAGAAATAATGCAAGTAGAGAAAACAGAAATATGACTATGACGTGCGGCACGTGACAGAGGAAAGAGATATTAATAAGAGAGAGTAGAGTAAGGAGGCAAAGCATAGGCTGCCAGGGAGAGACAGAAGATGCAGAGCCTGATGCAGAGGTGGACGCTATGCCAATGTTTGCACACTTGAGCAATGTTTTCTGTACTTATACTGCGCGTGCGTCACTATTGATTATGGACAATGGTCGCATTGAGTGACAGTCAGTGTGTATTTATTGGAGGTAATAGGGGGGTGGCTACTGAAACGCTTGCGAATTGCTCAGAAGTTTGATGATGTATCTATATGTGTACCATGGTGGATCAGAGACACAGACTATGGGATCTCTGTACACATTCCAGCAGTTGCACCATTAGTACATTTTTGCAGTACGATGCTTACAAAAAAGCTGTTGCAGTGGGATTTGCGCCCCCCTCAGACCCACAGTGAGACACGGTTATATGTCGGAAAGCCAGTCAGCTAGTTAGTCAGACAGTTGTCAGTTTACTAATCATGATATTAATAATAACTGCTAATTAATTATTCATTTGGGACCTATTTGCAAAACAATTTCCTCCTGATATTCATGTGGACAATTCATGCGGAAATGGCTATTTCCACATTAATAACTCACATTTATTAGTGATGAGCGGGTTCGGATCCTTGGGATCCGAACCCGCCCGAACTTCACCTTTTTTTTCACGGGTCCGAGCGACTCGGATCCTCCCGCCTTGCTCGGTTAACCCGAGCGCGCCCGAACGTCATCATCCTGCTGTCGGATTCTCGCGAGATTCGGATTCTATATAAGGAGCCGCGCGTCGCCGCCGCCATTTTCACACGTGCATTGAGATTGATAGGGAGAGGACGTGGCTGGCGTCCTCTCCGTTATAGTAGAAAAGACTGAGTAACTTAGTTATAATTGTGGGGAGGATTGGGGACGGGGAGCAGCTGTTAGGGAGTACAGTGCAGGGTTTTAATTATACCACCAGTGAGTTTAATCCGTTGTTTCTCTGCCTGAAAAAAAACGCTCCACCATATCTGTGCTCACTCAGTGTGCTGCACTGCTGCATATATCTGTGCTGAGTGCACTGCTCACACTGCCTAATTGTGGGGACTGGGGAGCAGTTATAGCAGGAGTACAGTGCACAGTTTTGCTGACAGTGACCACCAGTCCAGGATACGTTTGTCTGCCTGAAAAACACTCCTGTGGTGGCTTTTTTTTTCTTCATACTAGTTTAGCAGTCTGCTGACAGTGTCCACCAGGTCCGTTATTATTATACAGTATATTATATATATATATAGCAGTACGGTAGGCCACGGCTGTACCTACCTCTGTGTCGTCAGTGCACTCGTCGTCCATAAGTAATATAATACTATACTATAGTATCCATCCATCTACATTGTATACCTGTGGTGGCTTTTTTTTTCTTCATACTAGTTTAGCAGTCTGCTGACAGTGTCCACCAGGTCCGTTATTATTATTATACAGTATATATTATATATATATATATAGCAGTACGGTAGGCCACGGCTGTACCTACCTCTGTGTCGTCAGTGCACTCGTCGTCCATAAGTAATATAATACTATACTATAGTATCCATCCATCTACATTGTATACCTGTGGTGGCTTTTTTTTTCTTCATACTAGTTTAGCAGTCTGCTGACAGTGTCCACCAGGTCCGTTATTATTATTATACAGTATATTATATATATATATATAGCAGTACGGTAGGCCACGGCTGTACCTACCTCTGTGTCGTCAGTGCACTCGTCGTCCATAAGTAATATAATACTATACTATCCATCCATCTACATTGTATACCTGTGGTGTTTTTTTTTTTCTTCATACTAGTTTAGCAGTCTGCTGACAGTGTCCACCAGGTCCGTTATTATTATTATACAGTATATATTATATATATATATATAGCAGTACGGTAGGCCACGGCTGTACCTACCTCTGTGTCGTCAGTGCACTCGTCGTCCATAAGTAATATAATACTATACTATAGTATCCATCCATCTACATTGTATACCTGTGGTGGCTTTTTTTTTCTTCATACTAGTTTAGCAGTCTGCTGACAGTGTCCACCAGGTCCGTTATTATTATTATACAGTATATTATATATATATATATATAGCAGTACGGTAGGCCACGGCTGTACCTACCTCTGTGTCGTCAGTGCACTCGTCGTCCATAAGTAATATAATACTATACTATCCATCCATCTACATTGTATACCTGTGGTGTTTTTTTTTTTCTTCATACTAGTTTAGCAGTCTGCTGACAGTGTCCACCAGGTCCGTTATTATTATACAGTATATTATATATATATATATATATATATATAGCAGTAGGGTAGGCCACGGCTGTACCTACCTCTGTGTCGTCAGTGCACTCGTCGTCCATAAGTAATATAATACTATACTATAGTATCCATCCATCTACATTGTATACCTGTGGTGGCTTTTTTTTTCTTCATACTAGTTTAGCAGTCTGCTGACAGTGTCCACCAGGTCCGTTATTATTATTATACAGTATATTATATATATATATATATATATATATATATAGCAGTACGGTAGGCCACGGCTGTACCTACCTCTGTGTCGTCAGTGCACTCGTCGTCCATAAGTAATATAATACTATACTATCCATCCATCTACATTGTATACCTGTGGTGGGTTTTTTTTTCTTCATACTAGTTTAGCAGTCTGCTGACAGTGTCCACCAGGTCCGTTATTATTATTATACAGTATATTATATATATATATATATATATATATAGCAGTACGGTAGGCCACGGCTGTACCTACCTCTGTGTCGTCAGTGCACTCGTCGTCCATAAGTAATATAATACTATACTATCCATCCATCTACATTGTATACCTGTGGTGGCTTTTTTTTTCTTCATACTAGTTTAGCAGTCTGCTGACAGTGTCCACCAGGTCCGTTGTTATTATTATACAGTATATTATATATATATATATAGCAGTACGGTAGGCCACGGCTGTACCTACCTCTGTGTCGTCAGTGCACTCGTCGTTCATAAGTAATATAATACTATACTATAGTATCCATCCATCTACATTGTATACCTGTGGTGGCTTTTTTTTTCTTCATACTAGTTTAGCAGTCTGCTGACAGTGTCCACCAGGTCCGTTATTATTATTATACAGTATATTATATATATATATATATATATATATATATATAGCAGTACGGTAGGCCACGGCTGTACCTACCTCTGTGTCGTCAGTGCACTCGTCGTCCATAAGTAATATAATACTATACTATCCATCCATCTACATTGTATACCTGTGGTGGGTTTTTTTTTTCTTCATACTAGTTTAGCAGTCTGCTGACAGTGTCCACCAGGTCCTTTATTATTATACAGTATATTATATATATATATATATAGCAGTACGGTAGGCCACGGCTGTACCTACCTCTGTGTCGTCAGTGCACTCGTCGTCCATAAGTAATATAATACTATACTATAGTATCCATCCATCTACATTGTATACCTGTGGTGGCTTTTAGTTGTGCGCATTAAAATATGGAGAACAAAAATCTGGAGGTTAAAAAAATAGGGAAAGATCAAGATCCACTTCCACCTCGTGCTGAAGCTGCTGCCACTAGTCATGGCCGAGACGATGAAATGCCATCAACGTCGTCTGCCAAGGCCGATGCCCAATGTCATAGTACAGAGCATGTAAAATCCAAAACACAAAAGATCAGTAAAATGACCCAAAAATCAAAATAAAAGCGTCTGAGGAGAAGCGTAAACTTGCCAATATGCCATTTACGACACGGAGTGGCAAGGAACGGCTGAGGCCCTGGCCTATGTTCATGGCTAGTGGTTCAGCTTCACATATGGATGGAAGCACTCATCCTCTCACTAGAAAAAAGAAAAGACGTAAGCTGGCAAAAGCACAGCAAAGAACTGTGCGTTCTTCGAAATCACAAATCCCCAAGGAGAGTCCAATTGTGACGGTTGCGATGCCTGACCTTCCCAACACTGGACGGGAAGAGCTTGCGCCTGCACTGCAGTGCCACTCCTAGATGGGCCAGGTGTTTGTGTCGGCCACTAGGGTCGCTTAGCTTAGTCTCACAGCTACCTCATTGCACCTCTTTTTTTCTTTGCGTCATGTGCTGTTTGGGGAGTATTTTTTTGAAGGGCCATCCTGCGTGACACTGCAGTGCCACTCCTAGATGGGCCAGGTGTTTGTGTCGGCCACTAGGGTCGCTTAGCTTAGTCACACAGCTACCTCATTGCGCCTCTTTTTTTCTTTGCGTCATGTGCTGTTTGGGGAGTATTTTTTTGAAGGGCCATCCTGCGTGACACTGCAGTGCCACGCCTAGATGGGCCAGGTGTTTGTGTCGGCCACTTGGGTCGCTTAGCTTAGTCACACAGCTACCTCATTGCGCCTCTTTTTTTCTTTGCGTCATGTGCTGTTTGGGGAGTATTTTTTTGAAGGGCCATCCTGCGTGACACTGCAGTGACACTCCTAGATGGGCCAGGTGTTTGTGTCGGCCACTAGGGTCGCTTAGCTTAGTCACACAGCTACCTCATTGCGCCTCTTTTTTTCTTTGCGTCATGTGCTGTTTGGGGAGTATTTTTTTGAAGGGCCATCCTGCGTGACACTGCAGTGCCACTCCTAGATGGGCCAGGTGTTTGTGTCAGCCACTAGGGTCGCTTAGCTTAGTCACACAGCTACCTCATTGCGCCTCTTTTTTTCTTTGCGTCATGTGCTGTTTGGGGAGTATTTTTTTGAAGGGCCATCCTGTCTGACACTGCAGTGCCACTCCTAGATGGGCCAGGTGTTTGTGTCGGCCACTTGGGTCGCTGAGCTTAGTCACACAGCTACCTCATTGCGCCTCTTTTTTTCTTTGCGTCATGTGCTGTTTGGGGAGTATTTTTTTGAAAGGCCATCCTGCCTGACACTGCAGTGCCACTCCTAGATGGGCCAGGTGTTTGTGTCGGCCACTTGTGTCGCTTAGCTTAGCCATCCAGCGACCTCGGTGCAAATTTTAGGACTAAAAATAATATTGTGAGGTGTTCAGAATAGACTGGAAATGAGTGTAAATTATGGTTATTGAGGTTAATAATACTATGGGATCAAAATGACCCCCAAATTCTATGATTTAAGCTGTTTTTTAGGGTTTTTTTAAAAAAACACCCGAATCCAAAACACACCCGAATCCGACAAAAAAAAATTCGGTGAGGTTTTGCCAAAACGCGTTCGAATCCAAAACACGGCCGCGGAACCGAACCCAAAACCAAAACACTAAACCCGAAAAATTTCCGGTGCACATCACTAACATTTATACACCAAGGTATTACAGAGGACTACTGAAAACCAGTGTAACCATATTCCTGTATGGGAGCACTGCCTTCTCCAATTTAACAACCTCCAAAAAGCATTGCTGTTAGCAGGCTCTCCCCAAAGGAAATCAGGACAATGATTTCTTCAGATTCCTCCTCTTCCTTAAACTGTGGGCCTAATTCAGACCTGATAACAGCAGCAAAATCTTTCTCTAATGGGCAAAACTATGGGGGTCATTCCAAGTTGATCGCTGGCTAGCTAATTTTAGCAGCCATGCAAACGCTATGCCGCCGCCCACTGGGGAGTGTATTTTAGCTTAGCAGAAGTGTGAACGCATGTGCAGCCGAGCTCTGCAAAAACAGTTTGTGCAGTTTCAGAGTAGCTCTGAACCTACTCAGCGCTTGCGATCACTTCAGCCTATTCATGTCCCGATTTGATGTCATACACCCGCCCAGCGAACGCCCAGCCACGCCTGCGTTTTTCCAGACACGCCTGCGTTTTTGCAAACACTCCCTGAAAACGGTCAGTTGACACCCAGTAACGCCCCTTCCTGTCAATCGTCTTGCGGCCGCCAGTGCAAAGAAAAACTTTGCTAGAACCTGAGCACAACCACAAAGGACTTTGTACCCGTACGTCGCACGTGCTCATTGCGGGGCATACGCATGTGCATAAATGCCGTCTTTTCACCTGATCGCTGCGCTGCGAAAATCGGCAGCGAGCGATCAACTCGGAATGACCCCCTATGTGCACTGCAGGGGGGGCAGATATAACATGTGCAAAGAGACTTAGATTTAGGTGGGTTATTTTGTTTCTGTGCAGGGTAAATGCTGACTGCTTTATTTTTACACTACAATTAGATTTCAGTTTGAACACACCCCACCCAAATCTAACTCTCTCTGCACATGTTATATCTGCCCCCCTGCAGTGCACATGGTTTTGCCCATTAGAGAAAAATGTTGCTGCTGCAATCAGGTCTGAATTAGGCCCTGTATGCACATACAAAAACTATGGGCGTGCAAGCGTTGGAACATTGGGGGTCATTCCGAGTTGTTCGCTCTGTAAATTTCTTCGCATCGCAGCGATTTTCCGCTTAGTGCGCATGCGCAATGTTCGCACTGCGACTGCGCCAAGTAAATTTGCTATGCAGTTAGGAATTTTACTCACGGTTTTTTCTTCGTTCTGGTGATCGTAATGTGATTGACAGGAAGTGGGTGTTTCTGGGCGGAAACTGGCCGTTTTATGGGCGTGTGGGGAAAAACGCTACAGTTTCTGGGAAAAACGCGGGAGTGGCTGGAGAAACGGAGGAGTGTCTGGACGAACTCTGGGTGTGTTGTTTGTGACGTCAAACCAGGAACGACAAGCACTGAACTGATCGCACTGGAAGAGTAAGTCTCGAGCTACTCAGAAACTGCACAGAGATGTCTTTTCGCAATATTGCGAATCTTTCGTTCGCAATTTTAAGAAGCTAAGATTCACTCCCAGTAGGCGGCGGCTTAGCGTGTGTAAAGCTGCTAAAAGCAGCTTGCGAGCGAACAACTCGGAATGAGGGCCATTGTTGGGATAAAACACGTGGCAAGTTCTTCGCTTTGGCTGGAGCATCATCTTTTCCAGAAATGGAAAGGAGCAGCCAGGGTCCCTCAAACCCTGGGAGCCTTCTGTGGACAACACCCTTTATAAAGTTTAGGTTCAAGGGTGCAGGTAGGTGGGGTACAGTGGGAGCAAGCATACCACCTGCTAAAAATCGCGGCCTATGTGGTCCCAGTAGGCATTCCCATGGGCTCTATTTGTTTTTGTTATTTTCCCATAATAGCGGCAGCTAAAACACCTGTTCATCAGCAATTCAGCTTCCGGGGGAAGGGGAGTGTTTATGCCATGGCCATGAATTTCATACATACCTGGCTGGTCTGGAATCTGCGCACTGTTCAGATAGTTTCTCTGATTGGCTGCACTCAGTATGACACAGAAGAACTACTTCTACTAGTAGAAGCAGTACAGTCTGGCATAATGTAAATTACTGAGGGCAGTACAGTGTGGCACAATGTCAGCTAATTGGGGCACTACAGTGTAGTATAATGTGATCTACTAGGGGACTACAGTGTAGTAGGGACCAGCGATGTAGTAGGGCTCAGTGTGGTTAGGTTCCTACACTGCATGCGGCAATTAAATGGCTGTGGAGAGAATTATCACACCCACAATGACACCTATTTTTTTTTTTTTTTTTTTTTTTTGGTATTATTCAAGAAAGAAATAATAAAACTAGAATATGAGATAACTAAAGATTTCAGCTTGTCACTATAAGCTTGATTTGTTATTTTCAGCAAACCTATACAGCTGAGATGTAGTGCAGCCACAAACAGGTATGGTTCCCTAAGTGGTTAATAACACTCCAACACTTTGCAACATTACATAAGCTGGGAGGTGCACAGGCTTTCATGATCTCAATAAAGAAATGGTTAACAGGCGTTATTTTGGTTTTCCACACAACTATATATCCAAACTGACAATACAGGCAATGTCTGGAATTTCTGATGCTCAGTGCCACTCACTTGTCGGTTTGAGTGGCACTTCAATTCCCTCCTTGCTGTGGCGATTCAGGATACCAGATGGCTTGCCATTGCTTCTTAAACATTTAGATATGAGGCAGTCTACTTGAATCTCAGACTGTCCCTCAAGGTGGTCTGAACACTGGCCCTCATTCCGAGTTGTTCGCTCGCAAGGCGAATGTAGCAGAGTTACACACGCTAAGCCGCCGCCTACTGGGAGTGAATCTTAGCTTCTTAAAATTGCGACCGACGTACGCGCAATATTGCGATTACAAACGAGTTAGCAGTTTCTGAGTAGCTTCAGACTTACTCTGCCTGTGCGATCAGTTCAGTGCTTTTCGTTCCTGGCTGACGTCATAAACACACCCAGCGTTCGCCCAGGCACTCCCACCGTTTCTCCGGCCACTCCTGCGTTTTTTCCGGAAACGGTAGCGTTTCCAGCCACACGCCCCTAAAACGCCGTGCATCCGCCCAGTAACACCCATTTCCTGTCAATCACAATGCGAACGTCGGAGCGATGAAAATGCCGTGAGTAAACTTACTTTCATCATAGTAAAGTTACTTGGCGCAGTCGCAGTGCGAACATTGCGCATGCGCACTAAGAGAATTCTCACTGCGATGCGATGAAAATCTCCGAGCGAACAACTCGGAATGAGGGCCACTGTTTTCAGGAATGAATTAAGCTGTCTATCAGCAAACTATAACATACCAACTCTTAACATGGAAAAGGCCTATTCATTACTACTGTTGTTATTCCGCTTCAACTGCTCTGGCGCAGAACTTAATAGAGTTCAGATGAGAGGGAGACAAACGGATACCTGGACCAGTCCCAAATCTCTGAGCTCATCTTCCAGCACTCTCCCTACCCCAGAATGAATGCATGGGCTGCCAGCTCCCAAAAAGGCTTCCTGTTCTACAATTATTACATCAACTAATCTGATTTTTCTCCACCCATAAATCAAGTTACAGACCAAAATATTTACACAAAAGAACAATTTCCTTCTGAAGCTGGTTTGATGACAGCATTCATTATTTACAGGAAGGCTCATTCTGGGCAGATATTTTCTGACGCTTTCTCTTTCTTATGATTATTTAAAAAAAAATTACTAAAAAATAAATTAAATTTGCAAAGGACAAATATTTTATTTTATTTTAATTGCCCCTGTTATACTACAGAAGAGTTCCAGTAATCTAGCTTCTGTATATTGTACTTTGGATTTATTACCATCATAAATGAGTGCACAATACAAATTATTCCATTACACTGCTAACTTCAATATACGGTACGTTTCCCTGGCCACAACCCTATAATATCTACAGGAAAATATTGGTACAACCAACAAGCTGAAGACATTACTCTAGAAATACATATTATTTATCAGCTAACAGGGGTGTGATAACTAAGGAGGGGGCTCGGGTCTAGTCTCCATCTGGGCCGCCTTCTCTCTAGCCAGCGAGATGCTGTGCCAGAGTCTACTGCGCAAGTGCAGGTCTCCATGTAAATGGCCATTTTCCCAGTTATTTTTCTACCACGCATGTACTGCACATCTGGAAATTTTATTGCACACCCCTCATATATAAAGGGAAACAAGCAGGGCACTCATGTGGGACATGTTAAGAACTTTTCTTGAATAAAGCAGCAACGTTATGGATAATCCAACTCCTTGCTTGTAGCTTGAGAAAGCTAGATATATACAGGGGCGGATCCAGACCAAATGACAGGGGGGGCACCACGATAGGGGAAGATGGGGGGACTGGGGTGGGAAAATAAGTGTGGCCTCATGACAAGAGGCGCAGTCTCACGAGAATGCTGTACCCACGAGCCACTGCCTCATTTTCATCATGCTGAGGGCATGAAGTACAGGTCTGGTGGGTGACTGTTAGGCGCCGAGGGTCCGCCCGTCAGTGCGGCCCGGCGCCTAGCAACTAGGGACGCCGCATGCGGACAGCCGCCGGCTCCCTAGCAACGCTAGACGCCGGGCGCACGGAGCCGCTCAGACCCTAGCAACGGGGACGCCACTGTCGGACCGCGTTCCCCGTTGCTGGGTCTAGATTAATCACCTCATTGGTATCCTGGCCGTGCAGCATGCAGCTGCACGGCATGATTGTTAATTACCCTGTCTGGCTCCTGATTGGAGAGCTCCCAGTTAAAAGCACTCTCTGGACTTCTCACAGACGCCGGTAATAGCTTCCTGTTTGCTGTGTCTGTTGCAGAGAGTTTTCCAGTCCTGTCTATCCGGTCGTTCCTGTCCTCAGTGGTCCAATACTCGGAAGTTGTCATCTTTTCCTGGAGTCCTGACCGAGCACCTTTAACATCCTGTGGTGTTCGTGAGTCACGGCGTAGCCGTGTGTTGCGGCTTGACCGCTTACTATTTATTATTTGGTTACATTGTGTTTCGGAGCTTTTGCGGAGGATTCCGCTCCCACAAATCCACTCTGGTATCCAGCGGTGCTGGATAGGAGTAACGGATTCGTGGATTTTTGGTTGTCCTTTTCCCTGGCGGTTTGTCCGCACATACTTCTGGTTTAAGTTAGTTAGCTTGTAGCCCCTGGCCTGGTTGCTTAGTCAGAGGGCCCCTTGTTATCACCCTGTCTCGGATTTCCCTTTGTCTCCCATTAAGACCTGAGGGGGCATCGGAGTTGGGCAGACATAATCCGCCCTTCAAACGCGGCTGCCATGGGCTCAAGCAACCATAGTCTCGCAGGGGATTTCTGATAACACGGGCGAGACAACGGAGTTAGGGCGCCAGGGGTTACTAGGCTTTCCTGCTCCCGTAACCAGCATTCCATTCCAGTACTCTGACCTCCGTCATAAGATCACCTCTGGTCAGACGTACTGGTATCATAACATTATTACCGGCCTGACTAAAATTTAAAATTAAACAGGGTTTGATTTTTTCCCTTATTTCAGTTTGGAAGATTTGTCGGCCTCATGAATCCCACTGGTGTAGGGCCAAATCCTGGCCAGCTTCTAGTTAGTCAGATTCAAGAACTTACTCAGATGGTTCAGGATCTGTCCCTTCGGGTGAGGTCACAGGAAGATCTGTTACGGACTTCCCCGAGGGTCGTTCCTGAACCAAAAATGCATTTGCCTGACCGTTTTTCTCGGGATAGAAAGCAGTTTTTTTAATTTTAAAGAGTCTTGTAAACTTTATTTTCGTTTAAGACCAGTCTCCTCAGGTACGGAATCTCAGCGGGTCGGAATTATTATTTCTTTACTTCAGGGGGATCCCCAGACCTGGGCTTTTGGTTTAAGAACTGACGATCCGGCATTGTTGTCTGTAGACGCCTTTCTGGGGTCTTTAGGGCTATTGTATGATGACCCTGATAGAGAGGCATCCGCCGAGAGTCATTTGCGTGCTCTCAGACAGGGTAAGAATCCCGCAGAGATTTATTGTACGGAGTTTCGCCGTTGGTCGAACGACTGTGGATGGAATGACCCAGCCCTGCGCAGTCAGTTTCGCCTCGGCTTATCTGAGTCTATAAAAGACAGTCTCCTTCAGTATCCCGCTCCTGAGACTCTTGATAAACTCATGGAGCTTTCTATTAAGATTGATCGTCGTCTCAGAGAGCGGAGGGCTGAAAAAGGAGCATCTGTCGGGTCTACTCCTGGTGTTTTTTCCATTCCTGTGGACATAGAGGAGCCCATGCAGATAGGTCTCTCCAAGCTGTCTTCTGAAGAAAGAACCAGAAGGCAAAATTCTGGTCTTTGTTTGTACTGTGGGAGTAAGGGACATTTTGCCCGTAATTGTCCGAACAAGTCGGGAAACGCCTCGACCAAGTGAATTGTGAGGGGGTTCACTTTGGTCTGCAGCTTATCTCCTCAAATAATTCACTGTTAGTCCCAGCTAAAGTTTCCTTTGGCAGCCTCTGTTCCTCGGTGTCGGCTTTTGTTGACAGTGGAGCTGCAGGGAACTTTATGGACTTAACGTGGGCCAAGGCCTTAGGGATTCCTCAGTTAGCCTTGGGTAGGTGTATCACCATGCATGGTTTAGATGGGAGTCCCTTGTCCAATGGGGTTATTTCTCTCTGTACACCTCCTGTACTATTTTCGGTAGGAGCTCTTCATTCCGAAAAAATTGAATTTTTCCTTACCCATTGCCCAGCAGTTCCAGTGGTTCTGGGTCACCCTTGGCTGGCCTTTCATAATCCCATCATTGATTGGCAGTCGGGGGAGATCTCACAGTGGGGTACCATCTGTAATAAGGAATGTATTACGCTTCCCATCAGAATAGCTGCTGTCATTCCCGCACCCATTCCTGTGGAATACCAGGATTTTGTTGATGTATTTTCCAAGGGCAATGCGGACATTCTGCCTCCCCATCGGCCTTATGATTGTGCTATTGAGCTAATTCCTGGTGCCACTTTGCCTAAGGGAAGGTTATATGCATTGTCCGGACCAGAAACTGTGGCCATGAATGAATATGTTAAAGAAAGCCTAGGGAAAGGATTTATCAGGCCGTCTAAATCCCCTTTAAGTGCAGGCTTCTTCTTTGTGGAGAAGAAGGATGGATCACTCAGACCTTGCATTGACTTTAGAGCCTTGAATAAAATCTCAGTAAAAAATACTTACCCTTTGCCGCTGATTTCTGTCCTCTTTGATCAGCTACGTTCGGCTGTGATTTTTTCTAAGATTGACCTGAGAGGAGCATATAACCTCATCCGAATCAAGTCAGGGGATGAGTGGAAAACGGCATTCAGTACTCAGTCGGGTCACTATGAGTATCTGGTTATGCCATTCGGCCTGTCTAACGCTCTGGCAGTTTTCCAGGATCTCATTAACGATGTGCTCCGTGATTTTCTTGGAAGATTCGTAGTAGTCTATTTAGACGATATCTTGATATATTCTGACTCTATTGAACAACACGTTACCCAGGTGCGTCAGGTTCTAAAAAAATTACGTGAAAATCACCTATATGCCAAGCTGGAGAAGTGTGAATTTCATGTCACGGAGGTATCCTTTTTAGGGTACATTATTTCCCCTCGGGGATTCTGTATGGAACCGAAGAAGCTCCAAGCCATCCTTAGTTGGGCGCAACCCACCAACTTAAAAGCAATTCAGCGCTTTTTAGGGTTTGCGAATTATTATAGAAGATTTATTCACTCTTTCTCCGACCTAGTTGCTCCCATTGTGGCACTGACTAAGAAGGGAGCGGATCCAACCAACTGGTCACGTGAAGCTGAGTTATCTTTTCAGGCCTTGAAACAAGCCTTTGTCTCAGCCCCGGTCCTCAGACATCCCAACCCAGAATTGCCTTTCATTGTTGAGGTTGATGCCTCGGAGGTTGGAGTAGGGGCTATCCTATCTCAGAAGGATCCGGATTCTCTGGAATTACATCCTTGTGCCTTTATGTCCAGGAAATTCTCATCTGCTGAATCCAACTACGATGTTGGTAACCGGGAATTACTGGCTATTAAATGGGCTTTCGAGGAGTGGAGGCATTGGCTTGAGGGAGCAACACATACCATTTCAGTTTTGACTGATCACAAAAATCTTCAGTACATTGAATCAGCTAAACGGCTGAATGCCCGGCAAGCTCGTTGGGCTTTATTTTTTACTCGTTTCAAGTTTATTATCACCTTCAGGCCAGGTTCCAAGAATGCCAAGGCGGATGCCCTGTCACGCAGTTTTCTTCCAGTTCATGATAACAGTCCTGTTACTCCCATACTTCCGTCTTCAGTCATTCGGGCAGGCCTCACACAAGATTTATTTACCCAGTTAAAGCAGCTTCAACATCAAGCTCCTGGAAATACTCCTGCTGGTCGTCTTTATGTCCCTGAGTTTTTGAGAGCAACCGTTTTGACGGAGTTTCATGATAGCAAAGTTGCCGGGCATCCAGGGATCGCTAAGACTTTGGAATTAGTCTCCCGCTCAGTATGGTGGCCTGGTCTTTCCAAAGACATTAAGGAGTTTGTTTTTTCGTGTCAGGTCTGTGCACAGCATAAAGTTCCCCGTTCCTTGCCTATCGGTCAACTTATGCCCTTGAATGTTCCTCTCAGGCCATGGTCTCATATTTCCATGGATTTTGTGGTGGACCTCCCTCTGTCAGCCGGATGCCGAGTCATATGGGTGGTAGTTGACCGTTTTAGCAAGATGGCCCATTTCATTGCTCTTCCCCGATTGCCATCTGCCCAGGGATTGGCAGTTTTGTTCCTCCGCCATGTTTTCAGACTCCATGGGTTACCCACTGATATTGTTTCTGATCGGGGTCCACAATTCATTGCACAATTTTGGAAGTCTTTTTGTGCCTCTTTAAAGATGAAATTGTCTTTAACGTCTGGCTACCATCCCCAATCCAACGGGCAGACTGAGCGAGTTAATCAATCATTAAAACAATATTTGCGTTTGTACTCGGCCAAACTCCAAAATGACTGGTCCGAGTTTCTTCCGTTGGCGGAGTTTGCTTACAACAATGCCTGTCATTCCTCCACCAATGTGTCTCCATTTTTTACAGTTTTTGGTTTTCACCCCAGAGCTAATTCCTTTTTTCAACATTCCTCTGTCTCCTCACTGACCTTGACCGCTCATCTCAGACTCATTTGGAGAAAAGTGCACCTTGCTCTCAGAAAAGCGGCATTTCGGGAGAAAAAATTTTCTGACAGGCTCCGGCGGCCGTGCACTTTTAAAGTTGGAGATAGGGTGTGGTTGTCGACTCACAACATTAGACTTCGACAAACCTCAGCCAGATTGGGCCCTAAATTTATTGGACCATTTCATATTATAAAAAAAATCAATCCAGTTGCTTTCCGGTTACGTTTACCAAGAACTCTCCGGATCGGAAATACTTTCCATTGCTCCCTGTTGAAACCATACGTTTCTTCCAGTAGATTTCCTCGGAAGATCTCTCAGGGGAAATCACCAATAGATGTACAGGGTCAGCAGGAGTTCTTGGTGGAGAAGGTTCTCGATTCCAAGTTGTCCCGGGGTCGGCTTTATTTTTTGGTACATTGGAGAGGTTATGGTCCAGAAGAAAGGTCTTGGGTCCTGGATGAGGATCTCCACGCCCCGAGGCTCAAAAAGGTATTTTTTCGAGAATTTCCTCAGAAACCTGGCCTTAGGGGTTCCTTGACCCCTCCTCAAGGGAGGGGTACTGTTAGGCGCCGAGGGTCCGCCCGTCAGTGCGGCCCGGCGCCTAGCAACTAGGGACGCCGCATGCGGACAGCCGCCGGCTCCCTAGCAACGCTAGACGCCGGGCGCACGGAGCCGCTCAGACCCTAGCAACGGGGACGCCACTGTCGGACCGCGTTCCCCGTTGCTGGGTCTAGATTAATCACCTCATTGGTATCCTGGCCGTGCAGCATGCAGCTGCACGGCATGATTGTTAATTACCCTGTCTGGCTCCTGATTGGAGAGCTCCCAGTTAAAAGCACTCTCTGGACTTCTCACAGACGCCGGTAATAGCTTCCTGTTTGCTGTGTCTGTTGCAGAGAGTTTTCCAGTCCTGTCTATCCGGTCGTTCCTGTCCTCAGTGGTCCAATACTCGGAAGTTGTCATCTTTTCCTGGAGTCCTGACCGAGCACCTTTAACATCCTGTGGTGTTCGTGAGTCGCGGCGTTGCCGTGTGTTGCGGCTTGACCGCTTACTATTTATTATTTGGTTACATTGTGTTTCGGAGCTTTTGCGGAGGATTCCGCTCCCACAAATCCACTCTGGTATCCAGCGGTGCTGGATAGGAGTAACGGATTCGTGGATTTTTGGTTGTCCTTTTCCCTGGCGGTTTGTCCGCACATACTTCTGGTTTAAGTTAGTTAGCTTGTAGCCCCTGGCCTGGTTGCTTAGTCAGAGGGCCCCTTGTTATCACCCTGTCTCGGATTTCCCTTTGTCTCCCATTAAGACCTGAGGGGGCATCGGAGTTGGGCAGACATAATCCGCCCTTCAAACGCGGCTGCCATGGGCTCAAGCAACCATAGTCTCGCAGGGGATTTCTGATAACACGGGCGAGACAACGGAGTTAGGGCGCTAGGGGTTACTAGGCTTTCCTGCTCCCGTAACCAGCATTCCATTCCAGTACTCTGACCTCCGTCATAAGATCACCTCTGGTCAGACGTACTGGTATCATAACAGTGACAGGGTGACTGTGCGGGGACAGGTCTGGCAGGTGACAGGATGAGTGTGTTGGAACAGGTCTACTGGGTGACAGAGAGAGTGTGCCGGGTGTGCGGGGACAGGTCTGGTGGGTGACAGGGTGAGTGTACTGGAACAGGTCTAGTGGGTGATGGAGAGTGTGTCGGGTCAGGTCTGGTAGGGGTCAGGGTGAGTGTACAGGGACAGATCTGGTAGGGGACAGGGTGAGTGTACAGGGACAGATCTGGTAGGGGACAGGTGAGTTTCCGTGGGGCAGATGTTGTGAGTGACAGGGTGAGAAAGCTGTAGGCAGGTCTGCACATAGCACCCCCCCCCTTTCAATGTCCACCTCACAGCACTCCCCCACTTCAGTTAACTCCCCCCCCCTTACCACATCACAGCACCCCAACCCATCCATCAATATTCATCACATCACAATACTGCTGCCCGTCCCATCCTGACTGGCTGCCGTTATAGCTGTGCTCACTGCTATTATCAGGCTCCGCCATATACAGTTAATGATCTACATGGAATGGGCCGTGTCTCTGATGCACATCTCGCTGCTCACCTGGAGGCATCGATGCTGTCACTACCCCTGCAGGCTTTAAAACATCCCGCTGAGTAAACTATCACAGAGAGGGGAGCGTGCAGGGCCGTCTTAACAGCAAGTAGGCCCTGGATAAAGCAATGCACTGGAGCCCCTACCCACCCATTCACGGGAATAAAAATGCAATGAAATAGAGAAAACTAGATAGGATACACAGAAGGGAGAGATAAATAAAACACCCGCTATCTGAAAATTTTGTGTTTGCCCGTGAACGGAGCAAACACAGTTTCGGTGTATGCCTGGGGTGTGCCCCAACTGCTTCTAATGTGAGCGAGACAGGACAGACCTAGGAGGGAATGACTGGCTGACAGGAACAGTGTAGGTATTGGAGTGGGAGACAAACAACAGGGGGTGACGGAGCAGTGGGGTGAGGGGGGAAGAAGATGTGAGGTATGTTTGTGTGTATATGAATCCTCTTTGATTGCATCAAATACACTGAGCTGTGCACTACTTCTGACTCCTCAATGTAAACAGCATAGAACAAGGAATTAGAATCTTAACCATCTCAGCACGTGTTAATTAAGAGTAATGGTTTAAGCCACCATAAAATCAGCATATACAGGTCCAATCTTTATAACATACTATAAATGTAATTGGGAAATTAATTTTGCAAATTGGATTCAGTAATGTAGTGCTGGTAATGATTTCCTATTGTCCTTTATTTACTTAATCAATACACCTAGGTCATGTCGTGTCATCAAAAAATATCTACCCCACAATAACAGACTTAGGGGTAGATGTAAGATTCGATGTAATGTGGCTGATACCGCTTCTCTGTGTTGGGTATGGAATGCCGGCAGCCGGGATCCCACCTTCAGAATGGCGGCAGGGGGGCGAGTGCAACGAAGACCCTTGTGGGCTCGGTGGCTCGCTGCACTCGCCGCAGGTTCTACTCCCACTCTACAAGTGAGAATAGCCCGTTAGCCGGGATTCCGTCCGCAGTATCCGCAATTGGGGGGGTGGGGGGGGGCAGTTGGGAGACTCCTGCACTCGCTGCTCTGCTCAGTTCAGATCAGAGCAGCGTCTATTCCAGGGAGGCAGAACGACTGGGGAAATGGCCAGCAGCTCACAGAGCGCTGACCATGCCCCCCACTGTGACTAAAATGGGAGGCGTGGCCCACAATTGAGGCATCTCCATGAAGCCATGCCCCTTCTTATAGACCACACCCCTTTTTGGTACCGCACGGCTTCGTTGCGCAGAATGTCCCTCTTTACCTCCTGAGAATGTTGGGAGGTATGCGGTCGCCCGTCTGTGACTTTATGCAGATACTGATACTAACTCTTTCCCTAGTGTACATTCGTGCAGCTGAATGTGCAAGGACTGACACACCCACATTAAGCAGCCGCGCACGCTGTAATACCGACTGCTACGTCGTCATGTGCCACCATCAGCCCCAAAGCAGGTACAGTTTCTCCCTCTGAGTATTGCCTCCTACACCTGCAGCAAAGGCGTTTCTATAATGGGTGCAGTGTAGGCGGTGCACACGGGCCCCTAGGTCCGGGTGGGGCCCACACAACACACACTGCACCCATATAGTATACCTACCCGTCAGGAGTCCTGCAGCGGCCCTGCAGTGCGGGCACAAATCACTTAGTAAAATGGCCACCGCGGCCATTTCCAAGTGATTTGCACATGCGCACTGGAGAAACAGGCATCACAGCTGCACGTGGGTCCCCTCCTCTATTAAAATGCCCATGGCCTGCAGCTGTGTGTCTGTGAAAGCAGCAACTCTCATTTACATGCCAAAGACCCCTATAACACACCCAATGAATGTGCCATGTTTGCATGCACCAGTAGCCACCCCCAGTTACCGCCCAGAGATGCACATCACTTTTCTATAACATTTCTGGCAGAGTCTGTCTCGATTGCAACAGCATCTTTGTGTGTACACCCTGCGTAACACATGCGCCATATCAGTTTGTAGAAAATTTGCGCAGTAGCAGTAAATCACTACATGAACACTGGAACTGCGGTCAGATTACATGCAGCCCCGAAACAGGCTCCAAGAATCAAATCTGTATAAAAAAGATATATTCCAGTCAGTGCCATATATGCAAATACCACTTTCTTGACCAGTCTGACAGGAAGTAGGAAATATTGTGCTCCTTGTAATTTAGTCATGCATCAGTAATTTGGCTCAGCTACAGCGGTGCAAGTGGGCGGGTACAGGGGGATACAGCGTACCCTTAAGAATTTAGCCGTGGGTACGCTGTACCCACCGCCGATGGGCCGATGCTCCTCGCAGCTCCCTCCCTCCGCTGCTCACCGACGCTGCTGCATGAGGGGAGGAGAGCGCAGCGTTTGCCTCTCCTGCCCCTCAGTGTCTTCCTTCAATTCAGCGCCGACCTAAGAGCTAATCAGAGCTCCCGGACCGGCAGCCAAGGCTGCTGGACCGCGAGCTTTGATTGGCTCACAGATCGGCGCTGAATTGAAGGAAGACACCCGCACCACCGCCGAAGACTGAGGGGCAGGAAAGGTGCAGGCTGCGCTCTCCTTCCCTTACACACACACACAGGACAGCAGCAGCAGCGGTGAGCAGCAGGGAAAGCGGGGGCATGTATACCTGGCACTGGGGACATATCTGGCACTGGGGGACATGTGTATCTGGCACTATGGGCATATCTGGCACTGCAGGGGACAAGTGTATTTGGCACTGGAGGCATATCTGACACTGAGGGCATATCTGGCACTGGGGGCATATCTGGCACCGGGGTGTGTGATGTTAGTGTATTAGAATGCTTAATATTTGTAGACACTCCCTTACTAATCTGTGTAAGCCTGAATCTTCAGTGATGGTCCCTAGGACCAGGGGGATGCTGGGAAGTGGGTGGTCCAGTGTGCAGTGTGTCTGGAGTTGGTGATGTAATAAAACAGCACAGCAGTGAACTCACATGTCTCTGTGTCCTGATGACTGGATTTACAAACATATGAACAAAACATGGTGTCAGAAGAAGTTTAACTTGGACTGCTACTGCTCTCAGAGTGTGAAAGAATCCTGCAGCAGTCTGTCAGGCTGTGATACTCAGTGTCTGCAAAGCCTGTCGTGTGCTCCTCTCTTGAAACAGTGAGTAACCATGGATAAACTGGCTCCTCCAACTGGCATGCTGATATCTGGTAACTTGTCTGAAAACTGGAAAAGATTTAAGCAAAGGTTTAATATATATCTTGCTGCATGTGGAGCTGATACAGAGGCTGACAAAACGAAGGCATCCATTTTCCTCCAAGTGATAGGAGAGGATGTGCTGGACATTTATAATAGTTTTCAGTTTGATGAGGGGCAGAATATGGTGCTATCTTCTATAATGCAAAAGTTTGAAGATAACTTTGTGCCAAGGAAAAATGTGACATATGAAAGATATAAGTTTTTCACATGTGATCAGAAGTCTGGAGATGGATTTGATCAGTATGTTACAGAGCTGCAATCACTCAGTAAAACCTGTGAGTTTACTGATTCAAAGGATTCACTGATTAGAGATCATATTGTCTGTGGAATACCGAGAGAGCAAGACCTAACACTAGAAAAGGCAGTGACTATGTGCAGATCTGCAGAAATAACTAGATTTCAAGCCAAAAAGTTACACAAGGAAGCTGGTGCTGTCCATGTAGTGCAGAAAACAGAGCCAAGCAAACCTCCATTCTCAAGAATGAAGCAGTCTAAGCCACAGTCTAATAAGGAAATGTGCAATAGATGTGGAAATGCTCACAATCCTAAAATGTGCCCTGCTTATGGTAAAACCTGCATGAAATGTGGTAGACTTAATCACTTTGCCAAATGCTGTAAAATGAAAAGTAAAACAACCAATGTGCATGCTGTTAAACAGAGGAATTCTTTGTGGATTGCATTGAACTTTGCAGTGCAGATAAGAAAGAATGGATTGTCCCTTTAACTGTGAACGAGATTGTCATTCCCTTTAAGCTTGATACTGGCGCGCAGGTGAATTTAATATCGTTTCAAGACTATAAGACTTTTAGAGTAAAACCTAAAATTCATCCAGCCAAAGTGAAAGTTACAGGGTACACTGGGGAGGAAATTCCTGTGAAAGATACATGCTTAGTGACACTGAAATATAAGGGACAACAGTTTAAAACATCTCTACTGATTGTGGATAAAAATGTGCAACCAATTCTAGGATTAAGTTCCTGTGAGAAACTAAGCTTGCTAAAGAAAGTTTTTAAGGTGACATCACAAGTAGAAGATAACTGCAAATCGATGTTTACAGAATACAGAGACTTGTTTGAAGGTCTAGGTTGTTTGCCTGGAGAGCATAAAATAAATATAGACACGCAAGTTTCTTCAGTGATACACCCCTGTAGAAAAGTGCCGTTTGCGCTGAGAGAAAAACTGAAACAAGAGTTAAATCGCATGGAAGCCTTGGGTGTGATACAGAAAGTTGATGAGCCTACTGAATGGGTAAGCTCCTTGGTAATTGTTGAAAAGAAAAATGGACAACTCAGAATATGTCTAGACCCCAGAGATTTAAACAAAGCTATTAAACGAGAACATTTCAAACTACCAACCAGAGATGAAATCATGTCACAATTTGCGGGAGCAAAATGGTTCAGTAAATTGGACGCATCTTCAGGATTCTGGCAAATGAAGCTAGATGAGGCCAGCTCAAAGCTTTGTACATTTAATACACCAGAAGGTCGATACAGATTTCTTCGACTACCATATGGAATATTGTCTGCTCCAGAAGTATATCACAAAAAGATACACATGATTTTTGAACATATTCCAGGTGTTGAAACAATGATGGATGACATTATTGTCTGGGGATCTACAAAGGAAGAACATGATTCTAGATTGAGACAAGTAATGGAACTTGTCAAGAAAGTGAATTTAAAGCTAAACAAGGACAAATGTGAATTTGGCGTGAATACACTTACCTTTATGGGCGATGTGGTCTCGGATCAAGGTGTAAAACCAGACCCAAGGAAAATATCAGCCATAGTGAACATGGAACGTCCTAACAACAAAGACAACGTCAGAAGATTCCTAGGAATGATTACTTAGGAAAGTTTATTTCTCAACTCTCTGAATGAACAGCATCTCTTAGATGGTTGTTGGACAAAGATAACGAGTGGATGTGGTCACATGAACAAGAAGAAAGTTGGCAAAACTTGAAACAGATCATTACAGAGCAACCAGTGCTAAACTTCTTTGGTCCTGCGAAAAGAATAAGAATTTCAGCAGATGCTTCGCAATTTGGCCTAGGCTCAGTGCTGTTACAAGAACATGAGGATACATGGCAACCAGTAATCTATGCATCAAGAGCCCTGACAAGTGCTGAAACAAGGTATGCTCAGATAGAAAAAGAACTTCTAGCGATCACATATGCATGTGAGCGATTTCATCAGTTTGTGTATGGTCAAACATTTACAGTGGAAACTGACCACAAGCCATTGGTAGCTATCATGACTAAATCATTACATGACTGTCCCATGAGAATTCAACAAATGCTTATCAGACTACAGAAATATGATGTACACTTGCTGTACTGTCCCAGCAAATACATGTACATTGCTGATACACTTTCTCGTGCTGTGGACAAAAGTGAAGGTTCCAAAAGTCTGATGGATGAAGAGATAGAAGCCTATGTTAATTTGATCGTAGCTTCTCTACCAGTGTCTCTTGCAAGACAAGAACAGATTAGGAAAGAAACTGAGACAGATGACACAATGAAAGTGTTGAAAGATATCATTCTGAAAGGTTGGCCAGCAGAAAAACATGCGTGCCCGCTGTCTATCCATGATTATTGGATGTACCGCAGTGACCTTACAGTTGTCGATGGTATTATTTACAAAGGCAATAGGTTTGTCATACCTGCACGACTAAGAAAAACTATGCTGTACAAGATACATGAAGGCCACTTAGGAGAAGAAAAATTTAAGCGGAGAGCGCATGAAGTTATGTATTGGCCAAGAATGAACCAAGACATAGCACAGCCTACAGCTACATGTGAATTATGTCTTACGGATAGACCGAAACAACAAGTCGAGCCACTGAGTCCTCACGCAGTGCCAGAGAGACCGTACCAGAAAGTTTGCGCAGATTTGTTTGATTGTAATGGCAAAACGTACATTGTCGTGACTGATTATTACTCTAACTACCCTGAGGTGAAGACACTACATACAACTACTAGTATAGCCGTAATCAATTGCATGAAGTCAATCTTTGCAAGGCATGGTGTTCCTATGGAAGTGTTCACTGACAATGGTCCTCAGTTTTCCAGTGCTGAATTTAGACAATTTGCTGATGAGTGGGAATTTGTCCATACTATGTCAAGTCCCCACTATCCACGCTCAAATGGGTTGGTAGAAAGTTCAGTAAAAACTGTAAAGAGTCTCATGAAAAAAGCTCAAGAAGGTAAAGAAGATTTCTACAAAAGTCTTTTAATCTACCGCAGTACACCTTTACAGAATGGACTTTCTCCTGCACAAATGCTGATGGGAAGGAGCATTAGAGCAAATCTCCAGATACATGATGAACTGCTTAATACACATAACTCAGCATTGGTCAGACTGAGTAAGGAACATCAACAGGCGAAACAGAAACTGTTCCATGACAGACGAACTAAAAGCTTATCTGATCTAAAATCGGGTTACCAAGTCCGTCTCAGAGATCACGAGAAAGGTATTTGGGTGCAGAAAGGTATTGTGCAAGCACAAGTAGCACCAAGATCTTATACTATACGTACAGAGCGTGGAACGGAAGTAAGAAGAAATCGGGTGGATTTAAGATCTCAACCTAACCATAATGAAGACAACATGACTGAAGAATACCCTTCATCTGACATGTATGATGATCCTGATAATGGTGAACCAACCACGATTCTTGAAAGGTCCAACATGGTCGATGAAACATAGACTGTGTATGAAAGGCCCAAAAGGGAAATACGCAGACCTGAGAGACTCATTGATGATGTTCTTAATATGACGTTGTTAATTGTTGCATTGAAGCGTATAGGGCTTATCTTTAAAGAAAAGAGAATGTGATGTTAGTGTATTAGAATGCTTAATATTTGTAGACACTCCCTTACTAATCTGTGTAAGCCTGAATCTTCAGTGATGGTCCCTAGGACCAGGGGGATGCTGGGAAGTGGGTGGTCCAGTGTGCAGTGTGTCTGGAGTTGGTGATGAAATAAAACAGCACAGCAGTGAAATCACATGTCTCTGTGTCCTGATGACTGGATTTACAAACATATGAACAAAACCGGGGGGACATGTGTATCTGGCACTGGGGGAATATCTGGCAATGCGGGGACATGTGTATCTGCCACTGGGGGCATATCTGGCATTAGGGGCATATCTGGCACAGGGGGGACATGTGTATCTGGCACTGGGGGCATATCTGGCACTGGGGGAACATGTGTATCTGGCACTGGGGGCATATCTGGCACTGTGGCCATATCTGGCACTGCAGGGACATGTGTATCTGGCACTGTGAGGCAATGTATATCTGGCACTCTGGGGGCATTTGTGTATCTGGCACTGTGGGGCAATGTGTATCTGGCACTGTGAGGCAGGGACGTGTGGTGAGGTAAATGGCTCAGGAGGCACTGGCTAGCACCAGAGCCAGATTTACACACAATATATTAGCCAAAGGGTACATCTGGACATTGGGGGTCATTCTGACCCGATCGCTCGCTGCAGTTTATCGCAGAGCAGCGATCTAGTTGGAACTGCGCATGTGCCAGCAGAGGAGGTTGCTGGGTGGGAGGGGGATGGATGGCGGCGTTAAGCCGCCATTTAGGGGGCACGGTCCAGCCAACGCAGGCGTGGCCGGACTGCTGGGGGGGCAGGCCGTGGCAACTGCGTGACGGCACATGCAGCTGCTGCGACCCGGGGCAGCAAAGAGGTTCTCCCGGCCAGCCGCAGGAGCTGCGCTGGCTGGAAGTAACTCCTGAGATGCAAAAGCATCGCCACTGTGCGATGCTTTTGCATTTTTGCGGGGAAGGGGGGGGGCGGGGGCGGCACTGACATGCGGGACGGACTAGCCCTGTGCTGGTCGTCCCCCCTGTATGTCTGAGTGCCTGATCGTAGCTGTGCTAAATTTAGCACAGCTACGATCAACTCGGAATGACCCCTTTTATACACAGGTGCAGTAGTATAAACTCCTGGAAATTTGGTGCGCTTTGATCATAGATGTGCGGAAAGGTTTAGGTAGGTGAGGCACTGACCTCACCTGCCATAGACTTTTTACTACAGAGTTTTGGCTATAAATATGATTAGAATAATGCAAAGAAGATATTTCAAACAAATTATTTGTATTTTTTATATACTTTATACAGTCAAAACTCTGGCACAAACATTAGTATGACAGGAAAGGCTCTGCCTCACCTGCCTCACCCCACCGCACGTCACTGCTGTGAGGCAATGTATATCTGGCACTCATGGGGCATTTGTGTATCTGGCACAGTGAGGCAATGTGTATCTGGCACTGTGGCGCAATGTATATCTGCCACTGTGGGGCAACGTGTATCTGGCACTATTGGGGTCATATGTGTATCTGCCCCTACCCCCATATGTGTATCATGCCCCCATTTTGATTGGCCACACCCCATGTGGCATTTGGCCACACCCTTTTTTTTGCACGCGTGTGCACACAGTACCTACAAGACATTTTTTCTGCTTGCACCACTGCTCAGCTACCACAGGTTCCTTTATTTGGCGTTAGGGTCATCCAACAGGTGCAAAACCTCTGGCCCTCAGAACACCTGATGAAATGTGATAACGTGTATTTTATCTTTAACAACACCCTTTTTAAAGGGAAGCTCAAAGATCTTCTGCCAAAGCAGCAGCATCTCCTCATGGAAGGAGAAAGTCATGCTGGGTAACTGCTACCTGAATGCAGCTCAGATGCTCGCACTTATCAAGGGTTTAATACAACTACAAATACAAAGTAAATGAAATTACAGGGGTGATGCTAGTTTGCTGTGCATACAAAATGCAATAAGACAACATGTAAACAGGGCCGGTGCTAGGGTGTTCGGCACCCACCTGCAAACTATAAATTTGCGCCCTCCCAAATTTCACAAGAGAAAAGGGAAAAGGGATGTGGTCTCACAAGGAAGGGGCATGGCCACACAATATTACCCCCATTTAAAATTACGCTACACAGTAGCACAAACTTATTCACCTAATACAGTATGTAATGCCCCAATTAATGCCCCACCCATAGTAGTAGCATCCTTATATGTAATGCCCCCCAGTAGTAGTAGCTTCTTTATACATAATGCACCCACAGTAGTAGTAGCATCCTTATACGTAATGCTCCCCCAGCAGTAGTAGCGTCCTTATACGTAATGCCCCCCCAGTAGTAGTAGCATCCTTATAGGTAATTCCCCCCCAGTAGCAGTAGCGTCCTTATACGTAATGCCCCCAGTAGTAGTAGCTTCCTTATACGTAATGCGCCCCCAGTAGTAGTAGTACCGTCCTTATACATAATGCCCCCCCAGTAGTAGTATGTCCTTATACGTAATGTTCCCCCAGTAGTAGTAGCGTTTTTATATGTAATGCCCCCCCAGTAATAGTAGGGTCCTTATACGTAATGCCCCCCCAGTAGTAACGTCCTTATGCATAATACACCCTCCCCCAGTAGTAGCGTCCTTATATGAAATGCCCTCCCCAGTAACAGTAGCGTCCTTATACGTAATGCCCCCGCAGTAGCGTCCTTATACGTAATGCCCCCTCCCCAGTAGTAGTAGCGTCCTTACATGTAATGTCCCCCCAGTAGTAGTGGCGTTCTTACATGTAATGTCCCCTCAGTAGTAGTAGCATCCTTACATGTAATGCCCCACCCCTAGTAGTAGTAGTAGCATCCTTACATGTAATGGCCCTCCAGTAGTAGTAGCGTTCTTACATGTAATGTCCCCTCAGTAGTAGTAGCATCCTTACATGTAATGCCCCACCCCTCAGTAGTAGTAGCATCCTTACATGTAATGGCCCTCCAGTAGTTGTAGCGTCCTTACATGTAATGCTCCCCCCAGTAGTAGTAGCGTCCTTACATGTAATGTCCCCCTAGTAGTAGTATCATCCTTACATGTAATGTCCCTCTAGTAGTAGTATCATCCTTACATGTAATGTCCCTCTAGTAGTAGTATCATCCTTACATGTAATGTCCCTCTAGTAGTAGTAGCATCCTTACATGTAATGCCCCCCAGTAGCGTCATGACCCCCCAATAGTAGTAGCATTCTTACATGTAATGCTCCCCCAAGTAGTAGTAGTAGCGTCCTTACATGTAATGCCCCACCCCTCAGTAGTAGTAGCATCCTTACATGTAATGGCCCTCCAGTAGTAGTAGCGTCCTTACATGTAATGCTCCCCCCAGTAGTAGTAAAGTCCTTACATGTAATGTCCCCCTAGTAGTAGTATCATCCTTACATGTAATGTCCCTCTAGTAGTAGTATCATCCTTACATGTAATGTCCCTCTAGTAGTAGTAGCATCCTTACATGTAATGCCCCCCAGTAGCGTCATGACCCCCCAATAGTAGTAGCATTCTTACATGTAATGCTCCCCCAAGTAGTAGTAGCGTCCTTACATGTAATGCTCCCCCAAGCAGTAGTAGCGTCCTTAAATCTAATACTCCCCCAAGTAGTAGTAGCGTCCTTACATGTAATGTCCCCCCAGTACTAGTAGCATCTTTACATGTAATGCTCCCCCCAGTAGTAGTAGCGTCCCAGTAGTAGTAGCGTCCTTTACATGTAATGCTCCCCCCAGTAGTAGTAGCGCTTACATGTAATGCCCCCCCCAGTAGTAGTAGCATCATGGCCCCCCAGTAGTAGCAGCGTCCTTACATGTAATACTCCCCCCAGTAGTAGTAGTGTCCTTACATGTAATGCCCCCCAAGTAGTAGCGTCATGGCCCCCCAGTGGTAGTAGCGTCCTTACATGTAATGCTACCCCAAGTAGTAGTAGCGTCCTTACATGTAATGCTCCCCCAAGCAGTAGCAGCGTCCTTACATGTAATGCCCCCCAGTAGTAGTAGCATCCTTACATGTAATGTCCTCACAGTAGTAGTAGCGTCCTTACATGTAATGCCCCCTCCCCCAGTAGTAGCATCGTTATACGTAATGCCCCCCTGTAGTAGTAGCATCCTTACATGTAATGTCCTCACAGTAGTAGTAGCGTCCTTACATGTAATGCCCCGTCCCCCAGTAGTAGCATCGTTATACGTAATGCCCCCCTGTAGAAATAGCATACTTACATGTAATGGCCCCCCAGTAGTAGTAGCGTCTTTACATGTAATGGGCCCCCCCAGTAGTAGCGTCCATATTGCGCGCGCACACAGGCACACCTCCCACACACACCATACACATACACACACACACTCTACACACACACACACAAACCATACACACACACACACCCACCCACCATACCAACACACATACACCCCCCACCATACACACACACATACATACATTTCTCTTTCACCCTCCACTTACCTAAGTCTGGCTGGCTGCCACTGTAATTACTCTCCCTCTGTACAGCAGACTGGTCTGTGTAGCTCCGCCCCCTCCATCCAGTGTAGCCCCACCCCTGCATCCATGTAGCCCCGCCCCCTCTTCGGATCTGTACACAGCAGCTGTCACACAAGTGAGAGGAGGCGAGTAGGCTTTTCATGCTGTCGGCGCCGCTGCCTGTCATACAGTGACAGGCACAGCAGCCGACAGTAGCAGGGGGACAGGGCGGTGCAGCAGCAGGGAAGGGATGCAGAGCAGGGAGAGCGTCTCTCCAACCTAGCGCCTCCCTGCACTGCATCCCTTCACTGAGCGGGTAGCGCCGGGCCTGCATGTAACTTTTAATCAAGAGCACTAAGCTGCACCCCTTTGTGTTTGGAGAGGCGGATCAATGGGAATACTGTAAAATGTAATTTACAGGAATAATGTGCAGAGAGACACAGAGCAGGGAATCATTATATTGTGGCACTATGTTCTGTGTTGTGCCATGGGGCACAGGGCCACAATGATGCAATTTGCAGCAATTTGTGTCATCAAACCCCCACAATAGACCACTTCACTAAGGAAATAGACGGGTTACGGGAGTGTTTGTGGGCCATGGTGATGCTGATGGTGACAGCCATCAACATGTGTCTTATAAATAAAATAAATGGATTCATTTAAAAGTGTAATTGGCATCAGAGCAAGCTACAAATACAGACCGGTGTTCCCTGCAGAGGTTATTGCTAGCACCGGAGGCCACATTACTTGATACAGTCACTTGCCCTTAGCACTTCATAGCTGCTTTTACAATCTCAGCAGTTTTGCTACAATAAGTGTCATTTCTTATCATCACATATTTGGGTAATAAGAACTATTTTATCAGGGACAATTTATCAAAAGTGTCTTGGCTAAAAAGTAAGTGAGGGCTAAAAAGTAAAGTGATAGCTTGCACAATCACCATACCTTTGGGTTCGGACTAAGCAACTGTGCATCCAATGCCACTGAGCCACACATGCGCTTACACTAATTACAGGAGAGGGATCTGCAGGATCCCCCTCAAAAAAACAAATGCACACACGTTTCCTCTAGTCTACAATGGGATAATGCCTTCTAAAGCTAATGGGGATAAGCTTTTCTGGAGCTTGGTAAATGGGGTATTTTCACAGTCCCCATAGAAACCTTAAGACATTGGCAAATAGTCCCAATGATATCAGTAAATGGCCTCAATGCTCAAAATGTGGAAATTTGTTCAGAGAATTGGCTGAATTAATAGGCTACTCAAGGTCCATACACACTTGCCAATAAAATGAGCGACGTCGCTCATTTTCCCCCTCCCTGAGCGACGTTGCTCATTTTATTGGCAAGTGTGTATGCCGCCAGCGCCGACCGATGCGCGGCCCCGCGGGTCGGCAACGATCGTCGCTGTCGGTAGGACATGCATGCAGGATCTGGATTGTCGTCCACGACCTGCATGCAGGGCTGGCGGAGACGTGACGTCACTGAGCAATATGAGCGGTCATATCGCTCAGTGTGTACAGGCGGCCGCGGACCGGTCGGCCCGTGAGGGGAAAATATTAGACGACATCGCTCACAGAGTGACATCGTCTAATGTGTATGGACCTTTAGAGGAAAGGTGTAGTGGAAAAGCTCCATTTGCATTCCTTCATTTGTCATGACACATTCATTTAGCTAACAACATGAATGGCTTCAGTGGGACAAAAATATCACAATACCACATTTGCAAAGTAGACTCACATTTCTGAAGCTTATTAAGTGACTCTTAATGAGCTTTACAGCCTGATATTGTTGGCACCCAGATGTTATTAAGCACAGATTTTTAAGTAGAGCGGGGTGAAAGTAAAAGAAGTATTAGTTCTCACCTTTCAAAGATACAAGCCAGTTTTCATTGTTCTAGTGCGTTTAAATACAGTCATTTTATTTAATAGATTCATAGCAATGTGCATTCTAGCAGTGTTCTTAGATCAGCTGATATTTTATTAAGAGGATTCTACATAATAAAGCATAATAAAAGTAGCATGGAATGGGTCACTTGGACGATTGTTTCAGTAATATGGTTATGTAAAATATTCACCAATGAGTTGACATTAACAATTGTCTATAATGTGAATAACAACAGTTATACAGCAAGAGCCCCATATTACAATCCCATATAAGCATGTTACTCATCTTTGTAATTGCACAAATGGAAGGGCACCGGAGACCAGTTGTACTGCTGGTAATTACTAGTGGGAGGCCCATGCCATAAAGTTATTTGCAGATACATTATAATGCTGAATATTTGACATATAAGGCTATTAAGCTAAATTCATATAAGGCATAAGTACTGTTATGTAGTTCAATATTTGGAAGTGGAATTAAAAAAATACTACAGTGATCTAATCATGATATCACAAAGCAAATCTACTTTGAGTGTTCACATCTTCTAATCTACAAAATTATCTATCTCTCTATCTCTCCATCACTGGACTGGAGGACTGAGGTGTCAGGTAATTCTCAGTGGGCCTCACTGCCTCACAGCACTTACCAGGGGCGTAGACAGAACTTTTTGGGCCCCATAGCAACACTTTGAAGGGGCCCCCGTCGCAATGCATCTAGAGGGACACTTCTCTGCAGCAGTTTTTCATTTGATAATAATGCCCTAGTTTATTTTCTGAACCATAGTAGAGCCTTATTTAATGTTGTGCCCCATAGTAGTGCCCTAGTTTCTTTTATGAATTGTAGTAGTGTTTAAGATTGCCCTATGTCACATTTCAGAGCTGTTAGTACACATTATGCCGCACAATACCCCCAATTCACAATATGATATATAGTGCTCCTCATTGTGCCTCATTGCAGTGCCCCGGTTCATATTATATAACTTTAAAATGCCCTTCAGTACATTTGATACCATACTACAATAAGCAAATCCAGGGGCATACATAGATATATTGCAGGCCAACCAGACATGTGGGGGGGCTGGGGGTTGCAAATCCCACCCCTAAATTTCCCTTCAGCACACTAAAAATTACATGTGACCATACCTGGACCTATCTGGTAATAGAAATTCAGAGAATTAGTCACACGTTTGCAAACACATGTTTAAGCTGCTGAGCCACTTCACGGCTTCTCCGATATCAGCAGTCCTAACACTACATAACAGCAGTGCCCACATAGGGCCATGTAATTTGTCACAGTAGGCCTCATGATAAAGGCTATTACTAAAACAAATCCAGACAGAGAGCTAACTTACCCAGGAGCCATCCCCTGGATGTGTTTTAGTAATAGCCTTTATCATGAGGCCTACTGTGACAAATTACATGGCCCTATGTGGGCACTGCTACTATGTAGTGTTAGGACTGCTGATATCGGAGAAGCCGTGAAGTGCCTCAGCAGCTTAAACATGTGTTTGCAAACATGTGTGACTAATTCGCTGAATTTCTATTACCAGATAGGTTCTGGTATGGTCACATGTAATTTTTAGTGTGCTGAAGGGAAATTTAGGGGTGGGATTTGCAACTCCCCCCTGTCTGTTTGTCTGTGACCCCTCCCCCTGTCCAGCACCTGATACATAATTATCTCCAGGAATGACCGAGCAACTACTATTGTTTGTCTGCTTGTTTGCGAGAGGCACTGAATGGGAGCAGCATTTGGAAGGCATGCAGTTCCTTGTAGTGCCAATGGGAGATCCTGGGGGTGGCTCCTGGGAAAGTTAGCTCTCTGTCTGGATTTGTTTTAGTAATAGCCTTTATCCTGATGCCTACTGTGACAAATTACATGGCCCTATGTGGGCACTGCTATTATGTAGTGTTAGGACTGCTGATATCGGAGAAGCCGTGAAGTGGCTCAGCAGCTTAAACATGTGTTTGCAAACATGTGTGACTAATTCCCTGAATTTCTATTACCAGATAGGTTCAGGTATGGTCACAGGTCATTTTTAGTGTGCTGAAAGGAAATTTATGGGTGGGATTTGCAACCTCCCCCCCTCTCTGTTTGTTTGTCTGTGACCCCTCCCCCTTTCCAGCACCTGATACATAATTATCTCCAGGAATGACCGAGCAACTACCATTGTTTGTCTGATATATTGCAGGCCTCAAGGAAAAAGTTTGAAAGGACCCCTACGTACCACCCAGTGGCGAAAAATTTATATAACACATGTAACTTTGACAGGGAAGGTGGGCCCCTCTGAGCTCTGGGCCCCATAGCAGCTGCACTGCCTGCACCTATGGTAGCTATGCCCTTGGCACTCACTGACACCTCTGTTGTGGATTGTGCCTATGACTGACAGCAAAGTATTCTTAGTGGGCACCATCCCTTACTCTGCCATCATGGAATTCTGAGTGAGCAGGAGTTGATTGGAGCATCTGGGCAGAAAGAGTCAGAAGCAGCATCGTGGGAGAACCCGGAAGTAGCCAAAAGCAAAAACTTGAAGTGCACTTAATGGTTCAATAGTGGTAAAAATCGTCAAGGTCAATCTGAAGAATGGTATAATCAGAGGTTTTAATAAATAATTTTGGTCAGGGCTGCAGGAGTATGTACTAAATAGCAATGTCTACAGCTGTGGCTTATTTCTGGCTCATCCTAGGATATAGTAAAATAACAGTGGTCTATAGTTTTGTTCAAACACCTACTCTTATAGCCTGTGGATACAAGAAGCTTTTGCCAATCTTCAAATAAAGTTCATATACAAAAAAAGGGTACCACAATGGCCCTAATGTAAAATACATACTTCAAAGTGTGTTCAGTTCTAAAGTTCACACCACTAAAAGCATGTAAATGAGTTCTTACTGTCAATAGATTTTTCAAAAGTGGGCTTTTTTTGTCAGCAGCAGCTCCAGCAGGAGACGCGCGTCTTGGCTGTTGACTGGGAGCCAGGACGCCGTGTCTCCTGCTGATCCCCGCCCGGTGCCTAGCAACAGGCTGATACTGGGGGCAATGCCTCCTGGTCCCCACACGGCGCCTAGCAACAGGTGGACGCCAGAAGAAGACGGTGTTCCCCGTTGCTTAGGGTGTGATATATGTGCAGCAGGGCAGCTGCATAGCATTTTGTTAATTAGACTACAGCATTCTGATTGCAAGCACCATTTATATTCCCTTCCTGGTCTCTCCCAAATCGCTGGTGATAGTTCATGCTCTTAGGGGGTTATTCCGAGTTGATCGCTCGCTAGCTAGTTTTAACTGCCGTGCAAACACTATGCCACCGCCCACTGGGGAGTGTATTTTAGCTTAGCAGAAGTACGAATGCATGTGCAGCCGAGCTCTGCAAAAACAGTTTGTGCAGTTTCAGAGTAGCTCTGAACCTACTCAGCGCTTGCGATCACTTCAGCCTATTCGTGTCCGATTTGATGTCATACACATGCCCAGCAAACGCCCAGCCATGCCTGCATTTTTTCAGACACGCCGGCATTTTTGCAAACACTCCCTGAAACCGGTCAGTTGACACACAGAAATTCCCCCTTCCTGTCAATCTTCTTGCGGCCATCAGTGTGACTGAAAACTTCGCTAGAACCTGTGCACAACCACAACGGGCTTTGTACCCGTACGACGCGCATGCGCATTGCAGTGCATACGCATGCACAGAAATGCTGATTTTTAGCCAGATTGCTGCGCTGCGAACAACGGCAGCTAGCGATCAACTCGGAATGACCCCCTTAGTGAGAACCTGTCAGCCTGTGAATATACGTGATTCTGAGACCCTGTCTGACTGCTTTCCTGATCAGATCCAGCTAGCCTTCTATTCAGGTTTTGGTGTGGAGTTTCCACACAGGAACTGTCATTGCCTACATTTCTTTATTGTATCCAGCTTGTGCATTGTTGCATTAATATTTAATTAAGTTGCTTATTACATCCTGTGCATTGTTGCATTTACAAATCATTTGTATATATAGTTTAGTTGCTAATAACACCCTCTGCATTGTTGCATGTACATATTGATTGTGTTAAGATTATATTCCAACCTGTGCATTGTTGCACTTACGTGCACTCCTTATATACTCCTCAGTCTGTGTCTTAGCATAGTAGTAAGGTTGTGTCTGGCGAATGTCTCACCATACTGCTTTTACCCCTGCCCAGCCTCTAATTGTCATCTTGTCCATACATAATACCTGGGGGCATCTGAGTACAGGGTGGACCTAATTCACCATGGAAAGGCGGCAGCTATAGGAGAAGCCTAGCATTGCAGGGGGCTAAAAGACTGCTGGGCAGGTGGGTAGTTGCATGAGCGTCACAAGGCACCACCTATAAACCTACGGAACTGAGTGTAAGCATAACATCTTTCTGTCTCCTCCTCTGTTAAACACAGTATAATACGGAGTTCTCTGTTACCAGATCAAATGCATCATACCCATTTGCAGTAATCGTGCAGCCACTTGTAATGGCAAACAGAGAATCACCACAATAGTGCAACACTTTAATAAAATTGTAACTATTTATTGATACATCGCACTCACATTCTCTATAAAGAAACAGGCCTATACATCCACCACAAAGTAGGGTCCACCCAGGGTTCATGTGCTTCACAGAGCTGTCCAATCTGGTTCAAAGACGGTAGTGGATGGCATGGAACAGATCCCGGCAGCCAGCTCTCACACAACCATATGAATAAAGGCATTTTCTGTAAGTTATCTTCCCTGGGGTCCAGTGTCACCAGCCTAATGCATTTTAGACCATCAGGTCCTTCATCAGAGGCCTGATGGTCTACTATACTTCCGGATTTTTAGTAAGGGAATTAGGTGTAATTCTTCAGGGAGCACCCTTCTTACATATAGTATAGCCATAGGAGACTGCTATACGTCCCAATGCTATAAATCTAATGGTCAATTATTTATGATAGTTATGCTGTTATGCTCAGTTTTGCTGTGACTTGCTTCACGAAATTATAAGCAGTTTATAAAGACAAACTGCCTTCTCACTAAAGACTAAACTATTCAGCAGCACGCCTGTGGTTTGAAGTGTGAATCAAGATTGTGTTTTTGAGGTTGTTCTTACGCAATTGATTTTGCAATAAATTAAAATTGATTGTATGATGCAAATGTATTATATGTTTTCTGGGATCGGTATGAAATACCTACAATCAAAATCCCGATGGTCGAAATACCAACAGCAATTGACCGATGGTCAAAATCCCGACATGGTCAAAATCCCGACATGGACAAAATACCAACATTTAAAATACCGACAAGGACAAAATACCGACATGTAAACTTTCGACAGGTCAAAATGCTGACATGTGTTTTCATTGTTTTTGTGTGTGTGTCGACATAGGTCGACATGGACACCATATAAGTGTACCTCATCCCCTCGCATTGCTTGCGCTTCGGGCACGGTGCCTCGCTGCGCTCAGCACACTATTATATTCCCCCTCCAGGTCAACTGGGATGGTAAGGTATGAACAAGTCGGTTTCAATGAAAAAAAAATCATGAGGGGATGTGGCCTAGCACCGGAGAGCAGTTGCAGCTTTGCTCAGCTCCTGCTTTCATACAACCCTATATCCCTCCTGGCCCACTCAAATCCGTCTCTTTCCCTCTCCCATCCCTCCACTGCTTCCTCCTAACCCCCGTGTAGCTGAATCTCTGCAGCCGCGGAATCGGGGAGCGCCGTGGAGGCTCCCGCGGATTGCGGCCTGCAGCCTGTCAGCAAGCCGGGGCCTCGATTTTAGATTAGCCCCGCCGGACTTCCGGGTCCGCCGTGACGGCGGCATTTGTGGTCGGACGGCCTCCCTCCTCACCTTTGGACCGGGCTGCTGGTCGGGTCCGGCCATGCTCAGCCCACAACCGCTGACCACGCTGAGCCATCTGGAGCAGGAGGCGGGGCTCTCCCTCACTGACGAGGCGGCGGATCCCGGCGGCCATATTCCCGCCATTGCAGCAGACAGCCTCGCGGGTCCGGAGGAGAGGTCACCAGCGCCACTTGGCCAGCCGCAGCACCTGGTAAGGTGTCCCTCCTCATACTCCATCTGGCGCCTCTGCCTACAGACAGCCGGCCTGGTCCTTGCCGCGGACACTGGTGGAAGCTCCGCTCTGGCAACACATTCTACCTCCTCTCCGGTTGCTGCTGTACATATCCCTGACGGCCACCCCCCCCCCCTTTTTTTTTCTTTTGCCTTCGGGTCACCTTGGGGTTTGTGACGGCGGGAGACGGGAGCTGCACTGTCGCCATTGAAATACACTGACAGTGCAGTGAGGAACTCTCCCTCCTCCCTTTCTTCAGGTGTCTTTTACAACATATATCAACGGTGGGCCTCTGGTCATCGCTCCCTACTGTTCCACTCTGTCACGCTGCAATGTAATGTGGGCACCTCCGACATATTGTTCTTTCACGTCTTATCTGCACGGAACTTTTACCAGGCCTCCTTGCCTCATGAAGATGTAACTCTCTAGATTGTCCTTTTCACTGCTGTGACTCTCATCAGTCTACTCTCTGCACCGACTTCTACTGCCTATAGTGTATTTCTATCTTTGGTAACCTCACATGGAAAAATTCCTGGTGTCCACACCTATGTCCTCCTCTGGCCCTACGTCGGGCGTTCGCGAAGATACTTTCCACAGAAATTCATCCGACTCTGACTGCTCCACCACTCATTCTCGTTCCCAACGGAAACGTACCAACACTGTGGCTACTAAACAGCCTAAAATAAAACCCACAGATATTGCAGCGGTATTGGGGCCTCTCCTAGATGAAAAATTGGTGGGCATCAAGGAGGCCATTGACTCCACCCTGACTCAACTGACCCAACACAATGGCCGTCTGGATGATGTCGAGCAGAGGGTCTCGACGTTGGATGATGACCTACAGTCTGCACAGACCACTATAGAGGCCCAAACTAAAGAAATTCAAGGCCTTTCTGACAAGCTTGACGACTTGGAGAATCGGAGCTTCGTAATAACCTGCGGGTGGTGGGCATTCCGGAGTCGGTGAGAGGCCATGCGTTGCTGGACCTACTTTCTACATGGTTGCCAGACAAACTGGACATGGACCTCCACGGATCACCTTTAGTCATCGAAAGGGCTCATCGTTTGGGTCCTGAGCGCAGAGACTCTGCTGGACGCCCTCGCCCTGTTATCATGAGAATTCTCAATTACGCAGACAAAACCAAGCTATTGGATCACTATCGTAAGTCGGAGTCTCTACTTTACAAGGGGGAAAGATTGCTTATATTCCAAGACTTCTCCACATATGTCGCTAATGGCCGCAGAGAGTTCACCCCAATATGCAAACAGCTGTTTGAAGATAAAGTCAAGTTCTCATTACTATACCCGGCCCGCCTTCGAGTCTTTTAAAATGGAAAACCGCTCTTCTTCGATGATCCATTGGCGTTGAAGGCACACTTTGCTGCTCCTGGTACTTGACTTTTAGGTTCTTCTTTATGTTTGCTCCCTTTTTCAAATGTTATCACCTGCGGGTCGTGCAGTGTTAAGGATACGCTGATGGCATACCATTTATGTATGCCAGAGGCTATGCCTCTACTTGTTTTTTGTTTGTTGGTTTGTTGTTCTTGAATGTCTATTTTTATTTCTATTTTGCTTGCTGGAATTCTAGGTCTCGGTCCTCCATAGGTTGGCCCTTCCCTGCTCGCTGGGACTGGGAGGGACACCGATTTAACCATGATATCTTGCTGCTCTGTTCTCCTCCTGTGGGGAGAGGGTAGTATGACTGATAACGCCATTTCCCAACCCTCTGGCCCGGTAACCCGCCCTACTTTTTGATTTTAATATCGTAATAACCTGTGGGTGGTGGGCATTCCGGAGTCGGAATATTAATTTAATATCCTGGAACGTGGAGGGTCTTAATAGCCCCATTAAACGTAAAAAGGTGCTCGCACACCTCTCCCGTATGACCCCTCACATTGTATTCTTGCAGGAGACACACTGGCTACACGACTCCTCTGTTTCCTTGAAAGCCCCTTGGATTGGAGAGTGCATCTCTGCTCCTTATACTAACAAAACTACGGGTGTCGCTATACTTTTTCAGAGAAATCTCCAATATTCCATTCTTAAAAAATGTATTGTTCCCGAAGGCAGATTTATCTTGTTGGATGTCTCTATTGATAACACGACTTATACCTTTTTGAACCTTTATGCACCTACCGGATCTAATAACCTTTTTTTTGCAGATATTCTCCAGAGAGTCCTATCTTGGGGAGGTCAGAATCTGATTTTAGGGGGTGACTTCAACACAGTCGTCGATCCGTCCATAGACAGATCTGGGGTGAGTACCAACAGACCCGATTCATCTTCCACTCTTCTTCTCCCCTTCTGTTCCCAACTTGCTCTACTAGATCCTTGGCGTATACATCATCCCCTCCATAGAGATTATTCTTTTTATTCACATCCACATTCCACCCACTCTCGCATTGACTATTTATTCTTATCTAAACATCTGCTCTTTAAAGTATCTCACACCTCGGTCAAAGACATTATTATTTCAGACCATGTCCCCATAACTTTATCCCTACACTTAGCTTTACCTCAATGTATATCCAAATGTTGGAGGTTCCCAGCATATCTCATGCACTCCGAAGATTTCTTGCTGCATCTTAAACATACCTGGCTTGACTATGTCACTGACAATTCGGAACAAGAATCTAATACCCCACTTTTCTGGGGGCCTCTAAGGCTGTCCTCAGAGGACATATTATTTCTTATGTTAACTCTAAACGCAAGAAGTTTAACGCTAAATTGCAGGAGTTGAGTACGGCGCTCATGCTTGCCTATCGTACCTATGTACAATGCGATAGTCCTATCCACAGGGAAACGTACCTCATGGCAAAACAAATCTATGACACCTTCCTTACTGAACAAGCCCAACTGAGCTATGATTATAGCAGGAATAAATTCCATAGGTGGGGAAATAAGTTAGGAAAGCTCCTAGCTAATTTAGTCAGAGGACCACGGAATAAAACATGGGTCGATGCAATACACAGTTCTGGAACTATCCTTTCCAATCCCACTGATATCTGTTCTGCTTTTATGAGCTTCTATAAGTCTCTTTATACTGCGGATGCTGATAGTGCGCTAGATGGCCAATCCTTTTTGGACGAAGCACAGCTGCCGGAGCTCACATCGGAGGAAAGAGACTTATTGGATGCTTCTATCACTGAGGATGAGGTCCAGGCCACCATTAAGTCCCTCCCTAATGGGAAAAGCCCTGGTCCTGATGGCTTTAGTGCCGAATTCTATAAGATGCTAACTGCCGATATACTCCCTGTTCTCACTAAGCTATATAACCATATCCTTAAGACTGGAGAGACCCCCTCCGTTTTAATGAGGCACGACTCATTGTGCTTGCAAAGCCTGGCAAGGATCCCACCCTGGTAGGCTCTTACCGCCCTATCTCGCTCCTCAACCAAGATTTTAAAATCCTAACTAAAATAATGGCTAACAGATTACAGACCTGCCTTCCCCACCAAATTTCACCTGCGCAGATGGGTTTTGTCAAGGGTAGACAATCCACACGGAGAATAAGGGCAGCCCTGGCTGCAATATCTCACACTCGTCTTTGTCAGGCCACAAGTAATATTATTATAAATCTAGATGCAGTAAAGGCGTTTGATAAGATCGCCTGGCCTCATCTGGCTAGAGTACTTATCCACCAACGCTGTGGCCCATTGTTTCGTAACTTGGTGCAGACCACCTACACTAACCCTGTGGCACAGGTTTTAGTTAACAGTGTAGCATCTGCCCCCTTCACGTTGGAAAGAGGCACCAGACAGGGATGCCCGTTATCTCCCCTTCTCTTTAATCTGGCGTTGGAACCCCTTATCAGGTTTATTCTGCTACATAGGGAATACAGAGGCATTGCCGTGGGTGCTCGGGAGTTGAGGGTGGTGGCATTCGCTGATGACCTTCCCACCTTTCGATCCCCCAATTGATCACCATGATTGACCGCTTTACTTCTTTCGCTGGATTTTCGGTTAACTATGGGAAGTCGGAGGCGTTGGCCATATTTGGACGGGCGAAAACAGGGTGGGGGGGGGGACACCTTTCCCTTTAAATGGGCAACTACGCATATAACTTTTCTAGGTGTTGCGCTCCCCTCAAATCCTTGTCACTTAAATTGATACAATATTACCCCGGTTTTGCGCAAGATTAAGACTGAGCTAGGTCTTTGGCAAACTCTTCCTCTGAACTTGCTAGGACGCTGCAATCTGTTTAAGATGGCTAGCTTCCCAAAACTTCTCTATATCTTACAGATGACTCCTCTATTATTATCTAGCTCGGACCTATCCTCACTGAATACTTCCATTACCAATTTCATATGGTCTGGAAAACAACCCCGGATTGGTATGAAAAAATTGTCCCAAACAGTACTTAGAGGTGGAGTTAACCTGCCCAACATCAAACAATATAACCTTGCCTGCCTCCTTCGCATTGCTTTGGACTGGCTCGGAGATAACAATTACTATACAGACTCCACTCTAGACTTACAATTCTGTGCTCCTCTGTCTCTCAGTTACATACTACATGCCAGACCTTCCAAACTGCCCTTAAGTATCACTAATAATTTATTACTATTTCCCATTATACAGGCGTGGAGAATGGCAAGGAAGCCTCTTAAGCTTCAATATTTCTACTCGCTTTCGCTACCCCTAGTCGGCAACCTGGAATTTCAGGAGGGGAGTTCTTTGAGACCCTTCACTGCCTGGTATTCTTTGGGTATCCGTAACCTACGCGACTTGCTTAATGCCTCCCATCTCCCGTTGTCCTTTGCTGAAGCGAAGGATAAATATGGCTTACATCCTCGACAGGAGTTTTCCTACTTCCAGGCAGTCCACTATCTTAAAACTGTTTTGCCCAACTTGACGGACTATGATCTTTTAGATCCTCTTCTTATACTTCTCCGCTCTGGCTTTTATTCTATCTCGACTATTTATGCACGCATACGCATAGAAATTGACCCTACTACGGATGTTCCAGAACTGTCCCAATGGCCCTCCCGCATTCCATCAGTCACCCCTGACTCCCTCTTAAATCATTTTCAGCTGACACTGAAACTCATTCCAGCTAGCTCGTACCAAGAAATGGCCTATAAAATGCTCCATAGAGCCTACATCTCACTTAATCGCCGACATTTAATGGGCATCTCGGAAGAAGCGAGATGCACCAAATGTCTAACGGATGGGGCGGATCTTTTGCATTGTTTTTGGGATTGTGATTTAATTAAAAAGTTTTGGCATGAGGTACATCAATATGGAACTATGACGCTAGGCGTGTCTTTCCGTTGCACTATGTCTTGGGCTCTGTTTGGCTTTTTAGCAGACCAGACGGACGTCCCAAGGGCCAACAAAAAGCTTCTTGTGATATTGTCAGCGGCTAGCAGAAAAGCTATCTTACAACAGTGGATTCATGATTCTACTCCCACTCTCTCAATGGTAACATCCAGACTATTCTTTTTGTTTACCATGGATTGGTTGGAGGCTTCCATCCATAAAGAAAAACTCACTCCAACTTTATTCCAGTGTTGGGATAATTATATTCGGACACTTCCCATGACCACTAGACAAGCACTTCACAACTGCTTCCAATCTACTTCATGGTATTTACTCCACTCTCTAGATCATCCTAACCCCTTAGGTCTTTGAATACCGCACCTTTCTATTCTATCCCCTCTTTTAGTGTTTCTTTTCTTTTTCTCTTTATTCTCCTGTATTACCGGGCTGATTGGGAAACTGATCTCCTAAATTTGGGAATATCTCTATAGATGGATCGACGGCCCGTGACCTCTAGTGAGCATTGACTACTTTAAATGTTTTAAGTATTTTCAGTTTTATTTTGTTTTGATTTATTTTGTTTTAGTTATTGTGTCTATATCTGGAGAATTGGATGTAATATATCGGCGTCAGCAAAAGACGTCTGTCCCACGTATGTTTTCTTCTTGCCATTTTGCATTATGTTCATATATTTTATCCTCCGCTATTACTTGTTACACACACGATTTTTTCTATTAGAATGTTTAAATGTTTTGAGGAAAATTTTTGAAAACGAGTTCTAATTTCTCCTTGGTCAGCTGTGAGACTGCCTATTCGATCTCATGCGGCCCTTTGGTAGGGTGGCAATATATCTATACTGTAATATGTTACTGTCTCATTATTCAATGTACCAAATTGCTATTTATGCATTTTCTTCTTTGTACTGCGAGAAATTGGAATAAAAATATTTAAAAATAAAAATAAAAAATAAAAAAATCATGAAAAACTCATGCCAGCATATTACATGTCGTTATTTTAACCTTGTCGGTATTTTGACCATGTCGGTATTTTGACCTTGTCGGGATTTTGACCGCCGGTCAATTGCTGTCAGTATTTTGAGCATCGGGATTTTGATTGTCGGTAAATTGACTGCATCCCGTTATGCTTCATACCCATTTTACCCATAGATAATACAAGGCATACTTTGCTGAAAGCTTCTTCAGCAAAACAAAACACTCAGCCTATTTATTAATACAGGTTGAGTATCCCATATCCAAATATTCCGAAATACGGAATATTCCGAAATACGGACTTTTTTTGCGTGAGAGTGAGATAGTGAAACCTTTGCTTTTTGATGGCTCAATGTACACAAACTTTGTTTAATACACAAAGTTATTAAAAATATTGTATTAAATTACCTTTAAGCTGTGTGTATAAGGTGTATATGAAACATAAATGAATTGTGTGAATGTAGACACACTTTGTTTAATGCACAAAGTTATAAAAAATATTGTCTAAAATGACCTTCAGGCTGTGTGTATCAGGTGTATATGAAACATAAATGCATTCTGTGCTTATATTTAGGTCCCATCACCATGATATCTCATTGTGGTATGCAATTATTCCAAAATACGTAAAAATCCGATATCCAAAATACCTCTGGTCCCAAGCATTTTGGATAAGGGATACTCAACCTGTATAGCCCTGTAACAAGGATCCTCTATTTCCACTTATTGGGACATTAGAAAATCTTTTTTGGACAATTTAATAATAAAAGTTAACCAGGGGAACTGCCTGTGTATTAATACTGGCTGGCAGCGATCTTGAGGGAAGAAGATGATAATTAACATTTAACACCAATAAAATGTAAAATGTCTTTAAAAAGACAGTCTATTCCTAATTAAAGGTACCAGGAATATAACAGCATACAGATGCTCTTAGCAGTTCAGATGATACACACATCACCATGAACACGTTGGTAAAAACATTTCAGTCACATCAATCCTTCTTATACAATAATAGTACACAGTGTAGCTATGGGCTAGACAGCCCCCAGTCTTTTTAAACCTATTAAGATAAGTTCACAAATCTTGATTTAAAATGTAGCATCGTGAAACAATGCCTTCCAAAAACCGATATAACTTTAATTGACAGGAAACTGACAATTGAGTTCATCTTCAGTATTTGCCACACAGAATCAAATTAGCTATGTGTATTTGCACAGCAATTTTATTTCATTGGAATAACTTAATCTATGGGATACTTCCACACTAATTTCTACAGACAGGCTAAAGAAATGCTCTTGGTCAATTAACACTAAAAGCTTTTCTAAGATCAGTATAATAACATTTGCTTTCCAATGTCAGAATGTCTCAAAGCAATTAAAATAAAATATGCAATACCTTACAAAGCAAATACCTTAAAAGTACTGGTGTAGTATAGTGCATGGACTAAATCTCCATTTGGCAGAGCAGTGCCACCTATTAAATAATATTTAATAGGTGGCACTGCTCTGCCAAATGGAGATTTAGTCCATGCACTATACTACACCAGTACTTTTAAGGTATTTGATAGCCAATAAGATTCGGTTTTGAGAACCGAGTAAAACCGAGTAAAACCGAATCCGCTCATCACTATTAAATATACAGTAGCATGTTATTATAGTTGCACATACTAAAGCATAAATTGCATAACATTAGCCATAGATTCATGCCACATTAATTGCACAGCACTGATATTTCCCCTTGATGGTTTTTCAACACTAGAAAAAAGGAACAGAGTCCGCACTAGATATCCCCCTATGTCCAATTGTCCCTTTTACAATCTCTGAGGGGGTATGGGGGTCTGAAAGTAAACAAATTGGTTGGTGGTGCTCCCTAGAGTCAAAAAAGAGTTATTGATCTTTTCTGAACCAGAACTGATAATAACATTGATAGGCAAGGTGTTGGAACTGATAAAGAGTGCATTTTATTTTCCCAATGACAGGTTATTAATAAAGTCTGATTAAAAGTTAAGTTTTCTTTTTCCCTCTCTTGGTGATGCAGCCCGAAAGTTTATGCAGTGGTGGCCATCTTTGTGTCTTGGCTCAGGGTCACTGACCACAAGCCCCTATTCTCTCATACAGCCAAGAAGGAATAGTGGACATTCCTACAGTATGTCCCTTTCAAAATCATAAGGTAAAGTTTGGCTAACCTATGCAGTGTCAGCAGTTTACAATTTACCTTCTATCTATCTATCTATCTATCTATCTATCTATCTATCTATCTATCTATCTATCTATCTCATACAGTATATTATGTATAATAGCTGCTGGTTACTATACTGTGAGTCATCGGCATAGCTACAGTGGGTGTAGAGGATGCCATTGATATGAGGCCCAGGGGGACCCAAACCGAGCTCATGCAGTTGTCTACCAAGGTACCGGAATTAGCTGCTAAGCTATTGAGTCCAGCCTGAAAACAGGGACTTGTCAGCACTCATACAGGTCTCTGTCTCTGCCTCTCAGTAATGTCCCACACTAATATAATCCAACTCACACACTCCCACAGATGCAGATGTGCTAATCAGTGCACTCAGCAATATAAGATAGTAGGTCTCTCTTTGATTGCGGCCTTTGTGAAGGAAGCTGGGGTTGGGGACTGAGCTCCAAGATTAGGACTATACCAGACTGGGACATGGTTCTGTAATTAAGAAAATCTGCAGACAAAGTGGAATTTCCTGCATTAGGAAAGTAAAAGCTGACTGGTTCCCTACTCCCACCTCTTCTACCCTGTCTTTACACTGACTGTAAACTGCAATTTTCTCAGCTCTGAAGGTCCTGCAGATGTGGGGCTGTAGTGTAAGATTCAAAAGCTGCCAATACGGATAGAGCACTTGAAGCATTGCCTTCACAAATAAGACAAAAAATTAACTAGGGCATCACTATGGGGCATATCTTTAACTAGGGCACCACTATGGGGCATAACATTAACTAGGGCACCACTATGGGTTATAACATTACCTAGAGCACTACTATTATGGGGTATAACATTAACTATGGCACTACTATGGGGTATAACATTAACTAGGGCACCACTATGGGCATAACATTAACTAGGGCACTACTATGGGGCATGACATTAACTAGGGCACCACTTTGGGCATAACATTAACTAGGGCACTACTATGAGGTATAACATTAACTAGGATACTATTATGGGTTATAATATTAACTAGGACACTACTATGGGGTATAACATTAACTTGGGCGCCACTATGGGCATAACATTAACAAGGGCACTACTATGGGGTTTATCATTTACTAGGGCACCACTATGGAGCATAACATTAACTAGGGCACCACTATGGGTTATAACATTACCTAGAGCACTACTATTATGGGGTATAACATTAACTATGGCACTACTATGGGGTATAACATTAACTAGGGCACCACTATGGGCATAACATTAACTAGGGCACCACTATGGGCATAACATTAACTAGGGCACTACTATGGGGCATGACATTAACTAGGGCACCACTTTGGGCATAACATTAACTAGGGCACTACTATGAGGTATAACATTAACTAGGATACTATTATGGGTTATAATATTAACTAGGACACTACTATGGGGTATAACATTAACTTGGGCGCCACTATGGGCATAACATTAACAAGGGCACTACTATGGGGTTTATCATTTACTAGGGCGCCACTTTGGGAACAACATTAACTAGGGCACTACTATGGGCTATAACATTAACGAGGGCACTATTATGGGTTATAACATTAACTAGGGCATTACTATGGGGTATAACATTAACGAGGGCACTACTGTGGGGGCATAACATTAACTAGGGCACCGCTATGGGCATAACTTTGCCTTGGGCATCACTATGGGGCATAACATTAACTAGGGCACTATTATGGGGTATAACATTAACTAGGACACTACTATCGGGTATAACATTAACCTGGGCACTACTATGGGGTATAACATGAACTAAGGCACTACTAAGGGGTATATTATTAACTAAGGCTGTTATGAACCACGGGTAGTGGTTCATTCCTATTTTATGTTTATAGTTCTCTTGCAGGCCAGGATTTCCCTTTTCTCTGGTTTAGAAGATTCTTGTTTGCTGTCGGTGGTGAGTCTGTGTAATTGCAGCCTGTTTAAATGTGTTTGGCCTCACGTGTCTGCTAATTGCATCTTGTCAGTTTGGAGTCATGCAACAGGGCAGCTGCACGACATAATTAATTAGGGCTCTCTGTTATATTCTGGCTGAGTGCAATACACAGACGCCGGTGATAGTTCTTGAGTTCTGAGCTAGTTCCTGCCAGTTCCTGAGTTTCTGAGCTTCTGTCTAGCAGCTTCTGTCTGGCAGCTTCTAGTGTCGGTTCCAGTGTCGGTTCCAGTGTCGGTTCCTGTGTCTGATCCCATGTCCTGCCGTGAAGCATTCCTGTCCTGAAGTCCTGTGGCTTTGTCTGTGCCTGATCGAGTATCTGGCTTCTTGGTGTCCACCGGTCTGTCGTTTGGGATTCTGCCTGTCCTCCGGTTCTGAGAGCCTGTGTCTGCTGCATTGGGGGTTCCTGTCCATTTGCCAGTATTTATACCGGTTCCGTGAGTAGCGGCTTTGCCGCGTCCGTTGGCCTAGCCCGCTGTATTCTTTTGTTATTTGTTACTGGTGTTTTGCAGAGGGTTCTGCATATGCTGTCACCGCCGGTACACAACAGTATGGTATCGGCGTGTGGACAGCATTTCCTTTGTTGTTCTTTTCCTTTGGCGGCGTGCCGCACATATATTTAGTTTTAGGGTTGTTAGTAGCCCCTAGCCTTCTGTTTGCTTTAGTTAGAGGTCACCTTGTTATTATCCTGTCTCGGTTCACGCCTTGTCTCACTCTAAGACCTGGGGGCATCGGAGTTGGGCAGACCTAATCCGCCCTTCAAACGCGGCTGCCGTGGGCCCAAGAAACCATAGTCACGCAGGCGTGAACTGACCACATGGGTGAAACAATGGAGGTAGGCTGCTAGGGGCTATTTCCATACCACACCTTATTTCAGCGTCACGTTCTGGTGCCCTGGACTTACTATGCAACATCTCTCTTGTTCTGAGCACCAGGAACGTAACAAAGGCACTACTATGTGGCACAACATTAACCAGGGCACTACTGTGGGGGATATTATTAATTAGGGCACAGCAATGGGGCCTAACATTAACTAGGGTACCACTATGTGGTATAACATTAACTAGGACTCTACTATGGGCCATACAATGAATAACTGATGCAGAGAGATGTGTCATCTAGAAGCATTGGGGCTGGGGCCCATTCAACATGTTGCTATGGGTGGGGCCCATAATGTTCTGGCTATGCACCTGCTTTGAGGCACAGTGTACAATGATTGTTACTCCCAATTGTTTGGTGATTTATATTGTACAGTTTTGGCATTGGTATGCTTAGCCTCGCTATAAGTATTATTATTATTATTATTATTATTATTATTATTATTATTATTGTTGTTGTTGTTGTTGTTGTTGTTGTTGTTGTTGTTGTTGTTTTATTATTATTATTATTATTATTATTATTATTATTAATGGAATTCTCTAGGCAATCATTATCTAAGTTTAAGACATGTACTTTTAAAATTAATTCTATTCTATTCTATTTTATTTATTTAAAAATACACTATTATTTTGGGGTTATTTTAGCCCAACTTGAAATTCTAAAAACCTTCAACAAGTTCAGGAAATACTTGGTCATAAAATAAAGTCTTTAAAGGAAATATCTTTTCGCATGCTTCAATTTAATCCATAAAATAAAAAGACATGCACTCATAAATTACTTTTTACCTTTTTATATATTGCTGCCTAAATATAATGTGGAATAAAAAAAGGCACTTGGCTAACATCAAGAATAAATTGGAGTATGTGCATGAGTGAATGAAAATATATCATCAGAAAGTCTCCAGATTTCCTATATGGGAAAGCCAGATGTAGCTCTCCTGGTCCCCTTACTGCCATGCTATTGGACCCGGAGGTCCATTATTTTTGATAAGACACAGAGCAATTGACTACATTGCCATTTAACTGGCCCTCTGAGGATCATCCAAACATATTAGTGATGGTAGAGCTAACAGATGGGCCTGAGGGAGTCAAAGAATGAGGCGTTTTTAATTCACCAGCTATTCCCATATTTTTGCTGATATTATGGTTCATAAAAAGGGTGCTCTCATGAACATTTCAGAAAACATAAGCAGTAAAGTGTAGAAAACATTTGCCGGAATGATTTGAATGACTTGAAGTTGAACTGCACTGAATATGGATAAGTCAACATAATAGTGAGAGAGACCCTAATACCAACTTGGAAGGTGCAGTACTATTTTCCACTGCAAATTAATGTAATATAATTAGAAAATAAGGAAAAGTAGTGTGGGTGCTCAAAAAGAATAGAAAAAGTTGATACAGCTGCCGGTTTAACAAATGTACAATTTATTCTTAAAAAAGAAAATTATTAAAATAAGTGTGATATCACTTTAAGATCGATGCATAAAATACGACAAAGGAACATTAAAAAGCTAGGCAATACTGGGGGTAATTCAGAGTTGATCGCAGCAGCAAATTTGTTAGCAGTTGGGCAAAACCATGTGCACTGCAGGGGGGCAGATATAACATTTGCAGAGAGAGTTAGATTTTGGTGGGTTATTTTGTTTCTGTGCAGGGTAAATACTGGCTGCTTAATTTTTACACTGCAATTTAGATTTCAGTATGAACCCACCCCACCCAAATCTAACTCTCTCTGCACATGTCATATCTGTGCCTCCTGCAGTGCACATTGGTTTTGTCCAACTGCTAACACATTTGCTGCTACGATCAACTCTGAATTAGGCCCACTGTCCTTTCTAATAGACTCACACTTGCTGGTTTTAAAGCAAGAAATATTTAGGAATGCATATGCTGGCTGTTAATTGCAATAGGTAAGCATGAAGCAAGAGCACAGTTTGTTATTAGTAAAGCAGTCCCTATTATACCCCTTTCACATCTCCAATGCCAGATCCCGCCCGGGATTTGGAAACGGGTCCTTCCCGGGTGGGATCCGACATTGGAGACTCTCTATCCCTTTTGGCTGGCTGGCCGACCTGGCAATATGCCGGGTCGTTTGCCATAGTGGCGGGGGGGGCAGAGGCGGCGCTGGGAGATGAGATGAGCTCATCTCCGCGCCGCCTCTCTCTATCTAGTAAACAGGTCCCGGGTCGCATCGACCCGGGAATCCGTTTACGCAGCCACTAACCCGGTATTGAACCCGGAAATAACACTGCTTATAACCCGGGTTGAATTACCGGGTCAGACGACCTGGGAATTTGGACTTGGCGCTTTCACACCGCACACTGACCCATGTCGACCCGGCAATATGCTGAGTCGATACCGGGTTATTTGTGTGATGTGAAAGGGGTAATAGTAAACCATTACAAATAATACTTCACCAGGCTTTGAGTTTCAGGTGTTTGAGAGTCCGCTGTGGATACGTTAATACACAGCTTTGCATAAGGGTAATCAGTCCCAACGCAGCTTTTTGCAGCTGTATGCCTTAAGCGAAATAATTTACAGTCCGTGTACTAGTGCCAACGCTGTTCAATTGCCCACACTACGGCGGCTTGGGAGGCCCAACGATGCCTTGACCGGTGATCGGAGAAAACTACCGTGGAACACAGGTGGAATGCACCGGAAACCGGGAGTTCTGAACCCGGAAGTCGCAGCACGTGACCACTATCAGCGTCCCCTGCTTCAATGGACTCTGCTACACAGCTCCAATGCATCGCTGGGCCTCCCAAGCCGCCGCAGTGCGGGCAATTGAACAGCGTTGGCACTAGTACACGGACTGTGAATTATTTCTATTAAGGCATACAGTTGCAAAAAGCTGCATTGGGACTGATTACCCTTAAGCAAAGCTGTGTATTAGAAAGGACAGTATTGTCTAGCTTTTTAATGTTCATTTGTCGTATTTTATGCATTGATCTTAAAGTGATATCACACTTATCTTAATCATTTTCTTTTTTAAGAATAAATTGTATATTTGTTAAACCGGCAGCTGTATCAACTTTCTCTATTCTTTTTGAGCGCCCACACTACTTTTCCTTTTTTTATAGTTTAAACACATTGGTGGATACCCAGATCCTCCTTGTGTGGGCAGCCATTAGGATAAAATACTCAGCTTACTTTTTCGTTTTTTATATAGCGACCACTATTGTTCTCCCTTTACATGTAATATAATTGTTCTGTATGATGTGAGCCAATTGATCTAGAACATAAGGACATGGGTAGGGTGAAAGGGTTGTTAGAGAAGGCACAGAATACCTGAGGAGAAACAATGAAAAGGAGCATAGGATATGAAACAGAAGGCAGGTAAAACACAAAATGATTTAAAGTTCCTAAGAATTAACCTCATTGTCGAGATATAATTGCAAGTCACAGTGCACAAACACCACTGCCCAGTTCCTTATCACAGATATCAATGCCAGTCATGGTATGCAGTTAAATTACCAGCTGTTGGCACCCCGGCGGTCAGGATACCAACACCAGAATCCCGATAGCTAGGGAAATGCCGGCGGTCGGAAGCCCGACCCAAACCCGGTATTCCCACTCGGGTGGTGGTCCACGCCACCACCCGATGGTGAATATAATAGTGTCGGGCCCAAAGCACGGCAAGTGCAGCGAGCATGTGAGGGGAGACGATGTGCTTGCTGCTGGAATTCTGGTTGTCGGGTTCCTGGCGTCGGTCTACTGACTTCCGGGATCCCGACCATTCCAGCATCATAACACAGCCGTAACTGCCAGCCACATGCTGCTGAGCTATAGCATATGCACCTACTCACCTAGACCTAGGAGACACCCAAACTTCAGAGAGTAGGTCACCCTTCTTTATCACAGACACTAGGAAAATGAGCGGAACACAACTTGGAGCATGATGATAGAACTCCCAGCCAAACAATACAAATTGCCCCCCACAGTGACCTTCTGCTTCTCCCCTAGGGTAACTCTCCCGAAGGGCTGAAGCACAATATCAAAAAGTACTGTACAGTATGCCTTTAAGTAAGTCACTTTGCACAACCCACCAGCCAGATTCCACAGACCCTGTGGTGTAGTCACAACCCCAGTTCCATGGCACATGCCATACCTGCCCAACAAAAGAACTGGGCTGGGGCAGAGAAAATAAATTGACCCATGTTTCCTTCAGAGTTCAGAGAAAACCTCATGTACAGTACTGTATATACAACACTTTACTCAGAATGTCAGAAAACACATAAATAGTTAAATAGCAAATGGACATTATGCCTTTCCATATCACCAGCCAGTCCAAGTGTCTCTGTCTTGCTTTGATTCCTTTATACAAGGGAAACCATGAACAGTAGGAGTCCAGCAAAAGCCATCTATCTGGGATGCAGTTCGTTTTCCAACGGCCGGGATCCCAGCGGTCAATATACCGACGCCGGGATCCCAAAGGATGCCACAAGCCCGGCGTCTAAATACCGATGCCAAATGGGATACCGGCGTCACAATACCGACAGCCAGAATCCTGAATGTCCATCCGGCGGGATGTTCTACCGCAGGGGGGAGGGAGGTTTAGGCAGGAGAAGGGGGGTTAGGGTTAAGGTGCAGGCCGGGAAAGTTATGCATCAAGCGGGGAGGGTTAGGTTTAGGCAGTGAGGAAGGGATGGTTAGGGTTAGGCACCACCGGGGAGGGTTAGGGTTAGGTACAACAGGGGAGGGTTAGGTTTAGGCACCCACAAGAGAGGGTTAGGGTATGGGGCAGGGGAGAGTTAGGGTACTTTAGAGTAGAGATGAGCGCCTGAAATTTTTCGGGTTTTGTGTTTTGGTTTTGGGTTCGGTTCCGCGGCCGTGTTTTGGGTTCGAACGCGTTTTGGCAAAACCTCACCGAATTTTTTTTGTCGGATTCGGGTGTGTTTTGGATTCGGGTGTTTTTTTCAAAAAACACTAAAAAACAGCTTAAATCATAGAATTTGGGGGTCATTTTGATCCCAAAGTATTATTAACCTCAAAAACCATAATTTACACTCATTTTCAGTCTATTCTGAATACCTCACACCTCACAATATTATTTTTAGTCCTAAAATTTGCACCGAGGTCGCTGTGTGAGTAAGATAAGCGACCCTAGTGGCCGACACAAACACCGGGCCCATCTAGGAGTGGCACTGCAGTGTCACGCAGGATGTCCCTTCCAAAAAACCCTCCCCAAACAGCACATGACGCAAAGAAAAAAAGAGGCGCAATGAGGTAGCTGTGTGAGTAAGATTAGCGACCCTAGTGGCCGACACAAACACCGGGCCCATCTAGGAGTGGCACTGCAGTGTCACGCAGGATGTCCCTTCCAAAAAACCCTCCCCAATCAGCACATGATGCAAAGAAAAAGAAAAGAAAAAAGAGGTGCAAGATGGAATTGTCCTTGGGCCCTCCCACCCACCCTTATGTTGTATAAACAAAACAGGACATGCACACTTTAACCAACCCATCATTTCAGTGACAGGGTCTGCCACACGACTGTGACTGATATGACGGGTTGGTTTGGACCCCCCCCAAAAAAGAAGCAATTAATCTCTCCTTGCACAAACTGGCTCTACAGAGGCAAGATGTCCACCTCATCTTCACCCTCCGATATATCACCGTGTACATCCCCCTCCTCACAGATTATCAATTCGTCCCCACTGGAATCCACCATCTCAGCTCCCTGTGTACTTTGTGGAGGCAATTGCTGCTGGTCAATGTCTCCGCGGAGGAATTGATTATAATTCATTTTAATGAACATCATCTTCTCCACATTTTCTGGATGTAACCTCGTACGCCGATTGCTGACAAGGTGAGCGGCGGCACTAAACACTCTTTCGGAGTACACACTTGTGGGAGGGCAACTTAGGTAGAATAAAGCCAGTTTGTGCAAGGGCCTCCAAATTGCCTCTTTTTCCTGCCAGTATAAGTACGGACTGTGTGACGTGCCTACTTGGATGCGGTCACTCATATAATCCTCCACCATTCTATCAATGTTGAGAGAATCATATGCAGTGACAGTAGACGACATGTCCGTAATCGTTGTCAGGTCCTTCAGTCCGGACCAGATGTCAGCATCAGCAGTCGCTCCAGACTGCCCTGCATCACCGCCAGCGGGTGGGCTCGGAATTCTGAGCCTTTTCCTCGCACCCCCAGTTGCGGGAGAATGTGAAGGAGGAGATGTTGACAGGTCGCGTTCCGCTTGACTTGACAATTTTGTCACCAGCAGGTCTTTCAACCCCAGCAGACCTGTGTCTGCCGGAAAGAGAGTTCCAAGGTAGGCTTTAAATCTAGGATCGAGCACGGTGGCCAAAATGTAGTGCTCTGATTTCAACAGATTGACCACCCGTGAATCCTTGTTAAGCGAATTAAGGGCTGCATCCACAAGTCCCACATGCCTAGCGGAATCGCTCCCTTTTAGCTCCTTCTTCAATGCCTCCAGCTTCTTCTGCAAAAGCCTGATGAGGGGAATGACCTGACTCAGGCTGGCAGTGTCTGAACTGACTTCACGTGTGGCAAGTTCAAAGGGCATCAGAACCTTGCACAATGTTGAAATCATTCTCCACTGCACTTGAGACAGGTGCATTCCACCTCCTATATCGTGCTCAATTGTATAGGCTTGAATGGCCTTTTGCTGCTCCTCCAACCTCTGAAGCATATAGAGGGTTGAATTCCACCTCGTTACCACTTCTTGCTTCAGATGATGGCAGGGCAGGTTCAGTAGTTTTTGGTGGTGCTCCAGTCTTCTGTACGTGGTGCCTGTATGCCGAAAGTGTCCCGCAATTTTTCTGGCCACCGACAGCATCTCTTGCACGCCCCTGTCGTTTTTTAAAAAATTCTGCACCACCAAATTCAAGGTATGTGCAAAACATGGGACGTGCTGGAATTTGCCCATATTTAATGCACACACAATATTGCTGGCGTTGTCCGATGCCACAAATCCACAGGAGAGTCCAATTGGGGTAAGCCATTCCGCGATGATCTTCCTCAGTTGCCGTAAGAGGTTTTCAGCTGTGTGCGTATTCTGGAAAGCGGTGATACAAAGCGTAGCCTGCCTAGGAAAGAGTTGGCGTTTGCGAGATGCTGCTACTGGTGCCGCCGCTGCTGTTCTTGCGGCGGGAGTCCATACATCTACCCAGTGGGCTGTCACAGTCATATAGTCCTGACCCTGCCCTGCTCCACTTGTCCACATGTCCGTGGTTAAGTGGACATTGGGTACAACTGCATTTTTTAGGACACTGGTGAGTCTTTTTCTGACGTCCGTGTACATTCTCGGTATCGCCTGCCTAGAGAAGTGGAACCTAGATGGTATTTGGTAACGGGGGCACACTGCCTCAATAAATTGTCTAGTTCCCTGTGAACTAACGGCGGATACCGGACGCACGTCTAACACCAACATAGTTGTCAAGGACTCAGTTATCCGCTTTGCAGTAGGATGACTGCTGTGATATTTCATCTTCCTCGCAAAGGACTGTTGAACAGTCAATTGCTTACTGGAAGTAGTACAAGTGGGCTTACGACTTCCCCTCTGGGATGACCATCGACTCCCAGCGGCAACAACAGCAGCGCCAGCAGCAGTAGGCGTTACACGCAAGGATGCATCGGAGGAATCCCAGGCAGGAGAGGACTCGTCAGAATTGCCAGTGACATGGCCTGCAGGACTATTGGCATTCCTGGGGAAGGAGGAAATTGACACTGAGGGAGTTGGTGGGGTGGTTTGCGTGAGCTTGGTTACAAGAGGAAGGGATTTACTGGTCAGTGGACTGCTTCCGCTGTCACCCAAAGTTTTTGAACTTGTCACTGACTTATTATGAATGCGCTGCAGGTGACGTATAAGGGAGGATGTTCCGAGGTGGTTAACATCCTTACCCCTACTTATTACAGCTTGACAAAGGGAACACACGGCTTGACACCTGTTGTCCGCATTTCTGGTGAAATACCTCCACACCGAAGAGCTGATTTTTTTGGTATTTTCACCTGGCATGTCAACGGCCATTTTCCTCCCACGGACAACAGGTGTCTCCCCGGGTGCCTGACTTAAACAAACCACCTCACCATCAGAATCCTCCTGGTCAATTTCCTCCCCAGCGCCAGCAACACCCATATCCTCCTCATCCTGGTGTACTTCAACACTGACATCTTCAATCTGACTATCAGGAACTGGACTGCGGGTGCTCCTTCCAGCACTTGCAGGGGGCGTGCAAATGGTGGAAGGCGCATGCTCTTCACGTCCAGTGTTGGGAAGGTCAGGCATCGCAACCGACACAATTGGACTCTCCTTGTGGATTTGGGATTTCGAAGAATGCACAGTTCTTTGCTGTGCTGCTTTTGCCAGCTTGAGTCTTTTCATTTTTCTAGCGAGAGGCTGAGTGCTTCCATCCTCATGTGAAGCTGAACCACTAGCCATAAACATAGGCCAGGGCCTCAGCCGTTCCTTGCCACTCCGTGTGGTAAATGGCATATTGGCAAGTTTACGCTTCTCCTCCGACAATTTTATTTTAGGTTTTGGAGTCCTTTTTTTACTGATATTTGGTGTTTTGGATTTGACATGCTCTGTACTATGACATTGGGCATCGGCCTTGGCAGACGACGTTGCTGGCATTTCATTGTCTCGGCCATGACTAGTGGCAGCAGCTTCAGCACGAGGTGGAAGTGGATCTTGATCTTTCCCTAATTTTGGAACCTCAACATTTTTGTTCTCCATATTTTAATAGGCACAACTAAAAGGCACCTCAGGTAAACAATGGAGATGGATGGATTGGATACTAGTATACAATTATGGACGGGCTGCCGAGTGCCGACACAGAGGTAGCCACAGCCGTGAACTACCGCACTGTACTGTGTCTGCTGCTAATATATAGACTGGTTGATAAAGAGATAGTATACTCGTAACTAGTATGTATGTATAAAGAAAGAAAAAAAAACCACGGTTAGGTGGTATATACAATTATGGACGGGCTGCCGAGTGCCGACACAGAGGTAGCCACAGCCGTGAACTACCGCACTGTACTGTGTCTGCTGCTAATATATAGACTGGTTGATAAAGAGATAGTATACTCGTAACTAGTATGTATGTATAAAGAAAGAAAAAAAACCACGGTTAGGTGGTATATACAATTATGGACGGGCTGCCGAGTGCCGACACAGAGGTAGCCACAGCCGTGAACTACCGCACTGTACTGTGTCTGCTGCTAATATATAGACTGGTTGATAAAGAGATAGTATACTCGTAACTAGTATGTATGTATAAAGAAAGAAAAAAAACCACGGTTAGGTGGTATATACAATTATGGACGGGCTGCCGAGTGCCGACACAGAGGTAGCCACAGCCGTGAACTACCGCACTGTACTGTGTCTGCTGCTAATATAGACTGGTTGATAAAGAGATAGTATACTCGTAACTAGTATGTATGTATAAAGAAAGAAAAAAAAACCACGGTTAGGTGGTATATACAATTATGGACGGGCTGCCGAGTGCCGACACAGAGGTAGCCACAGCCGTGAACTACCGCACTGTACTGTGTCTGCTGCTAATATATAGACTGGTTGATAAAGAGATAGTATACTCGTAACTAGTATGTATGTATAAAGAAAGAAAAAAAAAACACGGTTAGGTGGTATATACAATTATGGACGGGCTGCCGAGTGCCGACACAGAGGTAGCCACAGCCGTGAACTACCGCACTGTACTGTGTCTGCTGCTAATATAGACTGGTTGATAAAGAGATAGTATACTCGTAACTAGTATGTATGTATAAAGAAAGAAAAAAAAACCACGGTTAGGTGGTATATACAATTATGGACGGGCTGCCGAGTGCCGACACAGAGGTAGCCACAGCCGTGAACTACCGCACTGTACTGTGTCTGCTGCTAATATATAGACTGGTTGATAAAGAGATAGTATACTCGTAACTAGTATGTATGTATAAAGAAAGAAAAAAAAACCACGGTTAGGTGGTATATACAATTATGGACGGGCTGCCGAGTGCCGACACAGAGGTAGCCACAGCCGTGAACTACCGCACTGTACTGTGTCTGCTGCTAATATAGACTGGTTGATAAAGAGATAGTATACTCGTAACTAGTATGTATGTATAAAGAAAGAAAAAAAAACCACGGTTAGGTGGTATATACAATTATGGACGGGCTGCCGAGTGCCGACACAGAGGTAGCCACAGCCGTGAACTACCGCACTGTACTGTGTCTGCTGCTAATATAGACTGGTTGATAAAGAGATAGTATACTACTAATATTATATATACTGGTGGTCAGGTCACTGGTCACTAGTCACACTGGCAGTGGCACTCCTGCAGCAAAAGTGTGCACTGTTTAATTTTAATATAATATTATGTACTCCTGGCTCCTGCTATAACCTATAACTGGCACTGCAGTAGTGCTCCCCAGTCTCCCCCACAATTATAAGCTGTGTGAGCTGAGCAGTCAGACAGATATATAATATATATAGATGATGCAGCACACTGGCCTGAGCCTGAGCAGTGCACACAGATATGGTATGTGACTGACTGAGTCACTGGGGTTTATTTACTAAGATTCGTAATTTCCGAAAAAAGGTCAAAGTTCAATCACGAATGACATCGACAGTGTAAAACTGCAACTTTTTGAATGGATTACGACTAATTTACTAAGCTGTCGTATTCGTGTTTTTCTTTGCTTCCGATGTCGATGTCATTCGTGTTTTTTTACCTAATTTAACGGCAGTGATTAGCAAAACACTGCCGTTTTTTTTTACAATCAATCTCGGCCGGATTTGTGTGATCCGTGCTGGGGTTTTTTTTTTTTTTTTTTTAAAGTAAACAATGTAATTTTTTAAAAAAAAATGCGTGGGGTCCCCCCTCCTAAGCATAACCAGCCTCGGGCTCTTTGAGCCGATCCTGGTTGCAGAAATATGTGGAAAAAAATGACAGGGGTTCCCCCATATTTAAGCAACCAGCATCGGGCTCTGCGCCTGGTCCTGGTCCCAAAAATACGGGGGACAAAAAGAGTAGGGGTCCCCCGTATTTTTAAAACCAGCACCGGGCTCCACTAGCTGGACAGATAATGCCACAGCCGGGGGTCACTTTTATATAGTGCCCTGCGGCCGTGGCATCAAAAATCCAACTAGTCACCCCTGGCCGGGGTACCCTGGGGGAGTGGGGACCCCCTCAATCAAGGGGTCCCCCCCCCCCAGCCACCCAAGGGCCAGGGGTGAAGCCCGAGGCTGCCCCCCCCCATCCAATGGGCTGCGGATGGGAGGGCTGATAGCCTTTGTTGTAAAATAAAAGATATTGTTTTTAGTAGCAGTACTACAAGTCCCAGCAAGCCTCCCCCGCATGCTGGTACTTGGAGAACCACAAGTACCAGCATGCGGCGGAAAAACTGGCCCGCTGGTACCTGTAGTACTATTACTAAAAAAATACCCAAAAAAACACAAGACACACACACCGTGAAAGTATAATTTTATTAAATACATACACACATACATACATACTTACCTTAAGTTCCCACGCAGGTCGGTCCTCTTCTCCAGTAGAATCCAAGGGGTACCTGTTGAAAAAATTATACTCACGAGATCCAGTGGTCCAGGCTCCTCGGCAAATCCAGGGTTAATCCACGTACTTGAATAAAATAAAAAAAACGCTGTCACGACCACGAACTGAAAGGTGACCCATGTTTGCACATGGGTCACCTTGCCCCGAATGCCAGAAACCCACTTTGCCTTCTGGCTAAGTGGGTTTCTTCAGCCAATCAGGGAGTGCCACGTTGTAGCACTCTCCTGATCAGCTGTGTGCTCCTGTCTTCACTGACAGGCAGCACACGGCAGTGTTACAATGTAGCGCCTATGCGCTACATTGTAACCAATGATGGGAACTTTCTGCCCTGCGGTTGACCTAAAGTGACGTCACCGCTGAGCAGAAAGTTCCCATCATTGGTTACAATGTAGCGCATAGGCGCTACATTGTAACACTGCCGCGTGCTGCCTGTCAGTGAAGACAGGAGCACACAGCTGATCAGGAGAGTGCTACAACGTGGCACTCCCTGATTGGCTGAAGAAACCCACTTAGCCAGAAGGCAAAGTGGGTTTCTGGCATTCGGGGCAAGGTGACCCATGTGCAAACATGGGTCACCTTTCAGTTCGTGGTCGTGACAGCGTTTTTTTATTTTATTCAAGTACGTGGATTAACCCTGGATTTGCCGAGGAGCCTGGACCACTGGATCTCGTGAGTATAATTTTTTCAACAGGTACCCCTTGGATTCTACTGGACAAGAGGACCGACCTGCGTGGGAACTTAAGGTAAGTATGTATGTATGTGTGTATGTAATAAAATTATACTTTCACGGTGTGTGTGTCTTGTGTTTTTTTGGGTATTTTTTTAGTAATAGTACTACAGGTACCAGCGGGCCAGTTTTTCCGCCGCATGCTGGTACTTGTGGTTCTCCAAGTACCAGCATGCGGGGGAGGCTTGCTGGGACTTGTAGTACTGCTACTAAAAACAATATCTTTTATTTTTCAACAAAGGCTATCAGCCCTCCCATCCGCAGCCCATTGGATGGGGGGGGACAGCCTCGGGCTTCACCCCTGGCCCTTGGGTGGCTGGGGGGGGGGACCCCTTGATTGAAGGGGTCCTCACTCCCCCAGGGTACCCCGGCCAGGGGTGACTAGTTGGATTTTTGATGCCACGGCCGCAGGGCGCAGTATAAAAGTGACCCCCGGCTGTGGCATTATCTGTCCAGCTAGTGGAGCCCGGTGCTGGTTTTAAAAATACGGGGGACCCCTACTCTTTTTGTCCCCTGTATTTTTGGGACCAGGACCAGGCGCAGAGCCCGATGCTGGTTGCTTAAATATGGGGGAACCCCTGTCATTTTTTTCCCCATATTTCTGCAACCAGGATCGGCTCAAAGAGCCTGAGGCTGGTTATGCTTAGGAGGGGGGACCCCACGCAATTTTTTTTAACAACAAAAAACACTTTCCCACCCCTTCCCATTGATATACATGCACGGATCTCATGGATCCCTGCATGCATCTCAAATCACGAATAAAAAAAGCAGGTCTGTTTTTTTTTAGGACTTTTTTGCGAATTGTAATTTTTCACGGCAGTGTTTTGTGTTTTTTTGCTTAGTAAATGACCGAGATTCGTATCTAAACAGGCGTAATTTGACCGATGGTGTATTCATTCGTAATTTTTTACCTGAACTAGCAAAAAATTACGAATGCCCTCATCACTGCCGTGATTAGTGTTTAGTAAATGACCGAGATTGACCGAGATGACACTTTGATGAAAAAACGGCATCTCGGTCAAAATCGGGAGCTTAGTAAATATACCCCACTGTGTGTATCGCTTTTTTCAGGCAGAGAACGGATATATTAAATAAACTGCACTGTGTGTCTGGTGGTCACTCACTATATAATATATTATGTACTCCTGGCTCCTGCTATAACCTATAACTGGCACTGCAGTAGTGCTCCCCAGTCTCCCCCACAATTATAAGCTGTGTGAGCTGAGCAGTCAGACAGATATATATAATATTATATATAGATATTATGATAATAGATGATGCAGCACACTGGCCTGAGCCTGAGCAGTGCACACAGATATGGTATGTGACTGAGTCACTGTGTGCTGTGTATCGCTTTTTTCAGGCAGAGAACGGATTATAAATAAAACTGGTGGTCACTATCAGCAAAACTCTGCACTGTACTGAGTACTCCTAATGCTCCCCAAAATTAGTAAATCAAGTGTCTCTCTAATCTATTCTAAACGGAGAGGACGCCAGCCACGTCCTCTCCCTATCAATCTCAATGCACGTGTGAAAATGGCGGCGACGCGCGGCTCCTTATATAGAATCCGAGTCTCGCGATAGAATCCGAGCCTCGCGAGAATCCGACAGCGTCATGATGACGTTCGGGCGCGCTCGGGTTAACCGAGCAAGGCGGGAAGATCCGAGTCGCTCGGACCCGTGAAAAAAAACATGAAGTTCTGGCGGGTTCGGATTCAGAGAAACCGAACCCGCTCATCTCTACTTTAGAGGGGGTTGTCGGGATTCTGATGGATGGGATACCACTGTCAGGATTGTGACCGGCGGCATCCCGTCCATCGGGAAATCATACTAAACCCATCTCTGCCTGCTTCGCTCAGGGCAGCTGCCTCTATGAGGTAGAGATGAGCGGGTTCGGTTTCTCTGAAACCGAACCCGCACGAACTTCATGTTTTTTTCACGGGTCCGAGCAGACTCGGATCCTCCCGCCTTGCTCGGTTAACCCGAGCGCGCCCGAACGTCATCATGACGCTGTCGGATTCTCGCGAGACTCGGATTCTATATAAGGAGCCGCGCGTCGCCGCCATTTTCACACGTGCATTGAGATTGATAGGGAGAGGACGTGGCTGGCGTCCTCTCCATTAGAAATTAGATTAGAAGAGAGAGAGAGATTGTGCAGAGTCAGACAGAGTTTACCACAGTGACCAGTGCAGTTGTTGTTAGTTAACTTTTATTTATTTTAATATAATATATCCGTTCTCTGCTATATCCGTTCTCTGCCTGAAAAAAAACGATACACAGCAGCAGCCAGTCACACAGTGTGACTCAGTCTGTGTGCACTCAGCTCAGCCCAGTGTGCTGCACATCAATGTATAAAAGGCAAAGCTTATAATAATTGTGGGGGAGACTGGGGAGCACTGCAGGTTGTTATAGCAGGAGCCCCCAGGAGTACATAATATTATATTAATTTAAAATTAAACAGTGCACACTTTTGCTGCAGGAGTGCCACTGCCAGTGTGACTAGTGGTGACCAGTGCCTGACCACCAGTATAGTAGTATATTGTTGTATGTATTGTATACTATCTCTTTATCAACCAGTCTATATTAGCAGCAGACACAGTACAGTGCGGTAGTTCACGGCTGTGGCTACCTCTGTGTCGGCAGTCGGAACTCGGCAGGCAGTCCGTCCATCCATAATTGTATTACAATATATACCACCTAACCGTGGTATTTTTTTTTCTTTCTTTATACCGTCGTCATAGTGTCATACTAGTTGTTACGAGTATACTACTATCTCTTTATCAACCAGTGTACAGTGCGGTAGTTCACGGCTGTGGCTACCTCTGTGTCGGCAGTCGGCAGGCAGTCCGTCCATCCATAATTGTATTATTATTATAATATATACCACCTAACCGTGGTTTTTTTTTCATTCTTTATACCGTCATAGTGTCATACTAGTTGTTACGAGTATACTACTATCTCTTTATCAACCAGTGTACAGTGCGGTAGTTCACGGCTGTGGCTACCTCTGTGTCGGCAGTCGGCAGGCAGTCCGTCCATCCATAATTGTATTATTATTATAATATATACCACCTAACCGTGGTTTTTTTTTCATTCTTTATACCGTCGTCATAGTGTCATACTAGTTGTTACGAGTATACTACTATCTCTTTATCAACCAGTGTACAGTGCGGTAGTTCACGGCTGTGGCTACCTCTGTGTCGGCAGTCGGCAGGCAGTCCGTCCATCCATAATTGTATTATTATTATAATATATACCACCTAACCGTGGTTTTTTTTTCATTCTTTATACCGTCGTCATAGTGTCATACTAGTTGTTACGAGTATACTACTATCTCTTTATCAACCAGTGTACAGTGCGGTAGTTCACGGCTGTGGCTACCTCTGTGTCGGCAGTCGGCAGGCAGTCCGTCCATCCATAATTGTATTATTATTATAATATATACCACCTAACCGTGGTTTTTTTTATACCACCTAACCGTGGCAGTCCGTCCATAATTGTATACTAGTATCCAATCCATCCATCTCCATTGTTTACCTGAGGTGCCTTTTAGTTCTGCCTATAAAATATGGAGAACAAAAAAGTTGAGGTTCCAAAATTAGGGAAAGATCAAGATCCACTTCCACCTCGTGCTGAAGCTGCTGCCACTAGTCATGGCCGAGACGATGAAATGCCAGCAACGTCGTCTGCCAAGGCCGATGCCCAATGTCATAGTACAGAGCATGTCAAATCCAAAACACCAAATATCAGAAAAAAAAGGACTCCAAAACCTAAAATAAAATTGTCGGAGGAGAAGCGTAAACTTGCCAATATGCCATTTACCACACGGAGTGGCAAGGAACGGCTGAGGCCCTGGCCTATGTTCATGGCTAGTGGTTCAGCTTCACATGAGGATGGAAGCACTCAGCCTCTCGCTAGAAAACTGAAAAGACTCAAGCTGGCAAAAGCACCGCAAAGAACTGTGCGTTCTTTGAAATCCCAAATCCACAAGGAGAGTCCAATTGTGTCGTTTGCGATGCCTGACCTTCCCAACACTGGACGTGAAGAGCATGCGCCTTCCACTATTTGCATGCCCCCTGCAAGTGCTGGAAGGAGCACCCGCAGTCCAGTTCCTGATAGTCAGATTGAAGATGTCAGTGTTGAAGTACACCAGGATGAGGAGGATATGGGTGTTGCTGGCGCTGGGGAGGAAATTGACCAGGAGGATTCTGATGGTGAGGTGGTTTGTTTAAGTCAGGCACCCGGGGAGACACCTGTTGTCCGTGGGAGGAATATGGCCGTTGACATGCCAGGTGAAAATACCAAAAAAATCAGCTCTTCGGTGTGGAGGTATTTCACCAGAAATGCGGACAACAGGTGTCAAGCCGTGTGTTCCCTTTGTCAAGCTGTAATAAGTAGGGGTAAGGACGTTAACCACCTCGGAACATCCTCCCTTATACGTCACCTGCAGCGCATTCATAATAAGTCAGTGACAAGTTCAAAAACTTTGGGTGACAGCGGAAGCAGTCCACTGACCAGTAAATCCCTTCCTCTTGTAACCAAGCTCACGCAAACCACCCCACCAACTCCCTCAGTGTCAATTTCCTCCTTCCCCAGGAATGCCAATAGTCCTGCAGGCCATGTCACTGGCAAGTCTGACGAGTCCTCTCCTGCCTGGGATTCCTCCGATGCATCCTTGCGTGTAACGCCTACTGCTGCTGGCGCTGCTGTTGTTGCCGCTGGGAGTCGATGGTCATCCCAGAGGGGAAGTCTTAAGCCCACTTATACTACTTTCAGTAAGCAATTGACTGTTTAACAGTCCTTTGCGAGGAAGATGAAATATCACAGCAGTCATCCTACTGCAAAGCGGATAACTGAGTCCTTGACAACTATGTTGGTGTTAGACGTGCGTCCGGTATCCGCCGTTAGTTCACAGGGAACTAGACAATTTATTGAGGCAGTGTGCCCCCGTTACCAAATACCATCTAGGTTCCACTTCTCTAGGCAGGCGATACCGAGAATGTACACGGACGTCAGAAAAAGACTCACCAGTGTCCTAAAAAATGCAGTTGTACCCAATGTCCACTTAACCACGGACATGTGGACAAGTGGAGCAGGGCAGGGTCAGGACTATATGACTGTGACAGCCCACTGGGTAGATGTATGGACTCCCGCCGCAAGAACAGCAGCGGCGGCACCAGTAGCAGCATCTCGCAAACGCCAACTCTTTCCTAGGCAGGCTACGCTTTGTATCACCGCTTTCCAGAATACGCACACAGCTGAAAACCTCTTACGGCAACTGAGGAAGATCGTCGCGGAATGGCTTACCCCAATTGGACTCTCCTGTGGATTTGTGGCATCGGACAACGCCAGCAATATTGTGTGTGCATTAAATATGGGCAAATTCCAGCACGTCCCATGTTTTGCACATACCTTGAATTTGGTGGTACAGAATTTTTTTAAAAACGACAGGGGCGTGCAAGAGATGCTGTCGGTGGCCAGAAAAATTGCGGGACACTTTCGGCGTACAGGCACCACGTACAGAAGACTGGAGCACCACCAAAAACTACTGAACCTGCCCTGCCATCATCTGAAGCAAGAAGTGGTAACGAGGTGGAATTCAACCCTCTATATGCTTCAGAGGTTGGAGGAGCAGCAAAAGGCCATTCAAGCCTATACAATTGAGCACGATATAGGAGATGGAATGCACCTGTCTCAAGTGCAGTGGAGAATGATTTCAACGTTGTGCAAGGTTCTGATGCCCTTTGAACTTGCCACACGTGAAGTCAGTTCAGACACTGCCAGCCTGAGTCAGGTCATTCCCCTCATCAGGCTTTTGCAGAAGAAGCTGGAGGCATTGAAGAAGGAGCTAACACGGAGCGATTCCGCTAGGCATGTGGGACTTGTGGATGCAGCCCTTAATTCGCTTAACAAGGATTCACGGGTGGTCAATCTGTTGAAATCAGAGCACTACATTTTGGCCACCGTGCTCGATCCTAGATTTAAAGCCTACCTTGGATCTCTCTTTCCGGCAGACACAGGTCTGCTGGGGTTGAAAGACCTGCTGGTGACAAAATTGTCAAGTCAAGCGGAACGCGACCTGTCAACATCTCCTCCTTCACATTCTCCCGCAACTGGGGGTGCGAGGAAAAGGCTCAGAATTCCGAGCCCACCCGCTGGCGGTGATGCAGGGCAGTCTGGAGCGACTGCTGATGCTGACATCTGGTCCGGACTGAAGGACCTGACAACGATTACGGACATGTCGTCTACTGTCACTGCATATGATTCTCTCAACATTGATAGAATGGTGGAGGATTATATGAGTGACCGCATCCAAGTAGGCACGTCACACAGTCCGTACTTATACTGGCAGGAAAAAGAGGCAATTTGGAGGCCCTTGCACAAACTGGCTTTATTCTACCTAAGTTGCCCTCCCACAAGTGTGTACTCCGAAAGAGTGTTTAGTGCCGCCGCTCACCTTGTCAGCAATCGGCGTACGAGGTTACATCCAGAAAATGTGGAGAAGATGATGTTCATTAAAATGAATTATAATCAATTCCTCCGCGGAGACATTGACCAGCAGCAATTGCCTCCACAAAGTACACAGGGAGCTGAGATGGTGGATTCCAGTGGGGACGAATTGATAATCTGTGAGGAGGGGGATGTACACGGTGATATATCGGAGGGTGAAGATGAGGTGGACATCTTGCCTCTGTAGAGCCAGTTTGTGCAAGGAGAGATTAATTGCTTCTTTTTTGGGGGGGGTCCAAACCAACCCGTCATATCAGTCACAGTCGTGTGGCAGACCCTGTCACTGAAATGATGGGTTGGTTAAAGTGTGCATGTCCTGTTTTGTTTATACAACATAAGGGTGGGTGGGAGGGCCCAAGGATAATTCCATCTTGCACCTCTTTTTTCTTTTCTTTTTCTTTGCATCATGTGCTGATTGGGGAGGGTTTTTTGGAAGGGACATCCTGCGTGACACTGCAGTGCCACTCCTAGATGGGCCCGGTGTTTGTGTCGGCCACTAGGGTCGCTTATCTTTCTCACACAGTCAGCTACCTTATTGCGCCTCTTTTTTTCTTTGCGTCATGTGCTGTTTGGGGAGGGTTTTTTGGAAGGGACATCCTGCGTGACACTGCAGTGCCACTCCTAGATGTGCCCGGTGTTTGTGTCGGCCACTAGGGTCGCTAATCTTACTCACACAGTCAGCTACCTCATTGCGCCTCTTTTTTTCTTTGCGTCATGTGCTGTTTGGGGAGGGTTTTTTGGAAGGGCCATCCTGCGTGACACTGCAGTGCCACTCCTAGATGGGCCCGGTGTTTGTGTCGGCCACTAGGGTCGCTAATCTTACTCACACAGCTACCTCATTGCGCCTCTTTTTTTCTTTGCGTCATGTGCTGTTTGGGGAGGGTTTTTTGGAAGGGACATCCTGCGTGACACTGCAGTGCCACTCCTAGATGGGCCCGGTGTTTGTGTCGGCCACTAGGGTCGCTTATCTTTCTCACACAGCTACCTCATTGCGCCTCTTTTTTTCTTTGCGTCATGTGCTGTTTGGGGAGGGTTTTTTGGAAGGGACATCCTGCGTGACACTGCAGTGCCACTCCTAGATGGGCCCGGTGTTTGTGTCGGCCACTAGGGTCGCTTATCTTTCTCACACAGTCAGCTACCTCATTGCGCCTCTTTTTTTCTTTGCGTCATGTGCTGTTTGGGGAGGGTTTTTTGGAAGGGACATCCTGCGTGACACTGCAGTGCCACTCCTAGATGGGCCCGGTGTTTGTGTCGGCCACTAGGGTCGCTTATCTTACTCACACAGCGACCTCGGTGCAAATTTTAGGACTAAAAATAATATTGTGAGGTGTGATGTGTTCAGAATAGGCTGAAAATGAGTGTAAATTATGTTTTTTGAGGTTAATAATACTTTGGGATCAAAATTACCCCCAAATTCTATGATTTAAGCTGTTTTTTAGGGTTTTTTGAAAAAAACACCCGAATCCAAAACACACCCGAATCCGACAAAAATAATTCGGTGAGGTTTTGCCAAAACGCGTTCGAACCCAAAACACGGCCGCGGAACCGAACCCAAAACCAAAACACAAAACCCGAAAAATTTCAGGCGCTCATCTCTACTATGAGGCAGTTTCAATTAAGTGCAAGGTTCTGTTGTAATCTCGCACTGTACACAATACAGCTAGTTATGAGGGGGAGAGCTGTGCATGTCTTGCTTGTGGCTCTGTGGGATGAAGGCAGGAATGATCAATGTTATCCTGCCCAGACAACCTGCGTTATGATAGCACACAAGATTCCGATAGCAACTCGCTGATAATTAAATCTGCCCCTACAGTATGTTCATGTGCAAAAAATAATGTGCCCACTCCCTCCCTGGGGCTACCAGCTCCACACCTAAAAGCACTGAGGGCTCTCCCTGACGCAACTGGTTGTGAGAGCTGTGGTAGTTAAGTTTGGGAGCCTTGAAATCACAACTTTGCCACATCACTGGTCCTAGTAATTTATATGTCTATTATACCATCAAATATTTTAATTAATTTATTTATTTAGAAGCATACAATTTTAATATAAACTCTCACTGAATGAAAAATAATTGATTTTTTTTTTCCCTCTGTCCCTTCTTCCATAGAGGACAACAAGATTAAATCTATGTAAAAGGTGTAATCGGGCGAGAATGAGTACTAATTTCTGTGCGTACATAATATATATATTGTTGTTACAAGCTGTTTTATTACTGCCAACGGCAAGTTTGGTCTTTTTCTGAACATTCAAGGTCTTTTTTTGAGAATTGATAGGACCTAACAACACCTAATATATATGTGTGTGTGTGTGTGTGTGTGTGTGTGTGTGTGTGTGTGTGTGTGTGTGTGTGTGTGTGTGTGTGTGTTTATATATATATATATATATATATAGGTGTGTGTGTGTGTGTGTGTGTGTGTGTGTGTGTGTGTGTGTGTGTATATATATATATATATATAGGTGTGTGTGTGTGTGTGTGTGTGTGTGTGTGTGTGTGTGTGTGTGTGTGTGTGTGTATATAATTAAATAAATAAAAAAGTATAATAAAACTGTCAGGGTTGTGATTGTACATACAGTATATACTTCTAAGGACTTCTAAGGAGAAATGTACTTCTAAGGACTGTTTATGAACTATGGAGACAAAAAAAAATATTTTCAACATTTTTGGCCGTCTGTCTGTTCGTTCCGGCATCACGCAAAAAGTACTGGATGAATTTGAATTACGTTTTCACTACTGTATAGCTTAGTGACCTTGAAAGACACTGAGGTATGTATGATCTCGATGGGAGAGGAGAAATAAAGGAAAATAGGAACTTAATACCTACCGGTAATTCCTTTTCTCGTAGTCCGTAGTGGATACTGGGGAATAGTATATTACCATGGGGTATAGGTCGGGTCCTCTGGAGCCTGGCACTTTAAGAAACCAGTAGTGTGTGCTGGCTCCTTCCCTCTATGCCCCTCCTAGCAGACTCAGTCTAGGAAACTGTGCCCGAGGAGACGGACCTACTTTGAGAGAAGGATATAACACAAAGCGGTGAGGTAACGAATCAACACACAAACAATAGGATAGCAGAGCTAACCAGAACAGAGGAAAGCAACGCTAACTATAGAAGGCTAGCAACGCTAATCAAACTTGGAACATGGAAAGCAACAGCAAACCAAACCTTAACACTTACAACCAGGTAAGCAGGAAAACGAGGCACTGAGGCAGGTGCCCAGTATCCACAAGAAAAGGAATTCCTATTTTCTCTAACATCCTAGTGGATACTGGGGAATAGTATATTACCACAGGGATGTCCCAAAGCTCCCAGAATGGGTGGGAGAGTGCCGAGACCCAGCAAAACCGCCTGACCAAACTGAAGGTCATCCTTGGCCAAGGTGTCGAACCTGTAGAACTTAACAAACGTGTTCACACCAGACCAAGTAGCTGCACGGCACAACTGTAAGGCCGAGACGCCCCGGGAAGCCGCCCAGGAAGAACCCACCAACCTTGTGGAGTGGGCTTGAACCGAACTCGGCAGCTGCAGAGCCGCCGAAGTTAAGGCTTGTTGGATAGCCAATTTTAGCCAATGAGCAATGGATAGCTTGGAGGCAGGACAACCAATTTTCGTAGCATCATAAAGGATGAAAAGCGAGTCAGACTTCCTCTGATGAGCAGTCCGTTTGATGTAAATCCTCAAAGCCCTCACAACATCCAGGGACTTTGGAGCAACAGAAGTGTTGGATAATGCAGGAACCACATTAGGTTGATTCAAATGAAAGGCCAACACCACTTTCGGCAAAAATTGTGGGCAAGTTCTAAGCTCTGCCCTATCCTCATGGAACACCAAGTAAGGGCTCTTACATGACAAGGCCCCGATTTCTGACACTCGCCGAGCTAAAGCCAAGGCCAATAACAGTCTTCTACGTTAGGTATTTTAAGTCAACCCTATGTAAGGGTTCAAACCAATCTGATTGGAGAAAGGTCAATACCACTGTGAGGATACTGGGTTCAAAATCACTCAAGCTTGGTGGTAGATGAAAAACCAACAGTGGTTTATTGAACAGAATGGGTTATAAACAGCTCAGCACACTTCTGTGATCCAATTCTACACGACAATTCCCTCCTGGAACTCCTGACAGAACATTACTTCTTAGCCAGTCTCCTGCCACTCTCTGACCTTCTCTCTCAGATCTCTCTCACCTCCCCTGTTTGCTATTATCAAAACCTTTGTCTTTCCTACAATAAGGCGACACCCCCAGAACAGTTTCAGCGCAAACCTACTTTCACATGCCCAGGCATGTTCCCTAGGCCACAATAGATGTTAACTAAATTAACCTTACTTAATCTGATTGTGTGGCCTGGAATCCATTGTGTGGGGAAGAATGAGGGGGTTGTATGGCCTGACATCTGAGACTGGCTGTATCTACCCAACAGCAAACACACAGGTTATCTGAGCAGTCACATGGGGGGAACATTATTTTACAAACTATAACACAATAACCAATACATTCATATATATACATCGAAAACATAACTGTACCCTTGTAACAATAACATCATACAATATAATACAATATTGCCTAGTACATAGCCAAATACAGATCAACAATCAGTGTAGTCCATGGGTAAGACCAGGGCTAGGGAAGTAGCTGCATGTCTTTTACCACTGTGTGACACAACGCGCTGGCTGTGTTGTCACAACCACATTGAGGTCCCACGGAGCAGTGGGAGGAACAAAGGGTGGTTGAATGTGCAACAACCCCTTTGGAAAGGTCTGTACTTTAGGAAGTACCACCAGTTGTTTTGGCAAAAAGATAGAGAGAGACGAAATCTAGACCTTGATGGAGCGTAACCTTAAGCCCTTATCCACTCCACGGGAGAACATTTTCGACCCTCACACTAAGAAACATATTTCTTCCAAATCCGGTGGTAATGTTTGGAGGTAACCGTACATGCCTGAACCATAGTGTAAACCACCTTGAAGGGAAGAACCTTCCTGGTCACGATCTCCCTCTCAACTTCCAGACCGTCAAACGTAGCCGCTGTAAGTCTGGATAGATGAACAGGACTTGTTGAAAAAGGTCCTTGAGAAGCGGCAGAGACCAGAGATCCTCCAACGACAGGGTCAGGAGGTCCACATACCAGGCCTATCGAGGTCAATCCGGAGCAATGAGAATTGCCTGAACTTTTTCCATCTTGAGTTTTTTGAGAACTCTTGGGATTAGAGGAATTGGAGGAAACAGGTAAATGAACTGGTAAGTCCAAGGCATCGTCAGAGCGTCTACCGCCATTGCCTGTGGGTCCCTCGTTCTGAAGCAGTAATGACGAAGCTTTGTATTGAGACAAGAAGACATCAGGTCTATTTTTGGACAACCCCACCGGTGAACAAGTTGTTGAAACACCTGAGGGTGGAGGCCTCGTTTCCCTGGATGGAGGTCGTGCCTGCTTAGGAAGTCCGCTTCCCAGTTGTCCATGGAACGTAAATGGCTGAGAAGGCCCTTGCGTTGTATTCCACCCAGAGGAGTCTTCTTGATACCTCTCGCATTGCGGCCCTGCTTCTTGTTCCTCCCTGTCGGTTGATGTACGCTACTGCCGTGACGTTGTCCAACTGCACCTGGATGGCCCGATTTCAAAGAAGGTATGAGGCCTGTATTAGAGCATTGTAAATTGCTCTGAGTTCCAGGATGTTGATCGGAAGAGCAGATTCCTGAATCCACCATGTCCCTTGGAACTGCGCTCCCTGAGTCACAGCCCCCCAACCCCGGAAGCTGGCATCTGTTGTCAACAACGTCCATGACTGTGTGTTGAAACTCCGACCCTCCACCAGATGGGGGACCTGTAGCCACCAAAGCAGGAATATCCGAGCTTTCAGTGACAGGGTTATCTGCTGATGCATGTGCAGGTGAGATCTCGACCATTTGTCCTACAAATCCAGTTGAAACGGTCACGCATGGAATCTGCCATACTGTATCGTCTTGTAGGAGGCTACCATTTTGCCCAGCAAGCGAATTCACAGATGAATTGAGACCACACGAGGTTTCAGCACCGACCGAACCATAGACTGAATAGTCAAAGCCTTGTCCATGGGAAGGTAAACCTTCTGAGACATCGTATCCAGGATCATCCCCAGGAACTGAATTCTCTGAGAAGGTTCCAAGTGAGATTTCTGGAAATTGAGTATACATCCGTGATCCATAAGCAAACGAGTAGTCAAGTCTATACTGTGCAACAGCTGTTCCCTGGACACTGCTTTTACCAGTAGATCGTCCAGGTATGGAATTAGTTGGACCCCCCTCATGCGCAGCTGTAGCATCATTTCCGCCATGACCTTTGTGAATACCTCTGGGGCTGTGGAGAGACCAAAGGGTAAGGCTGAAACTGGAAATGCTGGTCCAGAATTGCGAACCGGAGGAACGCTTGGTGAGGAGGCCAAATTGGGATATGCAGGTATGCATTCTTTATATCCAGGGATACCAGAAACTACCCCTCCTCCAGATTCGCTATCATTGCTCTTAGAGATTCCATCTTGAATTTGAACACCCGAAGATACGGGTTCAGGGATTTGAGGTTCAAGATCGGCCATACAGAGCCGTCCGGCTTCGGAATCACAAAGAGACTTGAGTAAAATCCCTTTGTGTGTAAGTGAGGAGGTACTGGAATAGTAACTCCTGTAGAAAGCAGCTTTTGCACTGCCTCCTGTAAGGAAACCCTTGCTTCCTGTGAAGCTGGTAAGCCTGACCTGAAGAATCAGAGAGTAGGGAGTTCCTGAAATTCCAGCCGGTATCCTTGGGATATGAGGTCCCTCAGCCAAGGATCCCAGCAGGACTCTGCCCCTATATGGGCAAAGTGTTGAAGATGAGCACCTACCTGAAAGTCGCCTGCTGCTGGGGCCAACCGTCACATGGAGGGCTTCGTGGCAGAGGATCATGAGGCCTGGTCCACAGGTCCAGCAGCTGCTGGCTTCCGAGACTTGCCACTAGTTCCTCTAACAGCACTGGAGGCACCTCTGGCCTTGCCTCTGAATCTGGCCACCCGAAAAGACTGCAGGGAGGGTCCAGGGTAGGGCCGCCTGGCAGGTGGCGGGGCAGATGGCAGATATGTAGATTTACCTGCAGTTGCCTGAGATATCCACTTGTTCAGCTCTTCCCCAAACAAGGCATCCCCTGTAAAAGGAAGGTTCTCAACCCCTTTTTTAGAATCAGCATCTGCTGACCATTGTCGCAGCCACAGGGCTCTATGAGCCGATACTGCCATAGCAGTGGTATGGACATTAATGATACTAAGTTCCTTGACAGCCTCACTCATAAAGTTTGCAGCATCTTGGATATTTTGGAGTAATGTAACTATCTCTTCCTGAGGTAGTGTGAGCAGCCCCATCAGAATCCCTGTATTCTCTTTATACTGGCTTTCTCCATTTAAAGTGTAAAACGAGAGCCCACAACCCCCGAATACCATATTGCCAGTCTGGGTTTCCAGTGGGCACCGTGGCCGTAGCCAGGTGATCACCATCCCTTCATGCCCCCAACCAAATCTGTCTTCAGCATCTGTTAAGGGGTGGCGGCATGTTGCCGGCGTGGGCTCACACTCTGGGAGTGTGAGAAACATCCACTCAGGAGCTCAGTGTCCTGTCAGCTGGGATTACGAACTATTAACTCTTAGGAAGTTGGTTCAGTCCCCCCCTTAAGTCCCACGACGCAGGCAGACTGGTTGCCAACAAGTGCTGCCTGAAAACAACAAACTAAAATACATTTCTGAAGAAAACTCTCTGGAGAGAAACAGAATGCACCTGGCTCCTTGGGCACATTTTCTAAACTGAGTCTGCTAGGAGGGGCATAGAGGGGTGGAGCCAGCACACACTATTAATTTCTTAAAGTTCCAGGCTCCAGTGGACCCGATCTATACCCCATGGTAATATACTATTCCCCAGTATCCACTAGGACGTTAGAGAAAATACAGATGCTTAACACTCGGCACATGCAGTGTATAACATGACTATATGTGTGTAAAAAATTTTGAATTCACTTAAAGCAGTAGGACTTCCAGCGCACAGCATTGCACTGAAAGTTAGTGTTCCGATCATGCTTCTGCAGAACTTGACCCCACCTAAGTTATGCAAAGGAACTCGACTTAAAGTGACTGCTATGCAGAGGAACCTAACTGAAGCAGAGAGTCTAACAGTTGAGGGGTAAACTTTTGGGGCGTGGGGCTCCTTGGATTGCCCTGGCTGGGCCATTTTAGGGCATCACCACCTTACATTTATTTCTAACACCTATATCACCCTGTATTTGTTTTTTATTTATAGTATGTAGCATTTTTCACACATCTTTTACAGTTGTTAATTGTTCAGCCCTCCTAATACTCAGAAGCTACTTTTTGGCTAGGGTGGTTTGGGGGTACCCTGTGCCCCAGAGGTGAACCCCTATAATGTTAGGGACCTGTCCAATGAGATCACTGTGACGATGGTGGGCAGGCTCATATATTGGCCAGTGTATGCCAAGAACCTCAATATGATGGATAATTAAATTATTATAATTCTAATGGTTGTATGGTGCACCTGCACTCTTGTTCCTATATTGTAGTACTAAGTCCCAGCAAGGTAGTGCATCCTATTATAAGAAGCTATGGTGTGCACAGTCCAGGTCCCCTCCCCCCAATAGTTTCCTGTAAATGTCTGCTACTCTATAATGATCAACAATTCGCAGGGGCACATCTAACAACCAGATGCTTTTCCCATGGGCATCTTTACATGGCTTGCTCGCGGGTTAGTAGCCCCAAGCATCTTTTTCTGTTGATCCCTGAAATAAAAACTACAAAAATAATTTACAAAGAAATTTTGTGATCAATGGGGGTCATTCCGAGTTGTTCGCTCGCTGCCGTTTTTAGCAGAATTGCGATCAGGCTAAAGACCGGCAGTTCTGCGCATGCGTATGGTCCACAGGGCGCACGTGCTATGTACTTTCACACAAAACTATGCAATTTTACACAGGACCGAGCAACGCTTTTCAGTCGCTCTGCTGATCGGTGAGTGATTGACAGGAAGTGGGTGTTTCTGGGCGGAAACTGAGCGTTTTCCGGGAGTGTGCTAAAAAACGCAGGGGTGTCAGGTAAAAACGCAGGCGTGCCTGGGGAAATGAGGGAGTGGCTGGCCGAACGCAGTGCGTGTATGTGACGTCAAACCAGGAACCAAACAGTCTGCAGTGATCGCAATCTAGGAGTAGGTCTGGAGCTACTCAGAAACTGCAGGGAAATATTTAATAGCAGAACTGCTAACCTTTCGTTCGCACTTCTGCTAAGCTCAGATACACTCCCAGAGGGCGGCGGCCTAGCGTGTGCAATGCTGCTAAAAGCAGCTAGCGAGCGAACAACTCGGAATGAGGACCCATGTGTACAATCTAAAATAATATACATCACAGTATTAGATGGCACTACTGTCTTTGTAACATTAGTTCTGCTGAGCAATAACAGACATCCATCCGAGCTATGCATGCTGGCAAACGCTAGTGTGTGTGTGTATATATATAATGGACTGTTATCGTGGACTTTTCTTTGCAGCTCCTGGGTCTTAGGGGGTCATTCCGAGTTGATCGTAGCTGTGCTAAATTTAGCACAGTAACGATCATTCACACTGACATGCATGGGGACGCCCAGCACAGGGCTAGTCCGCCCCGCATGTCAGTGCCGCCCCCCCCCCCCCCCCCCCCCCCCGTAGAAATGCAAAGGATGCCTTTGCACTTCAAGAGTAGCTCCCGACCAGCGCAGCTTTAGCGTGCTGGCCGGGAGCTACTCGTCGCTCCCCGGCCCGCAGCGGCTGCGTGTGATGTCACGCAGCCGCTGCGAACTGCTCCCCCCCCAATGGTCCGGCCACGCCTGAGGCGCCAGCACATGCGCAGTTCTGACCCGATCGCTGCGCTGCGATCGGGTTGGAATGACCCCCTTAATGCGTGTGGTAAACCCACTAATTGTATTGGCAGGTACTGCTAGTTAGCTGCATGGTTAACCTTGCGGCTAATTGGATTCCCCCTATTTCTCAATAGCTTTATCTAAAACCATTACAGTGTACAAATTTGATGTTTGACGTTACTGCTCCTCCTGGTAGTTCCCTGCTCCCTCTGACTTGTAACAGAGCAAAAATGAAACAAGCTCCAAGAGGGTGCTTATGGTGTGGTAAGTTCTGCATCTTTGAATTTTGCCTCCTGTGAGGCCTCCGTCAAACCACCTGAGGTACAGAGGTAGTATCGGTATTTGATTAACTCCCAGGACAGATGTACTAATATACAACGCCACCTATCGCAGCGCTACTAATCGCATATGTACTAACTAACACATGCGACTAGTATCGCATTGCGATGACAGAGACCCTATGCATTACCTGTGAGAGGGTGTGCGGGGGTCTCCGTCACCTCCTACCCCCCAAAATGTGACATCTGTAGCCAGTCCCAGGGGTTGGGGGATCGGAGAGCATGCCTGGAGGCTGACAGCATGCCGGTGAGGAGGGGGGGGGGGGGGCGTCGTGAGTGGCGCTGGGGGCAGTGGGATAAGACGAGGCTTCTTTAGGGTATCGCCATAAAAAGATGGCGATACCTTCCGTATCGGTAAGTGGGTGGCCAGGTTTTAGTAGATTTGAAAATGCTGTAAAAAAAAAAACAAATCTGTGTTTTTACAGCATTTTTCCTTTGGTAAATCCCACCCTCAGTCTCCAAAGTCTCCTCATATGAGATTTCAATAGAGATGAGCGGTGGGCACTTTTCGTGTTTTGGTTTTGGTTCTGCTTCCATGCTCGTGTTTTGGATCTGGATTGGTTTTGACAAAACCACCCTTTCATGTTTTGGTTTTGGTTTTGGATCTGGATGATTTTTGAAAAAACATAAAAACAGCTAAAATCACAGAATTTTGGGTTAATTTTGATTCTACAGTATTATTAACCTCAATAACATTCATTTCCAGTCTATTCTGAACACCTCACAATATTGTTTTTTAGGTCAAAAGGTTGCACCAAGGTGGCTGTATGACTAAGCTAAGCGACACAAGTGTGCAGCACAAACACCTGGCCCATCTAGGAGTGGCACTGCAGTGTCAGACAGGATGGCAGATTTAAAAAATTGGCCCCAAACAGCACATCATGTATAGAAGTAAAAGAGGTGCAATGAGGTAGCTGTACGACTAAGTTAAGCGACACAAGTGTGCGGCACAAACACCTGGCCCATCTAGGAGTGGCACTGTAGTTGCAGACAGGATGGCACTTAAAAAAACTAGGCCCCAAATAGCACATCATGCAAAGATGTAAAATAGGTGCAATGAGGTAGCTGTATGACTAAGCTAAGCGACACAGGTGTGCGGCACAAAAACCTGGCCCATCTAGGAGTGGCACTGAAGTAGCAGACAGGATGGCAGATTTAAAAAATAGGCCCCACATAGCACATCATGCAAAGAAGTAAAAGAGGTGCAATGAGGTAGCTGTATGACTAAGCTAAGCAACAAAAGTGTGCGGCACAAACACCTGGCCCATCTAGGAGTGGCATTGCAGTTGCAGACAGGATGGCACTTAAAAAAACTAGGCCCCAAACAGCACATCATGCAAAGAAGTAAAAGAGGTGCAATGAGGTAGCTGTATGACTAAGCTAAGCGACAAAAGTGTGCGGCACAAACACCTGGCCCATCTAGGAGTGGCACTGCAGTTGCAGACAGGATGGCACTTCAAAACTAGTCCCCAAACAGCACATCATGCAAAGAAGAAAAATAAATGCAATGAGGTAGCTGTATGACAAAGCTAAGTGGCACAAGTGGGACGTGCTGGAATTTGCCCAGATGTAATACACGCACAATATTGGTGGCACAGGAGAGCGTACCCCTAAACCACACACACACATGGCAAAGCCTGTAAAATTAATTTGGATAATAACTCTTTTATTTGGAGTAAATAATATACAGCACAGGACACCACCAATGGACTTATGGCAGCACAAGACACCATCACTGGACTGATGCAGCACAAGACACCACCACTGGACTGATGCAGCACAATACAGCACCACTGGACTGAACATATACAGCAGCACTGGACATATGACAGCAGAGGACACCACCACTGTGACTGGACTGATGCAGCACAAGACACTACCACTGTACTGATGCAGCACAACACAGCACTACTGGACTGGACTTATACAGCAGCAGAGAACACCACCACTGTGACTGGACTGATGCAGCACAAGACGCAACCACTGTACTGATGCAGGAACAACACAGCACCACTGCACTAGACTTATACAGCTACTCTGGACATATGGCAGCAGAGGACACCACCACTGTGACAGGACTGATGCAGCATAAGACACTACACTGGACTGAGCAGCAGAAGATAGCACTGGAATCGCCACCCCACTTTCCCTCTCGCACAGACACTGAGGACGGAGACACGTCCTCTCATTACACTCTCCGGGACTGGAGTGAAAATGGCGGTGACGCACAGCTCCTTATATGGAATTCCAAACCCGCGAGAATCCGACAGCGGGATGATGATGTTTTGCCTCGTTCTGGTTTCCGAGTCAAGCAGGAAAATCCAAGTCGGGCTCGAGTAGTGAAGTTCGGGTGGGGGGGGGGGGGGCGGGGTGTTAGGTTCTCAGGGAACCGAACCCGCTCATCTCTAGATTTCAATATCTAGGTCTTACTTCTGTAAGTTAACCCTTACACCAAAAGCACCTGAGAAACAAGGCCCAAGTATTACAAAAAGTTTTTTAATAACTCTTTTAAAACTTTTTAAAAACCTTTACCTAAAATTCATTTGTGTATGCACAAAACTGAGGTGAAGTATAACACGCAGGTGTCACAAGGATGGTGTGGGCAGCATCCGGGTGTCACCTACAGAAGGGGTGACATTAAAATGCAGACTCCTCCACAGTGACAGGAGCCGGATGCTGCAGTGTGAGATTATTGCTGCATTCAGATCGCAAATGCCGGATCCTACCCGGTAAGAGAAACGTGTCCTTACCGGGTGGGATCCGGCATTTGCGCTCCTCTGCTGGCTTTCCGACCCGGCAATATACCGGGTCGGTTGCCATAGAAGCGGGGGGCGCAGCAGCAGCAAGGGCGGGGGTGGAGGCGGCGCTGGGAGATGAGCTCATCTCCTGCGCCGCCTCTCCCTATGCTGTGAATGGGAGCCGTGTCGCATCGGAACGGCTCCCATTCACACTGCACCTGACCCGGTATTCAACCCGGTAATAACTAGAGATGAGCGGGTTCGGTTTCTCTGAATCCGAACCCGCCCGAACTTCATGTTTTTTTTCACGGGTCCGAGCGACTCGGATCTTCCCGCCTTGCTCGGTTAACCCGAGCGCGCCCGAACGTCATCATGACGCTGTCGGATTCTCGCGAGGCTCGGATTCTATCGCGAGACTCGGATTCTATATAAGGAGCCGCGCGTCGCCGCCATTTTCACACGTGCATTGAGATTGATAGGGAGAGGACGTGGCTGGCGTCCTCTCCATTTAGATTAGGGTTGAGAGAGAGAGAGAGAGATTGACCTGAGGCTGTGATACTGTAGAAGAGAGTGCAGAGTTTAGTGACTGACGACCACAGTGACCACCAGACAGTGCAGTTGTTTGTTTTATTTAATATATCCGTTCTCTGCCTGAAAAAAACGATACACACAGTGACTCAGTCACATACCATATCTGTGTGCACTGCTCAGCCCAGTGTGCTGCATCAATGTATATATATATCTGACTGTGCTCAGCTCACACAGCTTATAATTGTGGGGGAGACTGGGGAGCACTGCAGTGCCAGTTATAGGTTATAGCAGGAGCCAGGAGTACATAATATTATATTAAAATTAAACAGTGCACACTTTTGCTGCAGGAGTGCCACTGCCAGTGTGACTAGTGACCAGTGACCTGACCACCAGTATATATAATATTAGTAGTATACTATCTCTTTATCAACCAGTCTATATTAGCAGCAGACACAGTACAGTGCGGTAGTTCACGGCTGTGGCTACCTCTGTGTCGGCACTCGGCAGCCCGTCCATAATTGTATATACCACCTAACCGTGGTTTTTTTTTCTTTCTTTATAGTCATACTAGTTACGAGTATACTATCTCTTTATCAACCAGTCTATATTAGCAGCAGACACAGTACAGTGCGGTAGTTCACGGCTGTGGCTACCTCTGTGTCGGCACTCGGCAGCCCGTCCATAATTGTATATACCACCTAACCGTGGTTTTTTTTTCTTTCTTTATACATACATACTAGTTACGAGTATACTATCTCTTTATCAACCAGTCTATATTAGCAGCAGACACAGTACAGTGCGGTAGTTCACGGCTGTGGCTACCTCTGTGTCGGCACTCGGCAGCCCGTCCATAATTGTATATACCACCTAACCGTGGTTTTTTTTTTTTCTTTATACATACATACTAGTTACGAGTATACTATCTCTTTATCAACCAGTCTATATATTAGCAGCAGACACAGTACAGTGCGGTAGTTCACGGCTGTGGCTACCTCTGTGTCGGCACTCGGCAGCCCGTCCATAATTGTATATACCACCTAACCGTGGTTTTTTTTTCTTTCTTTATACATACATACTAGTTACGAGTATACTATCTCTTTATCAACCAGTCTATATATTAGCAGCAGACACAGTACAGTGCGGTAGTTCACGGCTGTGGCTACCTCTGTGTCGGCACTCGGCAGCCCGTCCATAATTGTATATACCACCTAACCGTGGTTTTTTTTTCTTTCTTTATACATACATACTAGTTACGAGTATACTATCTCTTTATCAACCAGTCTATATATTAGCAGCAGACACAGTACAGTGCGGTAGTTCACGGCTGTGGCTACCTCTGTGTCGGCACTCGGCAGCCCGTCCATAATTGTATATACCACCTAACCGTGGTTTTTTTTTCTTTCTTTATAGTCATACTAGTTACGAGTATACTATCTCTTTATCAACCAGTCTATATTAGCAGCAGACACAGTACAGTGCGGTAGTTCACGGCTGTGGCTACCTCTGTGTCGGCACTCGGCAGCCCGTCCATAATTGTATATACCACCTAACCGTGGTTTTTTTTTCTTTCTTTATAGTCATACTAGTTACGAGTATACTATCTCTTTATCAACCAGTCTATATTAGCAGCAGACACAGTACAGTGCGGTAGTTCACGGCTGTGGCTACCTCTGTGTCGGCACTCGGCAGCCCGTCCATAATTGTATATACCACCTAACCGTGGTTTTTTTTTCTTTCTTTATACATACATACTAGTTACGAGTATACTATCTCTTTATCAACCAGTCTATATTAGCAGCAGACACAGTACAGCGCGGTAGTTCACGGCTGTGGCTACCTCTGTGTCGGCACTCGGCAGCCCGTCCATAATTGTATATACCACCTAACCGTGGTTTTTTTTTCTTTCTTTATACATACATACTAGTTACGAGTATACTATCTCTTTATCAACCAGTCTATATTAGCAGCAGACACAGTACAGTGCGGTAGTTCACGGCTGTGGCTACCTCTGTGTCGGCACTCGGCAGCCCGTCCATAATTGTATACTAGTATCCAATCCATCCATCTCCATTGTTTACCTGAGGTGCCTTTTAGTTGTGCCTATTAAAATATGGAGAACAAAAATGTTGAGGTTCCAAAATTAGGGAAAGATCAAGATCCACTTCCACCTCGTGCTGAAGCTGCTGCCACTAGTCATGGCCGAGACGATGAAATGCCAGCAACGTCGTCTGCCAAGGCCGATGCCCAATGTCATAGTACAGAGCATGTCAAATCCAAAACACCAAATATCAGTAAAAAAAGGACTCCAAAACCTAAAATAAAATTGTCGGAGGAGAAGCGTAAACTTGCCAATATGCCATTTACCACACGGAGTGGCAAGGAACGGCTGAGGCCCTGGCCTATGTTCATGGCTAGTGGTTCAGCTTCACATGAGGATGGAAGCACTCAGCCTCTCGCTAGAAAAATGAAAAGACTAAAGCTGGCAAAAGCAGTAGCACCGCAAAGAACTGTACGTTCTTCGAAATCCCAAATCCACAAGGAGAGTCCGACTCCAATTGTGTCGGTTGCGATGCCTGACCTTCCCAACACTGGACGTGAAGAGCATGCGCCTTCCACCATTTGCACGCCCCCTGCAAGTGATGGAAGGAGCACCCGCAGTCCAGTTCCTGATAGTCAGATTGAAGATGTCAGTGTTGAAGTACACCAGGATGAGGAGGATATGGGTGTTGCTGGCGCTGGGGAGGAAATTGACCAGGAGGATTCTGATGGTGAGGTGGTTTGTTTAAGTCAGGCACCCGGGGAGACACCTGTTGTCCGTGGTAGGAATATGGCCGTTGACATGCCTGGTGAAAATACCAAAAAAATCAGCTCTTCGGTGTGGAAGTATTTCACCAGAAATGCGGACAACAGGTGTCAAGCCGTGTGTTCCCTTTGTCAAGCTGTAATAAGTAGGGGTAAGGACGTTAACCACCTCGGAACATCCTCCCTTATACGTCACCTGCAGCGCATTCATAATAAGTCAGTGACAAGTTCAAAAACTTGGGCCAACAGCGGAAGCAGTCCACTGACCAGTAAATCCCTTCCTCTTGTAACCAAGCTCACGCAAACCACCCCACCAACTCCCTCAGTGTCAATTTCCTCCTTCCCCAGGAATGCCAATAGTCCTGCAGGCCATGTCACTGGCAATTCTGACGAGTCCTCTCCTGCCTGGGATTCCTCCGATGCATCCTTGCGTGTAACGCCTACTGCTGCTGGCGCTGCTGTTGTTGCTGCTGGGAGTCGATGGTCATCCCAGAGGGGAAGTAGTAAGACCACTTTTACTACTTCCACCAAGCAATTGACTGTCCAACAGTCCTTTGCGAGGAAGATGAAATATCACAGCAGTCATCCTACTGCAAAGCGGATAACTGAGGCCTTGACATCCTGGGTGGTGAGAAACGTGGTTCCGGTATCCATCATTACTGCAGAGCCAACTAGAGACTTGTTGGAGGTACTGTGTCCCCGGTACCAAATACCATCTAGGTTCCATTTCTCTAGGCAGGCGATACCGAAAATGTACACAGACCTCAGAAAAAGAGTCACCAGTGTCCTAAAAAATGCAGCTGTACCCAATGTCCACTTAACCACGGACATGTGGACAAGTGGAGCAGGGCAGGGTCAGGACTATATGACTGTGACAGCCCACTGGGTAGATGTATGGACTCCCGCCGTAAGAACAGCAGCGGCGGCACCAGTAGCAGCATCTCGCAAACGCCAACTCTTTCCTAGGCAGGCTACGCTTTGTATCACCGGTTTCCAGAATACGCACACAGCTGAAAACCTCTTACGGCAACTGAGGAAGATCATCGCGGAATGGCTTACCCCAATTGGACTCTCCTGTGGATTTGTGGCATCGGACAACGCCAGCAATATTGTGTGTGCATTAAATATGGGCAAATTCCAGCACGTCCCATGTTTTGCACATACCTTGAATTTGGTGGTGCAGAATTTTTTAAAAAACGACAGGGGCGTGCAAGAGATGCTGTCGGTGGCCAGAAGAATTGCGGGACACTTTCGGCGTACAGGCACCACGTACAGAAGACTGGAGCACCACCAAAAACTACTGAACCTGCCCTGCCATCATCTGAAGCAAGAAGTGGTAACGAGGTGGAATTCAACCCTCTATATGCTTCAGAGGTTGGAGGAGCAGCAAAAGGCCATTCAAGCCTATACAATTGAGCACGATATAGTAGGTGGAATGCACCTGTCTCAGGAGCAGTGGAGAATGATTTCAACGTTGTGCAAGGTTCTGATGCCCTTTGAACTTGCCACACGTGAAGTCAGTTCAGACACTGCCAGCCTGAGTCAGGTCATTCCCCTCATCAGGCTTTTGCAGAAGAAGCTGGAGACATTGAAGGAGGAGCTAACACGGAGCGATTCCGCTAGGCATGTGGGACTTGTGGATGGAGCCCTTAATTCGCTTAACAAGGATTCACGGGTGGTCAATCTGTTGAAATCAGAGCACTACATTTTGGCCACCGTGCTCGATCCTAGATTTAAAGCCTACCTTGGATCTCTCTTTCCGGCAGACACAAGTCTGCTGGGGTTGAAAGACCTGCTGGTGACAAAATTGTCAAGTCAAGCGGAACGCGACCTGTCAACATCTCCTCCTTCACATTCTCCCGCAACTGGGGGGTGCGAGGAAAAGGCTCAGAATTCCGAGCCCACCCGCTGGCGGTGATGCAGGGCAGTCTGGAGCGACTGCTGATGCTGACATCTGGTCCGGACTGAAGGACCTGACAACGATTACGGACATGTCGTCTACTGTCACTGCATATGATTCTCTCAACATTGATAGAATGGTGGAGGATTATATGAGTGACCGCATCCAAGTAGGCACGTCACACAGTCCGTACTTATACTGGCAGGAAAAAGAGGCAATTTGGAGGCCCTTGCACAAACTGGCTTTATTCTACCTAAGTTGCCCTCCCACAAGTGTGTACTCCGAAAGAGTGTTTAGTGCCGCCGCTCACCTTGTCAGCAATCGGCGTACGAGGTTACATCCAGAAAATGTGGAGAAGATGATGTTCATTAAAATGAATTATAATCAATTCCTCCGCGGAGACATTGACCAGCAGCAATTGCCTCCACAAAGTACACAGGGAGCTGAGATGGTGGATTCCAGTGGGGACGAATTGATAATCTGTGAGGAGGGGGATGTACACGGTGATATATCGGAGGGTGATGATGAGGTGGACATCTTGCCTCTGTAGAGCCAGTTTGTGCAAGGAGAGATTAATTGCTTCTTTTTTGGGGGGGGTCCAAACCAACCCGTCATATCAGTCACAGTCGTGTGGCAGACCCTGTCACTGAAATGATGGGTTGGTTAAAGTGTGCATGTCCTGTTTTGTTTATACAACATAAGGGTGGGTGGGAGGGCCCAAGGACAATTCCATCTTGCACCTCTTTTTTCTTTTCTTTTTCTTTGCATCATGTGCTGATTGGGGAGGGTTTTTTGGAAGGGACATCCTGCGTGACACTGCAGTGCCACTCCTAGATGGGCCCGGTGTTTGTGTCGGCCACTAGGGTCGCTAATCTTACTCACACAGCTACCTCATTGCGCCTCTTTTTTTCTTTGCGTCATGTGCTGTTTGGGGAGGGTTTTTTGGAAGGGACATCCTGCGTGACACTGCAGTGCCACTCCTAGATGGGCCCGGTGTTTGTGTCGGCCACTAGGGTCGCTAATCTTACTCACACAGCTACCTCATTGCGCCTCTTTTTTTCTTTGCGTCATGTGCTGTTTGGGGAGGGTTTTTTGGAAGGGACATCCTGCGTGACACTGCAGTGCCACTCCTAGATGGGCCCGGTGTTTGTGTCGGCCACTAGGGTCGCTAATCTTACTCACACAGCTACCTCATTGCGCCTCTTTTTTTCTTTGCGTCATGTGCTGTTTGGGGAGGGTTTTTTGGAAGGGCCATCCTGCGTGACACTGCAGTGCCACTCCTAGATGGGCCCGGTGTTTGTGTCGGCCACTAGGGTCGCTAATCTTACTCACACAGCTACCTCATTGCGCCTCTTTTTTTCTTTGCGTCATGTGCTGTTTGGGGAGGGTTTTTTGGAAGGGACATCCTGCGTGACACTGCAGTGCCACTCCTAGATGGGCCCGGTGTTTGTGTCGGCCACTAGGGTCGCTTATCTTACTCACACAGCGACCTCGGTGCAAATTTTAGGACTAAAAATAATATTGTGAGGTGTGAGGTATTCAGAATAGACTGAAAATGAGTGTAAATTATGGTTTTTGAGGTTAATAATACTTTGGGATCAAAATGACCCCCAAATTCTATGATTTAAGCTGTTTTTTAGTGTTTTTTGAAAAAAACACCCGAATCCAAAACACACCCGAATCCGACAAAAAAAATTCGGTGAGGTTTAGCCAAAACGCGTTCGAACCCAAAACACGGCCGCAGAACCGAACCCAAAACCAAAACACAAAACCCGAAAAATTTCAGGCGCTCATCTCTAGTAATAACCCTTCTTTTTTACCGGGTTAAATTACCGGGTCAGGCGACCCACTAATTCTGCAAAGGACCTTTCACATCGCACACTGACCCGTATCGACACGGCAATATGACGTGTCGATACCGGGTTTTTAGTGCGATGTGAAAGGGGTATATCTTGCTGCAACTGGCTCCTGTCACTGAGAAGGATCTGGCCATGCGGGTATTAGACTCTAGGGACAGCCCAGAATCTCCGGGGAAGGGCATGCCCCCAGAGTAATGTAACCAGGGGGAGCTTTCCACTGGGCCATGACCTTTTGTGACATCAGGGCCTAAACCTTTGAGTGAGGCCCTGGCACTTTTTTGAGGTGCGCAAGGGAGTATATATATATATATATATATATATAGTATCTATTGGCCGCATCAGAGTCATCAATCCTGGTGCTGCCACTGGTATTATATACAGTAAAAGTTAACCTACTGTACAGTTTAACTTTTCTGTGTTATAAGAAATAACTTATCTATGAACATACCCTTGGTCCTATTGGTTCCCACATTTCTTCCCTTCGTTTCCATTTCCTTATATCTGTTCTTCCTATCTCTGTTTTGACTACCAAGGAAATATGGTACCATATTACGAATAAATAGATCTTTAAAAAAGTAGTTGTATGTATGTTTGTAAAAACAAGTTCATGTATTTCATATGTTAATAATGTAAAGTATTACATATACATCTATAACTTAAAAAATTGTGGAACCAGAATATTTTCCTGCTCTAGTTTCCATAGCGCCAGACCTTTTCATTATTCCGCCATCTGTACCTATAATTAAATGCGTGCGTACGGTAAGAAGGTACAATGATGAAGTCACTGCACATTGGAGTATTCCAAAGTATCTGTCAATACAGGTTGAGTCTCCCTTATCCAAAATGCTTGGGACCAGAGGTATTTTGGATATGGGATTTTTCCGTATTTTGGAATAATTGCATACCATAATGAGATATCATGGTGATGGGACCTAAATCTAAGCACAGAATGCATTTATGTTACATATACACCTTATACACACAGCCTGAAGGTAATTTTAGCCAATATTTTTTATAACTTTGTGCATTAAACAAAGTGTGTCTACATTCACACAATTCATTTATGTTTCATATACACCTTATACACACAGCCTGAAGGTCATTTAATACAATATTCTTAATAACTTTGTGTATTAAACAAAGTTTGTGTACATTGAGCCATCAAAAAACAAAGGTTTCACTATCTCACTCTCACTCAAAAAAGTCCGTATTTCGGAATATTCCGTATTTCGGAATATTTGGATATGGGATACTCAACCTGTATAAGGGCAATCTAATGAAACACTACAGTCTTATTGCCAAGTTAATGGCAAGCGTAATTTAGAAATACTGACTGAAATATTCTTTGTTCCCTTCCATTATGATATTATATGCTCCGTTAGCTTGAAAATAACAATGAGTGGCGAGTACAACTTGTATATTACTTATGTTTGTCCCAGTTCTCTTAAGCTTGAAATTTCCAGGGGAGTATTTGGATTGGCAGTGAAAGAGAGTATTTTCTCTGTGGCTTTTCAAGAAGCGTGATAAACTCATCACGGCAATGGCAAGCTGATCGCGGCAACAATAAAATGAATACATACATTTTGTATACAAAAAAGGAACAAACATTTAACTTTTTTTTAAATGAAGAAATAATTTATTTTATCAATATAGCATTGTTTCCTTCATCATTCCTCCTGTCGAAGTTGAAAATATTATACCCACACGCATCACGTGCAAACACCACACAGAGTGGCCTCCGTGCATGTGCTTGTTCTGCCGTGCGTGCGCATGCCCGCAGGTTGCGTATATTGGCTCACGAAGTCCTTCGTATTAACGTGTCGTATTAGTAAATACGGTAGCATACGCATTCGCATGGAAAAGCCACAAAGACATATCTGATATTTAATCCACATAGTGCATAATTTACACATAGCCTACACGCACCACACCAGCAAGTTACATTTACTTTGGAAGTATAACAACAGAGGAATTCAACTTTACAGGATATGAGGGGACAGAATTAGGTTAAGATGAGGTGTTTGGTATCCAGCTGTAAAGTATTTCAAGGGCAATATTCCAATGGCAGTTTGCAGAAAGTAGCACGCTCCTGCACATAGATATGCGCAGGAATATATTATTAATATCACTCTGTTTTTACTGTACTCTTGATATTCGGCGGGAACCCAGTGGAGGACACCTGCAAGTGCACCTGGACCAGGCATCGCCCACCTATTCAAACCTATGACCCTTCATGTACTGTAAATGACCAACCCTTTGACCTATGAAAGAAGTGATTACAGTTTCCTTCGTTTCATGCTTTGCATTATTGTATAAAAACCAAGCCTCTTGGCCGGCCTCAGTCTATTCTCTGAAGGTCATCTTTCCAGATTGACTGAGGACCGGATCCGGGTGGCGCAGGCGAACAAATGTATGTATCCATTGGTTGTAGCTTCTTCTCTGTAATAGTGTTGTATTTCTCTGTGAACCCCCTTTTAAGTAAATATTTGTTGCTGCGTTGGACCACAACATAACATATACAATTGGTGTCGCATTCCTTTCCTGTTAGGGGTTAAAGTGTATTCGGCCGCACGTGTAGCTACTTTGTGCTTACAGCGTGACGGCGTGCTTACGCAACGTGTACGCATTTCATAGAGGTTTAACACACACATGCTTAGAGGTCGCAGCAACCCGAACATTTCTGTATTAAGGTATTGCTTTTTCTTCCTATAAGTTAAACGAACTTAACACTTCCTAAATCATCTTGACATGGTGGACAATGGCAGTCCTTGTTAAAAAAGCGATATCTACAGTACCTTTACCTGGAGAAACCTACATATTCGGGGACATCAGCCACTGGTGGCAGCCCATAATAAAGAAAAAAAGGCTTATTTACATTTTTGTCTGAATTAGGACTTTTCTGGATTTAATAGACAAACGTTCTTTTCACTCTGCTAATGCATGCTGCTTCTCCTGCCTACTGATTACCTCCTCCCACTCATATCGCCAAGGTTTTTCACGTGCTGCTCACTTTCTCTGGAATTCTTTACTTCTCCCTATCAGACTCTCCACCTCTCTACAAAACTTCAAAAGGGCTCTCAAGACCCACTTCTTCACCAAACACAGCCAGCTCTCATCCTAACCCTCTGTTCCACTTTCACTGTCTAACCCATCTGTGTCACCCCTATCTGTCTGTCCCTCCCCGAGAGAATGTAAGCTCTCACCAGCAGGGCCCACTTCCCTCATGTGCTTTTCCTTCTCTTGCTTAAACCATCTTCAACGGCACCTAATCCCACAGTTTCCTGCTACCCTGATACTTATTTCACTGTCTGCTGATTCAGCTATGTTCATGTACCCTGTATTTGTCCTATACTGTCTTCAACTGTAAATCACTGTTTTCTTGTTTTGCTTATTTGTAATTGAGCGCTGCTGATCCCTTGTGGCGCTATATAAATAATAATGGATAGTAATAATAATAATAATAATAATAATAATAATAATAAAAGATTCTCTAGGGTCTCTCTAATCTCGTGTCGCATATCCCACTCGCTACCCCCCCTATGCTTCTTTCCAAATTTGTTTCCTTGTTTTCTTGTATACCCTGCTGTTTTTAAACTCAGTCTTACAACACGTTTTTGGATTTCCCTTGTCATTTCCTTATTTGATTGTGTAATGCTGTTTTGGATGATGTACGTATATTACATATTGTCTGCACCTTTGTATTGCAACTCTATTTCAATAAAAAAAACACTAAAAAAAATAAAAGGTTCTCTACTATGCATTTTTTTTTTACTATGCTAGGAAACATGGCTATATACAGATGGGTCCACCTTTATCTTGACTTCTTTGCTGCGCCTAGGCACCCTTCATCTATTGTTCTCAGCTGCAATACAATACAGAGAACAACACATCAAGGGATTAAGGTGGTCATTCCGAGTTGTTCCCTCGATAGCAGTTTTTAGCAGCCGTGCAAACGTTATGCCGCCGCCCACTGGAAGTATATTTTAGCTTAGCAGAAGTGCAAACGAAAGGATCGCAGAGCGGCGGCAAACTTTTTTTGTGCAGTTTTAGAGTAGCTCAATACCTACTCAGCGCTTGCGATCACTTCAGACTGTTCAGTTCCTGTTTGACGTCACAAACACACCCTGCGTTCGCCCAGCCACGCCTGCGTTTTTCCTGGCACGCCTGCGTTTTTCCAAACACTTCCTGAAAACAATCAGTTAACACCCAGAAACGCCCACTTCATGTCAATTACTCTGCGGCCAGCAGTGCGACTGAAAAGCTTCACTAGACCTTGTGTGAAACTACATAGTTCGTTGCAATAGTATGACGCGCGTGTGCATTGCGCCGCATACGCATGCGCAGAAATGCCTTTTTTGCCTCATCCCTGCACAGCGAACGAATGCAGCTAGCGATCAACTCGGAATGACCACCAAAGTCATTACAGCAGGGAATTAAGTCTGACTGACCTGGCTCACTTAATCCTATTAAAGGCCAAGATAAATGTGGACCCATCTGTACATAATAACAGAACTAACAACCACAAATCTGTTTTCCTCAGAACCCAGTGGCAAACGCAGGATTTCTAAAGCAGGGTTTCCAAATGCATTCCACAATGTTCCACTCTGTGGAACATTGGAGCAAGTGTGGGAGTCTGAGGGAGTGGTAGAAGAACCTAGTAACGACCCTGTACATTAATGTAAATATTGGTCTTTTTATACTATATGGAACAGTTTTAATTAACACTATAGATGGCATGTTTTAAATATTATATATATATATATATATATATATATATATACAGTAAGTGGTCAGGAAAAGGTTAAACATATAATACTAAATTAATAAATAAATAAATACACAAACATAATAGAATCAGTTCTTCACTTTCTAAGCACACATTCTCCCACCTCATGGTAAGGCTCCTGTCTCTTCTTCCTGGCAGCTACTCTATGGTCCAGTGCACTGATTACGGACTCAGACCCACACACACAGCAAACTTGGTAGAAGAAGCTGTTAACACTGGGCATGTGCAGCAGCTCCGCTCTGTCCCTTAAACTGCATGATGGTGGCGGCAGCTCTAGTTATTATCGTATTATATACCTTTGCTTTTGTTGTCATAATTTCAGCCACTTGCCAAGAGGAGGGGGGTTTCCAGGCATCCGGAACCCCCCCTGCGTTTGCCTATGGAACCAGTATCAAAATAACACAGATGTATGAGTAAGGACCCAAAATGACATGTACTTTTACTATAAAATGTATTATGATATTGTTCAACTTTGAGGACATCTTACTGTAATTCACAAACTCTGATCGAAATGAAAGTGCATGCTACAAGTGTTATGTGGAAGTTTCATTTTAATCAGATTATGTTGCATTTTAATTTGTTCTTTATTATAAATTTTGCTTTTTAGCATCTCACCTTCTAATTTGTTCCTTCATCAGGGACTGGATATATTACACTCATGTGATTAGATTCTCATCATTGTAAATGCCCATTTAAATTCACGGACATGTTTCTGTTTTTGAAAAAAATCACAAAAATCCACATCAAGGGGAAAAGCCCAGATACAGAATTTGAGGAACGTCACAATACGTACTGTATAGCATTTTATTTTTATTTTTATTTTTGTGTAAGCAAAATCCTAAATTCTTTATGTTAAATATAATTATCAGCTGTATGCTAAAACTACGCGATAAGGTTAATAACTACAAAGTCATAGGAACAGAGGGCACAACACATCAACAGACATGCCACTAACAGGGAGAACAGTTCAACCATGGCATGTGGTATATGCTCATCAGTTTATCACAATGATAAAACAGATGGTCTGGGGATACTAATTATCATAAATAATACAAATGCATTGGGATAGCCTCCGGTACATGATCATTGCAGAGATACAGTGGCACCCTGCTTCTCCAGAGCTGCAATGTTTTACTAATATTCACTTTTATCCGGCAAGAGCACTAATTTATTATCATATAGAAGAAAATATAATGGGATATTCAAACAAATGATTTGATCAGCACCACTAGATTTGTGTAGCCTGAAACTAAAAAGATTTAATTTACTCGTTACTCACTTGCCAATAAAAATATAAAAATATATAATATAAAGAAATGTAGAGTGATTTCTACACACAAAGAATCATGCATTGTACTAAGGTTGTAGCCAGGGCCGGTTCTAGCCCTTGTGGCGCCCCGGGCAAAAAATAGTGGCGTGGCTTCCTACGGGGGCGTGGTCAGTTACGCCCCCATTTGTGCCCCCTGTAGAGTAGCGCCGCTGAAAGAAAAAAGAAATAAATAAATGAATACTTACTATCCCAGCTCCTGATTCCCGACCGCTGCAGACCTCCGCCGGCACCGCTCCTCTCCTCGGATCTATGGGAGAGACGTCATGACGTCTCTCCCATAGCACAGCATAGACACTAGAGGTCAGTTATGACCCCTAGCCTCTTTGCCAGTCCCACAATGCTGTGCGGTGCGTGATGACATCATTGCGCACCGCACAGCAAAGGTCCTCTCCACGAAGGGAAACTAGACGGGTAGCGTCTAGTTCCCTTCACAGCGGGGGACCAGCGGGGACACAGAGGCAGCGGGGGGCACAGTAGCAGATCTTGCCATGCTGCGGCGCCCGCCTGATGGCGCCGGCGCCCTCCAGAAGGCGGCGCCCCGGGCAAAAGTTCTGCTTGCCCGTGGCAAGATCCACTACTGGTTGTAGCATACTGGGATTCTAGTAGTGTCACGCAGTGGCTGAATGTCGAAAGTGGGCTGCAATTGTTTGGTCCACTGGCAGCATCTCCAGCACGACCCTGTCATTTTTAAAAAATTCTACAATTGGTGGACTTATACGGCGATACCCCGGGACTAATACAGCAGTACCCCTGGACTCATACGGCAGTGTCAGACAGGATGGCACTTTTCAAAAACTAGGCCCCAAACAGCACCTCATGCAAAGATGTCGAAGAGGTGCAATGAGGTAGCTGTATGACTAAGCCAAGCGACACAAACATTTCCCACTGGAATTCTACGTCCAAATCACTGGAATTCTACGTCCAAATCACTGGAATGAAATGGCAAAATCACTGGAATTATACGTCCAAATCACTGGAATTAAATGGCAAAATCACTGGAATTATACGTCCAAATCACTGGAATTAAAAGTCAAAATCACTGGAATTATACGTCCAAATCACTGGAATTCTACGTCCAAATCACTGGAATTAAATGGCAAATCACTGGAATTCTACTCTCAACTCACTGGAATGAAATGGCAAAATCAATGGACGTATACGTCCAAATCACTGGAATTAAATGGCAAAATCACTGGAATTATACATCCAAATCACTGGAATTATACGTCCAAATCACTGGAATTAAATGGCAGTACCACTGGACATACATGGAAGTGTCAGACAGGATGGCACTTTAAAAAAAATAGTCCATAAACAGCACATGATGATAAGTAGAAAAAGAGGAGCAAGATGGAATTGTCCTTGGGCCCTCCCACCCACCCTTATGTTGTATAAACAGGACATGCACACATTAACAAACCCATCATTTCAGCGACAGGGTCTGCCACACGACTGTGGCTGAAATGAGTGGTTTGTTTGGGCCCCCACCAAAAAAAGAAGCAATCAATCTCTCCTTGTACAAACTGGCTCTACAGAGGCAAGATGTCAATCTCATCCTCATCCTCCGATTCCTCACCCCTTTTACTGTGTACATCCTCCTCCTCACAGAGTATTAATTCATCCCCACTAGAATCCACCATCACAGGTTCCTCTGTACTGTCTGGAGGCAATCGCTGGTAAAGGTCTTCCCAGAGGAATTTATAATTCATTTTGATGAACATCATCTTCTCCACATTTTGAGGAAGTAACCCCCTACGCCGATCGCTGACAAGGTTACCGGCTGCACTAAACACTCTTTCGGAGTACACACTGGAGGGGGCACAACTTAGGTAAAATAAAGCCAGTTTGTGCAAGGGCATCCAAATTGCCTCTTTTTCCTGCCAGTATACATACGGACTGTTCTGACATGCCTACTTGGATGCTGTCACTCATATAATCCTCCACCATTCTTTCAATGGTGAAATAATCATATGCAGTGACAGTAGACATGTCAGTAATCGTTGGCAGGTCCTTCAGTCCGGACCAAATGTCAGCTTTTGCTCCTGACTGCCCTGCATCCCCACCAGCGGGTGGGCTAGGAGATCTTATCCTTTTCCTTGCAGCCCCAGTGGAGGGAGAAATTGAAGGAGGAGCTGTTGACGGGTCACGTTCCGCTTGAGTTGATAATTTACTCACCAGCATGTCTTTGCACCTCTGCAGACTTGTGTCTGCCGGAAAGAGAGATACAATGTAGGCTTTAAACCTAGGATTGAGCACGGTGGCCAAAATGTAGTGCCCGATTTCAGCAGATTGACCACCCTTGAATCCTGGCAAAGTGAATGAAGGGCTCCATCCACAAGTCCCACATACTTTGCGGAATCGCTCCGTCTTAGCTCCTCCTTCAATTTATCCAGCTGCTTCTGCAAAAGCCTGATGAGGGGAATGACCTGACTCAAGTTGGCAGTGTCTGAACTGACTTCACGTGTGGCAAGTTCGAAGGGTTGGAGAACCTTGCACAAGACAGAAATCCTTCTCCACTGCGCTTGAGTCAGGTGTATTCCCCCTCCTTTGCCTATATCGTAGGTGGATGTATAGGCTTGAATGGCCTTTTGCTGCTCCTCCATCCTCTGAAGCATATAGAGTGTTGAATTCCACCTCATTACCTCTCAGTTGATGGCAGGGCAGGTTCAGGAGTGTTGGCTGTTGCTCCAGTTTTCGGCACGCGGTGGCAGAATGTCGAAAGTTGCCCGCAATTTTTCGGGCCACCGACAGCATCTCCTGTACGCCCCTGTCATTTTTCAAAAAATTCTGCACCCCCAAATTCATTGTATGCGCAAAACATGGGACGTGCTGGAATTTGCCCAGATGTAATGCACGCACAATATTGGTGGCATTGTCCGATATCATAAATCCCCAGGAGAGTCCAATTTGGGTAAGCCATTCTGCGATGATGTCCCTCAGTTTCAGTAAAAGGTTGTCAGCTGTGTGCCTCTTATGGAAAGCTGTGATATATAGCGTAGCCTGCCTAGGAACAAGTTGGCGTTTGCGAGATGCTGCTACTGTTGCCGCTGTTGTTGTTGCTGCGGGAGGCCATACATCTACCCAGTGGGCTGTTACAGTCTTATAGTCCTTAGTCTGCCCTGTTCCACTTGTTCACATGTCCGTGGTTAAATGGACACTGGATACAACTGCATTTTGTAGGACACTGGTAACCCATTTTCTGACGTCTTTGTACATTCTCGGTATCGCCTGCCTAGAGAAGTGGAACCTAGATGGGATTTGATACGGGGACACACTATCTCCATCAAATCTCTAAGTCATACTGAACTAATGGAGGATACCGGATGCACGTCTAACACCAACATAAGTGTCAAGGCCTCAGTTATCCGCTTTGCAACAGGATGACTGCTGTCATATTTCATCTTCCTCACAAAGGACTGTTGGACAGTCAATTGCTTACTGGAAGTAGTACAAGTGGTCTTCCGACTTCCCCTCTGGAATGACGATCGACTCCCAGCAGCAACAACAGCAGCGGCAGCAACAGCAGGCGTACCACTCAAGGATCCTCTGGAGGAATCCCGGTTAGGAGAGGACTCTTCAGTCTTGACAGTGACATGGCCTGCAGTACTACTGACGTTCCTGACTGAGGAGGAAGTTGACGTTGAGGTAGTTGGTGGTGTGGCTTGCAGAAGCTTGGGTACAAGAGGAAGAAGGGATTTAGGGGTCAGTGGACAGCTTACTCTCTTACCCAAAGTTTCACAACTTGACACTGACTTCTGATGAATGCGCAGCAGGTGACATATAAGGGAGGATGTTCCTAGGTGTTAACATCCTTACCCCTACTTGTTACAGATTGACAGAAGCAACAAATGGCTTGACACCTGTTGTCCGGATTTGTGGAGAAATAATTCCACACCGAAGAGGTGGCTTTTTTGGTAGTTTGTCCAGGCTTATTCATCCCACAGACAACAGGTGTCTCCCCCAGTGCCTGACTTAAACAAACCACATCACCATCAGAATCCTCATCGTCAACTTCCTCCTCAGCACCAGCAACACCCATATCCTTATCCTGGTGTACTTCAACAGTGACATCTTCAATTTGAATATCAGGAACTGGACTGTGGGTGCTCCTTCTAGCACTTGCAGGGGGCGTGCAAATGGTGGAAGGAGCCACCTCTTCCCATCCAGTGTTGGGAAGGTCAGGCATCGCAACCGCTGACACACTTGGACTCTCCTTGGGGATTTGTGATACTATCTCAGAGCGCACAGTTCTTTTCTGTGCTCTTTCCAGCTTAACTCTTTTAATTTTTCTAGTGGGAGGATGAGGGCTTCCATCGTCATGTGAAGCTGAACCACTAGTCATGAACATAGGCCAGGGCATCAGCCGTTCCTTGCCACTCCGTGTCGTAAATGGCATATTGGCAAGTTTATGTTTCTCCTCAGACCATTTAAATTTATTTTTTGGGGTCTTTTTACTGAACTTTGGCTTTTTGGATTTTATATGCCCTCTACTGTCACAATGGGCATCGGCCTTGGCAGACGACGTTGATGGCATTTCATCGTCTATGTCATGGCTAGTGGCAACAGCTTTAGCACTAGGAGGAAGTGGTTCTTGATCTATCCTTATTTACTCCTCCAAATGTTTGTTCTCCATTATTTTTCTGGAGTTATATAACACAATATGCGGCACAAGAGAGCGTACCCCTACACCTCACAGGGCAAACCCTGTAAAAATTATTTGGATTAAATATTAATAACCCCTTTATTTGGAGTAAATAATATACAGCACAGGACAGCACCACTGAACTTATGTGGAAGCACCACTGGACTGGATTTATATGGAAATATATGGATTTATATGGAATTATACGGCAGGATAACTGGAATTATACGCCAGTATCACGGGAATTATATGGCAGTATCACAGGAATTATACGACAGTATTCTGAGAATTACATGGCAATATCACTGGAATTATACGGCAATATCATAGGAATTATACGCCAGTATTCAGAGAATTACACGGCAATATCACAGGAATTATACGGCAATATCATAGGAATTATACGCCAGTATTCTGAGAATTATACGGCAATGTCACAAGAATTATACGCCAGTATTCCGAGAATTATACGGCAATGTCACAAGAATTATATGGCAATATCATAGGAATTACACGCCAGAATTCCGAGAATTATATGGCAATATCACAGGAATTATACGACAGTATCACAGGAATTATACGCCAGTATCACAGGAATTATATGGCAGTATCACAGGAATTATACGACAGTATTCCGAGAATTATACGGCAATACCACAGGAATTATACTGCAATATCACAGGAATTATACGCCAGTATTCCGAGAATTATACGGCAATGTCAAAGGAATTATACGCCAGTATTCCGAGAATTATACGGCAATATCACAAGAATTATATGGCAATATCATAGGAATTATACGCCAGAATTCTGAGAATTATATGGCATTATCACAGGAATTATATGGCAATATCATAGGAATTATACGCCAGTATTCCGAGAATTATACTGCAATATCACAGGAATTATACGCCAGTATTCCGAGAATTATACGGCAATGTCAAAGGAATTATACGCCAGTATTCCGAGAATTATACGGCAATATCACAAGAATTATATGGCAATATCATAGGAATTATACGACAGTATTCTGCGAATTATATGGCAATATCACAGGAATTATACGGCAATATCATAGGAATTATACGCCAGTATTCCAAGAATTATACGATAATGTCATAGGAATTATACGCCAGTATTCAGGGAATTATACGGCAATGTCACAGGAATTATGCGCCAGTATTCTGAGAATTATACGGCAATGTCACAGGAATTATACGTCAGTATTCAGAGAATTATACGGCAATATCACAGGAATTATATGACAGTATCACAGGAATTATATGGCAGTATCACAGGAATTATACGACAGTATTCCAAGAATTATACGGCAATACCACAGGAATTAAATGGCAATATCATAGGAATAATACCCCAGTATTCCGAGAATTATTTGGCAATACCACAGGAATTATACGGCAATATCATAGGAATTATATGTCAGTATTCCGAGAATTATACGGCAATGTCACAGGAATTATACGCCAGTATTCCGAGAATTAGACGGCAATATCACAAGAATTATATGGCAATATCATAGGAATTATACGCCAGTATTCCAAGAAATATATGGCAATATCACAGGAATTATACGGCAATGTCATAGGAATTATACACCAGTATTCCGAGAATTATACGGTAATGTGAAAGGAAGTATACGCCAGTATTCCGAGAATTATACGGCAATGTCACAGGAAATATACGCCAGTATTCTGAAAATTATACGGCAATGTCACAGGAATTATACGTCAGTATTCAGAGAATTATACGGCAATATCACAGGAATTATACGCCAGTATCACAGGAATTATATGGCAGTATCACAGGAATTATACGACAGTATTCCAAGAATTATACGGCAATACCACAGGAATTAAATGGCAATATCATAGGAATAATACGCCAGTATTCCGAGAATTATTTGGCAATACCACAGGAATTATACGGCAATATCATAGGAATTATATGTCAGTATTCCGAGAACTATACGGCAATGTCACAGGAATTATACGCCAGTATTCCGAGAATTAGACGGCAATATCACAAGAATTATATGGCAATATCATAGGAATTATACGCCAGCATTCCAAGAAATATATGGCAATATCACAGGAATTATACGGCAATGTCATAGGAATTATATACCAGTATTCCGAGAATTATACGGTAATGTGAAAGGAAGTATACGCCAGTATTCCGAGAATTATACGGCAATGTCACAGGAAATATACGCCAGTATTCTGAAAATTATACGGCAATGTCACAGGAATTATACGTCAGTATTCAGAGAATTATATGGCAATATCACAGGAATTATACGCCAGTATCACAGGAATTATACGCCAGTATCACAGGAATTATATGGCGGTATCACAGGAATTATACGCCAGTATTCCGAGAATTATACGGCAATGTCACAGGAATTATACGCCAGTATTCCGAGAATTATACGGCAATACCACAGGAATTATACGGCAATATCATAGGAATTATACGCCAGTATTCCGAGAATTATACGGCAATGTCACAGGAATTATATGACAGTATTTCGAGAATTAAATGGCAATGTCACAGGAATTATACGCCAGTATTCCGAGAATTATACGGCAATATCACAGGAATTATACAGCAATATCACAGGAATTATATGCCAGTATTCCGAGAATTATACGGCAATATCACAGGAATTATACAACAGCATCACAGGAATTATAAACCAGTATCACAGGAATTATATGGCAGTATCACAGGAATTATACGCCAGTATTCCGAGATTTATACGGCAATACCACAGGAATTATACGGCAATATCATAGGAATTATACATCAGTATTCCGAGAATTATACAGCAATGTCACAGGAATTATGCGCCAGTATTCCGAGAATTATATGGCAATGTCACAGGAATTATACGTCAGTATTTCGAGAATTATACGGCAATGCCACAGGAATTATATGGCAATATCATAGGAATAATACACCAGTATTCCAAGAATTATACGGCAATGTCACAGGAATTATGCGCCAGTCTTCCGAGAATTATATGGCAATGTCACAGGAATTATACAGCAAAATCATAGGAATTATACGCCAGTATTCCGAGAATTATACAGCAATATCACAGGAATTATTCACCAGTATTACGAGAATTATACGGCAATGTCACAGGAATTATACAACAGCATCACAGGAATTATAAACCAGTATCACAGGAATTATATGGCAGTATCACAGGAATTATACGCCAGTATTCCGAGATTTATACGGCAATACCACAGGAATTATACGGCAATATCATAGAAATTATACGTCAGTATTCTGAGAATTATACGGCAATGTCACTGGAATTATACGCCCGTATTCCGAGAATTATATGGCAATGTCACAGGAATTATACGCCAGTATTTTCCGAGGATTATACAGCAATATCACAGGAATTATACGCAATATCACAGGAATTATACGCCAGTATTCCGAGAATTATACGGCAATGTCACAGGAATTATGCGCCAGTATTCCGAGAATTATATGGCAATGTCACAGGAATTATACGTCAGTATTTCGAGAATTATACGGCAATGCCACAGGAATTATATGGCAATATCATAGGAATAATACGCCAGTGTTCCAAGAATTATACAGCAATACCACAGGAATTATACGGCAATATCATAGGAATTATACGCCAGTATTCCGAGAATTATACGGCAATGTCACAGGAATTATACGCCAGTATTCCGAGAATTATACGACAATACCACAGGAATTATACGGCAATATCATAGGAATTATACGCCAGTATTCCGAGATTTATACGGCAATGTCACAGGAATTATACACCAGTATTCTGAGAATTATACAGCAATATCACAGGAATTATACAGCAGCATCACAGGAATTATACGTCAGTATTCCGAGAATTATACGGCAATGTCACTGGAATTATACGCCCGTATTCCGAGAATTATATGGCAATGTCACAGGAATTATACACCAGTATTTTCCGAGAATTATACGGCAATATCACAGGAATTATACGCAATATCACAGGAATTATACGCCAGTATTCCGAGAATTATACGGCAATATCACAGGAATTATACAACAGCATCACAGGAATTATAAACAGTATCACAGGAATTATATGGCAGTATCACAGGAATTATACGCCAGTATTCCGAGACTTATACGGCAATACCACAGGAATTATACGGCAATATCACAGGAATTATACGTCAGTATTCCGAGAATTATACGGCAATGTCACAGGAATTATACGCCAGTATTCCGAGAATTATATGGCAATTTCACAGGAATTATACGCCAGTATTCCGAGAATTATACGGCAATACCACAGGAATTATACGGCAATATCATAGGAATTATATGCCAGTATTCCGAGAATTATACGGCAATGTCACAGGAATTATACGCCAGTATTCCGAGAATTATACGGCAATACCACAGGAATTATACGGCAATATCATAGGAATTATACGCCAGTATTCCGAGAATTATACGGCAATGTCACAGGAATTATACGACAGTATTCCGAGAATTACACGGCAATATCACAGGAATTATACGGCAATATCATAGGAATTATACGCCAGTATTCCGAGAATTATACGGCAATGTCACAGGAATTATACGCCAGTATTCCGAGAATTATACGGCAATACCACAGGAATTATACGTCAATATCACTGGAATTATACGCCAGTATTCCGAGAATTATACGGCAATGTCACAGGAATTATACACCAGTATTCCGAGAATTATACAGCAATATCACAGGAATTATACAGCAATATCATAGGAATTATACGCCAGTATTTCGAGAATTATACGGCAATATCACAGGAATTATTCGCCAGTATTCCGAGAATTATACGGCAATGTCACAGGAATTATACAACAGCATCACAGGAATTATAAGACAGTATCACAGGAATTATATGGCAGTATCACAGGAATTATACGCCAGTATTCCGAGACTTATACGGCAATACCACAGGAATTATACGGCAATATCATAGGAATTATACGTCAGTATTCCGAGAATTATACGGCAATGTCACTGGAATTATACGGCCGTATTCCGAGAATTATATGGCAATGTCACAGGAATTATACACCAGTATTTTCCGAGAATTATACGGCAATATCACAGGAATTATACGGCAATATCACAGGAATTATACGCCAGTATTCCGAGAATCATACGGCAATATCACAGGAATTATACAACAGCACCACAGGAATTATAAGACAGTATCACAGGAATTATATGGCAGTATCACAGGAATTATACGCCAGTATTCCGAGACTTATACGGCAATACCACAGGAATTATACGGCAATATCACAGGAATTATACGCAATATCACAGGAATTATACGCCAGTATTCCGAGAATTATACGGCAATATCACAGGAATTATACAACAGCATCACAGGAATTATAAACAGTATCACAGGAATTATATGGCAGTATCACAGGAATTATACGCCAGTATTCCGAGACTTATACGGCAATACCACAGGAATTATACGGCAATATCACAGGAATTATACGTCAGTATTCCGAGAATTATACGGCAATGTCACAGGAATTATACGCCAGTATTCCGAGAATTATATGGCAATGTCACAGGAATTATACGCCAGTATTCCGAGAATTATACGGCAATACCACAGGAATTATACGGCAATATCATAGGAATTATACGCCAGTATTCCGAGCATTATACGGCAATGTCACAGGAATTATACGCCAGTATTCCAAGAATTACACGGCAATATCACAGGAATTATACGGCAATATCATAGGAATTATACGCCAGTATTCCGAGAATTATACGGCAATGTCACAGGAATTATACGCCAGTATTCCGAGAATTATACGGCAATACCACAGGAATTATACGGCAATATCACTGGAATTATACGCCAGTATTCCGAGAATTATACGGCAATGTCACAGGAATTATACACCAGTATTCCGAGAATTATACAGCAATATCACAGGAATTATACAGCAATATCATAGGAATTATACGCCAGTATTTCGAGAATTATACGGCAATATCACAGGAATTATTCGCCAGTATTCCGAGAATTATACGGCAATGTCACAGGAATTATACAACAGCATCACAGGAATTATAAGACAGTATCACAGGAATTATATGGCAGTATCACAGGAATTATACGCCAGTATTCCGAGATTTATACGGCAATACCACAGGAATTATACGGCAATATCATAGGAATTATACGTCAGTATTCCGAGAATTATACGGCAATGTCACTGGAATTATACGCCCGTATTCCGAGAATTATATGGCAATGTCACAGGAATTATACACCAGTATTTTCTGAGAATTATACGTCAATATCACAGGAATTATACGGCAATATCACAGGAATTATACGCCAGTATTCCGAGAATCATACGGCAATATCACAGGAATTATACAACAGCATCACAGGAATTATAAGACAGTATCACAGGAATTATATGGCAGTATCACAGGAATTATACGCCAGTATTCCGAGACTTATACGGCAATACCACAGGAATTATATGGCAATATCACAGGAATTATACGTCAGTATTCCGAGAATTATACGGCAATGTCACAGGAATTATACACCAGTATTCCGAGAATTATACAGCAATATCACAGGAATTATACAGCAATATCATAGGAATTATACGCCAGTATTCCGAGAATTATACGGCAATATCACAGGAATTATTCGCCAGTATTCCGAGAATTATACGGCAATGTCACAGGAATTATACAACAGCATCACAGGAATTATAAAACAGTATCACAGGAATTATATGGCAGTATCACAGGAATTATACGCCAGTATTCCGAGACTTATACGGCAATACCACAGGAATTATACGGCAATATCATAGGAATTATACGTCAGTATTCCGAGAATTATACGGCAATGTCACTGGAATTATACGCCCGTATTCCGAGAATTATATGGCAATGTCACAGGAATTACACACCAGTATTTTCCGAGAATTATACGTCAATATCACAGGAATTATACGCAATATCACAGGAATTATACGCCAGTATTCCGAGAATTATACGGCAATATCACAGGAATTATACAACAGCATCACAGGAATTATAAGACAGTATCACAGGAATTATATGGCAGTATCACAGGAATTATACGCCAGTATTCCGAGACTTATACGGCAATACCACAGGAATTATACGGCAATATCACAGGAATTATACGTCAGTATTCCGAGAATTATACGGCAATGTCACAGGAATTATACGCCAGTATTCCGAGAATTATATGGCAATGTCACAGGAATTATACGCCAGTATTCCGAGAATTATACAGCAATACCACAGGAATTATACGGCAATATCATAGGAATTATATGACAGTATTCCGAGAATTATACTGCAATGTCACAGGAATTATACGCCAGTATTCCGAGAATTTTACGGCAATACCACAGGAATTATACGGCAATATCATAGGAATTATACGCCAGTATTCCGAGAATTATACGGCAATGTCACAGGAATTATACGCCAGTATTCCGAGAATTACACAGCAATATCACAGGAATTATACGGCATTATCATAGGAATTATACCCCAGTATTCCGAGAATTATACGGCAATGTCACAGGAATTATACGCCAGTATTCCGAGAATTATACGGCAATACCACAGGAATTATACGGCAATATCATAGGAATTATACGCCAGTATTCCGAGAATTATACGGCAATGTCACAGGAATTATACACCAGTATTCCGAGAATTATACAGCAATATCACAGGAATTATACAGCAATATCATAGGAATTATACGCCAGTATTTCGAGAATTATACGGCAATATCACAGGAATTATTCGCCAGTATTCCGAGAATTATACGGCAATGTCACAGGAATTATACAACAGCATCACAGGAATTATAAGACAGTATCACAGGAATTATATGGCAGTATCACAGGAATTATACGCCAGTATTTCGAGACTTATACGGCAATACCACAGGAATTATACGGCAATATCATAGGAATTATACGTCAGTATTCCGAGAATTATACGGCAATGTCACTGGAATTATACGCCCGTATTCCGAGAATTATATGGCAATGTCACAGGAATTATACACCATTATTTTCCGAGAATTATACGGCAATATCACAGGAATTATACGCAATATCACAGGAATTATACGCCAGTATTCCGAGAATCATACGGCAATATCACAGGAATTATACAACAGCATTACAGGAATTATAAGACAGTATCACAGGAATTATATGGCAGTATCACAGGAATTATACGCCAGTATTCCGAGACTTATATGGCAATACCACAGGAATTATACGGCAATATCACAGGAATTATACGTCAGTATTCCGAGAATTATATGGCAATGTCACAGGAATTATACGCCAGTATTCCGAGAATTATATGGCAATGTCCCAGGAATTATACGCCAGTATTCCGAGAATTATACGGCAATACCACAGGAATTATACGGCAATATCATAGGAATTATACGCCAGTATTCCGAGAATTATACGGCAATGTCACAGGAATTATACGCCAGTTTTCCGAGAATTATACGGCAATACCACAGGAATTATACGGCAATATCAACAATATCATAGGAATTATACGCCAGTATTCCGAGAATTATACGGCAATGTCACAGGAATTATACGCCAGTATTCCGAGAATTATACGGCAATACCACAGGAATTATACGGCAATATCACTGGAATTATACGCCAGTATTCCGAGAATTATACGGCAGTGTCACAGGAATTATACACCAGTATTCCGAGAATTATACAGCAATATCACAGGAATTATACAGCAATATCACAGGAATTATACGCCAGTATTTCGAGAATTATACGGCAATATCACAGGAATTATTCGCCAGTATTCCGAGAATTATACGGCAATGTCACAGGAATTATACAACAGCATCACAGGAATTATAAGACAGTATCACAGGAATTATATGGCAGTATCACAGGAATTATACGCCAGTATTCCGAGACTTATACGGCAATACCACAGGAATTATACGGCAATATCATAGGAATTATACGTCAGTATTCCGAGAATTATACGGCAATGTCACTGGAATTATACGCCCGTATTCCGAGAATTATATGGCAATGTCACAGGAATTATACACCAGTATTTTCTGAGAATTATACGGCAATATCACAGGAATTATACGGCAATATCACAGGAATTATACGCCAGTATTCCGAGAATCATACGGCAATATCACAGGAATTATACAACAGCATCACAGGAATTATAAGACAGTATCACAGGAATTATATGGCAGTATCACAGGAATTATACGCCAGTATTCCGAGACTTATACGGCAATACCACAGGAATTATATGGCAATATCACAGGAATTATACGTCAGTATTCCGAGAATTATACGGCAATGTCACAGGAATTATACACCAGTATTCCGAGAATTATACAGCAATATCACAGGAATTATACAGCAATATCATAGGAATTATACGCCAGTATTCCGAGAATTATACGGCAATATCACAGGAATTATTCGCCAGTATTCCGAGAATTATACGGCAATGTCACAGGAATTATACAACAGCATCACAGGAATTATAAAACAGTATCACAGGAATTATATGGCAGTATCACAGGAATTATACGCCAGTATTCCGAGACTTATACGGCAATACCACAGGAATTATACGGCAATATCATAGGAATTATACGTCAGTATTCCGAGAATTATACGCAATGTCACTGGAATTATACGCCCGTATTCCGAGAATTATATGGCAATGTCACAGGAATTATACACCAGTATTTTCCGAGAATTATACGGCAATATCACAGGAATTATACGCAATATCACAGGAATTATACGCCAGTATTCCGAGAATTATACGGCAATATCACAGGAATTATACAACAGCATCACAGGAATTATAAGACAGTATCACAGGAATTATATGGCAGTATCACAGGAATTATACGCAAGTATTCCGAGACTTATACGGCAATACCACAGGAATTATACGGCAATATCACAGGAATTATACGTCAGTATTCCGAGAATTATACGGCAATGTCACAGGAATTATACGCCAGTATTCCGAGAATTATATGGCAATGTCACAGGAATTATACGCCAGTATTCCGAGAATTATACAGCAATACCACAGGAATTATACGGCAATATCATAGGAATTATATGACAGTATTCCGAGAATTATACTGCAATGTCACAGGAATTATACGCCAGTATTCCGAGAATTTTACGGCAATACCACAGGAATTATACGGCAATATCATAGGAATTATACGCCAGTATTCCGAGAATTATACGGCAATGTCACAGGAATTATACGCCAGTATTCCGAGAATTACACAGCAATATCACAGGAATTATACGGCATTATCATAGGAATTATACCCCAGTATTCCGAGAATTATACGGCAATGTCACAGGAATTATACGCCAGTATTCCGAGAATTATACGGCAATACCACAGGAATTATACGGCAATATCATAGGAATTATACGCCAGTATTCCGAGAATTATACGGCAATGTCACAGGAATTATACACCAGTATTCCGAGAATTATACAGCAATATCACAGGAATTATACAGCAATATCATAGGAATTATACGCCAGTATTTCGAGAATTATACGGCAATATCACAGGAATTATTCGCCAGTATTCCGAGAATTATACGGCAATGTCACAGGAATTATACAACAGCATCACAGGAATTATAAGACAGTATCACAGGAATTATATGGCAGTATCACAGGAATTATACGCCAGTATTTCGAGACTTATACGGCAATACCACAGGAATTATACGCCAATATCATAGGAATTATACGTCAGTATTCCGAGAATTATACGGCAATGTCACTGGAATTATACGCCCGTATTCCGAGAATTATATGGCAATGTCACAGGAATTATACACCAGTATTTTCCGAGAATTATACGGCAATATCACAGGAATTATACGCAATATCACAGGAATTATACGCCAGTATTCCGAGAATCATACGGCAATATCACAGGAATTATACAACAGCATTACAGGAATTATAAGACAGTATCACAGGAATTATATGGCAGTATCACAGGAATTATACGCCAGTATTCCGAGACTTATATGGCAATACCACAGGAATTATACGGCAATATCACAGGAATTATACGTCAGTATTCCGAGAATTATATGGCAATGTCACAGGAATTATACGCCAGTATTCCGAGAATTATATGGCAATGTCCCAGGAATTATACGCCAGTATTCCGAGAATTATACGGCAATACCACAGGAATTATACGGCAATATCATAGGAATTATACGCCAGTATTCCGAGAATTATACGGCAATGTCACAGGAATTATACGCCAGTTTTCCGAGAATTATACGGCAATACCACAGGAATTATACGGCAATATCAACAATATCATAGGAATTATACGCCAGTATTCCAAGAATTATACGGCAATGTCACAGGAATTATACGCCAGTATTCCGAGAATTATACAGCAATATCACAAGAATTATACAGCAATATCATAGGAATTATACGCCAGTATTCCGAGAATTATACGGCAATATCACAGGAATTATACGCCAGTATTCCGAGAATTATACGGCAATGTCACAGGAATTATACAACAGCATCACAGGAATTATAAGGCAGTATCACAGGAATTATATGGCAGTATCACAAGAATTATACGCCAGTATTCCGAGACTTATACGGCAATACCACAGGAATTATACCGCAATATCATAGGAATTATACGTCAGTATTCCGAGAATTATATGGCAATGTCACTGGAATTATACGCCAGTATTCCGAGAATTATACGGCAATATCACAGGAATTATACAACAGCATCACAGGAATTATAAACCAGTATCACAGGAATCATATGGCAGTATCACAGGAATTATACGGCAATATCATAGGAATTATACGTCAGTATTCCGAGAATTATACGGCAATATCACAGGAATTATACAACAGCATCACAGGAATTATAAACCAGTATCACAGGAATTATATAGCAGTATCACAGGAATTATACGCCAGTATTCCGAGATTTATACGGCAATACCACAGGAATTATACGGCAATATCATAGGAATTATACGTCAGTATTCCGAGAATTATACGGCAATGTCACAGGAATTATACGCCAGTATTCCGAGAATTATATGGCAATGTCACAGGAATTATACGCCAGTATTCCGAGAATTATACGGCAATACCACAGGAATTATACGGCAATATCATAGGAATTATACGCCAGTATTCCTAGAATTATATGGCAATGTCACCGGAATTATACGCTAGTATCACGGGAATTATACGGCAATATCACGTGAATTATACGCCAGTATCACGAGAATTATACGGCAGTAACACTGGATATATGGCAGCAGAGGACACCACCACTGTGACTGGTCACTGGACTGATGCTGCACAAGACACTACCCCTTGTCTGATGCAAGACAACACAGCAAAAATGCAAGGGACTTATACAGCAGCCAGCAGCACTGGGGACATATAGCAGCAGAGGACACCAACACTGTGACTGGCTGGACTGATGCAGCACAATACACTGACTACACTGGACTGGACTGAGCAGCACAACACAGCACAAGGCTCGCCACCCCACTTTCCCGCCCCCACACAGACACTGGGGACGGGGACACGTCCTCTCACTACACTCTCCGAGACTGGAGTGAAAATGGCCGCGATGCGCAGCTCCTTATATGGAATCCAACTCCCACGAGAATCCGACAGCGGGATGATGACGTTTTGCCTCGTTCGGGTTTCCGAGTCAGGCGGGAAAACCCGAGCCTGACTTGGAACCGAGTTCAGAGCGTGAAGTTCGGTACGGTTCGGTCCTCTGAGAGCCGAACCCGCTCATCTCTACTAATTACATAGATGTTATTGTGTGACCACATGGTAGAATTTAATGTAACTCCTTGCAGGAACATTAACATCCAAAACACTGGATTTGTTTTTCCAGTAAATACTGCATGATTGTATTTCTTTATGTGATTGACCTCCAGAGGTCCAGACAAGACCTACACATGTTCATAATGGACTGTACATTTAATCTGTATGAACACGGAATCACAGTTAAAGAGAATAATTGCATAACTACAATTTTGACCTTATTTCTTGTAAACATCTGTATCCAACAATCATCTCAAGCTAAATACTGCGTATCTATTAACCACTTAATTGGTATTTTTTTGTTTCTTTTTTTTTTTCTTTCTAAAAGCTGCTCCAAAATTGTCAGTTTTATTTTATGATTGAATTAGGTCAAGAACATGTATGTAAAAATTATTTAACATTTGCAAAATATTGCTCCCCCCCCAAAAAAACAACAACAAACCAACATCGGAACATTGCAACCATCACCACCGGAACATCGCAACCATCACAACTTTGATTTCACCAGCGGCTGCTCCTTTGTACAGCTGCTTTGTGGGGAGCCATGACATACTGACTGATCAGCAGAGCTCGGCAGCACAGCAGACACTGGGGGAGAGTGTAGGGATGCAGAGGGGCCCGGGAGGTCCCTGTGGTATTGGCGGCTGCTAGACTAATTTCTTTCGACAGCCTGCCACTGTGTGTATCTGACTGGTTGCATTGTTTGTGACCAGGTTTGATAACGCACAGTCTGGTGTGGTCGCAAATATTGTGACCACGCCAGGCAAGTAATTATTATATGTGGGAGTAGTACAGCCATAAGTAAAACTCGATCTCTTCTCCCCATCTTTTCCCCCAAACTGAACATCCTTTGATCAACCACACAGCTCCTTCACCTGATGCTTCAGTCATAATGATAAGAAATAGATTTGAACCAGTGTATCACAGGGCTCTTTATCACTGCGGATATTAACGCCATAACGGCAATTTAATGACTCTGATGAGCATAATCAGCATCAAACAGCAGACAGCCTCTGTGGGGTTTAAATGATCACTACATTGTCTCTTCATTCACCCACGGCTGCACACTTATTTTGTTTTATGTTCATCAATTTATTTTTTCTACAAAGGAGTATGGTTTTGTAAGGAAGTACTGCTTATTGTACTGTGCATGTATATGCTACTGCGCCAGTGGTCTGCTTCAGTAGTACTAAGGGGAATGTTTTCACAGGGGCAAGTTTGTTACCATTTTTTTTTGTATGCAAAGATTATTGCGGATATAAAAGGTAATTGTGTGACATCTCACTTGGATTCTTTAACAGTTTTTGTCATTTCATACAGTGATAATGGGGTTGTTCAGTATGGATTGCAAAATCTGCTAAAAAGCAGAATCTGCAATCCGTTCTTTAGTATGCTGGGGACCAGTTATCGCAGGGCAAGGCCGCCCAGCATGCAGAATGGCCCGCCCAGCGACTGCGACCGCAATTTCATTGCGGTTGCAGCAACTGTGAATGTCCCGTGCGGCTGCCATTTTTTAGATTGGTTATTGCAGTCGCATTGCTAAGAATATTTACCACAAACCACATTTAAAATGATTTTTTGTTTTTTTTTCTTGAGTGAACATATTACCCCAGTTCACAATACGGTAATGTAATAATAATAATAATAATAATAATAATAATAATTTTATTTATATAATGCTCTTTCTCCAACAGGACTCAAGGTGCTTCAATAAATGTTTGCACTTGTCATAGTTGGGGTGCTAGGACAGAGGATGCCCTATTCCCATGAATGATTAGAAGCAAAGTGATGGTTACGGCTTCTGGGTCCAGACCTGGCAAACGTATTGAGCATGCCCAGGAACGGACGAACGGATGGGATCTGGAAGGATCCCTCTTTGAAAAAAAATGTGATACAGTCAACCATAGGCTACTATGAGATAACACTATTTGAAGATACTTGAATTTAGTGAAGATAGTGTTAGCTACCGAGACCAAGCTGCGGCACGCTGCCCGGGGCTGTTTATGTGAACAGGAGATACTTATGTTTTTGCAGGATCCCCCCCACCCCCCACACAAAAAAAAGCACAGTACATATGCCCCCTAATTTGTTATTGTGATAATAATAGTGCCAAGGTGATGATTTATAGAAAACATTTCAATAGATTTCATAAGAATTCATTAAAACTGTCAAATAAGAAATCACCTGCTGGCTGCTGTAGATAATAGGGAACCTTCAAGTTAGCATGTATTACCCTTGGATGTGGTAATAAGTGGTTTATATTATGTAATCATAGGCATATTTATAATGTGTGCAGGGTGTGCGGTGCACATAGGTCCCTAATATACAGCTGGTGCAAGTGTGCACTGATGATGATGACTAGCAGCAAACAAAGCCTACAGATAGCGGACTGGCGCACCACAAGATGCATGCAACTCTGAATAAACGCAAATATATGAGTTAGTTTCCATGCACATAATGTGGGAACCTAAGGTATATTTATAATGGGCGCAGGGTGTTCGGTGTCCAGGAGGACCCTGCACCACCCACTCTACACCCAGAGTAGTTACCATGTGCCGGCAAGAGGGTCCATGCTCTCCCTTTGCATTTTCTTTCAAGGGGATGTAGTTATGTGACCGAAAAGTCACGAGGGGACCCGTCGTTCATTAAAAGGGGATCCATGTATACACATGGATTCCCTTTAGTGCCATGGACCGGGGTTTTGTTTTGTTTTTTTAACCCCTGTATGCCTACATGGACTGAAGAGGACTGATCTACACTGGAAATAGGTGAGTATATATTTTTTTTACAGGTTACAGGTATGTGAGTGTGCAAGTATGTTTTAATAAAGTTGTACTGTCACGGTGTGTGTGTAATGTCTTTATTGGAATATTTATTTTGTTGTGGAACTACTGGTACCAGCAGTCTCTTTAATGCCCCACATTAGATCTGTGCAACTATTACAGTACACAGTGGGCGCTGATAAGGGGTGTCATTTATATATAACAGCGCTGTGAGTGGGTTTGCTCTGATCTCTGTGTCTCTCTTGCCATTCTCAGGGGGAAACTCTGGCTAACCTACCCTGTGTGTGTGTGGAGTGTTTGGGGTCTCCAGTCAGCTATGTCCAGGGACTCTGTCATATGCAGCTGAGGACATGTCCTCTCAGGATGATCTCATTCCATGTAATCAGGATTGCACTGTTGTAGCGCAGATACCAGCAGGGGAGCCGGAGTGGGTATCCTCTATCAAAACTATGATTTCTCAGGTTTCTGCTAGGGTTGCTCAGAATGAATCTGCAACTCAGGTTTTACAGAATTATATGGCTGTGTGGTCTGGTTCTGTTATATCAGCCCCCCCCCCCCCCCCCTCTCCCTCTCTCTGTGGGTTGCCACAAATGTGCTCTTGCCCAGATCATGCAAGACGACACGGATACCGACTCTGACACGGCAGACGGTGATGGGGACGTGCTCAGGGGGGCTGCATCTCTTGCAAAAGGGGTGCAGTTGATGATAGAGGCTATTAGAGATGTGTTGAATATTACTGACACAACACCTGAACAGGTTGAGGAGGCTTACTTTACTGACAATAAGAAAGCCTCGCTAACCTTCACTGCATCCAAAGAATTAAATGCAATATTTGAAAAAGCATGGGAAAATCCAGAGGAGGATAAAAAAAATGGGAAAACCCACCCATAGTGGACGCGTCTCTAACCAGACTCTCAAAAAAGGTGGTATTACCTGTCCCAGGATCAACCACCTTAAAGGAGCCGGCTGATCGCAAGATTGATACTACGCTCAAATCCATATACATGGCTTTAGGGGCGACACTCCGTCCTACTATTGCCTGTGCATGGATTTCCAAAGCTATAGTAAAGTGGTCAGGCAAGTTACTTGAGGATTTGGATACGCTAGATAAGAGTGACATTGAATTGTTTCTCCGTAGCATTCAGGATTCTGCAGATTTTATGGTGGAATCCATGAAAGACCTGGGTTCAATGGCTGCAGGAATTTCTTCCATGTCCGTCTCAGCTCGTCGAGGACTTTGGGTGCGCCAGTGGTCTGCTGACGCGGAATCCAGGAGAGGTGTGGAGACCCTACCCTACACAGGTCAGGCTCTCTTTGGGGAAGCATTGGATGCATGGATCTCCACGGCTACAGCGGGTAAGTCGCCTTTTCTTCCCTCAGCAGCTCCTGCTACGAAGAAACCTTTTTCTTCACCTGCATCTCAGTCTTTTCGGGTTTCTAAACCAAGAAAGACCAAACCGGCCAACACCTTCTTTAGAGGGGGCCGACCAAAATCCAAGAAACCTGCTGCGGCATGACGGTGGACAATGCAGCCTGGAGGCAGGGCCGGTGGGGGCGAGACTCAGACATTTCAGTCACGTCTGGGTGTCGTCCGGCCTGGACCCCTGGGTACTAGATATTGTGTCCCAGGGGTACCGGCTGGAATTTCAAGATCTCCCTCCTCATCGGTTCTTCACATCGGGCTTGCCAGCATTGCCGGCAGACAGGGCTACCCTACAGGGAGCCATCCAGAAGTTGGTGGAGGCACAGGTCATTGTACCAGTCCCTCCTCAAATGCAGAACACAGGTTACTATTCGAACCTTTTCGTGGTACCGAAACCGGATGGTCAGGCCCATTCTGAACTTAAAATCGCTAAACCCCTTTCTGAGGGAGTTCAAGTTCAAAATGGAGTCTCTAAGGGCAGTGATATCAGGTGTGGAAGAAGGGGAATTCCTGGTATCCCTGGATATCAAGGATGCGTACCTGTACATTCCGATTTGGCTGCCGCATCAAGCTTATCTCCGATTCGCTCTGTTGGACTGTCATTTTCAGTTCCAGGACCTACCATTCAGCCTTTCCACAGCATCAAGGGTTTTCACCAAGGTGATGGCAGAAATGATGGTTCTCCTCCGCAGACAGGGGGTGAACATAATTCCGTATCTGGACGATCTGCTGATAAAGGCATCTTCCAAGGAGAAGCTGTTTCAGTCAATAACTCTAACCAGCTTCTCAAGGAACATGGTTGGATCCTGAATATCCCAAAATCCCATTTAGAACCTACCAGGAGGTTGTCCTTTCTGGGAATGATCCTCGACACGGCGGTGCAGAGAGTGTTTCTTCCAGAGGAAAAAGCGTTGGTGATACAATCAATGGTCCGGGATGTCCTGATGCCAGCCCGGGTGTCGCTTCATCAGTGCATTCGCCTTCTGGGGAAGATGGTGGCCTCTTACGAGGCTCTGCAGTATGGGAGGTTTGACGCTTGGTCCTTCCAACTGGATCTCCTGGACAAGTGGTCGGGATCCCATCTACACATGCACCATAGAATGCATCTGTCGCCAAAGGCAAGGATTTCACTTCTCTGGTGGCTGCAATTACCTCACCTTCTGGAGGGCCGCAGGTTCAGGATTCAGGACCGGATCCTTCTAGCCACAGATGCAAGTCTCCGTGGCTGGGGCGCACTCACTCAAGGGGAAACCTTCAAAGGAAGGTGGTCAAGTCTGGAAGCTGGCCTGCTGATAAACATTCTGGAACTAAGAGCCGTAATACAACGGTCTTCTCCAAGCGGCCCATCTTCTGAGAAATCGGGCTGTTCAAGTACAACGTGATGACAGTGGCTAACATAAACCGACAAGGCGGAACGAAGAGCAGAGCTGCAATGTCAGAGGTAACAAGAATCATCCTCTGGACAGAAAAACAAGCGTTGGCGCTGTCAGCATTCTTCATTCCGGGAGTAGACAACTGGGAAGCGGACTTCCTCAGCAGACACGATCTCCATCCAGGGGAGTGGGGTCTCCATCCGGAGGTGTTCAAGGAGGTAATCGATCTTTGGGGCATACCCAAAATCGACATAATGGCCTCTCGTCTCAACAAGAAGCTTTGGCGGTATTGTTCCAGGTCGAGGGACCCGCAAGCAGTGGCGGTGGACGCCCTAGTGAGTCCGTGGATGTCCAAGTCGGTGTATGTGTTTCCTCCACTTCCACTCATTCCAAGGGTTCTCAAACTCATAAAGAGAACAAGCGTTCAGGCAATCCTCATTGCTCCAGACTGGCCAAGAAGGGCTTGGTAGGCGGATCTTCTGGATCTACTGCTAGAAGAGCCGAGGCCTCTTCCTCTTCGGGAGGACCTGCTGCAGCAGGGGGCGTTTGCCTATCAAGACTTACCACGGCTACGTTTGACGGCATGGAGGTTGAACGCCAGATACTAGCTCGGAAGGGCATTCTGAACAAGGTTATTCCTACCCTGATACAGGCTAGGAAAGGAGTAACGTCTAAACATTACCATCGTATTTGGAAAAAATATGTGTCTTGGTGGGAGTCCAAGAAGTTTCCTATGGTGGAGTTTCAACTGGGACGTTTTCTCCTCTTCCTGCAACCAGGTGTGAATATGAGGTTAGGATCCATAAAGGTCCAGATTTTGGCTCTATCCATTTTCTTCCAAAAACAGTTGGCTGTCCTCCCTGAGGGTCAGACTTTTTTTAAGCGAGTTCTGCACATCCAACTCTGCTGAGCAGCTACTTGGTCAGGGTCGAACACGTTTGCAAAGTTCCACAAGTTTGATACTTTGGCCTTTGAGGACCTTAAGTTTGGTCAATTGGTTCTGCAGGAGCCTCCGTGCCCTCCCTCCCATTCTGGGAGCTTTGGTACATCCCCATGGTACTAATGTGGACCCCAGCATCCTCTAGGACGTAAGAGAAAATAGGATTTTAATTACGGTAAATCCTTTTCTCGTAGTCCGTAGGGGATGCTGGGCGCACGCCCAGCGCTTTGTTATCCTGCAGTGGTTATTTAGTTCAGTACTGCTTAGTTCTGGGTAAGTACTGTCTTGTTACTTGGTAAATAATCTTGTTCAGCCATTGCTGATGTTTCAAGCTAGTTAGCTTTGGTTGCCTTGTGTGTGAGCTGGTGTGAATCTCTTCACTACCTGTGTAATCCTTCTCTCAAAGATGTCCGTCTCCTCGTGCACAATTCTAGACTGGGTCTGGTAGGAGGGGCATAGAGGGAGGGGCCAGCCCACACTCTCAATCTCTTAAAGTGCCAGTGGCTCCTAGTGGACCCGTCTATACCCCATGGTACTAATGTGGACCCCAGCATCCTCTACGGACTACGAGAAAAGCATTTACCATAATTAAAATCCTATTTTTTACACAAACGCTATGAAGTTGCCATCCACAGCCTAGGGTCCTTGGGTGACTTTATTGGGGGGTCCCAATTTCCCCAGGTAAACAATATAAATGTGTCCCTTGGCTGTGGCATTATCTCCTTGACTAGTGGAGCCCGGTGCTGGTTTAAAAAATACGGGGGACCCCTACGTCCTTTTCCCCCCATATTTTTAGAATCAGGACCGGTCCAAGAGCCCGTTGCTGATTTTTAAAATACTAGGAACCCCTATGCAATTTTTTCACGGTATTTTAAAACCAAGACCAGCTCAAAGAGCCCGGGGCTGGTTATGTTCAGGAAGGGGGACCCCACACATTTTTTTTAACTCTTTACTACACTTTTAAATAGAGAAGCATGCAGGGATCTCACTGATCCATCCGTGTTTCTCCAAACACGCCAGCCAGAAGCAAGTCTATTTGAAAGTTCTATTTGTGTGCGAATTCCATCCATTTCTGGCAGTGCTTGGCTATTGTCGGCAGTGATTGAGAACATGAATTCTTAGTAAATCTCCCGTGTTCTATGAAGTGTATGTGAAAAACCAACTGTGTTTGCTCAATGGTCTATTGATTCATATTTGTGTGGATGGCAGTTTATCTCAATACGAATTGGTAGAAATCTGCCGTGATTGCTGTTCAGTAAATCACCGAGTTGCATTTTCATATGAAAATGCAAACTCAAATCAAATTGGGAGCTTAGTAAATTTCCCTTTATAATTGTAAAGCATTCTGGACCGGAGACAATCCCAAATAATAGTGAATTAAGAAAAAAACAAAACTCTGGTCTCATTTTTCTTTAGGAGCTCGTTCTGTAAATTTTGTATTTTTTTTTTCAATCAAGTGCAATTTTGTGAACCATACTGAAATGTTTTTAGTAGAGATGAGCGCCTGAAATTTTTCGGGTTTTGTGTTTTGGTTTTGGGTTCGGTTCCGCGGCCGTGTTTTGGGTTCGACCGCGTTTTGGCAAAACCTCACCGAATTTTTTTTGTCGGATTCGGGTGTGTTTTGGATTCGGGTGTTTTTTTCAAAAAACCCTAAAAAACAGCTTAAATCATAGAATTTGGGGGTCATTTTGATCCCATATTATTATTAACCTCAAAAACCATAATTTCCACTCATTTTCAGTCTATTCTGAATACCTCACACCTCACAATATTATTTTTAGTCCTAAAATTTGCACCGAGGTCGCTGGATGACTAAGCTAAGCGACCCTAGTGGCCGACACAAACACCTGGCCCATCTAGGAGTGGCACTGCAGTGTCACGCAGGATGTCCCTTCCAAAAAACCCTCCCCAAACAGCACATGACGCAAAGAAAAAAAGAGGCGCAATGAGGTAGCTGACTGTGTGAGTAAGATAAGCGACCCTAGTGGCCGACACAAACACCGGGCCCATTTAGGAGTGGCACTGCAGTGTCACGCAGGATGTCCCTTCCAAAAAACCCTCCCCAAACAGCACATGACGCAAAGAAAAAAAGAGGCGCAATGAGGTAGCTGACTGTGTGAGTAAGATAAGCGACCCTAGTGGCCGACACAAACACCGGGCCCATTTAGGAGTGGCACTGCAGTGTCACGCAGGATGTCCCTTCCAAAAAACCCTCCCCAAACAGCACATGACGCAAAGAAAAAAAGAGGCGCAATGAGGTAGCTGACTGTGTGAGTAAGATAAGCGACCCTAGTGGCCGACACAAACACCGGGCCCATTTAGGAGTGGCACTGCAGTGTCACGCAGGATGTCCCTTCCAAAAAACCCTCCCCAATCAGCACATGACGCAAAGAAAAAAAGAGGCGCAATGAGGTAGCTGTGTGAGTAAGATTAGCGACCCTAGTGGCCGACACAAACACCGGGCCCATTTAGGAGTGGCACTGCAGTGTCACGCAGGATGTCCCTTCCAAAAAACCCTCCCCAATCAGCACATGACGCAAAGAAAAAAAGAGGCGCAATGAGGTAGCTGTGTGAGTAAGATTAGCGACCCTAGTGGCCGACACAAACACCGGGCCCATTTAGGAGTGGCACTGCAGTGTCACGCAGGATGTCCCTTCCAAAAAACCCTCCCCAATCAGCACATGACGCAAAGAAAAAAAGAGGCGCAATGAGGTAGCTGTGTGAGTAAGATTAGCGACCCTAGTGGCCGACACAAACACCGGGCCCATTTAGGAGTGGCACTGCAGTGTCACGCAGGATGTCCATTCCAAAAAACCCTCCCCAATCAGCACATGACGCAAAGAAAAAAAGAGGCGCAATGAGGTAGCTGTGTGAGTAAGATTAGCGACCCTAGTGGCCGACACAAACACCGGGCCCATTTAGGAGTGGCACTGCAGTGTCACGCAGGATGTCCCTTCCAAAAAACCCTCCCCAATCAGCACATGACGCAAAGAAAAAAAGAGGCGCAATGAGGTAGCTGTGTGAGTAAGATTAGCGACCCTAGTGGCCGACACAAACACCGGGCCCATTTAGGAGTGGCACTGCAGTGTGACGCAGGATGTCCCTTCCAAAAAACCCTCCCCAAACAGCACATGACGCAAAGAAAAATAAAAGAAAAAAGAGGTGCAAGATGGAATTGTCCTTGGGCCCTCCCACCCACCCTTATGTTGTATAAACAGGACATGCACACTTTAACCAACCCATCATTTCAGTGACAGGGTCTGCCACACGACTGTGACTGAAATGACGGGATGGTTTGGACCCCCACCAAAAAAGAAGCAATTAATCTCTCCTTGCACAAACTGGCTCTACAGAGGCAAGATGTCCACCTCATCATCATCCTCCGATATATCACCGTGTACATCCCCCTCCTCACAGATTATCAATTCGTCCCCACTGGAATCCACCATCTCAGCTCCCTGTGTACTTTGTGGAGGCAATTGCTGCTGGTCAATGTCTCCGCGGAGGAATTGATTATAATTCATTTTAATGAACATCATCTTCTCCACATTTTCTGGATGTAACCTCGTACGCCGATTGCTGACAAGGTGAGCGGCGGCACTAAACACTCTTTCGGAGTACACACTTGTGGGAGGGCAACTTAGGTAGAATAAAGCCAGTTTGTGCAAGGGCCTCCAAATTGCCTCTTTTTCCTGCCAGTATAAGTACGGACTGTGTGACGTGCCTACTTGGATGCGGTCACTCATATAATCCTCCACCATTCTTTCAATGGGGAGAGAATCATATGCAGTGCCAGTAGACGACATGTCCGTATCCGTAATCGTTGTCAGGTCCTTCAGTCCGGACCAGATGTCAGCATCAGCAGTCGCTCCAGACTGCCCTGCATCACCGCCAGCGGGTGGGCTCGGAATTCTGAGCCTTTTCCTCGCACCCCCAGTTGCGGGAGAATGTGAAGGAGGAGATGTTGACAGGTCGCGTTCCGCTTGACTTGACAATTTTGTCACCAGCAGGTCTTTCAACCCCAGCAGACTTGTGTCTGCCGGAAAGAGAGATCCAAGGTAGGCTTTAAATCTAGGATCGAGCACGGTGGCCAAAATGTAGTGCTCTGATTTCAACAGATTGACCACCCGTGAATCCTTGTTAAGCGAATTAAGGGCTCCATCCACAAGTCCCACATCCCTAGCGGAATCGCTCCGTGTTAGCTCCTCCTTCAATGTCTCCAGCTTCTTCTGCAAAAGCCTGATGAGGGGAATGACCTGACTCAGGCTGGCAGTGTCTGAACTGACTTCACGTGTGGCAAGTTCAAAGGGCATCAGAACCTTGCACAACGTTGAAATCATTCTCCACTGCGCTTGAGACAGGTGCATTCCACCTCCTATATCGTGCTCAATTGTATAGGCTTGAATGGCCTTTTGCTGCTCCTCCAACCTCTGAAGCATATAGAGGGTTGAATTCCACCTCGTTACCACTTCTTGCTTCAGATGATGGCAGGGCAGGTTCAGTAGTTTTTGGTGGTGCTCCAGTCTTCTGTACGTGGTGCCTGTACGCCGAAAGTGTCCCGCAATTCTTCTGGCCACCGACAGCATCTCTTGCACGCCCCTGTCGTTTTTAAAATAATTCTGCACCACCAAATTCAAGGTATGTGCAAAACATGGGACGTGCTGGAATTTGCCCATATTTAATGCACACACAATATTGCTGGCGTTGTCCGATGCCACAAATCCACAGGAGAGTCCAATTGGGGTAAGCCATTCCGCGATGATCTTCCTCAGTTGCCGTAAGAGGTTTTCAGCTGTGTGCGTATTCTGGAAAGCGGTGATACAAAGCGTAGCCTGCCTAGGAAAGAGTTGGCGTTTGCGAGATGCTGCTACTGGTGCCGCCGCTGCTGTTCTTGCGGCGGGAGTCCATACATCTACCCAGTGGGCTGTCACAGTCATATAGTCCTGACCCTGCCCTGCTCCACTTGTCCACATGTCCGTGGTTAAGTGGACATTGGGTCCAGCTGCATTTTATAGGACACTGGTGAGTCTTTTTCTGAGGTCCGTGTACATTTTCGGTATCGCCTGCCTAGAGAAGTGGAACCTAGATGGTATTTGGTAACGGGGGCACACTGCCTCAATAAATTGTCTAGTTCCCTGTGAACTAACGGCGGATACCGGACGCACGTCTAACACCAACATAGTTGTCAAGGCCTCAGTTATCCGCTTTGCAGCAGGATGACTGCTGTGATATTTCATCTTCCTCGCAAAGGACTGTTGAACAGTCAATTGCTTACTGGAAGTAGTACAAGTGGGCTTACGACTTCCCCTCTGGGATGACCCAGCAGCAACAACAGCAGCGCCAGCAGCAGTAGGCGTTACACGCAAGGATGCATCGGAGGAATCCCAGGCAGGAGAGGACTCGTCAGAATTGCCAGTGACATGGCCTGCAGGACTATTGGCATTCCTGGGGAAGGAGGAAATTGACACTGAGGGAGTTGGTGGGGTGGTTTGCGTGAGCTTGGTTACAAGAGGAAGGGATTTACTGGTCAGTGGACTGCTTCCGCTGTCACCCAAAGTTTTTGAACTTGTCACTGACTTATTATGAATGCGCTGCAGGTGACGTATAAGGGAGGATGTTCCGAGGTGGTTAACGTCCTTACCCCTACTTATTACAGCTTGACAAAGGGAACACACGGCTTGACACCTGTTGTCCGCATTTCTGTTGAAATAGTTCCACACCGAAGAGCTGATTTTTTTGGTATTTTCACCAGGCATGTCAACGGCCATATTCCTCCCACGGACAACAGGTGTCTCCCCGGGTGCCTGACTTAAACAAACCACCTCACCATCAGAATCCTCCTGGTCAATTTCCTCCCCAGCGCCAGCAACACCCATATCCTCCTCATCCTGGTGTACTTCAACACTGACATCTTCAATCTGACTATCAGGAACTGGACTGCGGGTGCTCCTTCCAGCACTTGCAGGGGGCGTGCAAATGGTGGAAGGCGCATGCTCTTCACGTCCAGTGTTGGGAAGGTCAGGCATCGCAACCGACACAATTGGACTCTCCTTGTGGATTTGGGATTTCGAAGAACGCACAGTTCTTTGCGGTGCTTTTGCCAGCTTGAGTCTTTTCAGTTTTCTAGCGAGAGGCTGAGTGCTTCCATCCTCATGTGAAGCTGAACCACTAGCCATGAACATAGGCCAGGGCCTCAGCCGTTCCTTGCCACTCCGTGTGGTAAATGGCATATTGGCAAGTTTACGCTTCTCCTCCGACAATTTTATTTTAGGTTTTGGAGTCCTTTTTTTACTGATATTTGGTGTTTTGGATTTGACATGCTCTGTACTATGACATTGGGCATCGGCCTTGGCAGACGACGTTGCTGGCATTTCATCGTCTCGGCCATGACTAGTGGCAGCAGCTTCAGCACGAGGTGGAAGTGGATCTTGATCTTTCCCTAATTTTGGAACCTCAACATTTTTGTTCTCCATATTTTAATAGGCACAACTAAAAGGCACCTCAGGTAAACAATGGAGATGGATACTAGTATACAATTATGGACGGACTGCCGAGTGCCGACACAGAGGTAGCCACAGCCGTGAACTACCGTACTGTACTGTGTCTGCTGCTAATATAGACTGGTTGATAAAGAGATGTCGTAGTATGTATGTATAAAGAAGAAAGAAAAAAAAAACACGGTTAGGTGGTATACAATTATGGACGGACTGCCGAGTGCCGACACAGAGGTAGCCACAGCCGTGAACTACCGTACTGTACTGTGTCTGCTGCTAATATAGACTGGTTGATAAAGAGATGTCGTAGTATGTACGTATAAAGAAGAAAGAAAAAAAAACCACGGTTAGGTGGTATACAATTATGGACGGACTGCCGAGTGCCGACACAGAGGTAGCCACAGCCGTGAACTACCGTACTGTACTGTGTCTGCTGCTAATATAGACTGGTTGATAAAGAGATGTCGTAGTATGTATGTATAAAGAAGAAAGAAAAAAAAACCACGGTTAGGTGGTATACAATTATGGACGGACTGCCGAGTGCCGACACAGAGGTAGCCACAGCCGTGAACTACCGTACTGTACTGTGTCTGCTGCTAATATAGACTGGTTGATAAAGAGATGTCGTAGTATGTATGTATAAAGAAGAAAAAAAAACCACGGTTAGGTGGTATACAATTATGGACGGACTGCCGAGTGCCGACACAGAGGTAGCCACAGCCGTGAACTACCGTACTGTACTGTGTCTGCTGCTAATATAGACTGGTTGATAAAGAGATGTCGTAGTATGTACGTATAAAGAAGAAAGAAAAAAAACCACGGTTAGGTGGTATACAATTATGGACGGACTGCCGAGTGCCGACACAGAGGTAGCCACAGCCGTGAACTACCGTACTGTACTGTGTCTGCTGCTAATATAGACTGGTTGATAAAGAGATGTCGTAGTATGTATGTATAAAGAAGAAAAAAAAAACCACGGTTAGGTGGTATACAATTATGGACGGACTGCCGAGTGCCGACACAGAGGTAGCCACAGCCGTGAACTACCGTACTGTACTGTGTCTGCTGCTAATATAGACTGGTTGATAAAGAGATGTCGTAGTATGTACGTATAAAGAAGAAAGAAAAAAAAACCACGGTTAGGTGGTATACAATTATGGACGGACTGCCGAGTGCCGACACAGAGGTAGCCACAGCCGTGAACTACCGTACTGTACTGTGTCTGCTGCTAATATAGACTGGTTGATAAAGAGATGTCGTAGTATGTATGTATAAAGAAGAAAGAAAAAAAACCACGGTTAGGTGGTATACAATTATGGACGGACTGCCGAGTGCCGACACAGAGGTAGCCACAGCCGTGAACTACCGTACTGTACTGTGTCTGCTGCTAATATAGACTGGTTGATAAAGAGATGTCGTAGTATGTATGTATAAAGAAGAAAGAAAAAAAAACCACGGTTAGGTGGTATACAATTATGGACGGACTGCCGAGTGCCGACACAGAGGTAGCTACAGCCGTGAACTACCGTACTGTGTCTGCTGCGACTGGATGATAAATAATGATATAAAAAATATATATATATCACTACTGCAGCCGGACAGGTATATATATTATATAATGACGGACCTGCTGGACACTGTCTGTCAGCAGAATGAGTTTTTTATAGAATAAAAAAAAAAAAACACCACACAAGTGAAGTCACACGACGAGTGTTTAACTTTTTCAGGCAATCACAATATAGTATACTACTAACTATACTGGTGGTCAGTGTGGTCAGGTCACTGGTCAGTCACACTGGCAGTGGCACTCCTGCAGCAAAAGTGTGCACTGTTTAATTTTAATATAATATGTACTCCTGGCTCCTGCTATAACCTATAACTGGCACTGCAGTGCTCCCCAGTCTCCCCCACAATTATAAGCTGTGTGAGCTGAGCACAGTCAGATATATAATATATACATAGATGATGCAGCACACTGGGCTGAGCAGCGCACACAGATATGGTATGTGACTGTCTTGTACTCCTGGCTCCTGCTATAACCTATAACTGGCACTGCAGTGCTCCCCAGTCTCCCCCACAATTATAAGCTGTGTGAGCTGAGCACAGTCAGATATATAATATATACATAGATGATGCAGCACACTGGGCTGAGCAGTGCACACAGATATGGTATGTGACTGAGTCACTGTGTGTATCGTTTTTTTCAGGCAGAGAACGGATATATTAAATAAAACTGCACTGTCTGGTGGTCACTGTGGTCAGTCACTAGTAAACTCTGCACTCTCTTCTACAGTACTCCTAAGCTCCAGTAAATCAGGTCAATCTCTCTCTCTCTCTCTCTCTCCTAATCTAAATCACTGTACTCCCTAACAGCTGCTCCCCGTCCCCAATCCTCCCCACAATTATAACTAAGTCACTCAGTCTTTACTCTTTTCTACTATAACGGAGAGGACGCCAGCCACGTCCTCTCCCTATCAATCTCAATGCACGTGTGAAAATGGCGGCAACGCGCGGCTCCTTATATAGAATCCGAGTCTCGCGAGAATCCGACAGCGTCATGATGACGTTCGGGCACGCTCCGGTTAACCGAGCAAGGCGGGAAGATCCGAGTCGCTCGGACCCGTGAAAAAAAACATGAAGTTCGTGCGGGTTCGGATTCAGAGAAACCGAACCCGCTCATCTCTAGTTTTTAGTGTATTTTTCTGACGGTAGTCACAAACTTTAACATTTATATCTCTTTGTTATCCTCCTACAAATCGTTATCTCCTTTCAAATATCTCTGGAGCAAAAACAAGCATGGCAGACTCCATCAGTCTGCTACACAGATGCAAGCTGTCAGTTACAGCAAAAGGAACACTAGTTTGCAGGAATCTATGACCTGCAAACTCTCTTTGTTCTAGGGAATAGGATTGCCACCTAGCAACAGCTGGTGGGTTAGGTGCAAGCCTCCCTGAGGCGCTAGGCCCCGCCCCCAGGTTAGATTTTACGGAAGCTTACAGATGGCAATCCCAACTAGAACAAAAGAGTACATTTTTAAAAGGGGGTAAGATCACCCTAGCTCCAGTAACCTAGTAACAAAGGACACGGGAGACCATATATATGCAGAAACAAAATGTGTTTACTAGAAACCTTTCAACAGTAATACATGTGATAAGAAACAACGACTGGCGATGGCCAAGAAGGAACTGTTATGCTGTTGTGTAATTAGCCTATAAGCAAAAACTCCTGCAACTTGCAGAACTTATTAAAGATATTTGTAAGGCTATTTTTGTTCTTTAGGTTGCTGCGTCTGCGGCTGCTTCTTCGGACCTTTCGGAGCGCCTGAAATTCAAAGAGATAAACAGGCATAATTAATGACTGTTGTTAGAGATTACAACCAACAGACCTAGCAAGGTATAGGGTGGGTAGGGTGGGAGCTGTTGCTAGGTGGCAATGCTATTCCCTAGAACAAAGAGAGTTTGCAGGTCATAGATTCCTGCAAACTAGTGTTTGTTCGTCGGGAGGCTTGCCACCTAGCAACAGCTGGTGGGTAGACTACCACATACCTGGTGGTTGCTCTAATGAATTCTATCCTTTGAGTATCAGAAGGCCTCCAATAATGTTTCACGAAGGTACGAGTGGACGACCAACGTGCGGCCTGCATTATGGATTGTAAGGTTAAGCCTTTTGCCGCTGCCGATGTGACAGCGGCTCCACGGATGGAGTGTCCCCTAAAAATGGAGGTATCTATTCCTGAGCTTTGCATGGCAGAAAATTATCCATCCTCTGATTGTAGAGGGTCTGGCCGGACGAAAAGGCTTTCGGCATGTGATAAAAAGGTTAAAAATGTTATCTCTCCATGGAGCTGTTGTTGTGAGATAAGCGGATAAGCACTCAACTATGCAAAGATTCGTGTCTGACTGGTCACTGACTAGGTCAAACTCCACCAAAGGGTTTTGAATGGAACTGGTTTTTGTGTGACCTTTAAGGACGATATGGAACCCCATTGGAGTGGTTGTCATCCAGGGTTCAGATGTGTCTATTAAGGAAAGTTCGGCTCCTCTGGCTGCGAAAGCTAGTGCTAGTAGAGAAGCCAGTTTTCTTGAAAGATTGGAGATGTCGGAATCTGAGGGTATTGTGGCCAAATAATTTAAGAAAGGATTAATGTCCCACGTGGAAGAGTATCGCGGACATGGAGGCCTAGACAAGAAGATACCCTTGAGTAATCTAAGGTACATCTTGTTTTCCGTAAGCCCTGGAATGAGAAGAGCTAGGGCTGAGCCATAAGACCGTATGGTGGCGGATGCCAGGCCTGACTCAAACTTAACGGCTAGGAAGTCTATCGCTAAGTTAGGTTCGGAAAGAGAAGCCGAAGGAAGATTTTGAAAAGCTTGCCAAGACATAAACTCATTAATGATGGACTGGTACCTGGACTTTGTTCTGGGTCTAAGGGAAGCATTGATTAAGGTTACTGAGGCGGTCGAAAGGTTAGTAGTGGTCAGCAACCGAGTAAGGTCGCTACCCACATGCAATGTGGAAGTTTCTGAAGGAGGTCGGGAGTCCCTTGGAAACAATCCTTGGACATGCCTAGGGGAAGCTTGGGTCCCTTGCGAAGAGGGTTGATCAAGGGGAACCAAACTCGGGAAGGCCAAACGGGGTAAACCAAGACGAGCTGAGGCACTCTGTCTGTCTTGATTTTGTGAAGTACCTTCAGTAGCAGAGCTGGGGGAGGGAAAGCATATGGGAGAACTAGATCTGTCCACGGAAAAGACATTGCGTCCGAGTGGAGAGCCCCCTGAGTCCAGATTTTGGACACGAAGGTTGGGACCTGTGTGTTCGATGGAGTTGCAAACAGGTCTACTTGCGGTTGACCAAAGGTTTTCATGATACTGGTGAAAATTTCCGGTCTCAGAGTCGCCCGATCCAGTGTTAATTTCTTCCTGGATAAGGAGTCGGCTAACTCGTTTAGCTCTCCTGGGACATATGTTGCAGAGAGGAGTATGGATCTTTCCACTGCCCAGTTCCATATGTCTATAGCTTCTTGACAGAGTGTTAGGGATCGAGTGCCCCCCATTCTGTTGAGGTAGGACACTGCCGTCCTGTTGTCTAGACATAGGAGAACTGAGATGTTCTGGAAGGTCGGGGGAACTAGAGAGGAAAGTGCTAACTTTGCCGCCCTTAATTCTAATAGATTGATGTGCGCTGTCGATTCTTGAGCGGACCATCTTCCCCTTACCGCTCGGTCTCTTGTAAATGCTCCCCAACCCGAGAGGGACGCATCTGATGTGATGACAATGTCTGGAGGAGGAGGTAGGAGGGGTCTGGGGGATGGTAGCTGAAGGTCCCTCAAACTGCAAATCTCTTTGAGAACCAAGGGTGTCAAGATGATTTTGTCTGACCAAGTCCATCCCCGATGAAGGAGAGCTGAAAGAAGAATCTGAGAGTGTCTGCAGACAAGGGGAGCGTGGAGAAAACCGGGATCTAAAGATCTCATCTTCCCTATGACTCTGGCCAAGTCTCTCAGCGAGAAACTGTGTTTCAGGGTTCGAGTTACGAAGTCTTGAATGTCTCTCCACTTGTCTGGGGGAACTGCTATCGAGAAAGAAGGGGTATCTAGTAAGAAACCCAGAAAAACAATTGATTGGGTGGGTGTTAATATGGACTTGTCGTAATTTATTGTAAACCCTAGGTTCTGGAGGAGGGAAAGAATTAGTTCTTTGTGAAGCAGAAGGGTTTTCTGGTCTGCATGTACTATTAATAAGTCGTCTAGGTAGATTATACAACGGATCGTTTTCTGGCGTAGGTGAGAGATCACTGCTTTCATAAGACGAGTGAATGTGTAGGGAGCGTTGGAAAGGCCGAAAACCATGACGGTCCACTGATAGAGAACGTCTTTCCACAGGAACCTTAGAAGTCTTCTGTGGTTTGGATGCATTTGAATTGTGTGAAAGGCCTCCATGAGGTCTATTTTGATACAGAAATTGTTCCTTGTTAGTAGGAAAGGTATGTCGGCTAAGCCCTCCATACGGAAAGAGCAAGGTTTTATGTGTCGGTTGCGCGATTTGACATTTAAGACTGGTCTGTATGAACCGTCCTGTTTTCTGACGGGAAAAAGGTGACTGACCCAGCCTTTTGTGGAAGTGTCTGCCAGCTCTATTTTGCCTAACTGTAGGGCAAGGGATAGGACTCCATCTAATAACGGACTGGCGTTTTTTGAGCAGGGGAAAATTTGTCGTGGAAAATGTAAAAGGGGGAGGGATTAACCTTTTTCCACGATTCTTAGCAACCACCTGTCTGTGGTAATCTGCCTCCAGGAGGCTATTGCCTGGGAAAGACAAGGAGGAGGTTGCAAAGTAAAGTGACTTACCGTATCCTCTGTCTTTCCTGGGGGCGTATGTGCCGCCAGACCCTGCGCCTCTTGCGGTCCGTGTTCGGGAAGGGCCACCTCTGTGAGCTCTGGGAGCGCCTCTGTAGTCTCGGGTCAAGCTGCTGGCTCCCGCAGGATGACCCTCCTGATGAAAGGGCCGTCTGGAAGGCTGAGGTCCTTTAAGGTCCGCGAAGGATTTGCGAGCTTTATAGCGTACCTTCACTTCGTCTATGAAATCGGGTCCGAAAAGGTCAGAATCTATCAGATTGGGGACATCTACTGGTCTGGGTGCTAGGTTAGTTAGCCCTGCATTAGCTAGCCAGCGAGTTCTACGTGAGTTCGATATGAAATCAAATGTCTGACCAATTATTAAGGTAGCCCTACTAATAGCTTTTATGAGTGCCATTTTAGAAGCTACCAGGGAATCTAGGGAGCCCCCTGAGACGCCTTCTTTTTCTGCTTTGTCAAGGACAAATAATAAAGGACCGGCGGTGTCTGAAACCTTAAATTGGATTTTTCTTAGCAATTTATCCATAGTGTCACTCTGGACTTTTTCCCCCACGAGTGAAGTTAAGGCTGGGTCGATGTCAGGGGCAAACAGGGCCGGAATATCTGGGATGCCAGTGTGGTTACGGAGAACCATGTCATCCTCCTTAACTAATGCCGTTCTAAAGGGTAACTGGGCAAAATTGTATACTTGGGAGAGTTCGCTCAGAGCCCAGTGGGCTGAATATATTTTAGAAGGTGGCATTCTACCCGCTAAGGCTACACGGGCCATCTGCAAGTCACTATATTCGCCTCTGCGAGAGGATGCGCTAGTCCTGGTTACTTCCTCTGATTCCCAATCTACTGGAGGGTAACCAGTCTCCCTAAATGCATGGGAAAGGGGAGTTGTATGACTATGAGTAGTCCCCTTATGAGAGCGGTCCTGTGCAGGTTGCCGATCAGTGACAGGGAATGTATGCCGGCTGTGGGCAGGAGAGGGGGGTCTGCTATGGCCCTTAGAGGTATTCCAAGCACTGGCAATACCTGGGAAAGAGATATTTTTACCTGAACAGGCATCTCTAGAAGAAACATGGTCAGTGTGTTTCTTTTTACTTGTGCACTTTCTCACCACTCTGTGAGAATATGCAGGAGGAGAAGGAGTCTCAGCATTCTGACTGACTTCTCCCTCCTCAAAGCTGTCCCTGTTGTCATCCGACCTGACAGGGTTAATGATTTTTCTTCTTTTAAATATAATGTCCTCATTTGAGGAAGTTGTGTCAGCAGCCTCTCCTAGGCTTTTCCTAGAAGGCTGCCTGCCTCTTTTGCTGCGCTGTGGGGACACTATGAGGGTGTCTGTAGCTGACACAGACACTGTCCTCCATCCTGCAGCGCTGAGGTAAAATCTAACCTGGGGGCGGGGCCTAGCGCCTTATATGGTGCACACGCACGTGCCCAGCGTGAGCGCGCGTGCCCGGCGGTGCGCGCGCGCTCCCGTGACACGCGAACGGGTCCGGGAGCGGCCGCTACCCGCGGCTTCGTCCCCGCTCTCCCCAGTGCTGTGGAAGGGTAAGTGAGAGTTTCTTTCACTTTACCCTTCCAGCCAGAGCCGGCCTTAGGCATAGGCAAACTAGGCAATTGCCTAGGGCATTTGGTATGCTTAGGGGCACCAGCAGCTTCTGCTGATTAAAATGATATGCGGCATGCCTATATTCTGTGTGTGACTACGGCTGTATCTGCATACAAAATGCTACGTTGCAGTGTAGTCCTGGAAACCACTGTAATGTAGCATTTCATATGCAGATACAGCCGCAGTCACACACAGAATATAGGCATGCTGCATATCATTTTAATCAACAGAAGCTGCATGTGCATCCTAGCCACATAGTAATGCAAATAAGATGCATTTTTATAAACAAAAGGCGCCCGACATTAGCAGAGCTACCAGCTGACTCATGCCATCATCTCCTGCAGAACTAGCGGCGGTGCTAGGGGGCATCAGCCAAAATCTTGCCTAGGGCATCATATTGGTTAGGGCCGGCTCTGCTTCCAGCGATCGTCAGGGAGGCTTGCACCTAACCCACCAGCTGTTGCTAGGTGGCAAGCCTCCCGACGAATAAAAGGCATTCTTACCTACTATCCCAGACCCTTCTGGAGACTCCCAAAATTTTGGAGGCCCCCCTGGAAGTAGGGATGTGCAGAAAGGGGAGGCTCCCTCTCCTGTCATACTCCCTGTCAAACTCCTGAGATTTTATATAAAAATGATTAGAATAATACAAAGAATATATTTAACATAAACATCTTCTTGTTTATTGCAATCCTTTTTATAGCTAACGCTCACCAGCTTTATTGAGATCCCTGGTGCTGCAGGGAGACAAGAGATGAGGCAGCAACAGCTCTGTCAGACACTCCTTTGCAGAGCTGGGGGTGGGGCCACACCACAAAGTAAAACTGCACAGAAAGGAAGCTAATAGAAGCATGCATCTGAGTGTGGGAGCGGGGTCTTGTGATAAGACACATGGATGCAGGTAGGAGACTCAATGGACACTGTAGCTTAGTGTAGTGAGGGGAGAGTTACAGTGAGTAGGGGGTGAGACAAGTTCCCAGCATTCATACCCCTCCCCAGCCATTCACCTCACCGCACGTCACTGCCTGGATGAGTGGATGATCCTCTTACATCCCACCTGCTTCATGGGATGTGGGCAGGACTGGGAGAATAATTCAGGCCCATGGGGAGGAACAGAGCTAATATGACATGTTTATGCTGGCCCATGGGGAGGAGCAGAGCTAAGCATGTCTGTTTGGTCTAACCCTCGCTTCGATTCATGGCATTATGAAACAAGGGAGTGAGGCCTGATAATGTAAAGAGACTAGCCCCACCCCCATCATCAGTCACTTGTGTGGGTTATAGACGTCGGTAAGAATGAGTAGCGATAGTATAGATATCACAGTGCAGATAGAACTCAAGGGTGTTCCACAGCCTCCCTGCTCACTACATTATGTCACTGCATTGCTCATGATAGATAGTCTATAGAATCAAGTGATAGATACAACATCGATTATATGGAACCTGCGGGAGGGCTCAATTAGGCCTTAGGGTAGAGTTAGGCTGCGGGGGATGGGGGGTGGGGGAGTCAAGCTGTGTGAGGTTTAGGTGCTGTGGGGAAGGGGATATTAGGCTACAGGAGGGTTCAGCTACGCTGTGGGAGGGAGGTTTAGGATAAGGTGGTGGGGGTAAACCATTGGGATGCCACTGTATGTACCACCAATAATCTGGCCAAATGGATATTCAGGCACAGTGCTGGAACCAAGGGTGCCAGGTTATCGGTGGTGTACCTGTAATAGCATCCCGGAAAAAGATAGCAAGGAAAAATGGTATATATAACCATATTCTACTTAAAGCGTGTAGCAGTGATTTATATTAAAAAGCAAATCTAATTTTCTGTATGATTGCTGCTTTAATTATGTTCCGATATGTACTAAAAACACAGACTTCACAGAGAGTGATCTTTATTCTTCACGACTGTAGATGCAATGAGAAAGACAACCTATCCTCACACAATGTAATCATTCATTTGTACATGTTTCAGAGATTATACCATTCCTCCATCACCAAGCCTTTACTTGGTATAGATATAGCTGACATATGTACCATACTGTATAAAAAAAAAGTTTATAACATACATATAGCTACAAAAATTTAAAGAATAAAAGAAATTACTGCGCCACTTGTGTTCACCAACGTTAGATAAAAACAATATTAATCTGACACTCCCTAGAAATTAAGGGCGTCTGCTTACCCCTTAACAGGGATGGCGGTTCCCTGTATAAGAAAGTTACATGTAATTGGGGGGAGGGGGTTTAGCGACCAATGGTGTCTATAAGAATTACACTTTAGGTGAATATTTTCAAAGTAAAACACAATTTATTAGTGTGTACAATTTAAAAATGACAAGAAACTTTTTCTAAAAAAATGGGATAAAAACTATACATAAAAATATAATACCAGTTAAAAAGTGAATAAATAGTAAAAAGGATTCCTTTTACTATTTATTCACTATTTTATTTTACTATTTATGACACCCCTTGATGAAGTCTTAAGGACGAAACGCGTTGGGCTATCTGGCAGTGACTACATACCAAGTTAAGGAATCCTTTTTACTATTTATTCACTTTTTAACTGGTATTATATTTTTATGTATAGTTTTTATCCCATTTTTTTAGAAAAAGTTTCTTGTCATTTTTAAATTGTACACACTAATAAATTGTGTTTTACTTTGAAAATATTCACCTAAAGTGTAATTCTTATAGACACCATTGGTCGCTAAACCCCCTCCCCCCAATTACATATACATATAGCTACCATTAATATTGTTTCATAATATTAAGTAGTTTACGCGCTACATTTAAATTGTTGGCTTTCCCCATGCAGAAAATCGAGTATCTTTAAAGCATCATAATCAAAGCAGCATCCTGCTGTTATTGTAAGTAAGAGTTCACAGCTGGAATCTCTGCAAATCTTTTTATTTCCACATCATTCACCCTGTGGATGCTATTTTGTACTCTCGCAAAATGCTATTTTCAGAGAAGGGCTTCTTTTAATCATGTTTTTTTTTATATTGTTGTATTGCGTAACTGTCCAGTCCAACACTGAAATAGCGCAAGGCCTATGTAATGATAATCAGGTCTGCTGGTCTTTTCTGTTTAACACACAGTGGGGCAGATGTATTAACCTGGAGATGGCATAAGGAAGTGATAAACCAGTGATATGTGCAAGGTGATAAAGGCAGCAGCCAATCAGCTCCAATATGTAAATTAACAGTTATGAGCTGATTGGCTGCTGCCTTTATCACCTTGCACATATCACTGGTTTATCACTTCCTTATGCCTTCTCCAGGTTAATACTAGTGATGTGCACCGAAAATTTTTCGGGTTTTGTGTTTTGGTTTTGGATTCGGTTCCGCGGCCGTGTTTTGGATTCGGACGCGTTTTGGCAAAACCTCCCTGAAAATTTTTTGTCGGATTCGGGTGTGTTTTGGATTCGGGTTTTTTTTTACAAAAAAACCTCAAAAACAGCTTAAATCATAGAATTTGGGGGTCATTTTGATCCCATAGTATTATAATATTAACCTCAATAACCATCATTTCCACTCAATTTCAGTCTATTCTGAACACCTCACACCTCACAATATTATTTTTAGTCCTAAAATTTGCACCGAGGTCGCTGGATGACTAAGCTAAGCGACCCAGGTGGCCGACACAAACACCTGGCCCATCTAGGAGTGGCACTGCAGTGTCAGACAGGATGGCACTTCAAAAAAATAGTCCCCAAACAGCACATGATGCAAAGAAAAAAAGAGGTGCAATGAGGTAGCTGGGTGACTAAGCTAAGCGACCCAAGTGGCCGACACAAACACCTGGACCATCTAGGAGTGGCACTGCAGTGTCAGACAGGATGGCAGATTTAAAAAATAGTCCCCAAACAGCACATGATGCAAAGAAAAAAGAGGTGCACCAAGGTCGCTGGATGGCTAAGCTAAGCATCACAAGTGGCCGACACAAACACCTGGCCCATCTAGGAGTGGCACTGCAGTGTCAGGCAGGATGGCACTTCAAAAAAATAGTCCCCAAACAGCACATGATGCAAAGAAAAATGAAAGAAAAAAGAGGTGCAAGATGGAATTGTCCTTGGGCCCTCCCACCCACCCTTATGTTGTATAAACAGGACATGCACACTTTAACGAACCCATCATTTCAGCGACAGGGTCTGCCACACGACTGTGACTGAAATGACTGGTTGGTTTGGGCCCCCACCAAAAAAGAAGCAATCAATCTCTCCTTGCACAAACTGGCTCTACAGAGGCAAGATGTCCACCTCCTCCTCATCGTCCGTTTCCTCACCCCTTTCACTGTGTAGATCCCCCTCCTCATAGATTATTAATTCGTCCCCACTGGAATCCACCATTTCAGGTCCCTGTGTACTTTCTGGAGGCAATTGCTGCTGGTGAATGTCCCCACGGAGGAATTGATTATAATTCATTTTGACGAACATCATCTTCTCCACATTTTCTGGAAGTAACCTCGTACGCCGATTGCTGACAAGGTGAGCGGCTGCACTAAACACTTTTTCGGAGTACACACTGGAGGGGAGGGGGGCAATTTAGGTAAAATAAAGCCAGTTTGTGCAAGGGCCTCCAAATTGCCTCTTTTTCCTGCCAGTATACGTACGGACTGTCTGACGTGCCTACTTGGATGCGGTCACTCATATAATCCTCCACCATTCTTTCAATGGTGACAGAATCATATGCAGTGACAGTAGATGACATGTCAGTAATCGTTGGCAGGTCCTTCAGTCCGGACCAGATGTCAGCACTCGCTCCAGACTGCCCTGCATCACCGCCAGCGGGTGGGCTCGGAATTCTTAGCCTTTTCCTCGCACCCCCAGTTGCGGGAGAATGCGAAGGAGGAGCTGTTGATGGGTCACGTTCCGCTTGACTTGACAATTTTCTCACCAGCAGGTCTTTGAACCTCTGCAGACTTGTGTCTGCCAGAAAGAGAGATACAACGTAGGTTTTAAATCTAGGATCGAGCACGGTGGCCAAAATGTAGTGCTCTGATTTCAACAGATTGACCACCCGTGAATCCTGGTTAAGCGAATTAAGGGCTCCATCCACAAGTCCCACATGCCTAGCGGAATCGCTCTGTTTTAGCTCCTCCTTCAATGTCTCCAGCTTCTTCTGCAAAAGCTTGATGAGGGGAATGACCTGACTCAGGCTGGCAGTGTCTGAACTGACTTCACGTGTGGCAAGTTCAAAGGGTTGCAGAACCTTGCACAACGTTGAAATCATTCTCCACTGTGCTTGAGTCAGGTGCATTCCCCCTCCTTTGCCTATATCGTAGGCAGATGTATAGGCTTGAATGGCCTTTTGCTGCTCCTCCATCCTCTGAAGCATATAGAGGGTTGAATTCCACCTCGTTACCACCTGTTGCTTCAGATGATGGCAGGGCAGGTTCAGGACTTTTTGCTGGTGCTCCAGTCTTCGGCACGCGGTGGCTGAATGCCGAAAGTGTCCCGCAATTCTTCGGGCCACCGACAGCATCTCTTGCACGCCCCTGTCGTTTTTTAAATAATTCTGCAACACCAAATTCAATGTATGTGCAAATCATGGGACGTGCTGGAATTTGCCCAGATGTAATGCACGCACAATATTGGTGGCGTTGTCCGATATCACAAATCCCCAGGAGAGTCCAATTGGGGTAAGCCATTCTGCGATGATGTTCCTCAGTTTCCGTAAGAGGTTGTCAGCTGTGTGCCTCTTATGGAAAGCAGTGATACAAAGCGTAGCCTGCCTAGGAACGAGTTGGCGTTTGCGAGATGCTGCTACTGGTGCCGCCTCTGCTGTTCTTGCTGCAGGAGGCAATACATCTACCCAGTGGGCTGTCACAGTCATCTTATCCTGAGTCTGCCCTGCTCCACTTGTCCACATGTCCGTGGTTAAGTGGACATTGGGTACAACTGCATTTTTTAGGACACTGGTGACTCTTTTTCTGACGTCTGTGTACATTGTCGGTATCGCCAGCCTAGAGAAATGGAACCTAGATGGTATTTGGTACCGGGGACACAGTACCTCAATCAAGTCTCTAGTTGCCTGTGAATTAACGGTGGATACCGGAAACACGTTTCTCACCACCCAGGCTGCCAAGGCCTGAGTTATCCGCTTTGCAGCAGGATGACTGCTGTGATATTTCATCTTCCTCGCAAAGGACTGTTGGACAGTCAATTGCTTACTGGAAGTAGTACAAGTGGTCTTCCGACTTCCCCTCTGGGATGACGATCGACTCCCAGCAGCAACAATAGCAGCGCCAGCAGCAGTAGGCGTTACACTCAAGGATGCATCGGAGGAATCCCAGGCAGGAGAGGACTCGTCAGACTTGACAGTGACATGGCCTGCAGGACTATTGGCTTTCCTGTCTAAGGAGTAAATTGACACTGAGGGAGTTGGTGGTGTGGTTTGCAGGAGCTTGGTTACAAGAGGAAGGGATTTAGTGGTCAGTGGACTGCTTCCGCTGTCATCCAAAGTTTTTGAACTTGTCTCTGACTTCTGATGAATGCGGTCCAGGTGACGTATAAGGGAGGATGTTCCTAGGTGGTTAACGTCCTTACCCCTACTTATTACAGCTTGACAAAGCCAACACACGGCTTGACACCAGTTGTCAACATTTCTGTTTAAATAATTCCACACCGAAGAGGTGATTTTTTTTGTATTTTGACCAGGCATGTCAATGGCCATATTCGTCCCACGGACAACAGGTGTCTTCCCGGGTGCCTGACTTAAACAAACCACCTCACCATCAGAATCCTCCTTGTCAATTTCCCCCCCAGCGCCAGCAACACCTATATCCTCATCCTGGTGTACTTCAACAGTGACATCTTCAATTTGACTATCAGGAACTGGACTGCGGGTGCTCCTTCCAGCACTTGCAGGGGGCGTGCAAATGGTGGAAGGCGCAACCTCTTCCCTTCCAGTGTTGGGAAGGTCAGGCATCGCAACCGACACAATTGGACTCTCCTTGGGGATTTGTGATTTAGAAGAACGCACAGTTCTTTGCTGTGCTTTTGCCATCTTAACTCTTTTAAGTTTTCTAGCAGGAGGATGAGTGCTTCCATCCTCAGGTGAAGCTGAACCACTAGCCTGGAACATAGGCCAGGGCCTCAGCCGTTCCTTGCCATTCCGTGTCGTAAATGGCACATTGGCAAGTTTACGCTTCTCCTCAGACGATTTTGATTTAGATTTTTGGGTCATTTTACTGAGCTTTATTTTTTTGGATTTTACATGCTCTCTACTATGACATTGTGCATCGGCCTTGGCAGACGACGTTGATGGCATTTCATCGTCTCGGCCATGACTAGTGGCAGCAGCTTCAGCACGAGGTGGAAGTGGATCTTGATCTTTCCCTATTTTACCCTCCACATTTTTGTTCTCCATTTTTTAATGTGTGGAATTATATGCCAATAATAGATCAACGTATAATACTGGTGGTCACTGGTCAGCAAAACTCTGCACTGTACTCCTCCTATATAATACTGCTGGTCCCCAGTCCCCACAATAAAGCAGTGTGAGCACAGATATATGCAGCACACTGAGCACAGATATGGAGCGTTTTTCAGGCAGACAACGTATAATACTGGTGGTCACTGGTCAGCAAAACTCTGCACTGTACTCCTCCTATATAATACTGCTGGTCCCCAGTCCCCACAATAAAGCAGTGTGAGCACAGATATATGCAGCACACTGAGCACAGCAGTGGCGGAACAAGCAAGCGGTGGGCCCAGGTGCGACAAAATGCTTTGGGGGCCCCCCCCCATCCAAGTCCACCTCGGGGGCAGTGCGCGCCGTAGGCGCGCGCAAAAATACATAGTGGCGTGGCTTCGTGGGGAAGGGGTGTGGCCACAAAATAATACCAACACAGTAGTCTCCATTATTCAAATTACGCCGCACAGTAGCACCACTACACCAGGTAGAGACCCTTTTACACCTTACAGCGAACAGATTCCTCTTTTTACACATTACAGCAGACAGCGTGCCCTTTTTACACATAACGGCAGACAGCGTGCCCTTTTTACACATAACGGCAGACCGCGTGCCCTTGTTACACATTACGGCAGACAGCGTGCCCTTTTTACACATTACGGTAGACAGCGTGCCCTTGTTACACATTACGGCAGACAGCGTGCCCTTGTTACACATTACGGCAGACAGCGTCCTCATTTTTACACATTACGGCAGGCAGATTCCTCCTTTTTACACATAGCAGCAGGCAGATTCCCCATTTTTACACATAGCGTCAGGCAGCCCCCCTTTTTTACACATTACGGCAGGCAGATTCCCCATTTTTACACATAGCGTCGGGCAGATTACCCCTTTTTACACATAACGGCAGACCGCGTGCCCTTGTTACACATTACAGCAGACAGCGTGCCCTTTTTACACATTACGGCAGACAGCGTGCCCTTGTTACACATTACGGCAGACAGCGTCCCCATTTTTACACATTACGGCAGGCAGATTCCCCTTTTTACACATAGTGGCAGGCAGTCCCCCATTTTTACACATTGCGTCGGGCAGATTACCCCTTTTTACACATAGCGGCAGGCAGTCCCCCATTTTTACACATTGCGGCAGGTAGTCCCCCCTTTTTACACATTGCGGCAGGCAGTCCCCCCTTTTTACACATTGCGGCAGGCAGTCCCCCCTTTTTACACATTGCGGCAGGTAGTCCCCCCTTTTTACACATTGCGGCAGGTAGTCCCCCCTTTTTACACATTGCGGCAGGCAGTCCCCCCTTTTTACACATTGCGGAAGGCAGTCCCCCCTTTTTACACATTGCGGCAGGCAGTCCCCCCTTTTTACACATTGCGGCAGGCAGTCCCCCCTTTTTACACATTGCGGCAGGCAGTCCCCCCTTTTTACACAGTGCGGCAGGCAGTCCCCCCTTTTTACACATTGCGGCAGGTAGTCCCCCCTTTTTACACATTGCGGCAGGCAGGCACAAGAAAGAAAGAAGGAAAGAAAAAGAAAGAAAGAAAGAAAGAAAGAAAGAAAGAAAGAAAGAAAGAAAGAAAGAAAGAAAGAAAGAAAGAAAGAAAGAAAGAAAGAAAGAAAGAAAGAAGAATTATACTTACCCTCAGGCTCCTCGGTGCAGCTGCGTCAGACGACGATTCCCGGGCAGTAGAGGAGGTGGAGGAGGGAGCCGGAGGACGGAGCCGCAGCAGCGCTTTGTTACTGGTGGAGGCGCTGCTGCTGCTGCCCCTCTGCTTCCCTATAGGCTGTTCTCGGAAGACAGCCTATAGGGAAGCAGAGGAGCAGCAGCAGCAGCGCCTCCACCAGTAACAAAGCGCTGCTGCGGCTCCGTCCTCCGGCTCCCTCCTCCTTCCCCCGTCTGTACCGCTGCTCAGCTCCTATCTCCGGGCGGCTGTGCGCTGCGGGCAGCGGTTGCCTGCAGCGCACAGCTGCATGTAATGAGTCAGTTTGACTCATTACATGCTTGGGCCCCTGGACAGAGGCGGGCCCCAGTGCAGTGCACTGCCTGCACTGCCGGTAGTTCCGCCTCTGGAGCACAGATATGGAGCGTTTTTCAGGCAGACAACGTATAATACTGGTGGTCACTGGTCAGCAAAACTCTGCACTGTACTCCTCCTATATAATACTGCTGGTCCCCAGTCCCCACAATAAAGCAGTGTGAGCACAGATATATGCAGCACACTGAGCACAGATATGGAGCGTTTTTCAGGCAGACAACGTATAATACTGGTGGTCACTGGTCAGCAAAACTCTGCACTGTACTCCTCCTATATAATACTGCTGGTCCCCAGTCCCCACAATAAAGCAGTGTGAGCACAGATATATGCAGCACACTGAGCACAGATATGGAGCGTTTTTCAGGCAGACAACGTATAATACTGGTGGTCACTGGTCAGCAAAACTCTGCACTGTACTCCTCCTATATAATACTGCTGGTCCCCAGTCCCCACAATAAAGCAGTGTGAGCACAGATATATGCAGCACACTGAGCACAGATTTGGAGCGTTTTTCAGGCAGACAACGTATAATACTGGTGGTCACTGGTCAGCAAAACTCTGCACTGTACTCCTCCTATATAATACTGCTGGTCCCCAGTCCCCACAATAAAGCAGTGTGAGCACAGATATATGCAGCAGACTGAGCACAGATATGGAGCGTTTTTCAGGCAGACAACGTATAATACTGGTGGTCACTGGTCAGCAAAACTCTGCACTGTACTCCTCCTATATAATACTGCTGGTCCCCAGTCCCCACAATAAAGCAGTGTGAGCACAGATATATGCAGCACACTGAGCACAGATTTGGAGCGTTTTTCAGGCAGACAACGTATAATACTGGTGGTCACTGGTCAGCAAAACTCTGCACTGTACTCCTCCTATATAATACTGCTGGTCCCCAGTCCCCACAATAAAGCAGTGTGAGCACAGATATATGCAGTACACTGAGCACAGATATGGAGCGTTTTTCAAGCAGACAACGTATAATACTGGTGGTCACTGGACAGCAAAACTCTGCACTGTACTCCTCCTATATAATACTGCTGGTCCCCAGTCCCCACAATAAAGCAGTGTGAGCACAGATATATGCAGCACACTGAGCACAGATATGGAGCGTTTTTCAGGCAGACAACGTATAATACTGGTGGTCACTGGTCAGCAAAACTCTGCACTGTACTCCTCCTATATAATACTGCTGGTCCCCAGTCCCCACAATAAAGCAGTGTGAGCACAGATATATCAGCACACTGAGCACAGATATGGAACGTTTTTCAGGCAGACAACGTATAATACTGGTGGTCACTGGTCAGCAAAACTCTGCACTGTACTCCTATATAATACTGCTGGTCCCCAGTCCCCACAATAAAGCAGTGTGAGCACAGATATATGCAGCACACTGAGAACAGATTTGGAGCGTTTTTCAGGCAGACAACGTATACTGGTGGTCACTGGTCAGCAAAACTCTGCACTGTACTCCTCCTATATAATACTGCTGGTCCCCAGTCCCCACAATAAAGCAGTGTGAGCACAGATATATGCAGCACACTGAGCACAGATATGGAGCGTTTTTCAGGCAGACAACGTATAATACTGGTGGTCACTGGTCAGCAAAACTCTGCACTGTACTCCTCCTATATAATACTGCTGGTCCCCAGTCCCCACAATAAAGCAGTGTGAGCACAGATATATGCAGCACACTGAGCACAGATATGGAGTGTTTTTCAGGCAGACAACGTATAATACTGGTGGTCACTGGTCAGCAAAACTCTGCACTGTACTCCTCCTATATAATACTGCTGGTCCCCAGTCCCCACAATAAAGCAGTGTGAGCACAGATATATGCAGCACACTGAGCACAGATATGGAGGCAGACAACGTATACTGGTGGTCACTGGTCAGCAAAACTCTGCACTGTACTCCTCCTATAATACTGCTGGTCCCCAGAATAAAGATATTTGCACTGCAGCCCCCTGAAACAAAGTGAGAGGACGCCAGCCACGTCCTCTCACTATCATTTCCAATGCAGTGAAAAATGGCGGCGACGCGCGGCTTTATATAGAATCCGAATCTCGCGAGAATCCGACAGCGGGATGATGACGTTAGGGCGCGCTCGGGTTAACCGAGCAAGGCGGGAAGATTCGAATCTGCCTCGGAACCATGTAAAAAGGGTGAAGTTCGGGGGGGTTCGGATTCCGACGAACCGAACCCGCTCATCACTAGTTAATACATCTGTCCCATAGTACATTGGGGCAGATTTATTAAGCCTGGAAAAGGCATAAAGAAGTGAAAAGCAGTGATAAGTGCAATGTGATAACGCACCAGCCTATCAGCTCCAATATGTAAATTGACAGTTATGAGCTGATTGGCTGGTGCGTTATCACCTTGTACTTATCTATGCTTTATCAATTCTTTATGCCTTCTCCAGACTTAATACATCTGCCCTATTCTTTGTTCACACAGTTGTGTGTTAAACCAAGATTTTTTTAGTAGCATTATGCTACTGAAAAGTCTCGTCTTGTTTTCCTTATACTCTTACATCTTTAGTTAAAGATGGTTTCCACTTTAAAAATCAAATTTAGTAAATAAATCCCCACACAAATAATATATTACTTATAACTAGGATATTTGTGATTCACCTTTGGCATTGTGCAATCTTCTCTATAGCAAGGAAGATCTGACACAGCAGCCTAAAGGTGCCCACACACGGTCTAATATTTTAAACAATGTGGGTCTTTCTGACCGATCGGAACAACACATTGTTTAAAAAGTGCTGTGTGTACGGACGATAACGACGGTGATGCACACACCCGCCAGCAGAGGCGTAGAGAGGGCGGCACCGGTGGAGCTCATGCTCCAGGCGCCTGCCTCTAGCAAGGGCGCTGCAGTCCCGCCAGCAGCTAACACTGCGCTGTCAGCGGCATCCGTGCTCTGTCGCTGCACTGCGGGAGGAGGAGGGATGGATGCTCTCCCCGGCGCCGCCGCCACCAGCACAATAAAGTGATGTCCGTGCGCTGTGACTGAAGAACAGGAGGAGCCGCCCACCGCCACAGCGACGAGGAGCTCAGGACGAGGGCAGGAGAGGTAAGTGTATTTACTGGAGAGACACGGGGTGGAGAAAGCCATGGGGAGACACGGGGAGGGGGTGCAAGCAGCCATACATATGGAGACAAGACACAGGGGGGACAGCAGCCATGGAAAGACACGGGGGGAGAAAGCCATGAGGACACACAGGGGGAGAGGCAGCCATGGGGATACACAGGTGTGAGGCAGCCATGGGGAGACACAGGTGGGAGGCAGCCATGGGGAGACACAGTGGGGAGGCAGCCATGGGGAGACACAGTGGGGAGGCAGCTTTGGGGAGATACAGGGGGAGAGGCAGCCATGAGGAGACACAGTGGGGAGGCAGCTTTGGGGAGATACAGGGGGAGAGGCAGCCATGGAAAGACACCCCTTTAGTTTAACCCCACTGTACACTTGGGGGGGGGCGACAAAGCACAGATGTGCTCCAGGCGCCATATCTACACGCTACACCTCTGCCCGCAGGTTATTCATTGCCCCCTCAAATCTCTTCAACATGCATAATACTCTGAGGAGGTGGCGAACGATGCCATGCTGCCAAATGCAGTATAGTCATGTGATATCCAAGCGCCGCCCCCCCTGCATCACCGCTGATGTCACCAACCCGGTAATATGCTGGGTTGGAAACAGCGGCAGAGAGGGGTCTGAGGCGGGTCACGCCCAGGAAGCACCCATGTCAGGCTCCCGGGTGCGACCCGCTTAATTAGGTATAAAAGGGGTATAAGTGATGAGGAACCCCCCCCCCCCCCCCCCGCCCAAAATACTATTATGTGTCAGGTAAATTATTTATCAAAATGCATTTTTATAATGGAAGATATATAGTGTAAAAAATTCTTCGTCTCCTTACTAGAAATTATTAACTTAACCTGTGCATCATACTTGCCTATTCTCCTGGAACCCTGGAACCTGTGGGAGACACACGATTTTTAGGGTAGTCCACCATAGCCCTTGAAGAGTGGGCACCCCTCCCACATTCTACCCACGTCCCAGTGAAGGAATGGGGAGATAAATATGGAAACCACGGGGTCCTCAAGAAGAGGACGGTGCCTAATTATGCATTTCTATGAAGAAGGTGTGATTTGGTTCCGCCTCTATGCAAATAATAGCAAATTGCTGCAATTTTCCCACAAGGGGGGTGTCTAATAATGCAGCTAGTATGGCCCCACCCCCATCACTGCCCACCTACTTATCCTCTCCGGACTTCTCCTGGAGAGGTAAAATGTAAGGAACGCAAGTATGGTTTGCATATGTTGTAATGTTGGTGGCACTCCTGAAATATTTTTGACTTGTAATGTTAAAAGCCTGGCACCCTAACAGAAATATGTTGCCTACCATGTACTATACAGTAGTAGGAGTACACAATAAAGCTTCCAATGTCCATCCTTACATCATAAATTATCACAGTCGAGCTAGGGTTTGTGGGGAGGCCACAATTTTTTATATTCAATATATTACATATTGTAAACATTTAAACACAAGCTCAGTTGGACTGTAGAGGATCATCACTGAGGAGTCAATATAATAGCTTGCAACTTGCAGACTAACATCTTGACCCAGATCATGCCTTTCACACTGGAGTTATCCAAGTTGGACTGGAAGTAACTCTAGTAGTGACCGGGGTAAAGGCCCCATCAATTTGTACCAGAGTAGATTGTTTCACACTGAGCCAGGACCCAGGTCGCTCCGGCTTGCCCCGGCAATATCGCTCACTGTGAAATGGGTATTATTAATACAATAATGCCAGAGATATCACAGATATCGCCTGCATTTACTAAGTTACATCATTCCCCATAGTTCTTTGTATTAAACATCTGAAGATGGCACTTTGTTAATTTTCACTATGGGTAAAGACTAGTGACGTGCACCGGACATTTTTCGGGTTTTGTGTTTTGGTTTTGGATTCGGTTCCGCAGCCGTGTTTTGGATTCGGACGCGTTTTGGCAAAACCTCCCTGAAATTTTTTTGTCGGATTCAGGTGTGTTTTGGATTCGGGTGTTTTTTTACAAAACCCCCTCAAAAACAGCTTAAATCATAGAATTTGGGGGTCATTTTGATCCCATAATATTATTAACCTCAATAACCATAATTTCCACTCATTTCCAGTCTATTCTGAACACCTCACACCTCACAATATTATTTTTAGCCCTAAAATTTGCACCGAGGTCGCTGAATGACTAAGCTAAGCGACCCAAGTGGCCGACACAAACACCTGGCCCATCTAGGAGTGGAACTGCAGTGTCAGACAGGATGGTAGATTTAAAAAATAGTCCCCAAACAGCACATGATGCAAAGAAAAAAAGAGGTGCAATGAGGTAGCTGTGTGGCTAAGCTAAGCGACCCAAGAGGCCGACACAAACACCTGGCCCATCTAGGAGTGGCACTGCAGTGTCAGACAGGATGGCAGATTTAAAAGATAGTCCCCAAACAGCACATGATGCAAAGATAAATTAAAGAAAAAAAGAGGTGCAAGATGGAATTGTCCTTGGGCCCTCCCACCCACCCTTATGTTGTATAAACAGGACATGCACACTTTAACAAACCCATCATTTCAGCGACAGGGTCTGCCACACGACTGTGACTGAAATGACTGGTTGGTTTGGGCCCCCACCAAAAAAGAAGCAATCAATCTCTCCTTGCACAAACTGGCTCTACAGAGGCAAGATGTCCACCTCCTCCTCATCGTCCGATTCCTCGCCCGTTTCACTGTGTACATCCCCCTCCTCACAGATTATTAATTCGTCCCCACTGGAATCCACCATCTCAGGTCCCTGTGTACTTTCTGGAGGCAATTGCTGCTGGTGAATGTCTCCACGGAGGAATTGATTATAATTCATTTGGATGAACATCATCTTCTCCACATTTTCTGGAAGTAACCTCGTACGCCGATTGCTGACAAGGTGAGCGGCTGCACTAAACACTCTTTCAGAGTACACACTGGAGGGGGGCAACTTAGGTAAAATAAAGCCAGTTTCTGCAAGGGCCTCCAAATTGCCTCTTTTTCCTGCCAGTATACGTACGGACTATCTGACGTGCCTACTTGTATGCGGTCACTCATATAATCCTCCACCATTCTTTCAATGGTGACAGAATCATATGCAGTGACAGTAGACGACATGTCAGTAATCGTTGGCAGGTCCTTCAGTCCGGACCAGATGTCAGCACTCGCTCCAGACTGCCCTGCATCACCGCCAGCGGGTGGGCTCGGAATTCTTAGCCTTTTCCTAGCAGCCCCAGTTGCGGGAGAATGTGAAGGAGGAACTGTTGACGGGTCACGTTCCGCTTGACTTGACAATTTTCTCACCAGCAGGTCTTTGAACCTCTGCAGACTTGTGTCTGCCGGAAAGAGAGATCCAACACAGGTTTTAAATCTAGGATCGAGCACGGTGGCCAAAATGTAGTGCTCTGATTTCAACAGATTGACCACCCGTGAATCCTGGTTAAGCGAATTAAGGGCTCCATCCACAAGTCCCACATGCCTAGCGGAATCGCTCTGTTTTAGCTCCTCCTTCAATGTCTCCAGCTTCTTCTGCAAAAGCCTGATGAGGGGAATGACCTGACTCAGGCTGGCAGTGTCTGAACTGACTTCACATGTGGCAAGTTCAAAGGGTTGCAGAACCTTGCATAACGTTGAAATCATTCTCCACTGCGCTTGAGTCAGGTGCATTCCCCCTCCTTTGCCTATATCGTAGGTAGCTATATAGGCTTGAATGGCCTTTTGCTGCTCCTCCATCCTCTGAAGCATATAGAGGGTTGAATTCCACCTTGTTACCACCTCTTGCTTCAGATGATGGCGGGGCAGGTTCAGGAGTGTTTGCTGGTGCTCCAGTCTTCGGCACGCGGTGGCAGAATGCAGAAAGTGGCCGCAATTCTTCGGGCCACCGACAGCATCTCTTGCACGCCCCTGTCGTTTTTTAAATAATTCTGCACCACCAAATTCAATGTATGTGCAAAACATGGGACGTGCTGGAATTTGCCCACATGTAATGCACGCACAATATTGGTGGCGTTGTCCGATATCACAAATCCCCAGGAGAGTCCAATTGGGGTAAGCCATTCTGCGATGATGTTCCTCAGTTTCCGTAAGAGGTTGTCAGCTGTGTGCCTCTTCTGGAAAGCGGTGATACAAAGCGTAGCCTGCCTAGGAATGAGTTGGCGTTTGCGAGATGCTGCTACTGGTGCCGCTGCTGTTCTTGCTGCGGGAGGCAATACATCTACCCAGTGGGCTGTCACAGTCATATAGTCCTTAGTCTGCCCTGCTCCACTTGTCCACATGTCCGTGGTTAAGTGGACATTGGGTACAACTGCATTTTTTAGGACACTGGTGACTCTTTTTCTGAGGTCTGTGTACATTCTCGGTATCGCCTGCCTAGAGAAATGGAACCTAGATGGTATTTGGTATCGGGGATACAGTACCTCAAGCAAATCTCTAGTTTCCTGTGAATTAACGGTGGATACCGGAAACACGTTTAACACCGCCCAGGCTGCCAAGGCCTGAGTTATCCGCTTTGCAGCAGGATGACTGCTGTGATATTTCATCTTCCTTGCAAAGGACTGTTGGACAGTCAATTGCTTACTGAAAGTAGTACAAGTGGTCTTCCGACTTCCCCTCTGGGATGACGATCGACTCCCAGCAGCAACAACAGCAGCGCCAGCAGCAGTAGGCGTTACACTCAAAAATGCATCGGAGGAATCCCAGGCAGGAGAGGACTTGTCAGACTTGCCAGTGACATGGCCTGCAGGACTATTGTCTTTCCTGTCTAAGGAGGAAATTGACACTGAGGGAGTTGGTGGTGTGGTTTGCAGGAGCTTGGTTACAAGAGGAAGGGATTTAGTTTTCAGTGGACTGCTTTCGCTGTCACCCAAAGTTTTTGAACTAGTCAATGACTTCTGATGAATGCGCTCCAGGTGACGTATAAGGGAGGATGTTCCTAGGTGGTTAACGTCCTTACCCCTACTTATTACAGCTTGACAAAGGCAACACACGGCTTGACACTAGTTGTCCGCATTTCTGTTGAAATAATTCCACACCGAAGAGGTGATTTTTTTTGTAATTTGACCAGGCATGTCAATGCCCATATTCGTCCCACGGACAACAGGTGTCTCCCCGGGTGCCTATCTTAAACAAACCACCTCACCATCAGAATCCTCCTTGTCAATTTCCTCCTCAGCGCTAGCAACACCCATATCCTCATCCTGGTGTACTTCAACAGTGACATCTTCAATTTGACTATCAGGAACTGGACTGCGGGTGCTCCTTCCAGCACTTGCAGGGGGCGTGCAAATGGTGGAAGGCGCCACCTCCTCCCGTCCAGTGTTGGGAAGGTCAGGCATCGCAACCGACACAATTGGACTCTCCTTGGGGATTTGTGATTTAGAAGAACGCACAGTTCTTTGCTGTGCTTTTGACAGCTTAAGTCTTTTCATTTTTCTAGTGGGAGGATGAGTGCTTCCATCCTCATGTGAAGCTGACCCACTAGTCATGAGGAACATAGGAGAGGGCCTCAGCCGTTCCTTGCCACTCCGTGTCGTAAATGGCATATTGGCAAGTTTACGCTTCTCCTCAGACGCTTTTCATTTAGATTTTTGGTTCATTTTACTGAACTTTTGTTTTTTGGACTTTACATGCTCTCTACTATGACATTGGGCATCGGCCTTGGCAGACGACGTTGATGGCATTTCATCGTCTCAGCCATGACTAGTGGCAGCAGCTTCAGCACGAGGTGGAAGTGGATCTTGATCTTTCCCTATTTTACCCTCCACATTTTTGTTCTCCATTTTTTAATGTGTGGAAATATATGCCAGTAATATATCAATAGCAATGGCCTACTGTACCGTACTGCTATATATTATATACTGGTGGTCAGCAAAATTATGCACTGTCCTCCTACTACTGCGCACAACAACTAAAATGCACCACAGGTATGGATGGATAGTATACTTGACGACAGTGCCGTAACTAGGCATTTTAGCGCTGTGTGCAAGAAACGACAGTGGCGCCCCCTCCCCATGTAAGATAGGGGCAGTGCGCGCCATAGGCGTGCAAAAAATTAATAGGGGCGTGGCTTCACGGGGAAGGGGCGTGGCCACAAAATAATAGCAATTCATACTACGGTGCACAGTAGTCTACATTATTCAAATTACGCTGCACAGTAGCGCCACTACACCAGGTAGAGCCCCTTTTATACATTACAGCAGACAGCATCCCCCTTTTTACACATTACAGCAGACAGTCCCCCTGTTTACACATTGCGGCAGCCAGTCCCCCTTTTTACACATTGCGGCAGCCAGGCCCCCTTTTTACACATTGCGGCAGCCAGTCCCCCTTTTTACACATTGCGGCAGCCAGGCCCCCTCTTTACACATTGCGGCAGCCAGTCCCCCTTTTTACACATTGCGGCAGCCAGTCCCCCTTTTCACACATTGCGGCAGCCAGTCCCCCTTTTTACACATTGCGGCAGCCAGTCCCCCTTTTTACACATTGCGGCAGCCAGTCCCCCTTTTTACACATTGCGGCAGCCAGGCCCCCTTTTTACACATTGCGGCAGCCAGTCCCCCTTTTTACACATTGCGGCAGCCAGTCCCCCTTTTTACACATTGCAGCAGCCAGTCCCCCTTTTTACACATTGCGGCAGCCAGTCCCCCTTTTTACACATTGCGGCAGACGGTGTCCCCCTGAGAGAGAGAGAGATATACTTACCATCTCCCTGCTGGCAGTCAGGCTCCTCGTGCAGCTCCCTCGGTGCAGGCAGTGAGGTGAGAAGGAGGAGGAGGGAGGGAGAGCAGGGAGCCGCAGCAGCGCTATGTCATTGGTAGTAAGCGCCGCTGCAGCATCCCCCTCTCCTTCCGTATTGGCTGCCCGGCGCTGCTGTGGATGCTGGGATGGATGATCCGCATCCCAGCATCCACAGCAGCGCCGGGCAGCCAATACAGAAGGAGAGGGGGATGCTGCAGCGGCGCTTACTACCAATGAAATAGCGCTGCTGCGGCTCCCTGCTCCCCCTCCCTCCTCCTCCTTCTCCGCTGCCCGGCGCTGGTCTCTTCTCCCTCCACAGCGCGGCGCACACAGCAGAGGCGGCATGTAATGAGTCAATTTGACTCATTACATGCTGCTGGCCGTGCGCCCTCAGGGCAACTGCGCTGTGTGCCAAGCCCACTTGGCACACACGTAGTTACGGCCCTGCTTGACGACACAGAGGTAGGTAGAGCAGTGGCCTACTGTACCGTACTGCTATATATTATATACTGGTGGTCAGCAAAATTATGCACTGTGTTCCTACTATATATACTGTGCAAAACTTAAATGCACCACAGGTATGGATGGATAGTGTCAAAGTTGAAAAATATTGTAGTACACACAGCGCGTACTAACAACACACACATGCCCGCTGCGCGTGCACTTGTTCCGCCGTGCGTGCACAAATCCGCAATTTGCGTATGGTCGCTCCCACGGTCCTGCGCGTGGTATGAGTATTTACGGTGGAGTTTGTGAACGCATAGAGGGTTATCAAAAAATTACATATTTAATCCAAATAGTGCACATTGTACACATAGCCCCCCTGCACCACGTCAGCAAGTATCAACAGTTTAAATGATTCCAGGACTAAGGGATTCGCCTTTGCATGATAGGAAGGGACAGACTAAGGTTATAAGGTGGTGTCTGGTATCCAGCTGTAGGGTATTTTAAGGGTAACATTCCGGTGTTGGTTAGAGGAAGATCGCATGTTCCTGCGTATAGTTATGTGCAGAAGTAGAATATAGATATAAACTGTATTTACTGTATATTATGTATGCGGCAGGAATCCAGAGGAGACCACCCACAAGAGCAGTTGAGAAAGACATCGCCCACCTTTTCAAATCAACCTATGACCTCTCCTGTAATGTAAAGATGCATCCCTGTGTCCAATGGACAAAGGGATTACAGTATCCATTGTATTACTTTTGGAAGTAGTGTATAAAAAGCCTGTTGCTGCCTGGCCGGTCAGAAGACTCTTAACGCTATCTAACTGATTAGCGGAGGACTGGACCAGGAAGCGCATGCGAATATTCTCACGTATGTACATTGACTGTAGCCATTTACTCTGTTGTATTGTAGTGTATAAATTGTATTGTTAACCCCCTTCCAGATATATACTCTGTGGTGTCGGAGCCCAGTGTTTAACTACAAATCTGTGTTGTGTCCTCTTTTCCCTGCTAGGGTTTAAAGCGTATTACATTACCTAACTGTATAAGGTTTAAAAGTGTATTGATAAGGTGTGTACGCGCTGCGGGTACTTTGTACCGTCAGCGCTGCATAAGGTTTAAGGTGTAACATCATTGCAGTGCTTTGCTGCATAAGGTTTAAAGTGTAATAATATCATTGCATTGCGTTACTAATAAGGTTTAAAGTATAACTCTGGGTGTGTGCGCGCTGTGTGTACTTTGTACCCCCAGCGCGGCGTTTATACGCTAAGTCCGTACAAGGTACGGGACTCTGTACGCAAATAGCGTACAAAGTACGTAGAGTGCATATTAAGTCTAGCGGCCGCAGCGGCTCCATGGTAAAAGTGTGTTTAAAGGTATAGCTTTATGGTTTAAGATAATATCGACATTATCAATAGTATACTTGATGACACAGAGGTAGGTAGAGCAGTGGACTACTGTACCGTACTGCTATATATTATATACTGGTGGTCAGCAAAATTATGCACTGTCCTCCTAATATATATACTGCGCAAAACTTAAATGCACCACAGGTATGGATGGATAGTATACTTGACGACACAGAGGTAGGTAGAGCAGTGGACTACTGTACCGTACTGCTATATATTATATACTGGTGGTCAGCAAAATTATGCACTGTTCTCCTACTACTGCGCACAACAACTAAAATGCACCACAGGTATGGATGGATAGTATACTTGACGACACAGAGGTAGGTAGAGCAGTGGCCTACTGTACCGTACTGCTATATATTATATACTGGTGGTCAGCACAATTATGCACTGTCCTCCTTCTACTGCGTACAACAACTAAAATGCACCACAGGTATGGATGGATAGTATACTTGACGACACAGAGGTAGGTAGAGCAGTGGCCTACTGTACCGTACTGCTATATATTATATACTGGTGGTCAGCAAAATTATGCACTGTCCTCCTACTATATATACTGCGCAAAACTTAAATGCACCACAGGTATGGATGGATAGTATACTTGACGACACAGAGGCAGGTAGAGCAGTGGACTACTGTACTGTACTGCTATATATTATATACTGGTGGTCAGCAAAATTATGCATTGTCCTCCTACTATATATACTGCGCAAAACTTAAATGCACCACAGGTATGGATGGATAGTATACTTGACGACACAGAGGTAGGTAGAGCAGTGGACTACTGTACCGTACTGATATAATACTGGTGGTCACTGGTCAGCAAAATTCTGCACTGTCCTCCTACTATATACTACAATGCAGCACAGATATGGAGCATTTTTCAGGCAGAGAACGTAGATATTTTCAGCACACTGAGCACAGATATTTGCAAGCACACTGAGCACAGATATTTGCAGCACACTGAGCACAGATATTTGCAGCACACTGAACACAACTGAGAGAACGCTGCACACGTCCTCTCCCTATCATCTCCAATGCACGAGTGAAAATGGAGGCGACGCGCGGCTCCTTATATAGAATACGAATCTCGCGAGAATACGACAGCGGGATGATGACGTTCGGGCGCGCTCGGGTTAACTGAGCAAGGCGGGAAGATTTGAGTCCGCCTCGGAACCGTGTAAAATGGGTGTGAAGTTCGGGGGGGTTCGGATTCCGAGGAACCGAACCCGCTCATCACTAGTAAAGACATACTACTACTAATAATAATAATAACAATAATTTTATTTATATAGCGCTCTTTCTCCAACTCATGGCGCTTTACAACATCAAAAACAATGCACATATTACAGAAGATTGAAGTAATACAGCAATAGACAAGCCACATAGACAGAAAAAGAAAACCTTAAGCGCACAGTAAGCATAATGCAGGATTGGTGTATGTATTTTTGGTAATAACTTCCACGGGTTGGGTATTCCACCCTCACAGGTACCAGATGAGGCAGCCATCTTGTGTGCATTACCCTGGTTGGAATAGTCTACTCTTAGAAGAGATGACACAAAATGGGGTGATTGCAGTGTCCTAACGCTCAGGATAGGGTCCCAACCAAACTGTCAGGTCCATGTCTTTTTTATCCCATCAAGTGTACCAGATGAGGCATCCAACTTCTGATCCTTCTCCTGCAAGTTGACTGTTCCTACCCTCCCTTTTTGGCCTATTGTTTCTATGGTACTGCAAGGCCTTATGGCTACATTTGTGCAGTGGCACGCCAAAAACTCTTTTGCAAGCACGGGACACACTGTCCCGGGATGAGTTCCTCGAAATTATATCTCTTATATCTGTGCATAGCTGCACTAAGATGATCTTAACTGGGCAAAATTTTAGTGCATGATAAATATGCTCCTACAGTATATCTGAAGTGTAAGAAAGCAAGGTGGTAGGGTCTGTTACCCAGAGCAACCGAATAAAACAGAATTACTTCACAGGTGGCCGTGCTGCATACTTGCCTACTTCTGACAAAGCATTTCAGGGAGATGTGAAAGTAGCACCTGTCAGCGCGGACGTGTACTGCTACATCTGAGAAGCGTGTCACAAAAATGACTTACATCCAAATGTAAATGAGCCCCAAAGTTAGTTAGATCTATTTGTTGAAGAAAATACACTGATATTTTTCAGGATTTGTTCGTATATTGTGTTTTACAGGAGATTCCATATACTGTAAATGGCCTCAAGAAACCTTATTTAAATTGCATGAAGCCATAGGGATCATTGTGCCTTATAACCAATACAGGGAAATGGCACTGATGAGATCCCATTTGAATGTACGTACCTCTGATTTATTTATTTTTCCCCAAGAATGTAACATCTACATAATGGGGATAAGTTAAAATCAGGGAGATTGATAGACTATTCAGGGAGTCAGGGAGATTGCTACTATTTCAGGGAGTCTCCTGCATTCTGAGGGAGGGTAGGCAAGTATACCGTGCTGTATCATCCTAACTAAAAGCTTAAAAGAACCATGGTTTATTTTCAAATACAGTATGTATTTTTTGGCATAATAGAAAACTTATTTGAAAGCGAACACGTCCCTTAATATCACACCTTCTTGTTAGGAACAGCAAATTCAAAATGACATGGCTAAGATTATCTGGTAAAATATTTTTGTTCAAATGTATTAACACAGACATAACAGCTTTGAAATATTTCAGTATCTTCATCAGAGGTTTCCAATGAGTTAACGAGGAGAAAGAAGAATCTCTGGTCCAAAACAGCTGCAAATTAGTCTACGAAATGAAGGATCCAGGAAGCAGTGTCTGCATTAGGCTGCAGTATGGGGTCCTGCTTCCCGCACCCATCTCCGCTGCTCTAACTAATTCTTTAGTCACAATCCCATCTGCCTACTGGGGGTATTTGGGCCTCCAGTTTGCATGCAATGATAATTTACAGTCTTCCAGTAAAATATTGTTGTCTGCTGCTTATGTGAGACTGTCCAGGACATTTGCAAATAGCATAGGCCGGATATCTGAATTCCCACACATGGTCATGAATCTGTGAGGGGAATCTCATGTGTGCAAGTGTGCACGTTTTAAATGGCATTTGCTATATATAATGAAACAATCAGGATGCCTGATAATTGGCCCGTCTTTTGCCTATTTTATTGTCTAATGACATAATTCCTTTTTTTCTAAATAAGTATATTGGATATTTATATCAAGCATCAAGAATGCTTTTTATGAAAATAAAGATCTAAAGGTCACTCACCCATTCTACAAAGCATCTCTTTGTTCTGGAGTACTGTATTCCAGGAATGTAAAATATAAAGCAACCCAAAAGAGAAATATGGGGCTAATTCATAGATGTACGCAGACATATGGATTCTGTACATCGCCAACGTTAGCTTAGCTGCGCATGCACAGGACCTGTACTGCACATGTGCAGATCGAGGCCTTCAGCGTTTGTGGCAGTGCTCCCTAAGCCGCAACTTGATTGACAGGCTGCGGACATATGGGTGCGACGACGGACAATTTTCCAGAAAATGGGGGCGTGTTGATGCGAGTGGCTGTGTCTTTTGGGAGCAGCTTCACTGGCCTCGGCAGCATGAACACACTGGCCATCCTGAGTAACCTGAGGGTAACGCAGATGACCGATAGTCACGCATAGTGATCTGATGCGTCTTCAGGCACCCAAGTAGCTCACAGAAGCCTACAGGATGCCTACTGTGGCATTAACATTTTTTCATATAGAGTCCAAATATGCAGCTGATGTATGTATAGAATTAGACCCTGTGTCTTTTGTAAGATTAGAATAAGAACAGTATACAGAAATTACGTTTGCACTACACATACATTTACATTTTCTAACCCCATAACTATTTGCCTACATACTATAAACATTACATCTTGTAAAAAGATATATTTTATAATATATATATATATATACATTGTTTTTTTTATTAAAACCACAAGTATATATTAATAAAATTATTATCGTCTGCATTCATAGTAACCACATTCAATAATAACCAGTGGTGCAAGATTTTTTCATACAGGTACTCTGTGCGTGTGCTGACAAATGGGCGTGGCCACACATCACCTGGGCATGGCCATGTCACTAGGGGTGTGGCCATACAGTCCCTTTTCCTGGCGGCATCTCTAAGGACACCTCCCTGCATGCAGCAAATAACAGGCTCTGAGTGTTGTGGGGTAGAGAGACCTATAGCTTCACACAGCCAGGTACATATAGCAAGGGACGTGGAAAGTGCACCCAGCTCCCAAGTTCCTCTTTGCGCCAGCAGCAGGAGCATGCTGACATCACCTTTACATACCCAGCAGCCCTGGAAAAGAAGGAGGTGCTGTCATGTGTATAAGTGGCACTACTGTGTGGTGAAATTTTAATAACGGACACTACTGTGTGATGTAATGTGAATTGGTACTATTCTATTGCCATACTCCTTTCCCCATTAATCCACACCCCTATATTTTTGGTGTGTGCCTTTGGCGCACACTGCCCTTATTGTGAATGTGGCGGGGGGGGACCAATTCTCTTTCTGGCACCATAAGTATGTAACCAGGAGCTCTCATGTGGATATGCCCCACCCTGGGAGTCTCGGGTGCCCTGGAGTTAGTTGATATGATAAACAGTAAAGCAGATCAGAACAAAATCAATGACCAGTTGATAATATGTACAGGATAACTGATGCCAGAATGCAGGAGGGAATAGCATCAACTTGAATAGTGGACAAGATCATAATAATACAAGAAGGACATAATAAGGCCTGGCTTGTATAGGATCAGAGGCATCACCAGGTGTGGTGACAAACGGTGCGCACCCTTGATATCCCAGCGCGCCAGAGGCAAGCTCACGTCAAAAAGGGGTGTGGCCGCAAATAAAGGGACAAGGCCTCGCGGCATTGTCACCCAGGGGGCGTGCCCAGTATCTTCAGAGATGCTGGGCTGTACTGGGCTTCCCCTGAAGACTGTCTCCCAGCGCTGTCGGCTCCTCTTCTATGACAGGAACCGGGTGCTGCAGCAGACTTTCACACTGCAGCATCTGTCTCCTGTCACTGTGGAGGAGCCCACAGATTGGTGTCACCCCTTCCAGGCATCACACCAGGGTGCGGGCAGCACAATGGTTTGTGTACATACAGGAATCATGGTTTGTGCAGGTGCAATAGACACCCACGATGGCGCCGCAGCCAGGCTGGATTTTTAGCAGCTCTATTCAGCTGCATTTTAGGAATACAAGTCTTTCACAACTATCAATGTGCATTAATACAGGGTAGCAGCTAAACCGCACTGGACACAAGGCAAGGAGCTGTCCAACACCTAGAATACCTTATGCAGCTGAGCAGCAGCTACATAGGCAGGAGCCCTGAGTAAGGAAAGATCCAGAGTAGGATCCACAGGAAGGAGAGCTATTATCCTGTTATACAGATGTCATTTAGTGAGGTGATCTCTGTGGCAGATTGCAGTATGAGGCAGTGTCTTTGAAGGTGGCATTTTGCTAAACTTGGGAGAGGTCACGACAGGGTCTGGGGAAGGGTTAATGCTGGGGAAATATGTTATAAATGTAATGCCTGAAGTAGATATGATGGTTAAAGACAGGAATGGAAATTAACAGATGCAAGTATTGCTGAAAGAAAATGTATGAACCTATGTGAAGTGTAGTCCCACTGTGGCACATTCCATGGTCCAGACCCAGTCTGGCCACACACTGGACACATCTAAACAGCACTGAGCCCACCAACACTATGAACAACAGTTTCTGCTAAATAGATTAGATTAATAGAGTGATTAGTTACATCTGATTGTATTACTTTCTGAAAAGAAAACTGGGACAATTATCATTGCTTAATCACTTTTAATAAGTAAAGTTATTCTAAAACGTATTTTGTAATATATATTTTGACTTTGTTTATGGAAACTTAACTTATGTTTGAACAATAAATCCACTTTAATGGTCATTTCAGTTTAGGAGTTTAATGTGTTGGCTAAATAACCCGTATACTGAGAAAGGTTGTCTGTAAGATATACTCTTTACCGCAAAGTCTACCTCTTCAGGTGGTATATGTAGTCTTGTTTCTATGGCTGGCTTCCATCAGACCTTTGCAAACCCAAGTATCATAGTGTTTGAATCAATTACAGCTAACCAGTTGAAACAGCTGAGCCAGCTATATGATGCTGCAGCGCTGGGAGGCCTTAAAAACAAGATTGCATCTGCCCAATCCCACCAAGATAAAGTCACTGCAGAACTTGTAAGTGAAAAATACACTCTACCAGATACTATGGGGGTATTCAATTAATTGTGTCGCCTGGGGGCTATTCAATTAGCCCCAATAAGCCGGCGTGAGACATAGCTTAACAGAGATTTTGTTTCACCTGCCTTAGGCAGGCAAAGCAAAATTACCGAAAACAGCCCCGTTTTCATCCGAAAACAGAACTGTTTATACCGAAAACACACAGGTTTCACTGAACCTGTGTGTTTTCGAGTGAAAGGGTATTTTTTTTTTGGGTGACCTAATTGGATAGCCCGAAAAAAAATATTGAAGAAACATTGGGAAAAATCAGGAAAAACTTAATTTTTTTTGCTCCCAATGCTTCTTCGCAGGTAATTGAATACCCCCTATATCTAGCGAACTACTACACACACTGTAGATTAGGACAGTGATGGTCAACAATCCTTTTCCTGCGTCCCTTAGATATGTACCACCAGAGTTATTATCTGCATTAATGTGTAGTCAGTTAAAAAGTCTTACTCTTTTTATTTATAGGAGTTGCTGCTTACAGTATGTAATAAATACATGGCCAAGGATAGAATGTCATAAACTAAAATAAAAAAAATTGGTGTGATGTTATGAGCAGTGATGCAAAAAAAAAAAAAAAACCTCAGAAAGTGGACAACAACAGAACTGGGGAATGTCATCTGGGGGAAAAAGTAATTATCCTATGTTCACTTTCACATAGGTGGTAGAGTAAAGCCCCCTACACACTGGGCGATGTAAGCAACCAACGATATATCGTCCACCTATACTATCGATGGTCGATTTTGCCTACACACCGGACGATATCGATGGTCAATTTGGACGATATGAGAGTACATTACATCTATATCGTCCAAATGACTTGCATGTATAAACGGCGATAGATCAACGATGAACGATCGCGAGGCCGTGCATCGTTCATCGTTGATGCATACACACTGAGCGATATGAAGATTTATCGTTCATTACTGAACAAGATCGTTAATATCGCCCATACACAACGCCCAGTGTGTAGGGCCCTTCAGTGATGGCCTTTGTAAAAACAACTACCAGTGCTTGCAGATCTGCTGCCCTCCTGTCAGAGCTGTGTACTTTCCTGCGGAGCTGTGTGATCTCTACTAGAGAAAGTAGAGTGATGAACAGCACAAGAACTACATTTAAATATAATATAAATCCTCAATTAACTGTTATGTCAAGTTAAAATCATGGCAATTCAATTAAAAGAAATGGAATTTTTTAAGCTACAACATTTTGTGAACATTATACCAGTACTAAAATGTGGTAGTTTCATACCATAATATAGACTGGAACAGTTTCTCTCTGTAACAGCAAGGTATACAATTTTTCATCCTCTATATGTAGTGACTTACTTGGGTGTGTGAGACTCATCCACGCGGTGACCAACTTGGAACTCATGAGATTTGCTCCGATGCAGGAAAGTGAATCCAGGGATTAGGTGAATGAGTTTTCTGGATGAAGGCGGTGGTGTTCCTGGTGGTTTCAGTTTGTTCCTCCGTCTGACGGGGGGGGTGCCCGGAGGGGTCATAGTGGTGACTATGTTAGGTGTCCGTGGTGGATTGTTGTGCGCTGAATGCCGTTGGCGGGGGGATGGTGGTAATGAGCGGTGTCCAGTCTCTGAAGGTTGGCATGAGCCTGGATATGCTTCAACAGTCAACCTATCTACATTAGTGTAGAGGGATCCATGGGCTACAGGCAAATGGGAATAGTGCTGGAGGCATTTGGCCTGTAGTTTTGGACTCTGTGAAAGGTGCGTTCGGATCCATTGAGCAGTCTCTTGCTGGGTGTAGGCAATATTTTCCTTCCCTGCTTCGGAGGCTGGCCATTGAATGGCCCAATCTTGTTTAGATAGACTGCTTCCTATAAGTGATACAGGCAAATACAAAGAAAACAAGAAATCTTTTAGCACTACAAATAAAATAGCTGTAGCATTTCAATAAAATTATTGCGCTCCAGTATTTAGCAATAACAATTTACAGATTTGTAGACTCTGAGATTTTTTTCCCAGATTTAAAGATTCTCCAATCCACCAATCTGCACCCATACATCACAGATATTTTACAGTGATTTGCAGATCATTTTCAGCAAATACAGTTCTGACAATCATAAAAGGCTCATCGCTTTAGCGGTCTGTAAATCTGCTGATTTTTACCATACACTAGCAATCTACAGCCCCAATTGATCTGTGAAATACAACGTGTTGGACAACCAATCCCAATCGATTTTGCATGGGCACACCAAATATTGATTTGATTTAGATTTCTCTTCTTTTCATTCAAATTGCATTTTGTTTATTGATAAATTATTAACACTTCTATTTTTTAAAATACTACTTACTTTACAGCATTTTTTCTGCACCTGAATACAACTTTAACATAGTACTGTACATCATATTATTTATATTTTAGTGTCCATATTTTATCCTTTTTCTTGACTTAATTAGTACCACAGTCAATTTGATGTAATAACCTGGACTCAAGCATGGATATCCTTAAATCTTGGACTGTAATGGAGGAGTTTGGGAAGTTCTGGTTTATACAATGTGATTAAAAAATGGACCACCTTGGGGACATCTCAGCTGCCACAGTGCTACCTGGGAGAGGGGATGGAGGCGCGGCTGTACTGGAGCACGGAGCCTGAAGCAGACTGTGGCTGCTGAATGGGTGGATGTGGGTGGTGTTTGGGCAGCAACAATGTGAACACATGTAATAGAGCTGATTCGTGGGTATGTGGGAATGTCATGAGTATGTAGCTAGAGTTACTTGCTGTTCGTGTATATGCATTGTGGACAGCAAAGTCACAGTCTGGGTGCCATGGACAACTAATAGAGGTCAGGCTGCAGGAGGATTGCCTTTCTGTAGCCACAGGTGGGCAATCCATTTAGTATCAACCCACTTCTGTAGATCTGCCAGAGGAGGCTGGGGGAAGGTTGCTGGGGGCCGGACGAGTGGTCTGAGCCTGGCAGCTGGCAGAAAGTTAACTTCCAGCAGCAGCTTGCAGACTTTTCTGACATGCATCTAGCTATTGTTCACATAGTGTGCATGTGTCATACTTAGGCTGCAAAGGCATCTACAAACAAGTCAGACTTCTACATACTGTATGCCAGTTGTGTCTCTGCGACCATTCAATACCTGAGTGGTATGTGCAGCAACAATGTGAACACATATAAGAGAGACATTTTGTGGGTGTGTCAGAGTCTGTAGTGGATGAATAGCCAGAATTATTTGTGTATATACAATGAGCAAAGCCAGTCACTTCTCTTGCACCTAGCATGAAGTAGGTGTAACTGCCAATGATAACGACAGCCTAGATCCATATGATTTAGAATGGGTGTAGTATGTGCACCCATTTAGAATACATAGTAGAATTAGCATTCTGTTCACATTCCATTAGCAGTGGACACTCCAAGTTGTGTTTGCAGTACATTTGACTCAAAATCAGACCCAAAGCGCAAAGATGACCTCAAACACGGAAAATAAGAAGGTGATGGAAACCATTAGATAAAAATTGCCCAAAACACTTATCCGTTTAATGCACTAACTATTTTAATCTTCATTAAAAAAAATATATACTTTTAAAATCTAATAAAAGGCTATTTTTAACTTGCTACCACATGTGTTTTGTATGTTATGCCACCCAGCTGCATATTACGCTAAACATTTTAACTGGCCGTCCATAAACTGTCGTTACAGGATGTAAAGAATCTTGTTGTAAAAACGAACAGAACATTTTTCAGAAAGAGATCATTTCAGGTTCAATACAATGCCCGGCTCCACTTTTTGTATTGCTCCGTGCTCTCCCTCTCTGTGTTAGGCCACCCAGCTGCATTACACTGTAAGCTGCTATGGATGATATTGTACAAATGCAGATTGGTGGTATACAGTAGAGTAGCATACTGCAGAAATGAAGCTTGGAAGGAGGTGCTGAGCACAGTGACTGTTTATGCTGCCTGAATGTGATTGGCCAGCTTATCAGGGATCACCTTCCACTGACACAATATTGTTTTCAGTACTGTAGTTTTCGCCACCCAGCAGTTAAACTGTGTATTGCATGGCGTGGATTCTATAGTAACATGCTGTCGGGATGCCACGCTATGACCTGCCGGGAATGCCATGCTCAGAGCAAAGGTGCAACAGGACACATCTGTATGTCATCCAATATTGTCCAAGGTTTGGAAGCCCTGGGCAGACCACTTTGAACCTCCTTTAACCACCATTTAGCTTCACCACTTCTCAACACTGTTCTGTTTATATCAGCACACACATCGACTGGCACCCTTCTCCTCTCCCTTCTGTTCCCCCTCCCTCCCCTTTTTTTCTTTCTTTTTCATTCAGTTCTCTTCCTACATATTTAGCTTTTACTACAAGTACAGCGTTGCTCTGGACAACTTGTGTTATCCTGCCCATAACTGTATGAACATTAGGATCGATTGACATTGGAATGCGTAACATCAATTCATTCACCTGTTCTAAAATTGTTATGATGTTTCCTGTATTTGTGATAATTTTCTTATGATGTAAACCCTTGAAAAACCTTTACAAAAAAGATCTCATTTTAAAAAAAAAAATGATTTGCCAAACTGAAGTTACTACACTCAATACTCATCATTTCATCACAAGATAGTTGTTATTATCAGTACAGGTTGAGCCTCCCATATTCAAAATGCTTGGGACCAGAAGTATTTTGGATATTGAATTTTCTGTATTTTGGAATATCAGTATACCATAATGAGATATCTTGGGGATGGGTCCCAAGTCCATACACCTTATACACGTGGCCTGAAGATAATATTATACAATATTTGTGTACACTGAACCATCAGAAATCAAAGGTCTCAATATCTCAGTCGCACTCAGAAAATTCTGTATTACGTAATATTCCGTATTTTGGAATTTTCGATAGGGAGGCTCAAACTTTACTGTACATAAATAAAACATACAGTAATTAATTTTTATTACAAATTGCAAGACACCCTAGCCTTTACCCACATGAAGTGTCGTAACTCCTGTCTCTGCCTTTGCAAACGTTCTTTTTCCTTTCCTCCCAATACGTCTACCTATCAGCACCTACCTATCTCCTCTAAAAACCTGGTACCCCTTTACTGCAGGGACGTGCAGTTAGGGGAGACCCGTCATTAATACAAAAAAAAGCAAAGAAGATACTTATAACACATAGGGGTATATTCAATTATGGTCGAAAACTATTGTCTGTCGAAAAGACGGCAGTTTTCGACTTTTTAAGGTCGAATAGTGATTCGACCTATTCAATCCCAGCTGTTTTTTTTCGACAAGTCTGGGAATTCGACTTGTGGAATAGTACGTGAATCGGTGGTATAGCTGCCGATTCACGTACTTATGAGTGAAACGGGGCCAAATTTGACTGGATTTGGCCCCGTCTCCGACCATCTCAGTCCGACATAAAATAATGTCGGACTGAGATGTGGGACCCAGAGGAGGAGAGGGGGGGGGACCGCAGGGAGACGGGGGAGAGCCGCGGGCATACAGGGGAGATCAGCTCTACAGCACAGTGCTGCAGCAGAATGTCTCACAGCCGCGCCGCTCACGGCAACGTCCACCCGGCTCCAGCAAATTAGGTCACACTTGCTGGAGCTGGGTGGACACTGCCGTGAGGTCGGGCGGCTGTGACATCCTCCTGCAGCGCTATTGTAGCGCTCCTCTCCTCCTCTGGGTCCCTCATCTCAATTCGACTTGAAAAAGTCGAATTGAGATGAGATTGAATAGGGGTTGTCGGATCGATTCCGACAAATGCATGTCGGAATGGATCCGACCCTAATTGAATATACCCCATATTCTGTGTCATAAGTATCTTCTTTATAGTATTCTAATCATTTAAATACATTAAATTAGCTTGGGAGGCACCGATAACAGTGCCTCCCGTTGACAATAGGAATGGGGATAAAGCGGTGGTGGGGCCGTGAGCAGTAAAAGCTCATTAAAAAAAGTGGAGAAAGCGGCACCTATACAAGGGCCTCACTGACAGGAATGTGCTTTCAGCCCACATAAAAGCATGCCCCTGTCAGCGAGGCAGATGTGATTGGACAGTGGAACCAGTGCTGACTACACGTTCCAATCACCCATATGCGGTGGAGGGGAAGCGGCAGCGGACAAGGCGAATGGTAGAGTCACACACCAGGCAGCAGAGGATGTAAGAAACATACCCTGTGTTACTTATGTGGGAGCTGCCTAAGAGTGTCCCAGGTCACATCACAATGATTCCCACCAGCTCCCCTCTCCTCCTCATTCCCCCTGACTCACCTGTTGGTGGGAGCCTGATCTCTCTCCATAACACCGCAGCAGCTGGCATCATGGAGGGGGCAGAGACAAGTGCAGCTAATCCACAGCGACCCTGGCGGTAAACCCAGAGTTGGGAGTGCATGCGGCAGCCGGCACTCCTTCCTCTCCTTCCTCCTCCGCCTTCCCAGCCAGCAGCAGCAGTGGCAGCACTTCCACCCAGACTGGAGGCTCTGCACAGGGCACGTCTGTCCAGGACCCAGGTGAGAAAGGGAGGCAGTAGGCTACAAGGGAAGTGAGTGGGCAGCTCACCCCCAGATCCCCTACACCCACCCAGGTACATAGACTGCAGGAAGGTGTACATTGCTATATTAAATAAACAGATAGATAGATAGATAGATAGATAGATAGATAGATAGATAGATAGATAGATAGATAGATAGATAGATAGATAGATGGGATCAGTATGTATTACTGACGGTTTGGATGTCGGTTGTCAGTATACAGACAACGCCATCCGGCTGTCAGTATACCAACAGTGGGCCGAGCAATAGAAAGCCCCTTGGAGGCTCGCTGCACTCGATGTGCTGCAGAGTCGGTGGTTCGCTGCGCTCGCCAAAGGTTCTATTCCCACACCATTGGTGTCATGGACACCTCACGAGTAGGAATAGACCCTGTGAGCTGGGATTCCGGCTGGCGGCATTGTCAGCAGTCAGGATTCCGGCAATGTAGCTGCATCCCCTACATGTAGCACATTGACGTGTGCTGCCTGCATGCTGTGTGAGTGCAGCAGATTTTGAAGAGGGGGTGCAGAAGCCCACGGGTGATGGCGCCCATGGCATCCGATGCTGTCTGGGCACTTTGGGTCTGTCCTGTAACCACAGTATATACACAATGGCTGTAGTGCCAGCCGCCCACCACCCATGCACTCTATTGTATTTGCTGTTCCTAAAAAGTGTTCTTGCACTGCTGGGGATGTAGTGGAGAAGGGCAGAAGCCAGCGCCTCCCCAGCGCCGCCCCAGCCACTGACCTCACCACATGTCACTGACTTACTGTCATTCTGACCACTTACCTGCATTTGTTGGCTCCAAACTCTGCATTGTGTAAAACAAGAAACACACTTAATGCCCTTTCTGCACCTTGAATGTGGTGTTTATAAAAACTTATTACCTATAAAGCTCTATTTTAATGATATAATATAGAGGCCATTAAGATTTTATGGCTACAAATTTATCATGTGTTACATATTGCATTATGCCTTATGGATATTTTGGTTGGCAGAATCCTTTCCACAGGGATCCTTTATTGCCACTAAGGAAGCACAGAGCGTTGTGACTGCAGTTAGATACACTTCAATGCAGAGAAAATGACACCACACATCTGTCCCTTAGCTGTAAAAGTTATTTTAATAAGTGTCCATTTTTAAACCCAACAAAACACAAACAAAACTGATTTAGTTAATGTACTTGTGTAAATGTTGTGTTTACAACAATCTATGATCTCAAAATATAGTTTACAGTATAGTTTAATTAGAAACAAAAATGTAAAAGTTATAAAGATACCATTTTAAATAAAAAATCACAAATTGAGTGTAGTGATGAGCGGGTTCGGATCCTCGGGATCCGAACCCGCCCGAACTTCACCTTTTTTTTCACGGGTCCGAGCAACTCGGATCCTCCCACCTTGCTCGGTTAACCCGAGCGCGCCCGAATGTCATCATCCCGCGGGTCGCGAGATTCGTATTCTATATAAGGAGCCGCGCGTCGCCGCCATTTTTCACTCGTGCATTGGAGATGATCGTGAGAGGACGTGGCTGGCGTCCTCTCAGTTTCTATGTTCAGTGGGCTGCAAGTTGTGCTGCAAATATCTGTGCTCAGTGTGCTGCAAATATCTGTGTTCAGTGTGCTGCAAGTGCAAATATCTACGTTCTCTGCCTGAAAAACGCTCCATATCTGACTGTGCTCAGTGTGCTGCAAATATCTGTGCTCAGTGTGCTAATTGCTTTATTGTGGGGACTGGGGACCAGCAGCATTATATAGTTGGAGGACAGTGCAGAGTTTTGCTGACCAGTGACCAGTGACTACCAGTATTATTCGTTCTCTGCCTGAAAAACGCTCCATATCTGTGCTGCATTGTAGTATATAGTAGGAGGACAGTGCAGAATTTTGCTGACCACCAGTATAACTATATATATAGCAGTACGGTACAGTAGTCCACTGCTCTACCTACCTCTGTGTCGTCAAGTATACTATCCACCCATACCTGTGGTGCATTTCAGTTTTGCACAGTTTGCTGACCACCAGTATATACTATATAGCAGTACGGTACAGAAGGCCACTGCTCTACCTACCTCTGTGTCGTCAAGTATACTATCCATCCATACCTGTGGTGCATTTCAGTTTTGCACAGTTAGCTGACCACCAGTATATACTATATAGCAGTACGGTACAGAAGGCCACTGCTCTACCTACCTCTGTGTCGTCAAGTATACTATCCATCCATACCTGTGGTGCATTTCAGATTTGCACAGTTTGCTGACCACCAGTATATAATATATAGCAGTACAGTACAGTAGGCCACTGCTCTACCTACCTCTGTGTCGTCAAGTATACTATCCATCCATACCTGTGGTGCATTTCAGTTTTGCACAGTTTGCTGACCACCAGTATATACTATATAGCAGTACGGTACAGTAGGCCACTGCTCTACCTACCTCTGTGTCGTCAAGTATACTATCCATCCATACCTGTGGTGCATTTCAGTTTTGCAGTTTGCTGTCCACCAGTATATAATATATAGCAGTACGGTACAGTAGGCCACTGCTCTACCTACCTCTGTGTCGTCAAGTATACTATCCATCCATACCTGTTGTGCATTTCAGTTTTGCACAGTTTGATGACCACCAGTATATACTATATAGCAGTACGGTACAGTAGGCCACTGCTCTACCTACCTCTGTGTCGTCAAGTATACTATCCATCCATACCTGTGGTGCATTTCAGTTTTGCACAGTTTGCTGTGCACCAGTATATAATATATAGCAGTACGGTACAGTAGGCCACTACTCTACCTACCTCTGTGTCGTCAAGTATACTATCCATCCATACCTGTGGTGCATTTCAGTTTTGCACAGTTTACTGACCACCAGTATATACTATATAGCAGTACGGTAAAGTAGGCCACTGCTCTACCTACCTCTGTGTTGTCAAGTATACTATCCAACCATACCTGTGGTGCATTTCAGTTTTGCACAGTTTGCTGTCCACCAGTATATAATATATAGCAGTACGGTACAGTAGGCCACTGCTCTACCTACCTCTGTGTCGTCAAGTATACTATCCATCCATACCTGTGGTGCATTTCAGTTTTGCACAGTTTGCTGTCCACCAGTATATAATATATAGCAGTACGGTACAGTAGGCCACTGCTCTACCTACCTCTGTGTCGTCAAGTATACTATCCATCCATACCTGTGGTGCATTTCAGTTTTGCACAGTTTGCTGAGCACCAGTATATAGATACTATATAGCAGTACGGTACAGTAGGCCACTGCTCTACCTACCTCTGTGTCGTCAAGTATATTATCCATCCATACCTGTGGTGCATTTCAGTTTTGCACAGTTTGCTGACCACCAGTATATACTATATAGCAGTATGGTACAGTAGGCCACTGCTCTACCTACCTCTGTGTCGTCAAGTATACTATCCATCCATACCTGTGGTGCATTTCAGTTGTGCGCAGTATATATAGTAGTAGGCCATTGCTATTGATATATTACTGGCATATAATTCCACACATTAATAAATGGAGAACAAAAATGTGGAGGGTAAAATAGGGAAAGATCAAGATCCACTTCCACCTCGTGCTGAAGCTGCTGCCACTAGTCATGGCCGAGACAATGAAATGCCATCAACGTCGTCTGCCAAGGCCGATGCATAATGTCATAGTAGAGAGCATGTAAAATCCAAAAAAATAAAGCTCAGTAAAATGACCCAAAAATCTAAATCAAAATCGTCTGAGGAGAAGCGTAAACTTGCCAATGTGCCATTTACGACACGGAGTGGCAAGGAACGGCTGAGGCCCTGGCCTGTGTTCAAGGCTAGTGGTTCAGCTTCACCTGAGGATGGAAGCATTCATCCTCCTGCTAGAAAACTTAAAAGAGTTAAGATGGCAAAAGCACAGCAAAGAACTGTGCGTTCTTCTAAATCACAAATCCCCAAGGAGAGTCCAATTGTGTCGGTTGCGATGCCTGACCTTCCCAACACTGGATGGGAAGAGGTTGCGCCTTCCACCATTTGCACGCCCCCTGCAAGTGCTGGAAGGAGCACCCGCAGTCCAGTTCCTGATAGTCAAATTGAAGATGTCACTGTTGAAGTACACCAGGATGAGGATATGGGTGTTGCTGGCGCTGTGGAGGAAATTGACAAGGAGGATTCTGATGGTGAGGTGGTTTGTTTAAGTCAGGCACCCGGGGAGACACCTGTTGTCCGTGGGACGAATATGGCCATTGACATGCCTGGTCAAAATACAAAAAAAATCACCTCTTCGGTGTGGAATTATTTCAACAGAAATGCGGACAACTGGTGTCAAGCCGTGTGTTGCCTTTGTCAAGCTGTAATAAGTAGGGGTAAGGACGTTAACCACCTCGGAACATCCTCCCTTATACGTCACCTGGACCGCATTCATCAGAAGTCAGTGACAAGTTCAAAAACTTTGGATGACAGCGGAAGCAGTCCACTGACCACTAAATCCCTTCCTCTTGTAACCAAGCTCCTGCAAACCACACCACCAACTCCCTCAGTGTCAATATCCTCCTTAGACAGGAAAGCCAATAGTCCTGCAGGCCATGTCACTGTCAAGTCTGACGAGTCCTCTCCTGCCTGGGATTCCTCCGATGTATCCTTGAGTGTAACGCCTACTGCTGCTTGGGCTGCTGTTGTTGCTGCTGGGAGTCGATCGTCATCCCAGAGGGGAAGTCGGAAGACCACTTGTACTACTTCCAGTAAACAATTGACTGTCCAACAGTCCTTTGCGAGGAAGATGAAATATCACAGCAGTCATCCTGCTGCAAAGCGGATAACTCAGGCCTTGGCAGCCTGGGTGGTGAGAAACGTGTTTCCGGTATCCACCGTTAATTCACAGGGAACTAGAGACTTGACTGATGTACTGTGTACCCGGTACCAAATACCATCTAGATTCCATTTCTCCAGGCAGGCGATACCGAAAATGTATACAGACGTCAGAAAAAGAGTCACCAGTGTCCTAAAAAATGCAGTTGTACCCAATGTCCACTTAACCACGGACATGTGGACAAGTGGAGCAGGGCAGACTCAGGACTATATGACTGTGACAGCCCACTGGGTAGATGTATTGCCTCCCGCAGCAAGAACAGCAGCGGCGGCACCAGTAGCAGCATCTCGCAAACGCCAACTCGTTCCTAGGCAGGCTATGCTTTGTATCACCGCTTTCCATAAGAGGCACACAGCTGACAACCTCTTACGGAAACTGAGGAACATCATCGCAGAATGGCTTACCCCAATTGGACTCTCCTGGGGATTTGTGACATCGGACAACGCCACCAATATTGTGCGTGCATTACATCTGGGCAAATTCCAGCACGTCCCATGTTTTGCACATACATTGAATTTGGTGGTGCAGTATTTTTTAAAAAAATTACAGGGGCGTGCAAGGGATGCTGTCGGTGGCCCGAAGAATTGCGGGCCACTTTCGGCATTCAGCCACCGCGTGCCGAAGACTGGAGCACCAGCAAACAGTCCTGAACCTGCCCTGCCATCATCTGAAGCAAGAGGTGGTAACAAGGTGGAATTCAACCCTCTATATGCTTCAGATGATGGAGGAGCAGCAAAAGGCCATTCAAGCCTATACATATGCCTACGATATAGGCAAATGAGGGGGAATGCACCTGACTCAAGCGCAGTGGAGAATGATTTCAACGTTGTGCAAGGTTCTGCAACCCTTTGAACTTGCCACACATGAAGTCAGTTAAGACACTGCCAGCCTGAGTCAGGTCATTCCCCTCATCAGGCTTTTGCAGAAGAAGCTGGAGACATTGAAGGAGGAGCTAAAACAGAGCGATTCCGCTAGGCATGTGGGACTTGTGGATGGAGCCCTTAATTCGCTTTACCAGGATTCACGGGTGGTCAATCTGTTGAAATCAGAGCACTACATTTTGGCCACCGTGCTCGATCCTAGATTTAAAACCTACGTTGTATCTCTCTTTCCGGCAGACACAAGTCTGCAGAGGTTCAAAGACCTGCTGGTGAGAAAATTGTCAAGTCAAACGGAACGTGACCCGTCAACAGCTCCTCCTTCACATTCTCCTGCAACTGGGGGTGCGAGGAAAAGGCAAAGAATTCCGAGCCCACCCGCTGGCGGTGATGCAGGGCAATCTGGAGCGAGTGCTGACATCTAGTCCGGACTGAAGGACCTGCCAACGATTACTGACATGTCGTCTACTGTCACTGCATATGATTCTGTCACCATTGAAAGAATGGTGGAGGATTATATGAGTGACCGCATCCAAGTAGGCACGTCAGACAGTCCGTACGTATACAGGCAGGAAAAAGAGTCAATTTGGAGGCCCTTGCACAAACTGGCTTTATTTTACCTAAGTTGCCCCCCCTCCAGTGTGTACTCCGAAAGAGTGTTTAGTGCAGCTGCTCACCTTGTCAGCAATTGGCGTACGAGGTTACTTCCAGAAAATGTGGAGAAGATGATGTTCATCAAAATGAATTATAATCAATTCCTCCGTGGAGACATTCACCAGCAATTGCCTCCAGAAAGTACACAGGGACCTGAGATGGTGGATTCCAGTGGGGACGAATTAATAATCTGTGAGGAGGGGGATGTACACAGTGAAAGGGGTGAGGAATCGGACGATGAGGAGGAGGTGGACATCTTGCCTCTGTAGAGCCAGTTTGTGCAAGGAGAGATTGATTGCTTCTTTTTTGGTGGGGGCCCAAACCAACCAGTCATTTCAGTCACAGTCGTGTGGCAGACCCTGTCGCTGAAATGATGGGTTTGTTAAAGTGTGCATGTCCTGTTTATACAACATAAGGATGGGTGGGAGGGCCCAAGGACAATTCCATCTTGCACCTCTTTTTTCTTTCATTTTTCTTTGCATTATGTGCTGTTTGGGGACTATTTTTTTGAAGTGCCATCCTGCCTGACACTGCAGTGCCACTCCTAGATGGGCCAGGTGTTTGTGTCGGCCACTTGTGTCGCTTAGCTTAGCCATCCAGAGACCTTGGTGCACCTCTTTTTTTCTTTGCATCATGTGCTGTTTGGGGACTATTTTTTAAATCTGCCATCCTGTCTGACACTGCAGTGCCACTCCTAGATGGGCCAGGGGTTTGTGTCGGCCACTTGGGTCGCTTAGCTTAGCCATCCAGCGACCTTGGTGCACCTCTTTTTTTCTTTGCATTATGTGCTGTTTGGGGACTATTTTTTAAATCTGCCATCCTGTCTGACACTGCAGTGCCACTCCTAGATGGGCCAGGTGTTTGTGCCGACCACTTGGGTCGCTTAGCTTAGCCATCCAGCGACCTTGGTGCACCTCTTTTTTTCTTTGCATCATGTGCTGTTTGGGGACTATTTTTTAAATCTGCCATCCTGTCTGACACTGCAGTGCCACTCCTAGATGGGCCAGGTGTTTGTGTCGGCCACTTGGGTCGCTTAGCTTAGTCACACAGCGACCTTGGTGCACATCTTTTTTTCTTTGCATCATGTGCTGTTTGGGGACTATTTTTTCAATCTGCCATCCTGTCTGACACTGCAGTGCCACTCCTAGATGGGCCAGGTGTTTGTGTTGGCCACTTGGGTCGCTTAGCTTAGTTACACAGCTACCTCATTGCGCCTCTTTTTTTCTTTGCATCATGTGCTGTTCGGGGACTATTTTTTTGAAGTGCCATCCTGTCTGACACTGCAGTGCCACTCCTAGATGGGCCAGGTGTTTGTGTCGGCCACTTTGGTCGCTTAGCTTAGTCATCCAGCGACCTCGGTGCAAATTTTAGGACTAAAAATAATATTGTGAGGTATTCAGAATAGACTGAAAATGAGTGGAAATTATGGTTATTGAGGTTAATAATACTATGGGATCAAAATTACCCCCAAATTCTATGATTTAAGCTGTTTTTAAGGGTTTTTTGTAAAAAAACACCCGAATCCAAAACACACCCGAATCCGACAAAAAATTTTCAGGGAGGTTTTGCCAAAACGCGTCCGAATCCAGAACAGGGCCTCGGAACCGAATCCAAAACACAAAACCCGAAAAATTTCCGGTGCACATCACTAATTTAGTGTAGTTATGTCTACCTTGTGTTAGAGGACATCTGTATGCAGAACAATATGAGACATGAATGCATTATGACCTCTGAAGCTTGGAGTTGTTATTATGACCCCCTATGCACATGTATAAAGCTCAGGCACCATCGGAGACATTAGGTATATACAGTCAGCATACTGTCAACCTCATCAGAGACACCAGGTATGTACAGTCGGCATACTGTCTACCTCATCAGAGACACTAGGGGGTATATTTACTAAGATTCGTAATTTTCCGTTTGAGGTCAAAGTTCAATCATGAATGACATCGAAAGTGTAAATATGCAACTTTTTGAATTTAGCACGACTAATTTACTAAGCTGCCGTATTCTGCATTTTCGGTTTTACCGATGTCGATGTCATTCGTTTTTTTAGGCAGTGTTTTACGTGAGTGACTTGTAAAACACTGCCAACTTTAATACAATGAATCTCGGCCGGATCTGAGAGATCCGTGCTGGGCTTCATTGTGCACTTTAAAAAAAAAAAAAAATCAGTGTTAAATTACAAAAAAAAAAATGCGTGGGGTCCCCCCTCCTAAGCAAAACCAGCCTCGGGCTCTTTGAGCCGGTCCTGGTTGCAAAAATATGGGAAAAAATATGATAGAGGTTCCCCCATATTTCAACACCAGCACCGGGCTCTGCGCCTGGTCCTGGTTCCAAAAATACGGGAGACAAAAAGCGTAGGGGTCCCCCGTATTTCTGAAACCAGCACCGGGCTCCACTAGCCAGATACATAATGCCACAGCCGGGGGACACTTTTATATAGGTCCCGGCGGCCCTGGCATTACATAACCAACTAGTCACCCCTGGCCGGGGTACCCTGGAGGAGTGGGGACCCCTTCAATCAAGGGGTCCCCCCCCTCCAGCCACCCAAGGACCAGGGGTGAAGCCCGAGGCTGTCCCCCCCATCCATGGGCTGCGGATGGGAGGCTGATAGCCGTTGTGTAAAAAAAATAATATTGTTTTTAGTAGCAGTACTACAAGTCCCAGCAAGCCTCCCCCGCAAGCTGGTACTTGGAGAACCACAAGTACCAGCATGCGGAGGAAAACCGGGCCCGCTGGTACCTGTAGTACTACTACTAAAAAAATACCCCAATAAAAACATAAGACACACACCTTGAAAGTATAACTTTAATACATACATACACACCTCCATATACACATACTTACCTTATGTTCACACGAGGGTCGGTCCTCTTGTCCATGTAGAATCCATGGTGTACCTGTGGAAAAAATTATACTCACATACTCCAGTGTAGAAGCATCTTCTTCTTGTAATCCATTTGTAATCCAGGTACTTGTCAAAATAAAAAAAACGGACACCCGACCTCGCACTGAAAGGGGCCCCATGTTTTTACATGGGACCCCTTTCCCCGAATGCCAGGAACCCCCTCTGACTTATGTCTAAGTGGGTTCCATCAGCCAATCAGGGAACGCCACGTTGTGGCATCCTCCTGATCGGCTGTGTGCTCCTATACTGTATGACAGGCGGCACACGGCAGTGTTACAATGAAGCGCCTATGCGCTCCATTATAACCAATGGTGGGAACTTTGTGGTCAGCGGGTGACCGAAAGTAACCTCACCGCTGACCACAAAGTTCCCACCATTGGTTACAATGGAGCGCATAGGCGCTACATTGTAACACTGCCGTGTGCCGCCTGTCATACAGTACAGGAGCACACAGCCAATCAGGAGGGTGCCACAACGTGGCGCTCCCTGATTGGCTGAAGAAACCCTCTTAGACATAAGTCAGAGGGGGTTTCTGGCATTCTGGGAAAGGGGTCCCATGTGAAAACTAGAGATGAGCGGGTTCGGTTTCTCTGAATCCGAACCCGCCCGAACTTCATGGTTTTTTTTCACGGGTCCGAGCAGACTCGGATCCTCCCGCCTTGCTCGGTTAACCCGAGCGCGCCCGAACGTCATCATGACGCTGTCGGATTCTCGCGAGACTCGGATTCTATATAAGGAGCCGCGCGTCGCCGCCATTTTCACACGTGCATTGAGATTGATAGGGAGAGGACGTGGCTGGCGTCCTCTCCATTTAGATTAGAAGAGAGAGAGAGAGAGATTGACCTGATTTACTGGAGCTTAGGAGTACTGTAGAAGTGTAGAGAGTGCAGAGTTTACTAGTGACTGACCACAGTGACCACCAGACAGTGCAGTTTTGTTTTATTTAATATATCCGTTCTCTGCCTGAAAAAAACGATACACACAGTGACTCAGTCACATACCATATCTGTGTGCACTGCTCAGCCCAGTGTGCTGCATCATCTATGTATATATATCTGACTGTGCTCAGCTCACACAGCTTATAATTGTGGGGGAGACTGGGGAGCACTGCAGTGCCAGTTATAGGTTATAGTAGGAGCCAGGAGTACATATTATATTAAAATTAAACAGTGCACACTTTTGCTGCAGGAGTGCCACTGCCAGTGTGACTGACCAGTGACCTGACCACACTGACCACCAGTATAGTTAGTAGTATACTATATTGTGATTGCCTGAAAAAGTTAAACACTCGTCGTGTGACTTCACTTGTGTGGTGTTTTTTTTTTTATTCTATAAAAAACTCATTCTGCTGACAGACAGTGTCCAGCAGGTCCGTCATTATATAATATATACCTGTCCGGCTGCAGTAGTGATATATATATATTTTTTATATCATTATTTATCATCCAGTCGCAGCAGACACAGTACGGTAGTTCACGGCTGTAGCTACCTCTGTGTCGGCACTCGGCAGTCCATCCATAATTGTATACCACCTACCCGTGGTTTTTTTTTCTTTCTTCTTTATACATACATACTACTACATCTCTTTATCAACCAGTCTATATTAGCAGCAGACACAGTACAGTACGGTAGTTCACGGCTGTAGCTACCTCTGTGTCGGCACTCGGCAGTCCGTCCATAATTGTATACCACCTACCCGAGGTTTTTTTTTCTTTCTTCTTTATACATACATACTACTACATCTCTTTATCAACCAGTCTATATTAGCAGCAGACACAGTACAGTACGGTAGTCCACGGCTGTAGCTACCTCTGTGTCGGCACTCGGCAGTCCGTCCATAATTGTATACCACCTACCCGTGGTTTTTTTTTCTTTCTTCTTTATACATACATACTACTACATCTCTTTATCAACCAGTCTATATTAGCAGCAGACACAGTACAGTACGGTAGTTCACGGCTGTAGCTACCTCTGTGTCGGCACTCGGCAGTCCGTCCATAATTGTATACCACCTACCCGTGGTTTTTTTTTCTTTCTTCTTTATACATACATACTACTACATCTCTTTATCAACCAGTCTATATTAGCAGCAGACACAGTACAGTACGGTAGTCCACGGCTGTAGCTACCTCTGTGTCGGCACTCGGCAGTCCGTCCATAATTGTATACCACCTACCCGTGGTTTTTTTTTCTTTCTTCTTTATACATACATACTACTACATCTCTTTATCAACCAGTCTATATTAGCAGCAGACACAGTACAGTACGGTAGTTCACGGCTGTAGCTACCTCTGTGTCGGCACTCGGCAGTCCGTCCATAATTGTATACCACCTACCCGTGGTTTTTTTTTCTTTCTTCTTTATACATACATACTACTACATCTCTTTATCAACCAGTCTATATTAGCAGCAGACACAGTACAGTACGGTAGTCCACGGCTGTAGCTACCTCTGTGTCGGCACTCGGCAGTCCGTCCATAATTGTATACCACCTACCCGTGGTTTTTTTTTCTTTCTTCTTTATACATACATACTACTACATCTCTTTATCAACCAGTCTATATTAGCAGCAGACACAGTACAGTACGGTAGTCCACGGCTGTAGCTACCTCTGTGTCGGCACTCGGCAGTCCGTCCATAATTGTATACTAGTAACCATCCATCTCCATTGTTTACCTGAGGTGCCTTTTAGTTGTGCCTATTAAAATATGGAGAACAAAAATGTTGAGGTTCCAAAATTAGGGAAAGATCAAGATCCACTTCCACCTCGTGCTGAAGCTGCTGCCACTAGTCATGGCCGAGACGATGAAATGCCAGCAACGTCGTCTGCCAAGGCCGATGCCCAATGTCATAGTACAGAGCATGTCAAATCCAAAACACCAAATATCAGTAAAAAAAGGACTCCAAAACCTAAAATAAAATTGTCGGAGGAGAAGCGTAAACTTGCCAATATGCCATTTACCACACGGAGTGGCAAGGAACGGCTGAGGCCCTGGCCTATGTTCATGGCTAGTGGTTCAGCTTCACATGAGGATGGAGGCACTCAGCCTCTCGCTAGAAAAATGAAAAGACTCAAGCTGGCAAAAGCAGTAGCACCGCAAAGAACTGTGCGTTCTTCGAAATCCCAAATCCACAAGGAGAGTCCAATTGTGTCGGTTGCGATGCCTGACCTTCCCAACACTGGACGTGAAGAGCATGCGCCTTCCACCATTTGCACGCCCCCTGCAAGTGCTGGAAGGAGCACCCGCAGTCCAGTTCCTGATAGTCAGATTGAAGAGGTCAGTGTTGAAGTACACCAGGATGAGGAGGATATGGGTGTTGCTGGCGCTGGGGAGGAAATTGACCAGGAGGATTCTGATGGTGAGGTGGTTTGTTTAAGTCAGGCACCCGGGGAGACACCTGTTGTCCGTGGGAGGAATATGGCCGTTGACATGCCTGGTGAAAATACCAAAAAAATCAGCTCTTCGGTGTGGAGGTATTTCAACAGAAATGCGGACAACAGGTGTCAAGCCGTGTGTTCCCTTTGTCAAGCTGTAATAAGTAGGGGTAAGGACGTTAACAACCTCGGAACATCCTCCCTTATACGTCACCTGCAGCGCATTCATAATAAGTCAGTGACAAGTTCAAAAACTTTGGGTGACAGCGGAAGCAGTCCACTGACCAGTAAATCCCTTCCTCTTGTAACCAAGCTCACGCAAACCACCCCACCAACTCCCTCAGTGTCAATTTCCTCCTTCCCCAGGAATGCCAATAGTCCTGCAGGCCATGTCACTGGCAATTCTGATGATTCCTCTCCTGCCTGGGATTCCTCCGATGCATCCTTGCGTGTAACGCCTACTGCTGCTGGCGCTGCTGTTGTTGCTGCTGGGAGTCGATGGTCATCCCAGAGGGGAAGTCGTAAGACCACTTTTACTACTTCCACCAAGCAATTGACTGTCCAACAGTCCTTTGCGAGGAAGATGAAATATCACAGCAGTCATCCTACTGCAAAGCGGATAACTGAGGCCTTGGCATCCTGGGTGGTGAGAAACGTGGTTCCGGTATCCATCATTACTGCAGAGCCAACTAGAGACTTGTTGGAGGTACTGTGTCCCCGGTACCAAATACCATCTAGGTTCCATTTCTCTAGGCAGGCGATACCGAAAATGTACACAGACCTCAGAAAAAGAGTCACCAGTGTCCTAAAAAATGCAGCTGTACCCAATGTCCACTTAACCACGGACATGTGGACAAGTGGAGCAGGGCAGGGTCAGGACTATATGACTGTGACAGCCCACTGGGTAGATGTATGGACTCCCGCCGCAAGAACAGCAGCGGCGGCACCAGTAGCAGCATCTCGCAAACGCCAACTCTTTCCTAGGCAGGCTACGCTTTGTATCACCGCTTTCCAGAATACGCACACAGCTGAAAACCTCTGACGGCAACTGAGGAAGATCATCGCGGAATGGCTTACCCCAATTGGACTCTCCTGTGGATTTGTGGCATCGGACAACGCCAGCAATATTGTGTGTGCATTAAATATGGGCAAATTCCAGCACGTCCCATGTTTTGCACATACCTTGAATTTGGTGGTGCAGAATTATTTAAAAAACGACAGGGGCGTGCAAGAGATGCTGTCGGTGGCCAGAAGAATTGCGGGACACTTTCGGCGTACAGGCACCACGTACAGAAGACTGGAGCACCACCAAAAACTACTGAACCTGCCCTGCCATCATCTGAAGCAAGAAGTGGTAACGAGGTGGAATTCAACCCTCTATATGCTTCAGAGGTTGGAGGAGCAGCAAAAGGCCATTCAAGCCTATACAATTGAGCACGATATAGGAGGTGGAATGCACCTGTCTCAAGCGCAGTGGAGAATGATTTCAACGTTGTGCAAGGTTCTGCTGCCCTTTGAACTTGCCACACGTGAAGTCAGTTCAGACACTGCCAGCCTGAGTCAGGTCATTCCCCTCATCAGGCTTTTGCAGAAGAAGCTGGAGATATTGAAGGAGGAGCTAACACGGAGCGATTCCGCTAGGCATGTGGGACTTGTGGATGGAGCCCTTAATTCGCTTAACAAGGATTCACGGGTGGTCAATCTGTTGAAATCAGAGCACTACATTTTGGCCACCATGCTCGATCCTAGATTTAAAGCCTACCTTGGATCTCTCTTTCCGGCAGACACAAGTCTGCTGGGGTTGAAAGACCTGCTGGTGAGAAAATTGTCAAGTCAAGCGGAACGCGACCTGTCAACATCTCCTCCTTCACATTCTCCCGCAACTGGGGGTGCGAGGAAAAGGCTCAGAATTCCGAGCCCACCCGCTGGCGGTGATGCAGGGCAGTCTGGAGCGACTGCTGATGCTGACATCTGGTCCGGACTGAAGGACCTGACAACGATTACGGACATGTCGTCTACTGTCACTGCATATGATTCTCTCCCCATTGAAAGAATGGTGGAGGATTATATGAGTGACCGCATCCAAGTAGGCACGTCACACAGTCCATACTTATACTGGCAGGAAAAAGAGGCAATTTGGAGGCCCTTGCACAAACTGGCTTTATTCTACCTAAGTTGCCCTCCCACAAGTGTGTACTCCGAAAGAGTGTTTAGTGCCGCCGCTCACCTTGTCAGCAATCGGCGTACGAGGTTACATCCAGAAAATGTGGAGAAGATGATGTTCATTAAAATGAATTATAATCAATTCCTCCGCGGAGACATTGACCAGCAGCAATTGCCTCCACAAAGTACACAGGGAGCTGAGATGGTGGATTCCAGTGGGGACGAATTGATAATCTGTGAGGAGGGGGATGTACACGGTGATATATCGGAGGGTGATGATGAGGTGGACATCTTGCCTCTGTAGAGCCAGTTTGTGCAAGGAGAGATTAATTGCTTCTTTTTTGGGGGGGGTCCAAACCAACCCGTCATATCAGTCACAGTCGTGTGGCAGACCCTGTCACTGAAATGATGGGTTGGTTAAAGTGTGCATGTCCTGTTTTGTTTATACAACATAAGGGTGGGTGGGAGGGCCCAAGGACAATTCCATCTTGCACCTCTTTTTTCTTTTATTTTTCTTTGCGTCATGTGCTGTTTGGGGAGGGTTTTTTGGAAGGGACATCCTGCGTGACACTGCAGTGCCACTCCTAAATGGGCCCGGTGTTTGTGTCGGCCACTACGGTCGCTAATCTTACTCACACAGCTACCTCATTGCGCCTCTTTTTTTCTTTGCGTCATGTGCTGTTTGGGGAGGGTTTTTTGGAAGGGACATCCTGCGTGACACTGCAGTGCCACTCCTAGATGGGCCCGGTGTTTGTGTCGGCCACTAGGGTCGCTAATCTTACTCACACAGCTACCTCATTGCGCCTCTTTTTTTCTTTGCATCATGTGCTGTTTGGGGAGGGTTTTTTGGAAGGGACATCCTGCGTGACACTGCAGTGCCACTCCTAGATGGGCCCGGTGTTTGTGTCGGCCACTAGGGTCGCTAATCTTACTCACACAGCTACCTCATTGCGCCTCTTTTTTTCTTTGCGTCATGTGCTGTTTGGGGAGGGTTTTTTGGAAGGGACATCCTGCGTGACACTGCAGTGCCACTCCTAAATGGGCCCGGTGTTTGTGTCGGCCAGTACGGTCGCTAATCTTACTCACACAGCTACCTCATTGCGCCTCTTTTTTTCTTTGCGTCATGTGCTGTTTGGGGAGGGTTTTTTGGAAGGGACATCCTACGTGACACTGCAGTGCCACTCCTAGATGGGCCCGGTGTTTGTGTCGGCCACTAGGGTCGCTAATCTTACTCACACAGCTACCTCATTGCGCCTCTTTTTTTCTTTGCGTCATGTGCTGTTTGGGGAGGGTTTTTTGGAAGGGACATCCTGCGTGACACTGCAGTGCCACTCCTAAATGGGCCCGGTGTTTGTGTCGGCCACTAGGGTCGCTAATCTTACTCACACAGCTACCTCATTGCGCCTCTTTTTTTCTTTGCGTCATGTGCTGTTTGGGGAGGGTTTTTTGGAAGGGACATCCTGCGTGACACTGCAGTGCCACTCCTAGATGGGCCAGGTGTTTGTGTCGGCCACTAGGGTCGCTTAGCTTAGTCATCCAGCGACCTCGGTGCAAATTTTAGGACTAAAAATAATATTGTGAGGTGTGAGGTATTCAGAATAGACTGAAAATGAGTGGAAATTATGGTTTTTGAGGTTAATAATAATATGGGATCAAAATGACCCCCAAATTCTATGATTTAAGCTGTTTTTTAGGGTTTTTTGAAAAAAACACCCGAATCCAAAACACACCCGAATCCGACAAAAAATATTCGGTGAGGTTTTGCCAAAACGCGGTCGAACCGAAAACACGGCCGCGGAACCGAACCCAAAACCAAAACACAAAACCCGAAAAATTTCAGGCGCTCATCACTAGTGAAAACATGGGGCCCCTTTCAGTGCGAGGTCGGGTGTCCGTTTTTTTTTTTTTTTTGACAAGTACCTGGATTACAAATGGATTACAAGAAGAAGATGCTTCTACACTGGAGTATGTGAGTATAATTTTTTTCACAGGTACACCATGGATTCTACATGGACAAGAGGACCGACCCTCGTGTGAACATAAGGTAAGTATGTGTATATGGAGGTGTGTATGTATGTATTAAAGTTATACTTTCAAGGTGTGTGTCTTATGGTTTTTATTGGGGTATTTTTTTAGTAGCAGTACTACAGGTACCAGCGGGCCCGGTTTTCCTCCGCATGCTGGTACTTGTGGTTCTCCAAGTACCAGCTTGCGGGGGAGGCTTGCTGGGACTTGTAGTACTGCTACTAAAAACAATATTCATTTTTTTACACAACGGCTATCAGCCTCCCATCCGCAGCCCATGGATGGGGGGGACAGCCTCGGGCTTCACCCCTGGTCCGTGGGTGGCTGGAGGGGGGGGACCCCTTGATTGAAGGGGTCCCCACTCCTCCAGGGTACCCCGGCCAGGGGTGACTAGTTGATTATGTAATGCCAGGGCCGCCGGGACCTATATAAAAGTGTCCTCCGGCTGTGGCATTATGTATCTGGCTAGTAGAGCCCGGTGCTGGTTTCAGAAATACGGGGAACCCATACGCTTTTTGTCCCCCGTATTTTTGGAACCAGGACCAGGCGCAGAGCCCGGTGCTGGTTGTTGAAATATGGGGGAACCTCTATCATTTTTTCCCCCATATTTTTGCAACCAGGACCGGCTCAAAGAGCCCGAGGATGGTTTTGCTTAGGAGGGGGGACCCCACGCAATTTTTTTTCAAAAAATAAACACTTTCCCATCCCCTTCCCACTGATAAACATGCACGGATCTCATGGATCCGTGCATGCCTATCCAAACACGGGGAAAAAAAGCAGGTCTGTTTTTTCTTAGCACTTTTTCACGAATTGTATTTCAGCACGGCAGTGTTTGTGATTTGCACTTTTTAGTAAATTCCCGATTTCTACCAAATTGCAGGCGTATTTGACCGATGGTGTATTGATTCGTGTTTTTTTCCTAGGACTTCCAAAATATTATGAATGCCCTCATCACTGCCGAGATTTTTGCTTAGTAAATTACCGAAATGACACTTTGAAGAAAAAACGGCATCTCGGTCAAAATCGGGAGCTTAGTAAATATACCCCTAGGTATGTACAATCAGCATACTGTCTACCTCATCAGAGATGCTAGGTATGTACAATCGGCATACTGTCTACCTCATCAGAGACGCTAGGTATGTACAGTCAGCATACTGTTTACCTCATCAGAGACGCTAGGTATATACAGTCAGCATACTGTCTACCTCATCAGAGACACTAGGTACTGTATGTACAGTCAGCATACTGTCTACCTCATCAGAGACACTAGGTATGTACAGTCAGCATACTGTCTACCTCATCAGAGACACTAGGTACTGTATGTAGGTACAGTCAGCATACTGTCTACCTCATCAGAGACACTAGGTATGTACAGTCAGCATACTGTATACCTCATCAGAGACACTAGGTATATACAGTCAGCATACTGTCTACCTCATCAGAGACACTAGGTATGTACAGTCAGCATACTGTCTACGTCATCAGAAACACTAGGTACAGTATGCTGACTGTACACACCTAGTGTCTCTGATAAGGCAGACAGAATGCTGATTGTACATACCTAGCGTCTCTGATGAGGTAAACCAGGGGTGGGGAACCTTTGGCCCTCCAGCTGTTGTTGAACTACACATACCAGCATGCCTTGCTACAGTTTTGTTATATGGCCATGCTAAAACTGTTGCAGGGCATGCTGGGATGTGTAGTTCAACAACAGCTGGAGGGCCGAAGGTTCCCCATCCCTGAGGTAGACAATATGCTGACTGTACATACCTAGTGTCTCTGATGAGGTAGACAGTATGCTGACTGTGTATACCTAGCGTCTCTGATGAGGTAGACAGTATGCTGATTGTACATACCTAGCCTCTCTGATGAAGTAGACAGTATGCTGATTGTACATACCTAGCCTCTCTGATGAGGTAGACGGTATGCTGACTGTACATACAGTACCTAGTGTCTCTGATGAGGTATCAAAAATTGGATTGCATCTCCAGTGTATAGAATTTAATAAACTACAAAAATGGTCCAGTCACTTTTTACCATATCTGCTACAGGTGCTCCTTGGGTAACGCCAAGAACCATGGATTAATATTTACTTACATTAAGACGTCTCAAATTTACAGCTATATAGATTTACCAAATTATCAACACTCATTTATATTTACAACCATCTGAGACTGTTCTCAGGTTGTGCTGATGTAAAGAAGCTCTGTTGTTGGTCCTGATGAAGGTCCGGTTTGGATGATCTTTAATAGAGCACCCCACTAATGTACCTTTGGGACTTTTCTGAGTGCGGACATATATATATATATATATATATATATATATTTATATTAGGGGGAACACCTCTGCAGGGGGGTAGGGCCTGGCATGTGGGGTGGACTAGCCCTTTGCCGGGCGTCCCCCCACATGTCAGAGATTTTGATCATAGATGTGCGGGGGCAGGCGGCTACCTGCTATGTTTTGGGCCGCAGAGGCTGCATCTGATGTCACGCAGTCGCAGCGGCCTGCCCCACCAAAAGTCCGGACATGACTAAGTTGTCCGGACCGCGCCCCCCCATTGCCGCCAACACCACCCCCCCAATGCCGCCGACAACGCCCGCAACGGCCCCGCGATCACCTCTGCCTATCAATCAGGCAGAGGCGATCGCACCAGTGGGATGCTTTTGCATCTCACTGTGTGCGCACGCACAGTGCGACCGCTGTGCGCACGCACTGTGCAACCGCTGTGTGTGCGCACACCACATATGGTTTCAGCCTGCGATCGCTGCTGTTGCAGCGACCAGCTCTGAATTAGTTAATACTAGATCTAGCGCTCTGTCACTCCAATCAATATGCTGCCAGTAACATAGGGCTACTCACCCCTATTAGATTAAAAAATCAAACAAGCAACAAAGAAACTAGTGTTACAGCGCATATGGATTAGAAATATAAAGGTTGTTTTATTAAAACATATATATAAAATATGCAATTTATACCACCGGCCGGTCAATTTACCGTTGCAATAATTAATTTACATATGAACTGGATGTAACATTCATTATAACAAGTTACTCTGTATCTCCTTAGAATTTCTTAACAACACCTGTTGTAATGGTTAAAATGTAACTTATCCAATGCTTACTGAGGCTAAATAGCACACACAGTTCTTTTCTGTGAGACTGTATGACAGTCACTTTAGTGAAAAAAAAATGAAATAAGGTTATTTCTCACATTAGATGTGGGTTTTTACACTGTCCCATTTATATAGCCACAGCCTGTGGATAATGTGAGCCAATGTTTCCTCTAAAATTGTGTCTGGCCAGACATTTATGCAATGCGGTCTCACCACTCCTATGTATGGATTATTTCACCAAGAATGTCCTCCCCGGCTGCTGGTGCTTTCAACCTTTATCGTGCAGTCATCTCTGGGGGATCATCAGTAAAGGTGGAAAATTCCTGGAGTGTTAATGTTGGTTCTCGAGACCTCCGGATAGTGGTATGAACAGCAATTTAGATGAGTAATTGACGCGTTTCCCCGCCTCCCTCCGGACTCAGCGGCTTCATCAGAAGCTGATGAAGCCGCTGAGTCCGGAGGGAGGCGGGGAAACGCGTCAATTACTCATCTAAATTGCTGTTCATACCACTATCCGGAGGTCTCGAGAACCAACATTAAAACTCCAGGAATTTTCCACCTTTACTGATGATCCCCCAGAGATGACTGCACGATAAAGGTTGAAAGCACCAGCAGCCGGGGAGGACATTCTTGGTGAAATAATCCATACATAGGAGTGTTGAGACCGCATTGCATAAATGTCTGGCCAGACACAATTTTAGAGGAAACATTGGCTCACATTATCCACAGGCTGTGGCTATATAAATGGGACAGTGTAAAAACCCACATCTAATGTGAGAAATAACCTTATTTCATTTTTTTTTCACTAAAGTGACTGTCATACAGTCTCACAGAAAAGAACTGTGTGTGCTATTTAGCCTCAGTAAGCATTGGATAAGTTACATTTTAACCATTACAACAGGTGTTGTTAAGAAATTCTAAGGAGATACAGAGTAACTTGTTATAATGAATGTTACATCCAGTTCATATGTAAATTAATTATTGCAACGGTAAATTGACCGGCCGGTGGTATAAATTGCATATTTTATATATATGTTTTAATAAAAAAACCTTTATATTTCTAATCCATATGCGCTGTAACACTAGTTTCTTTGTAGCTCTGAATTAGGCCCTATAACCGGGTGTTATCACATAAGCTAAATCACAAAGGTGCGTGTTTATGGAACAGTGACTACACAGAGTTGTGCATACATGTAATTATGGCTTTCTTCAGAGGGATCTTTTGCAACAGATATAGAGAGAGATGTTTCAAAATGATGATGGCTATGAAACTCAGCATGCAGATGGGGGTGTCTGGCCGCAGAGATACATACAGCACAATTGTGAGTGATTATGGCCAACTTGCGTTCATCTGCTTGCTAGTCCCTGAATGTAAAAGTATTTGAGATTGTGTCTAAATTAATAAAGACATCATGATCTAAGTGATTTTGAACAGACATAACACAACAATCTTACAGATTCAATGCTCTTTTTCATAATCTAGACTTTAGGCAAAGCTTTTCAATTCCCACCAAAATGTTGCATTGCACAGATGAAAATAAAATGAAATGTACTTTAACAAGGATTTTACTGAACATTTAAAAAAAATCCCCATTTTTTATTCTTGTGGTTGTCAGTTTCAGGTCGAGACCAAGAAAAGTGAGTGAAGAACACATTCAATCTCCTGGATGACTCCACAGCTGATAAGAGAATTGAATTCTGTGTTCTATGTGATATTCTTGTCATCAACCCTTCTGGGGATTGCAGTTATCAAAAGGAACTGCGATTAATTACTAGAAGTGCCTCCTGCAGGCAAGATCCTCCTTATTGCAGTAAGAAACCTTTAGAAATGGCCAACTGCTGGACTGTGTAAAATATATCATTTTCTACTGCTTTTGATCATCTTCCTTAATTACATTGAAGCTGAATAGACATGCAAATCTAGTAATGGGATTTAAAAGAGAATAAGTTGTTTTTTTTCTGTTTAATCATTTTCCTTTCCTTTTTATTTTGAGTAATAAGAGTCAATCTCCTTAATCTTTCTGCCTTTTCTTTGTGCTGGAGTCATTCATTCCTTATCCCTATAATAATTGCCCTTTTTATTAATACTATACAGTACATGGTATAACGACAAATCAATTTAAAATAAGTAGAGATGAGCGGGTTCGGTTCGTCGAGATCCGAACCCCCTCGAACTTCACGTGGTTTACACGGGTCCGAGGCAGCCTCGGTTCTTCCCACCTTACACGCAAAACCCGAACGGGGGAAAACTTCATCATCCTGCTGTTGGATTCTCGCGAGATTCGGATTCCATATAAAGAGCCGTGCGTCGCCGCCATTTTCACTCATGCGTTGTAGATTGAGCGGAGAGGATGTGGCTACGTTCTCTGCCTGAATAGCCCAATATCAGCTCAATATCTGTGCTCAGTATCAGTGCTGCATTGTGGTGACCAGTATATAGTAGTACAGTACAGTAGTCCATTGCTGCTTTATCTTGCTGCTCCGTGTCAGTTCTAGTATCCTGAACAGTGCTCAATATCTATGCTCAGTATCAGTGCTGCATTGTGGTGACCAGTACAGTAGTCCATTGCTGTATCTTGCTGCTCCGTGTCAGTTCTAGTATCCTGAACAGAGGCTCAGTATCAGTGCTGCGTTGTCGTGACCAGTATATAGTAGTACAGTACAGTAGTCCAGTGCTGTTCTCGCTGCCCAGTGTCAGTTCTATTATACTGAACAGTGCTCAATATCTGTGCTCATTATTATCATTGCTGCATTGTGGTGACCAGTATATAGTAGTACAGTACAGTAGTCCATTGCTGTATTTTGCTGCTCCGTATCAGTTTTATTATCCTGAACAATGCTCAATATCTGTGCTCAGTATCAGTGCTGCATTGTGGTGACCAGTATATAGTAGTACAGTACAGTAGTCCATTGCTGTATCTCACTGCCCAGTGTCAGTTCTAGTTTACTGAACAGTGCTCAATATCTGTGCTCAGTATCACTGCTGCATTGTGGTGACCAGTATATAGTAGTACAGTACAGTAGTCCAGTGCTGTTCTCGATGCCTAGTGTCAGTTCTAGTATCCTGAACAGAGCTCAATATCTGTGCTCAGTATCAGTGCTGCATTGTGGTGACCAATATATAGTAGTACAGTACAGTAGTCCAGTGCTGTTCTCGCTGCCAGTGTCAGTTCTAGTATCCTCATCAGTGCTCAATATCTGTGCTCAGTATCAGTGCTTCATTGTGGTGCTGTAGGGTGCTGTGGTAGTGTCCTGTCACTGTGCATAGGTCATCATCATTCCAGTCACAGTGGTATCTGGTATCTATCTAGTGGTATCTAATTCCAGACATTACTGCCGTCTAATTCCAGATATATTACTGGCATATAATTCCACACATTAAAAAATGGAGAACAAAAATGTGGAGGGTAAAATAGGGAAAGATCAAGATCCTCATCCACCTAGTGCTGAAGCTGCTGCCACTAGTCATGGCCGAGATGATGAAATGCCACCAACGTCGTCTGCCAAGGCCAATGCCCAATGTCATAGTAGAGAGCATGTAAAATCCAAAAAACAAAAGTTCAGTAAAATGACCCAAAAATCTAAATTAAAAGCATCTGAGGAGAAGCGTAAACTTGCCAATATGCCATTTACTATACGGAGTGGCAAGGAACGGCTGAGGCCCTGGCCTATGTTCATGGTTAGTGGTTCAGCTTCACATGAGGATGGAAGCACTCATCCTCCCACTAGAAAAATGAAAAAAGTTAAGTTGGCAAAAGCACAGCAAAGAACTGTGCGTTCTTCTAAATCACAAATCCCCAAGGAGAGTCCAATTGTGTCGGTTGCGATGCCTGACCTTCCCAACACTGGATGGGAAGAGGTGGCTCCTTCCACCATTTGCATGCCCCCTGTAAGTGCTGGAAGGATCACCCACAGTCCAGTTCCTGATAGTCAAATTAAAGATGTCACTGTTGAAGTACACCAGGATGAGGATATGGGTGTTGCTGGCGCTGAGGAGGAAATTGACAAGGAGGATTCTGATGGAGAGGTGGTTTATTTAAGTCAGGCACCCGGGGAGACACCTGTTGTCCGTGGGATGAATAAGGCCATTGACATGCCTGGTCAAAATACAAAAAAAATCACCTCTTCGGTGTGGAATTATTTCAACAGAAATGCGGACAACAGGTGTCAAGCCGTGTGTTGCCTTTGTCAAGCTGTAATAAGTAGGGGTAAGGACGTTAACCACCTAGGAACATCCTCCCTTATACGTCACCTGGAGAGCATTCATTAGAAGTCATTGACAAGTTCAAAAACTTTGGGTGACAGCGGAAGCAGTCCACTGACAACTAAATCCCTTCTTCCTCTTGTACCCATGCTCCTGCAAACCACACCACCAACTCCCTCAATGTCAATTTCCTCCTTAGACAGGAACGCCAATAGTCCTGCAGGGCATGTCACTGGCAAGTCTGTCGAGTCCTCTCCTAACTGGGATTCCTCCGATGGATCCTTGAGTGTAACATCTACTGCTGCTGGCGCTGCTGTTGTTGCTGCTGGGAGTCGATCGTCATCCCAGAGGGGAAGTCGGAAGACCACTTGTACTACTTCCAGTAAGCAATTGACTGTCCAACAGTCCTTTACGAGGAAGATGAAATATCACAGCAGTCATCCTGTTGCAAAGCGGATAACTCAGGCCTTGACAACTATGTTGGTGTTAGACGTGCGTCCGGTATCCGCCGTTAGTTCACAGGGACTTAGAGAATTGCTTGAGGTAGTGTGTCCCCGGTACCAAATACCATCTAGGTTCCACTTCTCTAGGCAGGCGATACCGAGAATATACACAGACGTCAGAAAAAGAGTCACCAGTGTCCTAAAAAATGCAGTTGTACCCAATGTCCACTTAACCACGGACATGTGGACAAGTGGAGCAGGGCAGACTAAGGACTATATGACTGTGACAGCCCAGCGGCGGCACCAGTAGCAGCATCTCGCAAACGCCAACTCGTTCCTAGGCAGGCTACACTTTGTATCACTGCTTTCCATAAGAAGCACACCTGACAACTTCTTACGGAAACTGAGGAACATCATCGCAGATTGGCTAACCCCAATTGGACTCTCCTGGGGATTTGTGACATCAGACAATGCCACCAATATTGTGCATGCATTACATCTGGGAAAATTCCAGCACGTCCCATGTTTTGCACATACAATGAATTTGGTGGTGCAGAATTTTTGTAAAAATCACAGGGGCGTGCAAGAGATGCTATCGGTGGCCCGAAGAATTGCGGGCCACTTTTGGCATTCAGCCACCGCGTGCCGAAGACTGGAGCACCAGCAAACACTCCTGAACATGCCCTGCCATCAGCTGAAGCAAGAGGTGGTAACAAGGTGGAATTCAACCCTCTATATGCTTCAGAGGATGGAGGAGCAGCAAAAGGCCATTCAAGCCTATACATCTGCCTACGATATAGGCAAAGGAGGGGGAATGCACCTGACTCAAGCACAGTGGAGAATGATTTCAACATTGTGCAAGGTTCTGCAAACCTTTGAACTTGACACACGTGAGGTCAGTTCAGACACTGCCAGCCTGAGTCAGGTCATTCCCCTCATCAGGCTTTTGCAGAAGCTGCTGGAGAGATTGAAGAAGGAGCTAAAACAGAGCGATTCCGCTAGGCATGTGGGACTTGTGGATGGAGCCCTTAATTCGCTTAACCAGGATTCACGGGTGGTCAATCTGTTGAAATCCGAGCACTACATTTTGGCCACCATGCTCAAACCTAGGTTTAAAGCATACGTTGTATCTCTCTTTCCGGCAGACACAAGTATGCAGATGTTCAAAGACCTGCTGGTGAGACCATTGTCAAGTCAAGCGGAACGTGACCCGCCAACAGCTCCTCCTTCATTTTCTCACGCCATTTTAGCTGCCAGGAAAAGGATCAAATTTCCAAAACCACCCGCTGACGGTGATGCAGGGCAGTCAGGAGCTATAGCTGACATCTGGTCCGGACTGAAGGACCTGCCAACGATTACTGACATGTCGTCTACTGTCACTGCATATGATTCTGTCACCATTGAAAGAATGGTGGAGGATTATATGAGTGACAGCATCACTGTAGGCATGTCAGACAGTCCGTATGTATACTGGCAGGAGAAAGAGGCAATTTGGAGGCCCTTGCACAAACTGGCTTTATTTTACCTAAGTTGCCCCGCCTCCAGTGTGTACTCCGAAAGAGTGTTTAGTGCAGCCAGTAACCTTGTCAGCGATCGGCGTAGGAGGATACTTCCAGAAAATGTGGAGAAGATGATGTTCATCAAAATGAATTATAATCAATTCCTCCGTGGAGACATTTACCAGCAATTGCCTGCAGAAAGTACACAGGGACCTGTGATGGTGGATTCCAGTGGGGACGAATTAATAATCTGTGAGGAGGGGGATGTACACAGTGAAAGGGGTGAGGAATCGGAGGATGAGGAGTAGGTGGACATCTTGCCTCTGTAGAGCCAGTTTGTGCAAGGAGAGATTGATTGCTTCTTTTTTGGTGGGGGCCCAAACCAACCAGTCATTTCAACCACAGTCGTGTGGCAGACCCTGTCGCTGAAATGATGGGTTTGTTAAAGTGTGCATGTCCTGTTTATACAACATAAGGGTGGGTGGGAGAGCCCAAGGACAATTCCATCTTGCACCTCTTTTTTTTTTTTATCTTTGCATCATGTGCCGTTTGGGGACTATTTTTTTAAGTGCCATCCTGTCTGACACTGCAGTGCCACTCCTAGATGGGCCAGGTGTTTGTGCCGCCCACTTGTGTTGCTTAGCTTAGTCATTCAGCGACATTGGTGCAAATTTTAGGACTAAAAATAATATTGTGAGGTGTGAGGTGTTCAGAATAGACTGCAAATGAGTGGAAATTATGGCTATTGAGGTTAATAATACTATAGGATCAAAATTACCCCCATATTCTATGATTTAAGCTGTTTTTGAGGGGTTTTTTTTTAAGAAAAACACCCGAATCCAAAACGCACCCAAATCCAACAAAAATTCTTAAGGGAGGTTTTGCCAAAACGCGTCCGAATCCAAAACACGACCGCGGAACCGAATCCAAAACCAAAACACAAAACACGAAAAATGTCCGGTGCACAGCTCTAAAAATAAGGGGCAGCATGTTTTAAATCAGTGTTGTTCTATATCATGGGTCTTCAACCTGCGACCCTCCAGCTGCTGTGGAACTACATATCCCAGCATGCCCTGCCTCAGTTTTAGCATACCTTAATAGCAAAACTGTGGCAGGGCATGCTGGGATGTGTAGTTTCACAGCAGCTGGAGGGCCACAGGATGAAGACCCATGTTCTATATTTTGACCTGTCCAGTTTCACTTTAATCTAGAGATGAGTGGTTCCGTTTTGTTGAAAACCTAACACACCCGAACGTTAGGAATCCAATTAGAACTGAGTCCCGGGCTCAGAACACTTTTGGGGATCCGAGTAGACCGAGAGCCCGAGTCGGGTTTTCCCTTGAGTTCGGAATTCAGATTTAAAAATCAAATCTTGGGATTTGGATTGCACACATGTCCCTCCCACGTGATTTCAGGTGTCATTTAATTCAGGAGAGTATATGGGGGGTCATTCCGAGTTGTTCGCTCGCAAGCTGCTTTTAGCAGCTTTGCACACGCTAAGCCGCCGCCTACTGGGAGTGAATCTTAGCTTATCAAAATTGCGAACGAAAGATTAGCAGAATTGCGAATAGACACTTCTTAGCAGTTTCTGAGTAGCTCCAGACTTACTCGGCATCTGCGATCAGTTCAGTCAGTTTCGTTCCTGGTTTGACGTCACAAACACACCCAGCGTTCGCCCAGACACTCCTCCGTTTCTCCAGCCACTCCCGCGTTTTTCCCAGAAACGGTAGCGTTTTTTCACACACTCCCATAAAACGGCCAGTTTCCGCCCAGAAACACCCACTTCCTGTCAATCACATTACGATCACCAGAACGAAGAAAAAACCTCGTAATGCCGTGAGAAAAATACCTAACTGCATAGCAAATTTACTTGGCGCAGTCGCACTGCGGACATTGCGCATGCGCATTAGCGACTAATCGCTCCGTTGCGAGAAAAAAATAACGAGCGAACAACTCGGAATGACCCCCATGGTGAGGTGAGCAAAAGTTACTGGAAATGACTGGAAATTAATATCATTGATGTTAATAATACTACATGAACAAAATCAGGTTCAAGGTACATGATTTTAGCTGTTTTTATTAATTTGTATAGAAACCCAGATCCATAACTAAACCCAAAATACTTGAAGGTGGTTTTGCAAAACCAAACCAAAACACAACAATGATTTAGAACCAAAGCATGAGGGTCTGCGCACATCTATACTTTAATCTCCCTTGCCCAATGTGCTTAGTGTTAAACATTTAAGTTTATATTATGTCCAATAATAATATAAGATGCCTTTTAATTTTATCAATGACCATCTATAATCTGCACATACTTGCCTACTTTTGAAAACTAGAATCAGGGCGATGACAGTAGGATGTGCTGCGCAAAGCGAGACTTGCCTCCAAGGGTGCATGTCATTCTCTAACAAAAGGGCGTGTCTAGTTCCACAAATGGGCATGTCTATGCGTGAATGCTTGTTATTGCATGATATTTCTACATAACGTTAGTAACAATATATTTTGGGAAGTTTTGCAAGTATTGATACTTACATTGGGCCTAATTCAGACCTAATCGTAGCAGCAAATTTGTTGGCAGATGGGAAAAACCATGTGCACTGCAGGGGGGCAGATATAACATGTGCAGAGAGTGAGTTAGATTTGCCTCCTCTGCACTGCGCATGGTTTTGCTTATCTGCTAACACAATCGATGCTACTATCAGGTCTGAATTACCCCAATTGTTGTCTGCAGTATGGTATTTGGTTGCAATATATGTTCGCTGTGATATTTCTTTTCTTCTTACTCAGCAAAATATACATGATAAATGATATGCGTATGCAATAAATTCCAAATGCAATTTGACCTTGTGTGAATTCAACTAAAGAAAGATTACTAACAACAATTCTTACCCTAACATCTCACTAGCAGCAGCATGCTATGGATGAGTACACAACACACACACACACACACACACATACACACACCCCGCAGATAAAAAAAAAGACCCTGTGTGTGATTATGTGCTGCTGTCTCTCTCTCTCCTGTCAGGTGTTCCCATAAAGGGAGATCATGAGAGTTGTCAGCAGTGAGTCCTGAGCAGCTACAGCAAATCACTGTTATTACAAAGAAACTCCTTAGTGCAGAGGTTCCCAAACTGTGTGCCGTGGCTCCCTGGGGTGCCTCGGGACACTGGCAGGGGTGCCCTGGGTTGGTGGTCCAGGACCAATTCAAACTATTCATGGTCAATATAATAGGCAAAACCAGTGCTGGTGGCTGCCGGTCATAAAATATGTGGCCAAACAGAAGCAAATCTTGTCCCTCACCACACAACTGACCCTAAGGATGACATATAAACGTGATCTACTTAATGTAATATTTCTTTCTAAATTTCTCAATAAGAAATTTTTGGCCTAGGGGTGCCGTGAAAAATATTCTGATATTCTAGGGCGCAGTGATTAAAAAAAGTTTGGAAACCACTGCCTTAGTGTCACACTTGGCAGAATCTGAAGAATCCGGGAGATTTGATTTACAAAGCAGGGTAGCAGGAGATTTATGACTGAAACGGGAGTGCAACCCGGCAGTGGCAGTAGTGGTGATGTCAGTAACACAATCGTCCATAAACCATAAGTATTAAAATTGTATTTCTATTTTCCTCACACAAAGATGTAATTTTTCTACTTTTACATATTAGTGAGACGTTTGGCTGATAATGTAGGGCAGAGTTTCCAAACTCCATTACAATCCAAGTTTTAATGATATCCATGCTTGAATCCAGCTGGCTAAATCAAATTTACTGAGGTACTAATTAAGTCACCTGTACTCAAAACCTGGACTGTATTGGTGTAGGGGCTGTAAATGCCCTTATGGTATGGGCCACACCTACAAAGCATTGGCTACACCTCCTCTGTAGGCCCATGATTATTTTCAGCCTCAGACCCATGTGGTCCTTAATCTGACCTTGCCTAGAGTCAATTGTTTTTGCACATTGACCACATATTGTTTGTCAATACTTGCAAGTCAGGATGAAGCATGGGGTGTGGCGGCACATTTTATTTCATGGCACAAAGGGCCTAAATCAGGTTGGCTCGCAGATCCAACCGGAATTATTGACAAAAAGATACGGCCGCATGCGCAGCGCCCATCCTGCGCATGCGCCCGTATTTTCTGCAGGGGGGCGTAGAAAATGCGATCACCTGTGCCTATCAATCAGGCAGAGGTGGTTGCTGGGTGGGGGAGGGGGGGAATGGCAATGCTCTGTTTCCAGGGAGGAGACGGAGTGTTGCGGGGGTGGAGCCGGACTAAAGGGGGTCCATGCAGCGCAAATGGGGGCATGTTGCGGCATGATCCCGGTGGCTGTGTGATGTCACACGCAGCCGCTGATATCAGGAAGATGGCGGCGAGTCTCCTGCAGGCGCAGCTAAGCTGCGCCAGCAGGAGGCTTCCTCTATTTTAGTTAACAAGCAGAAATTGCGATGCAATCGCAATTTCTGCTTGTTGAAGGGGGGGAGGCGGATGGTAGCATGCTGGGTGGCCTTGCCCTGCCCTAGGGATGGCCATCGATGGTCTGATGGTGAATGTTTTCACAATCAATAGAATACCACAGATGGTGAACCATCGATGGTTAATCCCTGATGGTGAGCACTGGCCTCCCCTATGCGCATGAACAGGTGTCGTCTGCGCATGTGCATACCCATTGACAGTTAATTACTACTGGTGAAATAATTGTCTATCAATGGGAAAGCCATGGATGGTCATCACTACTTATGTCTGCCATGTCTCCGCTTTTACCTGGCCCCAGCTTCTTCCCCTCCCTCTTCCCTTGCTCCCATTGGTCAGGCATAGTGTGCAGCCCATCTGTACCTTTGCCCCTCTCCCAATGCATGCCTCTGCCATCTAGCAATGTGTGCCTCTGTCTCTTCTGCCCATGTATTACTCTGGTTTGATAGGATACAAGGGAAATTCCATAGCGAACATGTATGTAGAGGCCAGGGGGGCATATGTTGTCCATCAGTACTATACAGGGAGCTTCATAGATTGTGCTTGCTCTGGGTAACAAAGTTCAGTTCCACATCTCTGCGTCCACCAGGCCATTGGGGAGAGGGGATTAAAGGAGATGGGGTGCCTTGCCTTTTTTTGGACTGGGTCCCACAATTTCTAGTGGCAGCCCTGAATGCGATTGTAAGTTATAAGGCTAAAATCACGTACACAAGTGGAGCATAAACTGTATGGAGATTTTTAAACCAGGTATATGGCAACATAGCCAGAATCAAGCACTTAATTTCCTCAGAAGATCTGCCTAAAGTCATAGATGCATTTGTATCATCACGCCTAGACTACTGCAATGCCCTCTACCTTGGCCTCCCAGCAAAAGAATTGCACCGCTTGCAGATGGTACAAAATGCAGCTGCCAGACTATTAACCAACCAGCCGGTTCCAGCTACATAACATCCATTCTCCACTCCCTTCACTGGCTACCTGAAAAATGGCAAATCGTTTTCAAGATTGGCTTGCTGACTTTCAAAACCCTACATGACCAGGGCCCAAGGTACCTGAAGCAGCTTCTGATTCCTTACTGTCCCACTTGATTACTACGATATGTAGATGATCAGAGGCGTTACTGGGTGTGGTGACACCTGGTGCGCAACCCTGATCTCCCGGCGCGCTCACGGCACAAAGGGTGTGTGGTCTTATATAGAGGGAGCATGGCCTTGCGGGCATGGCCTCCCAAAAATCGTTACTACGGGGGTGTGCCCAGGACTTCCAGTCATTTCCAGTCAACTTTGACACAGCCCACAATATAGTTTTCATCCACTTTAGGCCTAAAGGTTGCCCTAGGTAGTTGGATGACTAAGCTAAGCGACAGCAGTGGGTGACACAAACATGTGGTGCTTAAACTTCCAATATGGCACATCTAGGAGTGGCACTGCAGTGGCAGACAGGATAGCAGATTAATAAACTATGCAAAAAAAACCAAAACATTTACCAATGCTCCAAACAGCGCTTAATGCAAAGAAAAGACTTAGCCAAAGTTTCTGAATTTGTCAAAAACTTCTCATTAATCTGCTGCAAGTGATGTAGTAGGGAGGAGGTTCCTAGGTGGTTAAGGTCCGTACCTCTATCTACTATGGCTTTACAAAGGCTACAGACAGCTTGACAGTTGTTGTCCGGATTTGGGTAGAAATAATTCCACACATAAGAGGTGGATTATTTTATCTTTTGCTCAGGCATGACAATGGGGTTTTTTATACCTTGGGCAACAACTGTCTCCACTGGTGCCTTATTTAAACAAACAACATCCTCATCATCAACATCCTCATCATCAACATCCTCATTAGCGCCAGCTACACCAATATCCTCCTCATCCTGGTGTACTTCTACAGTGACATCCTTTCAATGTCAGCATGTTGACTTGTGCTGCTCCTCCCAACACTTACAGAGGGTGTGAGAATGGTGGAAGGAGCCTCCTCTTCCAGTACAGTATTGGAAACGTCAGGCTCACACATGGCACACGCGGACACACATGGACTTTCCTCTGGGATTGGTGATATTTCTGAGCACAAAGTTTGATCCTGTGCCTTAACAAGTTTATTTTGTTTTTAACTCTTCTACAGAGAGAAGGGCTTACATTATCATTACGAGATGCAGAACCACCAGTCATAAACAAAGGGCAAGGTATTAGCCTTTCCTTTCCACTTTGTGTAGTGAATGGTATATTGGCGGACATTCCGAGTTGATCGCACGTAGCAATATTTTGCTGCCCATGCGATCAACTAGACGCCACCTATGGGGGAGGGTTTTTTTGCATAGCAAGGCTGCCAACGCTTGTGCAGCCGTGCTATGCAAAAACATTTTGTGCAGTTTCTGAGTCGCTTTTAACTTACCCGCTGCAATGTCTTCAGCCTGTCCGGTCCCGGAATTGATGTCAAACACCCGCCCTGCAAACGCCTGGACACGCCTGCGTTGGACTCACCACTCCCAGAAAACGGTCAGTTGACGCCCCGGAAACGCCTTCCTCCGCAAACTTCTTGTGGTAGCGATCGTTTTCTTCGTTCTTCTTGTCATTGCCGTCGCTGGGCAATGACACGCCTGCGCATTGCGGCCACCGTGCATGCGCAGAACCGACCCATTCGCACCGCTGCGAAAAATAGCAGCGTGCGAATGGGTCGGAATGACCCCCATTGCCAATTTTATGTTTCTCTGCACTAACTTTACTTGTGTTTTTTTAGCACTCTAAAATTATATTGCTTCTTTGATTTTATATGCACTGACTTTGATTTCTGATGCCTTCTTTGCCATTGGGCATCGGCCTTAGCAGATGACGTTGACGGACTTGTATTGTCAGGACTAGTGGCAGCAGCTTTAGCACTAGTATCTGGTTCATGAGCTCATCTTAATTGTTCGTCCTCCATTTCTATCAAGAAACGCAAAGTGGGGTACAGCTCACACCACAGTTTGTAACAAATATGTACCACCTACAGGCTCACCCAATATGTGTATGCGTCAGAGATAGTAATCGAACACTGCGGTTGACCTTCACCAACAGCGTTGCATAATACATGTATGAGTCAGAAATTGTAGTAGAACACTGTGGTTGACCTTCACCAACAGCGTCACACAATACATGTATGATTTAGAAATGGTAGTCGAACACTACTGTTGACCTTCACCAACAGCGTTGCACAATACGTGTATTAGTTAGAAATGGTAGTCGAACACTGCGGTTGATCTTCACCAACAGTGTTGCACAATATGTGTATGAGTCAGAAATGGTAGTCGAACACTGCGGTTGACCTTCACCAAGAGCGTCGCACAATACACGCATGATTTAGAAATGGTAGTCGAACACTGCGGTTGACCTTTACCAACAGCGTCGCACAATATGTGTATGAGTCAGAAATGGTAGTCGAACACAGAGGTTGACCTTCACCAACAGCACTGCCCAATACGCGTATGAGTAGAAAATAATATTATACTGCGGTCTGACTGGCAGTGTCACAGTACTTATGAAAATAAAATAAAAATTGTATATGACACTGGAGTACAGTACAAACAAACAAAAAAATTTTTTTTAATAATTATAATTTTAGGCTTTTTGTTTTTAGCTTTTATTGTTTTAATTTTACACTGGGGCAGAGCCCCCTGGATGTATGGACAGATCACCCCTTTCAAATACAGCAGACAGAGCACCCCTGGTTTGATATTGATAGGACACACCAGCCCCTGAATGTTACTGGGTTAATTTAATTAACACTGGGGCAGAGCTCCCTTGATGAATGGACAGATCACCCCTTTCAGATACAGCAGGCAGAGCACCCCTGGACTGATAACAGCAGAGCAGACAGAGCATCCCAACTGATACAGCAGAGCGGACACAGAGCACTTGTTTCAGCTACACCCGCCCCACGCAGAAATTACACAGTACTGACGGACACGTCCATCCAGTACACTCTCCACAGTCGGAGTGAAAATGGCGCCAATCACCCGGGACCTTTATAGAATCCAAAACCCGCGAGAATCCAACAGCGGCAAATGGAATTTGGCCTCGCTTTGGGGTCCGAGTAAGGCGGGAAGTCCTGAGCTGGGCTCGGATCCGGACTCGTATTGCAAAGTTCACGTTGGTCCGGTTCTTGGAGAACCAGACCCACTCATCTCTAATTATTACATATGGTACTGTTGCTGACCAGTATTCATCTAAAGACAGGTTGTACTTTGCATATGTCTGTAAGTGTGGCTTCTTAATGAAAGCAAATTGCACCTGTGGTATTTGGAGAAATTGCGTCTAATTCTACATCAGCCCTACTATGTTTCATTGTAGTTGAAATATCTAAAGAAAAGTTGTTGTTTTTTTACTTTTAAACATCTCTTTACATTTTAAAACTTTCTGTTATAGAATTCATGTCACTTGTGGGGCTAAGCACTGGAAAATGCATTACTACTTAATGAAACATCATTCAATTGTTAATACAAATATTTTACAGAACAGTGCAACTAAAGACCATTAGTAATCAAATTTAAATGAGGAAATAGAAGGGAGCAGGTGACCTTCATCAGGAATGACATTATGGCAAATGGATCAAAGAAAAGGGGCATACACAAATGTCTGCAAGGAAAGGGTATTGCTTATATGGTGATTATAAATGAGTCTTAACATCTAAAGAAACTAAGCAGCATCAAGATGAATAATGAGAATGTCAATATGATCTAAAGCATTCATTTCATAGTTTGGCTGCTGAGGCTAGCCTCTACGTTTACTGTGGAATTTAAAGACCTACTATACGTTCATACTTTAGCTTGGATACTTAAACATTTCCTCATACTTTACACAATGTGTCCTTTAGTGATATTTATTATGGGTAACAGGTGATGTATTTAGTAGAGATGAGCGGGTTCGGTTTCTCTGAATCCGAACCCGCCAGAACTTCATGTTTTTTTTCACGGGTCCGAGCGACTCGGATCTTCCCGCCTTGCTCGGTTAACCCGAGCGCGCCCGAACGTCATCATGACGCTGTCGGATTCTCGCGAGGCTCGGATTCTATCGCGAGACTCGGATTCTATATAAGGAGCCGCGCGTCGCCGCCATTTTCACACGTGCATTGAGATTGATAGGGAGAGGACGTGGCTGGCGTCCTCTCCGTTTAGAATTAGAATAGATTAGAGAGACACTTGATTTACTAATTTTGGGGAGCATTAGGAGTACTCAGTAGTGTACAGTGCAGAGTTTTGCTGATAGTGACCAGTGACCACCACTTTTATTTATAATCCGTTCTCTGCCTGAAAAAAGCGATACACAGCACACAGTGACTCAGTCACATACCATATCTGTGTGCACTGCTCAGGCTCAGGCCAGTGTGCTGCATCATCTATATATATTATATATCTGTCTGACTGCTCAGCTCACACAGCTTATAATTGTGGGGGAGACTGGGGAGCACTACTGCAGTGCCAGTTATAGGTTATAGCAGGAGCCAGGAGTACATAATATTATATTAAAATTAAACAGTGCACACTTTTGCTGCAGGAGTGCCACTGCCAGTGTGACTAGTGACCAGTGACCTGACCACCAGTATATAATATTAGTAGTATACTATCTCTTTATCAACCAGTCTATATTAGCAGCAGACACAGTACAGTGCGGTAGTTCACGGCTGTGGCTACCTCTGTGTCGGCACTCGGCAGCCCGTCCATAATTGTATATACCAGTGACCTAACCGTGGTTTTTTTTTCTTTCTTTATACATACATACTAGTTACGAGTATACTATCTCTTTATCAACCAGTCTATATATTAGCAGCAGACACAGTACAGTGCGGTAGTTCACGGCTGTGGCTACCTCTGTGTCGGCACTCGGCAGCCCGTCCATAATTGTATATACCACCTAACTGTGGTTTTTTTTTCTTTCTTTATACATACATACTAGTTACGAGTATACTATCTCTTTATCAACCAGTCTATATATTAGCAGCAGACACAGTACAGTGCGGTAGTTCACGGCTGTGGCTACCTCTGTGTCGGCACTCGGCAGCCCGTCCATAATTGTATATACCAGTGACCTAACCGTGGTTTTTTTTTCTTTCTTTATACATACATACTAGTTACGAGTATACTATCTCTTTATCAACCAGTCTATATATTAGCAGCAGACACAGTACAGTGCGGTAGTTCACGGCTGTGGCTACCTCTGTGTCGGCACTCGGCAGCCCGTCCATAATTGTATATACCACCTAACCGTGGTTTTTTTTTCTTTCTTTATACATACATACTAGTTACGAGTATACTATCTCTTTATCAACCAGTCTATATATTAGCAGCAGACACTTTACAGTGCGGTAGTTCACGGCTGTGGCTACCTCTGTGTCGGCACTCGGCAGCCCGTCCATAATTGTATATACCACCTAACCGTGGTTTTTTTTTCTTTCTTTATACATACATACTAGTTACGAGTATACTATCTCTTTATCAACCAGTCTATATATTAGCAGCAGACACAGTACAGTGCGGTAGTTCACGGCTGTGGCTACCTCTGTGTCGGCACTCGGCAGCCCGTCCATAATTGTATATACCACCTAACCGTGGTTTTTTTTTCTTTCTTTATACATACATACTAGTTACGAGTATACTATCTCTTTATCAACCAGTCTATATATTAGCAGCAGACACAGTACAGTGCGGTAGTTCACGGCTGTGGCTACCTCTGTGTCGGCACTCGGCAGCCCGTCCATAATTGTATATACCACCTAACCGTGGTTTTTTTTTCTTTCTTTATACATACATACTAGTTACGAGTATACTATCTCTTTATCAACCAGTCTATATATTAGCAGCAGACACAGTACAGTGCGGTAGTTCACGGCTGTGGCTACCTCTGTGTCGGCACTCGGCAGCCCGTCCATAATTGTATATACCACCTAACCGTGGTTTTTTTTTCTTTCTTTATACATACATACTAGTTACGAGTATACTATCTCTTTATCAACCAGTCTATATATTAGCAGCAGACACAGTACAGTGCGGTAGTTCACGGCTGTGGCTACCTCTGTGTCGGCACTCGGCAGCCCGTCCATAATTGTATATACCACCTAACCGTGGTTTTTTTTTCTTTCTTTATACATACATACTAGTTACGAGTATACTATCTCTTTATCAACCAGTCTATATATTAGCAGCAGACACAGTACAGTGCGGTAGTTCACGGCTGTGGCTACCTCTGTGTCGGCACTCGGCAGCCCGTCCATAATTGTATATACCACCTAACCGTGGTTTTTTTTTCTTTCTTTATACATACATACTAGTTACGAGTATACTATCTCTTTATCAACCAGTCTATATATTAGCAGCAGACACAGTACAGTGCGGTAGTTCACGGCTGTGGCTACCTCTGTGTCGGCACTCGGCAGCCCGTCCATAATTGTATATACCACCTAACCGTGGTTTTTTTTTCTTTCTTTATACATACATACTAGTTACGAGTATACTATCTCTTTATCAACCAGTCTATATATTAGCAGCAGACACAGTACAGTGCGGTAGTTCACGGCTGTGGCTACCTCTGTGTCGGCACTCGGCAGCCCGTCCATAATTGTATATACCACCTAACCGTGGTTTTTTTTTCTTTCTTTATACATACATACTAGTTACGAGTATACTATCTCTTTATCAACCAGTCTATATATTAGCAGCAGACACAGTACAGTGCGGTAGTTCACGGCTGTGGCTACCTCTGTGTCGGCACTCGGCAGCCCGTCCATAATTGTATACTAGTATCCAATCCATCCATCTCCATTGTTTACCTGAGGTGCCTTTTAGTTGTGCCTATTAAAATATGGAGAACAAAAATGTTGAGGTTCCAAAATTAGGGAAAGATCAAGATCCACTTCCACCTCGTGCTGAAGCTGCTGCCACTAGTCATGGCCGAGACGATGAAATGCCAGCAACGTCGTCTGCCAAGGCCGATGCCCAATGGCATAGTACAGAGCATGTCAAAACCAAAACACCAAATATCAGTAAAAAAAGGACTCCAAAACCTAAAATAAAATTGTCGGAGGAGAAGCGTAAACTTGCCAATATGCCATTTACCACACGGAGTGGCAAGGAACGGCTGAGGCCCTGGCCTATGTTCATGGCTAGTGGTTCAGCTTCACATGAGGATGGAAGCACTCAGCCTCTCGCTAGAAAACTGAAAAGACTCAAGCTGGCAAAAGCACCGCAAAGAACTGTGCGTTCTTTGAAATCCCAAATCCACAAGGAGAGTCCAATTGTGTCGGTTGCGATGCCTGACCTTCCCAACACTGGACGTGAAGAGCATGCGCCTTCCACCATTTGCACGCCCCCTGCAAGTGATGGAAGGAGCACCCGCAGTCCAGTTCCTGATAGTCAGATTGAAGATGTCAGTGTTGAAGTACACCAGGATGAGGAGGATATGGGTGTTGCTGGCGCTGGGGAGGAAATTGACCAGGAGGATTCTGATGGTGAGGTGGTTTGTTTAAGTCAGGCACCCGGGGAGACACCTGTTGTCCGTGGGAGGAATATGGCCGTTGACATGCCAGGTGAAAATACCAAAAAAATCAGCTCTTCGGTGTGGAGGTATTTCACCAGAAATGCGGACAACAGGTGTCAAGCCGTGTGTTCCCTTTGTCAAGCTGTAATAAGTAGGGGTAAGGACGTTAACCACCTCGGAACATCCTCCCTTATACGTCACCTGCAGCGCATTCATAATAAGTCAGTGACAAGTTCAAAAACTTTGGGTGACAGCGGAAGCAGTCCACTGACCAGTAAATCCCTTCCTCTTGTAACCAAGCTCACGCAAACCACCCCACCAACTCCCTCAGTGTCAATTTCCTCCTTCCCCAGGAATGCCAATAGTCCTGCAGGCCATGTCACTGGCAATTCTGACGAGTCCTCTCCTGCCTGGGATTCCTCCGATGCATCCTTGCGTGTAACGCCTACTGCTGCTGGCGCTGCTGTTGTTGCCGCTGGGAGTCGATGGTCATCCCAGAGGGGAAGTCGTAAGCCCACTTGTACTACTTCCAGTAAGCAATTGACTGTTCAACAGTCCTTTGCGAGGAAGATGAAATATCACAGCAGTCATCCTACTGCAAAGCGGATAACTGAGTCCTTGACAACTATGTTGGTGTTAGACGTGCGTCCGGTATCCGCCGTTAGTTCACAGGGAACTAGACAATTTATTGAGGCAGTGTGCCCCCGTTACCAAATACCATCTAGGTTCCACTTCTCTAGGCAGGCGATACCGAGAATGTACACGGACGTCAGAAAAAGACTCACCAGTGTCCTAAAAAATGCAGTTGTACCCAATGTCCACTTAACCACGGACATGTGGACAAGTGGAGCAGGGCAGGGTCAGGACTATATGACTGTGACAGCCCACTGGGTAGATGTATGGACTCCCGCCGCAAGAACAGCAGCGGCGGCACCAGTAGCAGCATCTCGCAAACGCCAACTCTTTCCTAGGCAGGCTACGCTTTGTATCACCGCTTTCCAGAATACGCACACAGCTGAAAACCTCTTACGGCAACTGAGGAAGATCATCGCGGAATGGCTTACCCCAATTGGACTCTCCTGTGGATTTGTGGCATCGGACAACGCCAGCAATATTGTGTGTGCATTAAATATGGGCAAATTCCAGCACGTCCCATGTTTTGCACATACCTTGAATTTGGTGGTGCAGAATTTTTTAAAAAACGACAGGGGCGTGCAAGAGATGCTGTCGGTGGCCAGAAAAATTGCGGGACACTTTCGGCGTACAGGCACCACGTACAGAAGACTGGAGCACCACCAAAAACTACTGAACCTGCCCTGCCATCATCTGAAGCAAGAAGTGGTAACGAGGTGGAATTCAACCCTCTATATGCTTCAGAGGTTGGAGGAGCAGCAAAAGGCCATTCAAGCCTATACAATTGAGCACGATATAGGAGGTGGAATGCACCTGTCTCAAGTGCAGTGGAGAATGATTTCAACGTTGTGCAAGGTTCTGATGCCCTTTGAACTTGCCACACGTGAAGTCAGTTCAGACACTGCCAGCCTGAGTCAGGTCATTCCCCTCATCAGGCTTTTGCAGAAGAAGCTGGAGGCATTGAAGAAGGAGCTAAAAGGGAGCGATTCCGCTAGGCATGTGGGACTTGTGGATGCAGCCCTTAATTCGCTTAACAAGGATTCACGGGTGGTCAATCTGTTGAAATCAGAGCACTACATTTTGGCCACCGTGCTCGATCCTAGATTTAAAGCCTACCTTGGATCTCTCTTTCCGGCAGACACAGGTCTGCTGGGGTGCAAAGACCTGCTGGTGACAAAATTGTCAAGTCAAGCGGAACGCGACCTGTCAACATCTCCTCCTTCACATTCTCCCGCAACTGGGGGTGCGAGGAAAAGGCTCAGAATTCCGAGCCCACCCGCTGGCGGTGATGCAGGGCAGTCTGGAGCGACTGCTGATGCTGACATCTGGTCCGGACTGAAGGACCTGACAACGATTACGGACATGTCGTCTACTGTCACTGCATATGATTCTCTCAACATTGATAGAATGGTGGAGGATTATATGAGTGACCGCATCCAAGTAGGCACGTCACACAGTCCGTACTTATACTGGCAGGAAAAAGAGGCAATTTGGAGGCCCTTGCACAAACTGGCTTTATTCTACCTAAGTTGCCCTCCCACAAGTGTGTACTCCGAAAGAGTGTTTAGTGCCGCCGCTCACCTTGTCAGCAATCGGCGTACGAGGTTACATCCAGAAAATGTGGAGAAGATGATGTTCATTAAAATGAATTATAATCAATTCCTCCGCGGAGACATTGACCAGCAGCAATTGCCTCCACAAAGTACACAGGGAGCTGAGATGGTGGATTCCAGTGGGGACGAATTGATAATCTGTGAGGAGGGGGATGTACACGGTGATATATCGGAGGGTGAAGATGAGGTGGACATCTTGCCTCTGTAGAGCCAGTTTGTGCAAGGAGAGATTAATTGCTTCTTTTTTGGGGGGGGTCCAAACCAACCCGTCATATCAGTCACAGTCGTGTGGCAGACCCTGTCACTGAAATGATGGGTTGGTTAAAGTGTGCATGTCCTGTTTTGTTTATACAACATAAGGGTGGGTGGGAGGGCCCAAGGACAATTCCATCTTGCACCTCTTTTTTCTTTTCTTTTTCTTTGCATCATGTGCTGATTGGGGAGGGTTTTTTGGAAGGGACATCCTGCGTGACACTGCAGTGCCACTCCTAGATGGGCCCGGTGTTTGTGTCGGCCACTAGGGTCGCTAATCTTACTCACACAGTCAGCTACCTCATTGCGCCTCTTTTTTTCTTTGCGTCATGTGCTGTTTGGGGAGGGTTTTTTGGAAGGGACATCCTGCGTGACACTGCAGTGCCACTCCTAGATGGGCCCGGTGTTTGTGTCGGCCACTAGGGTCGCTAATCTTACTCACACAGTCAGCTACCTCATTGCGCCTCTTTTTTTCTTTGCGTCATGTGCTGTTTGGGGAGGGTTTTTTGGAAGGGACATCCTGCGTGACACTGCAGTGCCACTCCTAGATGGGCCCGGTGTTTGTGTCGGCCACTAGGGTCGCTAATCTTACTCACACAGTCAGCTACCTCATTGCGCCTCTTTTTTTATTTGCGTCATGTGCTGTTTGGGGAGGGTTTTTTGGAAGGGACATCCTGCGTGACACTGCAGTGCCACTCCTAGATGTGCCCGGTGTTTGTGTCGGCCACTAGGGTCGCTAATCTTACTCACACAGCTACCTCATTGCGCCTCTTTTTTTCTTTGCGTCATGTGCTGTTTGGGGAGGGTTTTTTGGAAGGGCCATCCTGCGTGACACTGCAGTGCCACTCCTAGATGGGCCCGGTGTTTGTGTCGGCCACTAGGGTCGCTAATCTTACTCACACAGCTACCTCATTGCGCCTCTTTTTTTCTTTGCGTCATGTGCTGTTTGGGGAGGGTTTTTTGGAAGGGACATCCTGCGTGACACTGCAGTGCCACTCCTAGATGGGCCCGGTGTTTGTGTCGGCCACTAGGGTCGCTAATCTTACTCACACAGTCAGCTACCTCATTGCGCCTCTTTTTTTCTTTGCGTCATGTGCTGTTTGGGGAGGGTTTTTTGGAAGGGCCATCCTGCGTGACACTGCAGTGCCACTCCTAGATGGGCCCGGTGTTTGTGTCGGCCACTAGGGTCGCTAATCTTACTCACACAGCTACCTCATTGCGCCTCTTTTTTTCTTTGCGTCATGTGCTGTTTGGGGAGGGTTTTTTGGAAGGGCCATCCTGCGTGACACTGCAGTGCCACTCCTAGATGGGCCCGGTGTTTGTGTCGGCCACTAGGGTCGCTAATCTTACTCACACAGCTACCTCATTGCGCCTCTTTTTTTCTTTGCGTCATGTGCTGTTTGGGGAGGGTTTTTTGGAAGGGACATCTTGCGTGACACTGCAGTGCCACTCCTAGATGCGCCCGGTGTTTGTGTCGGCCACTAGGGTCGCTTATCTTACTCACACAGCGACCTCGGTGCAAATTTTAGGACTAAAAATAATATTGTGAGGTGTGAGGTATTCAGAATAGACTGAAAATGAGTGTAAATTATGGTTTTTGAGGTTAATAATACTTTGGGATCAAAATGACCCCCAAATTCTATGATTTAAGCTGTTTTTTAGTGTTTTTGGAAAAAAACACCCGAATCCAAAACACACCCGAATCCGACAAAAAAAAATTCGGTGAGGTTTTGCCAAAACGCGTTCGAACCCAAAACACGGCCGCGGAACCGAACCCAAAACCAAAACACAAAACCCGAAAAATTTCAGGCGCTCATCTCTAGTATTTAGTGAAGCAGAGATTGATAGTGTGGTTAAACTTGTAAAACAGCAACATGTGTTTATTGCTAATCTACTCTTTCCCTGGGATTTCCCGACACCTATAGGGGTCAAGTTGCAAAACTTCCTGACCTTTCATCTTGCATCTAATTTTTAGGCACACTGTCAGTATAATTTAGCTTTTGTGAATACTGCACACTATTAGTATAATTTACATATTGGCAACTCTGGTATTAGAAATTATAAGGGCATATTTATGAAACTTTTATTCCTTGATATTAATTGGGTAATGGTTGTTCCCACTGGAATATCTGACACTTAGCAGTGTTATTTAACATAGGAGATATCAAATATATTTCTTGTCATGTACTGCTGAATGCTGCCATCCCCAGTTCTTTAGGAGACTTTTCAAATCTTATCTCCAATAAATAGCGCCATCGTCAAAGGGAATTAGCAGCTCTTCTTTATGTTGAGAGCAATCAGAGAGCTAATAGGGATCTCTTCAAGTCTATTCTATCGTTATGATTCTTTTTGTACGTATAGTATGCTTAGCAGGAACACTGCTGTGACATTCTGTAACCTGATACTGTAATCTTTCCCACCTGCAAGCAGTGGCAGTATACCATTTGTAGGGACAGCTGCTTATCAGAACAGTTCTCCTGGCATGAAAAAGCATCATATATGAAACGGGATCTGTGATGTAACTTCGACAGATCAAGGATATGGCCTAAAGGTTCCTTACTGGAAATGTTGTGAGCTAGGAGCACATGAATATTCATGGTGTGCCTCAGTGATGTTGGTGCTTTTAGTGAATTGATAGGCTATGCTTTGTCATAAATATTTATTTAGTCCACAAAATCGAGTCCTCCAGCATGAATATGTGACAACAGAGCTCATTTACTGGTTTGGGTGGCAAATCCCAGAATGATCATGATATTCAAACTGTAAATAAATAGCACATTGCAACTGTAGAGACATGGCATATTTTGCACAGCGCTATGGAATATGTAGGTGCAATATAAGTAACTGTTAATATAAACACAATCTAAGTTTAAAGTAATTAAAAATGTGCTATTTACAAAAACATGTATATTACATTTGCAGTATGTATTATAGCTCTGTAGTTATTTTAAGCCTTTTTCATTGTACATTCTCTGGTAATCTGTGTGACTATTTTGTTGTAAACATAAAAACAACCAGGGCACTCTTGCACACCTATATGTGGTCACACGTTTTTACCTGAGGAAAGGATGTACTGTAACTCTGAAACGTCTCCTGCTGATGCTGTGATTTTATCAATACATTGGCTCCAATTAGCCTTGCTGAAGCTCTATGAGTGCGCTTTCTTTTTCTATTTATGCTGACTTGCGATGGGATTTTTGTTGGAAACCCTGGTTTTCCAGCGTGCACCTTAGCAAGACTTCAGCCTCTAACACATGAGTGCAGGTGGTATATATTCTCTGTGTCTTCTGGGTGCACGTATACGTTGTCAATAAGGATTATAAAAACAAGGGAGGGGAGCAGTAATTGGTATTGCACAAATGGCACAAGCTACTTCTAATAATATAAATTCTTTCAAAATACTCTTGTATTTAAGATCAGTTTTATTTAGGTAAACTAAAAAATTCCAACAGGATAGGGATTGTAACAATATTAAATGCGCAGTAACAAACCTAAATGAAATTAGCTATGAAATGTTTTATGAATTTTAAAAAGCAGTTCAAATCCAAGGATCAACGGAACTTGGTTAGAACAGAAGTTTGATCAGTTACGTTTCCATAGCCAGTCCCAACAACAAAACCATTGCATATGTATAATTATACAAGTATAGAAACTGTAGTGTTATCAATATTAAAACTCTGTGAAGACCATGAGGAACACTAAACCAATATAATATGCAACATGATCAACCTCTATTTTATTCAGACAAAACCAGGGCGTTACAGGTGAGTCTGACATCTTTGAATGATTAACTTTATGTATGCACAGATTATCATTAATTATAGGGTGTAGTACGGGTGACCGGCGGTCTCCTGACCGCCGGTCACCTTACCGACGCCGGGATCCCGGCAGCATACCGACGCCGGGATCCCGGCGGGGAGGGGCGAGTGCAGCAAGCCCCTTGCGGGCTCGCTGCGCTCGCCACGCTGCGGGCTCGACGGCGACCTGTGGTCGCCACGGGTTCTATTCCCACTCTATGGGTGTCGTGGACACCCACGAGTGGAAATAGTCCCTGTTGGTCGGCATGCCGACCATCGGGATAGTGAGCCGTCGGGCTCACGGAGGAGGTCATGTGACTGTCGGTCAGCCGACCGGCGGTCACATGACTACCACCCTTAATTATATATTAGATGTCTTCAATGTTCTTTGCAAAGAGGCTGGAACACAAAGCAGCTTGTCTGCGTCTTTTGCCAGTCACAAATCTGCAAGTTTATTCAAATACCGCAACAATACCTTTCCCGGTGTACAGCCGTGCATCATAATGTGAAAGGGCTGAGAGGCCCACTTTGTGTGTCTTTAGACGCTCAAATACTGGTAGATGCGTATTTGAACACAACCATCGCTCGCACCCTTGAAACTTGCACCATCTCACAGACCATCTCCATACGTCTGCATAGCCACCTCCCAGTCACCATCCAGGAGCAGCCATTACACTTTCAATATATTTCTTAGTCCATGAGTCTCAATCACAACTTTGGATGGACTCCGGAACCATACACAGTAAGAAAGAAAAACAAAAGCTCAACTGCATCTGACATCGGCAGTACATCTCATTCAGACTCAGGCGCACAATGAGGGTGACCTTCGAAGCCATTAAAGGTCAATCTCGACCAAAATTTAGGGAATACAAATGTAAGCTATTACATACTATTACATACTTTTATTCCAACAAACGGCATGATCTGGTGGGTCCTCCAATATCTGCTGTGATTAGTGGATGCTGTCCTCACTCCTGATGGCAGTATCTTACAGTATTAATGGACAACACAATGCCTTTATCATAAAAGACCACTGGAGTTAGGCGGGCATTACCCAATTCTGGCAGACTTTGGAGGACTGTTTTCACTCCTGCCAACAACCCTCGTGCAGGAGTGCAGAGCTAGATTACCTGGGGGCTTGGGGGCATAGGGTTTGAGTACCCCTGCAACCCCCTTTCTCCAAGGGCACCCCAGATGGGATCAGCTCCTGGCGAGAAGTGTTCGCAGCATAATTGTTCACTGTATAGTCAGCAGGGGCGGGTTGGTGCGTTTTGCTGTGTGGGGGCTGAACTAAGCAGAGATGCAGCCGGGAGATCTGTAGTGTATGCTTCCGGGGTCACAGGCAGCAGGTCCCTGATTTCAAAGTTGCTGCTGCTATCCTGCATTAGCCAGCCCCTTTTACCCAGTAGTACTATGCTTTACAGTGGGAACTAAGGGGGTCATTCTGACCCGATCGCACGCTGCAGTTTATCGCAGCGGTGAGATCGGGTCAGAACTGCGCATGCGCCGGCGCCGCAGTGCGCCGGCACATGGCAGATGGCCGAAGGCCATCGGGCCACTACGATCGCCTCTGACTGATTGACAGGCAGAGGCGGTCGCTGGGCGGGGCGTTTGGAGGCGTTTGGCCGCCGTTTCGTGGCGTGGTCCGGCCAACGCAGGCGTGGCTGGACCGAGGGCTGCGGGCTGCAGCTGCTGCGTGACGTCACACACAGCCGCTGCGGGCCGGGGAGCGATGAGTAGCTCCCGGCCAGCACGCTAAAGCTACGCTGGTCGGGAGCTACTCTTGAAGTGCAAAGGCATCGCTGCTGTGTGATGCCTTTGCACTTCTGTGGGGGGGGGCCGGCACTGACATGTGGGGCGGGATAGCCCTGTGCTGGGCGTCCCCCCGCATGTCAGTGTGAATGATCGTAGCTGTGCTAAATTTAGCACAGCTATGATCATCTCGGAATGACCCCCTAAGATAAGTAATAGTTCACATTTTTATTTAACACATTTACTTTCATCCAAAACTGACTTTCTAATAATAAATATATTTACTAGGTCAATCTAATAAAATGGAAACTATGACAATAATAATATAAGTGTTTTTAACAATTTTCAATTTTCAGCTTTTATACACTTTTCTTTTTTTATTATACACATAAAAATGATTTGTTTATCACTGCATACATATTGATTTGTTTATTTCCGTGTGTCTTTTATAAGCCGCTAGTTCTTGACAAAAATGTGCTGATTGCCAGTAGTGTAGCAATGGCCATTCTGACTGACAAGTTGGCTGGCAGGTATTCTCACCTAGCACCTCTAGCTCTTAAAACGCCACTCAAAAAAGCTTTATTGACAGGTTTATCTGTCATCCAACTAGTGATCTCCTTTTCCTACCTGTTGCTGAGTCAGTGACCCAGAAACAAACATGTATTTTTTTTTTTTGTATAGTTTAAAGGCCAGCATAAACACTTGGCTGGATTTACGTAGATATCAAAACAAAATGGAAATTAAAATATCCTGTTTTTTCTGTCTTGATCTATATCTACAAATGCTCCAGCCTCTTACAAACTAAAAGTATCTTCCATTTTATTTCCTTTTTTTAAATTATGAACTATAATTAATGTGTTTGAGCAAAAAGAGAGGTCGGGAAAACTTAAATATCTAATCTCAATCACGCAAATTGTCTGTTGCTTAATGAAGTGTTATCAGTAAGGAAGTGGGCAGGAACGTACTTGCAGGTAAAACTGTTCACGGCTTTCAAACTTCATCAGTGTTTAAGAAATTAGGAAAAAAGGATTAGGGTGATCAGATGGTGAGATTTCTGTCTCTTTTTTTCGGCAAATGTATTTATTTTCAAGAGCAGAATCATGCATTGTATCCAGAACTAGGTAGCTTCCAAATTTCTAAAAAAGATCCGCTCAACCCACATGCAATGTCACGCCAACCTCCATGTATGTTATGAGCCACGGCAGTGGCTCATTCCTGTTTTGCATTTTGGTTATGTATTTTATGTTATACTTCTGTTTCTGTTCCCCGTGGGTGTCATGGGGTGTCCGGAGCCCACCCTTAAGGAGAGGGTACTGTTATGAACCACAGGTAGTGGTTCATTCCTGTTTTTCGTTTATGTATTTTATGTTATAGTTCTCTTGCAGGCCAGGATTTCCCTTTGCTCTGGTTTAGAAGACTCTTGTGTGCTGCCGGTGGTGAGTCTGTGTAATTGCAGCCTGTTTCCATGTGTTTGGCCTCACCTGTCTGTTAATTGCACCTGTCAGTTTGGAGTCGTGCAACAGGGCAGCTGCACAACATAATTAATTAGGGCTCTCTGTTATATTCTGGCTCAGTGCAATACACAGACGCTGGTGATAGTTCTGAGCTAGTTCCTGTCCAGTTCCTGAGCTCCTGTCTAGCAGTTTCTGTCTAGCTGCTTCCAGCCTTGATCCAGTGTCTGATCCAGTGTCTGATCCAGTGTCTGATCCAGCTTCTTGCCTTGAAGCGTTCCTGTCCTGTAGTCCAGTGGCTTTGTCTATTCCTGATCCTGATTCGGTATCCTGTTCCTTGGTGTCCACTGCTCAGTCGTTGGAACTCTGCCTGTCCTCTGGTCCTGAGAGCCTGTGTTGGCTACATTGGGGGTTCCTGTCCGTTTGCCTGTATTTGTACCGGTTCCGTGAGTAGCGGCTTTGCCGCGTCCGTCGGCCAAGGCCGCTGTATTCTTTAGTTTCTAGTTACTGGTGTTTTTGCAGAGGGTTCTGCATATGCTGTCACCGCCGGTACACAACAGTATTGTGTCGGCGTGTGGACAGCATTTCCTTTGTTGTTGTTTATCCTGGCGGCTGTGCCGCACATACTTTATTTAAGTTCTGTAGCGCCCCTAACTCTGTATTTCTGTCTTTAGTTAGAGGTTCCCCTTGTCATCACCCCGTCTCGGTTCACGCCTTGTCTCACATTAAGACCTGGGGGCATCAGAGTTGGGCAGACCTAATCCGCCCTTCAAACGCGGCTGCCGTTGGCCCAAGAAACCATAGTCACGCAGGCGTGGGCTGACAACGAGGGTGAGACAATGGAGTCAGGTTTCCGTAGGGGTTGCTGCTGAGCTCCGCATCTATTGCAGCTTTACGTTCCTGTACTTGGGGCTCATCCGCCCAGTTCCAGGAGTACCAAGTACAGTGAACGTAACGTTATCACCGGCCCAACTACAAAAAAACAAAACAAAGCTAAATAGTAGTTTTTTCTTTTTTGGCCCAGTCCAGAATCCAGTCCTGTCTAGAGTCCAGTGTACAGAACCCAGTCCAGTGTGCAGAACCCAGTCCAGTCTTGTCTTGTCAAGTTCAGAATCCAGTCTAGAATCCAGTCTAGAATCCAATCTAGAATCCAATCTAGAATCCAGTCTAGAATCTTGTCTAGAATCTTGTCTAGTCTTGTCTGGTTTGAAATCCTCCTATGCCTACTATGCAAGCCCTGCAGGCGACTCTCTCAGCCCTGAACTCTGCTTTCAGTGCTTTGAAACCTGAGCAGCTGGAAATTTTGCAGCAATCCTTAAAGCAACTGCAAAACCTTCTGACCAAAATTTTGCTTATTTTGCCAGAAGTTGTTGAGAGTTCATCCTCTAAAGAGACTCTTGTTCACAATATGGTGACAAGAGAATCCTCAGGTTTAATTGAAGAGAAAAGGTTTAAAAGTTTTCTGCGGTCCAGGCTCTCAGAAGAGGAGCGTCTGCGTCACAGAAACTCAAACTTATGCCTATATTGTGGGGGTTTAGGCCACTATCTGCAGACCTGTGAGTTGCGCAAGCCAAAGTGTGGTGACAAGTCCTACCCTCTGGCCAAGTTGAGTCAGGATTTTAGACCTACTCCTGTCTCCACTGTGGCAGAGGTACTTGTCACAAAACCCACACTAAAAAGCACTCTGTCCTATAATTGGGGTCCTTGGGCTAGGGAGTCCCATTATAGATTCAGGAACCAAAGGAGAATGTTTCTCTCCTCTCTTGACTTACCTGTTGAATCAGAGTTGCAAACCCCGGTAATGGAATCCCAGAGTCCTGAAGCGGTGCCCGATGCCCGGGGTTCTGGAGCGGTGCCCGATGCCCGGGGTCCTGGAGCGGTGCCCGATGCCCGGGGTCCTGGAGCGGTGCCCGATGCCCAGAGTCCTGGAGCGGTGCCCGATGCCCAGAGTCCTGGAGTGGTGCCCGATGCCCAGAGTCCTGGAGCAGTGCCCGATGCCCAGAGTCCTGGAGCGGTGCCCGATGCCCAGAGTCCTGGAGCGGTGCCCGATGCCCAGAGACCTGGAGCGGTACCCGATGCCCAGAGTCCTGGAGTGGTACCCGATGCCCAGGGTCCTGGAGCGGTACCCGATGCTCTGGGTCATAGAGGGACATCGAATATAATAGCTCAGGTGTCAATACCAGAAGGGGTCTCAGAAGCTGTTACCCCAGGTAGGGACTAGAAAAGCGCAACCCCAGAAAGGGTATCTAAAATCATAGTTCTAGAAGGGAATTCAAGAAGCAAAACCCCAGAAGGGATCTTTGAAGTAATATCCCCAAGTGGGGTCTCGAGAGACACAGCCCCAGAGAAGGGTCTAGAGGTCGCTTCCCCAGGAAAGGACTCAAGGGGCATAGCGTTAGTGGAGGTTCTGAAGGTTATAGCTTCTGCAAAAGTCCCGGAGGTCATAGTCCCAGGAGAAGTTTCGATAATTATCAACTCAGAGAGGGAGGCTGACGGCCCGGTCCCAGAGAGGGAGGCTGACGTCCCGATCCCAGAGAGGGAGGCTGACGGCCCGGTCCCAGAGAGGGAGGCTGGCGGCCCGGTCCCAGAGAGGGAGGCTGACGACCCGGTCCCAGAGAGGGAGGCTGACGGCCCGGTCCCAGAGAGGGAGGCCGATGGCCCGGTCCCAGTAGAAGAATCCGAGGTGCTGACCCCAGCGGGGTTCCCAAAGGCCACTGCCCCGGGTGGGGTTCCGAGGGCCACTGCCCCAGGTGGGGTTCAGAAAGTCTCAGCCTCGAGTAAGGTCAGTAGTGACCAGGTCCTAGCAAAGCACTCTAGTCAGTCAGATGGGAAGGAAGCAGATCCTGACTCTGTTGATATCTCAACATCTATAATCTTTGATGGGGACTTAGTCCAATTTCTGGCGCTTTACAAACACCATTACATCATTATGTTGTCTAGACCATTTCTGGGCATCACTTCAGAGAACCTTGTGCTCTATCTGATATATTCCTTTAGAGGGGAGCCTTTTGAGTGGGCATCCAACTTAATGAAAACTGAAGATCCCATTCTTCAGGATCCCCCGGCATTCAGTGATGCAGTTATTAAGAGATATGGTTCCAAAGAAATTGGTTCAGGTTCCTCTAGGTCACCCGTCTTATCTGCTGAGAGTCCACCATATACTGTAAACTCAGCACAAAAGTCTCAGCCCGCTGTTTTGACTGCAGGATGTGCTTTTCTGTCTTCTTCTAGTAGTAGTACTTTGCCTGAAAGTTCAGTTCCCAAGGTTAAGAAACCAATCTCTGATTTGAACCCAGCCTTGCTGGAAGGTACCATCAGTTCAGACAATGTTTGGGGAATTATCTTGGTCAGACCTCAAGAACTTTGTAAAAAAAAGAAGAAGAAAAATAAATAATTATTGACTCTTGCCTTGTTTAAAAAAAATGATTTTTTCCCCCCTTGTCTTGTGTCCAGTGGCCACCGTCAAGGGGAGGCACTGTTACAAGCTGTTGCCACAGCTTGTTTCTGTTTCTTGTCTTTGTTTGTTCCAGTATCAGGTTTATTAATGTATAGCTTGTTTTGGAAAACCTGAATTTTGGGGTCCGTTGCCCCTCCTCATGGGGGGGGGTACTGTTATGAGCCACGGCAGTGGCTCATTCCTGTTTTGCATTTTGGTTATGTATTTTATGTTATACTTCTGTTTCTGTTCCCCGTGGGTGTCATGGGGTGTCCGGAGCCCACCCTTAAGGAGAGGGTACTGTTATGAACCACAGGTAGTGGTTCATTCCTGTTTTACGTTTATGTATTTTATGTTATAGTTCTCTTGCAGGCCAGGATTTCCCTTTGCTCTGGTTTAGAAGACTCTTGTTTGCTGCCGGTGGTGAGTCTGTGTAATTGCAGCCTGTTTCCATGTGTTTGGCCTCACCTGTCTGTTAATTGCACCTGTCAGTTTGGAGTCGTGCAACAGGGCAGCTGCACGACATAATTAATTAGGGCTCTCTGTTATATTCTGGCTCAGTGCAATACACAGATGCCGGTGATAGTTCTGAGCTAGTTCCTGTCCAGTTCCTGAGTTCCTATCTAGCAGTTTCTGTCTAGCTGCTTCCAGCCTTGATCCAGTGTCTGATCCAGTGTCTGATCCAGTGTCTGATCCAGCTTCTTGCCTTGAAGCGTTCCTGTCCTGTAGTCCAGTGGCTTTGTCTATTCCTGATCCTGATTCGGTATCCTGTTCCTTGGTGTCCACTGCTCAGTCGTTGGAAAACCGCCTGTCCTCTGGTCCTGAGAGCCTGTGTCGGCTACATTGGGGGTTCCTGTCCGTTTACCAGTATTTGTACCGGTTTCGTGAGTAGCGGCTTTGCCGCGTCCATCCGCCAAGGCCACTGTATTCTTTAGTTTCTAGTTACTGGTGTTTTTGCAGAGGGTTCTGCATATACTGTCACCGCCGGTACACAACAGTATTGTGTCGGCGTGTGGACAGCATTTCCTTTGTTGTTGTTTATCCTGGCGGCTGTGCCGCACATACTTTAAGTTCTGTAGCGCCCCTAACTCTGCATTTCTGTCTTTAGTTAGAGGTTCCCCTTGTCATCACCCCGTCTCGGTTCTCGCCTTGTCTCACATTAAGACCTGGGGGCATCGGAGCTGGGCAGACCTAATCCGCCCTTCAAACGCGGCTGCCGTGGGCCCAAGAAACCATAGTCACGCAGGCGTGGGCTGACAACGAGGGTGAGACAATGGAGTCAGGTTTCCGTAGGGGTTGCTGCTGAGCTCCGCATCTATTGCAGCTTTACGTTCCTGTACTTGGGGCTCATCCGCCCAGTTCCAGGAGTACCAAGTACAGTGAACATAACAATGTAATGTCATGCCTACACCACACACACAGACTGACAAGGTCAGGGCATGACATGTAGAGCTGACACAGTCATCCCTCCAAACCCCATCTAATATCACTATATATATATATATATATATATATATATATATATCTCCAGACAATGAATCAGAGGGCGCTCTCTATCACTTTATCTTAGTATCAACTAAAATGGACCAAATAAGTATGTCATTTAAACAATTTATTAAAAGCAAGTTATTGCCCAATAAAGACAGAGGTGACCCTTTTACAAATACAAATCACACAATATGTCGAATGATGGATATTATAAGGTGTCTTTCACTCTGTCTTCAACCCTGACGCGTTTCATCCTATGTGGACTTCTTCAGAGGGATGGTCAATATAGCTAAAGAATAAGTCCATGCAGTAACCATAGGCATATTCAAAATGAGTTGAAACACTTTAAGGTTCAGAAATGTTGGGCACTTGTTCCTGTGTACTCTCCCAGCTGCATTTGGGAGAGTACACAGGAACAAGTGCTGTATCTGTTTGGCTTAATTGCGAACACATCACATACTATGAGGCTCACCCAAAGTGGGACACCTACGTTTTGAATATTCGGACCACCTTGTTTTTGGAAAGAGGTCTTATTTAATAAAGTATAAACTGCCCAACATTTCTGAACCTATAGGTGAGTTTTTGGTAAGGTTTTGGGTGCGAGTTTAAAACTGGTACCCTTTTACATTGTCACAGTTGTATGTTTTCCTATAGAAAACATATGGATGCAAGTTTAAATTGTGAGAGTTGTGAGAGTCCTAAAAACATGGGTGTTTGCAGGTTCTCGGACCCTATTACATTGGTCAAGTTTACAAAATGTGCAAGTTAGCGCTAAACTCGCACATTTTGAAAACTTGGACAATATTAAATCTCGCTATTAGTATTACCCCGGAAACCTTGAATATTTTAGCTGTACCACAGCTCCCCCAAGACACAGCTTAACAGTAATGTACTGTATGGTTTCCTATCTAATTACACCAACACACTTCTGCTGCTGGCAAATGCATCACCTTATAATGATAAATATATTTAGAAATGGTTTATTTGATGGGCTGTCGTGCAAACCTGACATTAGCTATTTGTCATAAAGTAATTCTTTTCATAGACAGCAGTAGCATTATTGATATCTAAAGACTGTAAGCAATTACTGCCTAACATAAACTAAGTATATAATCCATAGTAAATGTAATCAGAATTATAGATTTAAGAACACACTGAAATGACAAATGTTTATGAATTGTGAAGTCTAATTATACTATGAATTAAAAATAATACAACATAAAACCTTATTTGTAAATTCTGACATATTATGTGTGAGCTATAGAATTTAATAGCTGGAAAACGTGATGGAAATATTACATTTTTTAAGGTATTTTTCTTTCTCTGTTCTTGGTTTTTCTTGTTAGGGTCACATTGTCAGTCATGAAAGGCAGGAACATGCAGCACCACTCACAAATATTGGAATTCCTTTCATTCTAAGGAGCAGCACACATGCAATATTAATATTTCTGAATTTGAATGTAAATATTTATGTTCACATATCAAAGAAGACTATCTGCACAGTAAACGAACACTGAGATTAAATACACGCTAGAGTGACAATTAACAGTGATAAGCAAAGGAAACAGTATTGACAAGAATTGCATTGTATTTTTAAATTAACAATCTAATTTAAAACAGAGAATTCGTCTTCAGATCTGCATTTATTAAGATTCAAAAGGCAAACCTGGTGTAGGGCACTAGACAGGACAGAAGGGTGACATGAAGGAGTAAGTAAGCTCCCATAGCCAGGGGTGCATTTAGGGGTCAGACTACCCCAACATTATCGGTCTCTCCCCCATCATGGAACTACCCCCTTCATGTTGGGGCCTCCCGACTGCCAAAGCAGCAAGCAACCCCCCCCCCCCCACACACACACACACACACACACACTTCCCTTCTGCAGCACAATTTACTGAGCATTGTCACCTCCTCCCTCAGCAGTTGCAAAATAAACAAATAAGTCGTAATGGCAAAAAAAAAAAGAATCAGCTGGACTCATCTGGCCATCAGCCTAGCAGGGCTCCCATGCAATTGAGCGTTCTGTGCTGCCCCCAGCAAGTGACACCCATGGGCACGTGCCTCAGAGGCCTAGAGGGAAATCTACTACTTCCCATAGTTTGTATTAGAGTGGAGACATATGGGTTTGGATAGAATAAGAAGGGATTGGTGGTGACTACAGTGCAGGCTTACTATGGAGCAGATTGTGAGTCACATGTAAAGTGGCTGTAGCTGTGAGCAGTCTCAGCAGCCTGATTTACTACCTTATGCTAATGAAAGAATCTGTGTGGCTAATGCAGGGGGTTTGAGCATCTGCATACGGAAACACATGCCGCCCATTGATTTTTTTGGCAGCCACCAAAACTGTTATCATTAGTATTGGCACTGTATATGGCACGGTATACCAGCCCTATGCTAGGTGCAATATATCGGTCAGAATCAGACTTCCCTTCTCCATATGCATGACTCAAATTTGCACGGAGCTTTTGATACTATACACACCCATGCCACTGTCACAAGTCAGGGTGGTTCCATGTGCTTGCATTGTCGCCACCCAGTTGCTTTCCCACAAATCACATCCATCCAAGTTCCATACGACTTAGTATAGGAGAGTGATACATAATAAATTGCATCTGTGCATTCACTGTATGCAAAAACTCATAGTTTGCGCCCTTGCATAGAGATCCATCCAACTCAGAATCAGTCCCTATATGTGGACACTATTTTTCTTTCTAGGCCTTATCATGTCCTATCTCTGGGATTGGATTGCTGATAATCCTACATGGCTGTTCTTAGTTACTCTTGTGTAACTGGCAATCTTCAACATCCAGTTAAGCCTTAAGTATGGGACTCTACAGCCATTTGTTTTATTATGGTCAGTCCAAAATGTTTTGAAAGCAAATTTTCAAAGCAAGGAAATTGGGAGGTGCCCTTTATTGAGTCTAGGGGAGATTGGAACCCTAAATCCATCCCTGTGGAAAGGACTACGAAATATTATTAACAGGGTCAATCCACACAGCACATGAAGATGGCAGTTGTGCAGCTTGCTCTGATGAGGGGTTACTATGTGATGTCAGATCCCCAGTGTCCACATGGTCCCTATTCATGAGATCCTACATTCTTAATGGGAGAGGACACAACTGAAACAAGTGGAGAGCTTGTGGTTCTGAGTGAAGATTGAGGGTGCATTACTGTAGTATACGTGGAGGTAGGGTAAGTTCTAAAAGAGAGATGGGATTTCAGATGGAACTTAATTAGGCATTGAGGTGGCACAGGAGAAGACTTGTATGTGGGAGTGAGAGGTGGTTACCAGTGACAAGGCAAGACACAGGTAAGAAGTTGATCAAACAAATGATTGATGACCTAGGTAGGCTTGAGAAATGGTCAAGAACGTGGCAACTACAGTTTAATGCTAAAAAATGCAAAATCATGCACTTGGGTCTCAAAAACCCAAAGGCTAAGTATAGTATCAAGGGTACTATAATGGAAACTACTGAGGAGGAAAGAGATTTAGGAGTCACTATTTCAAGTGACTTGAAGGCAGGAAAGCAATGCAACAAAGCAATGAGAAAGGCAAGTCAGATGCTTGGTTGCATAGGGAGAGGAATCAGTAGCAGGAAAAAAGAAGTGATAATGCCACTGTATAGGTCATTGGTAAGGCCCCATCTGGAATACTGTGTCCAGTTCTGGAGACCCTATCTCCAGAAGGATATAAATACATTAGAGAGTGTACAAAGAAGGGCAACTAAAATGGTGCATGGCCTACATCACAAAACTTACCCGGAAAGGCTAAAAGATCTTAACATGTATAGTTTGGAGGAGAGAAGGGAAAGGGGAGACATGATAGAAACTTTCAAATATATAAAGGGTCTTAACAAAGTTCAGGAGGGAAACATTCTTCAAAGGAAAAGAAGTATTAGAACTCGAGGGCATACATTGAGACTGGAGGGGGGGAGGTTCAGGGGAAATTTAAGGAAAAATTACTTCACAGAAAGGGTAGTGGATAAGTGGAATAGCCTCCCATCAGAGGTGGTAGAGGCTAAGACTGTAGGGCAATTTAAACATGCTTGGGACAGGCATATGAATATCCTTACAAAGAATCAAGATTAAAAAAGGGTTGAGATTGCCTAAAGGATAAAATAAAAAAGGGGCAGACTAGATGGGCCAAGTGGTTCTTATCTGCCGTCAAATTCTATGTTTCTATGTTTCTATGTAACTAAGATGGCAAGGGGGAGAGGTTTTTCTTTGATATTTATTAAGAGTTTATTTTATAGTGCATCAAATTCCATTGTGCTTTACAATTGGAAACAACAGTGATAAGACAAAACTGGGTAATAAACAGTCATAGAGGTAGGAAGGCCCTGTTCGCAAGCTTACCTATCGGGAAATAGGCATTGATACAAGGATACATGCTATCTATTGCATAATTGTCCACCAGATTGCAAAGGTTCTTGGTGGGCTGTATGTTACGGTCATACAGTGATGTTGGCCTTGTGTCAGGAGGATGGGAAAAAGAAGAAAGAGAAAATATGAGAGGATAAATGTGGAATGTACAGATGTTATGTACAGTAACTGGTTTAGAAGGCTTATGAAGGTTGAGTTAGCTGTTCTAGAATTTGATAAGCTTGCCTGAAGAGGTGAGTTTTCAGGGAACGCTTGAAGGTTTGGAGACTAGGGGAGAGACTTATTGTGTGTAGGAGGGCATTCCACAGAGAGGGTGCAGCCTGAAGAAAGTCCTTCAATCGTGAATGGGAGTGAATAATGAGTTTGGATGAAAGACGTAGATCTTGTGAAGAGCAGAGGGGTCGGGCTGGGAGATATTTTGAGATAAGCAAAGAGATGCATTGGTGTAGTTTGGGTAATGGCCTTGTATGTGAGTAAAAGTTTTTATATTGAATACGGTAGAATACAGGTAACCAATGGAGGGACTAACTGAGTGGATCTGCAGCCGATGAACATTTAGCGAGGAAGATTAGCCTCGCAGCTGCATTCAGAACTGATTGTAGTGGTGAGAGTCCCTCTGGTAAGACCAGTAAGAAGACTATTGCAATAATCAATGTGGGAGATAATGAGAGCATTGATTAGATTTATTGCAGTGTCTTGTGTAAAGTTTGGTCGTATTTTTTAGATGCATGTAACATGATTTTGAGACAGATTAAATGTGGGGAACAAAGGACAGTTCAAGGATGACATCTACGCAGCGAGTTTGTGGGGTAGGATTGATTATCGAGTTTTCAACAGTGATAGAGATATCAGGTTGGGAACTACTATTGGCTGGTGTAAATATAATTCTGTTTTGGAAATATTAAGTTTGAGGTGGTGAGATGTCATCCAAGATGAAATGGCAGAAAGGCATTCTGTGACACGGACCAATACAGATGGTGACAAATCTGGGGAGGATAGGTAGATTTGAGTATCATCTGTGTACAATTGATACTGAAATCCCAAAAAGCTGATTAGTCTGCCAAAAGATGTGGTACAGATAGAGAAAAGCAGAAGACCTAAGACTGAGCTGTATGGTACTCCAACTGAAAAAGGTAACGAAGAGGAGGTGGATTCAGAGAAGCGGACACTGAAGGAGTGATTAGATAGGTAGGATAGGAATCAATAAAGAGCTGTGTATTGAAGACCTAGGGATTCTTATGTTTGTATAAGAAGAGAGCGGTTAACAGTGTCAAAAGCAGCAGAGAGATCTAGAATAATAAAAAGTGAGTAATGGCCTTTGGAATTCGCAGTGACTAGATCATTCATTACTTTATTCAGTGAAGTCTCTGTGGAGTGTTGGGAATGTAAGCCTGACTAAAGTGGGTCCAATAAATTGTGTGAGTTAAAAAGTGCGTGAGATATATGTAGGGCTGGTGATGATGAGGGATTTTTGTGCAAAGATGAATCATTTGAAGTGGATATTTGATGCAATTGGGACTCAGTGTAGGGATCTACAATGTTGTGCCACAGATGTGGATTGACAATAGATAGATTGGCGCAGGGATAAATCGGTGAGGGGATTGCCACATAGCAGGAGGTTGCACTTGGGTAAGAAAGGGAGGTATACTGGTAACATTTCCAAGGTGGAAATTACAGGACTGGGAAAGACAATGAGTTTGAGGAATAAAGCAGAATGCAGAGACCAATGTGATAAGGCAGTGGGCTTTGTTGGACATGTTAGGCTCTAGACAGTATTGGAACAGCAACGTGGAGATAGCAGAGAGACGGTAGGTTACACAAGATAGTACTGTACGTAAGAGGAAAGGTTAGGGGAGTAAAGAGAGCATTTTGTGCTGTCAGTGTAGACTGTGGAGGCCAAGGAGCTGATTCAGAGTTGCATACAAGTCGGATGCACTGCACAATTGAAAATAAATGTATCCCTCCCCCTCCACTCTTATACATCTGCTTGTGAAATTAGCCACCTTACTATGAAGCGCATTTTCACTAGCCTTATTCTTAGTGCAAGAAAGATCAGTTACAAATCACATAGATCTCTATATAACCTCATCTTTAAACATCATGCAATTCCAACAACAAGGCACCAACATGCCCTCATAACATTTACCCAACGTGCAACAGTTTGCAAATGTTTGCAGTTTGCAGCTGTAGTTGCACAAAGTTGAGTATACTCAGCTATGGAGTATACACAGAGCAAAGAATCTCAAGATCCATCTGCAAAACAGACTTACCTACAACTCTTAATCAGCCCCTGAGTGAGCAAATTAGGGGAGATGTGTACAATAAGAAAAATGCAGAAGGCCAGAACCAGAGCCTTTTGGGCCCCAGCCAATAGTAAAAGTAGAGTACAGGATGTGTTAGGGTAGAACCACTAAAGAAGCAATTCGATAGACAGGTAAGGAACCAGAATAAAACTGTGTAATGGAGGCCAATGCAGTGAAGGATGTGTAGGAGAAGGGGGTAGTGAACAGTATCAAAAGCAGCCAAGACATTCAGGACAATGGGCATGAGGAGATTACTAATCACTTTTTTAGACTGTTTAAACATTTTGATTTAAGAGAAAATGGAGTAAGAGAGAAAGTGAAATAGGTCAAGAGGCCTCTTCTCTAGTCCCTCCACAGCAGAGTGTGGGGCGCAGGAGGCCACAGCAGCATTGCTGTTTTGTTGTGTGGTCCCACTGATGCAGTATTCCATTCCTGTGCTTACTTGTTTACATGCTGTGCTCAGGGGATGTAGTTATGTTACTGGCGGCCAGGAGAACGCCGGTCACAATACCTCATAGAAACATAGAATTTGACGGCACATAACAACCACTTGGCCCATCTAGTCTGCCCCTTTTTTTATCCTTTAGGTAATCTTAACCCTTTTTGAACCTCCACCTACATACCGCCCACTCACAAGCCTGCCAGTCGGCACGCTGACTAACAGGGACTATACCCACTCATGGGTGTCCACGTCACCCATAGAGTTGGAATTGAACCTGTGGTGAGCGCAGCTTCGTTGCTGGGATCCCGCCATCGGTATTGTGACCGGCAGTCTCTTGACCACCAGTCACACATACCCAACCCATGTTCAGGATATTTGTATGTACATCCTGTTGTATACACATGCGGGTTCTGTTTGCAACCCGGCACCATTGGTCTTCCAACCTTCACTCACCATGGCAGCGGTCGAAAGGGGAGGGGAGTGGGGGGGGAACAGATTATTTGGGCACAGGTTTCTCTGGGGGCCCTGGCAGCCAGGAGGGAGTAGTAACACACATGCAAACATCCACCATACTACTTCAAATTACTGGTTGCTGATCATGGTAGGTCACATCTCTAGCACCAAGGTCAGCAAATGTTCTTGACAGCACTGCACTGTGTAAGGAAGCCTGTGTAGAGATCTCATCTGGTAGACAGACCTCCTTACAATAAGTATACAACAGACATATCATACTCGCAGCCCGCGGGCCGCATGCGGCCCACAACCAATACTTTTGCGGACCAAGCTTACTTTTTTTGAAAACAATGGAATGCAGCCCGACACTGCCGGATGAGTTACTGTTGTCCTGTCTGCTGTGATCGGAGCTTAGCTACGATCGGACAGCATTCACCGTTCTGCATATGTGCGAGAAGATAGTGATAGAGATGGGGAAATGTCCACGGGGGAGCTGCTGCGCATGCCCAGCTACCTTTGCAAAGCTCTGCAAAGCTCTATCAGGGGGCATGTGGTTGGACTGGAGGGACAGAGGAAGGCTGGAAGTGACACATTTTAGTAGCTCACAAAGAAATGCATTATAGAGGAGAGGGGACCACACAGTGATATATGCGGAAGAATAACACAGCTCCCAGTTCATACTGATATATGGTATTATTAATATATAGAGGAGAGGGGACTGCACAATGATATATGAGGGGTAATAACACATCCACCAGCTCACAGTATTAAAGTTGTTTTCTTCCCGATACGTTACATCTCTTTATTGTTGATTTTTTTGAATAAACCTTTCAAAATTGCATATAAAGGTGTGTACACATGGTGCGATATGCACTTAACTTTTCTTACGATTTTGACTATATAGTCAAAATCGTAAGGAAAGTTAGTGCATATTGCACTGTGTGTATACAGCTTGCGATGCCGATGCGCGGTCCCACGGGATTGGCATCGCAAGCAAAAGTAGACTGTGCAGGTAGCCTAATATTGACTAAATAGGAGGGCACGCGCTCCGGCCCCGTCGAATAGTCAATGTCGGGCTAAAGTTGCATTGCATCGTGTGTACACGGCTTAAGACTTTTGCTTGCAGCCCACACAAGACTGAGACCTTGATTATTCGGCCCAGGTAGGATTTTGAGTTTGATATGCCTGGTATACAACAGGGGTGTCAGTACACAACAAAAATGTTGACACATTGACGAAAGCTAGGTACACACTATACAATTATCTGTCAGATTATCTGCCAGATCTAGCTGGTTGGAATGGAAATCTGGTAATGGATGAGTGCAAATAACAGTCGACCATTTACTCCCAAACACTGCAAAAGGGACAAAAACAGTTGTCCATACAAGTTGGTTAAATTTGCGTTTAACCATTTTGTCTGAACGACAGATTTTGTTTGTTTTCCAGTGTTTGGGAGCAAATTGTCGATTGTCATTTGCTCTCTTCCATTACCAGATTTTAAATACAACCAGCCAGATCTGGCAAATTATCTGCGAGATAATTGTATAGTGTGTACCTAGATTTAAGAAGCCGCCTTCTTTTTTTGTTTGGCCTTGCTAACTGCATGATTAGAAGTTCTGTTGTATGGTTCTTGGGGCGTAATGAATGCATGAACCGGCTTTGATGGTTTATACATGCACAGTGGACTGGAAGCCTGGACTTGGACTTCTAGTTGCACATTCATTAAAAAAAGTATATTTATAAAAAGCATAAAATGTGAGGCATTCATTTGGGTGCTAGGTTTGGGCCTAATAAAAACCTCGCCGACCTTGCGCCTACTGGATTACAGCGAGTATATGTGCACCCGAAACCCACAGTAACCAAATAAAAAATATGCACGTAGGGTTTTCCACTTAGAAAACATCACAGTGCGAGAAAGAAAAAAAAGTCAGATACTTATCGGTCCGGTGGTCTCCGCGGGTCCCGGTCATCTCCCCTCCACCTTTCCACTGGGGAGGTGGCTGCTGGGAGATGTAGTTCTCCCTGCTGTTGCCTCCAGACACACGTGGGCAGCAGAGGGCGGGGGGTCACACACACACTCTCTTACACATACAGATGTGTTCACTGACATCTAGTCTCCCTGCACGTTTAACAGCCCTTCTAGTCACACCATGCCGTGGTGTGACTTGGTGACACCATGCATCTTTTCGTATGACTACTTCTATTAAAACGGTGCTTATTTGCAAAACGATATGACTAGGACACACAAGCAGCATTTGTTGAAAAAAAATATGTTAATATGACATGCCTATATTCTGTGTGAGACCGCAGCTGTATCTGTACTGTATATGAAATGTTACGCTACAGTGTTTTCCTAGAAAACACTGTAACAAAACATTTTGTATGCAGATACAGGTGTGGTCACACACAAAATATAGGCACACGGCATATCATTTTAATCAGCAGAGTCTGCTTGAGCGTCTTATTTGCATAGCGATTTTAGGCAAAAAAAATACACCCAATGCTAACGGAGTTAGGCAAGATGTATTAGGACACATCTGTACTTACACACACTCACACATACTTACCATATACCCCTGCTGCAGAAAACCAGCCTGTCGGGATCCGGAGAAAGAAAATGCCGTTTTGGAAGGTGAGTGAGTAATGACTAATTAAGTTAATGGGAAACTTCCAATTGCTTTATTAGTCATTAGGGTAATGATTTTAAAAAAAAAATCAGTCTTGCTCTGGGGGTGCGTGAGAAAAGATGCGGCGCATCTCATTTTCTCTCCTGCAATTGAATAGAAAAAACCCAGCTATAGGAAATCCCTGTGCCATTTGGTTTTTTAAAAAAACCTGCGCACAATTGAATGTGCCCCAATGTATACCACCATAAGTCTTCTAGAACAGGCTTATGCATACATAGCCATCGCTGGCTGAGGGGCTTGTTAAATAGAGAGAAGTCTTATTTACGTGGAAACCACCTATATATATATATATATATATATATATATATTTATTATTTTATTTTTTATTTTTTTACAGATTTAGGGATATAGGTACCAACAATCAGTTGTCAATGCCGCCAATCATCCGCCTTTCTTTGTTGTTTATTTCTATTGCTGTTTGAAATCTATCAGTCTAAGCCATCAATGATTGGCAGCTTTGACAACCTGCTGGTTAGTAAATATATTTCTTAGGACTGTTCCCTGCCAGCGATGCTCAAGTTCATGTCTATAGAAAATGTTGCATCCTAAGGTGAGGCTGATATCTGTGTGGCACAGGGATCTCAGACTGCAAAGCCTCCCCTCCACCAAGAGGTCCAGAACCCGATAACCCTCTCTCACTATCATTATTAGTGTAGTAAAATAACAAAGCTCTAGTTCAGAGGTTCTCAAACTCGGTCCTCAGGAACACACACAGTCCATGTTTTGCAGGTAACCCAGCAGGTGCACAGGTGTATTAATTACTCACTGACACATTTTAAAAGGTCCACAGGTGGAGCTAATTATTTCACTTGCGATTCTGTGAAGAGACCTGCAAAACATGCACTGTGTGTGCCCCAGAGGACCGAGTTTGAGAACCTCTGCTCTAGTTGATCCACCCCCAGCTTTAGAAGAACCACAATAGTGTGGGGATTTGGAATACTCAATGCTCTGATGAGGAAAAGTATCTGCCTATAAGTGATGTTCATCAGACTGTCTAATAAAATATATTAAAAATTAAAAGTAGGCTTTACTAGACTTGGCTCCAAACAAAATATCACATCTGTTGCTTTGAAAAATGAATAAGTCAATTTCTAAATAAAGGGTGTCGTGGCACGTGTAATAGGTTATGATAATAAACACTACAAGAAATGAATAGGTCTGTAAACACCTTTCATATTCACAGCAACACAATTTCGATTGGAATATTTTTTTTATTTTAATTTGGCAACTTACTAAAGGAATGGATGTGAAGTAAATGATGATAGTGTAAGTCACACCATGCTTTATGTGCTAGAAGGTAACAGGTACACTCAATCTTGTCTTTCAACAAGCTGCACATCGCCAAATAAAGAGTCCCAGCATGTAATGCTTTCTGCGGCCACATCATCCTTCTCTCTTTCCTTTGTGCATTTAGAATTTGCCAAGCCTTAGCTAAATACTCCATTGACAAATCTGTAATGGCAGACCATTTTTTTCTCTCCACTTGAAATGGCTAATTACTCATCACTCCCTAGTCACACGCCATTAGCTTCCTAGTCTCTGGCTGTACTTCTGAGAGACCATATCACATTAATCCTGCATGAAGTTCAAAGACAGTATGCTCAAATGCAGCCTCACAGAGGATACACTGGCAATATACCTGCTAAATCCAAGTATTACAATGTTAGTGCTGGTAGGGCATTACTTTACTGTTGATATGAGTATAATCGAATTTAAACATGAGGTAATATCACTTTATAATATAAAATAGGACCCGGTAAGTAAAGATCTGTTAAATATCAAGGCTCCGACAGTGAAAAAATATAACCGTGATCTCATAATAGCTCTAAGCCCATTCTAGTTGGGTGTTTGTTTTAATCTTGAACTGTATTGCAGAGCTTTGTGGTATAATTTTTCACATAATAAATGTGTCACAAATAATCCCAAATCCCCATCAAAGGAAAAATTTTGATTGGTGAATCAAGATAGATGCTTCAACAAAGACGACTACATCTGCATGGTGAGATAAAATATAGGGCCGGGTCTACTGTATGTTCTATGTGGAGTCTGTCACATGGATTTTTTTTCTCTCCAGACTGAAATAAGTTATGAGGCAAATATTGTACACTGCTCAAAAAAATAAAGGGAACACTTAAACAACACATCCTAGATCTGAATGAATGAAATATTCTTATTAAATACTATGTTCTTTAGATAGTTGAATGTGCGGACAACAAAATCACACAAAAATGATCAATGGAAATAAAATTTATTAACCCATGGAGGTCTGGATTTGGAGTCACACTCAAAATTAAAGTGGAAAAACACACTACAGGCTGATCCAACTTTGATGTAATGTCCTTAAAACAAGTCAAAATGAGGCTCAGTAGTGTGTGTGGCTTCCACATGCCTGTATGACCTCCCTACAATGCCTGGGCATGCTCCTGATGAGGTGGCGGATGGTCTCCTGAGGGATCTCCTCCCAGACCTGGATTAAAGCATCCGCCAACTCCTGGACAGTCTGTGGTGCAACATGGCGTTGGTGGATGGAGCGAGACATGATGTCCCACATGTGCTCAATTGGATTCAGGTCTGGGGAACGGGCGGGCCAGTCCATAGCATCAATGCCTTCGTCTTGCAGGAACTGCTGACACACTCCAGTCACATGCGGTCTAGCATTGTCTTGCATTAGGAGGAACCCAGGGCCAACCGCACCAGCATATGGTCTCACAAGGGGTCTGAGGATCTCATCTCGGTACCTAATGGCAGTCAGGCTACCTCTGGCGAGCACATGGAGGGCTGTGCGGCCCCCCAAAGAAATGCCACCCCACACCATTACTGACCCACTGCCAAACTGGTCATGCTGGAGGATGTTGCAGGCTGCAGAACGTTCTCCTTGGCGTCTCCAGACTCTGTCACGTCTGTAACATGTGCTCAGTGAGAACCTGCTTTCATCTGTGAAGAGCACAGGGCGCCAGTGGCGAATTTGCCAATCTTGGTGTTCTTTGGCAACTGCCAAACGTCCTGCACGGTGTTGGGCTGTAAGCACAACCCCCACCTGTGGACGTCGGGCCCTCATACCACTCTCATGGAGTCTGTTTCTGATCGTTTGAGTAGACATATGCACATTTGTGGCTTGCTGGAGGTCATTTTGCAGGGCTCTGGCAGTGCTCCTCCTGTTCCTCCTTGCACAAAGGCGGAGGTAGCGGTCCTGCTGCTGGGTTGTTGCCCTCCTACGGCATCCTCCACGTCTCCTGATGTACTAGCCTGTCTCCTGGTAGCACCTCCATGCTCTGGACACTACGCTGACAGACACAGCAAACCTTCTTGCCACAGCTCGCATTGATGTGCCATCTTGGATGAGCTGCACTACCTGAGCCACTTGTGTGGGTTGTAGACTCCGTCTCATGCTACCACTAGAGTGAAAGCACCGCCAGCTTTCAAAAGTGACCAAAACATCAGCCAGAAAGCATAGGAGCTGAGAAGTGGTCTGTGGTCACCACCTGCAGAACAACTCCTTTATTGGGGGTGTCTTGCTAATTGCCTATAATTTCCACCTACTCAAGGGGGGGTGTACCAGCGCACTAGGTTTTAATGAGGTCGGCGAGCTGCTTACAAAGTAGGGTGACTGACCTACGGAGAGCAGTAAACAATTGGTAATTTGCAGCGCTCAACCTATATGAGTATATAAATGATGATGCTATGAAACAAAGTGAAATATCAAAAAATGACTTGGTTTTATTACTAAAAAGACAAATGCATAAATAATATGCATGCATAAACGAAATAGCAATCAAGAATTAATCTGTTGAGGATATGTTTTGGGTAGTGATGTAATTGCTGTTGGGGACGGTAAATGTATAATAAGATGCTAGAGCGGAATTGCAGGATGCACAACCAGGTCGCTAAGCCTGCTGAGAAATGTGGTTCTGGTGGTAAAAATGTCCAGTTAAATGTAAGAAAAAAGGAGCGGAAAACAAGGAAAAAGTAAAAAGTTCTGTTCAGCTGTGACCCAGCTGGTTGTAAGAAATCCAAATAGCAGTAAGGAATAAAGTCACTTTCAGGATAGTTAGCGGCGTCCCGCTGACTATTTGCACGAGCTGATGATAATGCCGGCTTACGGTGATTGCGGTGTTCCCCCGGGGTTCAAGGTGCGACGGGTGCGGGGAGGGTGAGGGGACAGGGAGCTCCGGACCGACTAGGCCCTGTGGGAAGGGAATCCTCCCGTCTCTGTCCTGGTACGGACAGCGATGGGAGATCCGGCCACCGCAGGGATTGGTCTGGCGGCGGTCAGCTAGTGTGGGCTTGTTCAGAGCCGTCACTGCCTACCGTCCGCCGGGAACGGAGGTTCTTGGTTTACCTGTCTCTCCCCCCTCCTCCGCTGATCGACTCGGAAACACCCCACCGGCTTACCTCGTCTCCTTCGGGTCTCTCTCCGTCGCTGCTGACTTCTTCCGGGTAGGGGAGTCACGTGGCCCCCGCTCGGCTAGTCTGAAAAGGTTCCACGGCCCGTACTGTCTGTACGGTGGTGTGGGAAATCAGTCGTGGATGCCCAACGCGTTTCAACCCTCTAGGGGTCTTCTTCCAGGGATTAGTGTGTAATGTTGAGATTCATCTCACCCTTTAAAAGGGAAGTGGTTCAGTCTCATTGGTCCATATCCCGGTGTACGCCTACTTGTGGTTTCTTCTGTTTTCATTGGTCTTTCTAGACATCAATCATGATGTATAAATACAGAATTGAAGCTGTTTGTGAGAAAAATATTAAATGTACTGTGTGTATAGGAAGAGGATGAGATTCAGTCAGTCTTCTTATTAATATGGATTGCTAATGATCATGGTAGCATAACTCCTTTATTAGTGGTATGTCCTAATATCCCCGAGTTGATATATAACAACCAATTTGAACACGGTTGTCCGTAATAGATGGTCAAATGATGATCTGCTGATTAATGACTTGTTTAGGATTCATGTTACACATTAATGATTGTGTCTCCCAAAATGGAGAAAAAATGATGATTAATTCCTTACAATTGGGGTGAAACATCACCATAGTGTAATAATATTGGGTATGGTTACCCTCACATGATTGTGTTTCTATCGTGGCCCTGACCAATAACTGATTCATATGTGCAAATTTGTCGGATATTGAAGCCCATGGTTAAGGTGTGTATTTAATAGAGATGAGATCCTGATATATTGCCCTGTTTGTGTATCTAGGCGATCCGTGTTGCCACGTGTCACTGGGTTCTCGATTAGTTAGGAAATGACTAATCCAGTTGTTGGTGTGGGGAATGGGGGAGAGGGGGAAGGGGGGCAGAAGAAAAAGGAAGGGCCTGATGTATGTTATGATGATGTGAAGCTGAATCTAATCTGAGATGTGTCATTGATTACAGATTATGGCCTTCACTTCATTGTCCAAGTTGTGCCCCTGTGGTGCAAAAGTCTTGAGTTCAAATATCCATCTTAACTCTGTGGTATTCATCTGATGCGTAAAGTCTCCACCCCTCCAGTTTGGTTGTACTCCTTGTATGCCCATGAATTTTAGAGTGCCTGGCTCGCTATTATGTATTTCTTTATAATGTCGTGACAGACTGTGTTCTTCATAGCCCTTTTTGATGTTCCTTATATGCTCACTTATTCGTATCTTGAGCGGTCGTGCTGTCCTCCCTACATATTGTTTTTTACACGGGCACTCTAGGAGATAAATGACCCCTTTGCTGGTGCAGGTTAATCTTTCTTTCACTTTGTACTTCTTGTTTGTCGTGTACGATGTGAAGTCTGAAATTGGTCGAGTGCTTCGCATTTTTGCGTTCCTGCATCCTTGGCAGGACCCGCAATAATAGAAGCCACTCTTGGGGATGCTTTCATCAATACTGGTTTGTTTCATTTCTTGTGGTGGTATATGGTTATGGACTAGGTTTTTCTTGATATCTGGTGCTTTTCTGAATACGAACTTGGGTCCTGTTGGTAAGATGTCACTTAGAACTTCATCTTCTAATAGCAGTGGCCAATGTTTCTTGATAATGTGTCTTACTTGGTTGGCTTGTCCTGAATAATTCGTTATAAATGGAATGCTGTTGTCGTAGTGTCCCTCTTTGTTCTTGTCTTTATAACTGAGTAATTTGTCTCTGTCTATTGTTGTAACTTCTTCAAAGGCCTGTCTGACCTGGTCAGTTTTATACAATTTATCTGTGAATTTTACAGCTAATTCCTGACCTTGTGTGTGATAATCCTCCAATTTCGAGCAATTTCTATGGATTCTTAAGAACTGGGTATTGTTTGTAGCCAGCTGGGATGGTGCCAGCTGGTGGCCAGGATGAAACTATTGACATCTACTGGTTTCTGGTAAGTCTTGGTATGTATTTGTCCTTGGTCTATAAATATATTAAGATCTAGAAATTCTATACTTGTTTTACTGTAGTTCGTGGTGAACTTCAGATTGTTAGTGTTGGAGTTCATGTAGTGTAGGAACTCTGTTAGTGACTGTTCGTCGCCCCGCCAAATAATTAGTATGTCGTCAATATATTTTTTCCATAGCACGAGACTCGCCCCAAGCTCTGTATTGGACCAGATGTTATGGTCCTCCCACCAGCGCATAAAGAGGTTGGCGTAGCTTGGGGCGAATCTCGTGCCCATGGCGGTGCCCCTTGTTTGAAGGTAAAATTGTTTTTCGAACCAGATATAATTGTGTTGTAGTAAAGGAGGTGTGTGGGTGAAAGGAGTTGGCGCTGGAAGGGGGTAGGAGAATAAAACTGATGATTCAGTTGGGAGGTTATGGTTTGAAAAGATGGAAAAAAGAATACTTATCTGTAGGATTTTTAATTAAATCCTGATTCTTAAAAAGGCGACGTTTTTCCTCCAGAAAACGGTGGTATCATAAGATCTGTAGGATTTTTGCTGAAAACCTGATTCTTAAAGAAGAGACGTGGTTCCTCCAGAAAGCGGTGGGATCATAAGACGTGATGGTATGAAAAACACAAATTAGAGGGTTTTTTTCAAAGTGGGAAATCTTCAAATAAATGCAGTAGATGTTAGGTGGTAATAGATGTATAAATGAGTTTCAGGAAAGGTAGTCGTACCTCATTTACAATAAGTGAGCGAGGTTTAAAACATATAAAAGTTTCTTTGGAATACAGGTACTAAATTGGTTGGCGTACCTAACTTACAATATAAAATAAAGATAAAAACACATCAAGGTATCTTTATAGGCTGACCTGCGTACCGGTACTCACTGGTAGAAGCGTGTTCTGTCTGCGCATCAAGGTATCTTTATCCAGAAAGCATTCATAAATGGCCACCCGTATAAAAAATGGAATTTATTGGATAAAAACACATAAAATTTTCTACAGGGGGAGTGTTGGCCACGAGGAAGGGGAGCTGCCAGGCAGGGGAAACTACAGGACCATCAAAAATAAGTTCAGAAAGGTCCGGTACCGATAGGACCTAAAAGTGAATAAAGAGGGTTTTACCTTTCCCCCGCCGTGCAGGTGACAATCCAAGTGAGCAAGAATCCTCCTCCCATCCAACGCGTTTCGAGATAACTCTCTTTATCAAGGCTCAAACAAGGGGCACCGCCATGGGCACGAGATTCGCCCCAAGCTACGCCAACCTCTTTATGAGCTGGTGGGAGGACCATAACATCTGGTCCAATACAGAGCTTGGGGCGAGTCTCGTGCTATGGAAAAATATATTGACGACATACTAATCATTTGGCGGGGTGACGAACAGTCACTAACAGAGTTCCTACACTACATGAACTCCAACACTAACAATCTGAAGTTCACCACGAACTACAGTAAAACAAGTATAGAATTTCTAGATCTTAATATATTTATAGACCAAGGACAAATACATACCAAGACCTACCAGAAACCAGTAGATGTCAATAGTTTCATCCTGGCCACCAGCTGGCACCATCCCAGCTGGCTACAAACAATACCCAAGGGACAGTTCTTAAGAATCCATAGAAATTGCTCGAAATAGGAGGATTATCACACACAAGGTCAGGAATTAGCTGTAAAATTCACAGATAAATTGTATAAAACTGACCAGGTCAGACAGGCCTTTGAAGAAGTTACAACAATAGACAGAGACAAATTACTCAGTTATAAAGACAAGAACAAAGAGGGACACTACGACAACAGCATTCCATTTATAACGAATTATTCAGGACAAGCCAACCAAGTAAGACACATTATCAAGAAACATTGGCCACTGCTATTAGAAGGTGAAGTTCTAAGTGACATCTTACCAACAGGACCCAAGTTCGTATTCAGAAAAGCACCAGATATCAAGAAAAACCTAGTCCATAACCATATACCACCACAAGAAATGAAACAAACCAGTATAGATGGAAGCATCCCCAAGAGTGGCTTCTATTATTGCGGGTCCTGCCAAGGATGCAGGAACGCAAAAATGCGAAGCACTCGACCAATTTCAGACTTCACATCGTACACGACAAACAAGAAGTACAAAGTGAAAGAAAGATTAACCTGCACCAGCAAAGGGGTCATTTATCTCCTAGAGTGCCCGTGTAAAAAACAATATGTAGGGAGGACAGCACGACCGCTCAAGATACGAATAAGTGAGCATATAAGGAACATCAAAAAGGGCTATGAAGAACACAGTCTGTCACGACATTATAAAGAAATACATAATAGCGAGCCAGGCACTCTAAAATTCATGGGCATACAAGGAGTACAACCAAACTGGAGGGGTGGAGACTTTACGCATCAGATGAATACCACAGAGTTAAGATGGATATTTGAACTCAAGACTTTTGCACCACAGGGGCACAACTTGGACAATGAAGTGAAGGCCATAATCTGTAATCAATGGCACATCTCAGATTAGATTCATCTTCACATCATCATAACATACATCAGGCCCTTCCTTTTTCTTCTGCCCCCCTTCCCCCTCCCCCCCATTCCCCACACCAACAACTGGATTAGTCATTTCCTAACTAATCGAGAACCCAGTGACACGTGGCAACACGGATCGCCTAGATACACAAACAGGGCAATATATCAGGATCTCATCTCTATTAAATACACACCTTAACCATGGGCTTCAATATCCGACAAATTTGCACATATGAATCAGTTATTGGTCAGGGCCACGATAGAAACACAATCATGTGAGGGTAACCATACCCAATATTATTACACTATGGTGATGTTTCACCCCAATTGTAAGGAATTAATCATCATTTTTTCTCCATTTTGGGAGACACAATCATTAATGTGTAACATGAATCCTAAACAAGTCATTAATCAGCAGATCATCATTTGACCATCTATTACGGACAACCGTGTTCAAATTGGTTGTTATATATCAACTCGGGGATATTAGGACATACCACTAATAAAGGAGTTATGCTACCATGATCATTAGCAATCCATATTAATAAGAAGACTGACTGAATCTCGTCCTCTTCCTATACACACAATACATTTAATATTTTTCTCACAAACAGCTTCAATTCTGTATTTATACATCATGATTGATGTCTAGAAAGACCAATGAAAACGGAAGAAACCACAAGTAGGCGTACACCGGGATATGGACCAATGAGACTGAACCACTTCCCTTTTAAAGGGTGAGACGAATCTCAACATTACACACTAATCCCTGGAAGAAGACCCCTAGAGGGTTGAAACGCGTTGGGCATCCACGACTGATTTCCCACACCACCGTACAGACAGTACGGGCCGTGGAACCTTTTCAGACTAGCCGAGCGGGGGTCACGTGACTCCCCTACCCGGAAGAAGTCAGCAGCGACGGAGAGAGACCTGAAGGAGACGAGGTAAGCCGGTGGGGTGTTTCCGAGTCGATCAGCGGAGGAGGGGGGAGAGACAGGTAAACCAAGAACCTCCGTTCCCGGCGGACGGTAGGCAGTGACGGCTCTGAACAAGCCCACACTAGCTGACCGCCGCCAGACCAATCCCTGCGGTGGCCGGATCTCCCATCGCTGTCCATACCAGGACAGAGACGGGAGGATTCCCTTCCCACAGGGCCTAGTCGGTCCGGAGCTCCCTGTCCCCTCACCCTCCCCGCACCCGGCGCACCTTGAACCCCGGGGGAACACCGCAATCACCGTAAGCCGGCATTATCATCAGCTCGTGCAAATAGTCAGCGGGACGCCGCTAACTATCCTGAAAGTGACTTTATTCCTTACTGCTATTTGGATTTCTTACAACCAGCTGGGTCACAGCTGAACAGAACTTTTTACTTTTTCCTTGTTTTCCGCTCCTTTTTTCTTACATTTAACTGGACATTTTTACCACCAGAACCACATTTCTCAGCAGGCTTAGTGACCTGGTTGTGCATCCTGCAATTCCGCTCTAGCATCTTATTATACATTTACCGTCCCCAACAGCAATTACATCACTACCCAAAACATATCCTCAACAGATTAATTCTTGATTGCTATTTCGTTTATGCATGCATATTATTTATGCATTTGCTTTTTAGTAATAAAACCAAGTCATTTTTTGATATTTCACTTTGTTTCATAGCATCATCATTTATGGTGTACACTTGGTATATACATCCAAATCACAAAAAATATTTCATTCCACAATGAGAAGGAAATAGATAAAAAGAAAGAAGGAAATACGTAAAAAATTTCTTCAGTTCCCCAAAGGAAAAAAGTTACACTAGGCAGTGCAAGAGGGGAAGTCCGGACCCCCAAATGTATGGGTAGTGGAACAGTACCTTCAGGTCCCTGAGTGGAGTAAAAAGCGCTTCAAAGTCACAGTGCCAGGATCTGTCCCAGATCCACTTGGATGTATATACCAAGTGTATTTTTCACGATGGGATGTATATAACTCCTTTTTAAGAAACTATAAAGACGTTTGTTTTTAACTACTGTGGATCGGTTTGCTTTTTTTGGAAAATAACTGTGCCACACCGAGTCAGATTGGACACTATACCCCTGGGGACTGTAGCAGTGGAACCTACAGACTAAAGAAACCCAGATAGGAGGGATATCTCCATCTCCATGTGTGAGTAAGGGTACGCATTACCTTAAACAAGATAAAAGAAACCTTTATTGAGACTGATAGTCCATGTTTTAGAAGTGAGTTGGGTACGCACTCCCCCTTTCTCATCTATTGTTTTAGAGGTTAAACCGGGTTCGGATATAGAAACTCCTTAACAGAATTTGGAGGGGTTTCATACTGTGAAACAGGGTACGCCCTATTCATTTCCCTTATTTTTTGTTTGGGAGATTAAGGGTTGACCAAATTACAGTTATAAAGCAGCTCCACACATTGCATGTTGTTCTCTTTTCACATACCCACGTGATATTGAGAATTTTGGAAGAAATAAAAGAAGGGCCTGAAGAATAGGAAGCATTGGTGGAGCCATCATTTTGGACCCAAGTAAAGAAACCTTTTGAAGCTTGTACCCTTCCTCTGTTGAAGTGAGTTGGGTACGCAACCGTTTATAAATAGTTGGGTAGATGTCCCATGTCAATCTCTTATTCGATATAAATTTTGGGAGATACTAGTACAAGTCGGGGACCCGGTGGTAAAGGGTACACGAGACTTAAGATCAAGAAACTGCTACGTGTACAATAGACAATACTTGATTGTGAGTTGGGGTACGAAATAGTCTCTAACGAAATATCCCCGTTGTGTGTGTCCAGTGAACTATTTGCATTAGAACATACTTGAAGCATTTCTACACATTGTTTGCTTTTTCTGTGTTTTATACATTGGAATTGGATTGGAAACATTTCCCTCGACAACACTGAAGACTGAGGATTAAAAGAACATCACTGTGGACATATCAGGAATGTATCATCTATTTGTCTATCAATGAGCGCTTATACGAGTATTTTCTCCCGCCAATATTGTTGTACTTCCACTTGGTGCCTGGCTCATGCTGAGTAAAGACCTGTATTACACTGATGCTGCAAGTGTCACCCTGATTTTGTTGTTACACATCTACATGGTGTCAGAACTGGGATGCCATGGCACAAGGTCTCAGGAAAATAGATCCGCTGATATTTGATGAAAATGTGGCTGACAACTGGCTGAGGTTTAAAGGGAAATGGCACGTATGCTCGATAGCAGGCCTTTCAGACAAATAAAAAAAAGTCTAGGCATACACGCTGCTGAACCTTGCAGGCACCGATGCTGTGGACAAATCAGATGCTTTTGTATACGCTGACAGAGAAGACAGAGAGGATTCCGACATCCTAATTGCAAAGTTTGAAGAGATCTGCATGCCAGTAAAGAATGTAATTATGGACAGGCATGTTTTCAACAGCACAGACCAAAAGGGGGATGACACTATACAGTCCTGCGTCTCCACGCTAAAGCTGCTGGCAAAGAGGTGCAATTTTGATATCCTCACAGAGGAGCTCATCCGTGACAGAATCGTATGCGGCATATGCAGCGACAAGGTAGGTGCACAGCTGCTGCGGGAGAAGTGCCTCACATTAGAAACTGCCATAAATATCTGTAGGTTAAATGAGGGAACTAAGAAAGGACGCTGAGGTGTGTGTCAGCACTCTCCTGACAAAGCTGCCCCGCATATGATAAACGACGTAATGCATGTGGCAAATGGAATCATTTTGCAAGGTGCTGCTCCTCCAAAGATCAAACTCCCATAAAGCGACAGTCGGAGTCACGCTATAGCCGCTCATCCCGGCGGATTAACCAGGTTGAAATGGAGCCAGGGTGTGAATCGGTTTGCATGACAGTTTGTGATAGTGTAGACCACTTTGATAAATATTTCGCCCTTTTCATCCAACTGAGAACAAAGCATACGAACAAGGTGTCCATAGTCAAAATAGACTCGAAGTGCAATGTCATATCCTACAAACAACTACGTGAACTAGATCCAACTGCACAGATAAACCCACGAGACAAGATCAACTTGATAGCTTATGGTGGCCAGATCATCACCACACTGGGTACCACAAAGCTAAAGTTTACCCGTGCTGATTTGCTATTCCACATTGTGGATCAAAAGGTTAAACCACTGCTAGGCCTCCCTGACAGTATGAAGCTTGGCCTTCTCAAATTGGGGCCTGTGGTACACGCAATACAGAGGACCGTCCCAGAGATAAAAGACTTTCAGGATTTATTTGATCGCAGTACACTTGGCAAGCTTCCTGTTGTGCACCATATGAGGCTGGATGACTCTATTGTACCTACTATCTGTGTCCCCCGGAGGGTTCCTATCGCAATGAAAGACAAAATCATTAAAGAGATCCACAGAGTGACTCAATTGGGTGTCATTGATTTCCCCCATAGAGGAAGCAACACAGTGGGTGTCCGCCATGGTGGCCGCATCAAAAAAGGATGGGACTGTACGTCTTTGTATTGATCAAACTTGAACAAAGCACTGCTGCTTCCATATCACCCTCCCCGCACCATCGAGCAAGTGATTGCTGACATGCCAGGTACCACAATTTTCAGTACTGTGGATGCAAAGTGTGGATTCTGGCAAATCCCTTTGGACAGAGCTTCGTCCCTGCTCACCACTTTCATGACCCCGATATGGTGGTATGTCTTCCTTCGCATGCCCTATGGAATCACTACGGGCAGTGAGGTCTTCCAGCGTTGCATGGAGCAGCTGTTTGCAGACTATCTCTGTGAAATCATCATCGATGACATCCTGGTATGGGTCCGCACCAAGGAAGAACACGACCAGCGACTGCACCAGGTACTTGAACGGGCCTGTGCTTTAAACCTCAAGTTCAACCTAGACAAATGCAAGTTTAGAGTTATGAATGGAGGGGGAAGGAGTACCTGGTACTAGTTGACTCCTATTCAGGATGGTTTGAGATAAACTACTTGCCCAGCACCACAAGTCAAATGGTCATTGCAAAGCTGAAGAGACACTTTGCAGCACATGGCACCCCTCAGCAGCTGATCACTGATAATGCCATGCAATTCAAGAGTAGAGAGTTCAAGGACTTTGCAAATACATGGGACTTCCAGCACATCACTAGTAGTCCATACTACCCACAGTCAAATGGATTGGCTGAGCGTGCAGTCCGCTCTGCAAAGCACCTAATGGAGAAGTGTACATGAGATGGATCGGACATATACTTGGCACTGTTAAATTTGAGAAACACGCCCCGAGATGGACTTCCATCCCCTGCACACTGCCTATTAGTATGGCGCACCCGCACAGGCTTCCCAATGGCAAAGCAGCTCCTGCAACGCAGAGTAGAGCCACAGGTACAGGAGAAAATCAGCAAGCGCAGAATGGCTGCCAAAGCTTTTTATGACAGATCAGCATACCGCCTGCCACCACTGTCTCCAGGCCAGCCTATCCGCATGCAAACTGAGCAAGGATTTGACAGAATGGCAGTGGTTCAGCATCCTGCAGGTCATCCAAACAGCTACGTGGTACAGTCTGATAATGCCCTCTATGAACGCAACTTCCGCCTTCTGTTAAGTGTACCTGAAGAAAGCTCTACACAGCCTGGCTCATCAGTTTCTACCACAGCTGCAACCAATGTCAGTGATGATTCGCATTACATGGACAGTCCTTCCTCAGAGACCACTTCTGAAGTAATAGAACCCTCTGGTGTCACAGCGGACATGCCTATGGGTTCCCAGTGTACCATTACCAGATCGGGCCGTGTGTCCAAACCCAATGAGCCAGACACCAAGACTTTATTGTATAATGTCTTTTCTTTTGTTCACGACTAACATTGTCACATTATTTCATTTGTTTCATCTATGTTCTGCATCCTTCCAGTTTGAAAGGGGGGATGTAAATGCATGCTGAGCATCATGGAAGATGATGTCATGCCGAGATGACTCACTTCCTGTTTGTCTCCTGTTACTTCCACTTGGTGTCTGGCTCATTCTGAGTAAAGACCTGTATTACACCGATGCTGCAAGTGTCGTCCTGATTTTGTTGTTACACATTTACAATTGCTACTTCACTGAATGCTGGTTCCCCATGAATGAAAAAGTGGTGGCTGAGAGGAGCTTTAATACACTAAGCTAAAGCACAAATCCCAAGCTTCTGAGTCCTACAGTTATTCTCCAGGTCAATGGAGAGGAATTTCTGGTGGTGTGTAGCTTAAGCAAAGGGCATGTTAAGAGGTGTAGACATGCCCCCCCCCCCCCTTTTTAATGAAGTGAAACAAAACTCTTTATGCCACTTTGTCTGGACCCTGCAAACCGGTATATATACCACATATCACCACTAGGCACATGCTCAGTGGACAACATGGATATTAGCTTTTACAGTTGTGGGTTCCCTGCTGGTTTCTAAATGCTTCAAAACATTAATAAATCAAACTACTAAAAGTTAAGGGGTCTATTTACCTATTTGTGGCGACAAAGTAAATCAGTTATCCCAAAATTTAACAAAAAAATGTTTGTTGGGACAGATGAATGATACTGACTGGTGGCTATCGCCAGAGTTGGACTGGGGTATGAAGGGCCCACCGGGGAAATGAAGTGATAGGGGGCCATATTTAGGGGTATGACCAGCCTATAAAGGGGGTGTGGCCAGCCTCCATAGAGGCTTGAACTGCACAATAGTCTTGTGCAGTGTAATGCAACATATCTACCAAGTATAATACAAGTGCACAGTCTGGAACCTGATCCCTAGAGGAAGGAGTGGGCCCTCAGGCAGTAGGGCCCACCGGTGGTTTCCCCTGTACCCTGTGGGCCAGTCCGACCCTGGCTATCGCCGTCCCGAGATGTCCATATCAACATAAGGACAGTCACCAGTATTTGTTAGCTACTGCCAGAGGTTGCGGGAGAGGCCATCACCGGCAATACCTATTTAGAGCTTTCCTCTGTTTCATATACTGTATATCTCTTAGTTTCACACAAATAAGGTTAGTTACACTGCATGAAATAGGCATTTATGCATTTATAAGGCCTTAGGTAGAGAATCCTTGACGTTATTTTCTTAAAGATGTGTGGGAGATTCCAGAGGGTAGCATGGGTGAGGGAGGCGGCTATTCTCATAATTGTGACCCAGCCGCCCACTGCTCAATACTGTGATCTGGGGCAGCGCACAATGGGAGCCAGTAATGAGACTCACCACTAATCACATCATCTTCTCCATAGAGGCCGGTCTACTTTCTCTGTAGTCCAGGAAAGCTCCCTGACATTCAGGATTCTGTTGGCAGACAACTATGATGTCTAGTTAGAAGCACAATCAGCTGAAGGCAAAAATAATTGCACCTAAAAATCATATTGCAATACAGTGGGTGCAAATGCACATTTAGTTTCACACAGGGAAAATACTACCTGCTCTTGAAATTTAGAGTTCAGATAGTATGCAAGGACTCCAATATGTCCACACCGTTAATATGGCTATCCAACCGCGCAGAGCAATATGTCTTTGCCAGGGTACAAACGGTCACCTTCTAGCTAAACCACACCTACCTCTAAATGAAGCCCACAATGTCAAACGTCTGCAAAGAATATTATAAAATGTGTAATGTAGAAACAAGTGTGGGAAACTGATACTAAAATTAATTTGCTAAAAGTGACATCAAATTATTTTTAATTAGTGAAACTCGATTTGTAATGCTGTATTTTGTATCTTCGTTTAAACCACATTTTTCCCCTGTCCTATAATATTATGGCTGCTCCATTGAGAATCAAAGATTTATCCTAATAAGCTGGTCTTGGGTACAGTGTTAACCTTTTTAATTAATCTCTATTTATTGAAGCATTAATTACCTTTGCTTAATTTCCCTTGCTATTTCTTCACTAGAATGGTCTGGAGTGAATGAGATGGAAGGAGTAAAAAGGCAGCTTATCACTTCTAATATTCTTATACTATAATTAAGCTTTAGCTGTATGATTTGGATATATGGATGCTATCAGCCTGTGCTTGAGAATAAGGAGTTTAAATCATGTTTTATGAATATTGTGCCCTCCCACTCTCCAACTAATGTAGTCTGCAATTATACCCCCCACCACCACCACCACCCATCATAAGAGTATAGATTTACCCCATTATAATTTAACCCTGAATGCACTTGTAAGAAAATAACTGATAGCTTTACTGCATAACATCGAAAGACAAGATGATTTGTGGGAGGAGTGAGAAGTTGAGATGAATGGAGGGTATGTGAGGTGGAAAATAGAATGGATTGAGAGTATCTGGGCTGGAAGGAGATACTGAATGGTGTTTATGTGTGCAGAGAGGAAGTGAATGAAGTGTATGTGGAACGGGAGCAAATGATGAATGAGAGGTATGTGGAATAGGAGGAAATGATGAAAGGAGTGCATGTGGGCTGGGAGAAATAAGTGTAGTATATGTGGGCTGGGGAAAAATAATGAGGAATGAGAAGTGATGAATGGTGTATATGGGCAGGGAAGAAGCAATGAATGAATTGGATATCAGACTGGGTGCAATATATGTATATATATATATATATATATATATATATTATACATACAGTCATTTTGGACTTGAGGACGCTGCACACTGTATGTGTCGAGTGATAGTAAGTTATACAATAGTGAAAACACAATCCAAGTTCACTCAGTAGTTTTTGCATGATGCCAGAGAACCAACAAAAATTCTAAAAAAAAATTCATCTCCATAGTTCAAAAACAGTCCCTAGTAGTATATTTTAAAAAAGAAAATGCTATGTACAGAGTACAGACTTACAGTTTTATTATATTTGAAAAGTTTGTGTTGTTTCAAAATGGTGTTCCGTGGCGCACTTTTGCATCAGAAGAACCTATTTTTCTTCATCATCTCCATATCATGTATAAGATGTATGAATGTCTAAGTAAATTGCCAAAGAAACCTGAGACACGGAATGTAGCAATTATGAACCAGAATAGCACAGGGTTACATTCACCTGCAGAAAACAAAATGATATTGTAGGCAATATACTAATGCTCTACCAGCCTAATTAAGGTTACTTGATAGAAAGTAATTGATCCTATTAGTGCTTGCAGTAGAATAGGAAACATGGCTATAAATGAGAAAATACTTCTCCGTTTGGGCAATTAAAAGTTAGTACTTATAATAGAATTCAGCTTTACGTGAACTGTAGCTGTTGTGTATTTCCTGTCAATGAACCATCTCTTTTCTCATTTCTCGTTTTAATTAATAGTGACATGAAATATTTATTTTCCCACAAGTAATCAGTCTTTATCATTTCCATCAAATCGTGCTCATATACAGGATGGTGTCAGATACATTTTCTAACAATTTCTACACTTTTCTGGATGAGGTAGCGAAACATCTTTTACACAAGAGTGCTGAGCTATTTGTGTCCCATTATTGCATACAAAAAAATAAAATCCCTTAGAACAAGTTATATTTTAAAGGGAGATATGAATGTGATGTATTAGTGATATAAAAAGTACTCCTGATATAAAAGGTTACAGTGAATTAAGTTACATGGCCGAATGCAGTGTGTACACAGAGACTCAGACTTACAAGTAGCAGCTTACTATGGGGGTCATTCCGAGTTGATCGTAGCTGTGCTAAATTTAGCACAGCTACGATCATGAACTCAAACATGCGGGGGCGCCCAGCACAGGGCTAGTCCGCCCCGCATGTCGGTGCACTGCGGCGCCGGCACATGCGCAGTTCTGACCCGATCGCTACGCTGCGAAAAACTGCAGCGTGCGATCGGGTCAGAATGACCCCCTGAGTCCAGTAGATTTTAACAGAATCACTTCCCTAAAACTTAAAACATGTATTAAGAGACAAATATTGTACAGCTAAGTTGTGCATAATAATACTCACATCCAGGCAAGTACTTACTAATTTTTGGTATGCGGTTGTTAGGTCGACAGTCAATAGGTCGACCACTATTTGCCGAGATGCATTAGGTCGACATGGTTCAAAGGTCGACATTGACACTAGGTCGACATGGCAAAGGTCGACACAGAAAAAGGTTGACATGAGGTTTTGTTTGTTTTTTAAATCTAAATTTTTTGAACTTTTTCATACTTTGCAATCCACATGGTCTATGATTAGGAATAGTAACATGTGCCAAGCGCAGCTGTAGCGGAGCGAGACACCTTTCCCGAAGCAAGGTATGCGGTGCACTAACTGGGGTACCCGCTTATTTTACGGAGTAAATTACACTAGAAAAGTACAAAAAACTGATGTTAACCTTTTCCAGTGTCGACCTTTGCCAAGTCGACCTATTGTCAATGTCGACCTTTGAACACACTCATACCCCCCACCCCCTTTTCTCTGTCTTACCTCTCTCTTTTTCTTCACTTCTATCCATTTTGTTACAAGTGATTTTTACTGTTAGTCCCCACCCCTCTCCCCCACATACAGCTTCCCCCACTCTCTTCCTCTTAGCTGCGCTGTATCCCATATAATGCTGCAGCAGGCCAGCCAGAACCCGGCAGGTGTCAAGATGCAGGTCACCTGTGTTGTTGTGCAATGCACATGAAGTGATGACCTGTCACCTGTGTTGTTGTGCAATGCTCATGAAGTGATGACCTGTCACCTGTGTTGTTGTGCAATGTTAATGAAGTGATGACCTGTGTTGTTGTGCAATGCTCATGAAGTGATGGCCTTCCTGACTGGCTTGTAACTGTTCATAAGTTCTGTTCATTGTGCTTTTTACTGTTAGACACCGCCCCCCCCCCCCCCCTTCCCATCTCCAGTTTCCCCCTTTGTGTGAGCTGCACTGTATCCAGAGCCGACCTTAGGCATAGGCAAACTAGGCAAATGCCTAGGGCATTTGGTATGCTATGGGGCACTAGCAGCTTCTGCTGATTAAAATGATATGCGGCATTCCTATATTCTGTGAGTGACTGCAGCTGTATCTGCATATGAAATGCTAAGTTGCAGTGTATTCCTGGAAATCACTGTAATGTAGCATTTCATATGCAGATACAGCTGCAGTCGCACACAGAATATAGGAATGCTGCATATCATTTTAATCAGCAGAAACTACTTGTGCATCCTAGCCACAAAGTAATGCAAATAAGATGCATTTTCATAAACAAAATGCACTTGACGTTAGCACAGATGCCAGCTGACTCATGCCAGGCATCTCCTACAGAACTAGCGGTGGTGCTAGGGGGCACCAGCCAAAATCTTGCCTAGTGCATCATATTAGTTAGGGCCGGCTCTGACTGTATCCTATCACATGCTGTACTTTATATACACCTTCCTGAGGTGAGCACAGTACAGCTTAGTTTTGTTGAAACTGACCTCCTGCCTGCAGCGCCAGTCACCCTCTGACTGTTCTTCCTGTGCGCGCTGGCCGCTGTTACCAGGGTGCATGGCTGGGAGCTGGGAGATCAGTGCATCTCGCATAGATGCTGCGGCCATAGAGGGTGGAGCCAGGTGGGTACAAAGAACGCTGGCAGGCTGCTGCAGCGCTGCCTGGCTAGCTGTAATTTATGTAACTGCGTGATGAGGAGACAGGACAATAGTGTGGCCTTGCGGGTGCTGCCGAATGGTTCTCTGGCCACAGAGCATATGTGCTGTGTGCCAGGCAATGCTGGCACCACCCACGGCCTTGCCACCTACTACTTCTGTCAGTGCATATCTGTATTATCTGTATGTTTACACCTGCATATATTATTTTAGTCCATATCGCTATACATCTCTTTACATCACTGTATATAGTATCTATACATGTCATTGCATCAGGGTTGGGCTGCCTAGGGCAGGGGCGGATTTAGGGGTGAGGGTGCCCCTAGGCACAACAGTAACCCCCCCCCCCCCTTCCCCCTTCCATCCTGCCTAATTGTATTATTTTCATTGATTGGCTATAAGCCCTCATTTGATGGTAGCCAATTTCATAGAATAATAAAGAAAAATCCACTATGACATTTTTAATTACCGCACAGCATGTATATATATATATTTTCTAAGTAGGGCAGCTTACAGGGGCAGTATGTGCATCTCCTACCGGATTACACTCCATTCAAGATGGCATATGCTACAGTACAGTGGAATTATTTTGCCGTTACTGTTACTTTTTGGGCTGACAGTACCAACACAAGCATCCAAGTGCCCCCCACCAAACAAGTATCGCCCCCAAGTCTCTCATGTGCCTAATGGTAAATCTGACACTGCCTGGGGCGCTGCCTCTATTTACTGTCAGCTATCAGCCACCAGGCAGTAGGCACATCCTCTATCATATGCAATCTGCACATGCAAGGCTTACTGGTGTGTCTTTCCTCCACGGCACACTGCTGGAAGGAGGAGGGGTGCTAAGAGGAGCATGCAGGCTGTCGAAGAAGGAAAATTGCAGTTGGTCAGGGATGGGGTTGGCTCTTGAGGTGACACAGGAAGCTGTAGTGACAGGGGACAGGAGGCTGGAGTGACAGGGGGTAGAAGGCAGGTAATATAGAAGTTGGAGTGACAGAAGGCTGGAGGGGCAGGGGGTAGGAGGCTGATAGGTAGGAGGCTAGAGTGACAGGGGTCAGGAGGCTGGAGAAGCATGGGGCAGGAGGTTGGAGAAACACATGGGCAGGAGGTGACAAAGGGGCAAGAGTCTAGTTGATGACATTGGTTATATTCCTATAAAAACAGTCATCTTCTGGACTAAGGACACTGTCTGTCCAGAGGGGTATCATTTCCTTTCAGAGGTTCCCCATTGCAGAGAAATCACAATATAGGTACGGTGTATTTATGTAGTACACACATATTTTAAGAAGGCACCAAAGGTACTGAGTTCTACTTGGTTTAGAACCAGCCCTGCATTGCGTTTTACCAGCTTCAGTTTGCACATATGATGCACCTTAAAATACCTATACGTCTCCATTAGGATTAAACATTGCGATGATAAATGCAACTACTAGACCCTTACTTTGCAAACTGTAAGAAGGTAAGGCTGAAAAAAGGGAAGCGATATAGGCATTAGGATATATCTCAAATGTGACAAAAAAGCAAAATGCAAGATGGCAAGAGTCATCTAGTTAAAAAGAAAGCCACGTAAAGAGAAGCAAGTACTGTTTCTTGTAAAGATTCAGGGAGAGGGTGAGATACGGATCAACTCTCTCCTTATTTTCTTCTCGCTTGTCTTAACCAGCAGTGACATGAAATATTTCATTTTCCTGGAGCAATTAGTCTTTATCATTGTCATCATATCTTGTACTAACTCATCTATGTGAGTCACCAGCATCTACAGAATTTGTGAAACTATAAAAGTATTCAGTTATCGAACAGTTGTTTTGCAAGCAGAACAGATTAATTCACTGTTTGTTAAAGAGGACTTATTTAAAGGTTTGGGACTTAGAAAGTATGGAAAATTTGTGACCCATTTTTGGACACAGAAACATATCCTTTCGTTTTAGGAACCCCGATTCAAGCAGAGGCGGATTTATACCTCATGGGGCCCTAAGCAAGACTGTGATTTGGGGCCCCCCTTCCTCAAACAATCCATAGCACTATATTTTTGTTCCTGATATCAAAGTGAGCCAATCGGACCTCTTCGGAAGCCTAGATTTTCTTTGTGGTCTATCCCAACCTACAGGTAGCCTTTCTCCCAAGCACTCTGCCTGGTTGATACCACTAGCTTTCCTATCTCCTCCAGGCGACTCCAACCGTATACATGCTGCCGGCTTGACCATTGCTCCCGTCAGACACTAAGTACTCCATCTGGCTACAAGTGACCGCTTTCACCTGCTGCCTGATGGGAGTTACCGGGAATAGATAGGAAAGCTAGTGGTATCAGCCATGCAGAGATCTCGGGAGAAAGGCTACCTGTAGGTTTGGACAGACTGCAAAGAAAATCTGGCTTCCGAAGTGGTCCGAGCTCACTTTGATATCTTCCGGCTAAATATACCACTAACTGCTGTAAGGAGTACGAGTACCCTTGGTGGAGAATTGTTTTATGGAATTATCTTTTATGTTAAATAAAGTTTGGATAATTTTAGATATGCAGACATCTGGCGATTTGGAACTTTAAACTGTTTTGTTTTTCGTACATTGTGTTCATATTTTGTGGAGAGATGGAATTTTGATTAGGGCTGGAGATGTTTTTTTGGAAGTGTATACTTCTGACGAATTTTAAGGTGTGGACACAATTCATAAAGGAGGATAATGTTTTTATATGGAATAGCGTCCCTCTGAGATATTTTCATTTAAATGGAGCACTAACGCCATTATAAAGAAGAAAAAAAGTATACATGCAATATTGCCCTTTGACAAATCTGAGTTTGGTGCAGGCTCTTATCTGGAAAACATGGTGTGCTAAGTTAACAGCACATGAAGTGTTATATTTTGAAAACATCTGTGTTGAGTAGGAGCAGTGCTGTTTTACTTTAATTACCTTTATTTCCGAAGAGTTAACAGGTGTTTGAGGTGGTGATTGAAAGTCTTGAATCCTTGTTTCATAAACTGTTTCATAGATTTGAAATATGCACTCCTAGCACCCCCATCCCCCCACCAACATCGATCGCTACAACCCCCCCAGCCGTTCACTGCAGCACCACCTTCCTGTTCAACACACCACCACCCCATCTCATTCACGGCACCACTATTACACCACATCCTCCGCTCATTCACCACACCACCACTCAGGGCCGGCAACAGAAATCTTGGGGCCCCATACAGTGATAGCTCCTCTCCCAGCACACCACAGTAACTGACAGTGCAGAAGAGGAGATGGAGCTGTGATCACTGGAGCCGGCACTCAATATATACTTAACTATGCTCCCACAAAGTCCGGGGAACTCTAGAATTCTGTGAGACCTCCCATATCCAAACACTTCTTCAGAGGCCAGATGGCGCAATTGTCGTGAATATACCGGGCCCACCCGCTGTTGCAAAACCCAGCATTGTACAGTGGGGAAGCAGTTAGTTTCCTGACGGTCGGGATCACGGTGGTCATAATACCAAGCCGGATTCCCGACATCCATGGGAATCCTGGCGGTTGAAATCCCGACCAGGGCCCCAAATCCAAACTCAAGAAAAGGGGGGGGGGGGTGATCCACACCGCCATCCGAGGGGGAATAAATTAGTGTGCTGACCATCGGGATCCCATACTGATTCCGTACAGTGGGCTGGAATACTCCCCCGTGTACCGACCTACCCCTCCCACATCTCTCAGGGGTCCTGGGTAAAGGGTAGCAGGTATTACTTAATGTGCTTTATGAGCTGAATTGCCGACCTGGCTCCAGATGCTATAACTGTATCCCAAAAAAACCTTCGGTCATGATCAACAACCTGGTCACAGAGTGACGCTGATTCTGAGTTGCATGCAAAGAAGCTGTAGCTGCTGGCTGGGGTTAATGTGCCTGCAAGTGGAAATCCTTGCTGCCCACTGTTTTTATGGCAAATGTTACAACAGTAATTATTAGTATCTGCACTTGCACCAGCTCCATGCAAGAGATCCATCAGAAACAGTCTTCCCTTCCTCGTATGCACGACTCGTAACCGCACAAAGGTTTTCATACACGTCCACGACACTCCCATCAAACTACCATGACACACCCACAAGTCAAGGTAGTTACATGCGATCGAATTGTCACTGTCCAGTTTCCGCCCTGAAACACCCAATTTCAGATTCGGTGAAGTTCCTTACAACTCAGATTAGGACAGACATAAAACTGTATAAATTTGCTTCTGCGCTTACGCTGTATGCTAAAACTCGCCATTTTCATCCATGCTAAGAGATCCGGCTTCAGACCCAGTGGCCACATATGACAGTGTGTATGATCACTGCCTGACGTAACTGTACAACATAGAATCCATCTGTTTTGGATGAACAGTATGATTTGTCCTATTTGGCGAGACAGATGTGGCATATATCTTCCCTTTTAGGTATGAGTGTATTTACTGCTGTTTCTCGTTGCTCTATTTTTTTTATAGGAAAATAAATATTAAAATGTCTTCAGAAAGTATTTGCAGAAATGTCATCAGTTGTTTGAACGGGTTGCAGTTAAAATGCAAGCTGTCAGGATCCCAGCGTTCGGAATACCGACGCCGAAATCCCGACAACCGACAATACTGACAGATGAAATCCCGGCGTGACAGGGCTATTCCCTATACAGATCCTGTGGCGAGCGCAGCGAGCAACCAAGCCCGCAGCATGGCGAGCAAAGCGAGCCCGCAATGGGACTCTTAGCGCTCACCCCTCTGCCGGCATTCTGACAGACGGGATGCTGCTGTCGGGATATTGACAGCCGGCATCCCGCCTGCCGGTTAATAGTATGTATTCCGATTGAACAGCTCTTAAAGCCCACTGTCCTAAACTATTACACAAATGAGCAATTATTTCACCCACAACCCCAGTATGAATCATCTAAACGGCAACTAACGGGCAATTCAGCCCATGTATTTTAATCATTCAGTTACTGGTTTACACAGAGCTATGTTTAGCAAAATATAGTAACCGATAATGAAACATGGACCATGTGAGGTGTGTATATGTCTTTAATGTCGTTATTGATAGGGATGAATGCATATGCCAGGGGAGACTTGTGCTTTCATCTATGCAAGCAGGAGGTCTCATCTAGCACATGGTATAGAGGGATGAGGATGAAATAACGCACTCTCCCTTGGCATTACATGTCTTTTTTGCAGAAGATAATTTTGTGCGTATTAGGTAGCAGAGCATTATCAGTCCTACTAATTGGCCTTGGAGACTTGGCAATTTTTGTAGGCATATGATACAGGTTTTAATGATATGAGCAAACATATATTACTGTGTGTATTAAGTTTCACAATTTCTCTGTGCATTTATGCCTTCTGCCTTGGGATAAGATTATAATATATTGTAACTAATAATATAATGACATTCTAACCACTTAACCCTGGTATATTACAGCAACAAAGTTTTATAAGCATTTCCCTGTAATTGCGGTGTCAGACTGGCACACACTGTAAAATCTACAATGTGCTATGGAGGCAGAAACAAAGGAAGTGGCTGAGGACAGTTACAGCATGTAGCGAAGAGCAAATTAGACATTTACTAGCTTTAAATGACATATGAATTACACAAGTTTAAGACATACATATCTTTGATTCATTTCGGGAAAAAACAAAAGAAAAAAGAAATGTGATTGTTATTGGCAGTGGTACCAGCAATGGCCCTCATTCCGAGTTGTTCGCTCGGTAAAAATCTTCGCATCGCAGCGATTTTCCGCTTAATGCGCATGCGCAATGTCCGCACTGCGACTGCGCCAAGTAAATTTGCTATGCACTTAGGAATTTTACTCACGGCATTTTCATCGTTCTGGCGATCGTAATGTGATTGACAGGAAATGGGTGTTACTGGGCGGAAACAGGCCGTTTTATGGGCGTGTGGGAAAAAACGCTACCGTTTCCGAAAAAATGCAGGAGTGGCCGGAGAAACGGAGGAGTGTCTGGGCGAACGCTGGGTGTGTTTGTGACGTCAAACCAGGGACGACAAGCACTGAACTGATCGCAGATGCCGAGTAAGTCTGGAGCTACTCAGAAACTGCTACGAGGTGTGTAATCGCAATATTGCGAATACATCGTTCGCATTTTTAAGATGCTAAGATTCACTCCCAGTAGGCGGCGGCTTAGCATGAGCAAATCTGCTAAAATCCGCTTGCAAACGAACAACTCGGAATGAGGGCCAATATCTCTTTCTTAGGAGACGATTTATTAACATTATTTTTACTAAAATAATGTGAAAAATAGTGTTTTCATACCCTTTTCACATTATTTAAGTATCACTGAAATGTATTAAAATGCATTTGGAGCAGTTTTCATGAAAAACTGCTCCAAATCCTTTGTCATTTTTTTTTAGTAACCCACATAGCATTTCCCATACTTATAATGGGAAACGCTATGTGGCCGAATTTACTAAAAAAAACATACTTACAAGTCCAGGGAGCCGGGGATCGGTGCTCCAGTGCGGGCTGCTGTGTCCTCCATATGCTGCGTTGTGACCCCTGGTGCAGTAAAGTGACGCTGCAAAATGGCAGCTCATTTTACAGCACTATCACAGCACAGAAGAAGGATATGGCGCCCGGCAGCCTCATGGAGCAGTAGACACTGGCTCCTGGGACTGGTAAGTATAAAATCCGGGGGGCGGGGAGGTGCTTTAAGTGGCGCGGGGGTAGTAGCGTCGCGGGGGGGGGGGGACCTGACGGTGGTGGTAGCGATGGGTGGCGGCGCATGCGCAGCAAAACATTGAGGGTTTATTTTTCTAAAAATACCCTGATGATGCTGTGGACAGGCATTGCAGGGACAGCTCTGTCCCTGCATGTGATAATTGATACATCCATGTGATGTACTCAATAATCGCAGAGCTAGACCCCAAAATATTAAATTGTAATTATCATCAAGGGATAAATTAGAATAAGTTGCAGTGTCCTTGCATCTATAACCAAGCAGTCACTCCAAAATATCTCTCTGATTTACAAGTTTCTAATGCATTACAAACTGCAATGTAAACTACAAATAGCAAGAAAAGTGAATAATCTAGCCTAACGTGTTTGTTAATATTGATTCAGGTGTTTAGATGGGATGTAAGACTGAATCTCACTGCAATAGTGGCCACACACAGCCACATCATTCAATAGGTGGGTACTGTATTGATTGAGGAGCTCATTCAGAGATGGACGCAGATTACTTTAATCGGAGCGGCTGCTTGTGAGGTCAAGCAGCCCCCCCCCCCCCCCGAAAACGGTCCCAGTCCCCCCCCCCGTTTGGTCTGCCCCGTCCCCATGCCACGTCACCACCCCATGGACGCCCGCCGCTGTCAATCACATTGTGGCCACATCCTTCCAGGATGCAAAAGCAGTGTGTGTGCCCACGCAGCCGCGATGTGCTGCGGGCCGCATAAGTGGCGACCACAGAATCAGCCCCTGAGTTCTCAAATTCTACAGTGGTTGGTCACACTGAGCAGGTCAGTGAAAGCTGAGAGCTGACAGGCCAGCAGTGCAGTCACCAACTGACCAGTCTACATTAACTGGTCCTCAGAGAATCAGTCGATCCCTTGCTTGAGATCTGAGAACTATATGAGCCAAATGTGATTACTCACATAAATGAGCATATTGGACTGACCGCGCACCATAATCCTGCTGAAAAGATACTGCGACCCATGTAAATTGTGATAGCTTGATAACAGCCATTTTTATCCCTTGAATGCCAGAGATTGAAGCTCCAGTTTCACTTTTACTGGAACAAATGCTTGCAGGGTTGCCAAGAATGTAAGGTGCGCCCCCCCCCCCCCCCCTATTTTACCAGCAGCAGCCCCTCTCCCCAGCCCACGCTGACGTGTGTTCTGCTGCAGGGAAGCCAGAGAGGTTGTTACCGCTGAGCAGCAGCAGTCCCTGCCTCCGCGGGGGGAGCCATCACACTAATCACCCTCCCACCCATGTAATTGCCCCTGGCTGAGGGAATCACAGCAACCTCCTCTCCCTTTTCAGCATGCTGGCTTTGCAAATATTCTTTTTCCTATTTTTCTGTAAGGGGTCGTAATTAGGTCACATCCCAAAAAGTACCAGGGCCCGGCACAGCTCTATACTGCCGGCCCTGTATCTTTGCAGCTCCCAATTGCTGGAATGCGGGCCTTAAAATATTTTTAGAACTGCACAAATTTTACTGAGCAGCTAATCATCCCAAACTTTTTATATGCAGTGAAAATATGTGCTGATTTTGCATGTAGCATACTGGGCAGATACTGGGCAGCTTTATACTTACACTGAAATTTAAAATTGAGCTATGCATAAATCGGACAAGCCCTCTGCAAGCAAAAACTTTTCATTGCATACCACTGGTATCACAAGTGCATAGTCATACCTGTGGTAATTCAAAATTAGGCACAAGGTATGCAAAATCCCACAATGAATATGCCCCTTAGACAATTTAATTAGCTACTGCCACTTGATCAAAATTAACTTTAACACCTTTCACCTATGGCTTTCTCCCCCTCACCTACATCCCAATGCAATGGCAAAGGGCTCAAGAAAAATGTGCATACCTGCCCCACATTGAAACAGGGACGTTCGGTGAGGTAAATAGCAGAGGAGGCACTGACTAGTACCAGAGCCAGATTTAAACACTATATATGGACCCATGGGTTCACGTGGGCATTATACACAGATGCAGTGAGTTTTGGGGGTCATTCCGAGTTGATTGCTAGCAGATTTCGGTCGCTGCGCAGCGATCAGGCAAAAACTCGGCACTTCTGCACATGCGTATGCGCGTCGTACTATTACAACTAACGTTTTAGTTTCACACAAGGTTTAGCAAAGCTTTTCAGTCACACTGCTTACCGCAGAGTGAATGACAAAAAGAGGGCGTTTCTGGGTGTCAACTGACCGTTTTCAGGGAGTGTTTGAAAAAACGCAGGCGTGCCAGGAAAAACGCAGGTGTGGCTGGGCGAACGCAGGGCGTGTTTGTGACGTCAAAACAGGAACTGAATGGTCTGCAGTGATCGCAAGCGCTGAGTAGGTCTGAAGCTACTCTGAAACTGCACAAAATTATTTTGTAGCTGCTCTGCGATCCTTTCGTTCACACTTCTGCTAAGCTAAAATACACTCCCAGTGGGCGGCAGCATAGCGTTTGCACGGCTGCTAAAAACTGCTAGCGAGCTATCAACTCGGAATGACTACCTTTGATCAGAGATGTGTGGAAAGGTAGGCAGGTGGACTTTTTACTCCAGAGTTTTGACAATGCAAATGATTTGAATAATACAAAGGAGATATTTATAATATATACTTTGTAGTTTTCATATGCTTTATATTGTCAAAATTCTGGCATATACTGGAGTATGCATGGCCAGCTCCAGACCTACTAGCACCCTGAGCAAGAACATTTTCGAAGCACCCCCCCCCCCAAAAAAAAAATGTGGACATGGCCGTGCAACTTCATATTACCAAACTATAAATAAATATATTTTCACACCCTCTCTACTAGAGATGAGCGGGTTCGGTTTCTCTGAATCCGAACCCGCACGAACTTCATGTTTTTTTTCACGGGTCCGAGCGACTCGGATCTTCCCGCCTTGCTCGGTTAACCCGAGCGCGCCCGAACGTCATCATGACGCTGTCGGATTCTCGCGAGACTCGGATTCTATATAAGGAGCCGCGCGTCGCCGCCATTTTCACACGTGCATTGAGATTGATAGGGAGAGGACGTGGCTGGCGTCCTCTCCATTTAGATTAGGAGAGAGAGAGAGAGATTGACCTGAGGCTGATACTGTAGAAGAGAGTGCAGAGTTTAGTGACTGACCACAGTGACCACCAGCAGTGCAGTTGTTTTATTTAATATATCCGTTCTCTGCCTGAAAAAAACGGTACACACAGTGACTCAGTCACATACCATATCTGTGTGCACTGCTCAGCCCAGTGTGCTGCATGCCTGCATCATCTATGTATATATTATATATCTGACTGTGCTCAGCTCACACAGCTTATAATTGTGGGGGAGACTGGGGAGCACTGCAGTGCCAGTTATAGGTTATAGCAGGAGCCAGGAGTACAAGACAGTCACATACCATATCTGTGTGCACTGCTCAGCCCAGTGTGCTGCATCATCTATGTATATATTATATATCTGACTGTGCTCAGCTCACACAGCTTATAATTGTGGGGGAGACTGGGGAGCACTGCAGTGCCAGTTATAGGTTATAGCAGGAGCCAGGAGTACATATTATATTACAATTAAACAGTGCACACTTTTGCTGCAGGAGTGCCACTGCCAGTGTGACTGACCAGTGACCTGACCACACTGACCACCAGTATAGTTAGTAGTATACTATATTGTGATTGCCTGAAAAAGTTAAACACTCGTCGTGTGACTTCACTTGTGTGGTGTTTTTTTTTTTATTCTATAATAAACTCATTCTGCTGACAGACAGTGTCCAGCAGGTCCGTCATTATATAATATATATACCTGTCCGGCTGCAGTAGTGATATATATATATTTTTTATATCATTATTTATCATCCAGTCGCAGCAGACACAGTACGGTAGTTCACGTCTGTAGCTACCTCTGTGTCGGCACTCGGCAGTCCATCCATAATTGTATACCACCTACCCGTGGTTTTTTTTTCTTTCTTCTTTATACATACATACTACTACATCTCTTTATCAACCAGTCTATATTAGCAGCAGACACAGTACAGTACGGTAGTTCACGGCTGTGGCTACCTCTGTGTCGGCACTCGGCAGTCCGTCCATAATTGTATACCACCTACCCGTGGTTTTTTTTTCTTTCTTCTTCATACATACATACTACTACATCTCTTTATCAACCAGTCTATATTAGCAGCAGACACAGTACAGTACGGTAGTTCACGGCTGTGGCTACCTCTGTGTCGGCACTCGGCAGTCCGTCCATAATTGTATACCACCTACCCGTGGTTTTTTTTTCTTTCTTCTTCATACATACATACTACGACATCTCTTTATCAACCAGTCTATATTAGCAGCAGACACAGTACAGTACGGTAGTTCACGGCTGTGGCTACCTCTGTGTCGGCACTCGGCAGTCCGTCCATAATTGTATACCACCTAACCGTGGTTTTTTTTTCTTTCTTCTTCATACATACATACTACGACATCTCTTTATCAACCAGTCTATATTAGCAGCAGACACAGTATGGTAGTTCACGGCTGTAGCTACCTCTGTGTCGGCACTCGGCAGTCCGTCCATAATTGTATACTAGTATCCATCCATCTCCATTGTTTACCTGAGGTGCCTTTTAGTTGTGCCTATTAAAATATGGAGAACAAAAATGTTGAGGTTCCAAAATTAGGGAAAGATCAAGATCCACTTCCACCTCGTGCTGAAGCTGCTGCCACTAGTCATGGCCGAGACGATGAAATGCCAGCAACGTCGTCTGCCAAGGCCGATGCCCAATGTCATAGTACAGAGCATGTCAAATCCAAAACACCAAATATCAGTAAAAAAAGGACTCCAAAACCTAAAATAAAATTGTCGGAGGAGAAGCGTAAACTTGCCAATATGCCATTTACCACACGGAGTGGCAAGGAACGGCTGAGGCCCTGGCCTATGTTCATGGCTAGTGGTTCAGCTTCACATGAGGATGGAGGCACTCAGCCTCTCGCTAGAAAAATGAAAAGACTCAAGCTGGCAAAAGCAGTAGCACCGCAAAGAACTGTGCGTTCTTCGAAATCCCAAATCCACAAGGAGAGTCCAATTGTGTCGGTTGCGATGCCTGACCTTCCCAACACTGGACGTGAAGAGCATGCGCCTTCCACCATTTGCACGCCCCCTGCAAGTGCTGGAAGGAGCACCCGCAGTCCAGTTCCTGATAGTCAGATTGAAGATGTCAGTGTTGAAGTACACCAGGATGAGGAGGATATGGGTGTTGCTGGCGCTGGGGAGGAAATTGACCAGGAGGATTCTGATGGTGAGGTGGTTTGTTTAAGTCAGGCACCCGGGGAGACACCTGTTGTCCGTGGGAGGAATATGGCCGTTGACATGCCTGGTGAAAATACCAAAAAAATCAGCTCTTCGGTGTGGAACTATTTCAACAGAAATGCGGACAACAGGTGTCAAGCCGTGTGTTCCCTTTGTCAAGCTGTAATAAGTAGGGGTAAGGACGTTAACCACCTCGGAACATCCTCCCTTATACGTCACCTGCAGCGCATTCATAATAAGTCAGTGACAAGTTCAAAAACTTTGGGTGACAGCGGAAGCAGTCCACTGACCAGTAAATCCCTTCCTCTTGTAACCAAGCTCACGCAAACCACCCCACCAACTCCCTCAGTGTCAATTTCCTCCTTCCCCAGGAATGCCAATAGTCCTGCAGGCAATGTCACTGGCAATTCTGACGAGTCCTCTCCTGCCTGGGATTCCTCCGATGCATCCTTGCGTGTAACGCCTACTGCTGCTGGCGCTGCTGTTGTTGCTGCTGGGAGTCGATGGTCATCCCAGAGGGGAAGTCGTAAGCCCACTTGTACTACTTCCAGTAAGCAATTGACTGTTCAACAGTCCTTTGCGAGGAAGATGAAATATCACAGCAGTCATCCTGCTGCAAAGCGGATAACTGAGGCCTTGACAACTATGTTGGTGTTAGACGTGCGTCCGGTATCCGCCGTTAGTTCACAGGGAACTAGACAATTTATTGAGGCAGTGTGCCCCCGTTACCAAATACCATCTAGGTTCCACTTCTCTAGGCAGGCGATACCGAGAATGTACACGGACCTCAGAAAAAGACTCACCAGTGTCCTAAAAAATGCAGCTGTACCCAATGTCCACTTAACCACGGACATGTGGACAAGTGGAGCAGGGCAGGGTCAGGACTATATGACTGTGACAGCCCACTGGGTAGATGTATGGACTCCCGCCGCAAGAACAGCAGCGGCGGCACCAGTAGCAGCATCTCGCAAACGCCAACTCTTTCCTAGGCAGGCTACGCTTTGTATCACCGGTTTCCAGAATACGCACACAGCTGAAAACCTCTTACGGCAACTGAGGAAGATCATCGCGGAATGGCTTACCCCAATTGGACTCTCCTGTGGATTTGTGGCATCGGACAACGCCAGCAATATTGTGTGTGCATTAAATATGGGCAAATTCCAGCACGTCCCATGTTTTGCACATACCTTGAATTTGGTGGTGCAGAATTATTTAAAAAACGACAGGGGCGTGCAAGAGATGCTGTCGGTGGCCAGAAAAATTGCGGGACACTTTCGGCGTACAGGCACCACGTACAGAAGACTGGAGCACCACCAAAAACTACTGAACCTGCCCTGCCATCATCTGAAGCAAGAAGTGGTAACGAGGTGGAATTCAACCCTCTATATGCTTCAGAGGTTGGAGGAGCAGCAAAAGGCCATTCAAGCCTATACAATTGAGCACGATATAGGAGGTGGAATGCACCTGTCTCAAGCGCAGTGGAGAATGATTTCAACGTTGTGCAAGGTTCTGATGCCCTTTGAACTTGCCACACGTGAAGTCAGTTCAGACACTGCCAGCCTGAGTCAGGTCATTCCCCTCATCAGGCTTTTGCAGAAGAAGCTGGAGACATTGAAGGAGGAGCTAACACGGAGCGATTCCGCTAGGCATGTGGGACTTGTGGATGGAGCCCTTAATTCGCTTAACAAGGATTCACGGGTGGTCAATCTGTTGAAATCAGAGCACTACATTTTGGCCACCGTGCTCGATCCTAGATTTAAAGCCTACCTTGGATCTCTCTTTCCGGCAGACACAAGTCTGCTGGGGTTGAAAGACCTGCTGGTGAGAAAATTGTCAAGTCAAGCGGAACGCGACCTGTCAACATCTCCTCCTTCACATTCTCCCGCAACTGGGGGTGCGAGGAAAAGGCTCAGAATTCCGAGCCCACCCGCTGGCGGTGATGCAGGGCAGTCTGGAGCGACTGCTGATGCTGACATCTGGTCCGGACTGAAGGACCTGACAACGATTACGGAAATGTCGTCTACTGTCACTGCATATGATTCTCTCACCATTGAAAGAATGGTGGAGGATTATATGAGTGACCGCATCCAAGTAGGCACGTCACACAGTCCATACTTATACTGGCAGGAAAAAGAGGCAATTTGGAGGCCATTGCACAAACTGGCTTTATTCTACCTAAGTTGCCCTCCCACAAGTGTTTACTCCGAAAGAGTGTTTAGTGCCGCCGCTCACCTTGTCAGCAATCGGCGTACGAGGTTACATCCAGAAAATGTGGAGAAGATGATGTTCATTAAAATGAATTATAATCAATTCCTCCGCGGAGACATTGACCAGCAGCAATTGCCTCCACAAAGTACACAGGGAGCTGAGATGGTGGATTCCAGTGGGGACGAATTGATAATCTGTGAGGAGGGGGATGTACACGGTGATATATCGGAGGGTGATGATGAGGTGGACATCTTGCCTCTGTAGAGCCAGTTTGTGCAAGGAGAGATTAATTGCTTCTTTTTTGGGGGGGGTCCAAACCAACCCGTCATATCAGTCACAGTCGTGTGGCAGACCCTGTCACTGAAATGATGGGTTGGTTAAAGTGTGCATGTCCTGTTTTGTTTATACAACATAAGGGTGGGTGGGAGGGCCCAAGGACAATTCCATCTCGCACCTCTTTTTTCTTTTATTTTTCTTTGCGTCATGTGCTGATTGGGGAGGGTTTTTTGGAAGGGACATCCTGCGTGACACTGCAGTGCCACTCCTAAATGGGCCCGGTGTTTGTGTCGGCCACTAGGGTCGCTAATCTTACTCACACAGTCAGCTACCTCATTGCGCCTCTTTTTTTCTTTGCGTCATGTGCTGATTGGGGAGGGTTTTTTGGAAGGGACATCCTGCGTGACACTGCAGTGCCACTCCTAAATGGGCCCGGTGTTTGTGTCGGCCACTAGGGTCGCTAATCTTACTCACACAGTCAGCTACCTCATTGCGCCTCTTTTTTTCTTTGCGTCATGTGCTGATTGGGGAGGGTTTTTTGGAAGGGACATCCTGCGTGACACTGCAGTGCCACTCCTAAATGGGCCCGGTGTTTGTGTCGGCCACTAGGGTCGCTAATCTTACTCACACAGTCAGCTACCTCATTGCGCCTCTTTTTTTCTTTGCGTCATGTGCTGATTGGGGAGGGTTTTTTGGAAGGGACATCCTGCGTGACACTGCAGTGCCACTCCTAAATGGGCCCGGTGTTTGTGTCGGCCACTAGGGTCGCTAATCTTACTCACACAGTCAGCTACCTCATTGCGCCTCTTTTTTTCTTTGCGTCATGTGCTGATTGGGGAGGGTTTTTTGGAAGGGACATCCTGCGTGACACTGCAGTGCCACTCCTAAATGGGCCCGGTGTTTGTGTCGGCCACTAGGGTCGCTAATCTTACTCACACAGTCAGCTACCTCATTGCGCCTCTTTTTTTCTTTGCGTCATGTGCTGATTGGGGAGGGTTTTTTGGAAGGGACATCCTGCGTGACACTGCAGTGCCACTCCTAAATGGGCCCGGTGTTTGTGTCGGCCACTAGGGTCGCTTATCTTACTCACACAGTCAGCTACCTCATTGCGCCTCTTTTTTTCTTTGCGTCATGTGCTGATTGGGGAGGGTTTTTTGGAAGGGACATCCTGCGTGACACTGCAGTGCCACTCCTAGATGGGCCAGGTGTTTGTGTCGGCCACTAGTGTCGCTTAGCTTAGTCATCCAGCGACCTTGGTGCAAATTTTAGGACTAAAAATAATATTGTGAGGTGTGAGGTATTCAGAATAGACTGAAAATGAGTGGAAATTATGGTTTTTGAGGTTAATAATAATATGGGATCAAAATGACCCCCAAATTCTATGATTTAAGCTGTTTTTTAGTGTTTTTTTAAAAAAACACCCGAATCCAAAACACACCCGAATCCGACAAAAAAAATTTGGTGAGGTTTTGCCAAAACGCGGTCGAACCCAAAACACGGCCGCGGAACCGAACCCAAAACCAAAACACAAAACCCGAAAAATTTCAGGCGCTCATCTCTACTCTCTACACTCTACATACACAATTAGCAGCCTTACACATAACAGCCACAGTAGTGTTCCTTAAAGATAATGTCTCCACTATAGTGTCAGATACACATAATGACACCAGTAGTGCAGTGCCAGATACACATGATATGCTCCCCAGCTGTGCCAGACAGACATGATATGCCCCCCAGTAGTGACGGATAGACATGATATGTCCCTCAGCAGTGCCAGATAGACATGATATGCCCCCCAGCAGTGCCAGATACACATGATATGCCCCCACCAGTGCCAGATAGGCATGCTATGCCCCCCAGCAGTGCCATATAGGCATGATATGCCCCCCAGAAGTGCCAGATACACATGATATGCCCCCAGCAGTGCCAGATACACATGTCCCCACAGTGCCAGATACATATATGCTGCACAGTGCCAGATATACATGTCCCCACAGTGCCAGTTACATATATGCCCCACAGTGCCAGATACATATATGCCCCCAGTGCCAGATATACATGTCCCAACAGTGCCAGATATGCCCCCAGTGCCAGATACACATGTCCCCACAGTGCCAGATATGCCCCCAGTGCCAGATACACATGTCCCCACAGTGCCAGATACACATGTCCCCACAGTGCCAGATATGTCCCCAGTGCCAGATACACATGTCCTCACAGTGCCAGCTACATATATGCCCACACAGTGCCAGATACATATATGCCCCCAGTGCCAGAGATACATGTCCCCACAGTGCCAGATACATATATGCCCCCAGTGCCAGATACACATGTCCCCACAGTGCCAGATATGCCCCCAGTGCCAGATACACATGTCCTCACAGTGGCAGATATGCCCCCAGCTCCAGATAGACATGTCCTCACAGTGCCAGATATGCCTCCAGGGCCACAGTGTCGGATATGCCCCCAATGACAGATACACACGTGCATCCCCCCCCACCCCCCACCCAACATGCTGCTCACCGCGCTGCTGCTAACTGTTCTTGGGAACGGGGAGTAGAGCGCAGTGTGTACCTCTCCTGCCCCTCAGTCTCTGGAGGCAGTGTCTAACTCCAATTAGGCGCCGGTCCGTGAGCCAAAGCATGCGGTCCAGCAGCCGCTTACATGGAGTGCTGTGGGGTGCTGTGGGGTGCTGTGGGAGGTGGGCCGTAGGACGAACGCTGCTGCTGCAGGGACCTGGCTCCAGGGCAGGCTCCAATATGGCGGCAAGAACTAGCGGCGCCTAATAAGTGTGATGCCCTGTTCGACCGCTCTATTGGAACGTGCCTGGGGCCGGCCCTGGGAGTATGACATGAAAGACTCTGCCTCACCTGCCTCACCTCACCGCACGTCACTGCATACCTCCTCTTAAATAGGAGGAAGCTGTGAAAAACAGTTTCTCCAGCAAAATAGCGGAGTGTCACTGCATCATAAACAGAATATGTCAAATAAGCAAATCAGTGACACAGCACATTGACATTCATATTAATAATGCAGCTTATCAGTTCATTAGGTACAATCATGTCTCTAATGCTAAAGTCATGTCATTTTTTCTAGTGAATTTGTATACTGCTTTCTGGGGGTTCAGTATGATTTGCCAGCGGACGGGATGCTGTTTGTCAGAATACTGACACCGGCATCCCAATAGTGGAAATACCGACAGGGGGGAGGCAAGACTGATCCCCCCCTCTGCCCTACCCCTCCCTTTCTGCCACTTAATCCTAACCCCCCTCCCCTACACACACACCCCGGGTGGCGCCTAACCGTCTGCCATACTTACAGCCAGGATGCCAGCTGTTGTGATTCCGGCATCATCCTCCTGACCCTGTCGGGATTCTGGCATCGGCATTCCAACTGCCGAGATCCCGACAGCCGGCATCTTAACCGCATCCCGATTTCTGACTATTGTCAGCATATAATATGACAGTACCTCCACTGTGTACTGTCATATTACATGCTGGTGACATTAGTACTGTATATGGCATCTACAACTCTAGTGATAATAAAAGTGCGTTCTTTTGGGTATATTTAAGAATTTCTTAGTACATACTGTATGTGAGGTCATTTCCTATACCCAGCAGATATCACCCCTGCACATGCTCATTAAATTGTGTAGAACACCATACAGCGCAAAAGAAACACATTCTTATGAAATGGAATGTTGTTTCATTCGTTACAGGTTATCAGTACTAGTGGGGTGTAGTTAAAATGCAGCTGGAGGGGATACCATCGCTTGAAATACCGATGCCGGAATCCCAACCGGTGGCACAATGGAGGCATTGAAATCCCTATGGAGCTCGACACCTAGAATCCTGAACGTTCTGTTAGCAGTGCGCGCGCACGTCCTGCCACGGAGGGTGGGAGGTTAGGTTTAGGCATTAGAAGGGGGGTTAAGGCTAGGCTGCAAGGATGGGAAGGGGATGGTTAGGTACCGGGGAGGGGTGTTTAGTGTTAGGCACTTACAAGGGGAGGTTAGGGATAGACAGGGCCGCCATCAGGGGGGTGCTGAGGGCACAGCTGTGTCGGGCCCAGCCTCTCTGACAGTGAGAGGAGGGTCCGGGATGCTCATGCAGCCACCTGCCTGCCTGTTGCCGTCCCCGCCGTTCCACGGTTGTCCCCGCTGTTCTGCCGCTGTCCTCCGACCCTCCAGCAGCTCTGTATTGAAAAACTTCCCTCCCAAAATGGCCGCCACCACAGAGGAGACAGTTAATCAAGATACTAGAGGAGCCCTCTAGTATCTTGAATAACTGTCTTCTCTGTGGTGGTGGCCATTTTGGGAGAGACGTTTTCAATACAGCTGCAGGAGGACGGAGGAGAGCAGCAGAACAGCGGGGATGGAGGCGGACAGGCAGAGGCATCAGCATCCCGGGCCCTACAGACAGCGCACATGTATGTATGCATGCATGTGTGTGTATATATTACACACACACACACGTGTTAACTGGTGCAATTCTACAGTGGGGTGGGGGCGCCCTGCCTATTTTGTCAGTCCCGGGCCCCGCAATTTCTGATGGCAGCCCTGGGGATAGGCACCACTGCGGAGGGTTAGGCTTAGCAGAGGCGTAGCCAGAACTTTGTGGGCCCCATAGCAACATTTTGAAGGGGCCCTGTCCCAATGCTTCTAGAGAGACACTGCTCTGCAGCAGTTGTTAATTTTATGCCCTATAATAGTGCCCTAGTTCAGTTTCTGATATAGTAGAGCCTTATTTAACGTTATGCCCCCTAGTAGTGCCCTAGTTTCTTTTATGAATCGTAGTAGTCCTTAAGTTCACCCTATGTCATTTTAGAGCTGCCAGTACACATTATGCCGCACAGTACCCCCAATTCACATTATTCATATTGTGCCTCATTACAGTGCCCTGGTTCATATTATATAACAATAAAATGCCCTACAGTTCATTTTATACCACACTACAATGAGCTGGTCCAGGAAAATACCTAGATATATTGCAGGCCCCAAGAAAAAAGGACCCCTACCTACCACCCAATGGCAAAAAATGTATATAACACATGTAACTTTGACCTGGAAGATGGGCCCCTCTCAGCTCTGGGCCCCATACCAGCTGCACTGCCTGCACCTATGGTAGCTACGCCCTTGCTGATACCATAAAATGTGAACAGAAGAAATTATTCATATTTTGAACGGGGGCAATCATTACTATTATTATGAAAGGAAGTAATGAGCATTAGTATTTTGAGAGTAGCTGCCGGGAAGCAGAGGCATGAGATGGGATAATGTGTACTTAGAAAGTGCAGTTCTGTCTCTACTCGTTCTATTATGTTTGTGTATTTATTAGAGATGAGCGGGTTCGGTTCCTCGGAATCCGAACCCGCCCGAACTTCATGTTTTTTTTCACGGGTCCGAGCGACTCGGATCTTCCCGCCTTGCTCGGTTAACCCGAGCGCGCCCGAACGTCATCATGACGCTGTCGGATTCTCGCGAGACTCGGATTCTATATAAGGAGCCGCGCGTCGCCGCCATTTTCACTCGTGCATTGAGATTGATAGGGAGAGGACGTGTCTGGCGTCCTCTCCATTAGAATAGAGATAGATAGATTAGATAGAGAGAGATTGTGCAGAGTCGCAGACAGAGTTAGTTTACCACAGTCAGTGACCAGTGCAGTTGCTAGTTAACTTTTATTTAATATAATATATCCGTTCACTTCTCTCTGCTATATCCGTTCTCTGCCTGAAAAAAAAAACGATACACAGCACAGTCAGTCACACAGTGTGACTCAGTCTGTGTGCACTCAGCTCAGCCCAGTGTGCTGCACAGTCATCAATGTATAAATTAAAAGCTTATAATTAATTGTGGGGGAGACTGGGGAGCACTGCAGGTTGTTAGCAGGAGCCAGGAGTACAATTATATTAATTAACAGTGCACACTTTTGCTGCAGGAGTGGTGACCAGTGCCTGACCACCAGTATAGTATTGTTGTATACTACTAATATCTCTTTAAATATCAACCAGTCTATATTAGCAGCAGACACAGTACAGTGCGGTAGTTCACGGCTGTGGCTACCTCTGTGTCGGCACACGGCAGGCAGTCCGTCCGACCAGAATTGTATTATTTATTATTATATACCTACCACCTAACCGTGGTTTTTTTTTCATTCTTTATACCGTCATAGTGTCATCCTAATTGTTACGAGTATACTACTATCTCTTTATCAACCAGTGTACAGTGCGGTAGTTCACGGCTGTGGCTACCTCTGTGTCGGCACACGGCAGGCAGTCCGTCCGACCAGAATTGTATTATTTATTATTATATACCTACCACCTAACCGTGGTTTTTTTTTCATTCTTTATACCGTCATAGTGTCATCCTAATTGTTACGAGTATACTACTATCTCTTTATCAACCAGTGTACAGTGCGGTAGTTCACGGCTGTGGCTACCTCTGTGTCGGCACACGGCAGGCAGTCCGTCCGACCAGAATTGTATTATTTATTATTATATACCTACCACCTAACCGTGGTTTTTTTTTCATTCTTTATACCGTCATAGTGTCATCCTAATTGTTACGAGTATACTACTATCTCTTTATCAACCAGTGTACAGTGCGGTAGTTCACGGCTGTGGCTACCTCTGTGTCGGCACACGGCAGGCAGTCCGTCCGACCAGAATTGTATTATTTATTATTATATACCTACCACCTAACCGTGGTTTTTTTTTCATTCTTTATACCGTCATAGTGTCATCCTAATTGTTACGAGTATACTACTATCTCTTTATCAACCAGTGTACAGTGCGGTAGTTCACGGCTGTGGCTACCTCTGTGTCGGCACACGGCAGGCAGTCCGTCCGACCAGAATTGTATTATTTATTATTATATACCTACCACCTAACCGTGGTTTTTTTTTCATTCTTTATACCGTCATAGTGTCATCCTAATTGTTACGAGTATACTACTATCTCTTTATCAACCAGTGTACAGTGCGGTAGTTCACGGCTGTGGCTACCTCTGTGTCGGCACACGGCAGGCAGTCCGTCCGACCAGAATTGTATTATTTATTATTATATACCTACCACCTAACCGTGGTTTTTTTTTCATTCTTTATACCGTCATAGTGTCATCCTAATTGTTACGAGTATACTACTATCTCTTTATCAACCAGTGTACAGTGCGGTAGTTCACGGCTGTGGCTACCTCTGTGTCGGCACACGGCAGGCAGTCCGTCCGACCAGAATTGTATTATTTATTATTATATACCTACCACCTAACCGTGGTTTTTTTTTCATTCTTTATACCGTCATAGTGTCATCCTAATTGTTACGAGTATACTACTATCTCTTTATCAACCAGTGTACAGTGCGGTAGTTCACGGCTGTGGCTACCTCTGTGTCGGCACACGGCAGGCAGTCCGTCCGACCAGAATTGTATTATTTATTATTATATACCTACCACCTAACCGTGGTTTTTTTTTCATTCTTTATACCGTCATAGTGTCATCCTAATTGTTACGAGTATACTACTATCTCTTTATCAACCAGTGTACAGTGCGGTAGTTCACGGCTGTGGCTACCTCTGTGTCGGCACACGGCAGGCAGTCCGTCCGACCAGAATTGTATTATTTATTATTATATACCTACCACCTAACCGTGGTTTTTTTTTCATTCTTTATACCGTCATAGTGTCATCCTAATTGTTACGAGTATACTACTATCTCTTTATCAACCAGTGTACAGTGCGGTAGTTCACGGCTGTGGCTACCTCTGTGTCGGCACACGGCAGGCAGTCCGTCCGACCAGAATTGTATTATTTATTATTATATACCTACCACCTAACCGTGGTTTTTTTTTCATTCTTTATACCGTCATAGTGTCATCCTAATTGTTACGAGTATACTACTATCTCTTTATCAACCAGTGTACAGTGCGGTAGTTCACGGCTGTGGCTACCTCTGTGTCGGCACACGGCAGGCAGTCCGTCCGACCAGAATTGTATTATTTATTATTATATACCTACCACCTAACCGTGGTTTTTTTTTCATTCTTTATACCGTCATAGTGTCATCCTAATTGTTACGAGTATACTACTATCTCTTTATCAACCAGTGTACAGTGCGGTAGTTCACGGCTGTGGCTACCTCTGTGTCGGCACACGGCAGGCAGTCCGTCCGACCAGAATTGTATTATTTATTATTATATACCTACCACCTAACCGTGGTTTTTTTTTCATTCTTTATACCGTCATAGTGTCATCCTAATTGTTACGAGTATACTACTATCTCTTTATCAACCAGTGTACAGTGCGGTTTTTTTATACCGTGGTTTTTTTATACCGTGGTTTTTTTATACCGTGGTTTTTTTATACCACCTAACCGTGGCAGTCCGTCCATAATTGTATATATAGTATACTAGTATCCAATCCATCCATCTCCATTGTTTACCTGAGGTGCCTTTTAGTTCTGCCTATAAAATATGGAGAACAAAAAAGTTGAGGTTCCAAAATTAGGGAAAGATCAAGATCCACTTCCACCTCGTGCTGAAGCTGCTGCCACTAGTCATGGCCGAGACGATGAAATGCCAGCAACGTCGTCTGCCAAGGCCGATGCCCAATGTCATAGTACAGAGCATGTCAAATCCAAAACACCAAATATCAGAAAAAAAAAGACTCCAAAACCTAAAATAAAATTGTCGGAGGAGAAGCGTAAACTTGCCAATATGCCATTTACCACACGGAGTGGCAAGGAACGGCTGAGGCCCTGGCCTATGTTCATGGCTAGTGGTTCAGCTTCACATGAGGATGGAAGCACTCAGCCTCTCGCTAGAAAAATGAAACGACTCAAGCTGGCAAAAGCACAGCAAAGAACTGTGCGTTCTTCGAAATCCCAAATCCACAAGGAGAGTCCAATTGTGTCGGTTGCGATGCCTGACCTTCCCAACACTGGATGTGAAGAGCATGCGCCTTCCACCATTTGCACGCCCCCTGCAAGTGCTGGAAGGAGCACCCGCAGTCCAGTTCCTGATAGTGAGATTGAAGATGTCAGTGTTGAAGTCCACCAGGATGCGGAGGATATGGGTGTTGCTGGCGCTGGGGAGGAAATTGACCAGGAGGATTCTGATGGTGAGGTGGTTTGTTTAAGTCAGGCACCCGGGGAGACACCTGTTGTCCGTGGGAGGAATATGGCCGTTGACATGCCAGGAGAAAATACCAAAAAAATCAGCTCTTCGGTGTGGAGGTATTTCACCAGAAATGCGGACAACAGGTGTCAAGCCGTGTGCTCCCTTTGTCAAGCTGTAATAAGTAGGGGTAAGGACGTTAACCACCTCGGAACATCCTCCCTTATACGTCACCTGCAGCGCATTCATAATAAGTCAGTGACAAGTTCAAAAACTTTGGGTGACAGCGGAAGCACTCCACTGACCAGTAAATCCCTTCCTCTTGTAACCAAGCTCACGCAAACCACCCCACCAACTCCCTCAGTGTCAATTTCCTCCTTCCCCAGGAATGCCAATAGTCCTGCAGGCCATGTCACTGGCAATTCTGACGAGTCCTCTCCTGCCTGGGATTCCTCCGATGCATCCTTGCGTTTAACGCCTACTGCTGCTGGCGCTGCTGTTGTTGCTGCTGGGAGTCGATGGTCATCCCAGAGGGGAAGTCGTAAGACCACTTTTACTACTTCCACCAAGCAATTGACTGTCCAACAGTCATTTGCGAGGAAGATTAAATATCACAGCAGTCATCCTACTGCAAAGCGGATAACTGAGGCCTTGACATCCTGGGTGGTGAGAAACGTGGTTCCGGTATCCATCATTACTGCAGAGCCAACTAGAGACTTGTTGGAGGTACTGTGTCCCCGGTACCAAATACCATCTAGGTTCCATTTCTCTAGGGTTGCGATACCGAAAATGTACACAGACCTCAGAAAAAGAGTCACCAGTGTCCTAAAAAATGCAGCTGTACCCAATGTCCACTTAACCACGGACATGTGGACAAGTGGAGCAGGGCAGGGTCAGGACTATATGACTGTGACAGCCCACTGGGTAGATGTATGGACTCCCGCCGCAAGAACAGCAGCGGCGGCACCAGTAGCAGCATCTCGCAAACGCCAACTCGTTCCTAGGCAGGCTACGCTTTGTATCACCGGTTTCCAGAATACGCACACAGCTGAAAACCTCTTACGGCAACTGAGGAAGATCATCGCGGAATGGCTTACCCCAATTGGACTCTCCTGTGGATTTGTGGCATCGGACAACGCCAGCAATATTGTGCGTGCATTACATCTGGGCAAATTCCAGCACGTCCCATGTTTTGCACATACCTTGAATTTGGTGGTGCAGAATTTTTTAAAAAACGACAGGGGCGTGCAAGAGATGCTGGCGGTGGCCAGAAAAATTGCGGGACACTTTCGGCGTACAGGCAGCACGTACAGAAGACTGGAGCACCACCAAAAACGCCTGAACCTGCCCTGCCATCATCTGAAGCAGGAGGTGGTAACGAGGTGGAATTCAACCCTCTATATGCTTCAGAGGTTGGAGGAGCAGCAAAAGGCCATTCAAGCCTATACAACTGACCACGATATAGGAGGTGGAATGCACCTGTCTCAAGCGCAGTGGAGAATGATTTCAACGTTGTGCAAAGTTCTGATGCCCTTTGAACTTGCCACACGTGAAGTCAGTTCAGACACTGCCAGCCTGAGTCAGGTCATTCCCCTCATCAGGCTTTTGCAGAAGAAGCTGGAGACATTGAAGGAGGAGCTAAGACAGAGCGATTCCGCTAGGCATGTGGGACTTGTGGATGGAGCCCTTAATTCGCTTAACAAGGATTCACGGGTGGTCAATCTGTTGAAATCAGAGCACTACATTTTGGCCACCGTGCTCGATCCTAGATTTAAAACCTACCTTGGATCTCTCTTTCCGGCGCACACAAGTCTGCTGGGTTTCAAAGACCTGCTGGTGAGAAAATTGTCAAGTCAAGCGGAACGCGACCTGTCAACATCTCCTCCTTCACATTCTCCCGCAACTGGGGGTGCGAGGAAAAGGCTCAGAATTCCGAGCCCACCCGCTGGCGGTGATGCAGGGCAGTCTGGAGCGACTGCTGATGCTGACATCTGGTTCGGACTGAAGGACCTGACAACCATTACGGACATGTCGTCTACTGTCACTGCATATGATTCTATCACCATTGATAGAATGGTGGAGGATTATATGAGTGACCGCATCCAAGTAGGCACGTCACACAGTCCGTACTTATACTGGCAGGAAAAAGAGGCAATTTGGAGGCCCTTGCACAAACTGGCTTTATTCTACCTAAGTTGCCCTCCCACAAGTGTGTACTCCGAAAGAGTGTTTAGTGCCGCCGCTCACCTTGTCAGCAATCGGCGTACGAGGTTACATCCAGAAAATGTGGAGAAGATGATGTTCATTAAAATGAATTATAATCAATTCCTCCGCGGAGACATTGACCAGCAGCAATTGCCTCCACAAAGTACACAGGGAGCTGACATGGTGGATTCCAGTGGGGACGAATTGATAATCTGTGAGGAGGGGGATGTACACGGTGATATATCGGAGGATGATGATGAGGTGGACATCTTGCCTCTGTAGAGCCAGTTTGTGCAAGGAGAGATTAATTGCTTCTTTTTGGGTGGGGGTCCAAACCAACCCGTCATTTCAGTCACAGTCGTGTGGCAGACCCTGTCACTGAAATGATGGGTTGGTTAAAGTGTGCATGTCCTGTTTTGTTTATAGTTACAACATAAGGGTGGGTGGGAAGGGCCCAAGGACAATTCCATCTTGCACCTCTTTTTTCTTTTATTTTTCTTTGCGTCATGTGCTGTTTGGGGAGGGTTTTTTGGAAGGGACATCCTGCGTGACACTGCAGTGCCACTCCTAGATGGGCACGGTGTTTGTGTAGGCCACTAGGGTCGCTTATCTTTCTCACACACACAGTCAGCTACCTCATTGTGCCTCTTTTTTTCTTTGCGTCATGTGCTGTTTGGGGAGGGTTTTTTGGAAGGGACATCCTGCGTGACACTGCAGTGCCACTCCTAGATGGGCCCGGTGTTTGTGTCGGCCACTAGGGTCGCTTATCTTTCTCACACACACAGTCAGCTACCTCATTGTGCCTCTTTTTTTCTTTGCGTCATGTGCTGTTTGGGGAGGGTTTTTTGGAAGGGACATCCTGCGTGACACTGCAGTGCCACTCCTAGATGGGCCCGGTGTTTGTGTCGGCCACTAGGGTCGCTTATCTTTCTCACACAGTCAGCTACCTCATTGCGCCTCTTTTTTTCTTTGCGTCATGTGCTGTTTGGGGAGGGTTTTTTGGAAGGGACATCCTGCGTGACACTGCAGTGCCACTCCTAGATGGGCCCGGTGTTTGTGTCGGCCACTAGGGTCGCTTATCTTTCTCACACACACAGTCAGCTACCTCATTGTGCCTCTTTTTTTCTTTGCGTCATGTGCTGTTTGGGGAGGGTTTTTTGGAAGGGACATCCTGCGTGACACTGCAGTGCCACTCCTAGATGGGCACGGTGTTTGTGTCGGCCACTAGGGTCGCTTATCTTTCTCACACACACAGTCAGCTACCTCATTGTGCCTCTTTTTTTCTTTGCGTCATGTGCTGTTTGGGGAGGGTTTTTTGGAAGGGACATCCTGCGTGACACTGCAGTGCCACTCCTAGATGGGCCCGGTGTTTGTGTCGGCCACTAGGGTCGCTTATCTTTCTCACACAGTCAGCTACCTCATTGCGCCTCTTTTTTTCTTTGCGTCATGTGCTGTTTGGGGAGGGTTTTTTGGAAGGGACATCCTGCGTGACACTGCAGTGCCACTCCTAGATGGGCACGGTGTTTGTGTCGGCCACTAGGGTCGCTTATCTTTCTCACACACACAGTCAGCTACCTCATTGTGCCTCTTTTTTTCTTTGCGTCATGTGCTGTTTGGGGAGGGTTTTTTGGAAGGGACATCCTGCGTGACACTGCAGTGCCACTCCTAGATGGGCACGGTGTTTGTGTCGGCCACTAGGGTCGCTTATCTTTCTCACACACACAGTCAGCTACCTCATTGTGCCTCTTTTTTTCTTTGCGTCATGTGCTGTTTGGGGAGGGTTTTTTGGAAGGGACATCCTGCGTGACACTGCAGTGCCACTCCTAGATGGGCCCGGTGTTTGTGTCGGCCACTAGGGTCGCTTATCTTTCTCACACAGTCAGCTACCTCATTGCGCCTCTTTTTTTCTTTGCGTCATGTGCTGTTTGGGGAGGGTTTTTTGGAAGGGACATCCTGCGTGACACTGCAGTGCCACTCCTAGATGGGCACGGTGTTTGTGTCGGCCACTAGGGTCGCTTATCTTTCTCACACACACAGTCAGCTACCTCATTGTGCCTCTTTTTTTCTTTGCGTCATGTGCTGTTTGGGGAGGGTTTTTTGGAAGGGACATCCTGCGTGACACTGCAGTGCCACTCCTAGATGGGCACGGTGTTTGTGTCGGCCACTAGGGTCGCTTATCTTACTCACACAGCGACCTCGGTGCAAATTTTAGGACTAAAAATAATATTGTGAGGTGTGAGGTGTTCAGAATAGGCTGAAAATGAGTGGAAATTATGTTTTTTGAGGTTAATAATACTTTGGGATTAAAATTACCCCCAAATTCTATGATTTAAGCTGTTTTTTAGTGTTTTTTGAAAAAAACACCCGAATCCAAAACACACCCGAATCCGACAAAAAAAACCCGGTGAGGTTTTGCCAAAACGCGGTCGAACCCAAAACACGGCCGCGGAACCGAACCCAAAACCAAAACACAAAACCCGAAAAATTTCCGGCGCTCATCACTAGTATTTATGATGGTAACTGACCACTTATTTTATTTAGATTAGTTAAATATGTTTAATACAGTCTATCCTATAGACCATCTATAGTGTTAATTATTAATACTGTATTCCATATACAAGTGTTTAAAAAGACTAATGTGCACATATATGTTCCAGGGTCAGTACTGTTTCTTCTACTGTTCCCTCAGACTCTCGCACTTGCTCCCATGATTTGCAGAGTGGGAGACTGTACATTGCATTTGGAAATCCCCCTCCTGCATTTGCTCCTGGATTGGTGTGGGGATGTGCCACACTGAGAGGAAGCCCTGTTTAGGCAGGTGTTTTGTGTATAGCGAAATTACCTATACTACCAGGGACGTGCGGTGTGGTAAATGGCTGAGGTGGCACTGTCTAGTACCAGAGCCAGATTTACACACAATATATGAGCCAAAGGGTACATGTAGGCATTATACACAGGTGCAGAGGTATAAATGGCTGGAAATTTTGAGAGTTTTGATCAGAGATGAGTGGAAAAGATAGGTAGGTGAGGCACTGCCTCACCTGCCATAGACTTTTTATTCCAGAGTTTTGACTATAAAAATAATTAGAATAATTCAAAGAAGATATTTCTAACATATTGTTTGTATTTTTCATATACTTTATATAGTCAAATCTCTGTCACAAACGTTAGTATGACAGGAAAGCGTCTGCTTCACCTGCCTCACCACACCGCACATCACTGTATACTACAGATGATTGGTTAGATTTGGTATTTAATTCTGTGAAGGAGATGCGGAACGCACACTGGGTTAGATGCATTGTCGCTTGGAGAGTGATAAAATGGAGAGAGAAAAAGTACCAGCCAATCAGCAATCAGCTCCTAACTGTCATGTTACAGGCTGTGTTTGAAAAATGACAGTTAGGAGCTGACTGACTGGTGCTTTTCCGCTCTCCATTTTATCACTCTCCAAACGATGATGCATCTCCCACACTATTCCTGGCCTTGAAAAAAATCCTAGAAACGCGTTGGAATTTGTGTGGACTATCCGGTAGATGGAGAAGGATTCTGGAGCCATTGCCTGACTGGGAGCTATGCCGTGGTTGTGATCCGGGACACCTGCAGGTATTTCTCTAAACATCTATTCTATACAGAGAGTTAATTTACATTGGTTTCATTCCAGTGGTGGAACTAGCGAGCGGTGGACCCAGGTGCAACAAAATGCTTTGCCTCCCCTCCCCCCATCCTGTCCAAGCCCACCCCCTCACCCCTTGAGAGGATCTGGTGAGGGGGGACCTGCTCAGGGCCAGGGAAATTGATACCTAGCAACAGTGCCGTAACTAGACATTTTAGCACTGTTTGCAAGAAACAGCATCGGAGCCTCCCCTCTATGCAAAACAGGGGCAGTGCGCGCCGCAGGGGCGCTTATTTTTTTTTAGGGGTGTGGCTTCATGGGGAAGGGGAGTGGCCACAAAATAATACCAATTCATATAACGGTGCACAGTTCTCTCCATTATTCAAATTACGCCGCACAGTAGCACCACTACACCAGGTAGAGCCCCTTTTACACATTACGGCAGACAGATTCCCCTTTTACACATTACGGCAGACAGCGTCCCCTTTTTGCACATTACAGCAGACAGAGTCTACCTTTTACACATTACGGCAGACAGTGTCCCCTTTTTTACACATTACGGCAGACAGCGTCCCCTTTTTACACATTACGGCAGACAGCGTCCCGTTTTTACACATTACGGCAGACAGCGTCCCCTTTTTTACACATTACGGCAGATAGTGTCCCCTTTTTACACATTACGGCAGATAGAGTCCCCTTTTTTACACATTACAGCAGACAGTCCCCCTTTATACACATTACGGCAGACAGCGTCCCCATTTTACACATTACGGCAGACAGAGTCCCCTTTTTTACACATTACGGCAGACAGTGTCCCCTTTTCACACATTACGGCAGACAGCGTCCCCTTTTTACACATTACGGCAGAGAGTCCCCCTTTTTACACATTACAGCAGACAGTCACCCTTTTTTACACGTTACGGCAGACAGTGTCCCCTTTCTACACATTACAGCAGACAGCGTCCCGTTTTTACACATTACGGCAGACAGCGTCCCCTTTTTACACATTACGGCAGACAGTCCCCCTTTTTACACATTACAGCAGACAGCGTCCCCTTTTTACACATTACAGCATTACACATTACAGCAGACAGCGTCCCCTTTTTGCACATTACAGCAGACAGCGTCCCCTTTTCACACATTACGGCAGACAGCGTCCCCTTTTTACACATTACGGCAGACAGCGTTCCCTTTTTACACATTACAGCAGACAGCGTCCCCTTTTTACACATAACGGCAGACAGTCCCCCTTTTTACACATTAAGGCAGACAGACAGGATAGATAGATAGATAGATAGATAGATAGATAGATAGATAGATAGATAGATAGATAGATACATAGATAGAATAGATTATATCTCCGCTGGCAGTCAGGCTCCTCGGTGCAGCTTCTGGCAGATGATGATCCTGGGCAGGGGAGAAGGAGGAGGAAGGAGGGGGACTCGGGAACCGCAGCACTGTAATTGGTGGAGGCGCCGCTGCAGCTGTCCCTCTCCTTCCACATAGGCTGTCCTCTGCTGCTGTGATGAGGGAAGCGCATCCCAGCATTCACAGCGGTGGTCAGCCTATGTGGGAGGAGAGGGACAGCTGCAGCAGCGCCTCCACCAATTACACTGCGCTGCTGCGGCTCCCTCCTCCACCTCCCTCCTCCTCCTTCCCCGCTGCGGCCGTTACGTCCCTGCTTTTCCTCTCCTCGGCGGGCAGCGGTGGCCCGCAGCACACAGCGGCATGTAATGAGTAATGATGGTGACGGAATCCTGACTGCCGGTATCCCGATTGTAACAATGGGAGGGTTTAGGCACTAGAGGGAGGTTTAGGGTTAGGAAGCAGATGGGGGTTAGGGTTAGGCACGAAAAAGGAAGGGTTAGGGTTAGACATTAAGGGGAGAGGGTTAGGCTGCGGAGAGGGAGGGTTAGGGTTGGGTACTAAGCAGGGAGAGTTAGGGTTAGGCTGCTGGGAGGGATGGTTGGGATTAGGGGGGTAGAGGGGGAGGTTTAGAATACTGTACTTATTTACCAGGTGTAGGTATTCTGACCACTGGCATCAAAACCGGTGGGATTCCGATACCATCCCCTTACCAGGGCCAGAACAGGGCTCTATGCCTTCTTATACCGAACACGCCCCCTAAACCTGTGATGTCATGACCTCCCACCTAGAGAGAGTAACCTCGGGCTCTAGGCAGAGTATCCTAAGAATGCTCCAGGCAGCTCCACAGGCTGCAAGGTGCCTGCCCAGAGCATTCCTCGGATGCTCCAGTCAGCTTAGCAGCAGTGCTAGAAGGCACCCTGCAAGTCACATGCAGGTGCCATGGGGTATAAATGGTGCCATCCACAGGGCTATGCACCCTGTGCAATGGCAACACTTGTACACCGATAGTTATTAGTGATGTGCACCGGACATTTTTCGGGTTTTGTGTTTTGGTTTTGGATTCGGTTCCACGGCTGTGTTTTGGATTCGGACGCGTTTTGGCAAAACCTCCCTGAAAATTTTTTGTTGGATTCGGTTGTGTTTTGGATTCGGGTGTTTTTTTTACAAAAACCCCTCAAAAACAGCTTAAATCATAGAATTTGGGGGTAATTTTGATCCCATAGTATTATTAACCTCAATAACCATAATTTCCACTCATTTCCAGTCTATTCTGAACACCCCACACCTCACAATATTATTTTTAGTCCTAAAATTTGCACCGAGGTCGCTGGATGACTAAGCTAAGCGACCCAAGTGGTCGACACAAACACCTGGCCCATCTAGGAGTGGCACTGCAGTGTCAGACAGGATGGCAGATTAAAAAAATAGTCCCCAAACAGAACATGATGCAAAGAAAAAAAGAGGCGCAATGAGGTAGCTGTGTGACTAAGCTAAGCGACCCAAGTGGCCGACACAAACACCTGGCCCATCTAGGAGTGGCACTGCAGTGTCAGACAGGATGGCAGATTAAAAAAATAGTCCCCAAACAGCACATGATGCAAAGAAAAAAAGAGGCGCAATGAGGTAGCTGTGTGACTAAGCTAAGCGACCCAAGTGGCCTACACAAACACCTGGCCCATCTAGGAGTGGCACTGCAGTGTCAGACAGGATGGCAGATTAAAAAAATAGTCCCCAAACAGAACATGATGCAAAGAAAAAAAGAGGCGCAATGAGGTAGCTGTGTGACTAAGCTAAGCGACCCAAGTGGCCGACACAAACACCTGGCCCATCTAGGAGTGGCACTGCAGTGTCAGACAGGATGGCAGATTAAAAAAATAGTCCCCAAACAGCACATGATGCAAAGAAAAAAAGAGGCGCAATGAGGTAGCTGTGTGACTAAGCTAAGCGACCCAAGTGGCCTACACAAACACCTGGCCCATCTAGGAGTGGCACTGCAGTGTCAGACAGGATGGCACTTCAAAAAATAGTCCCCAAACAGCACATGATGCAAAGAAAAAAAGAGGCACAATGAGGTAGCTGTGTGACTAAGCTAAGCGACCCAAGTGGCCTACACAAACACCTGGCCCATCTAGGAGTGGCACTGCAGTGTCAGACAGGATGGCACTTAAAAAAATAGACCCCAAACAGAACATGATGCAAAGAAAAATGAAAGAAAAAAGAGTTGCAAGATGGAATTGTGTTTGGGCCCTCCCACCCACCCTTATGTTGTATAAACAGGACATGCACACTTTAACAAACCCATCATTTCAGCGACAGGGTCAGCCACACGACTGTGACTGAAATGACTGGTTGGTTTGGGCGCCCACCAAAAAAGAAGCAATCAATCTCTCCTTGCACAAACTGGCTCTACAGAGGCAAGATGTCCACCTCCTCCTCATCCTCCGATTCCTCACCCCTTTCACTGTGTACATCCCTGTGTACTTTCTGGAGGCAATTGCTGGTGAATGTCTCTACGGAGGAATTGATTATAATTCATTTTGATGAACATCATCTTCTCCACATTTTCTGGAAGTAACCTTGTATGCCGATTGCTGACAAGGTGAGCGGCTGCACTAAACACTCTTTCGGAGTACACACTGGAGGGGGGCAACTTAGGTAAAATAAAGCCAGTTTGTGCAAGGGCCTCCAAATTGCCTCTTTTTCCTGCCTGTATATGTACGGACTGTCTGACGTGCCTACTTGGATGCGGTCACTCATATAATCCTCCACCATTCTTTCAATGGTGACAGAATCATATGCAGTGACAGTAGACGACATGTCAGTAATCATTGGCAGGTCCATCAGTCCGGACCAGATGTCAGCACTCGCTCCAGACTGCCCTGCATCACCGCCAGCGGAAGGGGTTAAGAATTCTTAGAGGTAGGTAGAGCAGTGGCCTACTGTACCGTACTGCTATATATTATATACTGGTGGTCAGCAAAATTCTGCACTGTCCTCCTACTATATATACACCGCACAACAACTAAAATACACCACAGGTATGGATGGATAGTAAACTTGACGACACAGAGGTAGGTAGAGCAGTGGCCTACTGTACCGTACTGCTATATATTATATACTGGCAGTCAGCAAAATGATGCACTGTCCTCCTACTATATATACACCGCACCATTTAAATGCACCACAGGGATGGATGGATAGTATACTTGACGACACAGAGGTAGGTAGAGCAGTGACCTACTGTACCGTACTGCTATATATTATATACTGGCGGTCAGCAAAATGATGCACTGCCCTCCTACTATATATACACCGCACCACTTAAATGCACCATAGGGATGGATGGATAGTATACTTGACGACACAGAGGTAGGTAGAGCAGTGACCTACTGTACCGTACTGCTATATATTATATACTGGCGGTCAGCAAAATGATGCACTGCCCTCCTACTATATATACACCGCACCACTTAAATGCACCACAGGGATGGATGGATAGTATACTTGACGACACAGAGGTAGGTAGAGCAGTGGCCTACTGTACCGTACTGCTATATATTATATACTGGTGGTCAGCAAAATTATGCACTGTCCTACTATATATACACTGCACCACTTAAATGCACCACAGGTATGGATGGATAGTATACTTGACGACACAGAGGTAGGTAGAGCAGTGGACTACTGTACAGTACTGATATATATTATATACTGGTGGTCGGCAAAATTATGCACTGTCCTCCTACTATATATACACCACACAACAACTAAAATGCACCACAGGGATGGATGGATAGTATACTTGACGACACAGAGGTAGGTAGAGCAGTGGACTACTGTACCATACTGCTATACTGGTGGTCACTAGTCAGATATTTTCAGCACACTCAGCACAGATATTTGCAAGCACACTGAGCACAGATACTTGCAGCACACTGAGCACAGATATTTGCAGCACACTGAACACAACTGAGAGGACGCTGCATGTCCTCTCCCTATCATCTCCAATGCACGAGTGAAAATGGCGGCGACGTGCGGCTCCTTATATAGGATACGAATCTCGCGAGAATCCGACAGCGGGATGATGACGTTCGGGCGTGCTCGGGTTAACCGAGCAAGGCGGGAGGATCCGAGTCTGCCTCGGACCCGTGTAAAATGGGTGAAGTTCGGGGGGGTTCCGATTCCGAGGAACCGAACCCGCTCATCACTAGTTATTAACTTAATTCCTACACTTAGGGTAAGATGTACTAACTACAGGTATATACCTGGCGCTGTCATTAATCAAAGTGTCAACAACTTGTCTCGAAGATTTGATCCCAATTACCCCAAACAGGAAAAACCACAGAAAATATGAGACTGCGCTTCTCACTTTGATCACAATTTTATCAAATAAATAATAAAACACATACTCTAAAAAATACATATACCGGGCAGTATCATAAAATTCTAATACATACAGTACATTTATTAGACACACATTCCTAAAATTTAACTAATTACGTTAAATGAGCCCATAAAACTTAACAGCACATTATACACCTAAATCCTTATATTAACGATTTCTCTATATCAGATGCCTCCGAAAAAGATGTTATATTTATATCTGAGTCCCCATGCAGTTATCACTTTCACTCAATCCACCTTTATATCCAAACTTGATAATGAGTTAGTGATTCATAAACACCGTTAATTTCATATGCAGCTTTCTCCGGATTAATAGCACTTTAAAAGCAGTTAGTAATTCATTAGTGTGCACACATGCAATTATAGCATTGAAACCGGTTAGTAATAAAATCCAGCAAGCACTCAGGGTACACCATACAATGCACCCTAAGTGGTACCTCTCCCTGCTGCTATTGTAGTAAGCAGTCTTGCCTGGGATCACACACTGGTATGCAGAGTACTGCTTTCTTCCCCTTAGCACTGGGGTATAGCAATAATGAATGTCACCGGCCAACTTAGCAATGACAGAATAGAGCAAATCAGTGCTACATTGGTCTGGAGAAATGTCCTGTCCTGTGACATACGCGTTTCCCCGCCTCCGGACTGGTATCAGCAGCTTCCTCAGTTTCAGAAAAAAAAAAAATTTTTTTAGAGAATGTGTTTTATTATTTGTTTGATAAAATTGTGATCAGTGAGAAGCGCAGTCTCATATTTTGTGTGGTAAGATGTACTAAGCCTTGAGAAAGATAAAGTACCAGCCAATCAGTTCATAACTGCCATGTTACAGGTTTTGTTTGAAAAAAGACAGGAGCTGATTGGCTGGTACTTTATCTATCTTCACTTTATCTATCTCCATGGCTTCATACATCCTACCCTTGGTTTGATATCTGTAATCATCATCAGTGCAGACTTGCACCAGCCAGCAAATGTAATACCTGGAAACAGGCGTATTTACACTTATGTCCAATGCTGCATAGACCGCAATTGTATCGACATGCCCTCACTTAACTTTGCCCCAGTAGGAATGCCCCCTTACAGCCCAGTTACACATTCTTAGTTGCAAATGTTAACCATACTTTTGTGCGCTCAGTTCTAGACTATGCGGAGTGCGATGGCATGTAAGATATGCTCTGCATATAGTAATAGGGCTGAAGTTACCATTTTGCATGATCACCATCGTCACCTGCCGCCGGAAAAGAGAAGAGGATGTTTCCCACCTACCCGCGATGTACGGTGAGTTATGTGTGTGGGGCAGGCAGGCAGGGCGAGGGGGGCGGCCACATAGGGAAAAGCCAATCCTGGGAATCCAGTGATTGACCATTTTTCAATCCCAATACCCGGGATTGAAAAAATGGCTTGGGATTGGCCTCCCTAGACATGGACAATGGCAGAGGCTGAAGAGGGTCAATTCCCAGTTCAAACTCATGCCAGGAGAAAGGAGCAGGGCATAGGCTGCCTTTTGGGAGGTTGGGTAAGTGTTAGGGTCTCCTGCTCTGTGCTGCCACGTCATCATGGCAACCGGGAGACAAGTGCTAGCGGAGTAACCTGAGCGTAGCTGATACTCCGGTTCGGGTCTTTTGCTGTGCAGTGGTTACAGGCTCTGTGCACGGCAGGGGATCCGGTGCTGGTTTTTGTGCTCACAGTCTGTGAGGTCTGAGTGGGGCGTGGACAGCACCTGCTATATAAACCCTCTTCTCAGGTTAGGCAGATGCTGCTGAATCTTTGTTGGTTAGTCAGTTCCTGAAAGCAAGCTAGTACTGTGTAAACTTTGTATTTGTTTGTTGCTTACTGCAAATAGGCCTTGGGATTTGGTATTACACTCTGCCAATCCAGACCTAGCAGTAAGACTGGAGTCAGTCGTTTAACCTGCTGGGTTTGCGGCTGTATTCTCAGACTTGCCTGCCAAAATCCTTTCTCACTGTGCAAGGTGTTCAGGTGTCAGTTTAGTGGCAGTAAGCTGAACCAGTGCACTGCAAGTGAAGACTAGGATTGTGGAGACTCTCCTTGTGTCTATTATTCCATCTCTGACCAAGAAGTTTACTGCCACACCCGTTGGTAACCCTTTAGGGTTTTGCTGTTGCCCTTAGCAACAGCATTTCGGGTTCTCTACGTATTAAATCACAACATCTCGCTTCTTTCCATCTGAGCATTCCTAATACTAGGGAGACACCCAGTTTCTTAGCCTTTGGGCTTTTCTGTTCACTTTGTGTTTATTTTGTTACCCTATCACCTTCTGTGTATGTAATGTCATATTCCCCAGTCTGTCTGTGAGTTCATTTGTTTTGCATCCCTCTCCGTTCAGACACCAGTACATTCCTGCTGGCACTGGTGTGCATAACATATTCAGCAGCCTAATACTCCTGTTGAAATTTTGTGGGAATATGGAGCATACCCCTCAAAATACTTTGCAACAGGTGGTCGATCAGGTGCAGGTCCTGACTCAACAATTTAATGATTTGTCCATTAAAATGCACACCTCGCAGGCCGCTGGCGGAGCTCCCGCAGCAGCAGTACCTTCAGGGGTTAAGGAGCCGAAAGTAAATCTCCCGGATCGTTTTTCTGGAGATCGCTCGCAGTTCTTTTGTTTCAAGGAGAGCTGCAAGCTATATTTCCAGCTTAGGCCTCAGTCTTCTGGGTCGGAGATTCAGCGGGTGGGCATAGTGATTTCCTTGCTACAAGGAGACCCACAGGTCTGGGCATATGGGTTGCAGCCTGACTGTCCGTCGCTTAAAAGTGTTGATGCTTTTTTTACGGCACTGGGCATGTTGTATGATGACCCTGACAAGACGGCCTCAGCCGAGGCTCAGATTTCGATCCTTAAGCAAGGGCGAAGGCCAGTTGAGGTTTATTGTACGGAGTTTCGGAGGTTGGCCCATGATACCCAGTGGAATGACCCAGCCCTGAGACACCAGTACCGAAGAGGTCTTTCTAACCAGTTAAAAGACCAACTGGTACAATATCCCTTGCCTGATAGCTTGGATCAGCTCATGCAGTTATCCATTCGGGTGGATAGACGGCTGAGAGAGCGCAGGCTTGAAAGGGAGACCGAGGTTTCCTTCTTTCCCAAGGGAACCTCAGACTCTGAGGAATTTTCAGAGGAGCCTATGCAGATTGGGGCTACCCGCCTCTCCTCGCGTGAGAAGACGCGGAGGAGACTGCAGGGGTTATGTTTGTACTGTGGGAATAAAGGTTATGTGGTAGTATCATGCCCAGAAAAGCCGGAAAACTTCAGGGCCTGAGGGTGATGGGAAATATCCTGTCAGGCCAGAAGTCAGAATTTCCGAAGAAGACTTTTATCATTCCGGTGACCTTGAAGATCCTCGGTCAAACTGTCAAGACTGAGGCCTTTGTGGACAGTGGGGCCGACGGGGTTTTTATGGACCGCCAATTCGCCCTGAAACACTCTGTTCCCTTAGTACCCTTGGCATCGGAAATTGAGATTTGTGGGTTAAACGGGGAACCATTATCCCAGGGTAAAATTACCTCTTGCACCAGCCAGATTTCTTTGTTTATTGGAGCCACACACTCTGAAAAATTGTCCTTTTATGTGACTGTCTGTACTTTTCCCCCATTGGTGTTGGAGTTACCCTGGTTAAAGGCCCACAATCCTCAATTTGACTGGGTCTCTGGGGAGATTCTTAGTTGGGGTACTGATTGTTTCAGGAGTTGCTTGAGCCTTCCAGTCAGGCTTTCGCAGCTAAGTTTGCCAGGATTGTCAGGATGTTATGCAGATTTTGCGGACGTGTTCTCCAAAAGAGTTGCAGAGGTACTACCTCCCCATCGCCCCTATGACTGTGCCATTAATTTGTTGCCGAATGCTAAGCTTCCCAAGAGCAGGTTGTACTCCCTGTCACGTCCTGAGACTCAGGCTATGGCAGAGTACATTCAGGAGAACTTGGCTAAGGGATTTATCAGACCTACACAGTCTCCAGTTGGGTCGGGGTTCTTCTTCGTGGGTAAAAAGGACGGTTCGTTGCGACCCTGCATCGACTTCAGGGAATTGAATCGTATCACGATTAAAAACTCATACCCATTGCCTCTCATTTCGGTCTTGTTTGACCAGCTTCGTACGGCCACCATTTTTTCTAAGATTGACCTACGTGGTGCGTACAATCTAATCCGAATAAGAGAGGGGGATGAATGGAAGACTGCCTTTAATACCCACTCAGGGCATTATGAATATTTGGTGATGCCTTTTGGGCTCTGTAATGCCCCGGCAGTCTTCCAGGACTTCATGAACGATGTGCTCAGGGAATATTTGGATAGATTCTTAGTTGTATACTTAGATGACATCCTAATCTTCTCCCATTCCCTGGAGGAACATCGGAAGCATGTAAGCTTAGTCCTCCAGAAACTCAGAAACCACCGGCTTGGGGCGAAGCTGGAGAAGTGCGAATTTGAAGTTCAGCAAATCGCATTTCTAGGATATATTATCTCTCCAGAAGGTTTCCAAATGGAGGGTTCCAAGGTACAGGCAGTCCTGGATTGGGTGCAGCCCACTAGTTTGAAGGCGCTTCAGCGTTTTCTGGGCTTTGCGAATTTTTATAGACGATTTATCGCTGGATTTTCGTCTATAGTGGCGCCCTTGGTGGCACTCACTAAGAAAGGGGCGGATGTTGCTCACTGGTCTTGTGAGGCCAAAGCGGCTTTTGCCCGTCTCAAAAGAGCATTTGTCTCGGTCAAGGTGCTGCGACACCCAGATCCAGAGCGTCCTTTTGTGGTGGAGGTGGATGCCTCTGAGATGGGTATTGGGGCAGTGCTCTCTCAGATGGGGGTGTCTGATAATCGCCTTCATCCCTGTGCTTACTTTTCCCATAAATTTTCGCCTGCCGAGATGAATTATGACGTGGGTAACCGGGAATTGTTGGCTATTAAGGATGCACTCGAGGAGTGGAGACATTGGCTTGAGGGGGCTAAGTTTGTGGTCTCAATTCTCACTGACCATAAGAATTTGGCATATTTAGAGTCAGCGAAGCGCCTCAATGCCAGGCAGGCACGATGGGCTTTGTTTTTTGCTTGCTTTAATTTTTTGATAACATATCGCCCTGGGTCAAAAAACATCAAGGCTGACGCGCTCTCGCGGAGTTTTGCTCCAATACAGGAGACCACCGAGGAGCCATTGCCCATTGTGTCCCCATCATGTATTAAAGTGGGCATTACCCAGGACCTCTTGTCATTAGTCCTTAGAGCACAAGAGCAGGCTCCTCCAGACCTTCCGGTAGGTCTTTTGTTTGTGCCTCCTAGGTTAAGACAGCGAGTGTTCTTGGAATTCCATGCCAAGAAGTCGGCAGGTCACCCGGGTATTGCCAGAACTCGGGAGTTGCTATCTAGGGCGGTGTGGTGGCCCTCGGTGGCTAGGGATGTGGATCAGCGGGTTCAGGCATGTGACATCTGTGCCCGAAATAAGACTCCTAGAGGGGTTCCTGTTGGCCCATTACATCCACTCTCTATTCCATCTAAGCCATGGACCCACATTTCTATGGATTTTGTGGTGGACTTGCCCAAATCCTCGGGGATGACAGCCATCTGGGTTGTCGTTGACAGGTTTTCGAAGATGGCGCACTTCGTTCCATTGGTTGGGCTGCCATCGGCCAGACGCCTGTCTGAATTATTTATGCTGCATGTTGTGCGCCTCCACGGGTTGCCACTTGATGTGGTCTCTGACCGCGGATCCCAGTTTGTGGCCAAATTCTGGAGGGCATTTTGTTCCGATCTCCAGATTTCTGTCAGCTTGTCGTCAGGCTACCATCCGCAGTCTAATGGGCAGACTGAAAGGGTGAACCAGTCCTTGGAGCAGTTCCTCAGGTGTTATGTCTCCAAGTGTCAGACTGACTGGGTTGCTCATCTGTCCATGGCGGAGTTTGCCTATAACAACGCGGCTCACTCTGCTACAGGGATCTCTCCCTTCCTTTGTGTGTATGGGCATCATCCTAAGGCCAATTCTTTTGACCCCCTGGACTCCACGCCTGGTTGTTCCTCTGTGGTTTCGGTCCTTAGAGGTATTTGGAGGAAAGTGAAGAAAGCCCTTGTGTCTGTGTCATTAGTGACCAAAAGGGTTTTTGATAAGCGGAAGAGACCCTGCAGCTTCAAATTAGGAGACTTCGTCTGGTTGTCTACCAAGAATTTGAAGTTGAGACAGCCATCTCATAAGTTAGGCCCCCGGTTCATCGGTCCTTATAAGATCACTAGGGTTATCAATCCGGTGGCATTTCAGTTAGATCTACCCCGTTCTTTGGGTATCAATAAAACATTTCATTGTTCCCTTTTAAAACGGGCGATTAGTAATCCTTCTTCCAGTGGAAGACCTTCCCCTCTTCTGATACGTGGCCAGAGGGAGTTTGTTGTTAAAAGGATTCTTGACTCCAAGATGGTTCGGGGTTGGCTGTCATTTTTGGTGCACTGGAAGGGGTATGGCCCGGAGGAGCGGTCGTGGGTGCGCAGTTGTGATCTTCATGCCCCCAGACTGTTACACTCTTTCTTCTCGCAGTTCCCCGATAAACCCGGTGGTAGGGGTTCTTTGACCCCTCGTCAGAGGGGGGGTACTGTTAGGGTCTCCTGATCTGTGCTGCCACGTCGTCATGGCAACCGGGAGACAAGTGCTAGCGGAGTAACCTGAGCGTAGCTGATACTCCGGTTCGGGTCTTTTGCTGTGCACTGGTTACAGGCTCTGTGCACGGCAGGGGATCCGGTGCTGGTTTTTGTGCTCACAGTCTGTGAGGTCTGAGTGGGGCGTGGACAGCACCTGCTATATAAACCCTCCTCTCAGGTTAGGCAGATGCTGCTGAATCTTTGTTGGTTAGTCAGTTCCTGAAAGCTAGCTAGTACTGTGTAAACTTTGTATTTGTTTGTTGCTTACTGCAAATAGGCCTTGGGATTTGGTATTACACTCTGCCAATCCAGACCTAGCAGTAAGACTGGAGTCAGTCGTTTAACCTGCTGGGGTTCTTTTGCTACTCTGTGAACCTAGCAGGTTTGCGGCTGTATTCTCAGACTTGCCTGCCAAAATCCTTTCTCACTGTGCAAGGTGTTCAGGTGTCAGTTTAGTGGCAGTAAGCTGAACCTGTGCACTGCAAGTGAAGACTAGGATTGTGGAGACTCTCCTTGTGTCTATTATTCCATCTCTGACCAAGGAGTTTACTGCCACACCCGTTGGTAACCCTTTAGGGTTTTGCTGTTGCCCTTAGCAACAGCATTTCGGGTTCTCTACGTATTAAATCACAACATCTCGCTTCTTTCCATCTGAGCATTCCTAATACTAGGGAGACACCCAGTTTCTTAGCCTTTGGGCTTTTCTGTTCACTTTGTGTTTATTTTGTTACCCTATCACCTTCTGTGTATGTAATGTCATATTCCCCAGTCTGTCTGTGAGTTCATTTGTTTTGCATCCCTCTCCGTTCAGACACCAGTACATTCCTGCTGGCACTGGTGTGCATAACAGTAAGACCCATCTGTTATTGGCATCCTCTCCTTGTGACTGGCTTCCTTTTGTTTTTATATGATTGAGTTACACAGATTTGCCTTGTATTGTGCCCATTAAACCCCTTTAATTCCTTTAACAGCCATTGATCTGCCACATGAGCTAGATATATGGGTGTATTCAATTGATGTCGGATCATTTCCAACTAAAAGGATCCGACATTTGAGTATTCAATTAACGGGCAAATCCGACAGGATTTGGCCATTCTCGACAATGCCGATCCAACTTTTTTTTTAAAGTCGGATTGACACTGTCGGAAACGGGGCTAAAACCTGTCGAATTTGGCCGCGATTGCGACAAAACATGTGGATCCGCGGCTATTCCGCCGATCCACATGTTTTATAATGGGAGGCCTATTAAATAGGTCGGAACAGTTTCCGACCTACAATTAAATACACCCCATACACTAAAAGATATAGGATCAAAGTTGCTTTTAACAAATGACATCCTTCTGCATTGTTTGTACTCACATAAGTGTAAGGAGCTGCATTTGAGTGTCGCTTACTGTACCAGTAGGGGCCTATGCAGCAGCCGCGCTGCCAGTGAACTCCTCCCTGTAGTTTATAGCATCCAGTCAGCCTGTACAGATTTATTGTGCCAGCACCTCACACTACACTGATACTATCATATATGGCACTTCCAATGGAAACCGTTCCTGAGTTATTTGACATTTGCTAGAGCAACATAAAAAAAAAATACTGCATGATTATTAATAATTAAAGTCTACAGTAATATTGCAGAATTCACTAGAATCCAGATGTGGATGGATGCTGGCATAATAGGTAATTATACAATATACACTGCTCAAAAAAATAAAGGGAACACTAAAATAACACATACTAGATCTGAATGAATGAAATATTCTTATTAAATACTTTGTTCTTTACGTAGTTGAATGTGCTGACAACTAAATCACACAAAAATGATCAATGGAAATCAAATTTATTAACCCACGGAGGTCTGGATTTGGATTCACACTCAAAATTAAAGTGGAAAAACACACTACAGGCTAATCCAACTTTGATGTAATGTCCTTAAAACAAGTCAAAATGAGGCTTAGTAGTGTGTGTGGCCTCCACGTGCCTGTATGACCTCCCTACAACGCCTGGGCATGCTCCTGATGAGGTGGCGGATGGTCTCCTGAGGGATCTCCTCCCAGACCTGAACTAAAGCATCCGCCAACTCCTGGACAGTCTGTGGTGCAACGTGGCATTGGTGGATGGAGCGAGACATGATGTCCCAGATGTGCTCAATTGGATTCAGGTCTGGGAAACGGGTGGGCCAGTCCATAGCATCAATGCCTTCGTCTTGCAGGAACTGCTGACACACTCCAGCCACATGAGGTCTAGCATTGTCTTAGCAACATTTTGAAGGCCCCCGTCCCAATGCTTCTAGAGAGACATTTCTCTACAGCAGTTGTTAATTTTATGCCCTATAATAGTGCCCTAGTTCATTTTCTGAGCTGCCAGTACACATTATGCTGTACAGTACCCCGAATTCACATTATGATATATAGTGCTCCTCGTTCATATTGTGCCTCATTACAGTGCCCCGGTTCATATTATATAACATTAAAATGCCCTCCAGTTCATTTTATACTACACTACAATGAGCAGATCCAGGGGCATACCTAGATATATTGCAGGCCCCAAGGAAAAAGTTTGAAAGGACCTCTACGTGACAAGAAAGGTGGGCCCCTCTCAGGTCTGGGCCCCATAGAAGCTGTACTGCCTGCACCTATGGTAGCTACGCCCTTGAGGCTTAGGCACCCACAAGGGAGGGTTAGGGGGCAGGGGAGGGTTAGGGTATTTTCTGGGGGGCTGTCGGGATTCTAAAGATCAGAATGCCGCTGTCGGTATTATGACGACCGGCATCCCGTCCATCGGTACTGTATATCATACCGAATCTGTATTGGTTGCCCTCCTATGCTCCAGCCAGTAAACTATATTAAACTATTTTGAGGCAGGATCCAGCATGTCTGTTCTCAGCTCATCTGCAGAAGTTGAAAAAAATTAATGAACATTTGAGCTCAAGTTCTCCAGAGTCATTAAAGCACCTGAACAAGTACCCAAGAACTGAAACGAGAGCAGATCCTTCAGCAAACAAAAATAATTAGCATATGCACTAGATCATGTTTAATGACGTGCAAAGTGCATAAGAGGGAGGATGCAACAACCGAGCTGTGGAAGATACATTCAGCACAATCTCCTCCCTCCCTCTGCTTTGCCTACTTTTAAATGAATTAAAACCAATTATTTTTTACAGGAAATTGCAGATATGGTCAAATATTTTTCCCCAATACTTTTAAGCAATCAACTTAAAGATTTCCACATTCACATGAATATATTAATACTAATGCTATCACCAGTGTACCCGGGGCTGTACAGTATTTCATCCAATAAAACAAGACAAATGTCTAGGGCAGCAGGAAACAAATGTTTTCCCTACTGTAATGAAAGGACTGGGTTATTGAACACTGGTATGAGTTAGGGTGTATTTAGTCCCAGTTAGTCAGTGCCATAAAACATATGCTTCTTACCAGGAGAGTGTTATGAGATGAGCCTCCGTTGCAGCCTCCGTTGTGGGCCCCTCCTCTCATAAAGCCAGAGTCTATTGAGGATGCGCAGGTCTCCGGGAAAATGGCATCCGCTCCTTGTCCCAGGGCATCTCTAGTGCGCATGTGCAAATCACTCGGAAATAGCCATGGTGCCCATTTTCCAAGTGATTTGTGCCAGCAGTGCAGGGCCGCCACCATGGGATTCAGGTGGGGTAAGTATACTATATGGGTGCAGTGTGTGCGGTGTGGGCCTCCATGGACCTAGTGGGCCGTGTGCATCGCACACACTACACCCATCTCACTATAATAATCATTAGCAACAACCTGTTTTTAAATCCTAACTTTATCGTAAAGGGTCAACAATTATTAAGTCACATTTATATATTTGGGATTTTTAGATTTAGTTACAAACCTATAACAACAGAGATAAACATTTCAACAAACTTAACAATAAACTTTATATCAATACACATTTTTCATGTAAATGCTCTATGAAAGAGAAACCACCAATTTATTTGTTTTAAAGTAACCTTAGGCATACCTCCCAACTTCTTAACCTCTGTAGGAGGGACACCTGTGCGCACCTCTGGCGTGCGCCCAATATTAGGGGCCGTGGCCTCACAGGAAATGCCACGTTTATGAGCCACACTCCCGTTTTTGTCACTATGGGGGCATGAACAGCGCTCTGTGAGCAGCTGGCCATGCCCCCTGTCTCTCTCTGCATGGTGTATAGACCCTCTGCGCATGCGCAAAGCGTCTATTCACTTCTGCTTTGCTAAGCAGAGCAGCGTGAAAGAGGGTCTCCCAACTGCCCCTCACAGCGGGACACTGCGGCCCGCGGGTGGGACACAGGGCCGGCTCTACCATTAGGCAGGTTTAGGCAGCTGCCTGGGGGCGCTGACCACTGGAGGGCACCACTGAATTCATCTAGCAAAAAACTGAAGATATTTCTGTATGCGGACTCCTCCTTATACACAGCGCTGGCCGCTGCTGTGGGTCTAATCAGGTCATACTTGCCTACTCTCCCGGAATGGCCGGGAGGCTCCTGAAAATCGGGTGACCCTCCCGTCCCCCCAGAAGAGCAGGCAAGTCTCCCGATTTGATGGGTCCCCCCTGCCCGTCCGCCCACTTTGTGTGTAAAGTGGGCGGTCCGGGCAGACGATGATGCGATTCTTGCTGAATCGCGTCATCATAGCCACGCCCCCTGCATTGTAATGCCGGTGATCGCGGCATTACAGAGCGGGGGTGTGGCTTAAAGGAGACATCACCGTAACCACGCCCCCGTCCCATCCTTGCTCCGCCCCCATCCCATCTCCAGCCCACCCCCTCCATTCGTCAGAGTGCTCCCTGGCCCGCCTGTTGAGCCGACCTGGCTGCTCTCTCTACCGCAGAGAGCAGCCAGAATGTCGGTAAGTATGAATCAGGTGAAGCTGCCACTATCAGGCTGTACCACATAGTGCCTCAACGCTTCCTCCATGCTGACACATGTAATATCAAGTCTTGTGGAGGCACATAGGAGGAGGATGTAACTATGACTCCCAAGGACACTCCCCATAGCCCTGATGCACCTCCTCCAAGGCCCCTGGATCACGGATCTCCTGGCACTCAGCAAAAACATGAAATTGACCTCAGTGTCCTATACAATTCCTAACATGCCAGCTAGTGTGTATACACAGGCAGTAAGAATGGTCGTCACTCAAGGATTGGAAAGTGAAAGTATATTGTGAACAAAGTCACAAAATGTTGTGACTTTGTTTACAATATACTTTTCCACTTTGAAAGTCCTTGAGTGTTGCCCCTTTACTCTGTATATGTATAATAATGCAATTCCCCCCAGCCCACCTAGTGGCTACCTGCATCTTACCTCTGAGAGGTGGTAGTGGTGGGGAGTTTGCAGGTTAGGGGGCGCTAGGCTGAAGCTTTGCCTAGGGTGCAGAGAGACCTTGCACCGGCACTGGTGGGACAGCCCATGAAAAATGAGACTGCCCATGGACATCGGGACAGCTGGGAGCTATACATAGGTAAACTATTGATCTAGTCAAAGTGGTTCTACCTTACATATCACAACTCCGCTAATGAGCACTGCATCTATAAGGTGCATCTGCAGATGCTTATCAGTCTACACTGGGCAGTCATGTTTGTAAGTAAAGCAACAAAGCAAGGGGAGCAAATACATTTATACTGTTTCTGTGCGGGGTAAATACTGGCTGTTTTTGCATGCAGCTCACATATGCTAGCTTTATTTTGACACTGCAATTTAGATTTCAGCTTGAACACACCACACCCAAATCTAACTCTCTCTGTACATGTTACATCTGCCCCACCTGCAATGCAGCATTATTTTGCCCAGGTGCTTGCTTTTTTGCTTTGCTTAGAAACATAAATCAGGTCCCTAGTGTGTAGTGAATTACAAACTATGAAAATATTGCTAATTTACTATTTGGACTATTTGTCATTGTGTAACCGCCTATGTCTGCATATTGTTAATGATCTTAAATCAAAGATACTGCTGACTATGGTAAAATTGCTGTCATCGTGTTACTAGTGATAGTGGAAAATAGCTTCCGAGGGCATGTTGTTAAGCAATGTAATTATATAGGTACAATAGCTATAGATTAAATAGTGCATCAGATACTCAAGGTAAATAGCATTCTGTTTGATTAGATGGTAAACAAAAACAAAGTACCACTTTACCTTATAAATGTTGCTCCTCACAGTAGTGCCCCTTATTAATTTTACAACACACTGAATTGCTCCTAATTCACATTACACCACACCATATTGCTCTTTATTCACATTAGACCACACAGTAGTGCCCTTTATATATGTTACTCCACACAGTAGAGCACCTTATACACATAATGCCACACATTAGTAATGCATTTACACCCATAATACCACACAGTAATGCCCCTTACTCATTGTAAATGTCCTTATAAACATAATGTGCCTTACACATTATGCCAACCTTTATTAATGCCCTTATACACATAATGTCCCTTACACATATACCACACATTATTAATGCCCTTATACACATAAAGACACACATACTGTAATGGGCTAGATGCATCATCGCTTAGAAAGTGATAAAATGGGGAAAGAAAAAGTACCAGCCAATCAACTCCTAACTGCCATGTCACGGGCTGTGTTTGAAAAATGCCAGTTAGGAGCTGATTGGCTGGTACTTTTTCACTCTCCATTTTATCACTTTCAAAGCGATGATGCATCTGGCCCCATGTCCCTTACACATATGCCGTACATTATTAATTCATTCATAAACGACACACATAATGCCCCTTACACATATGCCGAACACTATTGCACAACCAACCCACCCACACACAGCACTCATATGGCCGCTAACACTGTGACCTCTGCCTCTGCTTGGATACAGATGTGTCCTCATACATCTTGTATGCTGCATGGCGTATTGAGCTGCATGGCTCAATATGCCATGCAGCAGGAGATGCCTTTTTTGCCGAAAATGCATCTTATTTGCATTGCTATATTGCTAGGATGCAAAACAGTTTCTGCTGCTTGAAATGATATGTGGCATGCCTATGTTCTGTGTGCGACTGTGGCTGTATCTGCATACAAAATGCTACGTTACAGTGATTTCCACTGTAACGTAGCACTTCGTATGCAGATACCAGCCAGTGGAGAAATTGCCCATGGAAACCAATCAGCTGCTCTGTATACTTTAATAGTATGCAAATTATAAATGTTACGTCAATGCTGATTGGTTGCCATGGGCAGTTCTCCACTGGCTCACTTCTCCACTTTTATCACTGCTTAGTACATCTCCCCCTGTCAGTTATGTAAATGTGGATTTTCTTCAGTCATTAACATTTGTATAATTATATGTTGCATAATTCTTTTAAAAAAACACATTAATTCATGATGATTGATACAAATGACTCATAAGAGGATCTTGATGTTCATATCCAGCTCTTTATAGAACAGTTGTAAAAAAAAATATCTAGTCTACATATGCATTCTCCCTTTTGTTGAATAAATGCCAATCATAATATATAATAACATCACCCTGCCTACTAAATGCCATCGTTCTCCAGGGAAAAGAAAATGCGTATAAACTAAATCCTAAAAACTTTTAAAATACTGGAAACTGAACATAAAAAGTGTGTATACAAGATTCAGTGACAGACAGTGCATTGCTGTACATTGCTGTTTTATAAGTCGTGGACTACTGATGCCCCCATCAGGACGAACTTGTGCATTGCAAGAACAAGGTAAACAAACTACAGTATACAATAGAAAGTCCTGCCTGCTGGGGAGACAGGGTTTGACCAGCACAGTCAGGGACGCACCACTAATACCATAAACAGGGAGAGGTAAAAAGCCTTTCAGATTATAGAGGTTAACAAAACAGGCATGGCAAATGCTATTCAGAATTTTAGTATATAAATCTAACCAGCTGAAAATAAACTGTATTCCATGCATTTTTAGATTGTATAATACAATTCTGAATAGCATTTACCATGCCTTTTCAGCTAACCTTTCAAATCTGGAAGTTTATTTTTTTGCCTCACTCTATATGTCATCCATATAGGGGTGTATTCAATGCTTGTTGGATCCTTTCAGACAGAAAGGATCCGACAACGCAGTATTCAATTTGCGGCCAAATCCAAAAGTTTTTGGCCGTTCCCGACAATGCCAATCCGACTTTTTTTAAGGTCAGATTGATATTGTCGGAAACGGAGCTAAAACCTGTCGGATTTGGCCGTGAATCCGACAAAACACGTCTATCGGCGATGTGCTTTCCGACAAGTCGGATTTTCTGACTTGTCGGATAAATGGAAGTATGATTGAATAGGTTGAATCTGGATTCGACCTTAAACTCCCGTTAATCCGACAAGTCGGGAAATCCGACTTGAATTGTATACACCTCTGAAGGGCCCCATACACTTGTCCGAGCTCATGTCGGAGGCGATTGCAGGTGATCACCCAGGCAGCCTCCCGGGGAACAGGATCGCCCAGGACACATTGGATGCTGTCCTTTTGCATCCGATGAATCCTGGGCGATCCCAGTCATGCCCCCAGGTCGGACCAGATTGAATGTGCAGCACATTCAATCTGGAGGATCCGATCCGATGCTCACGGGAATGCGCATCGGATTGGATCAGCCCGGAGACACCTCAAAAATGCCCGATTTCACCCAATATATCGGGCCGAATGCCTGAATTGGGCTGAAAACGGGCATTATCGCTCTAGTGTATGGGGCCCTTAAGTCTTGAAAACAGATGGAAAATAAAATAGTGAGATACTCACTTTACTGTGGACACAAGATTGGAATTACTACCTCCCAGTAACCACCCTGGAACTCCCAGCATGCACCGTGTGAACTTATCTGCGAGTTAGATGTATTTTAGAAACAGGCCATTTGCATAAAAATCGTCCTTGTGTGCAACTCAGGCCCTACATGTGCTATACTGAGGTAAATATATGTTAGTCACTTTATGAATTACCTTAACATAAAGTTTATTTTAAATTAAAGGAATTTAAAAAAAAATCAGATGCTATTATCTTCATTATTGGAGTCAACATCACAGAACCTTCATCTCTAACACAAGGTCAGGAGGATTTGCTTTAAGAATACTGCAATTGCTGAGCAAGCGATCATTTACATACAGTACGTCAGAAAAAACTGCACTAAAGTTTTACAGCATTTGTTTTGATAGTAAAATGCACATTCGATATTAGGTTTGAATCAGATTTATAAAAATAAATTTCTCGCCTGTATGAAAAAACAAAATCTCACTAAAGTATGCAAACTTGAGAATTGTTTAATACAGTATACACATAAAAAAATAAATCAGCTTTATTACAGTGAAACCCAGTCAGCCAATCAATAGTGGTTAGTTTCAGAATAATCGGGATGCACATGAAACAGTACATACTGGCTATCATAACTGACACCTTTTTAACAAGCTATTATGTGTCTGCATCTGCTCGCAATGAAACGAGCATGCCAAAACTATACCCGGCTGGCGTTGTCCCTTCCCTCCCCATCCCAAACATCCAATCGGAAACTGATGCAGGCACCAGCCATCCGCAAATCTGCATAAGAGCATATGTGTGCATTGCAAACTGTATTCTAGGCAAGGGCAGAACCAAATCGTATATTTTATAGTACACAATCTGGTTTAAGGCCAACTCTGTGTCTTTGCCATTATTTTTAATAACAAAGAAATGTTAATGTAGGGATGTACAGTATAATGTCTTCATCTGCAAGTTCAGAAGGCACTCCAGACAATTTGGAACACATTTGGGTAACATTTCCAGTTTTGTAAACAGTTTTAGCAGATGAAAAACAATGGGATGGGAACCAGCTGGCGGCGCAAAAAAACAACACACAAAAAACAAAATACAAAATGAATGGTGTGGTTACCTAAAAACTGCCGAAACTGTACAATGTCCTTATTATGCAGAGACCCAAAGTCCAGGAACTTCTTAATGGTGGTTCTTATGGATCCCCAAAACCATGTGGTAATATGTAAAAAAACACAAATTGTATACACCAGTTCAGTAATACAATCCATTAACTGTCTTTGTAATGGAGATTATTCCCCAGACTTCCTCACAGGAAATTTTATGATTTACCCTATGTAACTGGATCGTTTAAATGTATACTATATTCACTTTTGTGGTTTTAATGGCCTGCCTTTAGTTATACATCCATCCATACATATTTCACCTAATGGGCTTATAACATTCTTTTTAATCCAGTATTCAATTACCATCATGTTTTGTTCAGGCATACCTGCGTTCCATTGCAGTTGGAACGCAGGAAACAGAATGAAGTAGGTTAGAACCCGACGTGGCGGTGACCCGCACGACGAGATACACCTAGTGACGGGTCACGCCACCGCCTCACGTCATGACGTACAAGTTGGCAAAACGTCACAAAGTGGGACTATGGCAACCACGTCCCGTATGAGGCACCTCCCAAAGCGGGACTGTGGTTACCACGTTCCGTATGCAACACGTCCCGGAGCGTGACCATGGCAACCGCTCCTAACAGTATCCTAGTGGACGCTAAGGTATTTCCGCCGGAAATCCGGCGGAAGTAGAGTGCGTTCCATATGTAATGGAACGCACAGTATAATTCAAAACCTTTAAACTCCTTCTCTCCTTTATGTTTTTGAAATTAAGAACCCTACCTTAGAACACAGTAACCATAAGGTCATTTTCCCCAGTATAGAACACATAATAATGTTATGCAGCAATTAACTAAATAGGACCCTCCCAGGAAGGGGCGGATGTTTTTACACCGTACGAGGTATAAATAGAAGGTATGGTTCATCTCACATGCACCTTGATAAAGACTGATAAGTAGAAACGCGTTGGTGGAGCATGTGACAGATTGGACTACCACGGTTACCAGTTTTTCCAGCCAGAAAGCGGTGAGATTTCCCGGGGTAGCATCTTTTTCTCATTGTCGGACTGTGCTGTATAAGATCTGTATCTCTGGTCTCTTGATTGTGGGAGTTCAATTTCTTTGTCAAATTCTTGATCAATTTTAAAATATTTTATAATAAATTTATACGAATCCTCATACGTCCCTTCATTTATATGCTTATTACCGAGCCTAATACGAAGCGAGGAAGTATATGAGGACGACAGGATGGCTTACCTGTAAAGAAACCGCTACATGGAAGAACGGCGTCTTTCAAAGTAAGCGCGAATGTGAGCACTTCATTTTTAAGGATTTTTATGACAATATCTGCCACTTGGGCATAAGAAGTATTCAAGTAAAGGCTTTAAAGAAACCTTTATGTGTTTTGTTGGGAGTGTATGAAAGTAAGCACACATGTGAGGAGCTCCCATTACCTTTCACACCAAGGTGAACCTGTACAGCTAGAACAACACCTCCCGTAGACTCCATAGTACAAGGAATCCTGGAATAAGCCTCTTTCATTAGAAATATCTATCTGAGACTGTCTCCTGAACTGGTGTATACAATTTGTGTTTTTTTACATATTACCACATGGTTTTGGGGATCCATAAGAACCACCATTAAGAAGTTCCTGGACTTTGGGTCTCTGCATAATAAGGACATTGTACAGTTTCGGCAGTTTTTAGGTAACCACACCATTCATTTTGTATTTTGTTTTTTGTGTGTTTTTTTGCGCCGCCAGCTGGTTCCCATCCCATTGTTTTTCATTGTGTATATTACCTCAGGTGTGTGTGGTGACACACCAGGGTAGGGCACCACTAAAGGCTGCAATTAGAGTGCGCAGGAATTCACCTTCAATCATTTTGTAGTTTTAGCAGATGAACCAGTTGAGATAATGAAGAAATATGTGAATCTGATAACAAGTAGCCTCAAGCTTTTACTACTAAAAGCATCGTACAATTAGAAGGAGCCCTCCAGGCTGACACCTGGCTACTTTTAAGATCTGTAGAGCGGTACAAATTCTTATGTTACTGTCAGGGCAAGATTAATAATGGGTGGAAGGAGCTCCAGCTGCAAGCCTCCACATAAAAATATTCCCATCATCAGGACAGTTTGATGATAACAAGCCATCTAGCTGGCTACACGGGCACCCATAAATAAATAAGAATTTACTTACCGATAATTCTATTTCTCGTAGTCCGTAGTGGATGCTGGGAACTCCGTAAGGACCATGGGGAATAGCGGCTCCGCAGGAGACTGGGCACAAAAGTAAAGCTTTAGGACTACCTGGTGTGCACTGGCTCCTCCCCCCATGACCCTCCTCCAAGCCTCAGTTAGGATACTGTGCCCGGACGAGCGTACACAATAAGGAAGGATTTATGAATCCCGGGTAAGACTCATACCAGCCACACCAATCACACCGTACAACCTGTGATCTGAACCCAGTTAACAGCATGATAACAGAGGAGCCTCTGGATAGATGGCTCACAACAACAATAACCCGATTTAGTTAACAATAACTATGTACAAGTATTGCAGACAATCCGCACTTGGGATGGGCGCCCAGCATCCACTACGGACTACGAGAAATAGAATTATCGGTAAGTAAATTCTTATTTTCTCTGACGTCCTAGTGGATGCTGGGAACTCCGTAAGGACCATGGGGATTATACCAAAGCTCCCAAACGGGCGGGAGAGTGCGGATGACTCTGCAGCACCGAATGAGAGAACTCCAGGTCCTCCTCAGCCAGGGTATCAAATTTGTAGAATTTAGCAAACGTGTTTTCCCCTGACCAAATAGCTGCTCGGCAAAGTTGTAAAGCCGAGACCCCTCGGGCAGCCGCCCAAGATGAGCCCACCTTCCTTGTGGAATGGGCTTTTACAGATTTTGGCTGTGGCAGGCCTGCCACAGAATGTGCAAGCTGAATTGTATTACAAATCCAACGAGCAATAGTCTGCTTAGAAGCAGGAGCACCCAGCTTGTTGGGTGCATACAGGATAAACAGCGAGTCAGATTTTCTGACTCCAGCCGTCCTGGAAACATATATTTTCAGGGCCCTGACTATGTCCAACAACTTGGAGTCCTCCAAGTCACTAGTAGCCGCAGGTACCACAATAGGTTGGTCCAGATGAAACGCTGAAACCACCTTAGGGAGAAAATGAGGACGAGTCCTCAATTCCGCCCTGTCTGAATGGAAGATCAGATAAGGGCTTTTACAGGATAAAGCCGCCAATTCTGACACACGCCTGGCCTAGGCCAGGGCCAACAGCATGACCACTTTCCATGTGAGATATTTTAACTCCACAGATTCAAGTGGTTCAAACCATTGTGACTTTAGGACCCCCAAAACTACATTGAGATCCCAAGGTGCCACTGGAGGCACAAAAGGAGACTGTATATGCAGTACCCCTTTTACAAACGTCTGAACTTCAGGAACTGAAGCTAGTTCTTTCTGGAAGAAAATTGACAGGGCCGAAATTTGAACCTTAATGGACCCCAATTTTAGGCCCATAGACACTCCTGTTTGCAGGAAATGCAGGAATCGACCTAGTTGAAATTCCTCCATCGGGGCCTTACTGGCCTCGCACCACGCAACATATTTTCGCCTAATGCGGTGATAATGCTTTGCGGTTACATCCTTCCTGGCTTTGATCAGGGTAGGGATGACTTCATCCGGAATGCCTTTTTCCTTCAGGATCCGGCGTTCAACCGCCCTGCCGTCAAACGCAGCCGCGGTAAGTCTTGGAATAGATAGGGTCCTTGATGGAGCAGGTCCCTTCTTAGAGGTAGAGGCCACGGGTCCTCCGTGAGCATCTCTTGAAGTTCCGGGTACCAAGTCCTTCTTGGCCAATCCGGAGCCACGAGTATAGTTCTTACTCCCCTCCGTCTTATAATTCTCAATACTTTTGGTAAGAGAGGAAGAGGAGGGAACCCATACACTGACTGGTACACCCACGGTGTTACCAGAGCGTCCACAGCTATTGCCTGAGGGTCCCTTGACCTGGCGTAATACCTGTCCAATTTTTTGTTTAGGCGGGACGCCATCATGTCCACCTTTGGTTTTTCCCAACGGTTTACAATCATGTGGAAGACTTCTGCTGAGGAAGTCTGTTTCCCAGTTGTCCACTCCCGGAATGAACACTGCTGACAATGCTATCACATGATTTTCCGCCCAGCGAAAAATCCTTGCAGCTTCTCTACGTGGGTGACTGCCGTGATGTTGTCCGACTGGATCAGCACCGGCTGACCTTGAAGCAGAGGTCTTGCTTGGCTTAGGGCATTGTAAATGGCCCTTAGCTCCAAGATATTTATGTGAAGTGATGTCTCCAGGCTTGACCACAAGCCCTGGAAATTTCTTCCCTGTGTGACTGCTCCCCAGCCTCGCAGGCTGGCATCCGTGGTCACCAGGACCCAGTCCTGAATGCCGAATCTGCGCCCTCTAGAAGATGAGCACTCTGCAACTACCACAGGAGAGACACCCTTGTCTTTGGTGACAGGGTTATCCGCTGATGCATCTGAAGATGCGATCCGGACCACTTTTCCAGCAGGTTCCACTGGAAAGTTCTTGCGTGGAATCTGCCGAATGGAATTGCTTCGTAGGAAGCCACCATTTTTCCCAGGACCCTTGTGCACTGCTGCACTGACACTTGGCCTGGTTTTAGGAGGTTTCTGACTAGTTCGGATAACTCCCTGGCTTTCTCCTCCTGGAGAAACACCTTTTTCTGGACTGTGTCCAGGATCATCCTTAGGAATAGAAGACGTGTCGTCGGGATCAGCTACGATTTTGGAATATTAAGAATCCAACCGTGCTGCCGCAACACTACTTGAGATAGTGCTACCCCGACTACCAACCGTTCCCTGGATCTTGCCCTTATCCGGAGATCGTCCAAGTAAGGGATAATTAAAACTCCCTTCCTTCGAAGGAGTATCATCATTTCGGCCATTACTTTGGTAAAGACCCGGGGTGCCGTGGACAAACCAAACGGCAGCGTCTGAAACTGATAGTGACAGTTCTGTACCACAAACCTGAGGTACCCTTGGTGAGAAGGGTAAATTGGGACATGGAGATAAGCATCCTTGATGTCCTCTTCTGGCAGAAATGGACAGCGCACTTACTCTTGATGCCAGTCGGCAAATATCCCTCTGTGCATCACGCATATATAGAAATGCATCTTTTAAATGCTCTATAGTCAGTAATATACTGTCCCTATCTAGGGTATCAATATTGTCAGTCAGGGAATCCGACCAAGCCACCCCAGCACTGCACATCCAGGCTGAGGCGATTGCTGGTCGCAGTATCACACCCGTGTGAGTGTATATACATTTTAGGATATTTTACTGCTTTCTGTCAGCAGGTTCCTTAAGGGCGGCCGTATCCGGGGACGGTAGTGCCACCTGTTTAGACAAGCGTGTGAGCCTTTATTCACCCTAGGGGGTGTTTCCCAACGTGCCCTATCCTCTGGCGGGAAGGGGTATGATGCTAATAACTTTTTAGGAATTAACAGTTTTTATCGGGGGAAACCCACACATCATCACACACTTCATTTAATTCCTCAGATGCAGGAAAAACTACAGGCAGTTTTTTCTCACCCAACATAATACCCTTTTTAGTGGTACTGGTATTATCAGAAATGTGTAAAAACATTTTCCATAGCCTCAATCATGTAACGTGTGGCCCTACTGGAAGTCACATTCGTCTCTTAATCGTCGACACTGGAGTCAGTATCCGTGTCGGCGTCTGTATCTGCCATCTGCGGTAACGGGCGTTTTAGAGCCCCTGATGGCTTTTGAGACACCTGGACAGGCACAGGCTGAGTCGCCGGCTGTCTCATGTCATCAATCTTTTGTAAAGAGCTGACTCACATAATTCCTTCCATAAGCTCATCCACTCAGATGTCGACTCCCTAGGGGGTGACATCTCTGTTACAGGCAATTGCTCCGCCTCCACCTCATTTTTCTCCTCATACATGTCGACACAACGTACCGACACACAGCACACACACAGGGAATGCTCTGATAGAGGACAGGACCCCACTAGCCCTTTGGGGAGACAGAGGGAGAGTATGCCAGCACACACCAGAGCGCTATATATATATACAGGGATAACCTTATATAAGTGTTTTTCCCCTTATAGCTGCTGTATTGTTATACTGCGCCTAATTAGTGCCCCCCTCTCTTTTTTAACCCCTTTCTGTAGTGTAGTAACTGCAGGGGAGAGCCAGGGAGCTTCCCTCCAACGGAGCTGTGAGAGAAAATGGCGCCAGTGTGCTGAGGAGATAGGCTCCGCCCCCTTCTCGGCTGCCTTTTCTCCCGTTTTTCTGTGGAATCTGGCAGGGGTTAAAATTCATCCATATAGCCCTGGGGGCTATATGTGATGTATTTTCGCCAGCCAAGGTGTTTTTATTGCTGCTCAGGGCGCCCCCCCCTAGCGCCCTGCACCCTCAGTGACCGAAGTGTGAAGTGTGCTGAGGAGCAATGGCGCACAGCTGCAGTGCTGTGCGCTACCTTGGTGAAGACAGGATGTCTTCTGCCGCCGATTTTCCGGACCTCTTCTTGCTTCTGGCTCTGTAAGGGGGCCGGCGGCGCGGCTCTGGGACCGGACTCCGAGGCTGGGCCTGTGTTCGGTCCCTCTGGAGCTAATGGTGTCCAGTAGCCTAAGAAGCCCAATCCACTCTGCACTCAGGTGAGTTCGCTTCTTCTCCCCTTAGTCCCTCGATGCAGTGAGCCTGTTGCCAGCAGGTCTCACTGAAAATAAAAAACCTAAAACTAAACTTTCACTAAGAAGCTCAGGAGAGCCCCTAGTGTGCACCCTTCTCGGCCGGGCACAAAAATCTAACTGAGGCTTGGAGGAGGGTCATGGGGGGAGGAGCCAGTGCACACCAGGTAGTCCTAAAGCTTTACTTTTGTGCCCAGTCTCCTGCGGAGCCGCTATTCCCCATGGTCCTTACGGAGTTCCCAGCATCCACTAGGACGTCAGAGAAATAAGTATTAAAACTGTATTTCTAGTTTACTTTTATGTATTTTGTGAGACAGTGGGAGTGGGTCTGATAGTGTAGGGGAGTACACACCCACGCGGTACTGGCCACACCCACACAGCACTGGTCACACCCACACACACAGTATTGGCCACGCCCACACAGCACTGGTCACATCCACATGGCACTGACCACACCCACACAGCACTGGTCACAGCTCCTCCCTTTCTCAGTATAGACCCGTAAAACATTTTAAGCCTCAGGCCAATGTGACCCTTCATCCCTAATTACTGTACATGTAAACACAGTGCACATAAGAACAAGTTGTATCACTGCACTGTTACTAAAACTTGTTAGAATATTTGGAAGATGAGTAACTGTAATACCACAATGTAATCTATTTTCCAGCGTGCACTTGTGGCCTCTAGTACATAGGCTGTGCTAAGGCCTGGTTCTATGTCAAACTCATAGGCGATGTCAGACGCAGTGAAGCTATGTTTTTTTGTCTGTGCATGCATCTCAATACTGTACATACAGAGGCGCAGTACAGATTTGGATGCACATTAGCAGAAGTATAATGGAAATGTATGGGGCGTTCCTGCGCGGTGACTGGGAGGTAACTAAGGGAAGTCTAATCAGATGCAGAGAGGTTACATCAGACTGGAGTGTCCTCGGCAGGTCTTGGATAGTAGTTTCATTCACAGATGCAGAATCTTTCAGATGGATAATATGAATTTAGATGGTGCGACCAATGATGTGTGTAAAGACGCACCAAGCAGTACTTGGGCATCTGAGGATGCTGAAAGTGGGCGTCTCAGTCCTTACACAATCGGACACACAGATGTAAACCAGGGAAGGGATTAGCATTAGCGATCACTTCACTTTTAACTAGAGATGAGCGGGTCCGGTTCCCTGCGAACCGAACCCCCTGAACTTCACTACCCTAGCCCGGATCCGAGTCAGGCTCGGGTTTTCCCGCCTGACTCGGAAACCAGAACGAGGCAAAATGTCATCATCCCGCTGTCGGATTCTTGCGGGGTTTGGATTATATATAAGGAGCTGAGCGTCGCCGCCATTTTCACTCTGGCATTGGAGAGTGTAGCGAGAGGACGTGTCTAGGGGGGGCTAAGGGGGCATGCGCCCCGGGTGCAGGAATTGAGGGGGTGCGGAGGAGTTTACAGAGGAACAGGGGTTTTTTGGGGGTTTTTTTTTACCAGCAGTGCTGTGCTGCTCCAGTGAGACAGCAGACTGCTCCCGGGGCAATGTCTTTGACCCAGCTGTCTATCCACAGTTGGCTCCAACGCTGTGCGGATGAGCTCCAGTACCTGGGATCTCTCCTATGCCGGCTACTGTCTTAAACTCTCTTCTTTGCCATGCAGTGCTGCGACTAGCATGCAGTGTACTGTGTAAGCTATAGAGGTGAGCTGTTGGTGCTGTGTTTTTAAGCAGGCTATGATCCCTGCTGCCTGGCCAGCACCAACCGATAACAAGCTGCCGCCTACACACCATTGAGAAGACACGCTGTAGTGAGGTGATGTAGTTCAGCATGTAGGGGATGTTGTACGAGTGATGTAATGCAGTGGATATGGGAATGTAGTGCAGTGATATAGTGCAATGTATGGGGACACACAGGGGGGCATGTAGTGGAACACGCTGCTGGGGGGGCATGTGACGCTTAGGGCATTTGGGGCACATAGGGGAATATTGTCCAATAGTATCCCCTTTTTTTTCAAATTTTTTGATAGCATGATTATTTTAGTCTGACAGTGTTTGTTTGCATGTTTATATTTTTTTTATTTTTCGGGGGGCGACAAATTACCGCCTTGCCCTGGGTGACGAAAATCCTAGTTTTGGCCCTCCCTCTGGTGCCATATGTCCAGTGCTGCTGTATAAGTCCAGTCCATTGCAGTGGTGCTGTGTTGTCCTGCATCAGTCCAGTGGTGGTGTCCCTGTGCTGCTGTATATGTCCAGTGATACTGCCGCATATGTCCAGTGATACTTCCGTATATGTCCAGTGGTACTGCAGTATAAATCCAGTGATGCTGCCATATATGTCCAGTGGTACTGCCATATATTTTCAGTGGTACTGGCATATAAGTCCAGTGATACTGACGTATAAATCCAGTCCAGTGGTACTGCCGTATAATTCCAGTGATACTGCTGTATAATTCCAGTGATATTGCCAAATAATTCCAGTGATACTGCCGTATAATTCCAGTGATACTGCCTTATAAATTCCAGTGATACTGCCGTATAATTCCAGTGGTACTGGCGTATAAATCCAGTGATACTGACGTATAAATCCAGTCCAGCGGTACTGCCATATAAGTCCAGTGATACTGCCGTATAATTTCAGTGGTACTGCCATATAAGTTCAGTGGTGCTGTCCTGTGCTGTATATTATTTACTCCAAATAAAGGGGTTATTAATATTTAATCCAAATAATTTTCACAGGTTTGCCCTGTGTGGTGTAGAGGTACGCTCTTCTGTACCACATATTGTTATATAACTATAGGGAAAGATCAAGAACCACTTCCTCCTAGTGCTGAAGCTGCAGACACTAGTCATGACATAGACAATGAAATGCCATCAACATCGTCTGCCAGGGCCGATGCCCAATGTGATAGTAGAGGGCATGTAAAATCCAAAAAATTGAAATGGTCTGAGGAGAAATGTAAACTTGCCAATATGCAATTTACGACACAGAGTGGCAAGGAGCAGCTAAGACCCTGGCCTATGTTCATTACTAGTGTTTCAGTGTCCTCATCCTCCCACTAGAAAAATGTTAAGCTGGTAAAAGCACAGCAAAGAACTGTGCGTTCTAAGATGGTATCACAAATCCCCAAGGAGAGTCCAAGTGTGTCGGCGGTTGTGATGCCTGTCCTTCCCAACACTGGACGGGAAGAGGTGGCTCCTTCCACCATTTGCACGCCCTCTGCAAGTGCTGGAAGTAGCACCCATAGTCCAGTTTCTGATATTCAAATTGAAGATGTCACTGTTGAAGTACACCAGGATGAGGATATGGGTGTTGTTGGTGCTGAGGAGGAAGTTGACGATGAGGATTCTGATGGTGATGTGGTTTGTTTAAATCAGGCACCGGGGGAGACACCTGTTGTCCGTGGGATGAATAAGCCCATTGTGATGCCTGGGTAAAATACCAAAAAAGCCACCTCTTCGGTGTGGAATTTTTTCTACACAAATCCGGACAACAGGTATCAAGCCATCTGTTGCCTCTGTCACTCTGTAATAAGTAGGGGTAAGGACGTTAACCACCTAGGAACATCCTCCCTTATACGTCACCTGCAGCGCATTCATCAGAAGTCAGTGTCAAGTTGTTAAACTTTGGGTAAGAGCGTAAGCAGTCCACTGACACCTAAATCCTTTCTACCTCTTGTACCCAAGCTCCTGCAAGCCACACCACCAACTCCCTCAACGTCAACTTCCTCCTCAGTAGTCCTGCAGAGGCCATGTCACTGGCAAGACTGAGGAGTCCTCTCCTAACCGGTATTCCTCGGGAGGAACCTTGAGTGGTACGCCTACTGCTGCTGTTGCTGCTGCTGCTGCTGTTGCTGCTGGGAGTCAATCATCATCCCAGAGGGGAAGTCAGAAGACCACTTGTACTACTTCAACTAAGCACTTGACTGTCCAACAGTCCTTTGTGAGGAAGATGAAATATGACAGCAGTCACCCTGTTGCAAAGCGGATAACTGAGGCCTTGACGGCTATGTTGGTGTTAGACGTGCGTCCGGTATCCGCTATTAGTTCAGTGGGACTTAGAGAATTGATGGAGGTAGTGTGTCCCCTGTACCAAATCCCATCTAGGTTCCACTTCACTAGGCAGGTGATACCAAGAATGTACAGAGACGTCAGAAAAAGTGTCCTCAGTGTCCTAAAAAATGCAGTTGTACCCACTGTCCACTTAACCACGGACATGTGAACAAGTGTAACAGGGCAGACTCAGGACTATATGACTGTGACAGCCCACTGGGTAGATGTATTGCCTCCCACAGCATCAACAACAGCGGCACCAGTAGCAGTAGCTCGCAAATGCCATCTCGTTCCTAGACAGGCTACCCTATGTATCACCGCTTTTTGTAAGAGGCACACTGCTGACAACCTCTTACGGAAACTGAGGGACATCATCGCACAATGGCTTACCCCAATTATACTCTCCTTGGGATTTGTGATATCGGACTACTCCACCAATTTTTTGCGTGCATTATATCTGGGCAAATTCCAGCACGTCCCATGTTTTGCACATACAATTAATTTGGTGGTGCAGAATTTTTTTTTAAATGACAGGGGCATGCAGGAGATGCTGTCGGTGGCCCGAAAAAATTGTGGGCTACTTTCGACATTCAGCCACTGCGTGCCGAAGACTGAGCGCCAGCAAACACCCCTGCCATCACCCGAAGCAAGAGGTGGAAACGAGGTGGAATTCAACACTCTATATGCTTCAGAGGATGGAGGAGCAGCAAAAGGCCATTCAAGCCTATACAGCCACTTATGATATAGACCAGGCTTTTTCAACCAGTGTGCCGTGGCACACTAGTGTGCCGCGACCAGTTGCAATGTGTGCCGCGGAGCCAGAGCAGCTTCCTGCACCTTCAGAGTGAACAGTTGGCCCGGGCTCTTCTTAGAGGATCAGTCGTGCTCTGGCCGTGACCTATACCTTGAAGACGCGCCGGTGTGATATCATAGGTCACAGCCGCCACGTCTCACCACCCAGCCAGCCCACCTGCCTGCATACACATCTTCCAGTTCCTGCCTGTATACACAGCTTTCCTTGCCCACCCACATCCACACTTGCCCGACTGCCCGCTGCTCAGTATTCGCAGCACTCCACTATGAACAACCCTCGCCACTGAGGGACAGGGAGGAGGACAGCTGACCGGTAGGAGCTAATATTTGTTATTTTATTTCTCCTGTGGGGAACAATAGGATTTATGTGGGTAGAATAAGGATTTATGGATAGCAATGTGATTGATTTATGTGGGGAGCGATAGGATTTATGTAGGGAGCAACATGATTTATGTGGGGAGCAATATGATTGTTTTTTCTGTGTAGGCCAATGTATGTGTGGATTTTTTTTTACTGTGAGGGCCAATGTGTGTTTTGTTTTTTTTTTTTCTGGGGAACTGATGGTGTGCCTTGGCAATTTTAAAATATTGTTCGGTGTGCCGCGAGTAAAAAAAGGTTGAAAATCACTGATATAGACAAAGGAGGAGCAGCAAAAGGCCATTCAAGCCTATACATCCATCTACGATATAGGCAAATGCACCTGACTCAAGCGCAGTGGAGAATGATTTCCGTCTTGTGCAAGGTTCTCCAACCCAGGCCCGGCGCTACCCGCTCAGCGAAGGGATGCAGTGCAGGGAGGCGCTGGGATGGAGAGGTGCGCCCCCTGCTCTGCATTCCTTCCCTGCTGCGCCGTCCTGTGCCCCCTGCTGCTGCTGCTGCTGCTGCTGTGCCTGTCACTGTATGACAGGCACTGGCTGCGGCACCTGCAGCATGAAAATCCTCCTCCCTCCCCTTCCCTCACCTGTGTGACAGGACAGCGTTGTGCACGTACAGAAGGGGGCGGAGCTAATTGGGGCGGAAGGGGCGGGGCCAAACGGGACAGAAGGGGGCGGAGCTACACGGACCAGGCTGCTGTAGTGTAGGGAGACTGGCTTAGGTTAGTGAAGTGTGAGAGGGAAATGTGTGTGTGTGTGTGTGTGTGTGTGTGTGTGTATTGTGTCTGTGTGTGTGTGTATTGTGTCTGTGTGTGTGTGTGTGTGTGTGTGTGTGTGTATGTGTTGTGTGTGTGTGTGTGTGTGTGTGTGTGTGTGTGTGTGTGTGTGTGTGTGTGTGTGGTATGTCTGTGTGCGTTTATGTGTGCTTTAAGGACGCTACTACTACAGGGGGGGCATTACGTGTAACGACGCTACTAATGGGGGCCATTGCGTGTAACGACGCTACTACTGGGGGGTCATTACGTATAAGGATGATACTACTACTTGGGGGCATTATGTATAGGACGCTACTATTACTGGGGGGGCATTACATATAACAGTACTACTACTGGGGGAGGGCATTACGTATAAGGATGCTACTACTAGGGGGGGCATTATGTATAAGGACGGTACTACTACTGGGGGCGCATTACGTATAAGGACGCTTCTACTACTGGGGGTGCACTACGTATAAGGACGCTACTACAACTGGGGGGGGGCATTACGTATAAGGACGCTACTACTACTAGGGCGGAATTATGCATATGGACGCTTCTACTACTGGGGGTGCACTACTTATAAGGACGCTACTACAACTGGAGGGGTCATTATGTTAAAGGATGCTACTACTACTGGAGGGGTCATTATGTTAAAGGATGCTACTACTACTGGGGGGGCATTACGCATAAGGATGCTACTACTACTGGGGGTGCATTACGTATAAGGACGCTACTACAACTGGAGGGGGCATTACGTATAAGGACGCTACTACTACTAGGGGGAATTACGTATAAGGACGCATCTACTACTGGGGGTGCACTACGTATAAGGACGCTACTACTACTGGGGGGGGCATTATGTATAAGTATGCTACTACAACTGGGGGGCATTATGTATAAGGATGCGACTACTACTGGAAGGGCATTATGTATAAGGATGCTACTACTACTGGGGGGGCATTAATCATAAGGATGCTACTACTACTGGGGGGGCATTATGCATAAGGATGCTACTACTACTGGGGGGCATTATGCATAAGGATGCTACTACTACTGGGGGGCATTATGCATAAGGATGCTACTACTACTGGGGGGGCATTATGCATAAGGATGCTACTACTACTGGGGGTGCACTATGTATAAGGACGCTACTAGTACTAGGGGGGCATTACATATAAGGACGCTACTACTACGGGTGGGGCATTACGTATAAGATGAATAAGATTGTGCTACATTGTGGCGTAATTTTGAATGGGGGTACTATTGTGTGGCTATGCCCCTTGTGAGACTACACCCCTTTTCCCGGCGCGCACCAAAGGAATATGGGAGGGCGCAAATTTATAGTTTGCAGGGGGGCACCGATCACCCTAGCACCGGCCCTGCTCCAACCCTTCGAACTTGCCACGTGAAGTCAGTCCAGACACTGCCAGCTTGAGTCAGGTCATTCCCCTTATCAGGCTTTTGCAGAAGCAGCTGGAGAAATTGAAGGAGGAGCTAAGATGGAGCGATTCCGCTAAGTATGTGGGACTTGTGGATGGAGCCCTTTATTTGCTTTGCCAGGATTCAAGGGTGATCAATCTGTTGAAATCAGAGCACTACATTTTGGCCACTGTGCTCGATCCTAGGTTTAAAGCCTACGTTGTATCTCTCTTTCCGGCAGACACAAGTCTGCAGAGGTTCAAAGACCTGCTGGTGAGAAAATTGTCAACTCAAGTGGAATGTGACCCGTCAACAGCTCCTCCTTCATTTTCTACCACAACTGGGGCTGCAAGGAAAAGGATAAGATTCCTAGCCCACCCGCTGGTGGTGATGCTGGGCAGTCAGGAGCGAGTGCTGACATCTGGTCCAGACTGAAGGACCTGCCAACGATTACTGACATGTCTACTGTCACTGCATATGATTCTGTCACCATTGAAAGAATGGTGTAGGATTATATGAGTGACAGCATTCAAGTAGGCATGACAGACAGTCCGTATGTATACTGGCAGGAAAAAGAGGCAATTTGGATGCCCTTGTCCAAACTGGCTTTATATTACCTAAGTTGCCAATCCTCCCCCCCCCCCTCCTCCCCCTCCAGTGTGTACGCCGAAAGAGTGTTTAGTGCAGCCAGTAACCTTGTCAGCGATCAGCATAGGAGGTTATTTCCACAAAATGTGGAGAAGATGATGTTCATCAAAATGAATTATAAATTCCTCCGGGAAGACCTTTACCAGCAATTGCCTCCAGAAAATACACAGGGACCTGTGATGGTGGATTCCATTGGGGATGAATTAATACTCTGTGAGGAGGAGGATGTACACACTGAAAGGGGTGAGGAATCGGAGGATGAGGATGAGGTCGACATCTTGCCTCTGTAGAGCCAGTTTGTGCAAGGAGAGATTGATTGCTTCTTTTTTGGGTAGGGGCCCAAACAAACCAGTCATTTCAGCCACAGTCGTGTGTCAGACCCTGTCACTGAAATGATTGGTTTGTTAAAGTGTGCATGTCCTGTTTATACAACATAAGGGTGGGTGGGAGTTCCCAAGGACAATTCCATCTTGCACCTCTTTTTCTTCTTTGCATCATGTGCTGTTTGGGGACTAGTTTTTTAAAGTGCCATCCTGTCTGACACTGCCGTATAAGTACAGGGGTACTGCCATATAAGTCCAGTCCAGTGGTGCTGTCTTGTGCTGCATAAGTCCAGTGGTGGTGTCTTGTGCTGCCATAAGTCCAGTGGGGGTGTCCTGTGCTATGTATTATTTACTCCAAATAAAAGGGTTATATACATTACTTATATTATTATCAAAAATAATGTTTACAGGGTTTTCGGGTGTAGGGGTACGCTCGCCTGTGCTGCATATTATTATAATAGCTCCAAATAAAAAGGGTTATTATTATCCAAATTAATTTTACAGGCTTTGCTGTGTGTGTGTGTGTGTGTGTGTGTGTGTGTGTGTGTGTGTGTGTGTGTGTGTGTGTGTGGTTTAGGGGTACGCTCTCCTGTGCCACCAATATTGTGCGTGTATTACATCTGGGCAAATTCCAGCAAGTCCCATGTTTGTGCCACACACTTGTGTCGCTTAGCTTAGTCATATAGCTACCTCATTGCACCTCTTTTTCTTCTTTGCATGATGTGCTGTTTGGGGCCTAGTTTTTTTAAGTGTCATCCTGTCTGCAACTGCAGTGCAACTCCTAGATAGGCCAGGTGTTTGTGCCGCACACTTGTGTCACTTAGCTTAGTCATACAGCTACCTCATTGTACCTCTTTTTCTTCTTTGCTTGATGTGCCGTTTGGGGCCTACTTTTTTTAAGTGCCATCCTGTCTGCCATTGCAGTGCCACTCATAGATGGGCCAGGTGTTTGTGCCGCACACTTGTGTCACTTAGCTTAGCCATCCAGCTACCTAATTGCACCTCTTTTTCTTCTTGCATCATGTGCTGTTTGGGGCCTATTTTTTTAAATCTGCCACCCTGTCTGCCACTGCAGTGCCACTCCTAGATGGGCCAAGTATTTGTGCCGCACACTTGTGTCGCTTAGCTTAGTCATCCAGCCACCTTGGTGCAACCTTTTGGCCTAAAAACAATATTGTGAGGTGTGAGGTGTTCAGAATAGACTGGAAATAAGTGGAAATTAATGTTATTGAGGTTAGTAATACCGTAGGATCAAAATTACCCCCAAATTATGTGATTACTAGCTGTTGTTTTTTTTTTTTTAAACCAAAACCAACCCAGATTCAAAACACGAGCATAGAACCAAAACACAAAACACGATACGTGCCCGCCGCACATCTCTACTTTCAACACAGTGCAGGGAGTGAGCACCAGTACCTGCTGGGGTATTTTGATACATAATGGCGATCAATAATTGTTATTGCCGCAAATCAGTTCTAGGACATGATAATAAATATGCCCCATACAGTTTCTTTTGTTTCAGATCAGTTCCACTCAATACACTATAACAAGGATGTATGCTTAATGAATGAATGCCGTGTTGTTTCATGGCATAACCCTGATTTCATGTGGCACCGTTTATTATATCCTAATCTGTTAAAATAAATTTGGGGGCATTTCCACATGTACAGAAATTGTGACCTGGTGCTTCAGGCAGTGCCCTATTATGTTTATTTTATTTTTTTTCCGAACCATGAACTTTGACCTTTACAGAGGTCTATAAGACATTACAATCTTTCAGTAAGTTTTTTGAACGCTCCATATTGCTATCATTCACTGCTGTGAACCCTGAATGCCTGTGAGTGTCTGCTTGGCTCCGTTGACACAAGGACACTAGCTGCCACATGCAGTACTGCCGTCACTTGCAAAGCGCACAGTACCCTCAATTCCAGCAAATTCTCTGTGCTGTTGCTAATATTCTAATGATCGGATTGGCTACAGGTATTTAATTAGGTGGTACAAAAGCAGGAGATGAACATTGATAACATAAAGGTGCTCTAACCCTGGACATCAAAGCTCTTGTTAACTCAGCCTGCAATGCACCACCTTACCAACGAAAAAACATTGGATGATGTCACAATTTATTCTACATCACCTCTGACCTTACAATATATCCCCTATATCCGATAAATGCTACCTTAATCACTTGGTAGCACAGTTATATTGCTACATATTTATATTTACTTTTACCTTGTCAGTGCAAACAATACTTGTACTAATATAGGACTGACAGAAAATAATGCAGTAGGGAAGGAATGAGTATTATGTGCAAGAACAACGCCAATTTCTATAAAAAGTATAGTGTATTTAAAATATGGGAAGGAATGCATGAAATATGACGAGTACTCGTATAGTGTAAGTTTCTGCAAGGTGCCCTCACCTGACTTGTGCACTGTGCGTAGACACGAGAGGGAGGCATTTAGACGGTCACATTCTTCGCTGTTGGCGCCAAACTTCCCCAGCGTTTCACAAACTTGCTCATCACTCATATCTAACAGTTCTTCCAACGTCAGCTGTCCAGTGTTGATTTCCTGAAAGAAAATATTTTATTACATTAATTAAACAATGATGTTAGGTTACTTACCTATACTACATAGTTCAAGTTGGTAGTTCTATACTACATAGTTCTAGCTGGTAGTTCTATACTACATAATTCAAGCTGGTAGTTCTATACTACATAGTTCTAGCTACATAGTTCTAGCTAGTAGTTCTATAGGGATGTAGTTATGTGACCGCGGTCTCCACAATACCTCCACCTCCATCCCGCCCCCTCACTATCCCGACGGTCAGCATGCCAACAGGGACTATTGGGTGTCCACAGCGTGGCGCAAGGGGCATGTTGCGCTCCCGCCGGTATTCTGCGGCCGGGATCCTGGCGTTGGGATGCTGACCGCCCGGATCCCAGCTACTGGCAACGCACACCACACCCATTCTAGTTCTAGCTACATAGTTCTAGGCTTCTAGCATAGTTTTAGCTGAATCAAAAAGAACAACTGCCCTGAATATTAGGCTTTACCTTCACTTCTGTACATTCTAAATATTTTTAATTAATTTCTAGCAAAGCAGGGGAGAGACTATGGTACTGAAGCATTTATACCAGTAGGAAACCATACCTGCCTGCTTTTGGGAACTCCCTTACTGGAGTTTCTCTATGGTATGTGTAATTGGTAAGTGCAGGGGGTATGGTGATGCAAAATGGTATCATCATGGCCTGGCTCCCCACTGGGCAACGCTGCAATTCACGGCAAGAGACAGGGAGGTAGGGCTATAAAGATACGACTCACTGTAAATTATGTCATTAAGCCCATGCCTGCTCATTTCAATAGGCAATTGGGCAGGATCCGGCAAGGTGTACTGTTCTCTGAGAGTCTGGGAAAAGTCTCCGACATACAGGAGTCTCATGGACATTATGGATGTAGGAAGTATGGACAAAACCTAATCTCTGCCAACTGAGAGTTTGTGAAAAATCAAGAGTCCTTTCGCTAAGTGCCATTTCCACCTTGTTATCTCATTCTAATACTCTTGATACAAGAAAAGAACTCTGATTTCATTTTCCCAGGAGACAAACTGTGCTAGTTTTACTAAACATCGGCATGTGATAGCGGCCACGACTCAGCAGGTTTGACCACGAAATTTAAAGCAATACATTTAATGCTTTGCATTTAATATTAGTGTCTCTTTAAATATAAAGAAAAAACCTGCTGAGAATTGGCGGCTAGCAAAAGCTGGAGTTTAGAAAATCTAGCCCAATAGTCTAAGAGAACTGCAGAAATGCAGCATTCCTTTATGGGTTGCAAATCGTAAATTACTGTTGTTTTTAATTACTACATTTGTAATTAATATTATTGCAGCTGCTACATTTCAATCTTCATTTTAAATAAAAGCAACATAGTCAGACCTCTTAATCATATGTAAAAGCATTTGAAAGAGTTGGGACCACATTATTCTTAAATTCCTAATAGCCAAGTACAGTACCTTAGGGACGTGGGGGTTGAGGGCATATGCAGTCCCAAATCACTGCATTAACGTACCTCCTATAGGGTTATTATGACATCAAATTATGAATCATAGTCAGTAGCGCTTTTAGGTGTGGGCTAGCAGTGCGGTGGCCTGGGGCGCTGCGGCCTGGGGGCGCAGCGCAGTCACCACGCAGGCACTCATACCAATGCCCAGATCTTTTTTGCTGCCGGGACAGTCTGGAACGCAATTGCTGAAGGTCCTGTGTAGTCTTCAGGAACGGCATTCCAGAGCCTCCTGTCAGCTGGGCCGCTGGCGCGTTTAAACTCCTTGCCCTGTCCACCTTTTCCCAGGCAGCTCTCCTCCGTACCCCATGGAGAGATGGGGAGCCCGGCCAGAAAGACCCGGAGTCGGGACCAGCAAAGCAGACTAGAGGAGCTCTGCACCAAGAGGAGTTGCCCAGAGTGCTGCCCGACTGCCCGGAGCCCCTGAAGGAACCTGGTGTAGAAGTGAGGCAGCAGCGCTGGGATCGGAGGAGCAGCCCGAGGACCAGGACTTCAAAGGAGACTCCCTAGGGACTTGCAGGAGCAAAGGAGAAGTGCTGCCCAGGGCCGATGTACCTGAAGGTACCTTGGAAGACAACCTGCTTCTGGGAGTGAAGACCTCCAGAGAAGACTCCAGACGGACCCAGTAGGAAAAGGAGAGGGCCCTGGTGGAAGGAGACATCCATGATATTGCCCGACAGGACAGGCCTCGTAGAGGACGAGGACAGAGGATGTTGGGGAGGCAGGACAATGAAAGACGCAGCGGAGAAGAAGGATGAGTCCCCTGCCAGCCACCACAAGCCAGTCAGGATCCAGCAAAAAGGACCCCAAGCTGCAGGCACCACAGAGGTTGTCCCTAATATGGTAATATGGTGTCGAGCATTACTGTTTGGGGCGTAATATGATGTCAGGCATTACAGTTTGGGGTTAATATGGTGTCGTGCATTATTTTCTGGGGTTTAATATTGTGTCAGGGGCATTACTGTGTGGGGTATAATGCATAAGGGGCATATTTATAAGGAGGGAAAATGAAAAATAATGTGAAGAGCATAAATCAGGTTTTTTACCTGTTTTTTATTTTCCTGTGTTGTATAAGGGGCTCTACCTGGTGCAACATGTATAAGGGGCTCTGCTCTACTGTGGTGTAATATGTGTAAGGGGCTCTAACATGGCATAATATGTAAAAGGGGTACTACTGTCTGGTGTAATGTGACTGACAGACACTACTGTGTGGTGTAATGTGAATTGGTATTATTCTGTGGCCACGCCCCTCCCTATGAAGCCACACCTCTATTTTTGATGCAGTAACCCTGTTTTATTGGGGGGGCTCCAAAGGATACTTTCGCCCTGGGCGCCATAAGGTCTAGAACCGGCCCTGATCATAGTTGCAGAATAAAGTATTATTGAAGACGAAGAAATATATTTAGCTTAGATGTAATATAGAAATAGTTTCAATTAGTAAATTACATTATAGTTATATAATATGTTTATATAATATGTTTAATGGTCTCCAAGCCATATGTTAAACATTTAAAATATTTAAAGTTTTGAACAAAAGAAAGAAATCAGCAGCTGCAGGAAAATATCATAGATTTTTATATAAAGAGCTGATCCAAAACTGCACACCTACCTTAGGCTACAAGAGAAAGCAGTTCACTATCCCAAAGGACTCATACCGTGATAACTGCTAGTGAATAATTAACAAATGCGTAATTAACCGTTCCAGAGGGACACGTAAACACCACATCCCTGTGTTAAGCGCTGCATTCTAGGCAATGAATCTTTTCCAATAATATACTGTACATAAATGGGCCTGGGAGATTAAGGAAGAAGCAATGCCATTATTTGACATTAATAGATTTCAAAGTCTCTGTACTACTGAGCTAAATAATATATATTAAATAACTGTAGTGTTTATACTTAACAAAATAACTGACCCTCTTTAATCCCCGACCCCATGACTGTTATATTTGTGTCATCCCATAACCACTAATGAATCAAATATGCATAAGATAAATAAATGCCAATAAAACAGCACTTATAGAGCCCTATGGTTAAATATTGGTAACATCATTAATATAGACAAGTAAACTGAAAAGTAAACATAATGATGGGCAAGTTAAGCAGAGTATCACTCCTTTTATCTTGCCTATTCAGTGGACTGTATTGTGCCCTCTTCTTTTCCATATTTTTTTATGTCCTAAATCCTCATAGATGGCCTGGAGGCGAAGGTCCATATTTGCTGAAGACACTGAGCTACAGTATGTACAATTTTACTTTACACAGTAACTTGCTACATAGAAAAACAGGTTGTCCTCTGCTAGGCACAGAGAAGAAAGAAAACTCCTTTGTGGGGAGCACCTAGCAGAGGACCACCTGTGTTAGACAAATGTATAGGCTAACTCTGGGGTGCACCACCAACACAGACAATTCATAGATCTACAACTACCATATTTTTAACCTATTGTTGGTCTTAAACATTATATAAAGTATAACCAAAAAGTCCTGTGCAGAAAACCTCCCTCAAACCCATCATACATATTTAGGTATGCCATAGAAAAGAGGCCATGATACTGGCTATGCTATATAAGTAGAGGAAACTAGCTGAGGTACCCAGCGGTTTACGTTTTCCAGTTATTAAGTTATCAATGAGTTGGATGTAGCTGTCAACATATACAACATATACAAAATAATTAGTAGCTTAATAGCTCTTCCAACATACCCATGAGTTGGCTGCCTAGTGTCGTTTTTGCTTTTTGGGTGTCGCCAGTAGCCCTGTTCCTCAGCTTTTCTTCCTGTTCAGTTTTATAATCACTTTTATTGTGAGATGGGTTTAAACATTTCTTTCTGTTATTAATGTTGCTATTTCAAGGCTACCCAGCGTACATTAACGGGAGGTCTGGCCGAGACACCAACCCCCTAGTAGAAGGCCCAGCCCAGACTCCCTGGGTCTAAGTTCTGCCCGGCACATTCCGCCATGAGGTCCATCCGACACCAACCCCCTAGTATGTCTTCTGGGATCCAATGTTACCACTCTGTGAAGTAATAATATTGAACAGGGAATTGTTGGGCCACATAGCAAAACTTAGGTAGTGTCCCACGGACACTGGGGTCTATGGAATAAGCTTTGGAGAGAGTTAAAGTGGCCGGAGATAAAGTACCAGCTGCCGACTCTGAACTGTTATGTTACAGGCTGTGTTTAAAAAATTACAGTTAGGAACTGATTCGCTGGTACTTTATCTCCATCCACTTTATCTCTCTCTCTATGGCTTAGTCCATAGACCTTGCTGTTCTGCTATCTGAGGTTCTACTCTTTTTTGAGGGTAGCCAGGCCAAGGTGGCGCGGGGGTGTGTGGGGAGGGCGCATGTAGAGGGAGTATTGCCACTAAACAATCATTCTCGAACTGCCATGCCCACTGCACCACCTCTAGTCCCACTCTTGATTGTAGGTAAATACACCCACTATAGATTGGCAACAAATATTATGATTTTATTTTGCCTCCACCCAAAAAAAAAAAATGCTGTAATATGAACAGTAAGTTAACAGATTGATACATTACAAACAATATGTTATAGTGAAAACAGCTCTATATAAGAAATTCAGAAGGCACAGCTTCCAAGCGGCCTTTTTCTGCAATTAGTTATTTTCTACAAGAAAACTCAATTTGCCACTAAATAGAAAACACGTAAGTATCTTACTTTTCGCCTACAATGTTTCAGTAACTAGGATGCTGCCCACACACAAGTATGACCCACGCACACCTTATCTTCCTACACACACTCATTCTTATTACAAACTTCAGGGATTAATAGAAAAGGCTGGGACTCTTGGACATTTCCCTGCCTGACGCCCACATATCTGGCAACATTTGTTATATTAGAAAGTTTCTTCTTCCGCTGTTGCTTAACCCATTCATGCTGAGAGCTCAGAGCTTGTGAGCAGCGTTACAAAATATCATATATGTATTTTTTTTTTAATACCTTAATCACCCTCCCTATTCTAAGCATCTCATACAAATTCAGATCTTTACATCTATATACGCAAAAGAAAAATGCAGCTTGGGTGGAGATATACAATCCTGCAGTTTGGAGGCTGAAAACTGAAAGTATATCCAATGTGTGGCAGTCTATGAAGTCCCAAACTGCACATGGTTTATAGCAAACCACTGATTTTTCTGTATGTCAAAGCTTTCTAAAGTTTACTCTTATTTATCAAATGGCTACCAAAACTGGTAGCAAGTACTGCTTGTGGTAACTATCTCCAAGTACCGTTGGTGGCGGCTATTGCCAAGTACTGTACCTCTGGTGGTAGCTATTGCCAAGTACTGTACCTCTGGTGTTGGCTATTGCCAAGTACCGCTGGTGGTGGCTATTTCCAAGTACCGCTGGTGGTGGCTATTGCCAAGTACCGCTGGTGGTGGCTATTGCCAAGTACCGCTGGTGGTGTCTATTGCCAAGTACCGCTGGTGGTGTCTGCTGCAATGTACCGCTGGTGGTGGCTATTTCCAAGTACCGCTGGTGGTGGCTATTTCCAAGTACCGCTGGTGGTGGCTATTGCCAAGTACCGCTGGTGGTGTCTATTGCCAAGTACCGCTGGTGGTGTCTATTGCCAAGTACCGCTGGTGGAGGCTATTTCCAAGTACCGCTGGTGGTGACTATTGCCAAGTACAGCTGGTGGTGGCTATCACCAGGTATCACTGGTGGAGGTTATTGCCAAGTGCCACTGGCGGTAGCTATCACTGTGGCTGTGCAGTGAATGTTTTCCAAATCCACATGCATTAGAACAACAAGGTTAGTTATTGATGTGCTCATGGCAGGAAAAAGGGCTTTCTTATTAAATAATCCTTAGATAAACATACATTGAAAATATATATATATATAATATATATATATATATATATATATCATTTTATTTTTATTTTTTATTTTTTAATTATTTTTTTTTCATTGTTTTTCATTGAATATTAAGTGGAAGCCCAAGTTCGGGTTGCCAGTGCAAAGCATATGTGTGAACTGACAAGTCAAGTCACGCACATGTAGATGGGTCCAAGACTGGCTGGCGAAGCAGTAAGATTCCTCTTGGTGCTATCAGGCAGTAGTGCTAGGAAGCAGAGTATCAGCTACCCCAGTGATATTTAAATGGTAGATTAGGCTGTAAAAGAATTTCTATCACTATGCTAAGTGGCAATAGACTATTGTATTTAACACCCATTAGTCCCCTAAATCTCAAAGTACTTATCAAGAATCAAATTGGCTTTTGCATAGTTTGAGTGGCATATGAGGGGAGGGGGGGTCTGGGAGACAAGTGGGGGAGGTCTATGTGGCATTGAGGGAGTTCATGTTGAAGTTTATGTGGGATCATGGAGCAAGTTGGGGGCATTTTGAGGCAAAAGGGTGGTTTGAGTGGCATTTTGGGATCAGTGATGTGGAGGGCCAATGTCACACTTGTTGAGTATTGACGCCTACTTCTACTTTTTATCTTTTATTTATAGATGTAGCCATGCTCATCTTTGCTGCGATGCAGCATGCTGCAACACTTGCTGCAACATGCCGCATCACGGTAAGATGAGCAAAGCTACATCTGTAAATGTTGACACAACATGTCCACAGCACTGTGCATTGATTAGTATTACAATGGCTAGGATAACAGGAAATATTTATTTATTAACAGTTTCTTACATAGCGCAGCATATTCTGTTGCGCTTTACAATTAGAACAACAGTAATAGAACAAAACTGGGGAACAACAGTAATAGAACAAAACTGGGTAAAACAGACAGACATATAGGTAGGAATAGCAATATGATGGGAAGAGTAGACCAACTCATTATGCCTAGTAAAAGCAAATAACATTAATTAGTGTAGGAAAGGGGGTCAAGTAGGTATTGCATCAGCATTCAATGATCCTGTACCCAGGGCCGGTGCTAGGGTGTTCGGCGCCCACCTGCAAACTATATATTTGCCTTGACGCTGCTGCTCTGCTGCTGCCTGTCACTTTTGACATGCGCAGCAGCAGCGGACACTGTAGCAGCAGAGCAGGGATTTAGTTAGCTGAATGCTGATGATCAGAAATCATTTATTATGATAAAAAAATACAATTATCTGTCATCCTAAGTGGCAGTATCATTATGATAGAGTTGATAAATACCGGATAAGTTGTACTGCAGTATATAATATTGGGGGTAATTCCAAGTTGATCGCAGCAGGAATTCTGTTAGCAACTGGGTAAAACCATGTGCACTGCAGGGGAGGCAGATATAACATGTGCAGAGAGAGTAAGATTTGGGTGGGGTGTGTTCAATCTGCAATCTAATTTGCAGTGTAAAAATAAAGCAGCCAGTATTTACCCTGCACAGAAATAAAATAACCCACCCAAATCTAACTCTCTCTGCACATGTTATATCTGCCTCCCCTGCAGTGCACATGGGCCCTCATTCCGAGTTGTTCGCTCGTTATTTTTCATTGCATCGCAGCGATTTTCCGCAAACTGCGCATGCGCAATGTTCGCACTGCGGCTGCGCCAAGTAAATTTGCTAAGAAGTTTGGTATTTTACTCACGGCATTACGAGGTTTTTCTTCGTTCTGGTGATCGTTGTGTGATTGACAGGAAGTGGGTGTTTCTGGGCGGAAACTGCCCGTTTTATGGGAGTGTGTGAAAAAACGCTGCCGTTTCTGGGAAAAACGCGGGAGTGGCTGGAGAAACGGGGGAGTGTCTGGGCGAACGCTGGGTGTGTTTGTGATATCAAACCAGGAACGACAAGCACTGAACTGATCGCACTGGAAGAGTAAGTCTCGAGTTACTCAGAAACTGCAAAGTAAAATCATTTCGCAATATTGCGAATACATCGTTCGCAATTCAGCTAAGCTAAGATTCACTCCCAGAGGGCGGCGGCTTAGCGTGTGCATTGCTGCGAAAAGCGGCTAGTGAGCGAACAACTCGGAATGAGGGCCATGGTTTTGCCCAACTGCTAAAAAATTTCCTGCTGCAATCAACTTGGAATTACCCCCCTTGTAAGGAGCAGCAGTGAACAAATGCATTGTAGAGCCCATAGCAAAATAAAAGCAGCACCCAATGTTCCAAAGCTGGGCTCTTCTGACCATGAGTGTCCAGCATGTGCCACCACTGTGCATGTGCCACTGGAGAAGTTCTTAAGTAATGCTGCAGGGGCCATGGTTTGTTTGGATAACAATTTTCATAAAATCTGAGCTATACGGCAAGTGAATAAATTCTATATAATGAAAATGTGCCGAAATGAAAATATTATATAAAGTGGAGTTTCATTAATTAGAAAGTGAGAATAAATGTATGCTGTATATGGCAGTATGAAATCATTTAAATAATGGAGAAATAGCTACTGATGTCCTAGTACTACAATATAAAGGAAAATAGATATAAAATCTATATAATAAAATCAACTACTGATAAAATTATGTAATTGGAGTGTAATTACCCCTTCCACCAGAATCAGAGATGGACAGGAGAGAATGAGGGAGCAGTCATAGACAGTGGATGATGGAGAAGGAGAGGTGTGAGAAAATAAATAAAAGCCAGGCAACACCGAGCTTTACAACTAGTAATGAATATTAAGTACCCTTTTTATAAATATCACATATTATTTTATCTTTTTGTTCTTCTACTGTCATTGCTGTTATATTTTAATACTCCTTCCTGGATTCATCACCAGACTAGTCCATTCCAGCAACTTAATGACCAGATTACATAGTAACATAGTAACATAGTATCTAAGGTTGAAAAAAGACAATTGTCCATCGAGTTCAACCTATTTGTGGTCTCCTATGCAGGATTATTTGGTCTAAAATTTTGACTGATGTTGTTTTAGCCCTCTTTTTATAGTAACTATAGTGCATGATTATGCACCATAACCCTGGATATCCTTATCCATTAGGAATTTATCTAACCCATTCTTAAAGGTGTTGACTGAGTCCGCCATTACAACTCCCTCAGGCAGAGAAATCCATACACGTATTGTTCTTGCCATGAAAAAGCCTTTACGCTGTATTGTGCGGAATCTTCTCTCCTCTAACCTAAGTGAGTGTCCACGAGTCCTCTGTGTTGATCTAACCAAAAACAGGTCCTGCGCAAGCTCTGTGTATTGTCCCCTTATATATTTGTAGATGTTGATCATGTCCCCTCTTAGTCTCCTCTTTTCCAGTGTAAACATGCCTAGTCTTGCAAGCCTTTCCTCGTATTCCAGCGTCTGAATCTTTTCTAGCTCCAGGATATCCTTTTTGTGGTATGGTGCCCAGAATTGAATTAGTGAGACACTACCCTGGATACAGGACCTTCAGCAGAAAAAAGCACTGTGTGCAGGGACTTCTCTATAGAGGAGGGGACCCGTGTGCAGACTCTGTGTACGGGCCCCCTCCTCTCCCGTAGCCGTTGCGCCGCTGCTAGCGCTCTGAGCGCTGTAGACTCTAGCACAGTGCCAGAGTCTACAGCGCATGCGCAAGACTCTGAAAAATGGCAGCCGTGCCATTTTTTTCTGAGTCCTACGCATGCGCTGTAGACTGTGGTACTGTGCCAGAGGGGCAGATTTATTAAGCTCGGTGAAGTGATAAAGTGGAAGGTGATAAAGGACCAGACAATCAGATCCTAACTTCCATGTCACAGGCTGTGTTTGAAAAATGACAGTTAGGAGCTGACTGGCTGGTTCTTTATCACCTTCCACTTTATCATTTCACCAGGCTTAATAAATCTGCCCCAGAGTCTCTAGTGGTGAGTGCGCTAGCACCGGCGCAACGGCTACGGGAGAGGAGGGGGCCCACACACGGTCAGCGATGGACTCCGGAAAGGTAAGTATAGGAGAAATGGGTGCAGTGTGTGCGGTGTGGACCCCCCTGGGACTCAGGGGCCTGTGTGCACCGCACACACTGCACCCATTATAGAAACGCCAATGACTGTGTGTAACTAATGCTTCATGGGGTTTTTTTTTCCCCACAAGGGACACTTAAAAATTATTCTATAGGGCCCTTTAACAAATTGCTAAGCCCCAAATGATGCCATCTCTTGGGAACACTAGCTCCTCATCTCAGGTCCTGACACTGCTTGCTGCAGCAATCCCTTATAATAACTTGGGCCTTGTCTCATACACATTGTATGATCTCCTTTTGCTGGATATCATAGGAGGCATATAGAACACACTCCACATGCCTATACTTAATGTCAGTTGGTTTGACCTCAAAATGATGGAGGGGCAGATTAGGCTTTTAGCTTTGTACGATGATCAGGCATCCTTATTCACATGCACCCTAAACCACTATGGGCAAAAATGTAACTATTTTAGCCCAATATTAATGAAAACAGGAGGCAAATAAACTGTAAAAATGTTGCAATCCAATTTTTTTATATCAGTTAACAAGATTTCCAAAAAGTATTATAAAAAAATAGGAAACACAATACATTAGGGGACAAGGCTATTACGTTAAATGTTCATAACAATGTAAGTAAAATGTAGTATTTCTATAAAGTACAAACCTGATTGGTTTATTAAACACAAAAATATAAAGGGATCATTTATGTTATTGGAACCACTATGTCACAACTGAGGGCCTGAGCTGACGGGAGGCAGCCTCAGTTGTAGGGGCTGAGATGTACCGGAACCTGGGAGGTTGTATCAGACCCCTGGACATGTAAGTAACATGAATAATAACTGCCCGAAGGCGTGACCACGACAACTTAGATAAAAGTCAATGATGTTTATTATGACAACTCCGCATCACAGCAGCAATAAAGGAAAACGTAAAAGTCAGCAAAGAATAAATACAGTTCCTGAGTACTACAGCATGGCAGGAGCCACAGGGCACTGGTAGTGTGAGATAGTTCTTATGATCTTCTAGATGGAAAGTCCTTACCAGGCCCGGCTGTAGCAATGGAGATAACCCAGGATTGTACCAGCTGGTGTTCCAGGAAGAGCTGGGTTGCTGAAGGTAAAACAGCTGCTGTGGATACTGGCTGGAACCAGACTGTTGTTAGCACGGAGTGGATACTGGCTGGAACCAGTTAAATAATAAATGAACTTTGGGAGCGATGAAATGTAGAACTTGAGAGCGGAGAAATAATAATTCCGGTGGAGAGTGGTAAAGTGTAGAAAGGACACCGGCCCTTTAAGGGAAGCTGTATTCTGCTGGAAGCTGAGGCTGGAAGCAGGTAGTGTTGTAGCTGGAAACAGATGAATCCACAATGGATTGGAGAGTATGGCTACACCGCAGGTGGAATGCCGGTGCGGGTCTCTATGGTGGAAGTCTTGAGACAGGAGCTGGAACCTGGAAGACAATCATAGAAGAGAGACAAACAGGAACTAGGTTTGACAACCAAAGCACTGACGTCTTCCTTGCTCAGGCACAGCTTACTTATACCTGCAGCAAGGAAGGGGTTGGCTAGGCAATTATGCAAATCAACAATACAAACAGCAGATTGGTGGAAATGATCAGATGACAGAATCCAAGATGGCTGCGCCCATGCAGACACTTGGAGGGAAGTTTGGTTTGTAATCCATGTGGTCTGGGAAACAGTAATGGCGGCGCCGGCCACCGGAGACGCCAGGCTGATAGATGCACATTTAACCACGCGGGCACAGCGGAGGCCGCGGCTGATGAAAACACCACTCTGACACTCTGCATGTGGAAACTCAGGAACAGCGGAATCTGGTCCTGGAACGCTGAGCCCGCCTTAGGAGGCATCTGAAGGGTAAGTAATGGCGTCCAGATACCCGGATCGTGACAGCACCCCCCCCTTTAGGAGTGGCCCCAGGACACTTCTTAGGCTTTAAAGGAAACTTTGCGTGGAAATTTCGGACCAAGGCAGGAGCATGGACGTCAGAGGCATTGGTCCAAGAGCGTTCTTCAGGACCATAGCCCTTCCAGTCAATGAGATACTGAAGTTGACCGTAACGGTGACGTGAGTCCAGGATCTTGGCCACTTCATACTCAACGCCTCGTTGAGTTTGGACTTTCGGAGTTGGTGGAAGTGAGGAATGAAACCGATTCAAGATTAGCGGTTTCAACAGGGAAACATGGAATGTCCTGGGTATTTTTAAGAAGGGAGGTAACTGGAGTCTGTAAGCAACAGGATTGATGACTTGATCAATTTTAAAAGGACCGATGTAGCGAGGTGCAAACTTCATACTGGGAACTCTTAACCTCAAATTCTTCGTGGATAACCATACCCGATCACCCACCTTGAGAGCAGGAACTGCTCGACGCTTCTTATCCGCAAACTTCTTGTACCTGAACGATGCCTTGAGCAGAGCTGATCGTACGCTCTTCCAGATATTGGCAAACTGATGCAAGGTGATATCCACTGCGGGAACAGAAGTTGCTGGAAGCGGTTGGAACTCAGGGACTTTAGGGTGGAATCCAAAGTTGGTGAAGAATGGTGTTGAAGAAGATGAAGAATGATACTGGTTGTTATGACAGAACTCGGCCCAGGGAAGTAATTGAACCCAGTCATCTTGAGAGGAGGACACATAGATGCGGAGGAAGGCCTCCAAGTCCTGATTCACCCTCTCAGTTTGACCATTGGTCTGAGGATGGTAAGCCGTGGAAAACTTTAACTTGACTTGGAGGACTTGACATAAATTTCGCCAGAATTTGGCTGTGAATTGAACTCCTCGATCTGAGATAATTTCTTCTGGAAGACCGTGGAGTCGGAAGATCTCTTGTATGAATACTTGAGCCAACTTGGAAGCTGACGGAAGACCGGTGAGAGGAATGAAGTGTGCCATCTTGGTGAACCGGTCAACTACCACCCAGATGGTATTGAACTTGTTGCACATGGGCAAATCTGTAATAAAATCCATCGACAAATGGGTCCATGGTCGACGGGGAACAGATAGTGGAACCAGTTGCCCCGCAGGCGACTGGCGGGATACTTTATGTTGAGCACACTTTGGGCAAGATGCAATAAACTCCAAAACGTCCTTTTTCAGAGTTGGCCACCAATAGGACCTAGAGATAAACTCCAGGGTTTTTTGGATACCTGTATGTCCGGCAAAACGGGAAGCATGGGCCCAATGCATGAGCTTCTTCCTTAGTGTCGGCTTCACAAAACTTTTCCCTGATGGGGGCGTAGAGTCCATCCCTACCGTGGAGAATGCCAACGGATTTATAATAGGATGCTTGTCTGAAGACTCTGACTCATTTTCTTGCTCCCATGAGCGGGAAAGGGCATCGGCCTTGCGATTCTGAGAGCCCGGACAGAACTGGAGTTTAAAGTCGAACCTGGAAAAGAAAAGTGCCCATCTGGCCTGACGAGGGTTGAGACATTGTGCGCCTTTTAGATATAGAAGGTTCTTGTGGTCTGTAAGGATGGTGATTGAATGAGAAGCTCCCTCCAACAGATATCTCCACTCCTCTAGAGCGAGCTTGATGGCTAGCAACTCCTGGTCGCCAATGGCATAGTTGCGCTCCGCTGGGGAGAACTTCCGTGAGAAGAAACTGCAAGGATGTAAATGACCATCTTTAGCCCTCTGAGATAACACCGCTCCTACTCCAACGGAGGAGGCATCCACCTCTAAGATGAAAGGAGAGTCGACGTCAGGCTGTTTCAGGACAGGTGCAGAGATGAACCTCTGTTTTAAAAGATGAAAAGCTTGCATGGCTTCTTCAGACCACTTGGACGGGTTAGCACCCTTCTTGGTGAAAGCAGTAATAGGCGCCACAATGGTGGAAAAGTCTCGTATAAACTTTCGGTAATAATTGGCGAACCCTAAGAACCTCTGGACCCCTTTGAGGGTTAAGGGTACTGGCCAATTCTGGATTGCTTGTAGTTTCTCAGGATCCATCTCTAGTCCGGAACCGGACACAATGTACCCTAGAAACGGAATGGACTTGACTTCAAAGACGCATTTCTCTAATTTGCAGTAGAGATGATTGACACGGAGACGGGACAGAACCTCCTTTACCCAGAAACGATGTTCCTCTAAATTGTTGGCAAAAATGAGGATATCATCTAGATAGACCACGACATGACGGTATAGAATGTCTCTGAAGATCTCATTGACGAAATGCTGGAAGACAGCTGGAGCATTGCTCAATCCGAAGGGCATGACGAGGTACTCATAATGTCCGTCACGGGTGTTAAATGCGGTCTTCCACTCGTCACCCTCACGGATCCGGATGAGATTGTATGCACCTCTCAGGTCCAGCTTTGTAAAGATGGTAGCTCCGCTAACTCTGTCAAAGAGCTCAGTAATCAGGGGTAAAGGATAGCGGTTCTTGATGGTAATGTCGTTCAAACCTCTGTAGTCGATGCACGGCCGCAGACCACCATCTTTCTTCTTTACAAAAAAGAAGCCTGCGCCGGCTGGAGAAGAAGAAGGTCGAATGAACCCCTTTGCTAGGTTCTCTTTTATGTATTCCTCCATAGAATGCGTCTCGGGGAGAGACAACGGATAAGTTCGGCCTCGAGGTGGAACCTTCCCTGGAACGAGATCAATCGGGCAGTCCCATTCTCTATGAGGGGGAAGGATATCAGCAGAAGCTTTACTGAACACATCCGTGAAATCTTGATATGGAGGAGGTGGAACATCAGACGACCTGGGGGAGGAGGAACAGACAGGCAACACTTTAAACAAACATGTCTTAGTACAGGAGGAACCCCATGCCAGGATTTGCGTAGTCGTCCAATCAATTGTAGGATTGTGAAGACGGAGCCATGGAAGGCCCAGGACCACAGGATGTGTGGCTCTTGGAATCACTAAAAGTGAAATAAGTTCGGAATGAAGAACTCCCACTCTCAGACGAACTGGTAGAGTCCTTAGAGAAATAACTGTATCAAAAATTTTACTGCCATCCACAGCAGTTAAGGAAAAGGACGAAGGAAGTCTCTCGGTGGGTAGGGACCACCGTTTAACATAGGCTTCGGTAATAAAGTTCCCAGCTGCTCCGGAATCCAGGAGGGCAATGACGTTCTGATAACGTTGAGCAACTTGAAGCGAGACTGGGAGGTTACAATCTTGAGGAGATGGAGAGGAGATCATTACTCCTAGCCGGCCCTCTCCTTGGCGAGCTAGGATTTGGAGTTTCCCGGACGTTTGGGACAGGCATTAATGGTGTGAGACGGAGCTGCACAGTACAAACAGAGAAACTCGGAGAGACGTCTTCGGCGCTCAGCAGGAGTTAAACGGGAACGGCCAATTTGCATGGGTTCATCTTTAGTTGGTGACAGTTGGCGAGGAGGAGGAGCAGAAGATTTTGGAGCAGATGATCTTCCACGCTCAGTTGCTCTCTCTCTGAAACGTAAGTCAACTTTCGTACAAAGTGAGATTAACTCATCTAACTTGGAGGGTAAGTCTCTGGTAGCTAACTCATCTTTAATACGCTCGGATAAACCATGCCAGAATGCAGCATACAGGGCCTCGTCGTTCCATGCCAGTTCGGATGCCAGGATCTGGAACTGTATAAGATATTGTCCTACAGTACGTGATCCCTGGCGTAAACGGAGAATCTCAGACGAAGCTGAAGTTACCCGGCCTGGCTCGTCGAAGATGCGCCTGAATGTTGACACGAATGCAGTGTAAGAAGATAGCAGGGTGTCGGACCTCTCCCATAACGGTGATGCCCAATCGAGGGCTGAGCCACTGAGAAGAGAAATAATGTAGGCAATTTTTGTACGGTCACTGGGGAAATTGCCAGGTTGTAGCTCAAACTGAATCTCACACTGGTTGAGAAATCCCCTGCAGAATCTTGGAGATCCGTCAAACTTTGCTGGCGTTGGAAGATGAAGACGTGGAGCAGGAATGGATAAGGTGGGTGGGGTTATAGCTGGAGTCACTGTGGTTGACGCACCAGACGCGCCTGATCCACGGAGAGTGGTCTGAATCCCATCCAGCCGAGTAGAGAGATCCTGGAGACAGCGGATGATGTGGCCCTGTGCAGCCTCCTGATGTTCTAGTCGGGCTGCCAGTTCTTGCATCGGCCTGGCCGCTTGATCCTGGTCTCCGGCTGGATTCATTAGGTCAGTGCTTACTGTCACAACTGAGGGCCTGAGCTGACGGGAGGCAGCCTCAGTTGTAGGGGCTGAGATGTACCGGAACCTGGGAGGTTGTATCAGACCCCTGGACATGTAAGTAACATGAATAATAACTGCCCGAAGGCGTGACCACGACAACTTAGATAAAAGTCAATGATGTTTATTATGACAACTCCGCATCACAGCAGCAATAAAGGAAAACGTAAAAGTCAGCAAAGAATAAATACAGTTCCTGAGTACTACAGCATGGCAGGAGCCACAGGGCACTGGTAGTGTGAGATAGTTCTTATGATCTTCTAGATGGAAAGTCCTTACCAGGCCCGGCTGTAGCAATGGAGATAACCCAGGATTGTACCAGCTGGTGTTCCAGGAAGAGCTGGGTTGCTGAAGGTAAAACAGCTGCTGTGGATACTGGCTGGAACCAGACTGTTGTTAGCACGGAGTGGATACTGGCTGGAACCAGTTAAATAATAAATGAACTTTGGGAGCGATGAAATGTAGAACTTGAGAGCGGAGAAATAATAATTCCGGTGGAGAGTGGTAAAGTGTAGAAAGGACACCGGCCCTTTAAGGGAAGCTGTATTCTGCTGGAAGCTGAGGCTGGAAGCAGGTAGTGTTGTAGCTGGAAACAGATGAATCCACAATGGATTGGAGAGTATGGCTACACCGCAGGTGGAATGCCGGTGCGGGTCTCTATGGTGGAAGTCTTGAGACAGGAGCTGGAACCTGGAAGACAATCATAGAAGAGAGACAAACAGGAACTAGGTTTGACAACCAAAGCACTGACGTCTTCCTTGCTCAGGCACAGCTTACTTATACCTGCAGCAAGGAAGGGGTTGGCTAGGCAATTATGCAAATCAACAATACAAACAGCAGATTGGTGGAAATGATCAGATGACAGAATCCAAGATGGCTGCGCCCATGCAGACACTTGGAGGGAAGTTTGGTTTGTAATCCATGTGGTCTGGGAAACAGTAATGGCGGCGCCGGCCACCGGAGACGCCAGGCTGATAGATGCACATTTAACCACGCGGGCACAGCGGAGGCCGCGGCTGATGAAAACACCACTCTGACACTCTGCATGTGGAAACTCAGGAACAGCGGAATCTGGTCCTGGAACGCTGAGCCCGCCTTAGGAGGCATCTGAAGGGTAAGTAATGGCGTCCAGATACCCGGATCGTGACACACTAGGGTCTGTCATAAGGCAACATGAGTCTCTTTCTGTTAATGTGGCTGTTTACTACTGTTATCTGCTGCCCTCTTGTGGCCATTAAGAAGAATATTGCCTTTTTAAGCCCAGTGCTTCTGATTTTCTGGAACACTGGTGGAAATTTATTAAGCTCCCGATTTTGACCGAGATGGTGTTTTTTCTTCAAAGTGTCATCTCGGGAATTTACTAAACTCAAATCACGGCAGTGATGAGGGAATTCGTATTTTTTTGGAACTCAAAGAAAAAAATTACAAATGAATACACCATCGGTCAAATACGCCTGTTATTTGGTAGAACTCGGTAATTTACTAAAAAGTGTAATTCACAAACACTGCCGGCAATAGCCAAACACTGCCGTGAAAAAATACAAATCGTAAAAAAATGCTAAAATAAAACAGACCTGCTTTTTTTTACTGTGTTCTGATAGGCATGCACGGATCCATGAGATCCGTGCATGTTTATCAGTGGGAAGGGGTGGGAAAGTGTTAAATTTGTTTGAAAAAAATGCGTGGGGTCCCCCCTCCTAAGCAAAACCAGCCTCGGGCTCTTTGAGCCGGTCCTGGTTCACAAAATATGTGGAACAAAATGACCGGGGTTCCCCCATATTTCATAAACCAGCACCGGGCTCTCCGCCTGGTCCTGGTTCCAAAAACACGGGGGACAAAAAGCGTAGGGGTCCCCCGTATTTTTGAAACCAGCACCGGGCTCCACTAGCCAGGTACATAATGCCACAGCCGGGGGACACTTTTATATTGGTCCCTGCGGCCCTGGCATTACATACCCAACTAGTCACCCCTGGCCGGGGTACCCTGGAGGAGTGGGAACCCCTTAAATCAAGGGGTCCCCCCCCCCTCCAGCCACCCAAGGGCCAGGGGTGAAGCCCGAGGCTGTCCCCCCCATCCAAGGGCGGCGGATGGGGGGCTGATAGCCTTTTTGTAAAAATGTGAATATTGTTTTTAGTAGCAGTACTATAAGTCCCAGCAAGCCTCCCCCGCAAGCTGGTACTTGGAGAACCACAAGTACCAGCATGCGGTGGAAAACCGGGCCCGCTGGTACCTGTAGTACTACTACTAAAAAAATACCCCAATAAAAACAGGACACACACACCTTGAAAGTATAAGTTTATTACATACATGCACACCTACATACATACATACTTACCTATGTTCACACGAGGGTCGGTCCTCTTCTCCATGTAGAATCCATGGGGTACCTGTGGAAAAAATTATACTCACATAATCCAGTGTAGATCGGTCCTCTTCTGTTCTTTGTATAATCCACGTACTTTGCAAAATAAAAAAACGGACACCCGACCACGCACTGAAAGGGGCCTCATGTTTTCACATGGGACCCCTTTCCCCGAATGCCAGGACCCCCCCTGACTCCTGTCTAAGGGGGTTCCTTCAGCCAATCAGGGAGCGCCACGTCGTGGCACCCTCCTGATTGGCTGTGTGCTCCTGTAGTGTATGTCAGGCAGCACACGGCAGTGATACAATGTAGCGCCTATGCGCTCCATTGTAACCAATGGTGGGAACTTGGCGGTCAGCGGTTGACCGAAAGTAACCTCCTGGGTCCAAAGGCCTCTCACCAAGCTTCTTTTACTCTTCTGCCGCAGAGACTCCCAAGGGAGGAATGTTACCTGACTTCTCTGTGCATGATGTTCTTTCATTTTCTTTAAGCATGGAATCTCATCAATGCTTTTGTTTGCCTTTGGCTCAGATTCCTATTCTCTTAGTTTCTCTGTACTATTTCATGTCATTTAACTGGTAGCCCTCGTGTATCCATTAGCTCACTATATTTTATTTGTTTATGCCATGTTTCTCTCAGGGTTACATCAAGGATCATATGCTCATTATTTACTGTATTACAGTAATGATGTTGATTGTTACGCCCTCGCTTCTGTGGCCTTATATTATTTCTAGATCTCCTCTCTCTGCTTTTATTCACACGCATACCTGGAGAGGGGCCGCGAGTCATTGGGACTTCCAATTTCTACATTACGCTTGTGCGTGACTACTTTCCTAGTTATTCTGTCTGCTGTTATTTATTATTTACAGCTGTCGTATATTACGTCAAGGTATAACTATTTTTCACTTGTGCACTTACTTTATGTATTGATATTGATTTACTTGTTTCCGAGTATTACTATTACTGTATGTTTTTATCATGTTAGCACCTTAACTAGTTTGTTAGGTGCTTTTAGTCTTTATTTTTATATGTGGTGTATTTTTGCACACTAGGGATGTTTTCATAGCTCCCCTTTTTCATACACAATCCATAATTCTGTATGGGTAACATAGCCACATACCCCTACACGGTTGCTGTGACCGTCTTTGGACATTTTTGGCTTACCAGCCTACTGCTCCCGTGGGCCCGATTCACTGGACAGGGTTTAGTTCTGTTCCACCAGCTCCTCTCTCCCTGCCCGGGGTTGATCACATATTGCTATTCCTTTATTCCAGAGCTCTTCATTCTTCTAATCTTTTGTTGTTGCTTTTACTTTTTATTACCCAAATGGTACTTAAAATACTTTCTTTGAACACCAAGGGTCTCAATAGTCCCAGTAAAAGGTCTACATTGTTTATTTTACTTAAACAGATGAGGGTTGATATAGTGTTTCTGCAGGAAACTAATTTTTCCGGTGCTCATCATTTCGAGCTTAACTCTAAATGATACCCCAACGTCTACTACGCCTGTGATCCTTGACGCAAGAAGAAAGATGTTTCTATCTTATTTGCTAATCGCCTCACTTTAGTTTCTTCTAATATTGTCCGTGACCCAGAGGGGAGATTCTTAATCCTAGATCTTCTAAACAACGTACCCTACACTTTAATTATTATTATTATTACCAGTTATTTATATAGCACACACATATTCCGCAGCGCTTTACAGAGAATATTTGGCCATTCACATCAGTCCCTGCCCCAGTGGAGTTTACAATCTATATTCCCTATCACATGTACACGCACACACATTCATGCTAGGGTTAATTTTGTTGGGAGCCAATTAACCTACCAGTATATTTTTGGATTGTGGGAGGAAACCGGAGTACCCGGAGGAAACCCACGCATGTACGGGGAGAATATACAAACTCCACACAGTTAGGGCCATGGTGGGAATTGAACCCATGACCTCAGTGCTGTGAGGCAGTAATGCTAACCATTACACCATCCGTACTGCCCTATTCACTTTAATGAATGTGTATGTCCCTAACCAAAAGCAATCTCATTTCTTTCACACTCTGGATGAACACATTTCTTTACACCGCAAAAGGAATGTGATTTTAGCTGGTGATGTTAATACTATTGTAGATGGCCATCTGGACAGATCCAAACACCTTCCTAAATACCTTCAAAGAGTGTCTCTGTTTGCACTCCTCACAAAATAAATCTTATTTGATAGGTGGTGGGTCTGGGAGACCACAGCCAGAAATTACACCTTTTATTCCCCGATGCATGATGTCTACACTAGACTAGACATTATATTTCTCAGTGCTGAGCCAGTCCGAACAATCTTAGATATCTCTAGTCTGTCTCGAACCTGGTCAGACATGGTCCAGTAACTGATGACATTGTTGGCCCTAAATGTGGTCTTCTACAATGGCGTCTCAATGATAGGGTCCTCCTCAACCCCCACACTAAAGCCCTCTTGGTCAACGTACTCCGCCATTACTTGTTTACCAATTCCGCACCAATTATGTCCCTAATGCTGTAATGGGAGCCCAATAAGCTGTGATCAGAGGTCAATTAATTAGCGCCTCAGCCCATTTTAAGAAAATTAGGACTCAACACATAAATGCCCTTACAGAGCAGATGCATGCCCTTGATATGAAACATAAGTCTTCAGGGTCTAAAGACGATCTTTCTTGTCTACTGGTTGCCCTTGGAGAATTAAACCTTCTCCTCACTGACAGAGCCGAACACACACTGAAGTGGCAAAACCAGTCATACTATGAAGAAGGGGGACAGGCTGCTTGCCTCCAAATTATGATCTAAGATCTCTCACAACAATATCCTCTTGACTAAAACCTCAACGGGGCACGTGTCCCATAACATCAAACACATTACAGAGTAATTTATTTATTTTTATTTGAAATTATATAACTCATCTCGCAATTCTACTCCACCGTTGGTGTCCTCGATGAAATGTGATCTCCTTCGCCTGTCTCCTGAGATCTTTGTTACTTTAAGCAATGACATCTTCGAAGACGAGGTAACGCAGGCTATTAAATCTATGAAATCTAATAAAGGTCCAGGCCTGGACTGCCTCACTGCAACTTATTACAAAGCATTTTCAAGCATTTATTCCCCCCCACTGTCAACGTTATTTAATAGTGTTTTAAATGGTGTTTCTTTTTCCCCATAAACCCTCCAAGTGCACATTATTGTGATCAGTACTATTTTTCTGGACAAATAGGTTCAGGAACTACGGGCCTGGAGGGGGAGTTATTAAAAAAAGTGATAAACAGATGATCCTGTGGATAGATAGATAGATAGATAGATAGATAGATAGATAGATAGATAGATAGATAGATAGATAGATAGATAGATAGATAGATAGACAGATACTTTTTAGAAATAAGGCATTTCAAATGGACTTTAAAATAAAACTTATCTTATGGAAAATACATTTTGGCCCAGAACAGGCTCAGGAACCCAGTTCCTGATTATGTCATATTTAATGAGAGGTTCGGGAAATGAGCTTCTGGTTAACTGTGCTTATTATCAGCCAATATCATTACTAAATACTGATCTTAAATTTTATTAAAAAATTCTGGCAACCTGCTTAAACTCTTTTTTTCCTCAATTAATTTGTAGTGAGACAATTAATTCCCACAAGAATTCTGCTCTTTTACTTTCTCTGGACACAGAGAAAGCATTTGACTGGATTAGTTGACCATTTATGTTTTAAATGCCTTGGCTTTGGGGGTCCGTTTCTTCAGGGCGTCCTTGCTCTATACTCACCCCCACTCAACTGGAGCTGAAGTTAATGGAGTTGTTTCGCAGCCCTTCTCTATTACCAGTGGGACCTGACAGTGGTGTCCTTTGTTGGCCCTGGTTTTTGCATTGGTAATAGAACCTTTAGCCACGAGCATCCGCCAATCCTTGAGTATTACGGGGGTTCAGGTGGGTTTAAGGGACTTCAAAATCTCTTTATTCACTGATGACATCCTGCTCATTTTATCCTCTCCCCAGTTATCACTTCCCAATATGTTTGACCTTCTTGGTCAGTATGGTATAAGATCAGGTTTGTGGCGGATGTTGTGGAAGGCGACACCTGTATGAACCTGGGTGATTTACAGAATAAGTTTTCTTTCCCAGATGTGAATGTTTTTATATATCTCCAGCTGAAACACTTTGTTACCTCCCTACGCTGTTCGATACGTCCCTATCTCATGTCCTCATTAGCTACAACAGCTATGTCTGAATAACTCTCTCCTGAAAGGTTTGATTTTCGTCACTGTATATCTTATTATTGCATTCTACAGAACCTCCCACTCCAAAATACAAGTTGCAATGGAAAACCAATTTTGGGGATCCCCCTGGAGGAGGAATCCTGGTCTGTAATTCGAAAAAGTGCCTCCAAATCATCTATCTCTACGCAAATCAAGGAAAATGCCTATAAGGTTGATTTTCGTTGGTATATGGTACTCGCCTGAATAAGATATTCTGGTCTACATCTCCACTCTGCTGGATTTTGACGGAGGTCTTATGCTGTCATTCGGGATTCCGGTGTCTGTATTTCGACTGCCGGGATCCCGTCCGGTGGCATTTTAACTGCATCCTGTTTATTCAACCAAGACCCTCACTGCTAGGCGAGTTAAATTTGTCAAGAGATACTACCATCCCTTTGCTAGCTACATTCTCTTTGGATAGAACTGAGATACATTTGTCATTGTCCCAACCCAAGATTCTTTATACATCTGTGTGTCAATTCCCCTATTGGCAAGCTATGGCACTACAGAATTCTACCAGAGCGCCAACGTTTATTGCCGGTGAAGATCATTGTACCTTGGTAAGGGAAAGCTAGAAAGTTAGTGTTTGTTATTGCTGAATGTGTTTTTCATCACTGTCCTCATGACCAAGTTATAGGCTGTGATTCCAAAAAATGCTAATATCTGTGATTCCAATTATAATATGCTAATCTGTGATTCCAATTATAGTCTGACCATATGTGTGATTCAAATCGATTGTCTTTTGCATTTTGAATTAGCCACTGTGCTGTGAACTGTAGCCAATTGTCTTCTCTTTGTTCTTCTTTAATACCCAATTATTTTTGTGATTATTCAAATTTTATGTCAAGTAACCAATCATCAACCTCAATCCAGAGTTCATTGCGGCCTAATTAAAAAACATAATGTTGGAATTGCTGATTCACTCCTGTTTCATATCAATCTATCCTACCTCTCTGAGCACAGTACTACAGGACAAGGTACAGGGAGGAACATTTCAGAGGAAAGGTCCAGCACATAGCCACCCAACAGCTGTGATACCTCTTTCAACCACTTAGATATACCCGCCAACCCCGGGGTGTTACAATATTATACCCAGAATGATGCATTTACAGCAAAAAAAAAATTAAATAAACTCCAAGAATTGAAAACAGGTACTATTTCCAAGGGGCTTTGTTGTGCTCGCCCCCACCCCACCCCACCCTGCCCCGCATCCCTGTTGGCCGGGATCCCAGCGTTGGTATGCTGACTACCAGGATCCTAACCGCCGGTCACCCTTACCAAACCCCCGTAACTACCTATTGGTAAGTATGTAGTTATTGCATATATTATTGCCCGTAGTGAATGCTGCGAAAGTCATTCACATTGTATGGCTGGGGCATAGTGTATAATAGTCTTTAGTGGATCTGCTTCAATCTGTCCCATGTGAGGTGTTGGGCAGAGTGAGTATGTTTCTTGCTAAGCACATAGTAGGTGCACTGCTGCTGTTTTGTGAAGCCTGGCAAAATCGATATCTCATTTTGCAGAGCGATATTTTTTAAATGGGTGTATAATTGTAGGCTCATTTGTAATCTGCAATAACACTTAATTTTTGCATCGTCTCTGGGCTGGCTGAGGCTCATCCAACCCTTTCAATTGACTAAAGTTATTTTCCTTCCAGAGCACTTCGACAATAACAGTCTGTTTAGATATTGTGAATTCTGCTTCCTTCCATATTGCAAAAAGTTTGTGGCTGCGATGTCATTATACACAGAGATCTTGCAATATTTAAGAATGTGATTTCACAATAGAAGTAAAACACACAAGGTTGTATAGAAAGTACTTGTCTTGTGGAAAACTGTTGCAGCATTTGACTGTACAGTACCATAAACACAGTCAAAGATCGCCATCTAGTGGTGCACATACTTTCATAACCCAAAACATCCAATTTTGACTACACTAGCACAGATGCTATATGTGTGTAATGTGTTTGCTTCATAATCATTAGGACAAAACATTTTACAGACCATAAACTCCCCATGGCCTATTATCTAAAACATGTCCAAAGAATCATTTCCAGCATATACTTGTTTATTATTATTATTATTACTACAAGGTTGGGAAACACAACATGAGTGTCACTGTTATATTTTCTATTTCCAAATAATTATACTATTTTGAAATCAAATATGACCTTAATTGTCCATGAAATAAAAAAGGTCTATATAGAATCTACTATAACAATCAGCTTCTATTTCCTTATCCAAACAAATACAAAGCCACATTTACATGTAGAGGGATTGAGTAGCCAGGAGCTCATTAACTATTCCTTAGGGGTGGTATTCAGTATACCGGTTGTTGGGATCCCGGCGCACAGTATACCGGCGCCGGAATCCAGACAACCGGCATACCGACACCTTTTCTCCATCTTGGGGGGTCCACGACCCCCCCGGAGGGAGAAAGCCACCGTGCCCGCAGCGTGGCGAGGGTAGCGAGCCCGCAAGGGGCTCATTTGCGCTCGCCCCACTGTCGGCAAGCTGGCGGTCGGGATCCTGGCACCGGTATGCTGGCCGCCGGGGACCCGGCCGCTGGCAACTCATACTACACCCTTCCTTAGAACCATCACATCTGAAATATGCCTTTATATGTGTCTGAGAAAGATAAAGAAAAGCTTAATCTTGTGGAGTGCAAACTATTTTTGTTTTATCCAGAGGTTAATGTGGGGCTTAGATGTAATAATTCATACCTTCCAACTGTCCCGATTTTTGTGGGATAGTCCCTTTTTTTGGCACCGTCCAGCTGTCCTACCCCGCAGGCCGGGGAAAGTTGGGAGGCTCCTATCACTCACCACTCTGCTGTAGAGCAGCGGTGAATAGACGCTGTGCGCAACTATTCATAGGTGACAGAGGAACTGGGGGCTCACAGAGCGCTTGCCATGCCCCCACTGTGACGAAAACGGGAGGCGTGGCAGGCATGAATCAATGCCCCTTTAACCGAGGTCACATCCCCTTTTCGGGCGGGCGTATGGTATTTGTATGTGGGATGTAGTTGGGATCCAGCGCTCGGGATCCCGCCAGTCAGAACGCCGGCACCAGAATCGGAATGACACCTGTCAGAAAACCAATGCCGACGTAAGCAAGGACGCTTTAAGAGAGGAGGCGGCCCGTGGGCTGTCTCCTCCATTTGGGCCCCCTCCTGTCTGCTGGCAGTGCTGGAGAGTCTGAGCACTAGTGGTCTCAGACTCTACTGCGCATGCGCAGATCACCAGGAAAATGGCACGGAGACCATTTTCCAAATGATTTCTCTACTGCGCATGCGCAGAACCCCGTGAAAATGGCCGCTGCGCCATTCTCACGGTGATTCCAGAGCGATGCTGATGTCGGCGCAGGACTCCGGAGGGGTAAGTATTTAAAAAATGGGTGCAGCGTGTGTGATGGGGCCCCCTCTGGACTCAGGAGCCCATGTGCACCACACACACTGCACCCATTATAGATACACCAGTAGACGTAAGTATCCCGGGAAGGTTAGGGATAGTCTGTGGAGGGAGGGTTAGGTTTAGGCTGCGGGTGTGTGTGTGGGGGGGTTAGTGTAAGCCTGCGGGGAGAGGAGGTTAGGGTTAGGTTGCAGGAACAGAGGGTTAGGTAGGTTTAGACAATGGCGAGGGAGGGTTAGTGGGAAGGAGAGGATTATGCTTAGCTCCCTCCTGCAACCCTGTCAGCATTTTAAACAGTCGCTGCAGGGATGGGTGAATCAATTCAATCAATTGATGATGTTTGCATCAATGATCTCAAGCCTGTTCCCCAGTGTCTTTCTTCTTACTGGGCATGCGGGACCTTTTCTTTTTTTATTGCACATGCGCGGGCTGTCATTAATGCCCGAACTGCGCACGTGCTAAAAATAATATCCAACCAGATTTTACTTGGTATCAAATACAAAGATGCTGATCCCCATATCGATCCAAAAGATTGATATGGGACCACCCACTGGCCATCTCTATATTAAAACATCAAAGCCGAAGGTTTCCAGCAGGCTTGGACTGGCCCACAGGGGAACAGGGGAAACCACCGGTGGGCCCCACTGCCTGGGGGCCCACCCCCTGCTCTAAGGATCAGGTTCCAGACTGTGCACTTGAATTATACATCATACATATGTTACCTTATACTGGACTATGGTGTATTTTCTACAGTGCATCGCTGTTATTAATCTGTTATTAATCTGGTACATTATCATGCATGCAGCAGCTGAATTTACTGTATATATTTATGAAGGGGCCCAGATGTTGCACTCTCTAATGGTTAGTCAGACCAATGATGTGGCAGGCCACACCCCCTCTGCAGACTGACCACACCCCAAAACATCGGCCCCTACCACTGTATTCTCCCGGTGGGCCCTACATGCCCCAGTCCGACGCTGGTTTCCAGTGTTTTCCCTTACTCTTAGCCACTTATAAGAGCCAGTCAAACTGGTGACTAGTGGCTGGCTCCAGTGAAGAGGGGATTCATGGTTTTAATAATTTACCGCCAGCTGTTCACAGAGGGTCATATCTGGTGGTGGAGGGGGCTTTCTATTTGAACTAAGACAGATGGAAGAAAAAAAAGGAAAAGGTTTTGTAAGGGCTCTTGTCGATTATTAAAAGCAATGTATTCCTGTGTCATTCCAAACTTTTCTCACACCAACGCCTGCTCTTGTATCATTGACACATATCCAGTGAGACATAAAGTGAGCCTGTAATGCATAATCCACCATATTTCCCTAATTGTAGCCAGAACCCAGAGTGCATGTTGTATCTCTTGCAGGAAGAAGCATGACTAAAGCAGATCAGCAGAATGTGTGTGCAGTGTGGGAGTATATTTATATATGTATACGTACACAGGAAATATCCGGCTGCCACATCTCTTCTATCTATTTACTGCCTTGTTTGGCAAAACATGTGCTGGTATGGGTTGTTTGCAAACTCATTAGTGTTGTATATTTACATTGCGCACTAGTCATTTTCTAATGGGTGACATGGGCCCACTTTTTTGTGTTTTAACCATTTATTTGTTTAACAAATAAAAAATAATGTATACAGTATATAAAAAGGATCAGTTAAATCAAAATACAGGGTTAGAGAAGTGAATGGAAAGAAACTACCTTAGGCAAGCCATATGGTCATCTGACAGAATGTAAATCCAGGAGTATGGGGAAGTGTAATGACAACGAAAACCACTTGTGAATCCAGGCAGGGCCTGATGCATAGTTGTACACATGATTTGTGTACAACTACGATGGTGGGAGAATTGCACATACATAAGAACCACTCTCTGCACGTGCAGAATGGGTCCTGCATCATCGCACACTGGACAGCGTTTCCAACAATGGAAGCGTGTCATCTCCGTTTTCTGGGAGTGCCATGGCCAGTGTAGTGTCTTCCAATGCAGCGTTACTAGTCCCAGAAGCCCGAACAGCCCAACTATTCTGAGCAACTTGAGGGTTAATCGGATCGGCAATGCAGTGGCAGACCTAGGGCCAGATGCATCATCGCTTGGAAAGTGATAAAATGGGGAGTGAAAAAGTACCAGCCAATCAGCTTCTAATTGCCATTTTTCAAACACAGCCTGTGACATGGTAGTTAGGACCTGATTGGCTGCCACTTTTTTACTCTCCATTTTATCACTTTCCAAGCGATTATGCATCTAGCCCCTAGACTTTACTGTTAGGGGGAGCGGTTTAAAAATCCTGATTTCTCCCCTCAACTCATAGCTCCTCCCACTTACACACACACATCTAATCAATTGTGCAAATATAAAAATACACACATGCAAACAGGATATATATTATGACTACTCAATATTGTTTTAATAAAGATTTGATGCACTTAAACCAGGCATTTCCAGCCTCAGTCCTCAAGACATACTAATAGTCAAGGTACATACTTGCTCTCCCCTTGTCTGTATGTTATTATGCTAGAGAGCCCTGTCTGTATGACCTTTAAAATGATTTACTTATTACCAGTTATTTACATAGCGCACACACTTTCCGCAGCACTTTTACAGATAATATTTGGCCATTCACATCAGTCCCTGCCCAAGTGAAGCTTACAGACACTTTTTCCATAATAATATCTTCCAGGAAACCCCCATCATTATATAGTCCAGGTATAACGCCTGTAATAATGTGATCCAGAACCCAACAGAAAATATATTTCAAACTTACTCCCCTTATTAATATAATCCCCTCTGGTAAAATTATGCTCGCTACCCCCACTCTCGTATTAATATGCACCACACACACCAGCCTCCCCTCCCAGTAATAATATGCTCCCAGACCCCCACTCCCCCAGACGGGTTGCAGTTATGTGACCGGTGGCCAGGAGGCCGCCGGCCACAATACCGGACCCTAAATCCCGACCGCTCACAATTCCCGATGCCCATGACACCCATATAATGGAAACAGAACCTGTGGCGAGTGCAATCCAACCCCCGCCGGCATTCTACTGCCGAGATACCGGCGTCAGTATGCTGACCGCCGGTCACGCATACCCAACCCCCTCAGACAACCCCCACTCCTGGTAATATGCTCCAGAATGAACCCCTATTGTAATGTGCTCCATTCAGACCACCCCATACCTTAATACTATGCTTCAAGATCCCCTCCTCCGCGCCATGATAATATTGCTCCAGACAGGCAGCAGTCCCCGAGTACATTATCCCAGATCCCCCTCTCTCTCCCCCATAATATTATGCTCCAGACAGCCCCACTGCCCCAGTAACAGTAATAATATGCACCAGCCCCTTCTGGAGGGAACCTGGATACATCCGATGATGCGGCGGCACATGGTAGAGACTGTGAGCATGGTGGTGAGCCTTGGTCCTGGGTAACCAATCCCTGTCAGCCATTAGTGCAGAGTTCAGCGGTGGGGAGCTTCCACAGCTACTCTACATGTTCATTTTTAAAATGCAATAATGCCACAGTGAGCCAATCGCAGCTTACGTCAACACTTCACCCCCCTGGCCTGGTTTATATTTTTAATAAATTTGCAAAAATCTAAAAAAAGCAAATCTAAAAAAAACTTTTTTCACATTGTCATTATGGAGTATTGTGTATAGAATTTTGAGGGGGAAAAAAAATTTATTCCATTTTGGAATAAGGCTGTAACATAACAAAAATAGGATTTTAATTACCTACTGGTAAATCCTTTTCTCGTAGTTTATAGAGGATACTGGGGTTCTATTTAGTACCATGGGGTATAGACGTGTCCACTAGGAGCCATAGGCACTTTAAGAATTTGATAGTGTGGGCTGGTTCCTCCCTCTATGCCCCTCCTACCAGACTCAGTCTAGGAAACTGTGCCCGAGGAGACGGACATATTTTGAGAGAAAGATAGATAAAGAAAGTGGTGAGATTCCGAACCAGCACACACAAAATAGAGAAAAGCTATGCTAACCCAACTTTAAACAGGAACAGCAACAGCTGAACCAACAATACTTAACCAAGTAACAGTGCAGGAAGAACGAAGCACCGGGCGGGTGCCCAGTATCCTCTATGGACTACGAGAAAAGGATTCACCGGTAGGTAATTAAAATCCTATTTTCTCTTACGTCCTAGAGGATACTGGGGTTCCATTTAGTACCATGAGGATGTACCAAAGCTCCCAAACCAGGTGGGAGAGTGCTGAGGTTCCTGCAGAACTGATTGACCAAACTGAAGGTCCTCAGAGGCCAAAGTATCAAACTTGTAGAACTTAGCAAACAAGTTCGAACCAGACCAAGTAGCCGCTCGGCTGTAAAGCCAAAACACCCCTGGCAGCCGCCCAGAAAGAACCCACCGACCTAGTAGAGTGGGCCTGTACAGGCTTTGGAACCGGCAAACCTGCCGTGGAATAAGCATGCTGGATAGTGAACCTGATCCAGCGTGAAATTGTCTGCTTTGAAGCAGGACACCCAATTTTATTGGGATCATATAGAACGAACAGCAAGTTGGATTTCCTGTGGCGAGCTGTTCTCTTTACATACACCTTCAAAGCTCTCACAACATCCAAAGACTTTGAAGTAGCAGAGGTGTCCGTAACAGCTGGAACCACAATAGGTTGGTTGATGTGAAACGCGGACACCACCTTAGGAAGAAATTGGTGACAAGTTCTGAGTTCAGTTCTGTCCTCATGAAAAATTAAGTAGGGACTCTTGAGAGACAATGCCCTTAGCTCCGACACACGTCTTGCTGAAGCCAAGACCAACAGTGTGACGGTCTTCAACGTAAAGTACTTCACGTCAACCTCCTGTAACGGTTCAAACCAGTCCAATTGGAGGAACTGCAGCACCAAATTGGTGCCGTGGGAGGCACAAAGGGAGGTTGGATGTGCAGAACACCTTTCAAAAATGTCTAGACCTCAAGGAGAGAAGCCATTTGTTTTTGAAAGGAAATGGGCAAGGCCGAAATCTGGACTTTTATGGAGCCCAGACGTAGGCCTACATCCACACCTGCTGCAGAAAAAGCAGGAAACATCCCAGGAGAAATTCCACAGCAGAATATTTTCTGCCCTCACACCAAGAGACGTATTTCTTCCAAATACAGTGGTAATGCTTAGATGTTACCCCCTTCCTGGCTTGGATTATAGTCGTGATTCCTGTGTTAGGGATCTCTCTTCTGGCTAGAATCAGCCGTTCAACTTCCATGCCGTCAAATGTAGCCACGGTAAGTCCTTATAGACGAATGGGCCCTGTTGCAGAAGATCCTCGCGAAGAGGTAGAGACCACATATCTTCGAGGAGCATCTCCAGAAGGTCCGCGTACCAAGCCCTTCGAGGCCAATCCGGAGCAATGAGTATTGCTTGAACCTTTTCCCTTTTTATCCTTTTGAGAATTCTTGGGATCAAAGGAAGTGGAGGAAACACGTACACCATCTGATAGACCCATGGAGTCGTCAGAGCATCTACCGCCACTGCCTGTGGGTCTCTCGACCTGGAACAATACTGCTTGAGCTTTTTGTTGAGACGAGAGGCCATCATGTCGATGTGTGGATATCCCCACCGACGTGTCAGGCCCCACTCCCCCGGGTGTAGGATGTGTCTGCTGAGGAAGTCTGCTTCCCAGTTGTCTACCAGAATGAAGACCACTGACAATGCCACAGCATTTTTTTCTGCCCAGAGGAGAATTCTTGACACCTCTGACATTGCTGCTCTGCTTTTCATTCTGCCCAGTCAGTTTATGTACGTCACTGCCGTCACATTGTCCGACTGGACCTGAATGACCCAATCCTGAAGAAGATAAGAGGCCTTCTGAAGGGTGTTGTATATGGCCCTAAGATCCAGAAAGTTGATTGGAAGGGTGACTTCCTGACTTGACCATCTTCCTTGAAACTGCACCCCCTGGGTGACTTTTCCACAACCTCTGAGGCTTGTGTCCGTGGTTAACAGAATCCAGTCCTGAATTCCAAACGTCCGACCCTCAACGAGGTGAGAAATCTGTAACCACCACAGAAGGGAGATCCTGGCTTTTGACGACAGATGGATCCTCTGGTGCATGTGAAGATGCAATCCGGACCATTTGTCTAACAAATCGAGCTGGAGGGGTCTTGCGTGTAACTTTCCGTATTGAAGCGCCACCATTTTCCCCAGAAAGTGAATGCATAGATGCACCGATATCCGGGTTGGCTTCAGGACATCCCGAACCACTGACTGGATTACTAATGCCTTTTCCAATGGAAGGTACACTTTCTGCGACTCCGTGTCCAGTATCATTTCCAGGAATGGGAGCCTCCGTGTTGGCTCTAGGTGAGATTTCGGAAGGTTCAGAATCCACCCGTGATCCTGGAGAAGTTTGGTTGAGAGGCCAATGCTGTCCAGCAACCTCTTCCTGGACGGCGCCATTATCAGAAGATTGTCCAGGTACGGAATTATGTTCACTCCATGCTTGCGAAGGAGAAACATCATCTCTGCCATCACTTTGGTGAATACCCTTAGTGCCATGGAGAGACCAAATGGCAGGGCCTGGAACTGGTAGTGACAGTCCTGCAGTGCAAACCGTAGATAAGAGTTATACTTGCCTCTTGTGAAGCTGGTAAGCCTGATTTGAAGAATCTGTGAGGTGGGAGCTCTTGGAACTCCAGTCTGTAGCCCTGGGAAATAAGATCTATGACCTAGGGATCCTGGTACGAACTTGACCAGATGTGAATGAAGAATTTTAGTCGGGCTCCCATCTGACAGCCCTCCAGGCATCACGGTCCACCGTCATGCTGAAGGCTTTGAGGAAGCAGAACGTGAGCTCTGTTCCTGAGCACCTGCAGTTGCTGGTTTGCGTGGTTTACCTCTTGCACCTCTGGAAGACGTAGAAGCACCTCAGATAAGTAGACTTACCCGCAGTAGCTTTGGAGATCTATTTGTCTAGTTTGTCTCCAAACAAGGCCTCTCCTGTGAATGACAGGTCTTCCACGCCTTTCCTGGAGTCCGCATCAGCAGTCCACTGGCGTGGCCACAAGCCCCTGCTTGCTGACACTGCCATAGCGGTTGTGCGTGCATTAGGCAAACCAATCTCTTTTATGGCTTCCACCATAAAGTTTGCAGAGTCCTGTATATGCTGCAGGAGTAAAACAAAATCCCCCCTAGACAAGGAATCTAAACCCTCAATTAGGTTACCTGACCATTTAGCAATGGCTTTTGTGATCCATGCACATGCAATAGTGGGTCTTTGGGCTACCCCAGCAGCTGTGTACAATGATTTGAGTGTAGTCTCAATTTTACAATCAGCCATATCTTTTAGGGAGGCTTTACCAGGGACAGGCAATACAATATTACATGACAGCCTAGAGACTGATGCGTCCACTATCGGTGGATTTTCCAATTTTTTCCTATCCTCTAGAGGAAAAGGAAAAGATTAGAGCAACCTTTTAGGGATTTGAAATTTCTTATCAGGAGGATTAACCCACAGTTCTTCTAACAAGGAATTCAATTCCTTTGACGGAGGAAAAGTGACTGAGGTTTTTTTTTGTTTTGTTTTTTTACATTAAAATAAGATTCTTCACAATCCTCTGACACCTTATCAGAAATTTGCAGAACATCTCTGATAGCCTCTATAAGAGCCTCTATTTCCTGTGACAGAGTAGCATCCCCCCGCCCCCTCCAAATCCACCTCACCCTCCTCCATGTATGACCCGTCAGAGTCAGACTGCAGGATATGGGCCAGAGATCGTTTTTGCGGACAAATGGGAGGGGATTGAGACGCTGGTTTGGGGACTGAGTCTCTATTCATAAACTCATCCACAGTCTGTCTTAAGTATTGCTTCTCTTTCTTCTCTTTCTCATTGCGGGATAGCTTTGTAGAAACATTTGAGATCATTCCCTTACTGGAAGTAACCCAATCCGGTTCAGCCCCGCTATTCTGGGAAGGTGCATTGCCCTGAGTACCCAGTAGTGAGCCCCCAGGTGAAGAGGAACACTCCGCTGTACAAGAAACACACTCTTTGACTGACATAATGTAAATGTGACAGCACATACACACAGGAAAAGATTAAGCACAATTAACCCACAAAGAGCCATTCAGAGTAATTTGGAGCCAGCCCCCACCGTGCCCTGATCGCTAATGCCAAGCTTAGCTGGGTCTCTCCGGAGGAGCTGCGCGTCCCTGTCAGTCAGCGTCTGTGTCCACTGCAGTGTGGGTACTGTGTACAGTGTACTGAGACACAGCTGTGTACTGTGTCTGGAGACGCATTCCGCCCCGGTTAGAAGCCGTGCGTCTCCGTACCCTCCTAATGGCTGGCGACCTGCTAGTCGGGACGCTGGCTTAGTACTCACCACTCTTCTTTCTTCTGGCTCTGTTAGGGGTGGCGGCGTGCTGCGGGAATGTACGCTCACCGTGGTGGGGCTTGCAAATAGTTCCCTCAGGAGCTCAGTGCCCCGACAGCGAGGAACGGGATCATTAACCCTTCTAGAGGTTGGACCAGTCCCCCCTAAGTCACATGAAGCAGGCAGGCAGGAGGAGCCAGCAAACACTATTAAATTCTTAAAGTGCCCATTGCTCCTAGTGGACCCGTCTATTCCCCATGGTACTAAATGGAACCCCAGTATCCTCTAGGACGTAAGAGAAATGTGGAAAAAGTGAAGCGCTGTGAATACTTTACAGATGCACTGTACCTCCGGATCCCCGCGGGGACTCCTACTTTAAAAAGGCTGGACCTAGCTGGCTCTTCACTCTTCAGGGATGCATTACTGGGAGAAGGCGTGGCTTTGCTGGGCCTGCTGGGACATCCCCGCCTCCTTCCAGTGATGCATCAGCGAAGAACCGGCTAGGACAGGACAGGGGGCAGCACCCTGCGGCCCCGGCTGCAGACTTTTAAAGTAGGAGTCTCAGCGGGTATCCGGAGGTAAGCGTTCCCACTCCCCAGCGCCTGCGTCGTGTGCCCCCCCCCCCCCCCCCCCGTCCCCGTCCCAATGTCACTGTGTGAAGGGCATTATCATTTGTAACAGGGAATGCAAATTAAAATTAGGGCCTAAGACAGGCCCGGCGCTGCCCGCTCAGCGAAGGGATGCAGTGCAGGGAGGCGCTGGGACGGATAGGCGCTTCCCCTGCTCTGCATCCCTTCCCTGCTGCGCCGTCCTGTCTCCCCTGCTGCTGCTGCCAGCTACTGTGCCTGTCACTGTATGACAGGCACTGGCAGCGGTGCTGTCAGCATGAAAAGCCTCCTCTCCCCTCCCCTCACCTGTGTGACAGCGAGGTGTATGTACGGGACAGAAGGAGGCGGAGCTACATGGGATGGAAGGGGCGGGCTAAACTGGACATAAGAGGGCGGGGCTACATGGACCAGGCTGCTGTACAGAGGGAGACTGGCTTAGGTAAGTGGAGGGTGACAGAGAAATGTGTGTGTGTGTGTGTGTGTGTGTGTGTGTGTGTGTGTGTGTGTGTGTGTGTGTGTGTGTGTGTGTGTGTGTATGGTGTGTGTGTGTATGGTGTGTGTGTGTGTGTATATATGTGTGAATTGTGTGTGTATGAGGTATGTTTGTGTGGGCGCGCTTTATGGACGCAACTACTAAGGGGGCCATTACATGTAAGGACGCTACTACTACTGGGGGGGGCATTGCGTATAAGGACGCTACTACTACAGGGGGGGCATTACGTGTAACAACGCTACTACTGGGGGGGCCATTACGTGTAAGGACGCTACTACTACTGGGGGGGCATTACGTATAAGGACGATACTACTACTTGGGGGCATTATGTATAAGGACACTACTATTACTGGGGGGCAATACGTATAGCAATGCTACAACTACTGGGGGGCATTATGTATAAGGACGATACTACTACTTAGGGGCATTATATATAAGGACGCTACTATTACTGAGGGGGGCATTACGTATAACAATGCTACTATTACTGAGGGGGGCATTACGTATAACAATGCTACTACTACTGAGGGGTGGGCATTACGTATAAGGATTCTACTACTGGGGGCTCCCCTTCCCTTTCAGAATCCAATTCAAACTTCTCACACTCACTTACAAAGCACTCACCCACTCCTCTCCCATCTACATCTCTGACCTTATCACCCTTTACTCTCCCACCCGTCCTCTTCGCTCTGCTAATGCACGCCGACTCTCCTGTATTCTGATTACTTCCTCCCACTCCTATCTCCAAGGTTTTTCACGTGCTGCTCCCTTTCTCTGGAATTCTTTACCTCTCCCCCTCAGACTCTCTACCTCTCTACAAACTTCAAACGGGCTCTTAAGATCCATTTCTTTACCAAACCCTGCCAAATCTCATCCTAACCCTCTGTTCCACGCTCTCTATGTACCCCATCTATGTCACCCCTGTCTGTCTACCCCTCCCCTTAGAATGTAAGCTCTCACGAGTGGGGCCCTCTTCCTCATGTGCTTATCCTTTTCCTACTTTAATAATCCTCAACTGCCCAGATCCCGCAGTTTTTTGGCCACCTGGAACTTCTCTCTATGTTGTTTACTGGTGTAGTTATGCTTAGTTACCCTGTACTTGTCCTATATTGTCTTCAACTGTAAGTCACTGTGTTTCTGTTTTGATTATATGCATATGTACTCTGTAAGTGGGCACTGCGGAACCCTTGTGGCGCCATATAAATAAGGATAATAATAATAATAATAATAAGGATGCTACTACTACTAGGGGGGAATTACGTATAAGGACGCTTCTACTACTGGGGGTGCACTATGTATAAGGACGCTACTACTACTGGGGGGGGCGCATTACGTATAAGGACGCTACTACTACTAGGGGGCAATTACGTATATGGACGCTTCTACTACTGGGAGTGCACACGTATAAGGACGCACTACTACTGTGGGTGCATTATGTATAAGGATGCTACTACTACTGGGACGGCATTATGTATAAGGATGCTACTACTACTGGGGTGCATTATATATAAGGATGCTACTACTACGGGTGGGGCATTACGTATAAGATGAATAAGATTGTGCTACATTGTGGCGTAATTTTAAATGGGGGTACTGTTGTGTGGCCATGCCCCTTACTTGTGAGACCACACCCCTTTTCCCTGCGCAAGCCAAAGGAATATGGGAGGGCGCAAATTTATAGTTTGCAGGGGGGCGCCGAACACCCTAGCACCGGCCCTGGCCTAAGACCTCCATACGATACCAATATAAATGTTTCTCTGGAAGTAACACACATTGACAGGTGTATAATGTAAGCTTATAACGCTGTGTTCACTTTTCCCAGCGTTAGTTGGACTCAGATGTAACTTTGTGAAGGCATTCGGAACTGTGACACATACCAGTGAAATTGTGAGTATGAGGATTGGAAGATATACAAGCAATAACTCCTAATCACCTGTTTCATCAACTGATTAATAATAACTAAGGGAGACATTTACTAAGCAGTGATAAGAGTGGAGAAGTGAGCCAAAGGAGAAGTTGCCCCATCAACCAATCAGCAGCTCTGTATCATTTTATAGTATGCAAATTATAGATGTTACTTCAGTGCTAATTGGTTGCCATGGGCAATTTCTCCACTGGCTCACTTCTCCGCTCTTATCACTGCTTAGTAAATGTCCCCCTAAGAGTATTATATTCCTATTTTCCTGTAAATAATTATAAAGGAAATCAGTGCTTACAGTAAGGTTCCATTTGTGCCCTGATGTATCAAGCAATTAGAACTTGAATAGAAACATCTTTCTGTGTAGGACATATCACAACCATATTGGTTCATACTTTCCTACTTTGCTGCCCTCTCTCTGGGAGCGGGAAGTCAGGTTGGAGCTGTGATTCAATGTAAATCGGGTCATCGGATCCAACTCGGACTGCCCACATGTACTCTGTTGTGGGCGGCCGAGGCGGGGTGCTGGGGCTAGCGGCAGATGTGGGAGACTTGCCTGCCTTTCCTGAGTGCCACCCCATTTTCAGGGAGCCTCCTTGTCACTCCAGTAGGGTAGGAAAGTATGCATTGGCCACTTGTACCTTTGGGGAAGATTTAGTTAAATTTGGGGCAGGCATCTGTACTGGCAGATTTTGGGGCGGATTACTCAGGCACGTAATACCCCGTACGTCATGTAGAGGATTTTTATTTTTATTTTTTTACCTGCAATTAGGGCCGTCTATAGCAAGGCTTCCATCGGCATTGGGCAAGCTAGTAGCACCGCAGTGCTGCTTAAGCAAGTGACCAGCAGCTGGCAGTGTAGCCAGCCACCATCATGTGATCAGCGCTAGCATGGCACCCAACAGACTAGTATGAGTGCCAGCTCTACAGGGACACCCGCAGCCCACAGCGCTGCTGCAGTCAGTAACACTGCAAGCCAGGAGCAGATTGGACCTATGGAATGGATACTTCTCTGCAGTGACGGACTGGGGCCTCGATTCGGCCCTGGCATCTGTGAACGCACTCGTGGAAAAGGCGCGCGCGCGTAACGCGTGCCAGTCCGGCCATGCTTCTCTGAGTGACTGCTGGCTGCGGCCAATCGGTGACAAGCAACCTGCACAGGCTCAGTGTACTTGTAGGCACTGGCAGTGTCCGCGCAGGCTGCACTGACTGCACAGCAGGGGAAGATGTGGTGGCCAGCTGGGCATGGAGGCATGTGAGGAGCAGAGGTGCTGCTGGGACACTGCAGTCCCACTCTCAGACAACGGTTGAGGCAGCTCCCATTGTGGTAAGGAAGTTAATGCACGGGAGGATGTGGGTTATCTGTGAGGTTAGGAAGATGATGGGGGAGAAGGATGATGATGGAGTGGAGGATGAGCACACTTATCCTGTTACACACTGGACCAGTCCCCACACACTCACCCTGTCACCCACCAAACCTGTCCTGCACACTCACCCACCAGACATGTCCCTGCACACTTGGCGTCACCCACCAGACCAGCCCCGGCACACTCATCCTGTCACCTACTAGACATGTCCCCGCACACTCACCCACCAGGGGTGGTCTTCAGGTTGCCGGCTGTCGGGATCCCGGCGCACAGTATACCGGCGCCGGAATCCCGACAGCCGGCATACCGACACTTTTATCTCCCTCTTGGGGGTCCACGACCCCCCTGGAGGGAGAATAAATAGCGTGGCGCGCGTAGGGCGCCACCGTGCCCGCAAGGGGCTTATTTGTGCTCGCCATGCTGTCAGTATGCCGGCGGTCGAAATTCCGGCGCCGGTATGCTGGTCGCCGGGAGCCCGGCCGCCGGCATACAGTACTACACCCCCCAACCAGAACTGTCCTGCAGACTCACCCACCAGACGTGTCCCTGCACACTCGCCATCACCCACAAGGCCTGTCCCAGCACACTAATCCTGTCACCTACTAGACCTGTCCCCGCACACTTACCCTGTCACGCACCAGACCTGTCCCCTTTACACTCACCCTGTCACCTACCAGATCTGTTCCTGCACACTCACCCTGCCACTTACCAGACCTGTACCTGCACACTTACCCTGTTACCCACAAGACTTGTCCCTGCACACTCATCCTGTCACCCACAAGCCCTGTCCCGCACACTTACCCACCGGACATGTCCCTGCACACGCGCCGTCTCCCACCAGGCCTGTCCCGGCACACTCACCCTGTCACCTGTCATGGAGTTGCTGCATGTTGTATTGTGTTCTCTGGCATTGACTGGGAGGTGGACGCTGACCACTACAGCTGTGAGGAGTGACGGAGGCGTGACGGAGTGACGGAGACGCAGTGAGGACCCGGAACCGGAAGTGATGGCTGCTGGTTGACGGGCGCCAGGGAGCACAAGCAGGACGCGCTCGTGCGGGACGGAGGGGGATCGATGCGGTGAGCCGGTCGGACCAAGGTGGTGCTGATTCCCAGGAACCGGGGAGTGCGCTAAGCAAGGGAGAAAGACGGGCACCGGGGGATCACCAGGGGGGAGCCAAAACAGCGGATCCACAAGTGGGGGAGGCATCAGAGCCACGTTCCGGGAGAGAGAGCAGTGGTGGTCTGACCGAGGCTGGAGCAGGGCTGCTGGAAAGAGCCAACCAGGGAAAGCTGGTACCAGTAAGTAAGTGCTGCTGTTTTTTGTGTTTTGTTTTCTTACTGTTTTCCATTGAAACACTCTTATACATTGCATTGCCAATAACTGTGTTGAAAATTGTCTTTTTCCACAGCTAGGCTATAGTATTGTGTTGTGTAGCATAGTCTGTACTGTTTGTTTTGTAATACATAGTCGGTATTGTTTGTATTGTATTGTATTGTTTTTATAAAGGTACAGGGAGTTAGAGTGTTTAGACAAAATGGGGGAGTCCATGGTTGGGAATCTCACTCAGTGCATGTCTGTTATGCACACCAGTGCCAGTAGGAATGTACTGGTGTCTGAACGGAGAGGGATGCAAAACAAATGAACTCACAGACAGACTGGGGAATATGACATTACATACACAGAAGGTGATAGGGTAACAAAATAAACACAAAGTGAACAGAGAAGCCCAAAGGCTAAGAAACTGGGTGTCTCCCTAGTATTAGGAATGCTCAGATGGAAAGAAGCGAGATGTTGTGATTTAATACGTAGAGAACCCGAAATGCTGTTGCTAAGGGCAACAGCAAAACCCTAAAGGGTTACCAACGGGTGTGGCAGTAAACTCCTTGGTCAGAGATGGAATAATAGACACAAGGAGAGTCTCCGCAATCCTAGTCTTCACTTGCAGTGCACTGGTTCAGCTTACTGCCACTAAACTGACACCTGAACACCTTGCACAGTGAGAAAGGATTTTGGCAGGCAAGTCTGAGAATACAGCCGCAAACTTGCTAGGTTCACATAGTAGCAAAAGAACCCCAGCAGGTTAAACGACTGACTCCAGTCTTACTGCTAGGTCTGGATTGGCAGAGTGTAATACCAAATCCCAAGGCCTATTTGCAGTAAGCAACAAATACAAAGTTTACACAGTACTAGCTAGCTTTCAGGAACTGACTAACCAACAAAGATTCAGCAGCATCTGCCTAACCTGAGAAGAGGGTTTATATAGCAGGTGCTGTCCACGCCCCACTCAGACCTCACAGACTGTGAGCACAAAAACCAGCACCGGATCCCCTGCCGTGCACAGAGCCTGTAACCACTGCACAGCAAAAGACCCGAACCGGAGTATCAGCTACGCTCAGGTTACTCCGCTAGCACTTGTCTCCCGGTTGCCATGACGACGTGGCAGCACAGAGCAGGAGACCCTAACAATGTCGTGCATGATGTATGCGCACCTGGAGCAACCAGCCCAGTGTGAATACATCTGCGCGAGGTGTACACAAACGGTTGCCCTGGAAGCCCAGGTAACTGATCTAGAGCAAACTGTCACGCAACTGAGGAGTATTCACAATCTCAAACTGAGCTTAGATAGAATGGTGGAGGAGTTGCAGGAGGGGTCACCGGTAGATGAGGATGAGGACAATCAGGTAGCTAGCTGGGTCACAGTTAGAAGTAAAAAGAGGGGGAGGGGGAGACAGGACATCTCCGACCTGCCAAACCCCAATAAATTCGCCCGACTGGAAGATTCTGGGGATAGCAGTGAGGAAATGAAGCCACTGGAGGATACTGTTCCCTCTAGCAACCAGAGGAGCGGTCCCTCCAGGACAAAGGGAAAAAAAGAAAGTGAGGTACCTAGTCAAATTGCGGTGGTAGGGAATTATATTAAAAGGAAGACAGATAGGGCAATCTGCTAACGGGACTGTGATCGCCGTACAGTCTGTTGTCTCCCGGGTGCTCGGGTACGGCACATTGCGGACCGGGTAGAAAGATTGTTGGGAGGGGCCGGGAACGACCCGGCGGTCTTGGTGCACGTTGGCACCAACGACAAAGTTAATGGTAGGTGGGCTGTCCTTAAGAAAGATTATAAGGACCTAGGACAAAAATTAAAGGCAAGGCGATCTAAGGTAATATTCTCTGAAATATTACCTGTGCCACGCGTTAGTCCAGGAAGGCAGAGGGAGATTAGGGAGGTAAATGTTTGGCTTAGAGACTGGTGTAGGAAGGAGGGGTTTCTGTTCTTAGAACACTGGGCGGACTTCTCAGTCAGGCGCCATCTTTTTTGTTGCGATGTTGCACCTGAATGAGGAGGGGGCAGCGGTGCTGGGGGGAAGGATGGTTAGAAGGTTGGAGGAGATTTTAAACTAGGTGCCTGGGGGGAGGGATTAGAAAGAATTAGTGGGACAACTAGAGAGCGAAGAATAGTGGGATGGATAAAGTATAATGGGGTGGAAAGGGGGGAAGGAGAAATATAGCTAGCAATGGTAACTTAAGGGAAACCCAGGTTCCTAAGGAAACGTTATGTACAACAAAACTTGCAGATCAGGGAATTACTAAATTTAAGTGTATGATTGCAAATGCGAGAAGCCTAACAAGTAAAATGGGGGAACTAGAGACAATTGCACTTAATGACCAATATGACATAATAGGCATTACAGAGACATGGTGGGACGATTCTCACGACTGGGCGGAAAACATTGAGGGGTACACCCTCTTCAGGAGAGATAGGACTAATAAAAAGGGAGGGGGTGTTTGTCTTTGTGTTAAACCATTCTTAAAACCATATTTAAAGGAGGTCATTTATGAGGGGACTAGAGTCATTATGGGTTGAGATTTTGAGTGGGGGTAAAGATCCAAAAAAACCTTTTAATAGGGACATGCTATAAACTGCCAGATATTAGTGTGGCAGATGAATTACAACTCTTGCAGCAAAACAAAAAAGCTGCAGGTATGGGGGATGTCATTATTGTTGGGGTCTTTAATTACCCGGACATCAACTGGAACACCGAAACAGTAAATACAGCTAGGGGTAACAGGTTCTTAAACATGCTAAATGATCATTACTTGTCCCAGGTAATTGAGGAACCAACTAGGCAAAGGGCTATACTGGACCTAGTACTAACTAATAATGAGGAAATAATAATAAATACAAAAGTAGGGGAGACCCTAGGAAATAGCGATCACAATATGATTGTTAGGCGCCGGGGTCCGCTTGTCTGCGCGGCCCGGCGCCTAGCAACTAGGGACGCTGTGCGCGTACAGCCGCCGGCTCCCTAGCAACGCTAGACGCCGGGCGCGCTGAGCCGCACGGACCCTAGCAACGGGGACGCCACTGGCGGACCGCGTTCCCCGTTGCTGGGTCCTTTGAATTCATAAGTGCACCTGTTCCCTGGCCGTGCAGCAAGGCAGCTGCACGGCATTTATTCTAATCAGCTCTGTCAGCAGCTGATTGGAGGACTCCTGATTAAATACACTCTCAGGGCTTCTCACAGACGCCGGTAATAGCTTCCTGCATGCTGCCTTTGCTTGCTGAGAGTCTGTTTCCAGTCCTGCTGTATCCGGTCATTCCAGTCCTCTGAAGTCCTGTACTCGGGAGTTATCATCTCGTCCCTGGAGTCCTGACTGATCACCGTTTAACATCCAGTGGTGTTCGTGAGTCGCGGCTCTGCCGTGTGTAGCGGCTCGGCCGCTTTACCCTTTATGTTTTGTGTTTTGGAGCATTTGCGGAGGGTTCCGCTTCCACAGGTCCACTCTGGTATTCGGCGGTGCCGGGTAGGAGTATTGGACAAGTGGATTTTGGTTGTCCTTTTCCCTGGCGGTTTCTCCGCACATACTTTAGGTTTTGTAGTTAGCTCATAGCCCCTGGCCTGTTTGTTTAGTTAGAGGGCCTCTTGTCATCATCCTGTCTCGGATTTCCCTTTGTCTCTCACTAAGACCGGGGGGCATCGGAGTTGGGCAGACATAATCCGCCCTTCAAACGCGGCTGCCAAGGGCTCAAGAAACCATAGTCTCGCAAGGGATTTCTGACAGCACGGGTGAGACAACAGAGTTAGGGCGCCAGGGGCTATTGTTCTTTCCTGCTCCCTTCCCCAGCATTCCGTTCCAGCGCTCCGGTCCTTGCCATAAGATCTCCTCTGACCAGGAGTGCTGGAATCATAACATTAATACCGGCCATACCAAAACTTAAAATTAAACGGGGTTTAATTTTTTCTCATTCAGTTTTGTGAGAGTTTATCGGCCTCATGAATCCGACAGGTTTAGGGCCAAATCCCGGTCAGTTCTTAGTCAGCCAGATGCAAGAACTTACTCAGATGTTTCAGGATCTTTCTCTTCGGGTGAGATCGCAGGAAGATCTTTTGCGAGCCTCCCCGAAGGTAGTCCCTGAACCAAAGATGCATTTGCCAGACCGTTTTTCTGGCGACAGAAAATAATTTTTTAATTTCAAGGAATCCTGTAAACTATATTTCCGTTTAAAACCTACTTCCTCTGGTACTGAATCTCAGCGGGTTGGGATAATTATTTCTTTACTCCAGGGGGATCCTCAGACCTGGGCATTCGGTTTAAGGGCAGAGGATCTTGCGTTGTTGTCAGTAGATGCTTTTATTGAGTCTTTAGGGCTTTTGTATGATGACCCTGGTAGAGAGGCGTCTGCTGAAAGTCAGCTGCGCGCTCTCAAACAAGGTAGAAATCCTGCGGAGGTTTATAGTACGGAGTTTCGCCGCTGGTCGAACGACTGTGGCTGGAATGACCCAGCCCTGCGCAGCCAGTTTCGCCTCGGCTTATCAGAGTCTATAAAAGACAGTCTCCTCCAGTACCCCGCTCCTGAGACTCTCGATAGACTCATGGAGCTTTCTATTAAGATTGATCGTCGTCTCAGAGAGCGGAGGACTGAAAGAGGAGCACCTATAAGGTCAAGTCCGTGTGTATATTCCATTCCTGAAGACATAGAGGAGCCCATGCAGATGGGTCTCTCCCGGCTGTCCCCTGAGGAAAGAGCCAGAAGGCAAAAATCCGGTCTTTGTCTGTACTGTGGGGGTAAGGGACATTTTGCTCGAAACTGTCCGAACAAGTCGAGAAACGCTTTTGACCAGGTAAATTGTGAGGGGGTTCACCTAGGTCTGCAGCTTATCTCCTCGAATAACTCCCTTTTAGTCCCAGTTAAGGTTTCCTTTGGCAGCCTCAGTTCTTTGGTGTCGGCTTTTGTCGACAGTGGAGCTGCAGGAAACTTTATGGATTTAACTTGGGCTAAGGCCTTAGGCATTCCTCAGTTACCTTTGGGTAGGTGTGTCACCATGCATGGCTTAGATGGGAGTCCGCTGTCCAATGGGGTTATTTCTCTCCGTACACCCCCTGTACTACTTACAGTAGGAGCTCTACATTCCGAAAAGATCGAGTTCTATCTTACACATTGCCCAGCAGTTCCAGTTGTTCTGGGTCACCCTTGGCTGGCCTTTCATAATCCCACCATTGATTGGCGGTCAGGGGAGATTTCACAATGGGGTACTTTTTGTGCTAAGGAATGTATTACGTTTCCCGTCAGAGTAGCAGCTATCATTCCAGAACTCATCCCTGTGGAATACCGGGAGTTTGCTGATGTTTTCTCCAAAGGCAATGCGGACATTCTACCTCCCCATCGGCCTTATGATTGTGCTATTGAGCTAATTCCTGGTGCCGCTTTGCCAAAGGGAAGATTATATGCATTATCCGGGCCAGAAACTGCGGCTATGAATGATTATGTTAAGGAGAGCCTAGAGAAAGGATTTATTAGACCATCAAAATCTCCTTTAAGTGCAGGCTTCTTCTTTGTGGAGAAAAAGGATGGCTCGCTTAGACCTTGCATTGACTTTAGAGCCCTGAATAAGATCTCAGTTAAAAACACTTATCCTTTGCCGCTGATTTCTGTACTCTTTGACCAGTTACGTTCGGCTGTGATTTTTTTCTAAAATTGACCTTAGAGGAGCGTACAACCTCATCCGAATTAAATCTGGAGATGAGTGGAAGACGGCCTTCAGTACTCAGTCGGGTCACTACGAGTACCTGGTGATGCCGTTCGGCTTGTCTAATGCTCCAGCAGTTTTTCAAGACCTCATTAACGATGTGCTCCGTGACTTCCTAGGGAAATTCGTGGTCGTTTACTTAGACGACATCCTGATTTATTCTGAATCAATGGAACAACATGTTACCCAGGTGCGTCTGGTTCTTCAAAAGTTACGTGAAAATCATCTATATGCCAAGCTGGAGAAGTGTGAGTTCCATGTCACGGAAGTATCTTTTTTAGGGTACATTATTTCCCCTCTGGGATTTTCCATGGAACCAAAGAAGCTCCAGGCCATCCTTAGTTGGGCGCAACCCACCAATTTAAAAGCAATTCAGCGCTTTTTAGGGTTTGCGAATTATTATAGGAGGTTCATTCATTCTTTTTCTGACCTGGTTGCTCCCATTGTAGCTCTGACAAAGAAAGGAGCGGATCCTACCAACTGGTCGCGTGAAGCTGAGTTGTCCTTCCGGGCCTTGAAACAAGCCTTTGTCTCGGCTCCAGTCCTCAAACATCCCAATCCGGAATTGCCCTTTGTTGTGGAGGTTGATGCCTCGGAGGTTGGAGTGGGGGCTATCCTTTCTCAAAAGGATCCGGAGTCTCTGGAGCTACACCCTTGTGCCTTTATGTCCAGGAAATTCTCCTCCGCTGAATCCAACTATGACGTTGGTAATCGGGAGTTACTGGCGGTAAAGTGGGCTTTCGAGGAGTGGAGGCATTGGCTGGAGGGAGCAAAACATACTATTTCAGTATTGACTGACCATAAGAACCTGCAATACATCGAATCGGCTAAGCGGCTTAATGCCCGGCAGGCACGTTGGGCTTTATTTTTTACTCGTTTCAAATTTATAATCACTTTCAGGCCTGGTTCCAAGAATACTAAGGCTGATGCCCTGTCACGCAGCTTTCTTCCGGTTCACAATAACAGTCCTGTTACTCCCATACTTCCATCTTCGGTCATCTGGGCAGGCCTCACACAAGATTTATTTACCCAGTTAAAACAGCTTCAACATCAAGCTCCTGGAAATACTCCTGCTGGTCGTCTTTACGTCCCTGAGTTTTTGAGAGCTACTGTTTTAACGGAATTCCATGATAACAAAGTTTCCGGGCATCCGGGAATCTCTAAGACTTTGGAGTTAGTCTCTCGCTCAGTATGGTGGCCTGGTCTTTCTAAAGACGTTAAGGAGTTTGTTTATTCATGTCAGGCTTGTGCACAGCATAAGGTTCCCCGTTCCTTGCCTATCGGGCAACTTATGCCCTTAAATGTTCCTCTCAGGCCATGGTCTCATATCTCCATGGATTTTGTGGTTGACCTTCCCCTTTCAGCCGGATTCCGAGTCATATGGGTGGTAGTGGACCGTTTTAGCAAGATGGCTCATTTTATTGCTCTTCCCCGATTGCCTTCTGCCCAAGGGTTGGCAGTTTTGTTTCTCCGCCATGTTTTCAGACTTCATGGGTTGCCTACTGACATTGTTTCTGATCGGGGTCCACAATTCATCGCACAATTCTGGAAATGTTTTTGTGCCTCGTTAAAAATGAAGTTGTCGTTAACATCCGGTTACCACCCACAATCCAACGGGAAAACCGAGCGAGTTAACCAATCATTGAAACAGTATTTGCGTTTGTATTCAACCAAACTCCAGAATGATTGGTCCGAGTTTCTTCCGTTGGCGGAGTTTGCTTACAACAATTCTTGTCATTCCTCCACGAAAGAGTCTCCATTCTTTTCAGTTTTTGGTTTCCACCCCAGAGCTAATTCTTTTTTTCATCATTCCTCAGTCTCCTCGCTAACCTTAACCTCCCATCTCAGAGCCATTTGGAAAAAGGTGCACCTTGCTCTCAGAAAAGCGGCCTTTCGTGAGAAGAAATTTTCTGACAGGCTCCGACGTCCTTGCACTTTTAAGGTGGGAGATAGGGTGTGGTTGTCGACTCGCAACATCAGGCTTCGACAATCCTCGGCTAGACTGGGACCCAAATTTATTGGGCCATTTCTTATTATTAAAAGAATCAACCCAGTTGCCTTCCGGTTACGTTTACCAAGATCTCTCAGGATTGGAAATACGTTTCATTGCTCCCTGTTGAAACAATACGTTTCTTCCAGTAGATTTCCTCGGAGGATCTCTCAGGGTAGATCTCCAGTGGATGTACAGGGACAACAGGAGTTCTTGGTGGAGAAGGTTCTCGATTCCAAATTGTCCCGGGGCCGGCTTTATTTTCTGGTTCACTGGAGAGGCTATGGTCCGGAGGAAAGGTCTTGGGTCCTGGATAAGGATCTTCATGCCCCGAGGCTCAAGAGGGCATTTTTTCGGGAATTTCCTCGGAAACCTGGCTTTAGGGGTTCCTTGACCCCTCTTCAAGGGGGGGGTACTGTTAGGCGCCGGGGTCCGCTTGTCTGCGCGGCCCGGCGCCTAGCAACTAGGGACGCTGTGCGCGTACAGCCGCCGGCTCCCTAGCAACGCTAGACGCCGGGCGCGCTGAGCCGCACGGACCCTAGCAACGGGGACGCCACTGGCGGACCGCGTTCCCCGTTGCTGGGTCCTTTGAATTCATAAGTGCACCTGTTCCCTGGCCGTGCAGCAAGGCAGCTGCACGGCATTTATTCTAATCAGCTCTGTCAGCAGCTGATTGGAGGACTCCTGATTAAATACACTCTCAGGGCTTCTCACAGACGCCGGTAATAGCTTCCTGCATGCTGCCTTTGCTTGCTGAGAGTCTGTTTCCAGTCCTGCTGTATCCGGTCATTCCAGTCCTCTGAAGTCCTGTACTCGGGAGTTATCATCTCGTCCCTGGAGTCCTGACTGATCACCGTTTAACATCCAGTGGTGTTCGTGAGTCGCGGCTCTGCCGTGTGTAGCGGCTCGACCGCTTTACCCTTTACGTTTTGTGTTTTGGAGCATTTGCGGAGGGTTCCGCTTCCACAGGTCCACTCTGGTATTCGGCGGTGCCGGGTAGGAGTATTGGACAAGTGGATTTTGTTTGTCCTTTTCCCTGGCGGTTTCTCCGCACATACTTTAGGTTTTGTAGTTAGCTCATAGCCCCTGGCCTGTTTGTTTAGTTAGAGGGCCTCTTGTCATCATCCTGTCTCGGATTTCCCTTTGTCTCTCACTAAGACCGGGGGGCATCGGAGTTGGGCAGACATAATCCGCCCTTCAAACGCGGCTGCCAAGGGCTCAAGAAACCATAGTCTCGCAAGGGATTTCTGACAGCACGGGTGAGACAACAGAGTTAGGGTGCCAGGGGCTATTGTTCTTTCCTGCTCCCTTCCCCAGCATTCCGTTCCAGCGCTCCGGTCCTTGCCATAAGATCTCCTCTGACCAGGAGTGCTGGAATCATAACAATGATCACATTCGATATCAGCTTCCAAAAACAATTATATAAGGTTTTAACTAAGACTTTTAACTTTAGGAAAGCTAATTTCATATTGCTGAAACAAGCAATGAAGGGAAATTGTATTTCATGGTAAGAATACTGCTGAAATGCGCTCAATAAGTACATTAATTTATATATTCCCAAAGTCAACAAAAACAGGAGTAGGAAATTCAAACCGATGTGGCTTCATAAGAAAGTCAAGGAACAAATGGATAAAAAAGGCGTGCTTTCAAAGCATTTAAGTCTGACGGAACGGTGGAATCATTCCAGTTCTACAAGGAATGTAACAAAAAATGCGAAAATGCAATCAGAGCAGCTAAAATAGAAAACGAAAAACAAATCGCAAAGGAGAGTAAAACAAACCCCAAAAAGTGATTTAAGTATATAAATGGTAAAAGGTTAAAAAGGGAGAATATTGGGCCTTTAAAGGGCAAGTAGGATGTTTTGATTAATGATGATAGGGAAAAAGCGGATTTATTTAATAAATTCTTTTCATCAGTATTCACGAAAGAGGACAAGTTCACGAGAGTAGAGCATAACATAAACTATAATAACGACCCGTTGCTTGATACTTGGTTAAACAAGGGAGTAGTCCAGGAGAAATTAAGTAAAATTAAGATAAATAAATCTCCTGGGCCGGATGGACTCCACCGCAGGGTTCTTATGGAACTCAACGTAGAGATATCAAAACCTCTATATTTGATTTTCAGCAGTCAATTAGATCAGGAGTGATACCAAAGGACTGGAGTATTGCAGAGGTAGTCCCAATATTTAAAAAGGGTATTACCGGTAAGCTTGACATCTATAGTGGGGAAAATACTAGAAGGTATATTAAGGGATAGCATACTAGAGTACTTGGAAACCTCCAAGGTTATTACTAGGAATCAGCATGGCTTTGTGAAGGACAGGTCATGTCAAACTAACTTAATAAGCTTCTACGAGAAAGTGAGCGATAATATTGATCAGGGTCAAGCAGTGGATGTGATCTTTTTGGACTTCGCTAAGGCCTTTGACAAAGTTCCACACAGGAGACTAATTCTCAAACTAAGAGAGATTGGGGTAGGAAACACTATTTGTACTTGGGTGAGTAATTGGCTGTTTAATAGGGAACAGCGAGTGGGGATTAATTGGGATGTACTCTGAATGGGCTTCAATACTCAGTGGAATACCGCAGGGTTCAGTACTCGGGCCATTGCTGTTTAACATATTCATCAATGACCTAGGAGAGGGACTGGAAAGCACAGTGTCAATTTTCGCAGATGATACTAAACTATGTAGAATAATTAATTCAGACAAGGATGTTAAGTCTCTACAGAATGACTTAACTAGACTTGAGGTCTGGGCGGATAAATGGAGAATGAGGTTAACTATAGACAAATGTAAAGTTATGCACTTTGGGACTAAAAGCAACCAGGCAGCCTATAAACTAAATGGGGAAAATGTAGGGATAACGGTAGTTGAAAAAGATTTGGGAGTGCTCATCGATAATAAACTTGGTAGCAGTACGCAATGTCAAAATGCAGCAACAAAAGCTAATAAGGTGTTGGCATGCATAAAACGGAGTATGGAGACAAGGGATGAGAGTGTAATCCTGCCACTGTATAAGTCATTGGTGCGGCCACACCTGGAATATTGCGTACAGTTTTCGGCACCATACTATAAAAAAAATATCTTGGAACTCGAAAGGGTTCAGAGGCGAGCCACTAAACTGATTAAGGGGTTAGAGGCACTGGATTATGAGGGAAGACTTAAAAGGTTAAATATGTTCACACTGGAAAAGAGGCAACTGAGAAGGGACATTATTAATATTTATAAATACATTAAAGGACAATACAAGGATCTGGACACGAGGACACCCCCTGAGGTTAGAGGAAAAAAAATTCCATACTCAACGGAGAAAAGGGTTCTTCACAGTAAGAGCAGTAAGGATTTGGAATTCTCTGCCAGAGAGGGTAGTAATGGTGGAATCAATCAATAAGTTTAAAAATGGATTAGATAAATTCCTAGCGGAAAAAAATATCCAGGGATACAGCATTTAATTAACATTAAAAAAATTATAATATAGGTTGAACTCGATGGACTTTTGTCTTTTTTCAACCTCAACAACTATGTAACTATGTAACCTACTAGACCTGTCTCCGCACACTTATCCTGTACCTCACCAGGCCTGTACCCACACACTCACCCTGTAACCTACCAGACCTGTACCTACACACGTACCCTGTCACCTACCAGACCTGTACCCGCACACTAACCATGTCACCCACCAGACCTGAACCCTGCACACATACCCTGTCATCTGCCTCTGCATATTCACCATCACCCACAAGACCTGTTCCGGCACACTCATCCCGCCACCTAATAGACCTGTTCCAGCACACTCACCTGTACCCGTACACCAGACCTGTGATCCATGCCCCCAGCGTGATGAAAATGAGGTGGTGGCTTGTGGGTACGGCATTCCCTGTGATGCAAAGAGTGAACGCACCCAGAAGAAGCCCCTCCCCCACATTCCCCTATCGTGGTGTTCCCCCTGTCATTTTGTTCTGGATCCGCCACTGCCTGCATGTACAGCAGCACCTGTGTGGTTCATAGCGGGATCCAAGTGTGACCACTGCTCTACCAATGGAGCTCTGCGGCGTACCCGCTGCTGCTGCAGAGTTAATCAGTTCGGTCCCTGGAGACCTGCTAACTCCTGCAACTGGGGACAGGACTGATCCTGCCTGGTACCGCTCAGCTTGCGCTGCAGCAAGTAAAGGTGCACCTGCCGCTGCCGCTAGACTGTGAGATGGGACCCACCGGTGAACGTTAATTCTGCATGCTGCAGACGGCTGAATCTCGTAAGTATGACTCTCACCCACTGGTCGTTGTCACACAACATAGCTGGAGCCCCATCAATTGGCCAAGAGCGCTATCTATATAATTCTGTAAGACGTGTATGTTATTTTATATATATATATATATATATATATATATATTAGAGATGAGCAGGTTCGGATTTACTTGGTTCTTAACGGCAGAATTATCGCAAAATCAGATTTTCCGGATTTTACTTATTGGCTAACCCAAACACGTGACATCCGAGAGCCAATAAGGAGATTCGAGTAAATCTGAGTAAAACCGAACCCGCTCATCTTTAATATATACATACATACAGAGGTGCCGATTTATGTTTTTGCTGGTGGGTGCTCAAGCCTGTTACGCCTGTCAGTGAGGGGGCGTGGCCTTGCTAAAATGGGCGTGGCCTCACAGGAAAAGACTACCATACACCCCAGTTTTTGACCCTGCACCAACAGACTTCGGCCACCACAGGGAAAAAAATTAATTATGCCATATTAAGTGCTACACAGTAATGCCCCTTGTACCATATGTCACACACCGCAATGCCCATAATACATTATGCCCTACATTAAAGTTTCTAATTACTTTTAAATTACCTACTCATGCCAAGGGTTTCACGCGCTGAGTGTCCTGCTCGTTGCCAGGGGTTTCATGCACTGGGACAGGTATCATGCTCGTTGCCGGGGGAAAAGCTCGTTGCCAAGGGTGTGTAATGCTAGTAGCCAGGGATAAAGTTAGTTGCCAGGGGTAACGTTAGTTGCATTATAGACGAGCTAGGGATTAATGTGTACAAATTAAATTAACTGTAACTTCCCTAATGAGCAGAAACGGATGTATTTTTTAATACAGATGATCTTAATAAGGCTTTTAACTGCTTATGTCACATAAGACGTTAAAAGCCTTATTAAGATCATCTGTATTAAAAATATGTTGTGTATTTAATTTTAACATACATATGCCCTTACATCAGCTCCAGCATACAGCAGTCCCTTAAGCAGCAGAAGTCCTGCGTGTATGTGTTGGCGGACACGATGACAGAGCAAGGCGGGAGGACAGCTCAAGGCAGACGGACGCGGGCAGGGCAGGGAGGACAGCGCAGAGTGGCGGGATAACAGCACAGGGCAGGCGGGTGGGAGCGCGGTGTGACGTCAGCACATCACATCACGAGCCGGCTCACCCGCGGATGGGGGAACAGCGCACGGCAGACGGGCGGGAGCGCGTTGTGACGTCAGCACGTCACATCCCAAGCCAGCCAGGGGGTTACGGGTGGGCTTGCTGCGCGGCCAGCCACCCACACAAGTAACAGCCTGGACCTGGTGGGTGCTTGAAATTTTCTGTGGGTGTTCAAGCCCGGGAGCACCCACGGAATCGGTGCCCATGTATACATATACAAAAATAGTGAATAAGTGCCCCAATAGTGATGGTGTAATTAGACCTGAACCTATTGGTCACCAAATGCCTCTGACAAATTATTGCTTCATAGGGCCTATGTAGACAGATACAAAATATTCCGATTTCACTTATTTATTTTAAATAATTTTCACATAAAATTGTATACATGGTAGACTTGTCTGTTTTTTTGACAGAAATTTCTCTCCCCACTTCATGCTATGAAGATCAGAGATCACAATTGAATGAATAAGAGTTATTCATGCAATTCTATGTGAAAATGATTTTAAATAAATAAGTGAAATTAGAACATTTTGTATCTGTCTAAATAGGCTCTAAGAAGCGATAATTCGCCAGAGGCATTTGGTGACCAGTAGGTTCAGGTCTAATTAGACCATCACTATTGGGGCACTTACTGACTATTGTTGTACATTATATTGTTTTTATTTAATTCTTGCTAACAGGGAATTTAGGGGGTAATTCAGAGTTGATCGCAGCAACAAATTTGTTAGCAGTTGGGCAAAACCATGGGGGTCATTCCGAATTAATCGCTAGCTGCATTCGTTCGCTGCGCAGCGATTAGGCAAAAACATGGCACTTCTGCGCATGCATATGCGGTGCAATGCGCACGCGCGTTGTACTATTGCAATGAATGATGTAGTTTCACACAAGGTCTAGCGAAGCTTTTCAGTCGCACTGCTGGCCACGGAGTGATTGACAGGAAGAGGGCATTTCTGGGTGTCAACTGACCGTTTTCAGGGAGTGTTCGAAAAAACGCAGGCGTGCCAGGAAAAACGCAGGCGTGGATTGGCGAATGCAGGGCGTGTTCGTGACGTGAAAACAGGAACTGAATAGTCTGAAGTGATCGCAAGCGCTGAGTAGGTATTGAGCTACTCTAAAACTGCACAAAAAAACGTTGCTGCTGCTCTGCGATCCTTTCGTTCGCACTTCTGCTAAGCTAAAATACACTCCCAGTGGGAGGCGGCATAGCGTTTGCAAGGCTGCCAAAAACTGCTAGCAAGCGATCAACTCGGAATGAGGGCCCATGTGCATTGCAGGTGTGGCAGATATAACATTTAGAGAGAGAGTTCAACTCTGCATTAGGCCCTTAGTGAGAAGAGCAGCCGGTAATAAGGTACGTATTTTCATTAGTGCAGAAGAAGAACTGTTTCATCTATTGCATATATATATATATAAATGAAAAAGCCCGGAGGGCGCTAGAACATCAAACCCATCAAAACCAATTGTTAATAAATAAGTCCATTTAAGTTTACGGATTTCAAGGCCAGATTATTTTCAACCGTTGTTTCTGATTGGACTTGATTGTAAATCCAACTTGGAGTGGGTATTCTTATCTCCTTTCAATCAATGTTCAATAATACTCAGTCAGGTGCAACTCCACTGGCCCAATAATTTTGTAAGTTTACACACTACCCAAATTGGTAGTTAACTGTGTGTGTCCACTATGATCCTATCACCTCAATGTCTGCAGTGCAGACATTGCGCTGATAGGATCATAGTAGACACACATAGTGGCGTAAGTTCATCCCCGTTGCCCAGAGGCAAGTAAGAGTTTGGTACCTCCGCCCCTCGAAAAAAAAGTACCAGGACAGAGGTAATACGGGCAGTACTGAGATGAAAGGGACAGTCCAGTGTGGCTAGGACAGACTAAGACAAAAGGGACAGGCACAGGACAGAGGTGACAGGGCCAGAACAGAGGAGCAGGAGAGATGGGTTACAGGACCAGGACAGAAAAGAGGGGACAGGAGAGAAGGGTGTCAGGGACAGGACAGATGAGGCAGGGCCAATACAGAGATGACAGGGACAGTGGGGAGGAATAGAAATAGGACCAAGCATAGGTGACAGCGCCAGGACAGAGGGGACAGAGACAGAACTGAAGGTATAGAAGAGATGGTTAACAGGGCTAGGATAGAGTTTACAGGGTAATGACAGGGACAGGACAGGTGTGACAGGGACTGCACAGAACGGAAGGGTCAGCAGAGAGAGATGACAGGGCCAGCAGCACAGAGGTGACAGGGACAGAATAGAGGTGACAGTGACAGGAGAGAGGGGAGACAGAGCCAGCACACAGGTGACAGGGTTGGGACAGGACAGGGGTGATAGGGACAGGAAAGAGGGGAGACCGGGCCAGCACAGATGTGACAGAGTCAGGACAGGGGTGACAGAGACAGGACAGGGATGGCAGGGATAGAACAGAAGGGTCAGCTGAGAGAGATGACAGGGACAGGACAGGAGTGACAGTGAGAGGAGAGAGAGAAGGCAGGGCCAGCACAGAGGTGACAGGGACAGGAGAGAAGGAAGGCAGGCTCAGCAGAGCGGTAAAAGGGACAGGAAAGGGGTGACAGAAAAGAGGGGAGACAGGGCCAGCACATAGGTGACAGGTTCAGGACAGGGGTGACAGGGACAGGACAGAGGGGACAGGGACAGGACAGAAGGGTCAGCAGAGAGATGACAAGGCCAGCACAGAGGTGACACGGACAGGGCAGGGGTGACAGTGAGAGGAGAGAGAGAAGGCAGGGCCAGCACAGAGGTGACAGGGACAGGAGAGAAGGGAGGCAGGCTCAGCAGAGCGGTAACAGGGACAGGAAAGGGGTGACAGAAGAGAGGGGAGACAGGGCCAGCACATAGGTGACAGGTTCAGGACAGGGGTGACAGGGACAGGACAGAGGGGACAGGGACAGGACAGAAGGGTCAGCAGAGAGATGACAAGGCCAGCACAGAGGTGACACGGACAGGGCAGGGGTGACAGGGTCAGGAGAGAGGAGACACAGAGCCAGGCTTAGTAAAAAGATCCTGTGACCGGTGACAGCAGTGGGTGTTCTGGGCAGTTACTCAGTTATAGTACCTACTGTACAGGACACTCATCCGCTTCCCAGCCATGCACCTCATCCCATATCATCACTCCCCGCGATGCTACTCTTTTGTTTCCGGGATCACTGGGTCACAGAAGCGGTAGAGGCCGGGAGCCGTGAGGGGGCGGAGCATGCAGGCGGGCAGCTACAGCGCTGCCCGGCTCGCTGTATGCGGCGGTGTGAGGAGGCGGAGCCGCTGTTCCCCACCGCTGGCAGTGCAGCAGCTAGCGGTGTGGGGGCAGGAAAGCCATGCTGGGTCAAGAAAGTCGTAACTGGTCCCTGCGCTGTACACACTGCCTCCGCTGACGCTGCCCTCCACTCGGCAGCTCCTGTGTCTATTACAGCTGGAAGGGCACGTAACTGCCGGGGAACAATGGAGTAAGTGCCCCCTTCAGGGTTGGAGCCCGGCGGCAAAAGACTCCATTGTCTCCGGCAGTTCCGCCCCTGGACACACACAGTTGTTTGTGCCTCTTGATCATTTGAGACGTGTCTGATCAGTGGTCTTTCTCCATAAAAAATTAACTACCAATTTGGGGAGTGTATAAACTTACAAAATTATTGGGCCAGTGGAGTTGCCACATTTCCGACACCACTACTGGCAGTATTTTAATGATTTGCCCCTCGGATTTGATGTGAAGTAGGTGGAAATGATCATTATCCACCACACTGTACATCTGTAGATCTTTATATACACCTGAGGAAGTCCTGTTAAAAGGACAAAATGCGTAGGGTTTTAAAGAAACAAGGTGATTAGGACACCCAGTACACATTGGAGAGTCCCTACCACTGAGCTCACATCCTGGGGTTGTTGGTGGTACTCAGGTTTACATCTGTCTTTGTGTAATTTGGTTGTTCCTTGTAATATACCTTGTATGTAATGTAGAGATTGTCTCACATTATATTTTATGTTTGATGTTATCAATAAACATCGGAATTTTATTAATCCAAGGTTCTGTTTTGGGGACCTCCAAACCGGTGACACCATTGCGCATGCTCAGTCTGGGAAAAGATTTAAAATTAGATGGCCACTTACCTGCTCTTCAAAATTTGTTGTCTATGTGCTTATTTGCCCTTGTGGGCTTCAGTATGTAGGCAAGACTATATGTCAGTTTAAAGAGAGGATGGCGCAACATAGGGCGGCCATTAGAGCCGCACTTCTATCTAGGCATAGTGAACAACCGGTGGCACGCCATTTTGCCCGATTGGGACATGGCGTTGCCACCATACGCTATAAGATCATTGATCATGTGCCTCAATCATTGCGGAGAGGAGATAGACATAGAAGTACTACAACTGGAAGCCCATTGGATTTTCCGTCTTGACACCTTGACCCCCAAGGGTCTAAATGAAACCATGGGTCTCAATTGTTTTCTGTGATCATAAAAAAAAAAATTCCCCCTTGGTATTCAGGTCTCTTGTTTGCGCAGTAATTGCAGGATTGGTTAATGATCTGGGTGGTATGTTGATTGATATTGAGGTGGTCAATCTGGTTTTAGTACTTGAGTCTTATGACAGTTTACGGCATATATTTATTTAGTATGCTTTGTGATCTAGCTGGTATAGATGACAGATGGTATATGTATTAGCTTTGAATGTAAATATTTCTTTTTGGTCTAAAAGAATCTGTCCCAATTATCCTACAATTGTGTTTATATTTTAAGTGTTTTTCTACGGCAACCATGAATTGTTTGTGTTTTTTATATTATATAATTTTTTTATTTTTCATATTATATCATGTTTATATTAGTGGTGTATTTTGTTTATATGGTGACGTGGCACCGCTCGTTTTAAGGATGCAGCCTATGTATTTAGTTGGTCTTACAGTGCTGTTGTGCAATGCCCGTTTTGTGTATTTACATAGTACGTGCTGCGGGTTTCCATGGCAACGCCAGCAGCGTCCTTTGTAGCGAGTGTTGCCGTGTCTCCATAGCAACCTCCCCGACGTTCAGTGTGGTGTGCCGGGTCACTTGCACTTCCGGCAGGAGCCGTGTGAGGGGGGAGTGGCCACGGGTTCCCGGGACGCTGGCGGGAATGCTTGAAATTTTGGATTGGTGGGGGTAATGTATAAATGTTGTGTTTTGATTGCATGTCATTATCCTGATGAAGGGGGAAAACCCCGAAACGTTGATGTGATGATACATTAAAGCTTTGTTGCTTTATTTTGCACGATTTATCAAGTCTCTGAGTGCCGCTTCCTGCTGTTTGTTGCATGTGTAAGAAGGCACCAGAGCTGCTATTACATCTTATTTTTGGAGTGCCGGATCAGCTTTATGGATAGATATATATATATATATATATATATATATATATATATGTACATACAGTACATACATACATACATACACACATCATATTTGTTTTCCATCTCTTTTTATGAAAGGGGACAGGGGCCAAGCTCCGGTAAACTTACGCCACTGGCTTGGAAAAATAAAGTGAAGAGAGATAAAGTAATAAGCCAATCAGCTCCTAGCTGTCATGTTGCAAGCATAGCTTATAAAGTGACAAAAGCTGACTGGTTGTTTTTTTATCTTTCTCCACTATATCGTTCTCCAAGCACTGGTGTTTCTATAATGGCTGCAATGTGTCCGGTGCACACACCGCACACACTGCACTCATATTTTAATACTTACCTTTCCAGAGTCCAGTGTAGGGCGCTGCAGTCACAGTGAAAATCGCTGGCACAATGGCCGTCACGCATGCGGGCGACATGTTTCTGGAGTCAATGTGGAGACTACTACACCATGCAGAGGAGGGGGCCCTTCTGGAGTTGCACATGGATCCCCTCCTCTGTTGAAACGCCGCTGTCTTCAAGCTTTGATAAATTTCCCCTTTTATACCTTCCAGTATGACCCACATCTGGACAAAGACTAGGAGGGGGGGGGGGGGATATAATGAGGAGCCATTTGTTAAAATCACTGAGTTTTGCCATAGGATTTGAAGCAGAGATATTTTTTTTCAATTAAGGAAACCCAGTGTTTTGGGTAGGAAAATATTTTTTATTATTATTATTATTATTATTATTGTTATTTATTTACTTTTAAGTAAATATTCTTATTGTGTCCTACTAAAATGATTTAACCTTTATTATACACATGAGCACATTATAAACTCTAATACAGTTTATGATTTCCCGACTACACTATAAAAGTGTTTGTATCAGTAACTGCGCTTTGCTCCCCTTTACCTCCATTACTTCTTTACGGATGCTGACGATCCTGAACCAATGCACAATTTGGGGAAACCCTTCGAGCTCTGCATTACGCTCTTGCAGAGCCACTTTCCTCTTGCAGGACAGCTGACGGCTGAAGTATTTCACCAGTTTGCTCTGAAACAAAACAGACAAATCAGCAAATGATGGAAAGTATGTCCTTTGTTATTAAGTTAGTAATATTGAAAAAATATTATTTGAGCATGAAACATCTCATATCATTAATGGGAGGATTCTGTGTATGTGGACAAATCTTTTTGACATTGATATTCTTCAGAACTCAAATACCATGCAGTTGGAGTCTAATACCAATTATGTGATTTTCTAACATCTTCTGGGCATTGCAGTGTGAGTGTTCACAGGAATCTTCATAAGTACTTAGTAAGTGGTTCCTGGAACTCTTACCAATATGTGGCCCCTTACTGAAAAGTTTACTTTTTTGTAAAAAGTGTTTGTTTTCAACTTGCAATCTCAGACATACTGCATATAAAGTACAGAAGTATAGCAAATTTTTGAAAAAGCGAGGACGCCCAACCCTTTATGCAGCTAAACCTGATTACTATGGGCGCGATATGCGAGATAACGGGGATAACTTTAGAAAGGAGATTGGGCGTGATATGGCATTTGAATTCCGCCCTCACTAGCCAAAAAGGACCATCTTTTAAAAAAATGTGCTATATTTCTGTACTATAGTATATATGCAGTATGTGTGCTAAGAACTTCAATTATACTTCATGTTAATTGTGAGGGTTTATTTCAATTATTTTTACTCTCAGTGTTCTTAGTGCTAGGAGTGTGCATCTGCATCTCTCTTCCTCCAGCTTGGTATTAGAAGCCTCAGCATGATAGCAACTCTTGATATCTTTAGTAATAGGGTGTGCAATCCAGGTCCCCCCCCCCCCTCCTTTTTCCACTATATTTGTGTATATATTGTACACTGCAAGGCAAGGCTTCCTTCCCCTGGTATTGGCACCCCTCCCATTCACCCTCAGGTGTTTTAATTAGCTGGGTTCCTGCATTTCAGATCACACATTCATAAGGCCCTATTTAGAGGTAAGTCTTGAATAAATTTATAGAATGTGATAGTATTAGGAATGTTAGGGACCCATGTGATGAAGTCACCTGGCCGCGGTACATGGGCCCGCATATTTGCTCAAACGTGTGCTAAGAACTTCAATTATAATCTATGTTAATTGTGAGAGTTTATTTAAATTATTTTTACTCTCAGTGTTCTTAGTGCTTAGAGTGTGCATCTGCATTTCTCTTCTTCCAGCATAGTATTAGAAGCCTCAGCATGATAGCACCTCTTGATATCTTTAGTAATAGGATGTGCAATCCAGGTCCCCCCCCTTTTCCACTATATATGCAGTATGTCTGAGATTGCAAGTTGAAAACTAACACTTTTTACAGAAAAGTTAACTTTACAGTAAGGGGCCACATATTGGTAAGAGTTCCAGGAACCACTTACTAAGTGCTTACTAAGCCCCTGGGGTAGCGAGGCGCCCAATCCTTTATGCAGCTAAACCTGATTACTATGGGCGCAAAATGTGTGATAACGGGGATCACTTTAGAAAGGAGATTGGGCATGATATATGATTTGAATACCACCCTAAATCAGGTAAATTCTGTACCATAACAATATAATGTAAGATGGGAAAACATGGTACCTGGATAAGTGAGGAACAATATAAAATAAAATAAATTAAAAGTAAAGCACATTTTGTTCACTACAGCACAGTTTATCAATGTAAAACTAAACTATCTGATCCAGTGGTGGCAGCTCAGGTGCTGAATGGCTTCAAGCAAGCAACATGTTGTTCTGCTAACCTTCTCGTCCTTCATCCGGTAAGTGCTGTCACACAGTGAGCATAGGGTCTCCAATATAGCATAGTGGCAATATATTATAGTGACACCACCACCCACACTCTGATTGGTGGATGACAACTGACAGCCACTAATCAGTGTGCTACTGTTCATTGTAATGTGGTATAAAATGAACTGAAGGGCATAATGTTACATAATAAGAACTGGGGCATTGGAATGTGGCACAATATGAAGTGGAGGCACTATTATGAGGCATAATATGTACTGGAGACACTGAACTGTATATCATAATATGAATTGGGGGTACTGTGATACATAATGTGTACTGGCAGCCTTACAGTGTTGACATCATGTAAACTAGGGCACTACTACGGTTCATAAAATAAACTGGACACTACTATGGGACATAACATCAACTAAGGCACTACTCTGGTCCGAAAATTAAATAGGGTCCTGCAATGGGGCATAAAACTCACAACTTCTGCGGAGAGGTATCAGCATTCAAACAGGGGCCCCTTTAAAATGTTGTGACGGGGCCCACAAAGTTCAGACTACGACCCTGGATCCACCACTGACTGGATGGTAATGTCTAACTAGCTTTAATAGCCAGCCGTAAAATAACCTACATGACTGCTAATGTCATACTTGCCTACTCTTCCAGAATGGCCAAGATGCTCCCGAACATAGGGTAGCCCTCCCAGCCCCCTGGAAGAACAGGCAAGTATCCCAGTCTCTGAGGCATACCCCTGCCCACTGCCCACTTAGCGAGTAAAGTGGGCAGTCCTGGCGGATGATGACGTGATACTCGATGATTTACGTCATCATAGCCACCCCCCTTCACTGCATAATGCTGGTAATCTCGGCATTGTATTGTGGGGGGCATGGCTACAATAACGTGATGGCGGCCACCACACCGCTGATGTACTACTTTATATTGTTATACCTCCACCCCAGCAGCCCTAGGCAGTTACACCATGGCTACCCATTGAAAGTTGAGCATATGTTCCTCATTTATTATGGTAAGATAATAAATTGGTGTATAATCGGGAAGTATTTATTTAAGTTTCTCCAAGTGTATGTTATTCTCTGGCATTACAAGTCCCAGCAGGCCCTGGATGGTAAGATGTACTCCAGGAACCAGCATATCCTTGCACATATGGGTATGCTTGCAAATGTATTTCCACAACTGCCAGCATAACGAAAACTTACCCCAACATCATCATCCACAGAAGTTTGGAGGTGCCCCAGTCCAGCAGGGTTGTTTTCTCCTATGGAATTATACTATAGGTTTGCACTTGTTTTATGGGGTGACTAACAGAATGGGGTATACTTGGCTACTCTCCTGGAGCTCTTGCAGGATAAGAAGATCCGCCTTCAAAATGGCATTAAGCAGTGGGGGATGGGTCCTGCTAGACTTGGAAACCAGAACGTCATCATCCCGCTGTCGGATTCTCGTGGGTTTTGGATTCCATATAAGGAGCGTCGCCGACATTTTCACTCCAGTCCTGGAGAGTGTAGTGAGAGGACATGTCTCCTCAGTGTCCGTGTGGGAAAAAGGGGTGGCGCGTGGGGTGGCGACCTGCTCTTATGCGTTGTTCCAGTGCTGCCTTGTGCTGTATCAGTCCAGTGGTGGTGTCTTGTGCTGCATCAGTCCAGTCACAGTGGTGGTGTCCTGTGCTGCCATAAGTCCAGTGCTGCTGTATAAATCCAGTCCAGTGGTGCTGTGTTGTGCTGCATCATTCCAGTGGTGGTGTCCAGTGCTGCATCAGTCCAGTGGTGGTGTCCTGTGCTGCCAAAAGTCCAGTGGTACTACTGTATAAGCCCAGTGCAGTGGTGCTATGTTGTGCTGCATCAGCCCAGTGGTGGTGTCCTGTGCTGCCATAAGTCCAGTGGTGGTGTCCTGTGCAGCCATAAGTCCAGTGGTGGTGTCCTGTGCTGCCGTATAAGTCCAGGGGTGCTGCCGAATAAGTCCAGGAGTACGGCCATATAAGTATAGGGGTACTGCCATATAAGTACAGTCCAATGGTGCAGCCGTATAAGTCCAGGGGTACTGCCATATAAGTCCAGTCCATTGGTGCTGCCATATAAGTCCAGTCCATTGGTGCAGCCATATAAGTCCAGGGTTACTGCCGTATAAGTCCAGTGGTGCAGCCGTATAAGTCCAGGGGTACTGCTGTATAAGTCCACCAATATTGTGCATGCATTACATCTGGGCAAATTCCAGCACGTCCCATGTTTTGCACATACAATTAATTTGGTGGTAAAGAATTTTTTTTTTAAATGACAGGGGCGTGCAGGAGATGCTGTCGGTGGCCCGAAAAATTGCGGCCACTTTCGACATTCAGCCACTGCGTGCCACTCCTAGATGGGCCAGGTGTTTGTGCCGCACACTTGTGTCGCTTAACTTAGCCATCCAGCTACCTCATTGCACCTATTTTTCTTCTTTGCATGATGTGCTGTTTGGGGCCTATTTCTTAAATCTGCCATCCTGTCTGCCACTGCAGTGCCACTCCTAGATGGGCCACGTGTTTGTGCCACACACTTGTGTCACTTAGCAAAGTCACAATACTGTTTTTAGGTCAAAAGGTTGCACCGAGGTAGCTGGATGACTTTGCTAAGCGACACAAGTGTGGGGCACAAACACCTGGCCCATCTAGGAGTGGCACTGCAGTGTCAGACAGGATGACACTTTTAAAAACTAGGCACCAAACAGCTTATCATGCAAAGAAGAAAAAGAGGTGCAATGAGGTAGCTTGATGGCTACGCTAAGCAACACAAGCGTGCGGCACAAACACCTGGCCCATCTAGCAGTGGCACCAAACAGCACATCATGCAAAGAAGAAAAAGAGGTGCAATGAGGTAGCTGAATGGCTAAGCTAAGCGACACAAGTGTGCGGCACAAAAACCTGGCCCATCTAGGAGTGGCACTGGACTGGACTTATACGGCAGTACCCACTGGACTTATACGGCTGCACAACTGGACTGGACTTATACTGCAGCACCACTGGACTTATGGCAGCACAGGGACACCACCACTGGACTGATGCAGGACAACACAGCACCACTGCAATGGACTGGACTTATACAGAAGCACTGGACATATGGCAGCAGAGGACACCACCACTGTGACTGTACTGATGCAGCACAAGACATCACCACTGGACTGATGCAGGACAACACAGCACCACTGGACTGGACTTATACAGCAGCACTGGACATATGGCAGCAGAGGACACCACCACTGTGACTGGACTGATGCAGCACAAGACACCACCACTGGACTGATTCAGCACAACACATCACTGGAATGACACATAACACAGAGCAGGTCGCCACACCACTTTCCCGCACAGATAGACACTGAGGAGACAATGGTGGCGACACGCGGCTCCTTTTATGGAATCCAAAACCTGCGAGAATCCAACAGTGGGATGATGACATTTTGCCTCGTTCTGGTTTCCGAGTCTGGCGGGAAGTCCAGAGCTTGGCTCGGGAGATGAAGTTCGGTTCTCAGAGAACCGAACCCGATCATCTCTAGATATAATATATGGGCAGAGGGGACCTTGGACTGCAGACCCTAATTTTAAACATAATGAGAGGTGCTATCATGCAGAGACTTGTAGTACCACACAGAAAGAAAGAAAATGCAGATGCACACTCTATAGTACCTAGCACTGCCAATCAGAATAATTATAATAAACTCTGAAAGTTAGCATAGAGCAAAATCGATCTGCTTGGCATAATATCTGGGCAAAAATATGGGTCCACCAACCAACGTCTGGGTGACCTCATGTGGTGGGTCCCTAACACTTTGGTTCAAGTCCAGGGTACGTGTAATGTAATAAAACTCACACTGTGGCACATTACATTGAAAGCAAAGCTGCTACTGTTACTAGGACTACATGGACATTTGTTTCTCTACATATTTTTACATCATCAGAAAAAAAACTGTATAAATAAATATTAATAGCTATACTTAAAATCGGTTCACGCTGCAGCTGTGTATAAATGTGCTTTTTATTATGTCCACAAGATGGCACTGTGGCACCAACTGTTGATCTATACAAGTACAGACAAGGTAGGAGGATAGTTTAAATGCTAAAAGAGAAAAATGATTACTCATATTTTTCTGTTTTTACAATTCAAGTAATTATTATATTATGTAAGAACTGTATACAATAATCACTCGCTACTGCTGGATCTATTGACTTGATTGTTTAGCCCTATAGGCATATGAACTGATCTGTAGCCAATATGGGGTGTGAGACTTAATGGCAAAGAGCCAGTTAGGGCTGTAACACACTAGCCGGTTTTCCCCGGATGGCAAAAAGCCGGGCAAAGTTTGTCCGGCTTTTTGCCATCCGCCAGGGTCTTTCACACACAATGGCTTTGAGCCGTGTGTAATGCTGTGCGCATGCGCAGCATTAGACAGGGCTTGAAAAAAACCTGTTGTGTGTGAAAGCTCCCATTCACACACACGTTCCACTGCATACAAGGACGGCCCGGCAACCGGACCTTCCAGTGGATATTTTCGACTTCAACCCGGCTGCCACCCCGGGGCTGTGCAGTGTGAAAGGACCCTACCCTTTGCACTGTTAATTACAATACCGGCACGGGAAAAAGCCATCCGGCTTTTTCCCGGCTGGCAAAAGCCGGCGTGTGTGTTACAGCCCTAACTTATTGATGGCAAAAGAAAGTGTGAACATGCTAAGTTGGTCATTGGCCAACCACTTTTCTAATCATGCCCATGAGATTTTTATAGGACAGAATGGTAACTTGAGACCATATGGACCGTGCATTTGGAATAGTTTGGAAGAAATGGCCATGTTGTTGGACTAAATTGCTGTATGTGTGTCCAGCGTAACATTCTAAAGTCACTAAGAGGCTTATTCATTATCCTGTATGGGGACATTCCATAGCGTTTCCGCATGTTTTAGTAATGTCCCTATTCATTATCATCATTATTGAGATAACTGTTGAGTACTTTGGAAGACCAATAATTAGCATGTAATACGAGACAGTAAAATGCAAACAGAAGGGAGTTAGAGCTTATAGGGGGAGCTCAGGTCCAGGAGAGAAATATTACTCAGGCATGCACACAATACTTAGAAAATAACTTCTCACCAAAGCAGCAAGGTACTGAGCGTTCTCTGCTCCCCCACACTGTTACATAAATCCAGCACACAACAGCAAACCTCCAGTATCCGATACACATGATATACAAAGTTGCCTTGTCTCATTACCTCCTTACACATCTACTATGCTCTGAGGATTGCTGGATTCCCCCATACAAACACCACATGCCCAGGAGAACGTGCAGATGTGTAAACTCTCTCCCCTGAGCTCAGTATCCGGCTACAGTATGTCAGCTTGTCTTCTATTTAATCCATCTACCAGGCAGAACCAAAGCAAAGGAAACAAAAGATTTCCCTTTTACTCTACAACTCAAATGCTGTACCTTACACATTTTGTGCTTATCACACCCTTTGGACCAGATGCACCATCGCTTGGAAAGTGATAAAATGGAGAGTGAAAAAGTACCAGCCAATCAGCTCCTAACTGACATTTTTCAAACACAGCCTGTGACATGGTAGTTAGGACCTGATTGGCTGGTACTTTTTCACTCTCCGTTTTATCACTTTCCAAGCGATGATGCATCTAGCCCTTTGTCTCCTACAGATAAAACAGAAAGCTGCACTTAAATATTACTCAATTTACTGACAAGCAGGGAAACACAACTTATATTAATATCATACTTGCTTACCCTCCCGGAATGGCCGGGAGGCTCCCGAAAAACGGGTGACCCTCCCGGCCCCCCAGAAGAGCAGGCAAGTCTCCCGATATCCGCGGGTCACCCCCTGCCCGCCGCCCACTTAACGAGTAAAGTGGGCGGTCCGGGCAGGCGGTGACGCGATTCTTGTTGAATCGCGTCATCGTAACCACGCCCCTGCTGTATAATGCCGGTAATCGCGGCATTACACAGCGGGGGGCGTGGCTTAAATGATGCGGTCCAGAAGCCACGCCCCGTTCCACCTCTGACCCGCCTCCGCTCCGCCTCTGGCCCGCCCCCTGTTACGTCACCTCACTGCCCGCCCCCCCTGCTGAGCCGACGGGCTGCTCTCTCCCGGAGAGAGCAGCCCAGAAGTCGGCAACTATGATTAATATATGTACTTTAACATTTATTGATTTGAGGACTTTGGAATTTCCACAAGAAGTTTGAATGTAGAGCCTGAGAAAATAACATTGACTTCTGGACCTGCACACAAATACCCAGGGGTGGATTGGGATGGAAAACCAGCCCAGGAAATTTATGGAAGCAGCCCTAGTGGGGTCTGTTGTGAGGGTGGGGTCTATTCGAGGGCAGGGATTCCTCCTCATAGGGTCTGTTTCGGAGTTGGTTGCAGTTGCTGCCTTCCTTGCATCTTTTGCTGCAGTTGCAACCGTGACTTTATGCTAATGATATTACAGCACAGTTCCCTAGTGTACATCCAAATATGCAAGTAATGAGGCACACACTTTTAGTGTCTACAGATACTACAGTCTTTAGACGCCACTATCGGTTGTTCAATTGAAACTTTCACCAGCCTTATGCTAGGTGCAGATCATCCGTCTATAGTATGGCATATACAGGGGAGTCCCACCCACTGATGTTTCCAGCAGCCAGCAGCAGGGAACAGCGGCTCTAGGACCACTGACACTGTGCTTGGGAGTATGAGCATAAGGGACACACTGCCCAGAGTGAAACCGCCCTCACAGACCCCTATCATTAACATGCTGCAGGCAGGCTATGATAGTGCTGACAGGTTGTGTGTGATGTACCATTCCCCCCCCCCCCCCCCCCCCTTCATGTCAGTCACACTGTCCAGTCCATTCTTACCAAGTCCACGCCCTGCCCGAGGCTCCGCCCCTTCCCTACCAGGGCTCCACCCCCTTCCAAATATTAACCTAACCTATCTTTAGCCTCTTCACCCGGAGGACCCGCCCCCTTCCCCTCCTTTACCATACCACACTGATCCCTGACCCTGTCCTCCCCAAGTCCCTTCCTCCTCCTCACCTCTGCCCAAAGGCTGTTTCCATCCTTCTGAGCTCACTCAGAAACAAAAGATCCTTCTCCCAGCTGAGGTAAGTATATGGGGTGGGGGTTGGGGGGTCTATTAGTGCAACTTGTAGTTGGATTGTGGGGTGTATGGGTATTATGATGGTATTTTAGTATTATTTATCACTAATGTGTACATTGAAGTTTGTATTTATAGGTTTTAGGGTGTAGTCAGAATCGGAGCTACCCACTCAGCAGAGCATGCAAAGTGGGGAGGCGCTGAGCTGGAGATGCGATCTCCCTGCCCTGTTGCAGATTTCTGTTGTTGCTGCTGGCTGCCCTTGCACCTGTCAAACTATGTGATAGCAACGTCGCTGGCAGCGTGAGCGGCTCTTCTAGCGTCAGCTCCTTCCCTCCCTTCTCTCTCCACCCCGCAACCTGCACTGCATGACGGCAGAGTGAAGCGGCTCTTCTAACGTCAGCTAACACACTCCGTCCTCTCTCCTCCCCCTCCTCCCTGCTGCCTGCACCTTTATGATAGCAGCAGCACCGGCAGCGTGTAGCGTCAGCTATTCCCTCCCTCCTCACCACTGCCTGCACCTATATGATGGCAGCCGTGTCGGCAGCGTGTAGCATCAGTTACCTCCCTCTCTCCTCTCCCTCCTCCCAACTTCTGCACCTGTATGATGGCAGCGGCGCCGTCAACGTGTAGCGTCAGCTACCGCCCTCCCTCCTCTCTACTCCCCCTCCTCCCAACTTCTGCACCTGTATGATGGCAGCGGCGCGGCAACATGTAGCATCAGCTACCTACCTCCTCTCTCCTCCGCCTCCTCCCCACATCTGCACCTGTATGATGGCAGCAGTGCCAGCAACATGTAGCGTCAGCTACCTCCCTCCCTCTTCTCTCCACCCCCTCTTCTCCACTTCTGCACCTGAATGATTGCAGCTGCGCCGGCAGCGTGTAGCGTCAGCAATTCCCTCCCTCCTCACCACCACCCGCACCTATATAATGGCTGCAGTGTCGGCAACGTGTAGCATCAGCTACCTCCCTCTCTCCTCTCCCTCCTCCCAACTTCTGCACCTGTATGATGGCAGCGGCAACATGTAGCATCAACTACCCCCCCTCTCCTCCGCCTCCTCCCCACATCTGCACCTGTATGATGGCAGCGGCAACATGTAGCATCAACTACCCCCCCCCCCTCCGCCTCCTCCCCACATCTGCACCTGTATGATGGCAGCGGCAACATGTAGCATCAACTACCCCCCCCCCTCCGCCTCCTCCCCACATCTGCACCTGTATGATGGCAGCGGCAACATGTAGCATCAACTACCCCCCCCCCTCCGCCTCCTCCCCACATCTGCACCTGTATGATGGCAGCGGCAACATGTAGCATCAACTAACCCCCCCCCCTCCTCCGCCTCCTCCCCACATCTGCACCTGTATGATGGCAGCGGCAACATGTAGCATCAACTACCCCCCCCCCCTCCGCCTCCTCCCCACATCTGCACCTGTATGATGGCAGCGGCAACATGTAGCATCAACTACCCCCCCCCCCCTCCGCCTCCTCCCCACATCTGCACCTGTATGATGGCAGCGGCAACATGTAGCATCAACTACCCCCCCCCCCCTCCGCCTCCTCCCCACATCTGCACCTGTATGATGGCAGCGGCAACATGTAGCATCAACTACCCCCCCCCCTCCTCCGTCTCCTCCCCACATCTGCACCTGTATGATGGCAGCGGCGCCGGCAACATGTAGCGTCAGCTACCGCCCTCCCTCCTCTCTACTCCCCCTCCTCCCAACTTCTGCACCTGTATGATGGCAGCGGCGCGGCAACATGTAGCATCAGCTACCTACCTCCTCTCTCCTCCGCCTCCTTCCAACATCTGCACCTGTATGATGGTAGCAGTGCCAGCAACGTGTAGCGTCAGCTACCTCCCTCCCTCCTCTCTCCCCCACCTCCTCCTAACTTCTGCACCTGTATGATGGCAGCCGTGCCGGCAAAGTGTAGCGTCAGCTACCGCCCTCCCTTCTCTCTCCTCCCCCTCCTCCCAACTTTTGCACCTGTATGATGGTAGCAGTGCCAGCAACGTGTAGCGTCAGCTACCTCCCTCCCTCCTCTCTCCCCCACCTCCTCCTAACTTCTGCACCTGTATGATGGCAGCCGTGCCGGCAATGTGTAGCGTCAGCTACCGCCCTCCCTTCTCTCTCCTCCCCCTCCTCCCAACTTTTGCACCTGTATGATGGCAGCGGCGCGGCAACATGTAGCATCAGCTACCTCCCCACCCCTCTCCTCCGCCTCCTCCCCCCCACATCTGCACCTGTATGATGGCAGCGGCGCGGCAACATGTAGCATCAGCTACCTCCCTCCCCTCTCCTTCGCCTCCTTCCCACATCTGCACCTGTATGATGGCAGCAGTGCCAGCAACGTGTAGCGTAAGCTACCTCCATCTCTCCTCTCTCCTCCCCCTCTTTCCCACATCTGCACCTGTATGATGGCAGCAGTGCCAGCAACGTGTAGCGTCCATCAGCTAACTCCCTCCTTCCTCTCTCCATCCCCTCTTCTCCACCTGAATGATGGCAGCTGCGCCGGCAGCGTGTAGCGTCAGCTACCTCCCTCCCTCCTCTCTCCTCCCCCTTCTACCTGCTACCTGCACCTCTATGATAGGTGCCATGCTGGCAGCTTGCAGCATCAGCTATCCTCCCCCTCCTCCCAACTTCTGCACCTGTATGATGGCAGCGGCGCTGGTAGCATGAAGCGGCTCTTTGGTCCCCAGTCCACCTGACACTGCTCTCCCCGTGTAATGCAGGGCATACACGCTACAATTATTAGCTAATTGCAACGTGTATGTGGCCGAGCAACCCGAAAATATGATAGGTTGAACATGCCGGATCATCCAGCATGTGCCTTGGACATCGGCCGATCAAATGACATTTCCCCTGTTCCTTCACGTGGGAAGGATCAAGAAAGTCTCCTCCCCGGGGACGGAATGCAGATATAATGTGATATACACTGTGTGAGAGCTCACAGTGTGTGTTCCATATATCGGCAGGGTCAGATAAAATGTCTGTCGGTTTGACAGACATTTTATCTGCCCGTGTATGCCCAATATAAGTACTGCATTCCCCCCTCTCTTCCCTCCCACATAAGGGGCACTACTGCTGTGAACATTATGTGTGGCTCTACTACTGTGGGCAGTATGTGTGGCACTACTACTGTCGGAGTTGTGTAAGGGGCACTACTACTGTGGGTATTACGTATGGCAGTACTACTGTGGGCATTATGTGTAAGAGGCACTACTACTGTGGACATTATGTGTATAAGGACACTACTGTTGGCATTGTGTATATGGGGCACTACTGTGTAGCGTGACATGTATAAGGGGTACTGCTGTGCAGCGTAACATAACTGTATGTTGTAACATGAATAGGGGACTTTACTATGGGGTGTAATATGAATTAGGGGCACTATGTGTGATGTAATATGAATAAAATTGTGTTACTGTGTGGTATAATAGGAATTAGGGGTACTGTTGTGTGGCCATGTCCCTTCCTTGTGAAATCACACTCTTTTTTCTGCGCCTTCGGCACGCACTGTCCCCTTTATTATGTATCGGAGGGAGGGCGCAAATTTATTGTTTGCAGGGGGGCGATAATTCTTGACTAACATCTATATATTAATTTATTTTTTAACATTTATGTGACTAATCCTCCATGTTATGTTATGAAATTTTACATGTAACATACCTCCCAACTGTTCCAATTTGTGTGGCACTGTCACGCTGTCCCACCTACAGGTCGCAGTGTCCCACGGTGGGGGGGGCACAGCATCTATTCACGGGAGACAGAGGGGCTGGGGGCATGCCAGCAGCTCACAAAGCGCAGGGGGTCCTGAGTTGCTGGTCTAATATGTTGGGAGGTATGATGTAACGGTTAGATTTATGCCATAATATTTCCTCCATGTCTGATGCATGGACCAAAAAATTCATTCTGTAACATCATCACTACTCGCAAATAAAACAATACCATCTACATCCAATATTAAATGAATACATTTAGTATTACTAATAATATTAGTATTCACAATATTTAGCAGGTTCCTGCACTTAATATAGCTGGGACCTCTGCCATTCACTTTCACTATTGCTTGACTAAAGTATGATGCAATATAAATAATTGTTTTGTTTTTATTAATGTTTTGTTCATGTATCACTCTCATAAGTATTTGTTCTTAACCCCCAAAGGATGCTGTACTATGACGTTATGTATATGAAATGTACGTCAGTCTCTAATCCCTTGGGTTGTGTGTGGATCCATGCTGCATTTTACTTGTTACTTGATATACTATATATGTTTGTAATAACCATGCAACTGACATGCTTGTAACACTCAACTATATCTCTGTTCCTGGTAGGAAAGAGGTTAAATCACCAGTTCTAAAGTGCTGACTGTTTATTTCTACAACAGGAAAACCACCAAGATTGATTTGTTGGGCAAAGGTCAATGATAGTTAATGAGAGAGCATAGAGAAGATTAAAGCATATCTGCTGCTGACTGCTTCTCCAATATGATGTAACACACCAGGGCACATGTAAAAAAAAATGGAATGCTGGGTCATGTAGTTCACAACAGTCCACAGGTTCTCAATATCTGCTCTAAAGTAATTGCCCCATAATTTATTTTATTTTTGAATCTGCCTGTTGAATTTTCACACAATAGAACAAACTTTCACAATGACATATAATTGCCGCGGGTGTAGTAGGGTATGCCGGCGGCCGGGCTCCCGGTGACCAGCATACCGACAGCGTGGCGAGCGCAAATAAACCCCTTGTGGGCTTGCTGCGCTCGCCACGCTGCAGGCATGGTGGTGTGCGCTATTCTCCCTCCAGGGGGTCATGGACCCCCAAGAGGGGGAAAAAGTGTCGGAATGCCGGCTGTCGGGATTCCGGCGCCTGTATACTGTGCGCCGGGATCCCGACAGCCGGCAACCTGAAGACCACCCAATTGCCGTATAATTGACTGTATTCTATTGGTTATTACTTTCTAAATCACTACAGATTTAAATACTCCCCAACCAAATGCCAGTGCGAATCCAACTTTTCATGTGAAACCAGACATTTCTTCAGGAAGCCATATATATACAGTACAGTGCAAAAGTTTTAGGCAGGTGTGAAAAATGCTGCAAAGTGAATGAACAGCAGCGAAATCTAAATCATCTCAATATTTGGTGTGCCCACCCTTTGCCTTCAAAACAGCATCAATTCTTCTAGGTACACTTGCACAATTGCACAAAGGAATTTGGCAGGGAGATTGTTCCAAACATCTTGGAGAACAAACCACAGATCTTCTGTGGATGTAGACTTGCTTAAATTGTTCTGTCTCATGAAGTAATTCAAGACAGACTTGATGATACTGAGATAAGGACTCTGGCGGGGCCATACCATCACTTCCAAAACTCCTTGTTCTTCTTTATGATGAAGATGACATTGATTGCATGTTTTTGGTCATTGTCCTGCTGCAGAATGAAATCAGACGCCTCCCTGATGGTATTGCATGATGGATAAGTACCTGCCAGTATTTATTGCATTATGGATAAGTACCTGCCTGTATTTCTCAGCATTGAAGCACAAAGAAACGGACAAGGTTGAGAACTGTAGTCGCAGTGATTGGCCAAGGAAACTTAGTGCATCAGCTGAAAGAAACATCATGCTTACTTACCTTCAAAATGGAAAGGTGTCCAGTAGTGCCGTCAGCACAGAACTGGCAGAAATAGTAGGACCCAGGTACACCCATCTACTGTTTAGAGACATACAAAAAGGAAACCAGGAACTAGCGCTGCATAGTACATATAGATCTGAAGGTAATCCTTTGCAGTTCTACAAGATCCACTGCTTTATCTCTCTCTGGAATTACACTTACAGATAAATTCTACCACGCGTGTCCATAAAGGTATCTTTGTATCAGAAACAATGTGCTGTCCCACACCAATAGAAACGTAACACACTTACAGGATATTTCTATCTCGCGTGTCCATAAAGGTATCTTTTGCTGTATGTAGAAGGCCCCCAAAAAGACTTCACATGATATATGGATATACAAAATAACTTACATTAACTTCCTTTCACGCGTGCCCATAAAGGTATCTTTGTCTGGTATGTCGTCCCAAAGAAGGATTCTGTACAGTTGATTATCCACAAGTGAAAGTTTTTAATACATGAAGTTAAAAAAATGAACAGAGTTCAAACAAAGGAATCCAGGTATCGGCGGCTGATGTAAGATGTCTTGACAAAGGGGAGTGAACTCCCAGAAACGCGTTGAAGCCGTCTGCCGCTGAAGCCGTCTGCCGCTTGCAGTGTGGGATCCTGGGACTCGGTGATTCGGACTTTGTTCATGTTCGCTTACCTGTCTGCAGCCGGTCGGTGAGAGAACAAGTCTTACATCAGCCGCCGATACCTGGATTCCTTTGTTTGAACTCTGTTCATTTTTTTAACTTCATGTATTAAAAACTTTCACTTGTGGATAATCAACTGTACAGAATCCTTCTTTGGGACGACATACCAGACAAAGATACCTTTATGGGCACGCGTGAAAGGAAGTTAATGTAAGTTATTTTGTATATCCATATATCATGTGAAGTCTTTTTGGGGGCCTTCTACATACAGCAAAAGATACCTTTATGGACACGCGAGATAGAAATATCCTGTAAGTGTGTTACGTTTCTATTGGTGTGGGACAGCACATTGTTTCTGATACAAAGATACCTTTATGGACACGCGTGGTAGAATTTATCTGTAAGTGTAATTCCAGAGAGAGATAAAGCAGTGGATCTTGTAGAACTGCAAAGGATTACCTTCAGATCTATATGTACTATGCAGCGCTAGTTCCTGGTTTCCTTTTTGTATATTCCATGGTTTAAGAGGTTTCTGGGTGTAACCTCTATTTTCTAGGAACAAGCAGCAGCTAGTAAGCGCAGGGCTGCTACCAATTTGCTTTTTTCTACTGTTTAGAGACGTCTGGTCAAAAGTGGTCTTATTGAAGAATTGCAGCAAAAAATCATACCTTCGATGTGGAAGCAAGGCCAAGCGACTTAACTATGCACAAAAACATAGGAACTGGGGTGCAGAAAAATGGCAGCTGGTGGACTGATGAGTAAAAATTTGAAATATGAGAAATACAGTCAGGTACTTATCCATTCTGCAAAACTATCTGAGAGGCATCTGATTCGCTCCACATTTATTCTGCAGCTGGATAATGTCCCCAAACATACTGCCAAAGTCATTATTAAGAACTATCTTCAGCATAAAGAAGAACAAGGAGTCTTGGAAGTGATAATATGGCCCCCACAGAGCCCTGATCTCAACATCATCGAGTCTGTGTGGGATTACATGAAGAGACAAAAGGATTTCAGCATGGAAACATCCACAGAAGATCTGTGGTTAGTTATCCCAGATGTTTGGAACACCCTCCCTGCCGGGTTCCTTCAAAAACTGTGCAAGTGTACCTAGAAGAATTTATGCTGTTTTGAAGGCAAAGGGTGGGCACACCAAATATTGATTTGATTTAGATTTCTCTTCTGCTCATTCACTTTGCATTTTGTTAATTGATAAAAATAAACTATTAACACTTCTGTTTTTGAAGGCATTCTTAATTTGCTGCATTTTTCCCACATCTGCATTAAACTTTGCAGAGTACTATATATATATATATATATATATATATATATTTATTTATTTATAAATATAGATATATATGTTTATAAATATAGATATAGCCTGACCCTAACCTTCCAACCCCCCGCAGACTAACCATCCTCACTTAGTGCCTAGCCCTAACCCTCTCTCCCCGCATACTAACACTAACCCTCCCCTACCGCAGCCAAACCCTCCCTGTTTAGTGCCTAACCCTCCCTCCCCGCAGCCTAACCCTAACCTCCCATGAACTGTCTAAACCTACAACCCCCTCCCCCCCAGCAGCCTAACCCTAACCAGCATCAGCATACTTACCTTCGGGATGCTGACAGGCGGGATGCTGACAGGTGGGATTCCGATGCCGGCATTGTGATCAATGTCTGGATCCCGTCATCGGTCTTCTGACCAGTGCCAGGATTACGGTGTCGGTATTCGCTGACTAAATTCCATGTGAATGTTTTCATTTAACTCTTGGAACTACTCTGAAGAGAAACTATTTTATACTCAATGGCGTACACTACCTCCAAGTTAAGGACATTGCTATGGGCACCAATATGCCCCTATCATTCGCCAAATGTTTTATGTTTTGAGGTGGAGGAGAAACTTTTCTACAGTTAACAGAATATCAGGGATAACATCTCATTATACACTTGCTATATGGACAACCTATTTTTACAATGTTTGGGGACTAAAGATAACATTTTGCAAACTATCCACCAAAATAATGAAAGTGCTCATCCCATCAAGTTAACTAAAGGTTGTGATCACCACAGCATTAATTACTTAGATGTGACCATTGAAATTCAGGAACGCCACTTGGCAATTTCCATTTTCACAAAGCTGCTGGCATGGGGAGCTTCAAATGATGACATATAAGGTCAGTCTTTTGCATTATTTGGAATGGGGAAGTGTTGCGGTTTGTCACACATACACACACACACACACACACACACACACACACACACACATATTTTGAGTGACAGTGGGCTCCATTGAAGAAGAATTCAACTTTGAAAAAAACATACAAAAGTAAATCTGAGACTTGCTAAAATGCATACTGACAAGCCATAATGCTTCTGGTAGAACGTCCTCTGAATAGAGTGAAAACCAGAGCCACATCAGTACTATGTTCACAGGGGGAAAAAAATTAAGCTTTCAGTGAAAAGAACACCATACCCACTGTGAAGCATGGAGGAGGCGCAATTATATAGTGGGGCTGTTTCACTACTTCTGGCACAGGATGCCTTGAATCTGTGCTGAGTACAATGAAATCTCAAAGCATGCTGGAGCAAAACATTCTGCCCACTGTCTGAAAGCTCTGTCTCAGAGGCAGGTTATAGGTCCTCCAACAGGATAATGACCCAAAACACACAGCTACTCTGATGTTGCCTTCTATGAGCCTTCTTATTGAACATCTTCCTGGAAAGAACTGAAACATGTAGTCTGGAGTAGGCACATACAGTATAACATCTGAGGCAGCTGGAGAAGTTTGCTAAGGAAGAGTGGGCCAAACTGCCCATTGACAGGTGCGGAAGTCTCGTGGGGAGCTACAGATATCATTTGACAGCAGTGATTGTCTATATAGGTTGTGTAAAACAATGTTAAGTTAAGGGTCCCATAATGTTTGTCCATGCCATTTTAATTTTTTTATTATTTGCAATATTCTGCTGAATAATCAATGAAATGCAATGTCTGATTTCTATTACATAAGGAATAAACAATAAAGGATACCAATTACTTTTGTCAATTTCAAGTTAGTTCCGAGAAAAATATGGTTTCTTTTTTCATGGAAGGGCATGTATGCATGTATATATATATGTATGTATGTATGTATGTATGTATGTATGTATGCATGTATGTTTTTTTGTGCACTGTTATTTTGTTCTGTATGGCCCAATGAAATCGCTCAACTGCCTTGAAACGTTGTCATAATGCACATTTATATTTTGATTACTTAACACATGTTCATCGCCTTAACACATGGAGCGCCGCCTGGCTTTCTCACTAGTGGGAGCTGCAATGCTTCAAACAGAGGAATCTGTTCTCTCTCTCGCTGTAAATAAATATGGCAGAGGTGCGGCACTCAGAAACATTTGAAAAAAAGCTCACGGACGCCAGAGTCGCGCTTCAACGTTTCAATCCATGTAGGATTTTCGTCAGGAACATCTTGCATGGGTTGAAACTTTGAAGCATTGTATATTTAACGATTGTGAGGGCACCGAAACCAGTTCCTTTTTAGGTGGAGTGCCGGGTTACATGTGTATGTATATATATATATATATATATATACACTGCTCAAAAAAATAAAGGGAACACTTAAACAACACAATGTAACTCCAAGTCAATCACACTTCTGTGAAATCAAACTGTCCACTTAGGAAGCAACACTGATTGACAATCAATTTCACATGCTGTTGTGCAAATGGAATAGACAACAGGTGGGAATTATAGGCAATTAGCAAGACACCCCCAATAAAGGAGTTGTTCTGCAGGTGGTGACCACAGACCACTTCTCAGCTCCTATGCTTTCTGGCTGATGTTTTGGTCACTTTTAAAAGCTGGCGGTGCTTTCACTCTAGTGGTACCATGAGACGGAGTCTACAACCCACACAAGTGGCTCAGGTAGTGCAGCTCATCCAGGATGGCACATCAATGCGAGCTGTGGCAAGAAGGTTTGCTGTGTCTGTCAGCGTAGTGTCCAGAGCATGGAGGCGCTGCCAGGAGACAGGCCAGTACATCAGGAGACGTGGAGGAGGCCATAGGAGGGCAACAACCCAGCAGCAGGACCGCTACCTCCGCCTTTGTGCAAGGAGAAACAGGAGGAGCACAGCCAGAGCCCTGCAAAATGACCTCCAGCAAGCCACAAATGTGCATGTGTCTACTCAAACGATCAGAAACAGACTCCATGAGGGTGGTATGAGGGCCTGACGTCCACAGGTGGGGGTTGCGCTTACAGCCCAACACCGTGCAGGATGTTTGGCATTTGCCAGAGAACACCAAGATTGGCAAATTCGCCACTGTGCTCTTCACAGATGAAAGCAGGTTCTCACTGAGCACATGTGACAGAGTCTGGAGACGCCAAGGAGAACGTTCTGCTGCCTGCAACATCCTCCAGCATGACCGGTTTGGCAGTGGGTCAGTAATGGTGTGGGGTGGCATTTCTTTGGGGGGCCGCACAGCCCTCCATGTGCTTGCCAGAGGTAGCCTGACTGCCATTAGGTACCGAGATGAGATCCTCCGACCCCTTGTGAGACCATATGCTAGTGCGGTTGGCCCTGGGTTCCTCCTAATGCAAGACAATGCTAGACCTCATGTGGCTGGAGTGTGTCAGCAGTTCCTGCAAGACGAAGGCATTGATGCTATGGACTGGCCCGCCCGTTTCCCAGACCTGAATCCAATTGAGCACATCTGGGACATCATGTCTCGCTCCATCCACCAAGGCCACATTGCACCACAGACTGTCCAGGAGTTGGCGGATGCTTTAGTCCAAGTCTGGGAGGAGATCCCTCAGGAGACCATCCGCCACCTCATCAGGAGCATGCCCAGGCGTTGTAGGGAGGTCATACAGGCACATGGAGGCCACACACACTACTGAGCCTCATTTTGACTTGTTTTAAGGGCATTACATCAAAGTTGGATCAGCCTGTAGTGTGTTTTTCAACTTTAATTTTGAGTGTGACTCCAAATCCAGACCTCCATGGGTTAATAAATTTGATTTCCATTGATAATGTTTGTGTGATTTTGTTGCCAGCACATTCAACTATGTAAAGAACAAAGTATTTAATAAGAATATTTCATTCATTCAGATCTAGGATGTGTTATTTTAGTGTTCCCTTTATTTTTTTGAGCAGTGTGTGTGTATATATATATATATATATATATATACATATATGTAAAACATAGAAGTAATCAGCGCCTAATAATGCCTAGAAAATGACGGTGGGGTCATAGAATGATATTTATTGAAAAAAATGGGACAAGCACTTATCTCAGATAGGAATCTTCGGTCCTCTGATATAGGGTCTACATCATATATCTGTATGAGTCTAGAAGATATTCTGTGACTCAACTGACCATTTAAAATGTATTGTCTTATGATTGTTTTTTATTGTCATTGATTTTGTTTTATTATATGTAATAAATTGTATTTTTATTAGTAATAGTTCCCTAACATATTGTCCTAAAACCAACAAAATCTCTGCCTGCTGCCTTCTTGGTTTCTGTATCTGTGGTCTGCACCATACTGTGGTAAGTGAATAGCAGTGAGTAACAGCTATGCTTTAGATCAGCTATGTGCCCTATCTCCCATATAATCATCATCTCACAAATATAAAACGGTGAAGACAGTGAAAAATTCTTGGCTGCACTGTCATCACACTAAGGACAGAGTTGTTTAGAAGATCTACTAAACGCCATCTCAGTTCAGTCTCTGTCCCTCATTGGTACCAGTAGCTACTGACAAACATGGAAAAACGAGTATCCTGACTCTTTTCAACAGTGATCATGATATTAAAGAAAAACACCGGACGGACAGCTATTCCATGCCAACCACAAACATGCCGTTGCAGCACCAAAGCCTTCTCTAGAACCAGGAGAGGGAAAAGGTTCAATGAAACTGGGGAAGGACAGTTAGGACAGACAGCAAATTACTTTCCAGATTGCTATAGATTTGTCATTCTGTGCTCCCTCACCTTGTTGCATGTTATTGTATGCAAATTCTTTATGTCATGAATGATCCTCTCGATGTACAGCACTGTGTAATGTGTCAATGCTTTATAAATGGAAGGTAATAATAATATATGCTCCACACTTCTACTGTCTGTTCACCAAGTCTTGAAGACTGATGTATTCTTCACGCAGACCTTATGAAATCTTCACAGCTCTCCAGAGCGAGGAAAGACAATCTGCGGTGTGTTTCTTTATTCTATCATCAGCAAAAGTCTTGACAAAAAACTTGTCAAAAACTGATGACCTTGCTATGCACGTAAGACTCTATAACAGCAATGTATGGTTACTAACCATTTATGTCCCTGCAGCAGATTGCATGAATGCTGCTAAAGATACAATATTTTGGATCTTTTATTCCATTTGTTGGGTTATGTTCTGCTAAATGTGTTGGGCCCAGGGAAAAGGGCAATGTTGTAATATACTATTATTACAACGGTCCATAAAAAGAGGACAATATGTAGAAGAAAGGCAAATAAAGAAAATGTATTTAAAGCCCCCACTGTGTCACAGACTGGGTTATGTCAGTAAACGTTGATGTAGACCCTCTGTGCTGAGCACATGTCCCTAGCTCACCTGAGTGACATAAGTGATATACCTGAGAAACCCATGATGAAAACAAGGCTTCTCTTATCACTCAGATACAAATATGTACACCACACATCATTGAAACCTACAAACAATATTTGGTCTACAGTGGTACGCTGTGTTGGTGAGACTGGGATCGGGATTCCCCTTTTTGTCCCCGGTATCTGTATTTTTGGCCTATCGTATTCCCAATTTTATGCCTATGTTCTCATAACATTAGTTAAGGTGTTTATTGCTTGGGTTGGATGTCTCCACAAGCCCCGTAATTTGCTGCCTGGATTGGTTTGGTAAACTCTACTATTTCTAATGAACACTTTATGTACACTAAGCGGAAGTGCCCCGATAAGTTTGATATAGTTTGGTTTCTTTGGAAAAACTCCTGCTTTGCCCTAGACATACAGACTTCTGCTGTCTAATTTCCCTTGGTGTCCCATAGGTGTCCCTGCCTTCCCTTTTGTTTTCTGTATGATGTTTGTGTCTGTTATTGTACTTGGTCGTGATAAACAACTTACAGTATCTTACTATGTTCATATCTTGTTTTGTAATGGTTGCTATTATGTTTTTTTCTTGTTCAATTTGAACTATTATATATTTTGTATTTTATTCATGGATGCGTTGTTGTGCCCTATGTATTTTTCTTTGTTTCTTTCTTTTTGTGTTTTATACTGCGTTTTGTTTTATTCTTCTTAATAAAACTTCAATAAAAATACTCAAACAGAAAAACAAACATGTAGAAGAGGACCTCTTTTTAGGAAAACATAATTACTGTCACACACCAGAGGCGGCGTTCGCCGCGCTTACCCCTGCGTGTCTGCTGGTCGATGTTGCGGTCTCTGCCTTCGGTGTGTTGATTTATGGAATCTTATATAACATATATTTATTATATCATATATTGATATAATGGTTTATGTATTTTAGATCTGCAAATATATTGTAATAGGCTTACAAATAGGTGGGCTCATAACAAAAGGGGTGATGTTTAGTACTGGTCCAATCACACAATATGTTATGCGTGGACGTTCCTATTTAATACCTGTGATTGGCTCAGATTTAAGGAGCTATATCTCTACTGTCCAGGAAATATTTCCAGGCAAAGCCTAAATATACTTTACAGAGATATATAATCCTGGCTCATTGAACATATAAGTACTATACTTTGACTACAAGTCAGTTGTCCCAACTTGCAGAGCCTTATATAATATATGCAGATTTCATGTATAACTTTAGTGATTCCGAAAATGAGTTCAAGACTTGGAATACCAGCTCTATTTTGTCTAGTACATTTATTATAGGTGATACAAATTACAAGATAAGATAACACAATGATAATAAATCTTATAATTTATCTAAACTTCCTTAACCATGGTACATACATAAAACACAAACAGTTTTACAAACTTAAACAATTAATACACATACTATACACTTGCAAGAATATGTGAGGGCATAATTCATAGCTACCGTCTTAGGATCCTGACTCCCTCTGGACTTTGTTCCTTCCTCCTCTCCTTCTAACTCTCTATCTATCAGACTGCCCCTTATATCCTATATTCTACCAATTCAAAACTAGTATATGCCCACAGTTTCCAATGGAGTACATAATTATAGGTTTTGACAGATTCCAAAGTGTAATAAAACGTTCTCTGCTAACTCCGTCCCACGGTGGTGAGCATGTAGAGAATTTTGGGATCATAAAGTTTGGTATTCCTTTATCCATCAGAGATCTACCTTTGTATGGATGTGTAAACGATCTATTTCGCCTAGGCCCTAGGGTGTTAGCATAAATGATTGTGACCTGTTTATAGTGCGTTTGATCCTATATTATCATTGCCTCTGGCCAGCAGTATAACTGGACAATAGGCCAGCTGGTTGATGTACTCTCTAAAGGTATGAAGATCTTTGATTGTGAATTCCAATGTACCCTGTTCATACCAGTAACTGTTTGCATATTATGAGACCTGAGCTAGGTGACCTATTGACTTTATCCACCAAGTTATGATTATTTATTTGCTGTGTGTGAATCAAGTATACAGTATACATATATCTACATATCATGTAAACTTTGATTTAATTGTACTTGGTATAGCGCAGATCAGACGTTAATCCTTTGATTAATACAGATATGAATAATGGCATGGAAGGGATGAATTTGTGTAATGCTCAATGTATTGTGTATTCTGGCTATATGGCTTACACAGAGAAAACCTGTCTCTTACATAATGACCCATAATCTTGCAGTAAAACACACAGAAATACATGCTACTAAATTCTCAAAACATAAGACTAATACATTCAAACCTATTTAAGTTATACCTTACAATAATATATATATACACACACTCTTAACTGGTTAAAATCACACTGGGTAATAAATCATATTATTTAATTTACATAATTTGTTCTAACTTTGGTACCTACTAAATTATATTGTTATGTAATGGTCTATATGGCAACAGGTGGGTCGCGGGCTCCGGCGTCTGGCTGACGCGGCTCCCGGCGGTTCTCCGGGGCATGGGCGCCGCCATGACACCCGGCTTCACGTGGACGGGGGGTGGGTGACGTCATCAGACTGCTCCACCAATCCAGCGGTGGCGGGGAATTCAAAGTCAGACGCCGGACGGAGCCTCAGTGCCTGAGTATCATCTTTCCCTGACGTAGATGCCAGCGCTCTTGTTCCCGACAAGGATCCCTGCATTTGTACTCCAGTGTCTCCGGCATTTCCAGTCTGCCAGTTCGCTGCACCGGTTCCAGTGTACTCAGCGGCCGGTATATCTCTCTGCGGTTCAGTCACCAGTGCTCCTAGGAATCAGCGTGGCTGCGGGCCTCAGTCACCGTTCTCAAGTTCTACAACTTAACAGCGTCTAATACCCCTGCACTTCAGTTTCTCACATCCTCAGCGTCTCAGTCACCGTTCTCAAGTTCTACAACTTAACAGCGTCAAAAACCCCTGCACTTCAGTTCCTCACATCATCAGCGTCTCAGTCACCGTTCTCAAGTTCTACAAATTAACAGCGTCCAAAACCCCTGCACTTCAGTTATTCACATCATCAGCGTCTCTGTCACCGCTCACTAGTTCTCTATCCATCCGTGCCTTTAACATCATTTATAAGTTATCAGTGACTTTTAAACATCTCCCACAGTTTCTTCAGTTACCAGCATCTCTAATCCTGCTCATAAAACCCTTCAGTGGGTCTGGACATTTCCCTCATTTACCCCTTTTGTCATTTGACTTTAAGTTGTTTCTCTACAATAAAATTCTTCAATATTTCATCAAACTCCACTGTCAGCGTCCTGTATGAGGAAATCCTATATTAGGCCTCCCCTTTTCCAGCTCCGTTGTGGTTCCTCTTCCCAACCATCGGAAGAATCCCCGAGTTCACAACACCCTCAGTCTAGGCCAGTGACAGTATACTCAGGCCCCATGGACCCGGGGAATCGGAACCCAGAGGCAAGCGCCATGCAGGACCTGGTTTCCCGAATACAGAGTCAGGAAGCAGCACAGAATCAGGTGATGCATTATCTCGAGGAGTTATCTGGCCGGCTGGATCAAATCCAGACTTCGCTGGCTTCAGTGGTCCCAGCTCCAGTTCCAGTATCCGCTCCAGTGGTTGTATCTGGCACTGTTCCTTCCTTGTCTGGAACCAGGTCACGCCTTCAGCTTCCCACTCCTCCTCGTTATAATGGAAATCCGAAAAATTGCCGTGGATTCCTCAATCAGTGTGAGGTACACTTCGAACTCCTTTCACATAACTTCCCTACTGATCGGTCTAAAGTGGCATACATTATCTCTTTGCTTGAGGGTTCAGCGTTGGAGTGGGTGTCACCGTTGTGGGAGCGATCAGATCCGTTAGTCTCTAGTTATACCAACTTCATTACGTCGTTCCGAAGGATCTTTGATGAGCCTGGCCGGACGATTACTGCCTCAGCTGACTTGCTCCAAGTTCGACAAGGCTCTCGTACAGTGGGACAGTATGTAATTCACTTTTAAACTATAGCTTCTGAACTGAGCTGGAATAATGATGCCCTTCGGGCTGCTTTTTGGAACGGGCTCTCGGATCGTTTAAAAGACGAATTGATTACTAGAGACCTGCCAGATTCCTTGGAAAAGTTGGTCTCACTTTGTGTAAAGGTGGATCTTCGTATGCAGGAACGAGGTGGTGAACGTAGTCGGTCAGACCGGTTGAGACTCCGATCTCATCCTTCTAAGCAAACAGTTAATTCCAGTCCAGACGAACCCATGCAGATTAATCGGTCTCGGCTGTCCCCAGAAGAGCGTCAGCGTCGGCGTGAGGGTAGACTTTGCCTCTACTGTGGAGCCGCTGATCATTTCCTCAAGTCTTGCAAGTCTCGCCCGGGAAACGGGCAGTCCTAGCTTGTTCTGGAGAAGTCAAGCTAGAGGTTGTTTCTCAATCTTCTCCGGCAGTGGACTGTCTGCTTTCTGTATCTCTGTTTTCTGAGTCTGAAGTCAAAACCGTTAAGGCACTGTTGGACTCAGGAGCTGCGGGGAATTTTATTTCCCTTTCCTGCGCCCAGAATATGGGTTTGAAGTTACAGTCGGTCGAACGACCTATTACGATAACTGCTATTAATGGTACCCAAATTCCTAATGCTCTGATTACAAGTCATACAACGCCAATTAAGCTGCAAGTGGGAGCTTTGCACCAAGAACATCTGGAGTTCCTTGTGATTCAGGAGATGTCTCACGATCTCGTCCTTGGTCTTCCCTGGCTCAAGCTTCACAACCCTCACGTCGACTGGAGGTCGACACAGATAATTTCTTGGAGTCCATTCTGTCACTCTAATTGTCTTACTCCTGTCTACCCGCTTCGTGCATCGTCCAAGTCGGATGTAGAGCATATTCCAGAGGCTTATCGGGAGTTTACAGATGTTTTCTTGGAACAGGCGGCCGATAAGTTACCACCGCATAGACCTTGGGACTGTCATATTGAGCTCATTCCGGGGAAAATACCAACTCGAGGTCGTACCTATCCTTTGTCAGTACCTGAGACTCAAGCCATGTCAGAATATATCAAATCTAATCTGCAGAAGGGATTCATCCGCCCCTCTACTTCCCCAGCGGGAGCGGGCTTCTTCTTTGTGAAGAAAAAAGACGGAGGCCTGAGGCCATGTATCAATTATCGTGGTCTAAATGAAGTCACCATTAAGAATAAGTATCCTCTGCCACTCATCACGGAACTTTTCGATAGAGTTCGCGGAGCTCGAGTCTTCACTAAGCTCGATTTAAGGGGAGCTTATAACTTGATACGCATCCGACAAGGGGACGAATGGAAGACGGCCTTCAATACTAGGGACGGGCATTATGAGTACCTGGTAATGCCGTTTGGCCTCAGCAACGCCCCCGCCGTTTTTCAGGGATTCATTAATAAAGTCTTTCGGGACATGTTATACCTAAATGTGGTGGTATATTTGGATGATATCCTGATATTTTCGAAGAGTCTCACTGAGCACAGAATACAAGTTAAGGAGGTGCTCCTTCGGTTGCGAGAGAACCATCTTTACGGCAAGATTTCCAAATGCACCCAATCAGAAGCCGCCGGTCCGCGAGCTCTGATTGGCTCACGAACCGGCGGCTGGTTTGAACGAAGTCCGCTATACGCCGCCGCGCCAGACACAGCCGCGCTGGCCGGCGCTACCTCTCCTGACTCACCCGTCCCTCACAGCCGGAGACCGGAGGAGGAACAGCAGCAGCAGCAGCAGATGTAAGCAGCTGCAGCACTGGCTGCTGTGGGGGCAATTGTATACCTGGCACTGTGGGGGCAATTGGCTGGCACTGTGGGGCATTTGTATCCCTGGCACTGTGAAGGCAATTGTTTACCTGGCACTGTGGGGGCATTTGTATACCTGTCAGGTATACAATTGCCCCCACAGTGTCAGATCCACAATTGCCCCCACAGTGTCAGGTATTACCTGACACTGTGGGGGCAATTGTGGATCTGACACTGTGGGGGCAATTGTGGATCTGGCACTGTGGGGGCATTTGTATACCTGGCACTGTGGGGGTATTTGTATACCTGGCACTGTGGGGGCATTTGTGGATCTGGCACTGTGGGGGCATTTGTATACCTGGCACTGTGGGGCATTTGTGGATCTGGCACTGTGGGGCATTTGTGGATCTGGCACTGTGGGGGCATTTGTATACCTGGCACTGTGGGGCATTTGTATACCTGGCAATGTGGGGGCATTTGTATACCTGGCACTGTGGGGGCATTTGTGGATCTGGCACTGTGGGGGCATTTGTATACCTGGCACTGTGGGGCATTTGTATACCTGGCACTGTGGGGGCATTTGTATACCTGGCACTGTGGGGGCATTTGTATACCTGGCACTGTGGGGGCAATTGTGGATCTGGCACTGCACTATTGCGGGCATATAATGTAAATTTCGGCTCATACCGGGTGCTATAATGTGAATTTTGGCTCATACTGTGTGGTATAATGTGAAAGAGGCACCAGTGCTAGATAGTATAAAGGGTCCTACTATTGTGGTGCATAATGCGTATAAGGGGTGTATGGTGTGGTAAACTACACTGAAGGCCACGCCCCTTTTGAGTTGCCACGCCCCCTTTTCCAGAGCGCGCACGCCTTCGACGTGCGCTTAATTACAAACTTCACATTTCCATACCCCCACTTAAAAATTTCCACTTCAACCACTGGTTGTGTGTATTTTAATAGAGAATGATGTACGCTTGTATGTTGTTAGAATATGAATTATATTTGTAAGAGCATAGACTAATAAGTGGGAGGAGTCAGGAATAGTAAGGGGAGGAGTCACAGAGGTGGGCCTGTGTGCTTCAAAAATGCCAGGGCCTATTTTTAGTCCCAGTCCGGCCCTGGTGTCAACTGAGAGATACAATGCAGATTTTTCCAAAGATTACAGACAATGGAGTGGAAAAATAAATAGACTGTGTATTTGTAGTGTTGGGTACGACTGCTTTGATCCCGACTATTGGGATCCCAACCGGATCCCTATTTGCGATTTAAAATCCTTAACAAGAATACTTTTATGATCACAGATTATTTAATTTGTGACTCTGAGGGTGTTGTCTATGTGTCAAAATGCCCCCAAAAATCCATATGGCCTAAAATTGTATGGGTACAAGGAGAACTTTAGATCATGTGGCTACCTAATCCCAAAACCAGATGGAAATGGAAACTTTATTCCCACAAGGATTTGATTTAGACTGTTGTATCCTTTTTAACACATTTGAAGATTTATATGTTCTTATTTGTAAAGATAGATATTAATGATTGCAAATCATTACTTGGAATATTTATGGGATATACTGTACAGTATATGGAGTAAACTTAATAAGGTGGGAGTTTTTTAGAACTGGTGATGTTGCTCATAGTAACCGATCAGATTCTACTTAGCATTTATCTAGAGGCTTCTAGAAGATAATAGATATAATCTGATTGGTTGCCTTGTCAACATCACCAGTTCCAAAAAAAAACCTCCCACTTTAGTAAATTTATCCCTATGCTTCCAAAATAACTTTGAGACAGGTTTATGAATAGAAGAAAATTTTTGTTAGAATTTAATAAAAATGTTATTAAATTAACTACTATTCATCAATAAAGTTTTACAAAGATGGAATTTTTAAAAAGAGAACCTTCATGCATAAGGAATATGCTTGAAAAGGTCTTTTATAGGTCAAAATCCATTTAATCTATGTAACTTTCACAAGTTAAGTCATTTACAGGCCACCACCAAATAGAACCAAGAACATAGAAAGCAGGTATCGTCTACATGCTTTCCATTGGCCATAAGAGACTAACTTGGGAGCTAAACCCTTGGCCTTAGCAGGACATCACTACAAAGGACTCAGAGGAAGAATTCCCAGAGTAAAAATTAGGGTTCGACTTCAATTCTTTATCTTATCTCAAGAACTGAAAATAAAAAGGGGAGCACTTCGCCATGTAACATTTTGGAACAATTCTCCTTAATTATAACTAAAAGAGCTATATCATTTACTGTAAACCTGAACCCTTTTGATGCGCTTTACTTTTACCCTTTTCCGATTATTATTGATTGCTGTAAAAATGCCAGCTAAAAAGCCAGCATCAAGCAAACTCAGCATGGGTGCTGAATACATGTAACTTTCCTCTTCCCTATACGACATTGTACAAAATGGATTGGTATATTTAAGATAAATGATGCTGATAATACGTAATATTAACATTGTTTGCTTAATAATATATTAGATTTATGCATCATTGTGAGCTTACTTCATAAATGTAGCCCACTATATTTACTTCACTCTTTGTTCCAGCAATAGTTTGCTGCTTAAATTCTGGGAATTCTGCCATATTTCTATACAAAACACCAGGAAGACAGAGTACTGTAAAGTGTGTAACCTGTTTTAAAATATCTTCCACTTTATATTTTTAATATTACTACTATTATATACACATCTATACATCTAACATGTAAAATATACAAGTGTATCAATCATATATATTTTGTATCATCAGTGATTGAAAACATTCATTTCTGGATTGATTAATACCAGGATAGAAACCAACTATTTAATCCCCATCTAGCAGCTAATTATCCCTTTTTGACATAAATTAGGTTTAATAAGAACAACCAGCAGTATTGTAATATTTTCTGCTAGTACGATATCGATGAAAGATCACACATATATTATGTAAGCAGAACACTGCAGGAGCTGTGCACTGACCCTCTACGGGGTGATAACCAAGAACTGTGCGTTATATAAGCACAAAACACTATTAAATGCTCTGACAAACTGTATGGAGGGAAATAATGGGAGGGCGAGTGATTGTTTTCATGAATTCACAAGGCAGCTAGAAGATAAAAGAAAACAAGAACAGCCTAACACAGCAGGAATTATGTTACACAAATCTGCCTGAAAAGTTTACTTCATTCGGCAATTGTATTGACAGGATCATAAGGATATTATAGATACTTTCTTTAATAATGTGTATGTATTTTTATTAGTGATGTGCACTGGAACTTTTTCGGGGTTTGTGTTTTGGTTTTGGATTCGGTTCCGCGGCCGTGTTTTGGATTCGGACGCGTTTTGGCAAAACCTCGCTGAAAATTTTTTGTCGGATTCGGGTGTGTTTTGGATTCGGGTGTTTTTTTTACAAAAACCCCTCAAAAACAGCTTAAATCATAGAATTTGGAGGTCATTTTGATCCCATAGTATTATTAACCTCAATAACCATAATTTCCACTCATTTCCAGTCTATTCTGAACACCTCACACCTCACAATATTATTTCTCTGACGTCCTAGTGGATGCTGGGAACTCCATAAGGACCATGGGGAATAGACGGGCTCCGCAGGAGACTGGGCACTCTAAAAGAAAGATTAGGTACTATCTGGTGTGCACTGGCTCCTCCCTCTATGCCCCTGCTCCAGACCTCAGTTAGAATCTGTGTCCGGCCAGAGCTGGGTGCTCCTAGTGAGCTCTCCTGAGCTTGCTAGAAAGAAAGTATTTGTTAGGTTTTTTGTTTTCAGTGAGATCTGCTGGCAACAGACTCACTGCTACGAGGGACTGAGGGGAGAGAAGCAAACCTACCTGCGTGCAGCTAGCTTGTGCTTCTTAGACTACTGGACACCATTAGCTCCAGAGGGTTCGAACACAGGGCCTGACCTCGATCGTCCGTTCCCGGAGCCGCGCCGCCGTCCCCCTTGCAGAGCCAGAAGACAGAAGAGAAGGAGATGAAATCGGCGGCAGAAGACTCCGGTCTTCATTAAGGTAGCGCACAGCACTGCAGCTGTGCGCCATTGCTCCCACTGCACACCACACACTCCGGTCACTGTAGGGTGCAGGGTGCGGGGCGCTGGGGGGGGGGGCGCCCTGGGCAGCAATAAAATACCTTTTGGCATAAAAATACACATAATACAGTCTGTGACTGTATATGTGTAAAACCCCTGCCATTTTTCAGTCAGAAACTGCAGGGAGAAGCCCGCCGCTGAGGGGGCGGGGCCTTCTTCCTCAGCACACCAGCGCCATTTTTCCTTCACAGTTCCGCTGGAAGCAGCTCCCCAGGCTCTCCCCTGCAGTATTCCTGATACAAGAAGGGTAAAAAAGAGAGGGGTGGGCACATAAATTTAGGCGCAAATAATATATATTAAGCAGCTATTGGGAAAAATCACTCATTATAGTGTAAATCCCTGTGTTATATAGCGCTGTGGTGTGTGCTGGCATACTCTCTCTCTGTCTCCCCAAAGGACTTTGTGGGGTCCTGTCCTCAGTCAGAGCATTCCCTGTGTGTGTGCGGTGTGTCGGTACGGCTGTGTCGAAATGTTTGATGAGGAGGGTTACGTGGAGGCGGAGCAAGGGCAGATAAGTGTGGTGTCGCCCCCGACGGGGCCGACACCGGATTGGATGGATATGTGGAAGGTCTTAACCGACAGTGTCAACTCCTTACATAAAAGGTTCGATGACGCAGCAGCCTTGGGACAGCCGGGATCTCAGCCCGCACCTGCCCAGGCGTCTCAGAGGCCATCAGGGGCTCATAAACGCCCGCTAGCTCAGATGGTAGACACAGATGTCGACACGGAGTCTGACTCCAGTGTAGATGAGGATGAGACAAATGCACAGTCTACAAAAGCCATCCGATGCATGATTACTGCAATGAAAAATGTATTGCACATTTCTGATATTAACCCGGTTACTACCAAGAAGGATGAATTAAATGAATTGTGTGAGGAAGCGTGGAGTTCCCCCGATAAGAAACTAGTGATTTCTAAGAGGTTACTGATGGCGTACCCTTTCCCGCCAACGGACAGGTTACGTTGGGAAACATCCCCTAGGGTGGACAAGGCGCTCACACGCTTATCAAAAAAGGTGGCACTGCCATCTCAGGATACGGCCGCCTTAAGGGAGCCTGCGGATAGAAAGCAGGAATCTATCCTGAAGTCTGTGTATACACACTCAGGTACTATACTGAGACCTGCTATTGCTTCAGCATGGATGTGTAGTGCTGCAGCCGCATGGTCTGATACCCTGTCAGACAACATTGATTCCCTCGACAGGGATACTATTTTGCTAACCATAGAACATATAAAAGACGTCGTCTTATATATGCGGGATGCACAGAGGGACATTTGCCTGCTGGCATCTAGAATTAATGCAATGTCCATTTCTGCCAGGAGAGTATTATGGACTCGGCAGTGGACAGGTGATGCTGATTCTAAAAGACACATGGAGGTTTTGCCTTATAAGGGTGAGGAATTGTTTGGGGACGGTCTCTCGGACCTCGTATCCACGGCAACAGCCGGGAAGTCAACTTTTTTACCTCAGGTTCCCTCACAGCCTAAGAAAGCACCGTATTATCATGTACAGTCCTATCGGCCTCAGAAAGGCAAGCGGATCAGAGGCGCATCCTTTCTGCCCAGAGGCAGGGGTAGAGGAAAGAAGCTGCACCAGGCAGCCAGTTCCCAGGAACAAAAATCCTCCCCCGCTTCCTCTTAGTCCACCGCATGACGCTGGGGCTCCACAGGCGGAGCCGGGTGCGGTGGGGGCGCGTCTCCGAAACTTCAGCAACCAGTGGGTTCGCTCACAAGTGGATCTCTGGGCTGTACAAATTGTATCTCAGGGATACAAGCTGGAGTTCGAGGCGACTCCCCCTCGCCGTTACCTCAAATCAGCCTTGCCAGCTGCTCCCAGGGAAAGGGAGGTAGTACTGGCGGCAATTCACAAGCTGTACCTCCAGCAGGTGATAATCAAGGTTCCCCTCCTTCAACAGGGACGGGGTTACTATTCCACAATGTTTGTGGTACCGAAACCAGACGGTTCGGTGAGACCCATTCTGAATTTAAAATCCTTGAACACTTATATAAGGAAGGCAGGGGAAAAGAACAGGCGCCATATGGTGTAGTATTTAGAAATAAATGGAGTGATATGTATATGAATATAATATAAGTACCGGATAGATTCTTGAGATTAGGCCTGTATATCAGATAATTCTTTGTGGCTGTTTCCCCACCAGATGAATTCTTGAGATTAAACCTGTATATCTCAGATAATTCCTTGTGGCTGTTCCCCACCAAATGGAAAATTCAATAAAGCATATAGGATATATATATATCCATATAGAACAAGTCGGTCCAGTGATGTGTGATAGCTGAATCAATCGTCTGCTACTGCCTTGTATATTACCAATAAAGTATTTAATCATTAAAAATAATAATACACAAATACAAAAAATAAACCATAAATCTTAGCTGATTGATATAGGCAGTAGACAGGTCAGTCTCAACGCGTTTCGCCTCCAGGGCTTCCTCAGGAGAATACATCTTATCAGAAAGTGCACATATTTATACTACTTTCAGTTTCATTTTCGACTGCACTTCCGGTTTGCGTCATTTCCGGAACCGGAAGTGCTTGGTCCGACTTATAAAAGTATGCAAAGCTTCATATATGTCATTTATTTGTTATCCTTATGTTTCATTGGTGGTACAGTGGAATAATCACGGGTGATCTCATGGCTGCAGAGCGCCACGGACACATAATACATGTGCTCCGTGAGCTCCGTGAAACCGGAAGTGTCGCGGCCGCGTCACTTCCGGTTTTGGACTGGAGAGCCCACATGCGTTCCAGCAGTAACATCCTGTTAGTGGTTGGCACAGTGGATGGCGGAAGTAACACCAGTGTAATAAAAGTCGTTTGGAAGCAGAATGGAAAGTCCATTTTCATCAATATTGCTCCGCAGCATACTTATACATGATAAATTACATAAAATACATAAATAGATAAATAAGAGATACAGAAGTGCTAGGTTAATATATATATATAGGAATACACCAAAAAATATATATAAAAAAATATAAATATATAAAAATATATGAAAATATATATAGGTAAAAAATCCATATACATATATAAACAATTAAACCATATAGAATTGCCAAGTATATTTCTTATGGGATGTAGAATAAAAACCGTGATTTGTCATGATAAAAAAGGGGTGAATAAATATATAAATGATTGATTAAATAGATAACTGATAACAGGGAAGATCAAGCACATTAATTTTGGGAAATACAAAGGGAGCTATTTCTCGGCGAGCTCATGGTCAAATATAGGAGGCTTCAGTGTGTCTCATAGGAAGGGGGCAATCTCGTAGCCTTCATTGTGGCCGCGAGGTTGGAGGGTATTTAAGGTAAAAATCCAATACATTTCCCTCTGGGATAGCTTTTTTAGGAGATCCCCTCCTCTAGGTCCTAGTGTGACATGTTCGATGGCTCTAAAAGTGAATGTATCCAGGCAGGAGTTGTGAGATTCAGTAAAATGTCTGGAGAGTGGATGACTTTCAATTTTGTTTTTGATATTACGTACATGTTCTTGGATTCGAAGTTTGAGAAGTCTTTTAGTCTTTCCCACATATTTACGATGGCATCCACACTCTATCACGTATATAACTGAAGACGTGTTGCAATTAACAAAGTCCTTCATATTAAATTCTTTAGTTTGGTCAGAATTAAAAAAGGATCGCCTATTCGGATGGACGAATTTGCACATAATGCAGTGTCCGCATTTGATATGAATCAAAATTGAAAGTCATCCACTCTCCAGACATTTTACTGAATCTCACAACTCCTGCCTGGATACATTCACTTTTAGAGCCATCGAACATGTCACACTAGGACCTAGAGGAGGGGATCTCCTAAAAAAGCTATCCCAGAGGGAAATGTATTGGATTTTTACCTTAAATACCCTCCAACCTCGCGGCCACAATGAAGGCTACGAGATTGCCCCCTTCCTATGAGACACACTGAAGCCTCCTATATTTGACCATGAGCTCGCCGAGAAATAGCTCCCTTTGTATTTCCCAAAATTAATGTGCTTGATCTTCCCTGTTATCAGTTATCTATTTAATCAATCATTTATATATTTATTCACCCCTTTTTTATCATGACAAATCACGGTTTTTATTCTACATCCCATAAGAAATATACTTGGCAATTCTATATGGTTTAATTGTTTATATATGTATATGGATTTTTTACCTATATATATTTTCATATATTTTTATATATTTATATTTTTTTTATATATATTTTTTGGTGTATTCCTATATATATATATATTAACCTAGCACTTCTGTATCTCTTATTTATCTATTTATGTATTTTATGTAATTTATCATGTATAAGTATGCTGCGGAGCAATATTGATGAAAATGGACTTTCCATTCTGCTTCCAAACGACTTTTATTACACTGGTGTTACTTCCGCCATCCACTGTGCCAACCACTAACAGGATGTTACTGCTGGAACGCATGTGGGCTCTCCAGTCCAAAACCGGAAGTGACGCGGCCGCGACACTTCCGGTTTCACGGAGCTCACGGAGCACATGTATTATGTGTCCGTGGCGCTCTGCAGCCATGAGATCACCCGTGATTATTCCACTGTACCACCAATGAAACATAAGGATAACAAATAAATGACATATATGAAGCTTTGCATACTTTTATAAGTCGGACCAAGCACTTCCGGTTCCGGAAATGACGCAAACCGGAAGTGCAGTCGAAAATGAAACTGAAAGTAGTATAAATATGTGCACTTTCTGATAAGATGTATTCTCCTGAGGAAGCCCTGGAGGCGAAACGCGTTGAGACTGACCTGTCTACTGCCTATATCAATCAGCTAAGATTTATGGTTTATTTTTTGTATTTGTGTATTATTATTTTTAATGATTAAATACTTTATTGGTAATATACAAGGCAGTAGCAGACGATTGATTCAGCTATCACACATCACTGGACCGACTTGTTCTATATGGATATATATATATCCTATATGCTTTATTGAATTTTCCATTTGGTGGGGAACAGCCACAAGGAATTATCTGAGATATACAGGTTTAATCTCAAGAATTCATCTGGTGGGGAAACAGCCACAAAGAATTATCTGATATACAGGCCTAATCTCAAGAATCTATCCGGTACTTATATTATATTCATATACATATCACTCCATTTATTTCTAAATACTACACCATATGGCGCCTGTTCTTTTCCCCTGCCTTACAGAATTGCATGACTGAACATACCCAAGTCATTTTTGAAGAACGGTGCAGCCACCAAAGAAGCTTGGGAGGTGTCCTTTTAACGGAGTGTTTACGACTGACCTAACCTAAGAAATAGCAGAACTTTCTGACGACCAATTGCTCTACAGTAACATTTTGAACGTATGATTAAGCGCACCGACCTAAAAAACTCTTTTCACTTATATAAGGAAGTTCAAGTTCAAAATGGAATAGCTCAGGGTGGTTATTGCAAGCCTGGAAGAGGGGGATTTTATGGTGTCGCTGGACATCAAGGATGCTTACTTGCATGTCCCCGTTTACCCACCTCACCAGGAGTACCTCAGGTTTGTGGTACAGGATTGTCATTACCAATTCCAGACGTTGCCGTTTGGTCTGTCCACGGCACCGAGAGTATTTACCAAGGTAATGGCCGAAATGATGATACTCCTTCGGAAGAAGGGAGTTATAATTATCCCGTACTTGGACGATCTCCTTATAAAGGCGAGGTCCAGAGAGCAGTTGTTAGTCAGCGTAGCACTTTCTCGGGAAGTGTTGCAACAGCACGGCTGGATTCTGAATATCCCAAAGTCGCAGCTGATTCCTGCGACGCGTCTGCTCTTCCTGGGCATGATTCTGGACACAGAACAGAAGAAGTTGTTTCTCCCGGTGGAGAAGGCCCAGGAATTGTCATCTCTGGTCAGGGACCTCCTGAAACCAAAACAGGTGTCGGTGCATCACTGCACGCGAGTCCTGGGAAAGATGGTGGCTTCTTACGAAGCAATTCCCTTCGGCAGGTTCCATGCAAGGATCTTTCAGTGGGATCTGTTAGACAAATGGTCCGGATAGCATCTTCAGATGCATCGGTTGATCACCCTGTCCCCAAGGGCCAGGGTGTCTCTGCTGTGGTGGCTGCAGAGTGCTCATCTTCTCGAGGGCCGCAGATTTGGCATACAGGACTGGGTCCTGGTGACCACGGATGCAAGCCTCCGAGGATGGGGGGCAGTCACTCAGGGAAGGAACTTCCAAGGACAGTGGTCAAGTCAGGAGATTTCACTACACATAAATATACTGGAACTAAGGGCCATTTACAACGCCCTGAGCCAAGCAGAGCCCCTGCTTCAAAACCAACCAGTGCTGATTCAATCAGACAACATCACGGCGGTCGCACATGTAAACCGCCAGGGCGGCACAAGAAGCAGGATGGCGATGGCAGAAGCCACAAGGATTCTCCGATGGGCGGAAAATCACGTGCTAGCACTGTCAGCAGTGTTCATTCCGGGAGTGGACAACTGGGAAGCAGACTTCCTCAGCAGGCACGACCTCCACCCGGGAGAGTGGGGACTTCATCCAGAAGTCTTCAAGCAGATTGTAAACCGTTGGGAACGGCCACAGGTGGACATGATGGCGTCCCGCCTCAACAAAAAGCTAAAAAAATATTGCGCCAGGTCAAGAGACCCTCAGGCGATAGCTGTGGACGCAGTAGTGACACCGTGGGTGTACCAGTCGGTTTATGTGTTCCCTCCTCTTCCTCTCATACCCAAGGTACTGAGGATAGTAAGAAAGAGAGGAGTAAGAACTATACTCATCGTTCCGGATTGGCCAAGAAGAACTTGGTACCCAGAACTACAAGAAATGATCTCAGAGGACCCATGGCCTCTGCCTCTCAGACAGGACCTGTTACAGCAGGGGCCCTGTCTGTTCCAAGACTTACCGCGGCTGCTTTTGACGGCATGGCGGTTGAACACCGGATCCTAACGGAAAAGGGCATTCCAGATGAAGTGATTCCTACGCTGATAAAGGCTAGGAAACACGTGACAGCACAACATTATCACCGTATATGGCGAAAATATGTTCCTTGGTGTGAGGCCAGGAAGGCCCCTACAGAGGAATTCCAGCTGGGTCGATTCCTGCACTTCCTACAGTCAGGAGTGACTATGGGCCTAAAATTAGGATCCATAAAGGTCCAGATTTCGGCCCTATCTATTTTCTTTCAAAAAGAACTGGCTTCACTGCTTGAAGTTCAGGCGTTTGTTAAGGGAGTGCTGCATATTCAGCCCCCTTTTGTGCCTCCAGTGGCACCTTGGGATCTTAACGTTGTGTTGGATTTCCTGAAATCCCACTGGTTTGAGCCACTTAAGACCGTGGAGCTAAAATATCTCACGTGGAAAGTGGTCATGCTATTGGCCTTAGCTTCGGCTAGGCGTGTGTCAGAATTGGCGGCTTTGTCGTGTAAAAGCCCTTATCTGATCTTCCATATGGACAGGGCAGAATTGAGGACTCGTCCCCAATTTCTCCCTAAGGTGGTATCAGCGTTTCATTTGAACCAACCTATTGTGGTGCCTGTGGCTACTCGGGACTTGGAGGACTCCAAGTTACTAGATGTAGTCAGGGCTTTGAAAATCTATGTAGCCAGGACGGCTGGAGTCAGGAAAACTGATTCGCTGTTTATCCTGCATGCGCCCAACAAGCTGGGTGCTCCTGCTTCAAAGTAAACTATTGCGCGCTGGATCTGTAACACGATTCAGCAAGCTCATTCTGTGGCAGGATTGCCGCATCCTAAATCAGTAAAAGCCCATTCCACAAGGAAGGTGGGCTCTTCTTGGGCGGCTGCCCGGGGGGTCTCGGCTTTACAGCTTTGCCGAGCTGCTACTTGGTCGGGTTCAAACACATTTGCTAAGTTCTACAAGTTTGATACCCTGGCTGAGGAGGACCTTGCCTTTGCTCATTCGGTGCTGCAGAGTCATCCGCACTCTCCCGCCCGTTTGGGAGCTTTGGTATAATCACACCAGCATCCACTAGGACGTCAGAGAAAATAAGAATTTACTCACCGGTAATTCTATTTCTCGTAGTCCGTAGTGGATGCTGGGCGCCCGTCCCAAGTGCGGACTCTCTGCAATACATGTATATAGTTATTGCTTAACTAAAGGGTTATTGTTATGAGCCATCTGTTACTGAGGCTCAGTTGTTGTTCATACTGTTAACTGGGTATGGTTATCACGAGTTGTACGGTGTGATTGGTGTGCTGGTATGAGTCTTACCCTGGATTCCAAATCCTTTCCTTGTTGTGTCAGCTCTTCCGGGCACAGTTTCCTTAACTGAGGTCGGGAGGAGGGGCATAGAGGGAGGAGCCAGTGCACACAAGATAGTACCTAATCTTTCTTTTAGAGTGCCCAGTCTCCTGCGGAGCCCGTCTATTCCCCATGGTCCTTACGGAGTTCCCAGCATCCACTACGGACTACGAGAAATAGAATTACCGGTGAGTAAATTCTTATTTTTTAGTCCTAAAATTTGCACCGAGGTCGCTGGATGGTTAAGTTAAGCGACCCAAGTGGCCGACACAAACACCTGGCCCATCTAGGAGTGGCACTGCAGTGTCAGACAGGATGGCAGATTTAAAAAATAGTCCCCAAACAGCACATGATGCAAAGAAAAAAAGAGGTGCAATGAGGTAGCTGTGTGACTAAGCTAAGCGACCCAAGTGGCCGACACAAACACCTGGCCCATCTAGGAGTGGCACTGCAGTGTCAGACAGGATGGCAGATTAAAAAAATAGTCCCCAAACAGCACATGATGCAAAGAAAAAAAGAGGTGCGGTGCAATGAGGTAGCTGTGTGACTAAGCTAAGAGACCCAAGTGGCCGACACAAGCACCTGGCCCATCTAGGAGTGGCACTGCAGTGTCAGACAAGATGGCAGATTTAAAAAATAGCACCCAAACAGCACATGATGCAAAGAAAATAAGAGGTGCAATGAGGTAGCTGTGTGACTAAGCTAAGCAACCCAAGTGGCCGACACAAACACCTGGCCCATCTAGGAGTGGCACTGCAGTGTCAGACAGGATGGCAGATTTAAAAAATAGTCTCCAAACAGCACATGATGCAAAGAAAAAAAGAGGTGCACCAAGGTCGCTGGATGGCTAAGCTAAGCGACCCAAGTGGCCGACACAAACACCTGGCCCATCTAGGAGTGGCACTGCAGTTTTCTAGCGAGAGGATGAGTGCTTCCATCCTCATGTGAATCTGAACCACTAGCCATGAACATAGGCCAGGGCCTCAGCCGTTCCTTGCCACTCCGTGTCGTAAATGGCATATTGGCAAGTTTACGCTTCTCATCAGACGCTTTTAATTTTGATTTTTGGGTCACTTTACTCAACTTTTGTAGTATACTTGACGACACAGAGGTAGAGCAGTGGGCTACTGTACCGTACTGCTATATATATACTGGTGGTCAGCAAAATTCTGCACTGTCCTCCTACTATATATACTGCGCACAACTAAAATGCAGCACAGGTATGGATGGATAGTATACTTGACGACAGAGGTAGGTAGAGCAGTGGACTACTGTACCGTACTGCTATATATATACTGGTAGTCAGCAAAATTCTGCACTGTCCTCCTACTATATATACTGCGCACAACTAAAATGCAGCACAGGTATGAATAGATAGTATACTTGACGACACAGAGGTAGGTAGAGCAGTGGACTACTGTACCGTACTGCTATATATATACTGGTGGTCAGCAAAATTCTGCACTGTCCTCCTACTATATATACTGCGCACAACTAAAATGCAGCACAGGTATGGATGGATAGTATACTTGATGACACAGAGGTAGGTAGAGCAGTGGACTACTGTACCGTACTGCTATATATATACTGGTGGTCAGCAAAATTCTGCACTGTACTCCTACTATATACACTGCGCACAACTAAAATGCGGCACAGGTATGGATGGATAGTATACTTGATGACACAGAGGTAGGTAGAGCAGTGGACTACTGTACCGTACTGCTATATATATATACTGGTGGTCAGCAAAATTCTGCATTGTCCTCCTACTATATATACTGTGCACAACTAAAATGCAGCACAGGTATGGATGCATAGTATACTTGACGACACAGAGGTAGGTAGAGCAGTGGACTACTGTACCGTACTGCTATATATATACTGGTGGTCAACAAAATTCTGCACTGTCCTCCTATATATACTGCGCACAACTAAAATGCAGCACAGGTATGGATGGCTGGTATACTTGATGACACAGAGGTAGGTAGAGCAGTGGACTACTGTACCGTACTGCTATATATATACTGGTGGTTACCAAAATTCTGCACTGTCCTCCTACTATATACACTGCGCACAACTAAAATGCAGCACAGGTATGGATGGATAGTATACTTGACGACACAGAGGTAGGTAGAGTAGTGGACTACTGTACCGTACTGCTATATATATACTGGTGGTCAGCAAAATTCTGCACTGTCCTCCTACTATATATACTGCGCACAACTACAATGCAGCACAGGTATGGATGGATAGTATACTTGACGACACAGAGGTAGGTAGAGCAGTGGACTACTGTACCGTACTGCTATATATATACTGGTGGTCAGCAAAATTCTGCACTGTCCTCCTACTATATATACTGCGCACAACTAAAATGCAGCACAGGTATGAATGGATAGTATACTTGACGACACAGAAGTAGGTAGAGCAGTGGACTACTGTACCGTACTGCTATATAATACTGGTGGTCAGCAAAATTCTGCACTGTCCTCCTATTATATACTACAATGCAGCAAAGATATGGAGCGTTTTTCAGGCAGAGAACGTAGATATTTGCAGCACACTGAGCACAGATATTTGCAGCACACTGAGCACAGATATTTGCAGCACACTGAACACAGAAACTGAGAGAACGCTGCACGTCCTCTCGCTATCATCTCCAATGCACGAGTGAAAATGGCAGCGACGCGCGGCTCCTTATATAGAATACGAATCTCGCGAGAATCCGACAGCGGGATGATGACGTTCGGGCGCGCTCGGGTTAACCGAGCAAGGCGGGAAGATCCGAGTCTGCCTCGGAACCATGTAAAATGGGTGAAGTTCGGGGGGGTTCAGATCTCGAGGAACCGAACCCGCTCATCACTAATTTTTATTAACCTATTGTATAGGGGTCGGTGGAAGCTACCCCTAATAAGTATACACTTTTCACATCTCTGGCCAGTAGGGGCCACTTGTGATGGGTTACACATGAGCATCCAGTTCAGATCCAATTATATATAGCTATTACGGATATCTCCTGTATGCATAGAAGTTCCAATGTACCTACGTCCCCATACCATAGAATGGGAATGACTTTTCATCAAGCTCCAAAAACTGAAAGGGGGCATGCAGGATGATTAATTGTCCCTTTTATTTAGTATAATGTAATTCTAGGTGTGATAAGTTCAGTGGTAAACTACTGTGGCAGCAGCACAGTATTTGATGAGATGCCATAGAATTAAGGGTAAAAAGGTTCAATTATAGCCTGATAAATGATTTGGCCAAGACTTTGAAAATGGCTGTGTACCGACGCTTTCCATCCAACCTGTTGGAGCTTGAGAAGTGCTACAAAGAAGAATGGGCGAAACTGCCCAAAGATAGGTGTGCCAAGCTTGTGGCATCATATTCAAAAAGACATGAGGCTGTAATTGCTACCAAAGGTGCATCAACAAAGTATTAAGTAAAGGCTGTGAATACTTATGTACATGTGATTTCTTAGTTTTTTTATTTTTAATAAATTTGCAAGAATCTCAAACAAACTTTTTTCACGTTGTCAGTATGGGGTATTGTGTGTAGAATTTGGAGGGAAAAATGAATTTATTCCAGTTTGGAATAAGGCTGTAACATAACAAAATGTGGAAAAAGTGAAGCGCTGTGAATACTTTCCAGTGATTTTTCAGGCTTTACACTACAAAAACCTGAAATTTCAATCAGGGTGTGTAGACTTTTTTATATCAACTTTACATCCATCGAACCTGCAAAAAAGTTAAGTGGCCATTGTGGTAGTGACAACAGTGGGGGCATTCATCAGTTGTTTGAGTTGCTATCGCTGCTGCTTACATAGTAGCAGCACTGATAGCACTAATATGGCAATGCCACAGGAGACGTCATCCCCCTTGCTGCATTACTGATGTAAACTGCGTACAAAGACGCATCGGTTCATCAACAACATCGGCCGGAGATCCTGGCCTTGTCCCTCCTCTACAACGGTGGTGGTGTGCCTCCGTTTTTAGAAACAAAGGCCGTTGCTGCACCCAAATGGTGTCAGACTGTCAATCACTGATGCCGATCTGCATCCATTGTCACAGGACCCATTCACACATGGGTACTGCACATGCGCAAAGTACTGATAATCGGTACTTTGCTATGGACGCAGCAATTCCACCCACATCTGAATGACCCCCCGAGGAGGCAAGGATGACTCTGTGACCACTTTTCTGAATGGCCACGGCAGGCTCCTTACTTTTTTATGCTAATGCAAAAATCTTCTACTGTTTTTAACAGTCATCATAAGTGTCTGGGCTTGCACCAACCCCATGCTAGCTACAAAACATCCATCTGAAACAGGGGTCCGATATCCATCCACGCACTATCATCAAGTAAGGAAAATGGCTTACACACCCACACCACTCCCACAAAGCAGAGCAGTTACATGCATTTGCATGGTTGCCGTTCAGAAACAGCCATTTCACAGATAGTGTGGTCTGTTGACAGATGGATTAATCCATATGCACTAGCAATCACTATCAGTGTGTATGCGCCTGATCGGGTGCATGTGCAGTCGTCAATTTCTTTCTTTATTGGCGCATGAATAATAGGCTGAAATCTGTGAGATCTGTCGACATTTCCACTTGCATCCGACTCAGAGTCAGGCCCATAGAGTATAGGAAAGCAGTTGGACTATCAATACATTTGACACGGAGGCAAATTAGGTATTTTTTTTTGTGATACTGTAGTTGATACTCTTAACAAAGTTATTAGGATGCTAACCTCTCATACAATGATGATGTAATGCTGCCAATCTCCTGGATAATCTGATGCACCTATCAAAAGAGCTACAGTATCAGACAATTGAGGGATATATGAGAATTTGCCCAGGGATGTCAGTTGGCTGTTGAATCTAACACAGACTGTGGATTTAAGGAGGGTGGTATCAGGGAGGCTGGCCTGCTCTCCTAGGGTGCCCCTAATACTATTGATAGCCAATGGAAGAGAGGAATGGTGATAAACCTTGCTAAGTACAATTATCTTGTAGAGCAAGTTTATTGACATGAGATGTAGAGGGGGGCGGCTGCACTTTTAGGGCCATTCCTTGTCATGCAGACAGCTATTTCTAAGCAGAATGGCTTGAATCTTTCACTAATTCAAAGCTAGTGGAGGCTGAGCCTCAATCTAGTCAGACACATTTTGCACCTTTTACTTGATGATAAGTAATTTTTCAAGTGCATTTTGCCCAATGTAAAAAAACTTTCAAACACACAAAAGTGTCTTATAATCAAGTTAGTCCCCAAATCTCATCACCTCCCTGATTAACTGAAGCAATGAATGAGGATAAACCAAGCTGTATTGAGAAAGATGGTAAGTCTGAAAGGGGTAATACTTAAGTGGTCTCTTTACATTTTTCCACCTCCCTACAAACCTATTTGAACTTGCAACGTGTGCACGAAACTACTGAAGAAGCGGATATTGGGCCTGATTCATGTTTGTAAGTAAAGCAAAAAAGGAAGTATCTGGGCAAAGCCATGTTGCACTGCAGGTGGAGCAGATGTAACGGGTGTTGCATGGTATGCCGGCGGCCGGGCTCCCGGCGACCAGCATACCAGCGCCGGAAGCCCGACCGCCGGCATACCGACAGGGCGGTGAGCGCAAATGAGCCCCTTGCGGGCTCGGTGACGTGCTACGCTATTTATTCTTCCTCCAGGGGGGTCGCGGACCCCCACGAGGGAGAAAAACTGTCGGTATGCCGGCTGTCGGGATTCCGGCGCCGGTATACTGTGCACCGGGATCCCGACAGTCGGCAACCTGAAGACCACCCGATGTAACATCTGCAGATTTAGATTTGGGTGGGGTGTGTTCAAAATTAAATCTAGATTGCAGTGTGAAAATAAAGCTGTCTAAAATTTGTGGGCTACATGCAAAGGCAGTCAGTATTTACCCTGCACAGAAACAGTATAAATGTATTTGGTTTGTTCCAGACACAAAGTTACTTGCTTTTTTTTGCTTTACTTACAAACATGAATCAGGCCCATTTGCCTGTATGCTAAGTTGTATGCATCTATGTGAGCACTGGCGTCACAAGGGCAGAGCCGGCCATAGGCATAGGCAAACTAGGCAATTGCCTAGGGCATTTGATATGCCTAGGGGCATCATCAGCTTCTGCTGATTAAAATGATATGCGGCATGCCTATATTCTGTATGTAGCATTTCATATGCAGATACAGCCACAGTCTCACACAGTATATAGGCATGCCGCATATCAGTTTAATCAGCAGAAGCTGCTTGTGCATCCTAGCCACATAGCAATGCAAATGCAATGCAAATAAGATGCCTTTTTTATTTAAAAAAAAAGTGCCAGACGTTAGCATTGAGGCAAGATTTGCGAGGACACATCTGTATCCAAGCAGAGGCAGAGGTCACAGTGTTAGTGGAAGTGTGAGTGCTGTGTGCGTGTGAGTGGGTTGGTTGTGCAGTAGTGTTCAGAATATGTGTAAGGAGCATTATGTGTGTCATGTAAAAATGCATTAATAATGTGCAACATATGTGTAAAGGGCCACTATGTGTGTCATTATGTGTATAAGGGCATTAATAATGTGCGGCATATCTGTAACAGGGTACTACTGTATATGTGTCATTATGTGTATAGGGGCACTAATAATGTGCAGCAAATGTGTAGGGGGCACTACGTGTGTCATTATGTGTATAAGGGCATTAATAATGTGCGGCATATGTGTAAGGGACATTATGTGTAAAAGGGCATTAATAAAGGTTGTCATAATGTGTAAGGTGCATTATGTTAATAAGGACATTAATGTGTCTCATATGTGTAAGGGGAATTACTGTGTGGAATTGTGTATAACTGCATTACTAATGTGTGGCATTATGTGTATAAGGTGCTCTACTATGTGGCGTGGCAAATAGAAAGGGCACTACTGTGTCGTCTAATGTGAATAAAGAGCAATAAGGTGTGGTGTAATGTGAATAAGGAGCAATTCAGTGTGATGTAATGTGAATAAGGGGCTCTACTGTGAGGAGTAACGTTTATAAGGTAAAGTGATACTACTGTGGGATGTAATATGAATTATGGACACTATCGCAAGATAAAATGTGAATAAAGTTGCAGTACTGTGTGGCGTAATTGGAATTGGGGTTACTATTGTGTGGCCATGCCCCTTCCCAGCAAGAAGATGCCCCTTTTTGGGCTGTGCGTCAAATGTGCGAACTGTTCCTATTTAAAATATAGGGGGTACAAGGACTGCTATGGGTGAGGGGTAATCGTGCTGGGAAAGAGGTGCAAGGTCAGAGGCAGAACCAGCGGTGGTGCTAGGGGGCACCAGCCAAAATCTTGCCTAGGGCATCATATTGGTTAGGGCCGGCTCTGACAAGGTGGGTGTGGAGGGTGCGGCTCGCACCCAGGTGTTACCCGCCGAGGGGTGACACCAAAGTGCCAGCTCCTGCTCAGTAACATTACGTGCAGCAACCTGGCTTCTGTCACTGTGTAGGAGCAGGCAACAGAGACATGCTGATCTCCGGGAGCAGCCCGGACGCCCGGAGTAACAAAAATGCGGGTCGGGGTGCTTGGCCACGCCCCTTCTGTGAAGCCACGCCCCTCCCAGGATCCCATGCTTAGCCACGCCCCTCAACGAAGCCACGCCCCTTATGTGTCCGCTCACGCACCGGGTGCAAATGAGGTGAGTGACACCTCTGTATGTGAGATCTCTGTGCATGCACCGTTCCATCTATAATACACAATTGTGCAAATATAATTTTACTGCAGCCTACTCTAGATGATGCAACCCATCATGGGGTCCCATAGGTCCTCTGCAGATGAAAAGAGAGCATTTCTGGTAGGATTTAATGGTAGAAGATTACGTATTACCAAAGTTAGCACTGGCAGAACTCTGCTGTTTAAAAGGTACCACCGCAAGGCAGTTGGCAGGTTAGGCCTTTCAGATCTGCCCCTAGTTGTGGTAGGCAGTTAGCCAAGGCAAGCATGGTACAGAATAACAGTGTACCTGTCCTAGTGTCCTTGTCCTATATAAAATAACCAGGGGTGTCACAGTAGTAATTTAAATGAATAATTGTGCCCCTGCCACATATTAAAAATAATAATAGTGCTCCCAGTAGTCTGAAAACAAATATTTGGGCCCACTAGTATCAAATAATGAGATAAAATTAGTGTTATTATGTACACCATCATTTAATAGTAAATGGTGCCTCCCTACAGACAGCAAATCAAAAGTGGTCTTATACACTGCTCAGCCAATCTCAGATAAGAGCCTGTTCCTGAATGTCTGCCCATTTACTAAGTAGATGGGGTCTCTGGAGCTTAACTAATTGTGCGCCTGGTGGTTCTTGTGTGGTCAGTTTGGTCCATAGGGTATTTTTTTTTTCCCATATGGGTTAACAATCTTCACCTTAGATTATTTTGGACTAAAAAAGGAAAATATTTAGGCATTTGTTAGCAGAGAAACATTTTTTAAATTAACACTAGGTGTACTACTTGTCCTTTTACTCAAGATGGATGCGCTTTTATTTAATTATATTAGAATGGGGCATTATTATGTATTTTTATATTAGGAAGAAGTTAAAACTGGCGCCACTGTGCATGCTGCCACAAGAGCATGCACTATATTTGGAGAATACTAGTATTACGCACCTGTATGATGGGCAACAGAACACACCAGCTAGGGATACCATGAAAGGCCCAGTACTGGCTGCAACTAGTAAGGTGAGGTGGCAGGCTTAATCATTTTGTTTGCTTCGCCCTCTAGAGTACCAGTGCAGAGGTGGCTGGACTTTGAGAAAATGTAAGGGGTAAACAGGATACATTCTACATTCAAATAATTCTATTTAGAAGACTGCAACTACCTAAATCTACAACTCACTCACTGATTGATGCTTCCACTGACATTTAGCTCTTCTACCATGCAGCTTGTTACACCATTGAGTCAGCCTCAGACTCTCAGTACACTGCTGTCTTTTAATGGAGGCAACAGTGTTAACTGACAGACAAGTGCAACATTTTAATAAGCTGTGATTCTGCAGTAACTCATGAAGGGAGACACTTAGGATCCTTGCTGGTCACTGCAGGCAGCGCATTGTCTATTCTCTCAGCTGTTGTCTTGTACAGCACTGCCTGAAGCAACCTGGGGAGACCTCTGATAAGAGAGAGATGTGGCAACTTCTAAATAGCCAATAAACATAGTGTGTATTATAATGATATATACACATTATGAAAAAATAATAATAATTCACTCATCTCGTGCATGTGCCAGGTAAACAGCGTTACAGAGTTTTTAAAAGTCATACCTTAATGGTTGTGTGCAAAGTTATTCCATGTTATAAAATTATAAAGGTATATAGTTTATATGTACACTGTGTAATATAGGTGAATAAAAACATCAGGATTCATCTGCACTATAAGAGATATTTAAGATATAAAGAGCCTTAAAATCATATTCAACTTCCAGCCCTCGTGGTGATTTGATAATAATGGTCATCCTTGGTGATATTAGAAATATTAATATATTTTCTTGCCATTCAGGGGGTATGTAAAAAATAGAAAAAAAGTAGATAAGAACCAATGGACCAGATGAATCTTCATTTATCAGTGTCAGGATAGCAGCATGCACTCAGATACCACAAACTAATACAGCTGGGTCAAGATGTGTGCACAGTTTGGTCACTTAGGATAAATACAAAATCTCCTCTGCCACCTTGACAGACTTTAATGGGGTCTCTGCATTTCCCACCCAAATATTCATGTTTCACACTTACTTGCATGCAGGTATTTAGCTTTGGCCTCACAGTCTAGTGAGGCACAGAGACATGGAGAATACGCTAGATTAAAGTGTATTTTCATCCCAAAAAAATGTTTCCAAGGTTTTGTTACAGAAAAAGAATATTACAAAATATGGACAAACAGATTATATTGCATTAGTTTCAATGAAAAAATAACAAACAGGGAAATGAAATAAAAACAAACCCAGAATCCTAACATCACATACAGTAAGTTAGGTTCTCTTGTCATAAAGGAGTCACATCAGAATCATTCGATATATAACTAGTCTCCAGGACTCTCCTCAAGGTAATTCATGCATTAAGCTGGCTGAACAGCTCACACTTATCATCTCACAACTTCTGGGGTCCCCACCCTTGAGCTTTATTTAACTCTCTTGCTGCTGAAGTTTATTGAATCAGTCAGTAAATCCTAAGAAATTATCTCTCAGTAGATAGGGGACTGGGATAGTCCAGACGGACACAAAATTACTTTTAGAGGTGAACAACTGAACCTTGAGACACTTCTCTACTGTCTCATAACCTTGTTTGAGATTTATTTCTTGGACTAGCCAGGGCTGAGAAGATCTGGTACGAGATTGTTATCTCAAATCTTTCACCTTTTTTTTTTTTTAAACCCATAAACCCTATATTCTTCCAGATAGGTCACATACAGGACACAGCATGTCAGCCATTTGTTTACATAAAATAATTTTTATATATACACTTACAGGCAAATAGAATTTTGGGTAATTACGTTTAACCACTACAATCAGTATGCCCAACTTACTGTACATATTGCAGCTTGGAGAGATAAATCTCTCAACAATTTGCTTTTTGGTTATTTCGTTACAGAAGAACTCAGGCGCAAGCGGGCCAATAAACAATAAAGAAAAATATACAATGTATTGTTAAGGTATATTGGTATTCACCCCCTTAAGGGATATGCACTTTGCATGTATACTTTATGGCGTTTTCAACATCATATCTACATGGTTACAGTATACCCACCATGTGGTGATCAAAAATGATTAAAAATATATATCCTGTAAACTGTAAAAAAAAAAAAAAAAAAGAATAAAATAATGAATATAAGACATTAAAGAGGATACACCAAGTAATGAAAGTAAAAAAAGTTTCAATCAATGAAGAGGTAAACTAAAAATTGATCAGGATGACGATTGTATTCTTTCTCCCATACGTGTTTCTAGCCAACCTGCAAAGATTATACAGGGCAGTTTGAGAATGCAGAATGAAAGCATGCAGTGGGACTGCTATTTTAAATCTACTGCTTCACCCATTGTCCTATTAAGAGGACATACATTTGTGCACAACAAAAAACTATTCCAACATATTTGTATACAGATAGACCCAATGTCCTATACATAGGACACTTAATCATTTTGTAACTGGTGCCTGATTCGTAAAATTATTGGCATATTCATGATTACAATTTTTGAGTAAGTTTATCAATAAATATTTAGAAAATATAAATTTCCTTCTTATGGATTTACATAGGTTAAACAAGATAAGAGCGGTGCCTTGCTAGTGAATTTAGTAAATTTAGTGCACAGTTTTGTATTGGGCATTACTGGGTGAAATCAATGTTTAGGGACAATGTTGGTATAAAAATGTATGGCAGGCAGAGCTAAAAGCCTGTATATTTATATAATAAATGTATGGGTACTCTGAGTCTACTGAGCAGTTTCCTCTGCTATGCAGTGTGCTGTAATTTATTACAAGGTTTTCCCCAGTAGATGGAGCCGAAGTTAAGTCATCAGATGTCTACAGTCACCTCCGTTATGAATCTGACCGTGGCAATGCTACTATATGGTATACAGTACAGCTCTAACATTCTGCTGCATTCTCTGTGACTCTACAGTCACAATTATTGTCCTTTCCCAGGTACATGAAGTAAGACAAATTGCATGTACTCTACTTCAACACGGGAGCATCTTCTCCCACTGGAATTTACCAGAGGGATCTCATATGTTAGCTATTCTGAAAAAAAAATAATAATAATAATAATAACAATAATAATAATAATTGATAGTTTATTATTATTGTAATTTGATGCTATTAGAATAGGAATATTGCATCCTTTTTTCATCAAAATACATGTTTTTATTTGTTATCCTAGGACTACAGTATGTATCAATCAGTTATATATAGTATTATTAAACAGACCTTCTCAGATCATGGGTACTGCTCGCAAGGGCCTTTTCATAATGAAGTTCTGAATATTTTTTAGTACACAACCAGGTATGTAGGCAGCACACTAGCAAAGTGAACTTTGGGGGTCATTCCAAGTTGATGGCTCGCTAGCAACTTTTTGCAGCGCTGCTATCAGATAGTCGCCTCCTATAGGGAAGTGTATTTTAGCTTTGCAAGTGTGCAAACGCTTTTGCAGCCAGCGGCACAAAAAAGTATTTTGCAGTTTCTGAGTAGCTCTGGACTTACTCAGCCGCTGCGATCACTTCAGTCTTTTTGGTCCCGGAATTGAGGTCAGACACCTGCCCTGCAAACGCTTGGACACGCCTGCGTTTTTCCAAACACTCCCAGAAAACGCTCAGTTGACACCCACAAACGCCCTCTTTCTGTCAATCACTTTGTGATCGGCTGTGCGAATGGATTCTTCGTTAAATCCATTGCTCAGCACCGGTCCCCTTTGTACTTGTACGACGCGCCTGCGCATTGCGGTGCATACGCATGCGCAGTTTTGCCGAGATTTAACCTGATCGCAGCACTGCAAAAAGTTGCTAGCGAGCGATCAGCTCGGAATGACCCCCTTTGTATGTCCTCTCTGTGTTTGCATGGGTGCTCCTGAGTATTCTGGTTTCCTTCAATACACCAAAAAATACTAATAGTTTAGATCACTGTCATACTTGACTACTCTCCTGGAACGATCAGGAGGCTCCCAAAATTCAGGTGGTGTTTCCGGCCTACCAGAAGAGTGAGCAAGTCTTCAGGCTGGACACTGAATCACATCAACGTGACGTGGTCACGCTGTCACGCCCCCAGTTATGCCCTTATTTGGCCTCAGGCTGATTCAGAGGTGGACACTATCCTGATATTTGCGCAGTTGAGTGATTTTGTTGCTATTGCGCATGCATGAAAACTCTGGAAAACCCTTATTGCTAACGCATGAACCTAACTCTATGATGGTGGTCGCAGTTGCGTACGGGATCTCTGCCATTAGAGACGGTGACTGCATATTTTTGCAGATGCTGATAAGTAAAAAATCCTAACCATGAATACACAGCATTCCCCCATGAATCAGGCTCACAGGCACTATGCTTCACACAACAGATTTTGTTTTGGTGACAGCTCTCACACTCATAAAAAGTATTAGACAAAAAATACAAGGACAATTTAAAAACAAAAACAAAAAAAATCCAGCCATTTTAAGGTATACAGAGTTGCCTCAAATCTGCAACCTCTTATCCCCATCCCAAATACCATCAACTTGTAATAATCTCCACTGCATAAGAATACAAAGGATTGTTTCATTTTAAAAATAAGTAAATGAGGGGAGTTCATTAAAGACAACCTCCCAGGTTGTACATTGTTCTATGACCCCAATGGCAGGACAGCAGCACAGTTAGTGTATGCGGCGGGAAGCTGCGTACTCAGGGTTTCATGTTAATGCAGCAGGGGGAGGCTGTGCGTCACCCAGCAGCCCCTGGACCGCACATATAAGACAATCAACCCGCACACACTACCTCCAGGAGCAGCTCCGGATGTGCTTAGTGCTATGAGGAGCCTATGTGCCCTTGCAAAGCAAGAAACCTGGCGGTACACCAGCTTCTCATGACACTCAGGCTCAGCACACTCTGTGGATGTGGGGCCAGACTGGCATACAGCAGCAGTAGCGGGCTCCTCACAGTGCACGGTGACATCATGATGTCAAGGGTGGATTGTATTACTGGGAGCTGGGCTTCTGTGGCCCCAGATGTAATGTCAGGCTTATTTTAGTTCATCTGCATCATCATAGCCATGCCCCCTGCTGTGCAATGCCGGTAATCTCGGCATTGTATAGCAGGGTGTGGCCATGGTGACGTGATCACGGGCAACATGTCCTTGTACCACCTCCTATGCCTTGCCCGGCCCTTTATGACGCAACATGCTGCTCCGCAGAAAGGGGGAAGAAAGACGGCAACCATCTCCTGGTGCTTCCTAGATGCATCGTATCACGAATAAGACACATTTTCGAGTATAAATGGCAAAAAAAAAAAAAACTAATTCTAGCAGAGTCACGTGGAAACTGGCGCGCCAAGAAGGGCTTTTAGGTGCAGCTGCAGCAATAATGTATGAGGGCACATCTGTACTTGCTACTCAACTGAAATGACGAAGAGACTGATATATTTATGTGGAGTCCCACAGGCTCTTGGGAGAGTATGTCACTCTACCGCATTCAGGATCCCGTGGATCTCAAACTTTTTTGAGTCACGGTGCCCTGGAGTATCAATATTGTTTTCACGGCACCCCCAGGCCAAAAGTGTCTTATTGACAAATTCAGAAAAAAATATTAAATGAAGTAAATTGTGTTTAGATATCATCCTTAGGTTCAAATGTGTGGTGAGGGACAGGTTTCTCTCCTGTTTGCCCACATATTTTATGACTGGAAGCCAGAAGCACTAATTTTGCCTATTACATTGATCATAAATATTTTTAATTGGTTCTGGACCTACAGCCCAGGGCACCCCTGAAAGTACCCCACGGCACTACAGGGTGCCTAGGCACACAGTTTGAGAACCACTGATGTAGGCAATTATAATACAAAATATAGTTGTTACTAAGTTTGAGTGAAACATATCGCAATATTAAAAAAATATGGTCCAGGTTTATAAATGAGCTGCCCAGAATCAGAATATGGGAAATTTTGGGGGGAATATGAGACACTTTCCCTATGTTGGAAACCACAAATGCTACAGTAACAACACAGCAGAAACTAAACACAATACAACATAAAATCATACTCTCAACCATGTAATATTGTTTACAAGCTAAGAAAGCATTCACAAGTACAGTAAGAACAAAACACCTCTCAAATAGATGGCTTACTAACCCCCACCTATATTTGTTTTTATATTAAACTTCCTGCGCTTATCTAGGACATATTCGCCCACTCTCATGGAGGATCCGGGAGACTCCCTAATTTGGGGAAGGGTCTTCCGGCTCCAATTAAAGTGAGAAAATCCCTGCATCCCATGGCGTGGGCGGGGTGCCTGTCTCATTATATACGATTGTGATGCTCTGCCCCAGTCCCACCTATCTGCATCCTCCTCTCCTTGGATTTCCTAGAGGGAATCGGCAAGTATTAACTAGCATAATGAATGGGGTCTAATGGTGAAACCTGACAGTGTGATTTATTGGAACCATCTCTACTTATTGGGTATCCTGTTAGTCTGCGCCTATTATTACCAAATGCACGTTACTGACTCAATAGAATTTTGAGTTGCACTTAAGTAAAAGCATACTAACATACTGTTTGTAGTGTCAACACTTTATTAATACGAAATCTATTTCCAAAATGCATGAGAGAATATATATAAAGAATATATTTAACAATTAATTTCATACAAATCAAACTACATCTCATGTCTTAAGAATAAGGAGAATGGCATGTGAGACAAGTTGCAGGAATAGGATGATTGATGAGCCGGGGTGTTGCCAGGTTCTCAAATACCTGCATAACTAAGCTAAATACATTAGCAGTAACTCCAATCTCATCACATTATTATTATTATTATTATTATTATTATTATTATTATTATTATATTGCATTATATAGTGCTAGTATTAGGGTTTAACATTGCACTGGAATTCCACAACAATCTTTGTTAAATACGCTTGTTTAACTACTTGCCTGGCATGCTCGCATCATTTGCGACCACACCAGGCAGTGCGTAATCTGATCTGGTCCCAAGCGATGGGACCAGTCATATTCACAAAGTGGCCGGCTGCCGGAATATAATCTTATAGCAGCCACTTCTCACAGAGGGACCTCCCAACACCTCTGCCTCCCTGCACTCTTCCCCAGTGTCTGCTGGTCACTGCGGATCGGTCAGCCCGGCTACACAGAGCAGCCGCACAGGAAATGTAAATAAAACACACACACCCCTCCCCAGCTTAAAGTCGTGATGGTTTCACATGGTGATGATCAATGCTCCGATGTTTTGGGGGTGGGGGGGAACTATATTTTACAAATATTTAAAAAATATATCTTTTTTTTAACCTTTTTTTTATATAAAAGAATTGTGTATACATGTTCTTCACCTAATTCACTCATTAAAAAAAAATCTGAGCAGTTTTTGGAAAAACAATTTGCCAGTTAAGTGGATAATTTGTGTAGGATTAGAGGAAGATTTATCAACTCTTCTAGTAATTATCTTATAAAATGTAATGTACTAGACAAATGATAGACAAATGATAGCTAGAACCTGACTGTTTTCTATGGGCAACACCTCCATTTGGCCTCTTTAGAAGGCTTGATAAATATCCCCCTAAAAGTCACTATTTTACAGAAAAACTAAAATAATGAATACTGAAATTCTGTAACAGATCAGGATCTAATTTAAATAAGAGACAGTTAAAAAGCCTACTTATTTTAAAGCTATTACCAATAGGGATGGCCATCGAACATCAATGGTTAGCAAACATCCATGATTTGCAAGTGATGCTTTTTTTCTTGCCCCAGCACCGGGGGGAATGGAGTTAAGACCCATCCCCTGATACAACACTAGCACCTGCCCGCTCCCCTGCTTGGCCCACAGCCAGGCTTGTCAAGAAGCAGGGATGTGCATTGATGCGTGAAACCATAAACAGTTTTCCATCAGTATTTTCATGCCATCAAAGCTAAGCACTGATAGTTAAGTCTTTGATGGCCATCCTTAATTATCACTGGCCTATAATGGTGTTAATGGCACACAAAAATAAGAACATACAGTATGTTCAGGAATACAGGGTATAGGAAAAGAAAAGTTAATGTAAATACAATCAGATTACTGATTGGGTAGGGCCCTGCTTATTAAAACAGCTATTAAAATAAGTTTTTTTGGAGAGTAGCTCAACCGGTTCCATACCCAGAAGTAAAATTAGTGCTTCATTCAGTGGTTCTCAACTTTCTTGCACTTACTTGAATCACAGCGTCCTAGAGTATCAGCATTTTTTTCACTGCACCCCAAGGATAAAAGTTTTTTATTGGTAAATGTGGGAAAAATATTAAATTAAGTACATTGTGCCTACTTGTTATCCTTAGGTTAAGTTATGTGGTGGTGTACAGTTTTGCTTCTGCGTGTCCACATGTTTTATGATTGGCAGCCACTAGCACTGGTTTTGCCTATCACTTTGACTATAAATAATTTGATTAGGTCCTGGACCACCAACCTGAGGCACCCCTGCTAGAGCTTTGCGGCACCCAAGGTTGCCTTGGCTCACAGTTTGTGAACCACTGGCTTAAATGATCACTTTGCTTTTTAGTCTTTACAGGGATGAATTCTTACTGGAGTTTGTGTCCTTGCAGGAAAACATTAATACATCATTCCCTGAGTACAATATCCATGGAGAAGAAATGGTGGGGTTTAAGGGCAAAATTGGATTATATACATGATATTGTGACTGTAACTGGGAGATACCACCTCATCTCTTCTGTGAGCACTAGAAAGTATAACAGAGGCCTGATAATACTCTGTGCCAGGAGTAACAAATGCATAGGGATGTGGCCTGACAGTGTTAGCAGTAAATCCCAACCCAATTTGTACACAATATAATACTGAAATGAAATGTCATATACATGAGATAGAATAGTGTCTGAACAGTGTTATTAATAGTTGTGAAAGTCTACTTTACCATGTATAATACAATTAAATACAGACAGAAAAAGAATATGAAAGTACATATTAAATTCAATTAAATCAAATGGAAATCATCTCTGCCATGGTCCCAATACAAATATCAATTAAAAAAATGTTAATAGATGTCTACGACTTCATATAAAACAGTAGCCACACAAATGGTTTATATACTACCAGAGGGAGGAGATTAGATGCAACCAGCCAATCAGAAGCAGCTGAAAACAGCCCTCATCATCACTGCGGATTTTACACCAGGGTTACAGCACCCGCAAGAGAAAGTCTTCCTGACAAGTACATACAGTATGCATCTGCGACCAGGTTTAACTCAGTCAAATTCACATGAAGCCACCCTTACTTTGCCTGGTATAGCCATGCCCTCCACTTCCTAAGATTCAATGCAATCTAGACAGAAGCTTAAGTCTTGTTTGTACACACACACACATTGCAGAAATCAGTATTTTATGGAAAAAAAGATTCAGACAGTAGGTCTAACTGTTCTGAATATGGGAACTACTGAAAGAAATGTTACTGGTTGTTCAATTAACCACAATGTTCTCTGTGTGTGCGGTGCAGGCAAATACAAGCAAGGTTAACCTCCTGTAATTATCTGCAATGTGCGCAGCTGCACATTACTTAATTGCATCTCCCCCTTAGATTTCTAAACTACTAGTGGCCAATTCCCCCTCCCAGAGTTCTTCTCTCTCTCTTCCTTACATGGGTGCCTGGAAACAGGTGAGAGTGTGGAACATGGGACAATTACATAAAGAGGGTGTAATTAATCCCTTGAAGTCATGTACAGCATTCCCAATTTTAAGAGTTATTTTTAAATACCTAAATTTTTAAAACTCTCTAATCGCACAGTTCTCAGGTATATCTTTAAAAAATCTGGAATATATTTTAATCTACAGTTATGCTGCCTTCTGTTGCTTTAGATGGCGAGGCAGAGAACTAGAACAATGCAACAAGCCTGATATGTGTTGTTGGTTCTCTTTGCTTCTTCATACATAACTATCTAATTACCACATTTTTATAAAGCGTGTAAATGTCCAAGCTCAGAGGCCACCATTTCTCACTTATTCCTGTAATGCTCGGCAAGTGAATTACTGGAGACAGAGGGCAGGATGTATTAAGATACATTGCCGCCCCTCGCCGGATACCGCAGCGATGTTGATCGCATATGTACTAACATATGTGATCAACATCGCAATGCGGTGACGGAGGCCCCCCGCGATACCTGTTAGGTGGTCTGCGGGGGGTCTCCGTCACCTCTCAGGGGTCCCCACACTGGCTAGACGCCGGGAAGCAGCGGCAGGCTGCCCCCGGCACCTCCTCCTCCCCCCTGCAGCCGGAAGGACATCCGGCTGCGTTGCTAGGGGGAGGAGGAGACTACCTTCCGGGTCCAGGGCAGCCTGGAGGAAGGTAAGCCGAGGGGAGGGGGGTCGGTGTCTGCGGCGGTGTCCGCGGGTTTCCGGCAGTCGCGAAAAGAAGCCCATAGGCTTCTGTAGGATATTGCCATCCAGAGATGGCGATACCCTGGACGCCGAAAACGCGGCGGTAGGGTGTTAGTAAATATGAAAATGCGGAAATTGCTTTAGTACATCCCGCCCAGAGACTGATATGGACCCTATATTCTGTAGCATATTGATGTGTCCTCATACAGGTGCGAGAAGAAAAAAAAAGTGTGATACTTACCAGTCCGGTGGACTCTGCGGTCATCTCCACTCCATCTTTGCACTGCGTAGGGGTGTGCTGGGAGGGGAGGTTGCTGCAAGGAATAGAGGTGGCTGCTGGGAGTTGTTGTTCTCACTGCTGCTGCCTCTGGACACACACGAGGGGAGGGGTAACGCACACACTCCGGGGCTCTCACACACTCACACACATACTTACACACACCTCTTCAGAAGGTGAGTAATTAATGACTAATTAAGATAATTGAAAACTTCCAATTGCTTAATTAGTGAAATGGGGAGGTGCCGCAGGGGTGCCAGGGCAAGTCCTGATGATTTTTCCTAAAAATAATGATTTATTGCTCTGGGGGTGCGAGAAAAAAAAAAGACGCTGTGATTTCTATAGAAATCGTCCACGGCTCATTTTTCTATTCAACTGAATAGGAAAAAGCCTACAGGTGTGGGGAAAACCCAGCACCACAGGTTTTTACAAAAACGAGCACACAACTGAATATGCCCCCTAGTATCCATGCAGTGCCAGGCATCGGGTGCGACTGAATTGCTCCAAGAGAAGTAGCGGACCATATTTTTCTTTCGATTTTGCATCTTATTCACTTTGTTAATGCAGTGAAGCACCAATTACAGTGTACTAGAGATGCTAGGCTGTGAATTTAGCTGCACAAGATTTAGTTTAAACACATGCAAAGTCGCAGCTGAAGCGACCGCTCACATTGAAGCTCTCACATAAATTCAGACTCAGTCACACGGATATAAGTCACACATCACACTGATCAGTGCAAGCTAGCAATGTCATTTTGTCACCCCCAGCTCTTTTATTTATGTAAGACACACTTCTAAGTGTGAAAGATGCTCTGATGTGCCCGAGACGCTCGGGTCCTTGCACACTAAGGGGGTAATTCTGAGTTGATCGCAGCAGCAAGTTTGTGTTAGGGTCTCCTGCTCTGTGCTGCCACGTCGTCATGGCAACCGGGAGACAAGTGCTAGCGGAGTAACCTGAGCGTAGCTGATACTCCGGTTCGGGTCTTTTGCTGTGCAGTGGTTACAGGCTCTGTGCACGGCAGGGGATCCGGTGCTGGTTTTTGTGCTCACAGTCTGTGAGGTCTGAGTGGGGCGTGGACAGCACCTGCTATATAAACCCTCTTCTCAGGTTAGGCTGCTGAATCTTTGTTGGTTAGTCAGTTCCTGAAAGCTAGCTCGTACTGTGTAAACTTTGTATTTGTATGTTGCTTACTGCAAATAGGCCTTGGGATTTGGTATTACACTCTGCCAATCCAGACCTAGCAGTAAGACTGGAGTCAGTCGTTTAACCTGCTGGGGTTCTTTTGCTACTCTGTGAACCTAGCAAGTTTGCGGCTGTATTCTCAGACTTGCCTGCCAAAATCCTTTCTCACTGTGCAAGGTGTTCAGGTGTCAGTTTAGTGGCAGTAAGCTGAACCAGTGCACTGCAAGTGAGGACTAGGATTGTGGAGACTCTCCTTGTGTCTATTATTCCATCTCTGACCAAGGAGTTTACTGCCACACCCGTTGGTAACCCTTTAGGGTTTTGCTGTTGCCCTTAGCAACAGCATTTCGGGTTCTCTACGTATTAAATCACTACATCTTGCTTCTTTCCATCTGAGCATTCCTAATACTAGGGAGACACCCAGTTTCTTAGCCTTTGGGCTTCTCTGTTCACTTTGTGTTTATTTTGTTACCCTATCACCTTCTGTGTATGTAAAGTCATATTCCCCAGTCTGTCTGTGAGTTCATTTGTTTTGCATCCCTCACCGTTCAGACACCAGTACATTCCTGCTGGCACTGGTGTGCATAACATATTCAGCAGCCTAATACTCCTGTTGAAATTTTGTGGGAATATGGAGCATACCCCTCAAAATACTTTGCAACAGGTGGTCGATCAGGTGCAGGTCCTGACTCGACAATTTAATGATTTGTCCATTAAAATGCACACCTCGCAGGCCGCTGGCGGAGCTCCCGCAGCAGCAGTACCTTCAGGGGTTAAGGAGCCGAAAGTAAATCTCCCGGATCGTTTTTCTGGAGATCGCTCGCAGTTCTTTTGTTTCAAGGAGAGCTGCAAGCTATATTTCCAGCTTAGGCCTCAGTCTTCTGGGTCGGAGATTCAGCGGGTGGGCATAGTGATTTCCTTGCTACAAGGAGACCCACAGGTCTGGGCATATGGGTTGCAGCCTGACTGTCTGTCGCTTAAAAGTGTTGATGCTTTTTTTACGGCACTGGGCATGTTGTATGATGACCCTGACAAGACGGCCTCAGCCGAGGCTCAGATTTCGATCCTTAAGCAAGGGCGAAGGCCAGTTGAGGTTTATTGTACGGAGTTTCGGAGGTTGGCCCATGATACCCAGTGGAATGACCCAGCCCTGAGACACCAGTACCAAAGAGGTCTTTCTAACCAGTTAAAAGACCAACTGGTACAATATCCCTTGCCTGATAGCTTGGATCAGCTCATGCAGTTATCCATTCGGGTGGATAGACGGCTGAGAGAGCGCAGGCTTGAAAGGGAGACCGAGGTTTCCTTCTTTCCCAAGGGAACCTCAGACTCTGAGGAATTTTCCGAGGAGCCTATGCAGATTGGGGCTACCCGCCTCTCCTCACGTGAGAAGACGCGGAGGAAACAGCAGGGGTTATGTTTGTACTGTGGGAATAAAGGTCATGTGGTAGTATCATGCCCAGAAAAGCCGGAAAACTTCAGGGCCTGAGGGTGATGGGAAATATCCTGTCAGGCCAGAAGTCAGAATTTCCCAAGAAGACTTTTATCATTCCGGTGACCTTGAAGATCCTCGGTCAAACTGTCAAGACTGAGGCCTTTGTGGACAGTGGGGCCGACGGGGTTTTTATGGACCGCCAATTCGCCCTGAAACACTCTGTTCCCTTAGTACCCTTGGCATCGGAAATTGAGATTTGTGGGTTAAACGGGGAACCATTATCCCAGGGTAAAATTACCTCTTGCACTAGCCAGATTTCTTTGTTTATTGGAGCCACACACTCTGAAAAATTGTCCTTTTATGTGACTGTCTGTACTTTTGCCCCATTGGTGTTGGGGTTACCCTGGTTAAGGGCCCACAATCCTCAATTTGACTGGGTCTCTGGGGAGATTCTTAGTTGGGGTACTGATTGTTTCAGGAGTTGCTTGAGCCTTCCAGTCAGGCTTTCGCAGCTAACTTTGCCAGGATTGCCAGGATGTTATGCAGATTTTGCGGACGTGTTCTCCAAAAGAGTTGCAGAGGTACTACCTCCCCATTGCCCCTATGACTGTGCCATTGATTTGTTGCTGAATGCTAAGCTTCCCAAGAGCAGGTTGTACTCCCTGTCACGTCCTGAGACTCAGGCTATGGCAGAGTACATTCAGGAGAACTTGGCTAAGGGATTTATCAGACCTTCACAGTCTCCAGTTGGGTCAGGGTTCTTCTTCGTGGGTAAAAAGGACGGTTCGTTGCGACCTTGCATCGACTTCAGGGAATTGAACCGTATCACGATTAAAAACTCATACCCACTGCCTCTCATTTCGGTCTTGTTTGACCAGCTTCGTACTGCCACCATTTTTTCTAAGATTGACCTACGCGGTGCATACAATCTAATCCGAATAAGAGAGGGGGATGAATGGAAGACTGCCTTTAATACCCACTCAGGGCATTATGAATATTTGGTGATGCCTTTTGGGCTCTGTAATGCCCCGGCAGTCTTCCAGGACTTCATGAACGATGTGCTCAGGGAATATTTGGATAGATTCTTAGTTGTATACTTAGATGACATCCTAATCTTCTCCCATTCCCTGGAGGAACATCGGAAGCATGTACGCTTAGTCCTCCAGAAACTCAGAGACCACCGGCTTGGGGCGAAGCTGGAGAAGTGCGAATTTGAAGTTCAGCAAATCGCATTTCTAGGATATATTATCTCCCCAGAAGGTTTCCAAATGGAGGGTTCCAAGGTACAGGCAGTCCTGGATTGGGTGCAGCCCACTAGTTTGAAGGCGCTTCAGCGTTTTCTGGGCTTTGCGAATTTTTATAGACGATTTATCGCTGGATTTTCGTCTATAGTGGCGCCCTTGGTGGCACTCACTAAGAAAGGGGCGGATGTTGCTCACTGGTCTTGTGAGGCCAAAGCGGCTTTTGCCCGTCTCAAAAGGGCATTTGTCTCGGCCAAGGTGCTGCGACACCGAGATCCAGAGCGTCCTTTTGTGGTGAAGGTGGATGCCTCTGAGATGGGTATTGGGGCAGTGCTCTCTCAGATGGGGGTGTCTGATAATCGCCTTCATCCCTGTGCTTACTTTTCCCGTAAATTTTCGCCTGCCGAGATGAATTATGACGTGGGTAACCGGGAATTGTTGGCTATTAAGGATGCACTCGAGGAGTGGAGACACTGGCTTGAGGGGGCTAAGTTTGTGGTCTCAATTCTCACCGACCATAAGAATTTGGCATATTTAGAGTCAGCAAAGCGCCTCAATGCCAGGCAGGCATGATGGGCTTTGTTTTTTGCTCGCTTTAATTTTTTGATAACATATCGCCCTGGGTCAAAAAACATCAAGGCTGATGCGTTCTCGCAGAGTTTTGCTCCAATCCAGGAGACCACCGAGGAGCCATTGCCCATTGTGTCCCCATCATGTATTAAAGTGGGCATTACCCAGGACCTCTTGTCATTAGTCCTTAGAGCACAGGAGCAGGCTCCTCCAGACCTTCCGGTAGGTCTTTTGTTTGTGCCTCCTAGGTTAAGACAGCGAGTGTTTCTGGAATTCCATGCCAAGAAGTCGGCAGGTCACCCAGGTATTGCCAGAACTCGTGAGTTGCTATCTAGGGCGGTGTGGTGGCCCTCGGTGGCTAGGGATGTGGATCAGTGGGTTCGGGCATGTGACATCTGTGCCCGAAATAAGACTCCTAGAGGGGTTCCTGTTGGCCCATTACATCCACTCTCTATTCCATCTAAGCCATGGACCCACATTTCAATGGATTTTGTGGTGGACTTGCCCAAATCCTCGGGGATGACAGCCATCTGGGTTGTCGTTGACAGGTTTTCGAAGATGGCGCACTTCGTTCCATTGGTTGGGCTGCCATCGGCCAGACGCCTGTCTGAATTATTTATGCTGCATGTTGTGCGCCTCCACGGGTTGCCACTTGATGTGGTCTCTGACCGCGGATCCCAGTTTGTGGCCAAATTCTGGAGGGCATTTTGTTCCGATCTCCAGATTTCTGTCAGCTTGTCGTCAGGCTACCATCCGCAGTCTAATGGGCAGACTGAAAGGGTGAACCAGTCCTTGGAGCAGTTCCTCAGGTGTTATGTCTCCAAGTGTCAGACTGACTGGGTTGCTCATCTGTCCATGGCGGAGTTTGCCTATAACAACGCGGCTCACTCTGCTACAGGGATCTCTCCCTTCCTTTGTGTGTATGGGCATCATCCTAAGGCCAATTCTTTTGACCCCCTGGACTCCACGCCTGGTGGTTCCTCTGTGGTTTCGGTCCTTAGAGGTATTTGGAGGAAAGTGAAGAAAGCCCTTGTGTCTGTGTCATTAGTGACCAAAAGGGTTTTTGATAAGCGGAAAAGACCCTGCAGCTTCAAATTAGGAGACTTCGTCTGGTTGTCTACCAAGAATTTGAAGTTGAGACAGCCATCTCATAAGTTAGGCCCCCGGTTCATCGGTCCTTATAAGATCACTAGGGTTATCAATCCGGTGGCATTTCAGTTAGATCTACCCCGTTCTTTGGGTATCAATAAAACATTTCATTGTTCCCTTTTAAAACGGGCGATTAGTAATCCTTCTTCCAGTGGAAGACCTTCCCCTCTTCTGATACGTGGCCAGAGGGAGTTTGTTGTTGAAAGGATTCTTGACTCCAAGATGGTTCGGGTCGGCTGTCATTTTTGGTGCACTGGAAGGGGTATGGCCCGGAGGAGCGGTCGTGGGTGCGCAGTTGTGATCTTCATGCCCCCAGACTGTTATGCTCTTTCTTCTCGCAGTTCCCCTATTAACCCGGTGGTAGGGGTTCTTTGACCCCTCATCAGAGGGGGGGGTACTGTTAGGGTCTCCTGCTCTGTGCTGCCACGTCGTCATGGCAACCGGGAGACAAGTGCTAGCGGAGTAACCTGAGCGTAGCTGATACTCCGGTTCGGGTCTTTTGCTGTGCAGTGGTTACAGGCTCTGTGCACGGCAGGGGATCCGGTGCTGGTTTTTGTGCTCACAGTCTGTGAGGTCTGAGTGGGGCGTGGACAGCACCTGCTATATAAACCCTCTTCTCAGGTTAGGCAGATGCTGCTGAATCTTTGTTGGTTAGTCAGTTCCTGAAAGCTAGCTAGTACTGTGTAAACTTTGTATTTGTTTGTTGCTTACTGCAAATAGGCCTTGGGATTTGGTATTACACTCTGCCAATCCAGACCTAGCAGTAAGACTGGAGTCAGTCGTTTAACCTGCTGGGGTTCTTTTGCTACTCTGTGAACCTAGCAAGTTTGCGGCTGTATTCTCAGACTTGCCTGCCAAAATCCTTTCTCACTGTGCAAGGTGTTCAGGTGTCAGTTTAGTGGCAGTAAGCTGAACCAGTGCACCACAAGTGAGGACTAGGATTGTGGAGACTCTCCTTGTGTCTATTATTCCATCTCTGACCAAGGAGTTTACTGCCACACCCGTTGGTAACCCTTTAGGGTTTTGCTGTTGCCCTTAGCAACAGCATTTCGGGTTCTCTACGTATTAAATCACTACATCTTGCTTCTTTCCATCTGAGCATTCCTAATACTAGGGAGACACCCAGTTTCTTAGCCTTTGGGCTTCTCTGTTCACTGTGTGTTTATTTTGTTACCCTATCACCTTCTGTGTATGTAAAGTCATATTCCCCAGTCTGTCTGTGAGTTCATTTGTTTTGCATCCCTCACCATTCAGACACCAGTACATTCCTGCTGGCACTGGTGTGCATAACAGTTTGCTAGCAATTGGGCAAAACCATGGGGGTAATTCCAAGTTGATCGCAGCAGGAAATCTTTTAGCAGTTGGGCAAAACCATGTACACTGCATGGGGGGGCAGATATAACATTTACAGAGAGAGTTAGATTTGGGTGGGTTATTTTGTTTCTGTGCAGGGTAAATACTGGCTGCTTTATTTTTACACTGCAATTTAGATTGCAGATTGAACTCACCCCACCGAAATCTATCTCTCTCTGCACATGTTATATCTGCCTCCCCTGCAGTGCACATGGTTTTGCCCAACTGCTAACAAAATTCCTGCTGCGATCAACTTGGAATTACCCCCTAAGAGGAAGACTTTATGAGGACACATCTGTATTGTGATATTCAAATATGTGGAATTTCAATTTTTGTGACTGAACAGCATTCTCCAAAGTATTTTTCTATATACATTTTATATTGTGCATTCTGGGCCTACTTTAAGATTTGTTGCAAAAGCAAATCATCCTCTAATGGGCAAAACCATGTGCGCTGCAGGGGGGGGGGGCAGATATAACATGTGCAGAGAGTGATTGGGTATGTGGGACCGGCGGTCACAATACTAACATCGGGATTCCGGCTGTTAGATGGCCAGGGAGGATGAGCGCAACAAAGCCCCTTGTGGGCTTACTGCGCTCGCCATGCAGTGGGCTCTGTGGCTCGCTGCGCTCTCCACATGTTCTATTTCCACTCTATAGATGCCGTGGACACCCACGAGTGGGAATAGTCCCTGTTGGTTGGAAGACGACTGTCAGGATAGTGAGGGTATGGGATGTAGGTGCCGGTATTGTGACCGCCGGTCACATAACTACATCCCACAGAGACAGTTAGATTTGGGTGGGTTATACTGTTTCTGTGCAGGGTAAATACTGGCTGCTTTATTTTTACACTGCAATTTAGATTTCAGTGTGAACACACCCCACCCAAATCTAACTCTCTCTGCACATGTTATATTTGCCCCCCTGCAGTGCACATGGTTTTGCCCATTAGAAGAAGATTTTGCTTTTGCGATCAACCTTGAATTAGGCCCTCAGGGGGACATTTACGAAGCGGTGATAAGAGCGGAGAAGCGATCCAGTGGAGAAGTTGCCCATGGCAACCAATCAGCACTGAAGTAACATCTATAATTTGCATACTATAAAATTATACAGAGCTGCTGATTGGTTGATGGGGCAACTTCTCCACTGGCTCACTTCTCCGCTCTTATCACTGCTTAGTAAATGTCCCTCAGTTTGTTATTGCATCTGTTTTAGTAAACACCTGGCTTGGCTGTAGCATCCTGTAATCTGATCTAAATAAACAAAGGTATTCCATTCTGTGAATATATAGTTATGCCAATACAAATGATTTAGTTAAAAAAAAGTTAGTAACATTATTAAAATGTAACTAAGGCCTCGTCACATAGTTCTGTGTGACCACATTTTTTGCATGCTGCAAACAATTGTCTGTGAATTTATCACTAAAGCAGCCAAGCTTTGGCCACATTGATTTCCATGTAAAATGGTTTCTTTATCAAGACCCACAACACAAAAGTAATATTACTTATATATTCGAGTAGATACAGGCTATAGATGTCAGCGAGGTTGCACATCATAAGATACTAAGTAAGTGCTGGTTTACGATGTATATATATATATATATATATATATATATATATACACGTGACATGCAGTGGGGGGAGGCAGGTGAGGCAGGGCCTTCCCTGTCATACTAACGTTTATGACAGAGTTTTAACTGTATAAAGTATATGAACATACCTCCCAACTGTCCCGATTTTCGCGTTTTTTGGGGACTGTCCCGCTGTCCCACCCGCGGGCCGCAGTGTCCCGCGGTGGGGGGGGCAGTTGGGAGGATCTGTGTCTCGCTGCCCTGCTTAGCAGAGCAGCGGTGAATAGACGCTATGCGCACAGCGTCTATTCACTTGAGCCAAAAGGGAGAGGGGGCATGCCAGTGGCTCACAGAGCGCTGGGCATGCCCCCTCAGTGATGAAAACGGGGGCGTGGCTCGCGATCGTGGGTCCTCCCGCGAAACCACGCCCCCTTTTTCTTAGGTTACGCCCCTTTTTCGGGAGCACGCGCGTGTGTCCCTGTTTAGAAAACCAAGAAGTTGGGAGGTATGTATGAAGAATGTTTGAAATATCTTCTTTGCATTATTGTAATCATTTTTATAGCCAAAACTCTGGAGTAAAAAGTCTATGGCGAGCTTATCTTTTCCGTACATCTCTGATCAAAACTCACCAAATTTACAGGAGTTTATACTGCTGCATCTTTGTATAATGGGGGTAATTCCAAGTTGATCGCAACAGGAAATTTTTTAGCAGTTGGGCAAAACCATGTGCACTGCAGGGAAGGCAGATATAACATGTGCAGAGAGAGTTAGATTTGGGTGGGTTATTTTGTTTCTGTGCAAGGTAAATACTGTCTGCTTTATTTTTACACTGCAATTTAGATTGCAGATTTAACTCACCACACCCAAATCTAACTCTCTCTGCACATGTTATATCTGCCTCCCCTGCAGTGCACATGGTTTTGCCCAACTGCTAAAATATTTCCTGCTGCGATCAACTTGGAATTACCCCCAATGCCCAGATGCAGTGCCGGACTGCCTCACAGGGCTGTAGGGAAACTCACGGTGGTCCCCACTGCCGGTGGGCCCACCTCCTCCTATAGGGATCAGGTTCCAGACTGTGCTTTTGAATCATATATTATACATATGTTACATTGTACTGCACAGGACTATGGTGTATTTTCTGCAGTATATTGCTGTTATCCATCTGGTTCATTATCATGCATGCACTAGCAGTATTTACTATGTATACTGTATTTACCAAGGGGCCCAGACCATGCACTCTCTAATGGTTATCCAAGCCTCCGTGGCTGTGGGCCACACCCAGTCTGGAGAGAGGCCACACCCCTAAACATGGGCCCCTACCACTGCATCCCCCCTGGTGGGCCCTTTATGTCCCAGTCCGACACTGCCCAGATGTACCCTTTGGCTCATATATTGCGTGTAAATTTGGTTCTAGGGATAACCAGTGCCTCCTGAGCCATTTAGCTCACCGCACGTCCCTGATATATAGTGTGGCAGAGACAGCACAGATTTAGCAGCATTGTGGTGATGAGAACATAGGTGTGCGCAGGGGGGGTGCCTGGTGCGCACAGGCACCCCCTAATGTCTGGCACCCCGATCTCACATGCCTGATGCAGCAATCACTGAGCAGGCAGATTACTGTCCCCTCTGCGCCGCACCCTGTCAGGACTGCATTACTGACCGGACGCCTGGGTTAATCAAGGGTGCCACTGCCACCTGCTTTCAAATTCCCAGCTCCACCTCCACGTACAAAAACAGTGTAATGTGACGTGATTACGTCATGCTGCTCGCACGCCCACCCGTCACACCCGCCACATGCCCACCTCTCTCCTTCTATGCTATGCCAACGCCAGCCACTGATGAGGAGCAGCATGCAGCCAGCGTTCCTCTTAGGAAGACAAGTTCAATACTGGCAGGCGGTCTGCAGCAGCATTGACACGTCACTCGTTTTTCCAGCAGCAGCAGTACTAGTCTAAGACTGTCAATGTCAGTTTAGTTACAGACTTGTAAGTAAGCTGCTGCAGCTTGCAGGGGAAAGAGAGGGGGAGCCAGACCAGGCTGAGGAGAAGCAGTGTAATTGCAGTGAGTGCCATCAGGGGTGTTTGTTTGGTGCACACCACAACATCTGACAATGTATCTGCTTTATTAGGATTGGTACAAGGGTGGATATTTTATATGCGTTGACCATCAATAGATGGTGCTAGACACGCCCAAAAGGCGATGCTAGACACACCCCTCCGACGGTGCACCCCCTAATGAAATGTGCTGCGCACGCCAGTGGATGAGAATAAAGGTCAGATGTTACTGTTGTTCATGGGAAGCAGTTGATTACAGGCACCCATACCTTCCAACTGTCCCGATTTTCGCGGGACAGTCCCGTTTTTTGGGGACTGTCCCGCTGTCCCACCCGCGGACCGCAGTGTCCCGCGGTGGGGGGGCAGTTGGGAGTCTCTGTCTGTCGCTGCCCTGCTTAGCAGAGCAGCGTTGAATAGACGCTGTGCGCATGCGCACAGCGTCTATTCAGGGGAGTCAGAGGGAGAGGGGGCATGCCAGCGGCTCACAGAGCGCTGGGCATGCCCCCTCAGTGACGAAAACAGGGCGTGGCTCGCGAGCGTGGTCCTCCCGCGAAGCCACGCCCCCTTTTCTTAGGTCACGCCCCTTTTTCTGGAGCGCGCGCGGCTTCGCCGCGCGTGTGTCCCTCTTTGCAAAAACATAAATTTGGGAGGTATGGGCACCTGTAGGAGTGTGTTAAAAGTGTGGATACGTTAGTGCCACTGAACCTGTACTAAGGTGAACCTGTATCGCTATGAACTTGTACTGATGTGACCCTGTACTGCTATGAACTTGTACTGCTATGCACCTGTACTGATGTAAAGCTGCACTCAGGGGTGTTTTAAGAGAGAAGGGTACCAGCGTGCAGCCTCCATTGCAGGCTTCCTCCTCTCTGGCATAATGCCAGAGTCTACTGGGCATGCGCGGGTCTCTGGGAACATGGCGTACACGCCTTGCTCCCAGGGACACCTCCAGTGTGCATGCACAAATCACTCGGAAATGGTTGTGGCGGCCACCTTCCGAGTGATTTGTGCCCACACAGCAGGGCCGCCCTCGTGGGACTCAGGAGGGGTAAGTATAATATATGGGTGCAGTGTGTTCGGTGTGGGCCCCCTTGAATTTATGCACCCCGCACACTGGACACATTATAAAAACGCCTATGGCTGCACTGCTCTGCTATGCTGAAAGATACCTGTGCTGTCTTGTCTAACAAAGATATATAGAAACTGGTGAAGTTTATCCGTTCTATGTGATTCCTGTCACTATATACACAGTATACTAGGTCTGACAATTACGTTTGTGAACTCGCAGTAAAAGTGCTACATACCTCACTGCTGAACATCACTGAGATCGCTTTCAAAGTACTTGGGAAGCTATGCACTGATGCCAGCATCTAGTCCCCCCTTCAAAACAATTTTGGAACTGGTTTGTGAAATGCCTTCAGAGCTGCCGTCGTATTACTTTTGGTGTCATCAATGTCATCAAAATGCCTTCCTTTCAATATTTCCTTTATCTTCGGGAACAGATAAAGTCATTGGGAGCTAGATCCAGTGAATAGATCGGGTGTCCCAACTAGAGATGTGCACTTGAAATTTTTCGGGTTTTGTGTTTTGGTTTTGGGTTCGGTTCCGCGGCCGTGTTTTGGGTTCGACCGCGTTTTGGCAAAACCTCACCGAATTTTTTTTGTCGGATTCGGGTGTGTTTTGGATTCGGGTGTTTTTTTCAAAAAACACTAAAAAACAGCTTAAATCATAGAATTTGGGGGTCATTTTGATCCCAAAGTATTATTAACCTCAAAAACCATAATTTCCACTCATTTTCAGTCTATTCTGAATACCTCACACCTCACAATATTATTTTTAGTCCTAAAATTTGCACCGAGGTCGCTGGATGACTAAGCTAAGCGACCCTAGTGGCCGACACAAACACCTGGCCCATCTAGGAGTGGCACTGCAGTGTCACGCAGGATGGCCCTTCCAAAAAACACTCCCCAAACAGCACATGACGCAAAGAAAAAAAGAGGCGCAATGAGGTAGCTGTGTGAGTAAGATAAGCGACCCTAGTGGCCGACACAAACACCGGGCCCATCTAGGAGTGGCACTGCAGTGTCACGCAGGATGGCCCTTCCAAAAAACACTCCTCAAACCGCACATGACGCAAAGAAAAAAAGAGGCGCAATGAGGTAGCTGTGTGAGTAAGATAAGCCACCCTAGTGGCCGACACAAACACCGGGCCCATCTAGGAGTGGCACTGCAGTGTCACGCAGGATGGCCCTTCCAAAAAACACTCCCCAAACAGCACATGACGCAAAGAAAAAAAGAGGCGCAATGAGGTAGCTGTGTGAGTAAGATAAGCGACCCTAGTGGCCGACACAAACACCGGGCCCATCTAGGAGTGGCACTGCAGTGTCACGCAGGATGGCCCTTCCAAAAAACACTCCCCAAACAGCACATGACGCAAAGAAAAAAAGAGGCGCAATGAGGTAGCTGTGTGAGTAAGATAAGCGACCCTAGTGGCCAACACAAACACCGGGCCCATCTAGGAGTGGCACTGCAGTGTCACGCAGGATGGCCCTTCCAAAAAACACTCCCCAAACAGCACATGACGCAAAGAAAAATTAAAGAAAAAAGAGGTGCAAGATGGAATTGTCCTTGGGCCCTCCCACCCACCCTTATGTTGTATAAACAGGACATGCACACTTCAACCAACCCATCATTTCAGTGACAGGGTCTGCCACACGACTGTGACTGAAATGACGGGTTGGTTTGGACCCCCACCAAAAAAGAAGCAATTAATCTCTCCTTGCACAAACTGGCTCTACAGAGGCAAGATGTCCACCTCATCATCATCTTCCGATATATCACCGTGTACATCCCCCTCCTCACAGATTATCAATTCGTCCCCACTGGAATCCACCATCTCAGCTCCCTGTGTACTTTGTGGAGGCAATTGCTGCTGGTCAATGTCTCCACGGAGGAATTGATTATAATTCATTTTAATGAACATCATCTTCTCCACATTTTCTGGAAGTAACCTCGTACGCCGATTGCTGACAAGGTGAGCGGCGGCACTAAACACTCTTTCGGAGTACACACTTGTGGGAGGGCAACTTAGGTAGAATAAAGCCAGTTTGTGCAAGGGCCTCCAAATTGCCTCTTTTTCCTGCCAGTATAAGTACGGACTGTGTGACGTGCCTACTTGGATGCGGTCACTCATATAATCCTCCACCATTCTTTCAATGGGGAGAGAATCATATGCAGTGACAGTAGACGACATGTCCGTAATCGTTGACAGGTCCTTCAGTCCGGACCAGATGTCAGCATCAGCAGTCGCTCCAGACTGCCCTGCATCACCACCAGCGGGTGGGCTCGGAATTCTGAGCCTTTTCCTCGCACCCCCAGTTGCGGGAGAATGTGAAGGAGGAGATGTTGACAGGTCGCGTTCCGCTTGACTTGACAATTTTCTCACCAGCAGGTCTTTGAACCCCAGCAGACTTGTGTCTGCCGGAAAGAGAGATCCAAGGTAGGTTTTAAATCTAGGATCGAGCACGGTGGCCAAAATGTAGTGCTCTGATTTCAACAGATTGACCACCCGTGAATCCTTGTTAAGCGAATTAAGGGCTCCATCCACAAGTCCCACATGCCTAGCGGAATCGCTCCGTGTTAGCTCCTCCTTCAATGTCTCCAGCTTCTTCTGCAAAAGCCTGATGAGGGGAATGACCTGACTCAGGCTGGCAGTGTCTGAACTGACTTCACGTGTGGCAAGTTCAAAGGGCAGCAGAACCTTGCACAACGTTGAAATCATTCTCCACTGCGCTTGAGGCAGGTGCATTCCACCTCCTATATCGTGCTGAATTGTATAGGCTTGAATGGCCTTTTGCTGCTCCTCCAACCTCTGAAGCATATATAGGGTTGAATTCCACCTCGTTACCACTTCTTGCTTCAGATGATGGCAGGGCAGGTTCAGGCGTTTTTGGTGTTGCTCCAGTCTTCTGTACGTGGTGCCTGTACGCCGAAAGTGTCCCGCAATTCTTCTGGCCACCGACAGCATCTCTTGCACGCCCCTGTCGTTTTTTAAAAAATTCTGCACCACCAAATTCAAGGTATGTGCAAAACATGGGACGTGCTGGAATTTGCCCAGATTTAATGCGCACACAATATTGCTGGCGTTGTCCGATGCCACAAATCCACAGGAGAGTCCAATTGGGGTAAGCCATTCCGCGATGATCTTCCTCAGTTGCCGTAAGAGGTTTTCAGCTGTGTGCGTATTCTGGAAACCGGTGATACAAAGCCTAGCCTGCCTAGGAAAGAGTTGGCGTTTGCGAGATGCTGCTACTGGTGCCGCCGCTGCTGTTCTTGCGGCGGGAGTCCATATATCTACCCAGTGGGCTGTCACAGTCATATAGTCCTGACCCTGCCCTGCTCCACTTGTCCACATGTCCGTGGTTAAGTGGACATTGGGTACAGCTGCATTTTTTAGGACACTGGTGACTCTTTTTCTGAGGTCTGTGTACATTTTCGGTATCGCCTGCCTAGAGAAATGGAACCTAGATGGTATTTGGTACCGGGGACACAGTACCTCCAACAAGTCTCTAGTTGGCTCTGCAGTAATGATGGATACCGGAACCACGTTTCTCACCACCCAGGATGCCAAGGCCTCAGTTATCCGCTTTGCAGCAGGATGACTGCTGTGATATTTCATCTTCCTCGCAAAGGACTGTTGGACAGTCAATTGCTTGGTGGAAGTAGTAAAAGTGGGCTTACGAGTACGACTTCCCCTCTGGGATGACCATCGACTCCCAGCAGCAACAACAGCAGCGCCAGCAGCAGTAGGCGTTACACGCATGGATGCATCGGAGGAATCCCAGGCAGGAGAGGACTCGTCAGAATTGCCAGTGACATGGCCTGCAGGACTATTGGCATTCCTGGGGAAGGAGGAAATTGACACTGAGGGAGTTGGTGGGGTGGTTTGCGTGAGCTTGGTTACAAGAGGAAGGGATTTACTGGTCAGTGGACTGCTTCCGCTGTCGCCCAAAGTTTTTGAACTTGTCACTGACTTATTATGAATGCGCTGCAGGTGACGTATAAGGGAGGATGTTCCGAGGTGGTTAACGTCCTTACCCCTACTTATTACAGCTTGACAAAGGCAACACACGGCTTGACAAATGTTGTCCGCATTTCTGTTGAAATACTTCCACACCGAAGAGCTGATTTTTTTGGTATTTTCACCAGGCATGTCAACGGCCATATTCCTCCCACGGACAACAGGTGTCTCCCCGGGTGCCTGACTTAAACAAACCACCTCACCATCAGAATCCTCCTTGTCAATTTCCTCCCCAGCGCCAGCAACACCCATATCCTCCTCATCTTGGTGTACTTCAACACTGACATCTTCAATCTGACTATCAGGAACTGGACTGCGGGTGCTCCTTCCAGCACTTGCAGGGGGCGTGCAAATGGTGGAAGGCGCATGCTCTTCACGTCCAGTGTTAGGAAGGTCAGGCATCGCAACCGACACAATTGGACTCTCCTTGTGGATTTGGGATTTCGAAGAACGCACAGTTCTTTGCGGTGCTTTTGCCAGCTTGAGTCTTTTCATTTTTCTAGCAAGAGGCTGAGTGCTTCCATCCTCATGTGAAGCTGAACCACTAGCTATGAACATAGGCCAGGGCCTCAGCCGTTCCTTGCCACTCCGTGTGGTAAATGGCATATTGGCAAGTTTACGCTTCTCCTCCGACAATTTTATTTTAGATTTTGGAGTCCTTTTTTTACTGATATTTGGTGTTTTGGATTTTACATGCTCTGTACTATGACATTGGGCATCGGCCTTGGCAGACGACGTTGCTGGAATTTCATCGTCTCGGCCATGACTAGTGGCAGCAGCTTCAGCACGAGGTGGAAGTGGATCTTGATCTTTCCCTAATTTTGGAACCTCAACATTTTTGTTCTCCATATTTTAATAGGCACAACTAAAAGGCACCTCAGGTAAACAATGGAGATGGATGGATACTAGTATACTTATGGATGGACTGCCGAGTGCCGACACAGAGGTAGCTACAGCCGTGGACTACCGTACTGTGTCTGCTGCTAATATAGACTGGATGATAATGAGATGAAATCAATATATATGTATATATAATATCACTAGTACTGCAGCCGGACAGGTATATATATTTATTATGTAATGACTGATGACGGACCTGCTGGACACTGTCAGCTCAGCAGCACCGCAGACTGCTACAGTAAGCTACTATAGTAGTATGTATAAAGAAGAAAGAAAAAAAAAAACCACGGGTAGGTGGTATACAATTATGGATGGACTGCCGAGTGCCGACACAGAGGTAGCTACAGCCGTGGACTACCGTACTGTGTCTGCTGATAATATAGACTGGATGATAATGAGATGAAATCAATATATATGTATATATAATATCACTAGTACTGCAGCCGGACAGGTATATATATTTATTATGTAATGACTGATGACGGACCTGCTGGACACTGTCAGCTCAGCAGCACCACAGACTGCTACAGTAAGCTACTATAGTAGTATGTATAAAGAAGAAAGAAAAAAAAAACCACGGGTAGGTGGTATACAATTATGGATGGACTGCCGAGTGCCGACACAGAGGTAGCTACAGCCGTGGACTACCGTACTGTGTCTGCTGATAATATAGACTGGATGATAATGAGATGAAATCAATATATATGTATATATAATATCACTAGTACTGCAGCCGGACAGGTATATATATTTATTATGTAATGACTGATGACGGACCTGCTGGACACTGTCAGCTCAGCAGCACCGCAGACTGCTACAGTAAGCTACTATAGTAGTATGTATAAAGAAGAAAGAAAAAAAAAACCACGGGTAGGTGGTATACAATTATGGATGGACTGCCGAGTGCCGACACAGAGGTAGCTACAGCCGTGGACTACCGTACTGTGTCTGCTGATAATATAGACTGGATGATAATGAGATGAAATCAATATATATGTATATATAATATCACTAGTACTGCAGCCGGACAGGTATATATATTTATTATGTAATGACTGATGCGGACCTGCTGGACACTGTCAGCTCAGCAGCACCGCAGACTGCTACAGTAAGCTACTATAGTAGTATGTATAAAGAAGAAAGAAAAAAAAAAACCACGGGTAGGTGGTATACAATTATAGATGGACTGCCGAGTGCCGACACAGAGGTAGCTACAGCCGTGGACTAACGTACTGTGTCTGCTGATAATATAGACTGGATGATAATGAGATGAAATCAATATATATGTATATATAATATCACTAGTACTGCAGCCGGACAGGTATATATATTTATTATGTAGTGACTGATGACGGACCTGCTGGACACTGTCAGCTCAGCAGCACCGCAGACTGCTACAGTAAGCTACTATAGTAGTATGTATAAAGAAGAAAGAAAGAAAAAAACCACGGGTAGGTGGTATACAATTATGGATGGACTGCCGAGTGCCGACACAGAGGAAGCTACAGCCGTGGACTAACGTACTGTGTCTGCTGATAATATAGACTGGATGATAATGAGATGAAATCAATATATATATATATATATATATAATTATATAATATCACTAGTACTGCAGCCGGACAGGTATATATATTTATTATGTAATGACTGATGACGGACCTGCTGGACACTGTCAGCTCAGCAGCACCGCAGACTGCTACAGTAAGCTACTATAGTAGTATGTATAAAGAAGAAAGAAAAAAAAAAAAAAACACGGGTAGGTGCTAGGTGGTATACAATATTATATATATATTATATACAATTATATATATATATATATATATATGTATATATATATATTAAACTCATAAACTGGTGGTGATTATTAAACTGGTGGTCAGGTCACTGGTCACACTATCAGCAACTTGCAAGTAGTACTCCTGAGTCCTAAGCAGACAATCACAATATATATTATACTGGTGGTCAGTGTGGTCACAAACAATGGCAGTGTGGCACTCTGGCAGCAAAAGTGTGCACTGTACGTTATATGTACTCCTGAGTCCTGAGTTCTGCTCTCAGACTCTAACTGCTCCCCACTGTCAGTGTCTCCCCCACAAGTCAGATAATACAGTCACACTAGCTCTATCACTTCAGCAAGTACTAGTAGTAGTAGTACTCCTCCTAATGCTCCCCAAAATTACTACTGTGTCTCTCTCTGTCTCACTCTCTTCTCGAATCTCTATAAACGGAGAGGACGCCAGCCACGTCCTCTCCCTATGAATCTCAATGCACGTGTGAAAATGGCGGCGACGCGCGGCTCCTTATATAGAATCCGAGTCTCGCGATAGAATCCGAGCCTCGTGAGAATCCGACAGCGTGATGATGACGTTCGGGCGCGCTCGGGTTAACCGAGCAAGGCGGGAAGATCCGAGTCGCTCGGACCCGTGTAAAAAAACCTGAAGTTCGGGCGGGTTCGGATTCCGAGGAACCGAACCCGCTCATCTCTAGTCCCAACACAGTTATTTGTTTACTAGCTAAAAACTCCCTCACAGACAATGCATATCCAACTTTTTCATGCAGTCTTTTTCAGTACTTCCAAATCGTAAACATGGTTGACTGTTTGTCGGTGTTCACTTGCTCTGCTATATTCCTGAAAGTCAGCCGACATTTTTCATGCACAATTTGACAAAGGTTTGCAATGTTTTCTTAAGTTCTGCTCATTGCTGGCCGTCCTAAACTCTCCTCGTCCATGACACCTTCTCACCCACTTGTAAACTGCTGCTTTCTTCATAGCATTATCCCCAAATACTTGCATTAATAGCTCTCTGATTTGGCTTCCACTCTGCCAAGCTTAACAAGAAATGTAATGTTCATTTGTTTCTCTAATTCATGCTACGGCATTCTCGCGGCGGCACACCAAAACACACACAGACAATAATAGACGCCACCTTATTGTTTCTTGGACTGCTAATTGGTGGAGAGTGCCCCTCCAGACAACTGAAACCTTGTATATCTATCTATCTATCTATCTATCTATCTATCTACTGTATATATATATATATATATATATATATAGAGAGAGAGAGAGAGAGAGAGAAAGAGAAAGAGAATGAGGCTCATGGAAGGCGGCACTCAGGAGTCTGGGAAGTTTGTGCAAAAAGCAGTGCTATTTATTAAAACATGTAAACGTTTCGGGGTACGGTGACCCCGACTTCAGGACACACACTTAAGATGGGATCACCATACCCCGAAATGTTGACATGTTTTAATAAACAGCACCGCTTTTTGCACAAAGTGCCCAGTCTCCTGTGAGCCACCTTCCATTATTTTCTCTGCATTAACAGGCTGCCAGGCCTGTTAGCAGGGCACCAGAGCAATTTACTGCTCAACCCACCGCACGTCACTGCTATATACATATATATGTTCCTCACAGTGTGGCACTCTGGCACTCCTAGCATAAAGAATCACACATATCAACAGCATATTAATAGCCATGAAGAACAATATGCTGCATATTATGTTTGTGGAGGCAACCAGCTACGTAAATCTTATTAATAGGGAGTGCCAGACCCTATATACAATATATATAATATATATATATACATACATACATACACGCACACACACACATATATATATTGAGAGAGAGAGAGAGAGTGTGTTAACTGGCAAAGATGAAACAGATTATTTAAAAAAGGATAACGAGGTAAGAAACAAATTATATTTTAGAGATTTAGGGGAACATTTACTAAGTAGTGATAAGAGCGGAGAAGTGAGCCAGTGGAGAAATTTCCCCATCAACCAATCAGCAGCTCTGTATCATTTTATAGTATGCAAATTATAGATGTTACTTCAGTGCCGATTGGTTGCCATGGGCAACTTCTCCACTGGCTCACTTCTCCGCTCTTATCACTGCTTAGTAAATGTCCCCCTAAGTCATTTGGCTACAAAAACTTATAAAATGCAGGTTTACTAAAACACTGCTGTTATAGTTTCATATATATATATATATATATATATATATTGTAACAAATTTCTTTAAAATAAATACCATCTAATTAAACAAATTGACATTGGAAACACAAGCTAGACTGCAGATGGTTCACATATAAAATATACAGAAAGATTTATAGGAGAGGTGTCCTAGCTTAATTCTAAAATTCAGTGTAAAAACAATACTGCTCAATATTTTTTTACTAAATGCAAGTAGCCAGTATTTTGCATATCTCTTGCATGCACTGCACCCCATCCTTTGCAACATACTGTAGCTTTGTTCCAGAAGCAGGTTGCTCCCAAGTCTGAATCAAGCTCTATAGGGTGGGGGAGGGGGATGTAATATAGGGTATGAGATTCAGGATGTGAGAGATTTTGTAAGAGTTTCCCTGGTTCCCTGGTTTTGCCATGTAAGTGACTAACAGTTTAAACAAACAGGAGAAGTCTCACAAATCCTCTACATCCTGATTCTCACACCCTATTATATCCAGATCCGGCTTTAGGCATAGCCAAACTAGGCAAATGTCTAGGGCATTTGGTATGCCTAGGGTCACTAGCAGCTTCTGCTGATTAAAAAGAGGTGTGGCATGCCTATATTCTGTGTGTGACTGCGGCTGTATTTGAATATGAAATGCTACATTACAGTGTATTCCTGGAAATCACTGTAATATAGCATTTCGTATGCAGATACAGTCACAGAATATAGACATACCGCATATCATTTTAATAAAAAAAAGGAGCCCAACGTTAGCAGAGCTACCAGCTGACTCACGCCAGGCATCTCCTGCTGCATGACGCATTGAGGCAAGATGTATGAGAACACATCTGTATCCAAGCAGAGGCAGAGGTCACAGTTTTAGCAGCCATGTGAGTGATGTGTGCGGGTGGGTTAGCTGTGCAGTAGTGTTCGGCATATGTGTAAGGGGCATTATGTGTGTGAATAAAGTTGCACTACTGTGTGGCATAATTTGAATTGGGGGTACTATTGTGTGACCATGTCCCTTCCCAGCAAGAACACACTCCTTTTTGGACTGTGCGCCAAATGCGTAATGTTCCTATTTAAAATATAGGGGGTAGGAACACCTAAATGAGGACTGTTATGGGTGAGGGGTGATGGTGCTGGGAAAGGGGTGCAGGGTCGGAGGTGGCACTAGCGGTGGTGCTAGGGGGCACCAGACAAAATCTTGCCTAGGACATCATACTGGTTAGGATAGACTCTGATTACATCCCACCCATAGTGTTTATTTTTCAAAAACTGGCAATTTTTGTCAACCTTACATAATTTTATTTTTTAATATAGTAAGTTACACAAATAAAGTGCAACATGGGGAAATCTTAACTAAATAATTTTTCCAACGGAAATTGAATATTTACATCTGGATGGAATACTTTGTACTAAAAGGTTACTTAGCTGGGGTATGTCGATCAGATTACTGTATCTGCCTAGTCTGGCATGCCGCTGCTCTGCTTACTCTTGCTGCAGAATTGCGGTCCATGGCAAGGCCAGCTATAAGAGGGAAATATGTCAGGGGGCATGTGGCTATTGCAAGAACTTACAATAGGAAGATATTTTTGGTAAAGGGGACTATATTACCTTGACAATCATTTACTGAGGCAGAATGCTTCCTGGACATATGTTGTCATCTCCGTTATAAAGGTATCACAGCCACACTGCTCTTTGTAAATTAATAATGAAAGACTCTAACATAAACTTCCAAGAACTTATTGTATAGTAATCTTGAGAGGATTACAAAACAACCAAAATAGCTCTAAGCAAACACACACACTGGATAGAAATTATACCATCAGAACAAATATTAAGGATCCCCCAGATGTACCATAGAGAGACCACAAATGCAGCCCCCATAGGTTTCTATGAGGACTGCTATGCAGTCAGATTTACCAAGCTCAGGAATGCAATGCATTCCGATGCTTAGCCACAATAGGTAACGCAATCTCCAGATGGCGTTAGCCTATAGTAGCCAAAGGCATGTATTCACATGCATACTGGTTCTGCTCACAAAATGGCTGTATAGCTGGCCTGTTTATTTTAAGAGAAGCAAAAGCAGTGTTTTTTTCTGAACAGTATACAGTACTGGCACATTTGTCTGGTATTATGTTTATTAGTTATAACCAGTTCCAGAAACAGGATGAAATCAGGTGAAATCATATGAGAAATTAATAAAATAAGGTCAGAAGACTTGTCCAGTAGGTGAGTACCGGGCCTGCACCTTGTTTCTGGTGTCCTTTTTCATAAAAAAAAACAAGGCGCAAAAAATAAGGAGTGAGATCATCTGAAACTTAAGGGGGTACACATGGGGAGATGCGTGCTGAGCGATCTATCACAGAATGCTCAGCACACATCTCTCCTCCTGCTTAGCACACAGCGCGATGTGTGCTTAGCAAGGGATGTAGTAGGGTATGCCGGCGGCCAGGCTCCCGGCGACCAGCATACCGGCGCCGGAATCCCGACCGCCGGCATACCGACAGCTGGGCGAGCACAAATTAGCCCCTTGCGGGCACGGTGGCGTGCTATGCACGCTACGCTAATTGTTCTCCCTCCCGGGGGCTCCAGGGCCCCAAAGAGGGGAAAAAAGTGTCGATATATGCCGGCTGTCAGGATTCCGGCGCCGGTATCCCGACAGCCGGCAAACTGAAGACCACCCTTTATCAAGGGTAGGACAGGGGGGTCCGAGGATGCTCACTTCACCCAGCGGTGAAGTGAGCGATCTGACTAGATTGGCCTGCATGCAGGCACAATCTAGAGTCAGCAATAGCGACGTGCGGGGCCATGCATCGCTATCGCTATGGGGCATACACACAAAGCAATCTGTGCTTCTTTTCTAAGCAATCTAGTCAGATTGCTTAAGGGCCCTACAGACTGGGAGACCCGCCGCCGAGCTGCCCGACCGTCGATAAGGCAGATGGGCGACCCTGCGGCGGGGGGGGAGGTGATGGCGGAGTGAAGTTTCTTCACTCCCCCCATCACCCAACTCCATAGCAATGCATGCTAATATGGACAATCTCGTCCATATTGGCCTGCATGCATAAGCGACGGGGCACCAACTATGAACGAGCACAGGGCTCGTTCATTAATGAACAAGAACGTTCATATCGTGCAGTGTTATATGCCAGTGTGTAGGGCCCTTTAGAATTTAAGCACACCCCTCTTTAAGGACTGTACACACTGGCCGAGGTGCCCGACGGCCGACTGACACCCGGTGGCGCATGAGGGGGGGGGTAATGGGGGAAGGGAAGTTTCTTCACTTTCTGATGTCACCCGGCCCCATAGCCAGGCATACTAATATGGACGATATTGTCCATATTGGCTTGCAGGTATAACCGAGTTGGCACCAACGATGAATGACCGTGGGGCCGTGCATCGTTCATCGTTGGTGCCTACACACTGAAAGATATGAACAATTTCTTGTTCATTACTGAACAAGATTGTTCATATCGGCTGCACACATCTGCCAGTGTGTAGGGCCCTTTAGTCTGTTGTTAAAACTAAGCCAATATTAATGTATTTTAAACTTGGCTAGAAATAATGGCAGATAATAATTACAGTACCCTATATACGTATAGATCAATAATCTGAGAAGACATATTGTCAATATTTACTATTTAATATGTATTACTATTTAATTAATCATTAACAATTCTTAAATCAAACCAAATGTCAAGTAGTGGTAAAACTAATATACCCAAATTGACAGTAAAAGTATTCTAATGATTATTTACAAAGTGCTTGCCTGTAGAAATAAGCGTACAGTATGTTACATATTGTTTCTAACTACTTGTGTACTAAAACTTTCATCCTTCAAGTAAAAATTACTTTTAGCGCCTCACTCCCCTTTGTCTTCCTAACTCTCCCTGGTAGAGCTTGGCAAGTCTACCAAAGAAGAGTCTTCTTTATTTATCTCAGTAGTACAAGTCCACCAAACTGCACCTGATTATTATTATTATTATTATTATTATTATTATTATTTTCTTCTTACTCTGTGAGGATTCCTTTATGATGTTTAAGGGTTGATGTATCAACAGTGAAATGAGTGGAGAAGTGGACCAGTTGAAAAGTTGCCCATAATGACCAATCAGCTTTGAGGTAGCATTTATCACGTACATTCTATAAAATGATAGGTAGAAGCTTCTCCACTGCTCCACTTATCCAGTCTTTTCACTGCTTGATACATCAACCCCACAGAGAGAGCATTTAATACAGCGTCTAATACAGTGCTCCTTGTATTCACTATAGATAGCAGCACATATCCCCTTGTCTCCCCAAGATTTCTAGGAAAGTCTGCCCTCCTTTCTTCATTTCCCCCCATAGGTATTGCCCTGCCCACACTTTCAAACACCTTGTGCAAAGCATGAGGGCCTGTTCTCCTCTTGGGAGAGTGAAGATGGGCTGTGACATCATAGTCCCACACCACACTCCCAGCCCATTACTCACATAGAGGAGCAACAGCAACAACTTCACTGCCACATGTCATTGTGAGTGGGTGCTGTAGTGAAAATAAACTTAAAAAGTGACAGTATGTCAATCAATCAGTGTTTAAGGGATCCCCTCTAAAACCTGCCACCATAGGTCATCCTGATGGTAATACAGACCTGTGCACTATGCACTCTCCCAAGCCATTGTTTTCTAGACCTCACAAAAACTTTGTGATGAAGTGCAGTTGGCTTGGAAGAAAGAGTAATGAAGTCCCATACCTTGACTTAAAAGCCATGTCACACTTTCCCAGAATGGCTTCCTTTAAACCTCCCTGCTGATGTGAGATCTGGAGGAAGCCAACCCAGGTAAGGGTATAATGTAGCTCATGTACTAAATGCTCCTTCTCCCAGGTGAACAAGGTCACGGAGTTATACAATTTTTTATTTCTAACTACATAGCACACAATAAAGCCATTCAAAAATCCGCTAACCTAGTAAAAGCTCAAGAGCAAAAATGAACACCAATGTTGGTAAATGATCTTATTGTGAATTGGAAAAAAAGAAACAAATGGAAAACAATCAAAACTTGGTAGGAGAGGGAGTCAGCTTAGAACTTCTTCACATGCATTTATATTTCTGCACACTTTTATACACCAGCCATTTTAACCAATATGAGCCATGGCAAATACAATGGAAAGTTAGTGTACTGATGCAAGGAGCTGAGGATTAGTGGCTAAAGGGTCTATTTACTAAAGGGGGGTACTCACGGAGAGACCCATGCTTAAAATCTAAGCAATCTGACTAGATTGCTTAGATTTTAAGCACAGATCACTCGTGTGTAGCCCCCTCAGCGATAGCGATGCGCGGCCCCGCACATCGCTATCGCCGCTGCTAGATTGAGCCTGCATGCAGGCCAATCTAGCGGGTTGCTCACTTCACCCGCTGGGTGAAGTGAGCAGCCCCCGTCCTCCCCCCGCATCGCTCAGCACACATCGCACTGTGCTGAGCGGCAGGAGAGATGTGTGCTGAGCGGTTCGCTCAGCACACATCTCTCCCGTGTATACCCCCTTAAGCCTTGGACAGAGATAAAGTGGGTGGAGATAAACTCAACTCCCATCTGCCATGTTACAGGCTGTAGGGCAGATGTATTAAGCCTGGAGAAGTGATAAAAGTGATAAAGCAGTGATAAGTGCAAGGTGACAACACACCAGCCAGTCAGCTCTTAACTGTAATTTTTCAAATCCGTAATGATTGGCTGGTGCGTTATCACCTTGAGCTTATCACTGCTCTATCACTTTTTTATCCCTTCTCCAGGTTAACAGATCTGCCCCCTGTTTGAAAAATGACAGTTAGGAGCTGGTTGGCTGGTATTTTATCTCTGTCCATATTATCTCCATCTAAGGCTTAGTAAACAGACCCCTTTATATCAATGCCTTAAAAAATTTTTAAGACCTCTAAAGGATAGTTATTGTGGTAGACTACTTTTAGTTTTAAGTTGCAATAAGAGAACGTTATAAAAGTTCTTCCTCGCGTCGGACATGAAACAAGCGACTAGTTTAATGACAGCTTCATAATTAATTCCACCATAGGCCAAGCACTTGTTGCCCTTAGTGTTTTCTCTTAACTCCCATGAATTTTCCACTTTCATTGAGTCGGCATCTGTCACAGTCAAGACACAAAGAAATGCTCTGTGCTGTGGGGTCTAGAAAATAATTTGATTGTCAACACATTTACATTGCATAATGAAAGATGTAGGGTCACAAAAATACCTGTGTATTGGAAAAATAAAAATCTGTTAAATGTATCCAACACAGAGACATGAGATCTGCTAGTTGCAAATTACTTTTCATCAGAAAGCAATCAATAAATTGAATTGAAAACAGGCCATAAACGGACCATCTTCAAAATTGAAACAGAACATTGTTCTACATGTTTACTGAGAAATATATCTGGGGCGACACAGAACATAAAACATAGAATCGACTTAAATTAAATAATAATGAACCACATATGCCACATAATCTTTATTTAGAATAACTACAGTCTAATAATTAACTAATGCTATCAGTTGTGTTATGATGTCCATAAGGCCTCTTAGCAATGAAAATTAAATACGTCTTCTAATAGAAACTATGTTTTACATATAGGTCATTGGTAAATGAACTATGTCTAATGCCATTTATTCATCCTTAACTTCTACGCTTAGCATCTGTGAACATACTGTAAGCCATGTTTGTGTAACAGAGACAGGGACCACCTGACTCAAATGTTTTTTTATCCAAAGTTAGATCTAAGCGATAAAACACAGTAGTAACTGACCTAAGTTTCAAGGTACAGCTTCTAATACTAGAGTAATCTTATACTGACAGCAATATAATACAATTACTGTATTACGCATAGTGGTGGAACACTGTTACAATAAAGATCTAGACAGCAAATGCAAACTGAACTCAATGACACTTGGAGGGTCTGTATAAAATGGGAAGAGGGAATCCCTAATTACTTACAGTGTATCACTTCCCTTATGAGGGTAGAATAAACACACAAAAAAAATCAATTGTAGCTACTGTACATCCCTATCTAGTAAAATGAGCAATCCACAGCAAATGCTATAAACATGACACCAGACTTTAAAGCAGATTAAAGGGCCTAGCTTGGCCAGATCTATCTTTCACTCTATTATTGTATACAATATTATATTGTCCTTGGGTTTCAGCTGTGTTACTCTGCGTGTGTGTGTTGCAAAACCCCAGCCTGTAATACAGTGATTGGTGCCATAGTGAAATATAAGAAATGCATAACACCAGCATCTTTGTACAATGCAGAAACACTTATGACATCTATCTGTAACAATTCAGCAACAATGTATGGCAGCAGGTGTGGGCTGGGGAAGAAGACGGAGGGGATATACTGTAGGAGCCCTGCACAAGTCTCTTTACAGAGAAGCACCTTTGCGACCACCTGCAGAATGCGCAGGCTCACTCCATTTCACTGCAGCTGCTTAATTTATGGCACTGCACACCAAGCAGGGGATATAAACAAACCCACTGGCAGCATGAAAGATAGGGGGATGGGTTGAAATGAAAGATAAAAAATCGCCCCAGTGGGTGCAGAGGAACAACCCAAATACCACTCTGCACCGCAGTACTGGCCGGCAAAGTAGTCAGTGTGTTACAACAGATGCTCAGTAAAGAAGACAGAGGTAGTAATAACACAAGTAGCCAATGCTGACAATAGCGAGGTTTCATGCAGATGCCCCAAGGTAATCTCCTACCTCCAATGTCCTGATTTCTTTCTGTGTCAAGTCGTTGGAGGTGGCACACTTGGTCCTGAGCCCCTCCAGGTTAGAGATGCTGATATCTATCATGTTTTGTACCAACTCGCACTGCTGCAGGGCTTTCTGCAAACTCAGAGGCTGATCGTCGCTGCTGGGCACATTTTCTTCATCCATTTCTCCCCTTTGCTCTGCAGTCACCCTTTTCTTCCCACCCCCCTCCCCCCCACCCACCCCCCCCAGAAATAATATTAATACAAAAATGAGCTGTATCCCTACTCTAACCTTCTCCCACTGGTCCACCCCACCCACCCCTCTGCTTCCTCCCACTACCCCAGTCTTCAGCACAGGTGCATGGATAGGGCAGCCTGTGTGCACAGAGGATACATCCAACCTACACCCTGCACACTAGCTTACTCTTCCATCTGCCTCCATTAGAGTGAGTGCTCCTCGGTGCCTCCAACCGAGATGCTGTATCACACGAGCACCAGGCAGCGGTGCTGATGCTGCCAACAGCCGGAAATAAAGAAATATGTATGCGTGCACAGGCTCTGTCTGCAAAGCTTCCAACAAAAACAAATAATAATACAAATAATAAAAAAATAGAATAATAGTAATGATATCAGTAGGTGTTCATCTCTTCACAACACCTGCACGGCATCTCGGTGCTTGCAGGAGCTCACAGTTGCACTTGGCAGGGTGCTTTCTTTATTATTATTTTGTGGCTGTAGGATGCCTTTTTTTTATTAATAATAATTACTCTTTGTGATGTGTGCATGTGCTGACCCTTAGGGTGATTGCTGCATAAAATTGCTGGAGCCGGTGCCTGCTGCTGCCCGTACTGCTGCTGCTGCTGCTGCTGCATCCCCTCCTGCCTCTTTCTGCACCGACATCTTGCCTGTCAATCATGCGCGCCCTGGATTCGGATGGGAGGAGGGGGCGGAGTTTGGGAGAGGAGCATGAACGCGCACTGACAGGAGGACCAGTCTGTGCTGGGTGTAGGTGAGAGCTGTGTGTATGCTCTTTCACCGTACTTGACTTTGGATACCATTGTACAGTTACTATAAATAAAACAAATACAAGTTGCATTTCTGTCCAGTGAAGTAACCTGGTTACTTGGATTCGATTATCATTGACCCTGCTCAATTAATTAAAACAAGTAGATTGTTTTAAGTGCTATCTAGTCATTACTATGTTTGCCAATTATTTTTAGATTGTCTAGGATAATTAGTTTGACTGTTTCCTTCAAAATCCATACATTTACCATAACCTCACTTTAAGGGGGAGAGTCAAAAGTTTGAAAAGTCAGTTGGGAGTCTGTTTTTTCCTATCTAATAGACAGGAAAGAACAGACAACCAACCGACTTTTCAAACATTTGACTCTCCCCCAAAAAGTTGGTTTATAATAGTGATGAGCGGGTTCGGTTCCTCGGAAACCGAACCCCCCCCCCCGAACTTCACCCATTTTACACGGGTCCGAGGCATACTCGGATTCTCCCGTATGGCTCGGTTATGGCGCGCCCGAACGTCATCCCGCGGTCGGATTCTCGTGAGATTCATATTCTATATAAGGATCCGCGCGTCGCCGCCATTTTCACTCGTGCATTGGAAATGTTAGGGAGAGGACGTGGCTGGCGTCCTCTCCGTTTATTAATGTTGCTGCAAATATTTGTGCTTATTGCTTAATTCTGGGGACTGGGGAGCAGCTGTATTATATAGGAGGAGTACAGTGCAGAGTTTTGCTGATCAGTGACCACCAGTTTTATCCGTTCTCTGCCTGAAAAACACTCCATATCTGTGCTCAGTGTGCTGCACATATCTGTGCTCACACTGCTTTATTGTGGGGACTGGGGACCAGCAGTATAATATAGGAGGAGTACAGTGCAGAGTTTTGCTGACAGTGACCACCAGTATATATAGCAGTACAGTACGGAAGGCCACTGCTCTACCTACCTCTGTGTCGTCAAGTATACTATCCATCTAGATTCTATACCTGTGGTGCATTTTAGTTTTGCAGTTTGCTGACAGTGATCACCAGTATATATAGCAGTATGGTACGGAAGGCCACTGTTCTACCTACCTCTGTGTCATCAAGTATACTATCCATCTAGATTCTATACCTGTGGTGCATTTTAGTTTTGCAGTTTGCTGACAGTGACCACCAGTATATATAGCAGTACGGTACGGAAAGGCCACTGCTCTACCTACCTCTGTGTCGTCAAGTATACTATCCATCTAGATTCTATACCTGTGGTGCATTTTAGTTTTGCAGTTTGCTGACAGTGACCACCAGTATATATAGCAGTACGGTACGGAAGGCCACTGCTCTACCTACCTCTGTGTCGTCAAGTATACTATCCATCTAGATTCTATACCTGTGGTGCATTTTAGTTTTGCAGTTTGCTGACAGTGACCACCAGTATATATAGCAGTACGGTACGGAAGGCCACTGCTCTACCTACCTCTGTGTCGTCAAGTATACTATCCATCTAGATTCTATACCTGTGGTGCATTTTAGTTTTGCAGTTTGCTGACAGTGACCACCAGTATATATAGCAGTACGGTACGGAAGGCCACTGCTCTACCTACCTCTGTGTCGTCAAGTATACTATCCATCTAGATTCTATACCTGTGGTGCATTTTAGTTTTGCAGTTTGCTGACAGTGACCACCAGTATATATAGCAGTACGGTACGGAAGGCCACCGCTCTACCTACCTCTGTGTCTTCAAGTATACTATCCATCCATACCTGTGGTGCATTTCAGTTGTGCGCAGTATATATAGTAGTAGGCCATTGCTATTGATACTGGCATATAATTCCACACATTAAAAAATGGAGAACAAAAATGTGGAGGTTAAAATAGGAAAAGATCAAGATCCACTTCCACCTCGTGCTTAAGCTGCTGCCACTAGTCATGGCCGAGACGATGAAATGCCATCAACGTCGTCTGCCAAGGCCGATGCCCAATGTCATAGTAGAGAGCATGTAAAATCCAAAAAAACAAAAGTTCCGTAAAATGACCCAAAAATCAAAATTGAAAGTGTCTGATGAGAAGCGTAAACTTGCCAATATGCCATTTACGACACGGAGTGGCAAGGAACGGCTGAGGCCCTGGCCTATGTTCATGGCTAGTGGTTCAGATTCACATGAGGATGGAAGCACTCATCCTCTCGCTAGAAAAATGAAAGACTTAAGCTGGCAAAAGCACAGCAAAGAACTGTGCGTTCTTCTAAATCACAAATCCCCAAGGAGAGTCCAATTGTGTCGGTTGCGATGCCTGACCTTCCCAACACTGGACGGGAAGAGCTTGCGCCTCCACCATTTACACGCCCCCTGCAAGTGCTGGAAGGAGCACCCGCAGTCCAGTTCCTGATAGTCAAATTGAAGAGGTCACTGTTGAAGTACACCAGGATGAGGATATGGGTGTTGCTGGCGCTGGGGAGGAAATTGACAAGGAGGATTCTGATGGTGAGGTGGTTTGTTTAAGTCAGGCACCCGGGGAGACACCTGTTGTCCGTGGGACGAATATGGCCATTGACATGCCTGGTCAAAATACAAAAAAAATCACCTCTTCGGTGTGGAATTATTTCAACACAAATGCGGACAACAGGTGTCAAGCCGTGTGTTGCCTTTGTCAAGCTGTAATAACAAGTAGGGGTAAGGACGTTAACCACCTCGGAACATCCTTCCTTATACGTCACCTGGACCGCATTCATCAGAAGTCAGTGACAAGTTCAAAAACTTTGGATAACAGCGGAAGCAGTCCACTGACCACTAAATCCCTTCCTCTTGTAACCAAGCTCCTGCAAACCACACCACCAACTCCCTCAGTGTCAATTTCCACCTTACACAGGAAAGCCAATAGCCTGCAGGCCATGTCACTGGCAAGTCTGACGAGTCCTCTCCTGCCTGGGATTCCTCTGATGCATCCTTGAGTGTAACGCCTACTGCTGCTGGCGCTGCTGTTGTTGCTGCTGGGAGTCGATCGTCATCCCAGAGGGGAAGTCGGAAGACCACTTGTACTACTTCCAGTAAGCAATTGACTGTCCAACAGTCCTTTGCGAGGAAGATGAAATATCACAGCAGTCATCCTGCTGCAAAGCGGATAACTCAGGTCTTGTCAGCCTGGGTGGTGAGAAACGTGTGTCCGGTATCCACCGTTAATTCACAGGCAACTAGAGACTTGATTGAGGTACTGTGTCCCCGGTACCAAATACCATCTAGGTTCCATTTCTCTAGGCAGGCGATACAGAAAATGTACACAGACGTCAGAAAAAGAGTCACCAGTGTCCTAAAAAATGCAGTTGTACCCAATGTCCACTTAACCACAGACATGTGGACAAGTGGAGCAGGGCAGACTCAGGACTATATGACTGTGACAGCCCACTGGGTAGATGTATTGCCTCCCGCAGCAAGAACAGCAGCGGTGGCACCAGTAGCAGCATCTCGCAAACGCCAACTCGTTCCTAGGCAGGCTACGCTTTGTATCACCGCTTTCCATAAGAGGCACACAGCTGACAACCTCTTACGGAAACTGAAGAACATCATCGCAGAATGGCAACCCCAATTGGACTCTCCTGGGGATTTGTGACATCGGACAACGCCACCAATATTGTGCGTGCATTACATCTGGGCAAATTCCAGCACGTCCCATGTTTTGCACATACATTGAATTTGGTGGTGCAGAATTATTTAAAAAAAACGACAGGGTCATGCAAGAGATGCTGTCGGTGGCCCTAAGAATTGCGGGCCACTTTCGGCATTCAGCCACCGCGTGCCGAAGACTGGAGCACCAGAAAACAGTCCTGAACCTGCCCTGCCATCATCTGAAGCAAGAGGTGGTAACGAGGTGGAATTCAACCCTCTATATGCTTCAGAGGATGGAGGAGCAGCAAAAGGCCATTGAAGCCTATACATCTGCCCACGATATAGGCAAAGGAGGTGGAATGCACCTGACTCAAGCGCAGTGGAGAATGATTTCAACGTTGTGCAAGGTTCTGCAACCCTTTGAACTTGCCACACGTGAAGTCAGTTCAGACACTGCCAGCCTGAGTCAGGTCATTCCCCTCATCAGGCTTTTGCAGAAGAAGCTGGAGACATTGAAGGAGGAGCTAAAACAGAGCGATTCCGCTAGGCATGTGGGACTTGTGGATGGAGCCCTTCATTCGCTTAACCAGGATTCACGGGTGGTTAATCTGTTGAAATCAGAGCACTACATTTTGGCCACCGTGCTCGATCCTAGATTTAAAACCTACGTTGTATCTCTCTTTCCAGCAGACACAAGTCTGCAGAGGTTCAAAGACCTGCTGGTGAGAAATTGTCAAGTCAAGCGGAACGTGACCCGTCAACCGCTCCTCCTTCACATTCTCCCGCAATTGGGGGTGCGAGGAAAAGGCTAAGAATTCCGAGCCCGCCCGCTGGCGGTGATGCAGAGCAGTCTGGAGCGAGTGCTGACATCTGGTCCGGACTGAAGGATCTGCCAACGATTACTGACATGTCGTCTACTGTCACTGCATATGATTCTGTCACCATTGAAAGAATGGTGGAGGATTATATGAGTGACCGCATCCAAGTAGGCACGTCAGACAGTCCGTACGTATTCTGTCAGGAAAAAGAGGCAATTTGGAGGCCCTTGCATAAACTGGCTTTATTCTACCTAAGTTGCCCTCCCTCCAGTGTGTACTTCGAAAGAGTGTTTAGTGCAGCCACTCACCTTGTCAGCAATCGGCGTACAAGGTTACTTCCAGAAAATGTGGAGATGATGTTCATCAAAATGAATTATAATTTATTCCTCCGTGGAGACATTCACCAGCAATTGCCTCCAGAAAGTACACAGGGATCTGAGATGGTGGATTCCAGTGGGGACGAATTAATAATCTGTGAGGAGGGGGATGTACACAGTGAAAGGGGTGAGGAATCGGAGGATGATGATGAGGTGGACATCTTGCCTCTGTAGAGCCAGTTTGTGCAAGGAGAGATTGATTGCTTCTTTTTTGGTGGGGGCCCAAACCAACCAGTCATTTCAGTCACAGTTGTGTGGCAGAACCTGTCGCTGAAATGATGGGTTCGTTAAAGTGTGCATGTCCTGTTTATACAACATAAGGGTGGGTGGGAGGGCCCAAGGACAATTCCATCTTGCACCTCTTTTTTCTTTCATTTTTCTTTGCATCATGTGCTGTTTGGGGACTATTTTTTTAAGTGCCATCCTGTCTGACACTGCAGTGCCACTCCTAGATGGGCCAGGTGTTTGTGTCGGCCACTTGTGTCGCTTAGCTTAGTCACACAGCGACCTTGGTGCGCCTCTTTTTTTCTTTGCATCATGTGCTGTTTGGGGACTATTTTTTTGAAGTGCCATCCTGTCTGACACTGCAGTGCCACTCCTAGATGGGCCAGGTGTTTGTGTCGGCCACTTGTGTCGCTTAGCTTAGTCACACAGCGACCTTGGTGCGCCTCTTTTTTTCTTTGCATCATGTGCTGTTTGGGGACTATTTTTTTGAAGTGCCATCCTGTCTGACACTGCAGTGCCACTCCTAGATGGGCCAGGTGTTTTGTCACTTGTGTCGCTTAGCTTAGCCATCCAGCGACCTCGGTGCAAATTTTAGGACTAAAAATAATATTGTGAGGTGTGAGGTGTTCAGAATAGACTAAAAATGAGTGTAAATTATGGTTATTGAGGTTAATAATACTATGGGATCAAAATGACCCCCAAATTCTATGATTTAAGCTGTTTTTGAGGGTTTTTTGTAAAAAAAAACACCTGAATTCAAAACACACCCGAATCCGACAAAAAATTTTCAGGGAGGTTTTGGCAAAACGCGTCCGAATCCAAAACACGGCCGCGGAACCGAATCCAAAACCCGAAAAATTTCCGGTGCACATCTCTAGTTTATAAGTGGTGCCTTTTCGAAACCCTGGTAAGTTCTTATGTTATTCCGTTTCTTTGAAATCAGCATTGTTTCCTTTATAGCAACAGCTATAGGCAGATTGTGGATGGTAATCAAGGCTAAGGTTCTCGCACACTAAAATGACTGACCGGACGATGTATGGATAGATACATTGGATGTGAAAAACCACAAACGATTTGTACAAAATCGCTCATTATGTTCCAAATATTCCCTGCAGCAGAGAAGATCTGAAGTTACGACAAATGACCTGCAGGACTGCACATCGGATCGTTATCATTAGTGAAAGGTAAACGATTTGTACTTTTACTAACGATATATTTATCCAATGTGTCAAAATCGTGCGCATGGTGTACAATATCGTTCTAGTGTGTGGGCACCTTTAGACCAAAAAGTTGTTTGTGTTTCATAGACATTACTCAGATATCAATGCTCCAGTCTTCAAGGCATCCTTCCCGTCCTGTATACAGTAGATGCTGAGAACAGTGTACAATAGCATAGGATATAACAATATGCAATGGAAAATAACTGTACATGGCAGTGTTTGTTATTACTATATATTGCAATACTGTAAATGTAAATTCATTTCTGCTTAGACAGAGCAGGTAGCACATAGCCTGTTCAGATTTACTACCGCGTCAGTAACTCCCTTCTGCATTAGAATTCTGCTTTGTAAGCACACTGTTGATAGAATGTTGGTGTAAAGGTGCACACACTCTGGGCGTTTTTGCCCAGCGTGTGTGCACAGCTATGATCATGAACATCACTGGCAGGAAAATACTTCAGTGCATACACACTGAGCTATTTTCCCTGTGCCCAGCAATGTTCACGGGGGATGGGGGGAATGACTGTGGAAAGTGCTTCACTCGGCTGTTCAAACAGCCCGACAGACGGCGGCAGCCAGCGAGGAGGTGGGAGTGCGCATCAGCGCTGACCGCCCAGCCATACACACTGGTCGAGTTTGAGCTCAAAGTAGCTCAAAATACCAACAGTTTTAAGAGAGGAGGGGACCCGCGTGCAGCCTCCATCGCGGGCCCCCTCCTCTCCAGCAGCAAATAGACTCTGACAGTATGCCAGAGTCTACTGCGCATGCGCAGGTCTCCGGGAACATGGCGCCCACGCCTTGTTCCCGGGGACATCTCATGTGCGCATGCGTAAATCACTCGAAAATGGCCACGGCGGCCATTTTCTGAGTGATTTATGCCTGCACTAGAGGGCACTCGCCGCGGGACTCCGACGCGGTAAATATATTAAATGGGTGCAGTGTGTGCGGTGTGGACCCCCCTGGACCCAGGGGCCCGTGTGCACCGCACACACTGCACCCATTACAGAAACGTCAATGAGTGACCTACTTTGAGCTCAAAATCGGCTAGTGTGTATGGGCCTTTAGACGGATCATTCATCACCCTTTATAGGTATAACCTGCCTTTCTTATAAAAATGCCTACAGTTTGTCACCCATTCAACCCCCACAAGGTTATTATAAAGAATTTACTTTTAAAGTGTTCCACAACATTGAGGTTATCGAAGTTATTATTTTAACGTAAAATTTTTGATTGTCTGCAACAGAGCTGGCCCTAACCAATATGATGCCCTAGGCAAGATTTTGGCTGGTGCCCCCTAGCACCACTGCTGGTTCCGCCTCTGACCTTGCACCTCTTTCCCAGCACCATCACCCCTCACCCATAGCAGTCCTTATTTTGGGGTTTGTACCCCCTATATTTTAAATAGGAACAGTTCGCACATTTGGTGCGCAGCCCAAAAAAGGGTGTGTTTTTGCTGGCAAAGGGCATGGCCACACAATAGTAACCCCAATTTCAATTACGCCACACAGTACTGCACTTTATTCACATTTGATAATGCGATAGTGTCCATAATTCATATTACATCCCACAGTAGTATCACTTTACCTTGTAAACGTTACTCCTCACAGTAGAGCCCCTTATTCACATTACATCACACTGAATTGCTCCTTATTCACATTACACCACACCCTTTTGCTCTTTATTCACATTAGACGACACAGTAGTGCCCTTTCAATACGCAACACCACATAGTAGAGCACCTTATACACATAATGCCACACATTAGTAATGCATTTATACACATAATTCCACACAGTAATGCCCCTTACACATATGAGACACCTTATTAATGTCATTATAAACATAATGCGCCTTACACATTATGACAACCTTTATTAATGCCCTTTTACACATAACGTCGCTTACACATATGACGCACATTATTAATGCCCTTATACACATAATGACACATAGTGCCCCCTACACATTATAAGTGCCCCTATACACATAATGACACACATAGAGTAGTACCCTGTTACACATATGCCGCACATTATTAATGCCCTTATACACATAATGACACAGTGCCCCTTACACATATGTTGCACATTATTAATGCATTTTTACATGACACACATATTCCGAGCACTACTGCACAACCAAACCACTCACATGCACACAGCACTCACACTGCCACTAACACTGTGACCTCTGCCTCTGCTTGGATACAGATGTGTCCTCATAAATCTTGCCTCAATGCTAACGTCGGGCACCTTTTTTTTATGAAAATGCATCTTATTTGCATTGCTATGTGGCTAGGATGCACAAGCAGCTTCTGCTGATAAAAATGATATGCAGCATGTCTATATACTGTGTGAGACTGTGGCTGTATCTGCATATGAAATGCTACACACAGAATATAGGCATGCCGCATATCATTTTAATCAGCAGAAGCTGCTGATGCCCCTAGGTATGTCAAATGCCCTAGGCAATTGCCTAGTTTGCCTATGCCTATGGCCGACTCTGGTCTGCAATGTAAATTAATATTCCTGTAGCAAACATTGCTTGATTTCTATAAAGGCGCTAAAATCTCTAGTTTGCCTTCCTCTAGAATAGTGGTTCTCAAACTTTTTTTTGTGCTGTGACAAACTGAAGATAACATCCACATATGAGATTTTAAAGATATAAAAATAAATGTAAATGAACCTGACTGTACCTAAAACAGTTATTTATATGCAAAACTCCCCTGCCCAATTCCCGTTCTCATTTAACATTGTAGTTTATTTACATTAGGACGCCTTTCCTCTTCATTTCATCTTAGTTTCCTGTCCTACTGAGTCTGCAGCTGCCTGATTGGCCAGAGCACATCCTTGAGCGGGGGGGGGGGGGGGGGGGGGGGGAATAGAAAAGCTCATTGGCGTTTCTATAATGGGTGCAATGTGTGCGGTGCACACGGGCCCCTGGGTCCAGGGGGGGGGGGCCCCACACCGCACCCATTTGAATACTTACCTAACCGGAGTCCAGCGGCGGGTGCAGTGTCCGCGGCAGAAATCGCCGCCAAAATGGCTGCCGCGCAAGCGTGGTAGCCAAATTGGTCTCCGGATCATGGTGGGCGCCATGCTTCCGGAGACCTGTGCATGCGCAGTAGACTCCGGCAGCGCCGTTCAGAGGAGGGGGCCCACCCGGAGGTGCACATGGGCCCCCTCCTCTGTAGAAAAGCCCCTGGGAAAGCTACTCTCCTCCCTTGCACTGCTGATTGGCCAAAGCATGTTCTAGGACACTGCCTGCTTTTTGTCACTCCATTGCCATTGTGCATGACACATCAGGGACCAATGTGCGAATCACTAAGGTGCGAGTGGTGCCGCCAGAGTGCGGGGCAGCACTGTAGCCCTTGCTTGTTGTGAAACCCAGGTAAATAGTGAGATAATTTAAATGGTGAGTCACCCCAAGGAAACAGGTAATTTGGTGTAGTGTCTTTAGAGAAGATTATTTTTCCTTAATCTCCAAAACTCACATTCACAGTACAGTATCATGTTCCAAGACTAAATTAAGTCAGGCAACATTCATCAAGATGTATTTAATAAATTTCTGACAACAAATAAATTTGTTTAGTTTATTTTACAGGAATACTGGAGTTCGAACTGTTTGGAAAGTATAGTTAGTGTTTTGAAAGTTGCTTAACTAACGACAAAACTGTAACACTTCAGAGAATTGGTTACTGGAGATGAAACGTCATTGCATCACTGTTACTAATACAATTAGAATATTCATCTAGACTAATACAATTACAATATACATCTAGATTAATCTACTTATTACTACTAAATTCAAGTACGCTAATAACTTTTCTCAGTTCATGTCCACAGTTCCTATAGGTTAAAGGATGACGATTGAAAGTCTACAGTCATCAACGTTCCCCCGTTTCTTTGTGCTTCAATGCTAAGAGATACAGGCAGGTACTTATTTATCATGCAATACCATTAGGCTCCAAATGTATTTGTAAATGTATTCAGCAGCAGGACCAAGGACCCCAAACATACTGCCATAGTCATTAAGAACTATCTTCGGCGTAAAGAACAAGGAGTCCTGGAAGTGATGATATGGTCTCCACAGAGCCCTGATCTCAACATCATCTAGTCTGTCTGGGATTACATGAAGAGACAGAATGATTTGAGCAAGTGTACATCCACAGATCTGTGGTTAGTTCTCCAAGATGTTTGGAACAACCTCCCTTCCGAGTTCCTTCAAAAACAGAGGATTTGGCTGGTTCCAGAAGCTTTAAAGTCATGTGAACTGCTGCCGGCTCACAGCAGTCTACTTCACCTTAATACATTAAATTAAAGAAATTCTTTACAAGCACTGTTGGGGTGTCATATTGTGGCTAGCAAGGTGCCTGGAATGGAACTCAGCAGCCACTATCGCTGCAACAGTGCCCCCAGATCATCCAAAGTATGGTCCAGGCACTCACAATGCCATCTGTACAGCACAGCGGTGCTGCACTTTCTTGGTGATGTCATGCACTTAGAAGGAGAGGCCAACACAATCAGCACAGTTTGAGAAGCAGTGCTCTAGAAGGTCAATTTAAAAATCTAAATATGGTATGCTTCCAGAAATACGTCAATCAAGAATCTTTATTAAACACTACTTCATGGAACATGTTAAATAGTATATGTTGAACACTTCTCACTTTTAATCCATGTATTATACATTTCAGTTTAATCCCTTTAAAACATTTAATCAATTTCTATGAATGAATGTTTTAGTCAGTTTTCCAATGTTTAGGAACAAATGGTTGATTGTCATTTGCTCTCATCCATTACCAGATTTTCATTCCAACCAGCCAGATCTGGCAGATGATATGCTAAATAATTGTATAGCATAATTGCACATTTCACACCACCACCTCCATGGTCATATTATTAAATAGGAAAGACTGGAACGTAAGTATTGTACCTATAGCACATAGAAGTGTTCTGAGGAATGATCCTGGTACAAAAACAGGATTTTAATACCTACCGGTAAATCCTTTTATCCTAGTCCGTAGCAGATGCTGGGGTCCACTTCAGTACCATGGGGTATAGATGGTTCCACAAGAGCCATGGGCACTTTAAGACTTTTTCAGAGTGTGAACTGGCTCCTCCCTCTATGCCCCTCCTCCAGACCTCAGTATAGGAACTGTGCCCAAGGAGACGGACATTTAGAGGAAAGGATTTACTTTTAAGTTAATGGTGAGATTCATACCAGCTCACACTTCAGCCATGCCGCACAACATGGCATTCAACAAAAACACATGCTAACGAGCATGAACATTACAGCAAACTTTTTTAACCAATTAACAACTGCAGGTAAAGTATGCACTGGGCTGGGTGCCCAGCATCCTCTACGGACTAGGAGAAAAGGATTTACCGGTAGGTATTAAAATCCTGTTTTCTCATACGTCCTAGTGGATGCTGGGGTCCACTTCAGTACCATGGGGTTATACCAAAGCTCCAGTACGGGCGGGAGAGTGCGGATGACCCTGCAGCACCGATTGACCAAACTGTAGGTCCTCATCGGCCAAGGTGTCAAACTTGTAAAACTCAGCAAACGTGTTTGTCCCTGACCAAGTAGCTGCTCGGCAAAGTTGTAATGCCGAGACCCCCCCAGGCAGCCGCCCAGGATGAGCCCACCTTTCTAGTAACATTTGGCATCGGCAATCCTGCCGTTATAATTTTTCAGAGTTCTGACCACATCCAGAGACTTTGACGCAGCGAAGGTGTCAGTAGTCACTGACACCACAATAGGTTGGTTTATATGGAAAGAAGAAACCCCCTTCGGAAGAAACTGCTGACGAGCTCTTAACTCAGCCCTATCTTCATGGAAGATCAAGTAAGGGCTCTTGTGAAACAAAACCCCTAACTCAGACACCCTCTTTGCGGATGCCAAGGCCAACAGCATGACCACTTCCCAAGTGAGAAACTTCAACTCTATCTCTTGTAGAGGTTCAAACCAATCCGATTGAAGGAACTGCAACACCACGTTAAGATCCCATGGTGCCACCGGAGACACAAATGGAGGTTGGATGTGCAAAAACCCCTTTCACGAACGTCTGAACTTCTGGAAAGGAGGCCAATTGTTTCTGAAAGAAAACAGACAAGGCCGTAATCTGGACCCTGACTGAACCCAATCGTAGGGCCGCATCCACACCCGCCTGAAGAAAATGGAGAAAACGTCCTAACTGAACCTCTTCCGTTGGAGCATTCTTGGATACACACCAAGACACATATTTTCTCCAAATACGGTGGTAATGTCTAGATGTTACTCCTTTCCTGGCCTGAATAAGAGTGGGAATTACTTCTTTGGGAATACCCTTTCGGGCTAGGATCCGGCGCTCAACAGCCATGCCGTCAAACATAGCCACGGTAAGACTTGATACACGCATGGCCCCTGCTGCAGCAGGTCCTCGCGAAGAGGAAGAGGCCAAGGATCTTCTATGAGTAACTCCTGAAGATCTGGATACCAAGTCCTCCTTGGGCAGTCGGGACAATGAGGATCGCTCGAACCCTTGTTCTTCTTATGATCTTGAGAACTTTGGTATTAGTGGAAGTGGAGGGAAGTTATACACCGACCGAAAAACCCACTGGGTCACTAGTGCATCCACTGCTATTGCTTGAGGGTCTCTCGACCTGGAACAATATCTGTGAAGCTTCTTGTTGAGACGAGATGCCATCATGTCTACTTGAGGAACTCCCCAAAGACCTGTCACCTCTGCGAAGACTTCTTGGTGGAGGCCCCATTCTCCTGGATGGACATCGTGTCTGCTGAGGAAGTCTGCTTCCCAGTTGTCCACTCCCGGAATGAAAATTGCCGACAGAGCTCTTGCATATCTTTCTGCCCAGAGGAAGATCTTTGTCACCTCTGCCATCGCCGCTCTGCTCTTCGTTCCGCCCTGACTGCTGTTACATTGTCCGACTGGATCTGTACGGGTTGATCTTGAAGAAGATGCACCGCTTGTAGAAAGCCATTGTAAATGGCTCTCAACTCCAGAACGTTTATGTGAAGATAAGTTTCATGACTTGACCATCTTCCTTGGAAGCTTTTCCCCCTGTGTGACCGCTCCCCAGCCTCGGAGACTTGCATCCGTGGTTACTAGGACCCAGTCCTGAATCCCGAACCTGCATCCCTCTAGTAGGTGAGAACTGTGTAGCCACCACAGGAGCGAAATTCTGGCTTTGGATGACAGGATTATCCTCTGGTGCATGTGTAGGTGGGATCCGGACCACTTGTCCACCAGGTCCCACTGGAATACTCTGGCATGGAATCGGCCAAACTGTATGGCCTCGTAGGCCGCTACCATCTTTCCCAACAACCGAATGCATTGAAGAATCGACACTCTTGTTGGTTTCAGAATTTGTTTGACCATTCTCTGGATTTCCAGAGCCTTTTCTACTGGAAGAAATACTCTCTGTACTTCTGTGTCCAGTAGCATCCCCAGAAAGGACAATCATGTCGTCGGTTCCAACTGTGACTTTGAAAAATGTATGATCCAACCGTGTTGTTGAAGAACTGTCAGGGAGAGTGCAATATTCTGCACCAACCTTTCCCTGGACGTCGCTTTTATCAGGAGATCATCCAGGTAAGGAATTATATCGGGTCCTTTCTGTCGAAGGAGGACCATCATCTCCGCCATCACCTTGGTGAACACGCTCGGTGCCGTGGAGAGTCCAAACGGTAACGTCTGAAATTGGTCATGACAAACCTGTATCGCGAATCTCAGATAAGCATGAAGTGGAGGATAAATGGGAACATGTAAGTAGGCATCTTTTATGTCCACTGACACCATGAATTCCCCCTCCTCCAGACTGGAAATCACTGCCCTCAGAGATTCCATCTTGAATTTGAACCTTTGCAGGTAGAGATTCATAGTTTTCAGGTTTAGAATCGGTCTGACTGAGCCATTCGGCTTCGGAACTATGAATAGGCTTGAATAAAACCCTTCTCCTTGTTGTAACAAGGGAACCAGGACAATAATTGATCCTGACACAATTTTTGTATTGCTGCCACTATCACTTCCCTGTCTGGGAAAAATCGGCATGGGGGAATGTCTTGAAACTGCAGTTTGTACCTGTGGGACACTATTTGTAAGACCCACTGGTCCAGGCCAGATCGAACCCAGAACTGACTGAAGAGTTTCAGACGTGCCTCCACCTGAGCAGACTCCCGCAAGGGAGCCCCAGCGTCATGCTGTTTGGCAGAAGCAGAGGTTGATTTCTGCTCCTGTGATCCTGAAGACGCTGTGGACTTCTTTCCTTTTCCCCTTCCTTTACCCGCATCTGAGAGTGATGTGTCTTTTTCGCTGGCGCACAGAGCCAGATTAAGGGGGGGGGGGGGGGGGGTCCCGAGGATACGTACCCCGGGCCCCCCTTTCCAAAAGGGCCCCCTGCCACACCACAGATCGGATCTCTCTTCAATCCGATCTGCGGTGCTGCGCTCACGAGCCCCGGCTCCCCGCTGCCCTGTCCCTCCTCCTCCTTCAGTTCAGCGTGCGGCGCGCCAATGACTGAGCCGCAGGCTTGCTGAGCCGGACAGCAATTGGACAGCTGCGCTGACTACAGCTCTAAGAAGAGTGCTCTAACAGCTGTAGTCAGGGCAGCTGAGCGACGGCTCAGCTGTCCAATTGCTCTCCGGGTCAGCAAGCCTGCGGCTCAGTCATTGGCGCGCCGCACGCTGAACTGAAGGAGGAGGGATTCTTAGCGATGTGGATATATATATATATATATATATATATATATATATATTTTTTTTTTTTTTAGTCCATGGGGGCCCCCTGCTCTTTAGTGCCCCAGGCCTCCCGGGGCCTTAATCCAGCTCTGCTGTCGCAGGAGCATTAGGCAAGAATGTTGGCTTACCTGTGGTAGCCGCAGAAACTAAAGCATCCAGCCCATCTCCAAACAAGGCCTCGCCTTTATACGGGAGAGCCTCCATATTCCTTTCGGAATCTGTGTCAGCATTCCATTGGCAAATCCACAACGCCCTCCGTGCTGAGATTGCCATGGTACCGGCTCTTGATCCCAAGAGACCAATATCTTTCATGGCTTCTAGTATGTACGCAGCAGCGTCTTTGATATGACCTAACGTTAGGAGTATCTCGTCTCTATCTATAGTGTCAATGTCTGATGACAAGTTATCTGACCACTTTCTAATAGCACTACTCACCCACGCACAGGCAATGGTAGGCCTGAGTAGTGTCCCATTGGCCACATAAATAGATTTCAACGTATTCTCCAACTTGTGGTCTGCCGGCTCCTTAAGTGAAGCCGTCCCAGGCGCAGGGAGAATCACCTTTTTTGTTAACCGTGACAGGGCACTGTCTAAAACGGGTGGTGACTCCCACCCTTTTCCTGTCCTCTGCAGGGAAAGGGTAAGCTACCTGCATTCTTTTGGGAATCTGAAATTACTTTTCAGGATTTGTCCAGACTCCCTCAAAGAGACTGTTCAGCTCATGAGATGGAGAAAAAGTTACATTAATTTTCTTTTCTTTACAAAAGTAAGCCTTCTCCTGTGGTAAAGGAGGGGCCTCCGTAACTTCTAACACCTCCTTTATAGCAACAATCATGTATTGAATGTTTCTTGTTAACTTTTTGGATCTATTCCCCTGGAATCAGTAGTGTCGACACAGGAATCAGAGTCCGTGTCAGTATCAGTTTGTACAACCTGTGCAAATGACCTTTTATGTGACCCAGAGGGGTCCCCTGTGGATGAAAAGGCAGAACTATTAAAAATCACATCTTCGACAGATTTTTACCAGTTTTCTGCATGAGACTCAGACTTATCCATTCTCTTACTGATATGATTCACACTATCACGTAATTCTTTCACCCATTCAGGCTCGTGGTGTGCCGGCAGCGCCACCACAGTATCACTCTGTGTCCATAAAATGGCTCCCTCAGGGGAAGAGCTCCCTTCCTCAGACATGTCACACACGTGCACAATCACACCACAGACACTCCGGGGCTTATAGGGGACAGACCCACAGTAAAGTCTGTCAGAAGGACACAGAAAGGAGTTGCTAGCTCACAACTCAGGGCCAAAGACAAAATCCCTGTGTCGCGTACTTTGTACACAGAAACCTTCAAGCGCTTTATATTACGGATAATAGGTTTTAGCACTGAATATTTCACTCCCCCCCCCCTTTTTTTTTGCACTCTGGTACATGATTCAGAAGTGGAGAGGATGATCAGCGTTTCTTGCCCTGCAGCTGCTGGGAGAAAATGGCGCTGAGCAGTGTGCTGGCTGCCTGAGGAAGAAGCCCCGTCCCCTGTAATGGCGCATTTTTCCTCAGCTTTTTGAATAGATATTTATACTGGTGGGGTTGTAGGACAGTGTACCTTAAGCCATCACGATGACCGGAGATCCCTCTCTGCAGATCTCCGTTAATTCTACTCACCAGTCTTCTAACTTCTGGCTCTGTTAGGGGGGCGACGGCGTGCTGTGGGAGTGAGCGCATAGCCGCAACTAGTGTTCAGTACCCTTCAGGAGCTAATGGTGTCCTGTCAGCAAGAAGCAGAGCCATAAAACTCTTTAGGAAGTTGGTTCCTACTACTTCCCCCCTAAGTCCCACGAAGCAGGGAGACTGTTGCCAGCAGCCTCCCTGAAAATAAAAAACCTAACATAAAGTCTTTCAGTGAAACTCAGTAGAGCTCCACTGGAGTGCGACCAGTCTGCCTGGGCACATTTTCTAAACTGAGGTCTGGAGGAGGGGCATAGAGGGAGGAGCCAGTTCACACTCTGAAAAAGTCTTAAAGTGCCCATGGCTCCTGCGGAACCGTCTATACCCCATGTACTGAAGTGGACCCCAGCATCCTCCAGGACGTATGAGAAAGCAAAGCAATCTGTCCAGTGCTCTTCATCAATGAGATCTGCTCTATTGGAAAACCTGAAACCTAGCATAAAGATTCCGGGGGCTCATTTTAAAAAGCTCGGCCCTGAATGCGAATGATGCAAGTTGCCGTTGCATCGGCATGTAAATGCTGGTAGCGGCATTGGAACTCGCCCCCTCAAGGCCTTACCTCACCTCAGATTTGTGCATATTTGTACGCGGCAGCCCTATTGGGCTGCAAACAAACATTCACAAATCTAGTGGTACCGTAAATGCAACATATGCACTTACTCGCACCCTACCCTACTTGGACTGAACCCTAAGACGCATTTGTTTATTATATCATGCACCTAATTTTCCAGAAATGCACCTGCTTTTTTGGGTAAGCGCATGGAATGGTGGTCTTCACTCAGCAGCGTATCTAGAGGTCTATTCATGAAACAGTGCAAAGAGTGGAGAAGTGAGCTTGCTCCGTACAGTTGTATAGTATGCAAATTATAAATGTTACTTCAATGCTGATTGGTTGCCATGGGCAACTTCTCCACTGGCTCACTTCTCCACACTTTTCACTGATTCATGAATAGACATCCGAGAGAGGAGGGAACCCGTGTGCGGTCTCCGTGTGTGGGCCCCCTACGCTCCCGTCCCATAGCCGGCAGCGCTGTTAGTGCTCCGAGCACTAGAGACTACAGTGCGGCGGCCATTTTTTTCCCCAGAGACCTGCGCATGCGCTGTAGACTCTGGCACTGTGCCAGAGTCTCTAGTGCTCACTCAGAGTGCTAACAGCACTGTCGGCTACGGAACTCGGGAGAGGAGGGGGCCCACACACGGACACCAGAAAGTTAAGTATACAAGTAAAGGGTGCAGTGTGTGTGCGGTGCGCACACACTGCACCCATCATAGATACGTCACTGTCTTCACTGTATATCACTTACTGTATCTGCAAAGGGGGGGGGGGGGGGGGGGCTATACTGAACACCAACATGAAATTTATATAGGGCGGATATTTTCTACTAATCAATGCTGCACACTATACAAAATACAATATTAATAATGGTAGTTAACTGTCACATATTTTCAATAATAAAATTACACTCATTAAGATCAAATTTAATAATGATCACATTATTAGTATTTTTTTTTAAAACAATGGTTTTTATTATTTTGAACACAAATAAAGCCAGATACAACAGCACATGTGAAGTCCAACATGAATAGGAGTTGACTGAATTGAATTACCAGCAGAAATACAACAATACAATGACAGTACAACAGGGTATGCAGTTTACTAATCATGTACTGCCAAATCTGGCGACAAACAAATATAGAACTAAAATACCAACAGATAGAGAAAGAGAGAAAGTAAGACAAGGAGAGAGACAACACAGAGACACACATAGGGGATCATATAGACACGGGTCATGCTCCACTAATGGGAACGTTCCCAATAGAACAAATAAAGTATAGATATAAAATACAAATGATATATATGATATATAGCAATATTACTCAGGCAGCATCAGATTGTGGGGAATGTAATTGTGACAGTTCTATAGAGCCAGTAATAACCATAGGTAGCCCCCTCCGCTCCCGAAATTCTTTCCATTTCAACCAAGAATTCAATATTGAAGGTGGTGAAGCCGAATAAATACCTCCAGCTGTTTCAAATAGGAAATGTTTATGTGTGCTGTTAACAATGGCTTGGATAGTGGGTATATTTTGTGTTTTCCACAGCTGTCCAATTGCCGCTTTGGTGGATATGAGGATATGGCCAGCAATGTATCTATCACAATGTAATAGGTCAGGTGATGAATAATGAAATAAAGCAAACATAGGATTCATCGGTACCTCCACCCCCAACACCTCCCGGAGAAGAGAGAATACTTCAGTCCACAGCGACCTCAGAGAAGGACATTCCCAAAAAAACGTGTAAAATATTACCCACATGACCACATCTCCTCCAGCAAACCCTGGAAACCGAAGGCCAAATGGTATGGAGCCGCTGTGGAGTAAAGTACGCCCCTTGGCACAATTTAAAGTACATCTCGGAATGTTGAAGGCATCTCGAGATTTTAAAGCACTTTGAGGAAATGGAGTCCCACTCCTCCTCCCGCAGGTCAATGGAGAGGTCCCTCTCCCATTTCAGCTGCGAGGGAATCTTACCCTGTTTAGAGAGAAGAATTATATACTGATACCATTTAGATATCCCACCGCCATGGTCCGGGGAAGATAGTCTGAGGCGTAAAGAGGCAGGTAGGGGGACGGGGGCCACCACATCACCCCCACATGACTGAAGCCAATGTCGAATCTGCAGATATTTGAAGAAGTCTTGTTTTAGTATACCCGAGTGACTTAATAAACCTAGAGAAGGGCACCAAACCCCCCTCCGAGCATAGGTCCCCTAAATGCACAATTCCAGCCTCGATCCAAGCGTCCAACCCAAGGTTAGGTATGAGACAAGCAATAGTCCTAGTTTGTAAATCAGCCGATGGCAACAAGATTTTCGAATCAGATGCAGCAACCACATGCCAAAGCTTCAGAGTGCATCTAACCGACTCCCCAGGGCCCTGCCGTTTTGGGACACAATGAGCGGGCAACATAAACAGATCTCTCAAGTCAATCGAGCCTAGAAAAGACCGTTCTATGAGGACCCATGGCTTGGGGTTGTGCATGTCGAACCAATCCCGAGCCTGACTGAGAAGGCAAGCGGAGTGGTACGCCTCCAGGTTCAGGTAGGCTACACCTCCGACCGTCTTAGGCAACATCAGGACCTGTCTAGCTATGCGGGGCCTAGACCCCTTCCATATATACTGGGAGATTATCATGTCAGCTCTCACAAGAAGAGGTTTGGGGAAGCTACGAGGGATAGCCCGGAACAAATATAAAAGTTTAGGGAGTAATATCATCTTGGTCGCGGAAATGCGTCCTAACCAGGATATTTCATGAAGGGACCATTCTTTTATTCATTTTTCGAAGGCGCTAAAGAGGGGCAAATAGTTACAGTCATACAGGTCTCTGTCTAGGGAAAGGTGAATTCCTAAGTACTTAATGGATCTCACCTGCCAAGCATATCGGTATCGGTCCTTAAGTAGGGTCACAGTACGTGGCGGAATGTGGAGCGGTAGGGGCTTCGGTTTTGGATGTGTTTAACTTGTAATATGAAATTCTGGAGTATCGATCCAGGATAGTATGGAGCGCAGTAAGGGAGGCATCTGGGTGAGTTAAGCAGAGCAAAATGTCGTCAGCAAATAAACTGATCTTGTGAGTCAGACCACCTATCTCTGGGCCTGTAATTGTTGGCTCAGACCTGATGGTCTCAGCCAGGGGCTCAATAGCTAAGGCGAATATGAGGGGTGACAGGGGGCAGCCCTGTCTAGTTCCATTGGAAATATTAAAGTCCCCTGACAAACAACCATTGACAAACACCCTTGCAGAGGGGGCAGAGTACAGCGCAAAAATGGAATCCAAGAACCTCCCAACAAACCCGAATTTATCTAGTACAGCTCTCAGATATCCCCAGTGGAGTCTATCAAACGCCTTTTCGGCGTCAAGTGAGAGTATTAGAAGGGGCGTTTTATGTGCATCACAATGTTCCAATATGTTATACACTCTCCGGGTGTTATCCGGGGCCTGCCTGCCCGGGACAAAGCCAACTTGGTCAGCAGCTATGAGGGAAGGAAGCAATGGGGAAAGGCGATTTGCGATAAGCTTTGCAAAAAGTTTGACGTCTGTGTTCAACAAAGCTATGGGACGATAGTTTTGGACTGCTGTGGGGGGCTTGCCAGGTTTAGGAATAGCAACTATTTGTGCCTCAAGCATTTCTCTCAGAAACCTCCCCACGCCCGATGCCTCATTGAAAACAGACAACAGTAAGGGGGCCAGGTCAGTCAACGCAGGGAGGGAAATCTCTTTCAAGAGGGACTGAATATCCGCCCCACTGGGTTGGGGGGTGGTCGGGTCAGACTTTAAACCGTAGAGTTGGGAGTAATACTCTGCAAAGGTGTTTGCAATATCATAGGGGTCAGAAACTCTAGATCCCGTAGAGGAACAGACATAGTGTATCCTAGCCCTAGCTCGTCTACTCTGTAGCTTCCGAGCTAAGAGGCGACCCGCCTTATTACCAAGTACATAAAACCTCTGGTTTAGTCGAGCAATGTTACGTTGCACATCTCTGAGGGAGAAAACGTTAACCCTTTCCCTAGCGGCCAATAGGAGCTTAAAGGTAGATTTATTGAGTGGATTCGCTTTATGCAACAATTCAAGTCTGGCAGCCGTCTGGATGGCAGAGCCTCGAATCACTGCTTTAAAAGAGCACCAATTATTAAAAATCAAGGTATAACTGTATAGATCATCGAATAGTGAGAAGGGCATCGGGGTGATTGAGTAAGAACCTCCCCAGTCTCCAGGGCCCTGGGGATATCCCACCTGCCTCCAGCTCCCATACAACCACTAATGGGGAATGGTCAGACCAAGTCATTGGCAATATGTTAATTTCTCGAATGGCCGTCACGGTCTCTTTATTCGTCAAGGCAAGGTCTATCCTGGAGTATGAGGAGTGAACATGCGAATAGAAGGAATAGTCTCGCTCTGTGGGGTGTTAAGTTCTCCATGCGTCATAAAAATCGAATTCCCCCAGTAACTGGCGGAGGTTAGGCCTCCCATCCCGAGCATTCCGATTCCCCGACAGGGTGCTCCTAGTAGTACAAGATCTATCTAGTAGAGGGTCAACAACTAAATTAAAATCCCCCAAGATCATAACCGCCCCTTAGTGTGCTTTTGTATCAAGGAACAGAGCTTCTTACAGAAAGTGAGCTGGCCAGAATTCGGGGCATAGCATGAGACTAAAGTGACCATAACGTTTTCCAATAGCCCTATCAATATGAGATATCGACCCTCAGGGTCTACTATTTGGGATTCTAGTGTGAAAGTACAGTTAAGGGAAAAGAGTATCGCTACCCCAGCCTTCTTTGTAGGACCATTGGCCATATAGCAAGTAGGGAAACGGTTATCATGAAATTTAGGGGGATCCAATTTTCTAAAATGGGTTTCTTGAACTGCAACCACATTCGCCTTCATTTTATAGAAGGAGGACAGAGCTAGTTTACGTTTCTGTGGGGAGTTCAATCCCTTAACATTTAGTGAGACTAACCTGACCATAACTGATTATTAAGGGAATAAAGCAACCGCTGAAGCCAACAGCTAGGAACAAAACCCTGGGGGGGGGACAAGACACATAAGGGAGACAAACAGGGAAAGACAAGAGAGAATTATGAAAGAAAGAATGGAAACAGACCCCATAGAGATATGGGGCCATAGTAAGGCGCCAAAAGATCCAGCGCCTCACACTATGAAATAGAGAGGTTGGTGGCCAACCTCCCCACAATCAAACAGCCGAGGATTATATATCTCGGCGTATGTAAACCCACACGGCGTACAGCGCTCATGACCTAGAGGCGCAGAACCGCAGAGACATACATTGCAGGTCCTATAATTGAGATCTAGGGCAAGTAGATTAACGAACAGGCAGTCAGTAAGAAAAAGGCATAAAACGAACTCTGTACTGCACATAAATAAGCACACCCTAGAATGCAACAGCTAACAAAAAAAAGAAAGCAGTCACAATGGCAGTAATCAACTTAAACAATAACTGTAGCAGTCTCTGCAGTTAACGTCCAGGACATGGGACGATATTCAAGGATAGGGCACTTAAGGCAAGTAAACGTGGGCGGTATACCTCTACTTCTCAACCGTCGACCAGTCCTGCTGGAGTCGGAGGTCCGGAGAACTGGGCCCGTGGTCTCCCCCCAGATTCCATTTACGGAGAAGCTTCATACCCTCATCCACTGACGAGATGGCTATAGTAGAACCGTCTCTGGAGATCAACAGACGAGTGGGGAAGCCCCATCTATAAAGAATGCCAGCCTTCCGAAGAACCGTAGTAACAGGGTGGAAAAAACGTCTTTTGTTGAGAGTGTACTGCGACAAGTCTCCATATAATTGAAGTTTACCCAAGGATTCTGCTGAGTCAGAGGAGGGTCTAGCCGCCTTGAGCAAGGACTCTTTAATATGGAAAAAGTGAACCCGCATCAGAACATCCCTAGACGATCCCTCTGGGGCACCCCGGGCCTTCGGGATTCGATGAATTCGATCCAATAAGAGATCTGAGGAGCTAGCGGAAGGCAGCAATTTTTTTAAGATCTCCATAGTATAATCGTGGAGACTGCTATTAGAAATCGAGTCGGGGACCCCTCTGAGTTTAAGATTGTTTCTGCGCGAGCGATCTTCCAAATCCGCCACTTTATCGCGTAGAAAATTCACTTCACCCTCCAAGGTATCATGGGAGTCTATCAGTGAGTTATGTGAACCGACTACAGCACTCATCTTCTTTTCCAGTTGGCCTGTCCTCTCACCCAAGTCGTCAATGGAGCTCTGGCAGGATTTCAACATGGCTCTAAACTCAGATGTCACGTCGTCTTTAAACTGATACAGCAAAAGCTTCATACTGCCCACTGTTAAAGCTTCACCATCCCCAAGACGCGCTGGAGAGGGTGCGTCACTGAAAGGGGGCTCAGACGCCAAAGGAGGAGACAGCATGGTCTGGGGTGATGAGCCTGCCACAGGAGTTCCAGCCTCTGGAGGTTTATTTCGGAAAGGAGAAGGCTTAAAAAAAGCGACTTGAGTGACCGGTTTGGAGGCTTTATGCTTCTTCGGAGGCATGACTTCTGATTTCTCAGAGAAGTGCCTAATACAGTAGAAGGGGGGTACAGCTTGCTTCAATCCAACAGGGTAACGACTCAGCCGCGTGTAGGTATGTATCAGCTAAAATGACTGCGGGGAGGTACTAGGAGGACATTATGAAAGAAAGATCACATCTCAGTACAGCACGGGCAGGTCAAATGCTCGGGGTCGAACAGTAATCATCACCCCCATCCGAGGGGTCTCAGTCGCAGAAAGCAGCCCCTTAGTATCGAGTGATCAGATATTCAGTGTGATGCGGAGCTATCACTGAGAGCACAGCTGCGGGTGGTGTATTAGGCAGGTTCTTAACAGTGGCCTGCGGCTCTAGGGCCCCCACACTGCCTTCCTATAACAGTGGCTCAGGGAGATCCGGGCAAGCGATCCAGGTGGAATCTATATGTACAGTGCAGATCTGAAGGGAGACTGAGGGCCAACCCCAGGGTAAGGCTGCCAGTGTGATGGAACTGCGTCCCCCCCGGCGCCTAGCTCAGGGCCACTGGCGACGGCCGTCCGCCGATGATAATTGCGGGCTTCAGTGGAGGGGACCACCGCAGGGAGATTAGGCCAGGGGAGCAGCTCACCTCTTCAGAAGCAGGGGTCACCTGGGCCGCACGTCCTTCGCGTCGCTCTGTGGGTCCCGAGACCTAAGATGGCCGCCGCCTCCGGGGCTCCGGGCTTCTCGTGCTCGCGCCCCGCCCATCTCTCCTTCCTCCCGTAACGCCGCCGGTATCAGCAACCAGGAGAGGGGGTCCGGTCACAGGGGACCCAAGCAAGGGTACTCTCTGCAGACACTCCAGGGGTCGGTGTTCTGCGCGGCAGGCAGCGCTTGTTTCAAAATTTAGGCCCCGGCTTCAGAGTGGTGGATAGGCCGCAACCCGCGGGAGCCAGTATACCGGCTCCCCGATTCCGCAGCTCTAGTCCACCACAGTGAGGGGTTCCCACAGCTACAGGGGCTGAATTTAGAGGGCTCCTACGGAACAGGGGGAGGAAAATAGTGGTTTTATTCCCTCAGAAACAGTGGAGCTCACTGTCCGTGCTTCCTCTCAGTTCAGCCTCCAGGCCACGCCCCCCCCCATTAGTATTTTTATAACAGTATAAATGAGATTACAGACAAGATTATAATACTTTACTTATTTCACATCCCAGTACTATATAGTTTCTGAATAAGAGCTTATTTTGTGTGTTAAAATAGAATCATTTTACAGACTGCTATTTGTGTCTGTTTGTGTCTTTTGCTGACCAAAAGATGTCAGCAGACAGCTTTGCCCAGAGTTTAATCTAGCAATGCAGAAGTGTGACCTCATATAGTCAAGAAGCAAGTGCAGATCTACTGTATAATATAGTAAGCATTATAAAAGTATTATAGGAAATAAGCATAAAAAAGGGCTGATTAATAAAAAACGGATGTAAAAATAAGATTTGAAACCTACCGGTAAATCTTTTTCTCGTAGTCCGTAGAGGATGCTGGGGACTCCGTAAGGACCATGGGGAAAGAGGGGCTCCGCAGGAGACATGGGCACTTTAAGAAAGACTTTAGGAATGGGTGTGCACTGGCTCCTCCCTCTATGCCCCTCCTCCAGACCTCAGTTAGAGAACTGTGCCCTCGGACAGTACGAGGAAAGGATTTTTGTTAATCCAAGGGCAAGATTCATACCAGCCACACCAATCACACCGTATAACTTGAGATATACTAACCAGTTAACAGTATGAAAACAACATAGCATCAGTCCAAGACCGATGAAAACTATAACATAACCCTTATGCAAGCAAAACTATATACAAGTCTCGCAGAAGTAGTCCGCACTTGGGACGGGCACCCAGCATCCTCTACAGCAGGGGTGGCCAACCAGTCAGAGGCAAAGAGCCAAAAAATATCTGTAGTCAAGCTAAAGAGCCACTGTCATGCGCGCGCATTCGGTGCGCGCAAAAAATGGGGCGTGGCCTAGCTGGCACAAACCCACGCCCCTTTTTTGTGTGCATGCCTACAGTATGATGTTTGTAGGAGCATGACTGTGTGTGTCGTTCTCCCCCATTTTTAGTCACGCAGGTAGTGAGCTCAGTACATAGAAAATAATACATCATCTGCACACAATCTTCCCAGTTTAAAACTTTGTTTACCTTTTTACTTTGCAAACATAGAGAAAGCCATATTCACATAAAATACACTGAAACAAGCCAGATCAACAGAAAATACACCGAAAAAAGCCAGTTCCACATAAAATACACTCCCCAAGAAAATACACTGGAAAAATACACTTCTGCATAAAATGTTTTTTTAAAAACCCACAAACACATAAAATACATTTTGAAATTCAAAACCACATGAATTAATCAAAAAAGTCAGATTCACATAGTACACGTCAACCTCTCCATGTGTCACTCCAGCCCCCTCCCATGTCATTCCATCCCAGGGACGGATTATAGGTGGGGTGACAGGGGACACCTTATCCACTATCCAGCACCCCCCCAGCTTCACACACAGTATCAAGTATCCCCCAGCTCCAAACACAGTAGCCAGCATCCCCTGCCCACACACAGTAGCCAGCATCCCCCCCACCTCCAAACACAGTCGCAAGCATCCCCCCAGCTCCTCACACAGTGTCCACTATCCCCCCCAGCACCACACACAGTCTCCACTATCCAGCATCCCCCCTCCAGCTCCACACACAGTATCCACTATCCAGCACCCCCCCCCCCCCCAGATCAACACAGAGCATCCACTATCCAGAATCCCTCCCAGCTCCACACAGAGCATCCACTATCCAGCATCCCCCCCCAGCTCCACACACAGTATCCACTATCCAGCACCCCCCCCCCAGCTCCACACACAGTATCCACTATCCAGCACCCCCCCCCAGCTCCACACATAGTATCCGCTATCCAGCATCCCCCCCAGCTCCACACACAGTAGTCAGCATTCCTCCCCCCCAGCTCCACACACAGTAGTGAGCATTCCCCCCCAGCTCCACACACAGTAGCCAGCATCCCCCCCAGCTCCAAACCCAGTAGCCAGCATCCCCCCCAGCTCCACACACAGTAGCCAGCATCCCCCCCCCCCAGCTCCAAACACAGCATAATATCCAAGACCCGAGTATTCCCTCCTCCTCCCCTCTCACTCCCCGCTGGTATTTAGCATCTGATCTCCTCACCGCATGGCGCGTGGTGCTGGCTGGGCCGCCCTCACCGCACAGATGACAGCGGCGCCTGGGCCACCCTCACCGCACAGATTACATCGGCGCCTGGGTCCCCCTCATCATGCAGACAGGCTCTCAAGGCAGGCTCCAGGCTCCACCACCACCCCCTCGTCCGCTGTGGCATTTAGACATCATCCGCAGCCTAGACCGGAATGCATACTTACAGCAGCGTCCACGAGTCCCGCAACTGCATCCTCTCCTGTGGCAGCGGCTCCGCCTCTCATTAAGCGATGTGACGTCCTAACTTCACATCCCGCATAGAGCGGAGCAGTGCCGGCGCCTCCCAAGCCTCCTGTGAAGGAGGCAGGCTGTTGGAAGGCTGAGACAAGTGCCGGGTGCGAGTCATGAATGAATGAATGAGTCACTTGAATGAAAGAGAGCGGGAGCCGCATCACAACAAGGAGAGAGCCGCATGCGGCTCGAGAGCCGCGGGTTGGCCACCCCTGCTCTACAGACTACGAGAAAAATATTTACCGGTAGGTTTAAAATCTTATTTTCTCTTACGTCCTAGAGGATGCTGGGGACTCCGTAAGGACCATGGGGATTATACCAAAGCTCCCAAACGGGCGGGAGAGTACGGATGACTCTGCAGTACCGATTGAGCAAACAGGAGGTCCTCTTCAGCCAGGGTATCAAACTTATAGAATTTTGCAGAGGTGTTTGAACCCGACCAAGTAGCAACTCGGCACAGCTGTAGTGCTGAGACCCCCCGGGCAGCCGCCCAAGAAGAGCCCACCTTCCTAGTGGAATGGGCCTTAACCGATTTTGGTAACGGCAATCCAGCCGTAGAATGAGCCTGCTGAATCGTGTTACAGATCCAGCGAGCAATAGTCTGCTTTGAAGCAGGGGCGCCAACCTTGTTGGCCGCATATAGGACAAACAGTGCTTCTGTTTTTCTGACTCTAGCCGTTCTGGCCACGTAAATTTTCAAAGCCCTGACTACACCAAGGGACTCGGAATCCTCCAAGTCGCGCGTAGCCACAGGCACCACAATAGGTTGGTTCATATGAAAAGATGACACCACCTTAGGCAAGAATTGAGGGCGGGTCCGCAATTCCGCTCTATCTATATGGAAAACCAGATAGGGGCTTTTATGAGACAAAGCTGCCAATTCCGACACTCGCCTAGCCGAAGCCAAGGCTAACAACATGACCACTTTCCAAGTGAGATATTTCAACTCCACCGTTTGAAGTGGTTCAAACCAGTGCGACTTAAGGAAACTCAACACCACGTTAAGGTCCCAAGGCGCCACCGGAGTTACAAAAGGAGGCTGAATATGCAGCACTCCCTTTACAAAAGTCTGTACTTCTGAGGGAGAAAACAATTCTTTTTAGGCCCAAATTCACTCCAGCTTGTAGGAAGTGAAGGAAACGGCCCAGATGGAATTCTTCCAGAGGAGCATTCCTGGCCTCACACCAAGCAACATATTTTCGCCATATACGGTGATAATGTTTAGCTGTCACGTCCTTCCTAGCCTTTATCAGAGTAGGGATGACCTCATCCGGAATGCCCTTTTCCGCTAGGATCCGGCGTTCAACCGCCATGCCGTCAAACGCAGCCGCGGTAAGTCTTGGAACAGACAGGGCCCCTGTTGCAACAGGTCCTGACGTAGAGGAAGAGGCCACGGATCTTCTGTGAGCATTTCCAGTAGATCCGGATACCAGGTCCTTCGTGGCCAATCTGGAACAATGAGAATTGTCTGTACTCCTCTTTTCCTTATTATTCTCAACACCTTTGGGATGAGAGGAAGAGGAGGAAACACATAGACCGACTGGAACACCCACGGTGTCACTAGGGCGTCTACAGCTACCGCCTGAGGGTCTTTTGATCTAGTGCAATACCTCTGCAGCTTTCTGTTGAGGCGGGATGCCATCATGTCTATCTGGGGAAGTCCCCACTGACTTGCAATCTGTGCGAAGACTTCCTGATGAAGTCCCCACTCTCCTGGATGCAGGTCGTGTCTGCTGAGAAAGTCTGCTTCCCAGTTGTCCACTCCCGGAATGAACACTGCTGACAGTGCGCTTACATGATTTTCCGCCCAGCGAAGAATACTGGCGGCTTCCGCCATTGCCACTCTGCTCCTTGTGCCGCCTTGGCGGTTTACATGAGCCACTGCCGTGATGTTGTCTGACTGGATCAGAACTGGTCGGTCGCGCAGTAAGTTCTCCGCTTGACGTAGGGCATTGTATATGGCCCTCAGTTCCAGGATGTTGATGTGAAGACAAGTCTCCTGACTTGACCAAAAACCTTGGAAGTTTCTTCCCTGCGTGACTGCTCCCCAACCTCGGAGGCTCGCGTCCGTGGTCACCAGGTTCCAGTCCTGAATGCCGAACCTGCGGCCTTCTAGAAGGTGTGCACTCTGCAGCCACCACAGGAGAGATACCCTGGCTCTGGGGGACAGGGTGATCAACTGATGGATTTGTAGATGTGACCCGGACCACTTGTCCAATAGGTCCCATTGGAAAGTCCTCGCATGGAACCTGCCGAAGGGAATGGCTTCGTATGATGCCACCATCTTTCCCAGGACTCGAGTGCAGTGATGCACTGACACCTGTTTTGGCTTCAATAATTTCCTGACTAGAGTCATGAGTTCCTGAGCTTTTTCTATCGGAAGGTAAACCCTTTTCTGGTCTGTATCCAGAATCATGCCCAAGAAAGTCAGACGAGTCGTAGGAACCAACTGCGACTTCGGGATATTGAGAATCCAGCCGTGTTGCTGTAACACCTTCAGTGAAAGTGATACGCTGTTCAGTAACTGCTCTCTTGATCTCGCTTTTATGAGGAGATCGTCCAAGTACGGGATAATTGTGACGGGATCCGGTCTGAAGATCGACAGTGTCTAGGTCGACAATGTTTAGGTCGACCACTATAGGTCGACAGTCACTAGGTCGACATGGATGGAAGGTCGACGGTGTTTCTAGGTCGACATGTGCTAGGTCGACAGGTCTAAAGGTCGACATGAGTTTTTCACATTTTTTTTTTTTTTTTATTTTTTCATACTTAACGATCCACGTGGAATACGATTGGAACGGTAAAGTGTGCCGAGCGAAGTGGTAGCGGAGCGAAGGCACCATGCCCAAAGCATGGCGAGCGAAGCGAGCCATGCGAGGGGACGCAGTGCACTAATTTGGGATCCCGGTCACTCTACGAAGAAAACGACACAAAAAAAAAAAAATCCTCATGTCGACCTTTAGACCTAGCACATGTCGACCTAGAAACCCTGTCGACCTTCCATCCATGTCGACCTAGTGACTGTCGACCTATAGTGGTCGACCTAAACATTGTCGACCTAGACACTGTCGATTTGATGAACCACACCCAATTGTGACACCTTGCTTGCGCAGGAGCACCATCATTTCCGCCATTACCTTGGTGAAAATCCTCGGGGCCGTGGAAAGCCCAAACGGCAACGTCTGAAATTGGTAATGACAATCCTGTACCGCAAATCTCAGGTACGCCTGATGAGGTGGATAAATGGGAACATGAAGGTATGCATCCTTTATGTCCAGAGATACCATAAAATCCCCCCCTTCCAGGGTGGCGATGACCGCTCTGAGCGATTCCATCTTGAACTTGAACCTTTTCAAGTATAGGTTCAGTGATTTTAAATTTAAAATGGGTCTGACCGAACCGTCCGGTTTCGGGACCACAAATAGGGTTGAGTAATATCCCCTCCCTTGTTGAAGCAGGGGAACCTTGACCACTACCTGGTGAAGATACAATTTGTGAATTGCATTTAACACTATCTCCCTTTCCGGGGGAAAAGCTGGTAGGGCCGATTTGAAAACCCGGCGAGGAGGCACCTCTTCGAATTCCAGCTTGTAACCTTGGGAAACAATTTCTATTGCCCAGGGATCCACCCGTGATTGAACCCAGATGTGGCTGAAAAGTCGAAGACATGCCCCCACTGGGGCAGCCTCCTGTAGCGGAGCCCCAGCGTCATGCGGTGGATTTTGTAGAGACCGGGGAGGACTTCTGTTCCTGGGAACTAGCTGTGTTGTACAGCTTTTTTCCTCTGCCCTTACCTCTGGCAAGAAAGGACGCACATCGTACTTTCTTGTTTCTTTGTGATCGAAAGGACTGCATTTGATAATGTGGCGCTTTCTTAGGCTGTGAGGGAATATAAGGTCGAAAATTTGATTTACCAGCCGTAGCTGTGGAGACCAGGTCCGAGAGACCTTCCCCAAACAATTCCTCACCCTTGTAAGGTAAAACCTCCATATGCCTCTTTGAGTCGGCATCACCTGTCCATTGCCGGGTCCATAGGACTCGTCTAGCCTAAATGGACATCGCGTTGATTCTAGAACCCAGTAGACTAATGTCTCTTTGAGCATCTCTCATATATAAGACCGCATCTTTTATATGCCCTAGGGTCAATAAAATGGTATCCTTATCTAGGGTCTCAATATCCGCTGATAAGGTATCTGTCCAAGCTGCTACCGCGCTACAAACCCAGGCCGACGCAATCGCCGGTCTGAGTAAGGTACCAGAATGTGTGTAAATGAACTTCAAGATAACCTCCTGCTTGCGGTCAGCAGGATCCCTGAGGGTAGCCGTATCTTGGGATGGCAGCGCTACCTTTTTGGATAAGCGTGTTAATGCTTTGTCCACCTTAGGGGAGGATTCCCACCGTATCCTGTCCGTAGGCGGGAAAGGATACGCCATAAGAATCCTTTTGGGAATCTGCAGTTTTTTGTCTGGAGATTCCCAAGCTTTTTCACATAATTCGTTCAACTCATGTGAGGGGGGAAAGGTTACCTCAGGTTTCTTTCCCTTATACATGTGTACCCTCGTATCAGGGACAGGGGGTTCCTCTGTGATATGCAAAACATCTTTTATTGCAATGATCATGTATCGAATACATTTAGCCACTTTTGGCTGTAACTTTGCATCATCGTAGTCGACACTGGAGTCAGAATCCGTGTCGGTATCTGTGTCTACTATTTGGGATAGTGGGCGCTTTTGAGACCCCGAAGGTCCCTGCGACATAGGGACAGACATGGGTTGACTCCCTGGCTGCTCCCTAGCTTCAGCTTTGTCTAATCTTTTGTGCAATAAATTTACTTTAGCACTTAAAACCTTCCACATATCCATCCAGTCAGGTGTCGGCGTTGTCGACGGAGACACCACACTCATTCTCTCCTCCTCCTCCCCTGAAAGCCTTCTACCTCAGACATGTCGACACATGCGTACCGACACACCACACACTCAGGGAATCCTCTTATCTGAAGACAGTTCCCCCACAAGGCCCTTTGGAGAGACAGAGAGAGAGTATGCCAGCACACACCCAGCGCTATATGACCCAGGAAAAAACACTATATAAATATATGTTTACCCAGTAGCGCTGTTTGTACATATATAAATGCGCCAAATTATGTGCCCCCCCTTCTTCAAAACCCTCTTTCACCGTGGTTAAGCAGGGGAGAGTCCGGGGAGCTTCCTCTCAGCGCTGTGCTGTGGAGAAAATGGCGCTGGTGAGTGCTGAGGGAGAAGCCCCGCCCCCTCGGCAGCGGGCTTCTGTCCCACTCAAATATACTGAAACTGGCGGGAGCTCTTTATATATACAGTGCCCAACTGTATATATACCTATTTTTGCCAGAAAGAGGTTTATATGCTGCCCAGGGCGCCCACCCTGCGCCCTGCACCCTTACAGTGTCTGCTGTGTGTGAGGTGTATGGGAGCAATGGCGCACAGCTTCACCGCTGTGCGTTACCTCAGTGAAGATCATGGAGTCTTCTGCCGCCTCTGAAGTCTTCTTTTCTTCTCATACTCACCCGGCTTCTATCTTCCGGCTATGTGAGGAGGACGGCTGCGCGGCTCTGGGACGGACGGCGAGGGTGAGACCTGCGTACCGATCCCTCTGGAGCTAATGGTGTCCAGTAGCCTAAGAAGCAGAGCCTTGAAACTCACAGAAGTAGGTCTGCTTCTCTCCCCTCAGTCCCTCGATGCAGGGAGTCTGTTGCCAGCAGGCTCCCTAAAAATAAAAAACCTAACAAAATACTTTCTGACAGGAAACTCAGGAGAGCTCCCTGTAATGCACCCAGTCTCCTCTGGGCACAGTAGTAAACTGAGGTCTGGAGGAGGGGCATAGAGGGAGGAGCCAGTGCACACCCATTCCTAAAGTCTTTCTTAAAGTGCCCATGTCTCCTGCGGAGCCCATCTTTCCCCATGGTCCTTACGGAGTCCCCAGCATCCTCTAGGACGTAAGAGAAAGAGTCTTTCCGCAGCATCATGGGAATTACTACTAGTCTTTACACAAATGTCTATGACAGCAGTGGTGCAAGTAGAAACAATTTCTTAGTGGTACTGTGTGCACGTACCAAAAAATGGGTGTGGCCACATGTCACATGGCGTGTGACCAATGAAAATGGGGCGTGATACACATATGGGGGGCTAGATACACATATGACCCCAATAGTGCAGTGCCAGTTACACATATGCCCCCAATAGTGCAGTGCCAGATACACATATGCCCCCAATAGTGTCAGATACACATATGCCCCAATAGTGCAGTGCCAGATACACATATGTCCCCACAGTGCCAGATACACATATGCCTCCACAGTGTCAGATACACATATGCCCCCACAGTGTCAGATACACATATGCACCCACGGTGCCAGATATGCCCCCACAGTGCTATATACAAATATGCCCCCACAGTGCCAGATACACATATGCCCCCACAGTGCCAGATATGCCCACACATTGCCAGATACAAATATGCCCCCACAGTTGCCAGATACACATGTGCCCCCACAGTGCCAGATATACCCCAACTGTGCTAGATACAAATATGCCCCCACAGTGTCAGATATACCCCAACTGTGCCAGATACAAATATGCCCCCACAATGCTAGATACAAATATGCCCCCATAGTGCCAGATATGCCCACACAGTGCCAAATACAAATATGCCCCCACAGTGCCAGATACACATATGCCCCCACAGTGCCAGATATTCCCACACAGTGCCAGATACAAATATGCCCCCACAGTGCCAGATACACATATGCCCCCACAGTGCCAGATATGCCCACACAGTGCCAGATATGCCCCCACTGTGCCAGATACAAATATGCCCCCACAGTACCAGATACACATATTCCCCCACAGTGCCAGATATGCCACCACAGTGCCAGATACAAATATGCCCACACAGTGCCAGATACACATATTTGCCCACGGTGCCAGGTATGCCACCACAGTGCCAGTTACACATATGCCCCAACAGTGCCAGATACACATATGCCCCCACAGTGCCAGATATACCCCAACTGTGCCAGATACAAATATGCCCCCACAGTGCCAGATATGCCCACACAGTGCCAGATATGCCCCCACTGTGCCAGATACAAATATGCCCCCACAGTGCCAGATACACATATTCCCCCACAGTGCCAGATATGCCACCACAGTGCCAGAAACAAATATGACCACACAGTGCCAGATACACATATTTGCCCACAGTGCCAGATATGCCACCACAGTGCCAGTTACACATATGCCCCAACAGTGCCAGATACACATATGCCCCAACAGTGCCAGATACACATATGCCCCCACAGTGCCAGATATACCCCAACTGTGCCAGATACAAATATGCCCCCACAGTGCCAGATATGCCCACACAGTGCCAGATATACCCCCACTGTGCCAGATACAAATATGCCCCCACAGTGCCAGATACACATATGCCCCCCCGGTGCCAGATATGCCCCCACAGTGCTAGATGCAAATATACCCCCCACAGTGCCAGCTACACATATGCCCCCACGGTGCCAGATATACCCACACAGTGCCAGATACAAATATGCCACCACAATGCCAGATACACATATGCCCCAACAGTGCCAGATATACCCCAACTGTTCCAGATACAAATATGCCCCCACAGTGCCAGATACAAATATGCCCCCACAGTGCCAGACACACGTGCCCCCACGGTGCCAGATATGCCCACATAGTGCCAGATACAAATATGCATCCACAGTGCCAGATACACATATGCCCACACGGTGCCAGATATGCCCACACAGTGCCAGATTTGCCCCCACTGTGCCAGATACAAATATGCCCCCACAGTGCCAAATACAAATATGCCCCCACAGTGCCAGATACACGTGCCCCCACGGTGCCAGATATGCCCACATAGTGCCAGATACAAATATGCATCCACAGTGCCAGATACACATATGCCCACACGGTGCCAGATATGCCCACACAGTGCCAGATATGCCCCCACTGTGCCAGATACAAATATGCCCCCACAGTGCCAGATATGCCCACACAGTGCCAGATAAAAATATGACCCCACAGTGCCAGATACACATATGCCCCCACAGTGCCCAGTGCCAGATATGCCTCCACAGTGCCAGATACACATATGCCTTCCCACAGAGTGCCAGATAAAAATATGACGCCACAGTGCCAGATACACATATGCCCCTGCAGTGCCCAGTGCCAGATATGCCCCCACATTGCCAGATACACATATGCCTTCCCACAGAGTGCCGGATACACATATGCCCCCCCCCCCCCACAGTGCCAGGTACACATATGCGCCCACAGTGCCAGATACACATATGCCCCTCAAATAGTGCCAGGTGCACATATGCCCCCAGCAGTGCAACTCAATGCTGATGCTGCCTGGGGCTGGCTCTGCTGTCACTGTGTCCGAGGAGAGTGCAGCATGCGCCTCTCCTGCCCCTCTCCTGACATCAGTCCAGTTTCCGGCGGCGGTGTGTATCTCAAATAAGGCGCTGGTTTGTGAGCCAATCAGAGCTCGCTTTCTGGCAGCGGCGGCTCCTGACTGGCTGCCGGTCCGCGAGCTCTGATTGGCTCACAAAACGGTGCCTGATTGTGATAAATGCTGCCACGGTTGCTGCCAGAGTGAAATCGGACAGACATGGACCTGCGATCAGGGCCATAACTAGAGCTGTGCCAGTGGCGCCTGGCACACAGCGCATATGCCTATTCAGTTAGATCAGGAGACTGAGCAGCTGCTCTTGGTGCAGCAACCCCACTGTGCAGAGACCAGATGGAGGCAGAAAGAGAAGTCTGTTACACACGGAATTCAAGTCCTCAAAGCAAGTAAGTGTAATGGAGCATTTGCGTAATATTACGTGTAGGGAAGTATTATAATGTAATGTGTGTGTGTGGATTAGGGCATTACTGTAAAGTTTGGAGGAGGATATAAATGTAAGATGTGTGGATACAAGGGTATTACATAATGTGGTTGTGAAGGGTATGCATGTAATGTTCATAGCTACTAGATTCATGCAGTGAGGGCTATAACTGTAATTTGGGGACACGTGGATCCTTTGAATGAAATGGGGGTGAATATGTGGCTATTCCTGTAATGTAGCAACTGGTGGTGGCTCGTTTGTTAAATGTGGGATCAAATTATGTAATGTGGGGTTAGTGGTGGCTATTAATGTTTATTTATTTATTATTTTATTTAATGTGAATGCTGTTAAAATAATTTTGGTGCTGATTTGTGGGTCAACATCTATTTACAAAATGTGGATGTTATTTATTTATTCTCATGGCTGGTTGTGTTCAAGGAGATCTAGTTGCTACATGAGGCTGTTACTGAATTCATAATGGAACTGTTTGGGATAAGGAGTATACTTATTTTTCTAGTATCTCAGCTGTTTATGGAAGTCTATAGTGTTCACTCCTTGCTTGGCTTTCCAGGATGTGAATAGTACACCTCTCTTTTCCAAACAGGGCCTCAACATTTCAGACAAGCAGCAACAGAGCTTAAGACAAAAGCAACAGGAGTTATACCCCTTTTCCACTAGCTGTTTTTACCCGTGTTTTTGCACGGGGGTGCGCATCGACACGGGTTTTTAGTAGGTGGAAACGGGTCAACACGGGTTGAGTGACCCGGGAATCCTACCCGGCTATTTACCTGGGTAGAACACGGTAATGACACGGATAACGGTGCAGTGGAAACGGTCATTACACGTGTTTTCAGACCCGAGTAACGCTCTGAGACGCTGATTGGTGCTTCTGGGGCACTGGAAGATGATGTCATCCCTGGGAGACACGCTGGGCACATGCAAGCACCGCAGCAGCAAACAAACGCGGATGCACATCTATTGCAGCAGCTACAACACTACGCTGGGCACATGCAGGCATTGAGGCAGCTTGCAAACAAAACACTCTGAAGTCACGCTGCAATGCTGTGAGCAGGCCCCACCCCTCCCTTTTGGTCCTTTTGATGACATCATCTTGATGAGACAGTAAAAAGTCCATTTGTAATGACAGCAATAGGCTTTTACAGAGCTTACCCGGGTTAGGTGGAAACAGATCAGACACGGGAATAACCCGTGTCGAAGTGTAGTGGAAACAGGGGAGCAGACACGGGTTGTAGCCGTGTTAGACATCCCGGATCGGACACGGTACGTAGGTGGAAAAGGGGTATTAGTCAAAGGTGGGGGGAGGGGATTCAATCATAAGGATTCACACCTGGAGCTATTCAATTATTTAACTTTTTCACCACCTTTAACGCTGATTTTTCCATTCAGCTCCTGAGGTCTGGGAAAGGAGCATGGAGCAGAGGCATGCCCGTGCAAACCCTTCTAGCAGTGGTCCCCACTGGTCAATCAACTGACCCCTAAAATACAGTTTAACATGAAATTAGTTATGCGAGGCATTTTTCATTCTTTCCACATAAATAGCATTCTTCAAGACCATAACCTTTACAATGGAACAAATAATGAAGACATCCCTTAAGCATCTAGAAGATTCTATCAATCTAATACTTCTGCTCAGCATCCACAATAATCAAAAAACAACTATTCTTATTAAATGTGGTGCAGGGAATTCGTTTCATGAGAGAAATATGATGTCTTAGAAAGTAGATTTAATGAAATACAGCTAATTTAAAGTAAATTTAAAATGTATGTTATGTAAACTATTTTTTTTTAAATCTCTCTATAACAGGCATTAACAACCTTGGTACTCAAGGCACACTAACAGTCAAGGTTTTAGTGATAGTCAGACTTCAGCACAAATAGTTAAATCAAAATAACTGAGGTACTAATTAAGTAACCTGTGCTCAAGCATGGATATCACTAAAACTTGGACTGTTAAGGTGTGTGTATATAGTCAAAATCGCAAGAAAAGTTAGTGCAAATCGCAAGGTGAAAGTCACCTTGCGATCCAGATTCGATCCCGATGTGCAGCCCCGCCAGGTCGGCATCACAAGAAAAGATAGACTGTGCAGGCAAGGCAGTCCTTGCTAGATCGGTGTACTATCTAGTTCATCTCACATGTCAATGACATCTCACATAAGCCAAAATCTCACATAAGCCAAAATCGTAAGCACACAGTCCATATCTCAAGAAAAGATAGTCAAAATCGGCGGTGCTGGGCTCCGGGGAGTTCAAGGGAAATAGCATAGTCAAAATCAGCCATAGCAAGGATCTCACCGTGTGTACACACCTTAAGTGTGCCTTGAGGACCAAGGTTGGCATTGCCTGTTCTATAACAAGAAGAAGATGAAAATCATACAGCACAGGTTCTCAAACGTGGTCCTCAAGGCACCCCAATGGTCCAGGTTTTAGGTATATCCATAGCTCAACACAGATGATTAAATCAAATCGAGTGACCTGCTAATTAAGTCACCTGTGGCCAAGCATGGATAAACTTAAAACCTTAACCGTTGGGGTGTCTTGAGGACCGCGTTTGAGAACGTCTGGTATACAGTAAATAAGTGACCATTCGCAGCTGTAGGATCAATACAAATCAGACACACATAATCAACAAAATACACAGTTAAAAAGCCAGAAAAATAGCATTCGCTATTGGGCTAGCGCCTAACTCTGCAATGCTTCGCAATCTAGAGCTTGGTAAATTCGGCAAGGAAGCAGCTACCATAGAAACCTATGTAGGCTGATTTGCAAGACAAAATGGAAGACTGCAGCAGATATTTGCAGTAGTACCCCGAGCATACTGTACATTCGGAGGGGAACCTAACATTTGTGGATACCTCACAAAAATTAGGGAAATCCCCGGAGGACACTGACATCACTAGCTTTCCCTCTTAAGCAGCAGCAGAACTAGGTGGCCTGGATTCAAGCAGGACAGTATGCAGTGCAGGCTGAGACACAGGAGTATCAGGCTTCATGAGCTACCTACAGAGCTTTCCCACCATAGGAGAGATAGGAGGGAGGAGAGAGCTGTAAGTGACACAGGAATCTCAGCTTCTCCTCCTCCCCACCTGGGTGTCTGGGTCTTGTGTAACCTGTCCCTCGAGAGGGACCTGCTGAGTCATGTCCCAATGTGCAAGTAGTACAAAGACTGCTGCCATTCTTGCATGTGACAAGATAAAGTACATATTTTATTTTTCTATGTGTATTTTAAGGTTGTTTAAGTGTCTTTGTTCCACTACAAGAAATCTTCATAAAATAGTTGTCTCTCAATTAGAGTGACCATATAATCCCTTTTACCTGGGACGCTCATGGATTACACAGGTTCTGTGGCTGATTAAAACCAGCTGAAATGTAGGCTTGAAGTCAACCAGCCACAGAACCTGTGTAATCCATGAGCGTCCCAGGTAAAAGGGATAATATGGTCACTCTATCTCAATTAGGTGGAGTGATAAACAGTACCCAGGCATTATTAAACTATTAGTTTAAATCTAAGATTCACCATTGGTTTAAACTTAATATACACAAACCATACCTTCCAACATGACCCATTCCAGGAGGGACACAATACTCTCCACTTGGACTTACTTCTAAAGTTATGATTGCAATTACCTGTATTGAAATACCTTTCTTATCAATTAAATAGTTTAACATAGGTGATACCAATCATATATTAAGACGGAAGTCCAGGTAGAGAGCATTTTGTCCCTTATGGAATGCATACCTCCCAATATCATACCTCCCAACATGACCCTCACCAGGAGGGACAGAATGCTATGCTCCTGGACTTCCCTCTTCATTCATGATTGCCATCAGAGCCGGTGCAAGCCACTCAGCAAAGGGATGCAGTGCAGGGAGGCGCCAGGAATGGAGAGGCGCTCTCCCTGCTCTGCATTCCTGTACTGAGCTGATGTCCCCCTGCTGCTGCGCCTGCAGGAGCGGCTCTTGCCGCGGGCAATCAGGATTCTTGCCCGGGGCACCGCATTCTGAAGGGGCGCTGCCGCTGCTCCGCTGCCTACCCTCCCGGCTCCCACATGCTGCCGCGCGGTCAGGGCCGGACCGACGCATACGCGCAATACCAGTGGCGTGCGGTGAGGTCAGTGGCTGGTGAGGCACTACAGCCATAATGTCCGCCAAATCCTGCCGATGACCCCTACGCCGCCGAGCCAATGCCCACTACTGCCCCTGAGCCGATGCCCGCTGCCACCACCAATGGCTTACAAACTCGCCCACCATTAACTGACCCAGCCCTCCGCCACTAATTTGCATCTCAGACCAATGCCGCCAATGCCCGCTGCCTGCCTGCTCATCATACTTGTGATATATTGTACATTTTTATAGAAAAAAAATAAAATAGTGTTTGGTACTGGGAAGGGAGTGGGAGGAGGATATGAATGCAATTTTGCTGTCCAGGGCTTCCATTAACTTAATGGAAAAGGGTCTGAATGGGTTAAAAAATGGGGGGAAAAATGGGGAAAAAAATGCGTGAGGTCCCCCCTCCTAAGTATAACCAGCCTTGGGCTCTCTGAGCCAGTCATGGTTGTTTAAATACAGGGAAAAAAATTGGACAGGGGTTCCCCGTATTTAGACAACCAGCACCGGGCTCAGTCCGGTCCTGGTTCCAAAAACATGGGGGATAAAAGATGTAAAGGTCCCCCATATTTTTAAAACCAGCACCGGGCTCCACTAGCCAGGGAGATAATGCCACAGCCGGGGGACACATTTAAGGAGGTCCCTGCTGCCGTGGCATTACCCCCCCAACTAGTCACCCCTGGATGGGGTTCCCTGGAGGAGTGGTGACCCCTTAAATCAAGGGGTCCTCCCCTCCAGGCACCCAAGGGCCATGGGTGAAGCCCGAGGCTGTCCCCAGCACCCCTGGGCGGTGGGTGCCGGGCTGATAGCCATAAGTGTATAAAACAAAGGAATATTGTTTTTTGTTGTGGAACTACAAGGCCCAGCAAGCCTCCCCCGCTTGCTGGTACTTGGAGAACCTCAAGTACCAGCATGCGGGGAAATAACGGGCCCGCTGGTACCTGTAGTTCTACGACAACAAAAATACCCAAACAAAAACACAACACACACACCGTGAAAGTAAAAATTTATTAACACACACTTACACACTCACACATACTTACCTACATCCCACGCCGGTCACGTCCACTTGTCCAGTAGAATCCAATAGGGGTACCTGTAAAAATGAGAGATAGATTACTTACCTACATCCCACGCCGATCACGTCCACTCGTCCATGTAAAATCCATTAGGGGTACCTGTAAAAATGAAAATTATACTTACAAACATTGTTCTAATCCAGAGGAGGGGAGAGAGAGGGGGGGGGGGGGAGAGAGAGAGAGACAGGGGAGGGGAGAGAGAGACAGGGGAGGGGAGAGAGAGCGAGAGGGGGAGGGGAGAGAGGGGAGGGGGATGGGGGGAGAGACAGGTGGATTGATTCTGCAAAGGACAGAGAGCCGACGGAGCATCTGGCATAGAGGTGCAACAGAGGTGAAGTGTCGAGAGAGGAAAGTGATTACAATTTAAAAGAAAAAAACATTTTCAGGCAGAAATGCTAGTTTCGTGTTCTCCGCGGCTCTGCCTGTGGTTCCTATTAATAATTGGCTACTAATGAACTGGTAATGAGCTGGGCTGCAGGGAGCTATACGGGAGAGGAGAGGTCTCACCTGCCTTATATATGTTGTGTGTATCCCTACACAGTGCCAGATTAAGATCCTCATGGGCCTGGAGTGAAATTTCTGTAGGGCCTATTACATACCTCCTGACTGTCCTGGCAGGGAGGGCATAGAGAGACGCAGGGCGGCATTGACAGCATAGAGAGACGTGGGGCAGTAGGGAGGGTATAGAGACGCGGGGCAGCAGGGAGGGCATAGAGAGAAGTAGGGCGGCATTGACAGCATAGAGAGACATGGGGCCGTAGGGAGGGTATATAGACACGGGGTGGTAGGGAGGGCAGAGAGACGTGGGGCAGTAGGTAGGGCAGAGAGACGCAGGGCAGTAGGGAGGGCAGAGAGACGCGGCACGGTGGGGAGGGCATAGAGACGCGGGGCGGTAAGGAGGGCAGAGAGACGCGGGGCACTAGGTATGGTATACAGACGTGGGGCAGTAGGGAGGGCATAGAGATATGTGGGGTAGTAGGGAGGGCATAGAGATGTGGGGCAGTAGGGAGGGCATAGGGAGACGCGGGACGGTAGGGAGGGCATAGAGACGCGGGGCGGTAGGGAGGGCAGAGACGCGGGGTGGTAGGGAGGGCAAAGACACGGGGCGGTAGGGAGGGCAGAGACACGGGGCGGTAGGGAGGGCAGAGACACGGGGCGGTAGGGAGGACATAGAGACGTGGGGCAGTAAGGAGGGCATAGAGACGCGGGGCGGCAAAGAGGGCATAGAGACGCGGGGCGGTAAAGAGGGCATAGAGACGCAGGGTGGTAGGGAAGGTATAGAGACGCAGGGTGGTAGGGAAGGTATAGAGACGCAGGGTGGTAGGAAAGGCATAGAGACGCAGGGTGGTAGGGAGGGCATAGAGATGCAGGGCGGTAGGGAGGGCATAGAGACGCGCGGTGGTAAAGAGGGCATAGAGATGCGGCATGGTAGGGAGGGAATAGAGACGCAGGACGGTAGGGAGGGCATAGAAATGCGGGACGGTAGGGAGGGCATAGAGACGTGGGCGGTAAAGAGGGCATAGAGATGTAGGGCGGTAGGGAGAGCATAGATATGAGGGCGGTAGGGAGAGCATAGATATGAGGGGCGGTAGGGAGGGCATAGAGAGATGTTGGGTGATAGGGAGGGCATAGGGAGAAGCAACAGTGAAGCACTCACCTGTAAAATCTGTGCGGCGTCCAAACATCACCTCCCCGCAGCGGCACCCGCTCTGCCCGTTCCTTCTCCATCTCTTTGTCTTCCAGGCACAGGCAGCAGGGCAGGTGCTGGGATGTGGAGTCCGGGGATCTGGGCGCGCCGGTGGCGGGGGGAGTGACATCACGCGTGGGGGAGAAGGCGCCGGGTCCCAGTGAGTACGCGGCGCAGGGAGGGCTATGAAAGCCTTCCGCTGCGCCGCTGTCACAAACTGGCCGCGGCGCAGCAGTAGTTGTTACACTGGCGGCCGGAGAGTGGGGGTGTTAAAGCCAGAGGGGCAGGGGGCACTGACAGCGGGGCCTAGGAGACAGAGACGCGGACAGATAGAGTCAGACACACACACACTGACTCGTCCACTTACCAGACGCTGGCTGCTCCAGACGCTTCCACTTCTGTGCAGGTCGTTTAGATGTTCCCCCGTACAGCACTGGCAGTGACAGCCGGATACAGTCACTGTCAGTGCTGCCCAATCACAGTGCCCCCTGCTGTTCTGCGGCACTTACATAGGTGCCGCTTGCATTACTTTTTTCAATGGGCTTTTACAGCCCTTTACATGGCCCCGCCCCCTGCTTCCTCCCACTTACAGTGCACAGTGGGAGGCACTGTTCTCGGTGCCACACAAAAGCCTTTACAAAGCAATTTTACTTGTAAAAACATTAACATGAGATAAAAAAAGATACTTATGACACACAATATGTGTCATAACTATCTTCTTTGTATTCTTTTAATCAGGAATGACAGGGGAGGCACTGCCTCCCCTGACTGCACGTCCCTGCGCGGTACACGGCCACATAGAGTGCCAGACGCTGCTCAGACAGTGAGAGACCGTCACTCACTGTCTATACTGCCGGCGCCGCGGCCGCTCAGGCTGCACTTTGATAGTGCAGCTGTGCATCCTCCCGGCTCCTAGCTCTCCCGCAATGCCAGGGAAAAGGGGGAAGGAGACAATCAGTGGCGTGCAGTATCAGGTGAGGACAGGGAGCTGGAGCTGCACAGGTATGTGCCTCTGCATGCCTGCCAGCTCTACAACGTGTGTGTGTGTGTGTGTGTGTGTGTGTGTGTGTGTGTGTGTGCGCCTATAAACAGTGTTTGTAAGCGTGCCCCTGGGACCTATATAGTGTGTGTCAGTGTGCCTATATACAATTTGTTAGTGTGTCAGTGTGCTCCTGGTCCCTGTGTGTGTGTTTGTGTGTGTGTCTGTATGTGTATGTGTGTGTGTGTCAGTGTTCCCCTATACAATCTATGTATGTGTGCACTAGTGGATCCAAGGATGGGAGAGGGCACGTAAGACTGTGTTCCCCTGTTGTTCTGCCTTTTTTTAAAAAAACAGCAGTAGTGATGGAGGTAGCGCAGGGCCAACCCGACGCATATGCAGGGTACATGGCTGCCTCGAACGCAAAATGATGAGGGAACTGCCGCAGTGTTACCCCGCCTCCCGCAGCCACACTGGAGGTAGCCTAGCTGCGGCTCTCCCCCCTGTCTTCTACCCGCTCTCCCAGGCCCGCTGGCGGCACCTGTGGAAAGAGGAGGAGGTTCCCAGCGTTCGAGCACCACCAGTTTACAAGCAGCCAGGTTCCAAGGTGAGGGGCTGTGCTGTTCTAGATACAGCAGTCGGATGCTATGCCCCCCGACCATGACTGATATTCTGGAGCAAAGAAAGGCTTCAGTGCTTCACCTGGCGCTACGTCATTGGTAAAGTGGGCGTTACGTGTGTAAACGTCACTGGTACAGGGGGCGTTACGTGTGTAAGCGCCACTGGTACAGGAGGCGTTGCGTGTGTAAGCGTCACTGGTACAGGGGGCGTTACGTGTGTAAGCGCCACTGGTACAGGAGGCGTTGCATGTGTAAGCGTCACTGGTACAGGGGGCGTTACGTGAGTAAGCGTCACTGGTACAGGGGGCGTTACGTGTGTAAGCGGCACTGGTACAGGGGGCGTTACGTGTGTAAGCGGCACTACTACAGGGAGCATTATGCGTATTCGTGTCACTGCTTTGTAAAGTATGGGAGGGCGCAAATTTATAGTTTGCAGGAGGGCGCCGAACACCCTAGCACTGGCCCTGATTGCCATCACCCGTGCTGAAAAACATTTCTTATCCATTACCTGTTCTAAACAGGTGCCAGCAATCATACATTAAGAGAAAAGTCCAGAAGCAGAGCATTGTGTCCCTCCTGGAGAGGGTCATGTTGGGAGGTATGCAATATGACCCTTTCCAGGAGGGACAAAATGCCCCAATCCACACACACTGCTCTTAAGTGCCCTGGGTTTAATCTGGCCCTGGGTGTAATTTGTACTTTATTCTATGACCATTTGTATAGAAAATCATATTAAGCAGTGAACCTATGTCTAAGGCAGTGGTGGGATTCAGCCGGTTCGCACCGGTTCTTCAGAACCGATACCTAAAGTTAGGTATGGTTCTTAGAACCGGTTGCTAATTGCGTGGGTGCTCCCGGGCCCGAGCACCCATGGACCGCGAGGAGCACCATGGAATCCGCTGCTGCCCCAGTAGCGCTAGCCGCCGCTGCCCCCCACACCCCCACAGTAGATTGAGACATGCTGGGGGCTGCGGAAGTGCTCATCTGTACCATAGCAATGTAAAAAAAAAATGTCCGCCACCAAGGAGGAGACAGATGCTAGAGGTCACATTTGACCTCTAGCATCTGTCTCCTCGGCGGCGGGCATTTTAAGAGGGTGTTTTTTTTACACTGCTGTGACTGCTATGGTACAGAAACGCTTCCGCAGCCCCCAGCGCGTCTCAATCTACTGCGGGGGCTAGCAGTAACCACTGAAGTCCGCCCCCACCCTTCTCAACTTTACTGGGGCAGCGGCCAGGAGATACCTGGCAACACGCAGGAAACCCCTGACAATGCACAGGAGACCCCTAGCAACGCGCATGAAACCCCTGGCAATGGACAGGAGACCCCTAGCAACGCGCATGAAACCCCTGGCAACGCACAGGAGACCCCAGGCAATGTAAGTGGCATTATTGTGTGTAGGCATAAAATGGTGTCAGGACCATAACTGTGTGTATCATAATATGTAATTGGCATTACAGTGTGTGGCATAACGCATAATGGGTGTTATTTGAGTATTAAATGCATGAATTATTAAACTACCTTTCGGTATACTTAAAATGGTCATTAGGACATAGAACCGGTTGTTAATTTATTTGAATCCCACCACTGGTCTAAGGTACTTACTGTTTTGTTTTTTGGGAAGCAGATGATTAAGATATCTGCCAGTCCTTCTCTGATAATAATTTCTGTTGTTTATTTTCTGCACAAACCCAGAAAAAAAATGTTAATAATTGTTTATGACACAATTTAACCTAGAAATACAAGATGGTTTACATGTGAGAGGTACAAATAATATTTTAAAATTAAGAGGGAAAAGGTTCAGAAGCATATCTGAATGATCATGATTACAGGGTAGATATTACCTACACGCAGTAGAATGCATGTTGGAAATGATTTGAAGAACTGTTTTAAGCCTTGTCAGCCTCTTTTAGCTTCGTTTTATATTTAAAAAAAATGGTTAATAACAGAAAATTAGGCCATATTCAGCTGTATAATAAATAAATAAAGCATAAAATATCATGTACAGTCACAGTAGGCTAATTTATATTTATTTTATGCATGTTTTTTATAGATTGTAAATTGTATTTTAATATAAGTGGTAATTTGACAGTAATAAAATTCATTTCTAGATTACATCTGGAAGATACTGGGCTCTATTCATAAAGAAGGCATTCTGATATACTTAACTTTGTTGCAAAAAGTGTTTATGTTTAGTAGATATTCATATCACCTAATTTCCCTGTGACATGAAACACAAACCTGCCCCTACAGCAATCCCCGTTAGGTATGGTTGGCTGTCTGCCATTGATGGCAGTGGTGGTTTTAGTTGAGGGCTAGCAGGGCAGCTGCCCGGGGTGCTGCAGCCTGAGGGTGTGGCCACAGTCATCCTGCAGGTGCCTGCCACCCCTGCCCCTCACAATAGCAACGACTGCAGCAGGTGTCGGGGGCCGTGTGGGCACCCGCCTGCACCCAACACTAAGTAGAAGAGCAGGGAGACAGACCATAGAGGTCCTACTTGACCTCTAGCATCTGGAGGAGAGCAGGGAGACAGACCATAGAGATCCTACTTGACCTCTAGCTTCTGACAGCATCGGGAATGTTGGCGGCTGGAGAAGATGCAGTAATGCATCTCTTCCATGTAGACCCCTGACAAGCATGAAACCCCTGGCAACGAGCATGAAACCACTGGCAGTGAGCAGGAAACCCCTGGCAACGAGCATGAAACCCCTGACGACCATGAAACCCTTGGCAACAAACAGTAAACCCCTGGCAACGAGCATGGAACCCAGAGCATGAAACCCTTGGCAATGAGCATGAGTCCACTGGCAACGAGCAGGTAATTTAAAAGTAATTAGAAGCTTTACTGTGGGGCATAATTTGTAAGGGACATTGCTGTGTGTAGAGCATAAAGTAGTGTCAAGGGCATAACTGTATGTGGCATAATGTGTATTGGGCATTACAGTGTATGGCATAATGTGTGGCATAATGTGTAATGGGCATTACAGTGTGGTGTAGTGCAGGGATGTGTGGTGAGGTAAATGGCTAAGAAGGCAGTGGCCATTACCAGAGCCAGATTTACACACAATGGCCAATATTTACTAAAAAATCGAGTTTGTCCGATTTGTGTTTTTTTTTCTAAGTCCCAATCCGGGAATTCACTAAGCACAAATCTCGGCAGTGTTTGGACTATTCGTAATGGTTTGAATGACAACGTTCACAAATACGAATGAATAGACCATCGGTCAAACGCGGCTGTTATTACATAGAATACGGAAATTCACTATTCATTCGTATTTGGGTGTTAGTCTCTGAGTGCTCAAATGCGGTCGTATTTTTTTGCGATTCGTTAAAAAAAGCGGCAAAAAAATAGACCTGCTTTTTTCAGTCGTGTTTACATGTGTTGCAAATAAAAAATCACTCACACCAGAATTAGGATGCCTATAAAAGGATGTTAGGCCCATTTCAATACACCTACACTCAGAAATGGCAGCAGGACTGTGGGACAGTGATCTTTTGTGTGCTGTGGGATTCCTCAGACTCAGACATCAGCCTGTAAGTAACCAGGGCCAAGAAACTGAACATGGTCAGCAGGTTGTACAGGTTCCGCGGAGGCTGCGCAGGCCTCGTTTTTTTAGGGGGCGTTTAAACTTGAACGCATTGTCCGATGATAAGGTCATACAGATGTTCCGTCTAAATCGTAACAACATTTTCAGTCTGTATGACCTTGTCAAACTGGGCCTAGACCCTGAGACAGCACGCTCTCGCTCTGTCTCAGGCCTGCACAAACTCCTGGCTCTGTTGCACTTTATGGCTACTGGCAGCTTTCAGGCTGTGTCTGGGGATGTCATAGGAATCTCACAGCCCTCATTTTCCAGAATCTTAACACAGGTGATGTATACCTAACTACCTCTTCTGTTTTGTGTTTGTTTTCATTTCTCTGTGGCCAGTTCTGTCCTGAAATCTCATGTTTATTGTTCTTTAAAATATACACACAGGTGTTGGCTGTTTTGCAGCCCCATATCGAGGCCTCAATCTGCTTCCCTACCCAGGAGTCTCAGTGGCATGCCGTCAGGGTAGATTTCTATGAGCTGGCTGGCATGCCCAATGTGCTTGGAGCCATAGATTGTACACACATTCAGCTGAGACCACCTAGGGGCAGGCAGCACATATATACAAACCGCCATTTCGAACACTCCACAAATGTGCAGGTGGTTTGTGATGCAAATCTCAAAATAATGAGTGTTGTTGCTGGTTACCCTGGGGGCTGCCATGACTACTTACTTCTGATGAAGCTAGGTGACCGAGCCTAGGGAAACGCGTTAAGTGTAAAAGCTGCCATCAATACAACTACAAGTGCTCCACACCACAACGGATCCAGATATGGACTTATAACAATTAGTTTTGGAACACCTGCTTTGGAATTTTCTCTGTGGGACATTCACAATTACAGCACCGACTGGAGAGACCCAGCTTGAATACAAGTGGCACAGCTTGCTTGCTGTTATTTAAAGCCTCTGGAAGCCTCCGTCCTCACGGGTAACACCAGCTGTATCCATTTCTTTTCCCCAGGGAACTTTGTCCAGTGTTCTAGTCCGGGATCCTTAATGGACTCATATTAGCAGCAGATCTAAATGCTTCACAGCTCTTTATATGCCCTTAATTTCATGTGTATATGTGAATTTTAACTTCAGCTTTATTAATTGATGTTTAGCTAATAAATTCAAGTGTGTTTTTACAATCATCCATGGTTTTCTAATTATTTACTAATGGAGAAACAGCCAGCGCCGGCCTCAGTGCTTTTCTTTGTTAAAAATTCTTTTGGGACTGACAATCCCTTGCTGGCAGCTGTGACAGCGCGTCTGGAATTGCTCTCATTCTCACAATTACAATCATGCACATAAGTCCACGCGGAATGTGATAGAAAGATGTTTTGCTGTGCTGAAATCTAGGTTTCGGTGTCTGGATAAGTCTGGTGGCCTTTTGTTGTATAGTCCCTCCAAGGTGACTCAAATTGTGTTCTGCTGTTGCTTTCTTCATAACATGTGTTTGCAACAACATCTGCCACATGTTGAGGAGGAGGAGAAGGAGGAGGAAGAAAGCAGCCAGCAAGCAGAGGAATTAGAGACATCTGGTGATACTTGGAGTACAGATGTAGGGAGGCAGGTTAGGCAAGAGATCATCAATCGCTATTTCTAAGGTAAGCTTGGTTTGCTTATTTCATTTGTTGTGTAATTGTTATGATTCCCGTACTCCAGACCAGAGGAGATCTTTATGGCAGAGGTCTGAGTACTGGAAGGATATGCTGGTACGGGAGCAGGAAAGCCTAGTAACCCCTGGCGCCCTAACTCCGTTGTCTCGCCCGTGTTATCAGAAATCCCCTGCGAGACTATGGTTGCTTGAGCCCATGGCAGCCGCGTTCGAAGGGCGGATTATGTCTGCCCAACCCCGATGCCCCCTCAGGTCTTAATGGGAGACAAAGGGAAATCCGAGACAGGGTGATAACAAGGGGCCCTCTGACTAAGCAACCAGGCCAGGGGTTACAAGCTATCTAACTTAAACCAAAAGTATGTGCGGACAAACCGCCAGGGAAAAGGACAACCAAAGATCCACTGATCCGTTACTCCTATCCAGCACCGCTGGATACCAGAGTGGATTTGTGGGAGCGGAATCCTCCGCAAAAGCTCCAGAACACAATAAACTAAATAATAAATAGTAGCGGTCAAGCCGCAACACACGGCTACGCCGCGACTCACGAACACCACAGGATGTTAAAGGTGCTCGGTCGGACTCCAGGAATAGATGACAAATTCCGAGTACTGGATCACTGAGGACAGGAACAACCGGGTTGAGCAGGACTGGAAACTCTCTGTAACTGACACAGCAAACAGGAAGCTATCACCGGCGTCTGTGAGAAGTCCTGAGAGTGCTTAAATTTGGGAGCCCTCCAATCATGATCCAGACAGGGTAATCACATAATGATGCCGTGCAGCTGCATGCTGCACGGCCAGAATACACAAGCACTGATTAATTAAGACCCAGCAACGGGGAACGCGGTCTGACCGTGGCGTCCCCGTTGCTAGGGTCTGAGCGGCTCCGTGCGCCCGGCGTCTAGCGTTGCTAGGGAGCCGGCGGCTGTCTGCCTGCGGCGTCCCTAGTTGCTAGGCGCCGGGCCGCACTGACGGGCGGACCCTCGGCGCCTAACAGTACCCCCCCCTTGAGGAGGGGTCAAGGAACCCCTAAGGCCAGGTTTCTGAGGAAATTCTCGAAAAAATGCCCTTTTCAGCCTCGGGGCATGGAGATCCTCATCCAGGACCCAAGACCTTTCTTCTGGACCATAACCTCTCCAATGTACCAAAAAATAAAGCCGACCCCGGGACAACTTGGAATCGAGAACCTTCTCCACTAAGAACTCCTGCTGACCCTGCACATCTATTGGTGATTTCCCCTGAGAGATCTTGCGAGGAAATCTACTGGACGAAACATATGGTTTTAACAAGGAGCAATGGAAGGTATTTCCGATCCGTAAAGTTTTTGGTAAACGTAACCGGAAAGCCACTGGATTGACTTTTTTGATAATATGAAATGGTCCAATAAATTTAGGACCCAATCTGGCTGAGGTTTGTCGAAGTTTAATGTTGCGAGTCGACAACCATACCCTATCTCCAACTTTAAAAGTGCACGGCCGCCGGAGCCTGTCAGAAAATTTTTTCTCCCGAAATGCCGCCTTTCTGAGAGCCAGGTGCACTTTTCTCCAAATGAGTTTGAGATGAGAGGTCAAGGTCAGTGAGGAGACAGAGGAATGTTGAAAAAAGGAATTAGCTCTGGGGTGAAAACCAAAAACTGTAAAAAATGGAGATACATTGGTGGAGGAATGACAGGCATTGTTGTAAGCAAACTCTGCAAACGGAAGAAACTCAGACCAGTCATTTTGGAGTTTGGCCGAGTACAAACGCAAATATTGTTTTAATGATTGATTAACTCGCTCAGTCTGCCCGTTGGATTGGGGATGGTAGCCAGACGTTAAAGATAATTTCATCTTTAATGAGGCACAAAAAGACTTCCAAAATTGTGCAATGAATTGTGGACCCCGATCAGAAACAATATCAGTGGGTAACCCATGGAGTCTGAAAACATGGCGGAGGAACAAGACTGCCAATCCCTGGGCAGATGGCAATCGGGGAAGAGCAATGAAATGGGCCATTTTGCTAAAACGGTCCACTACCACCCATATGACTCGGCATCCGGCTGACAGAGGGAGGTCCACCACAAAATCCATGGAAATATGAGACCATGGCCTAAGAGGAACATTCAAGGGCATAAGTTGACCGATAGGCAAGGAACGGGGAACCTTATGCTGTGCACAGACCTGACAAGAAAAAACAAACTCCTTAATGTCTTTGGAAAGACCAGGCCACCATACCGAGCGGGAAACTAATTCAAAAGTTTTAGCGATCCCCGGATGCCCGGCAACCTTGCTATCATGAAACTCCGTCAAAACCGTTGCTCTCAAAAACTCGTGGACAAAAAGACGACCAGCAGGAGTATTTCCAGGAGCTTGATGTTGAAGCTGCTTTAACTGGGTAAATAAATCTTGTGTGAGACCTGCCCGAATGACTGAAGACGGAAGTATGGGAGTAACAGGACTGTTGTCTTGAACTGGAAGAAAACTGCGTGACAGGGCATCTGCCTTGGTATTCTTGGAACCTGGCCTGAAGGTGATAATGAACTTGAAACAAGTAAAAAATAAAGCCCAACGAGCTTGCCGGGCATTCAGCCGTTTAGCTGATTCAATGTATTGAAGATTTTTGTGATCAGTCAAAACTGAAATGGTATGAGTGGCTCCTTCAAGCCAATGCCTCCACTCCTCAAAAGCCCATTTAATAGCCAGTAATTCCCGGTTACCAACATCGTAGTTGGATTCAGCAGATGAGAATTTCCTGGACATAAAGGCACAAGGATGTAATTCCAGGGAATCCGGATCCTTCTGAGATAGGATAGCCCCTACTCCAACCTCCGAGGCATCAACCTCAACAATGAAAGACAATTCTGGGTTGGGATGTCTGAGGACCGGGGCTGAGACAAAGGCTTGTTTCAAGGCCTGAAAAGATAACTCCGCTTCACGTGACCAGTTGGTAGGATCTGCTCCCTTTTTAGTCAGTGCCACAATGGGAGCAACTAGGTCAGAGAAAGAGTGAATAAATCTTCTATAGTAATTAGCAAACCCTAAAAAGCGCTGAATTGCTTTTAAATTGGTGGGTTGCGCCCAACTAAGGATGGCTTGGAGCTTCTTTGGTTCCATACAGAATCCCCGAGGGGAAATAATGTACCCTAAAAAGGATACCTCCGTGACATGAAATTCACACTTCTCCAGCTTGGCATATAGGTGATTTTCACGTAATTTTTTTAGAACCTGACGCACCTGGGTAACATGTTGTTCAATAGAGTCAGAATATATCAAAATATCGTCTAAGTAGACTACAACGAATCTTCCAAGAAATTCATGGAGCACATCGTTAATGAGATCCTGGAAAACTGCCGGAGCGTTGGACAGGCCGAATGGCATAACCAGATACTCATAGTGGCCTGATTGAGTACTGAATGCCGTTTTCCACTCATCCCCTGACTTGATTCTGATGAGGTTATATGCTCCTCTCAGGTCAATCTTAGAAAAAATCACAGCCGAACGTAGCTGATCAAAGAGGACAGAAATCAGCGGCAAAGGGTAAGTATTCTTTACTGAGATTTTATTCAAGGCTCTAAAGTCAATGCAAGGTCTGAGTGATCCATCCTTCTTCTCCACGAAGAAGAAGCCTGCACTTAAAGGGGATTTAGATGGCCTGATAAATCCTTTCCCTAGGCTTTCTTTAACATACTCATTCATGGCCACAGTTTCAGGTCCGGACAATGCATATAACCTTCCCTTAGGCAAAGTGGCACCAGGAATTAACTCGATAGCACAATCATAAGGCCTATGGGGAGGCAGAATATCCGCATTGCCCTTGGAAAATACATCAACAAAATCCTGGTATTCCACAGGAATGGGTGCGGGAATGACAGCAGCTATTCTGATGGGAAGCGTAATACATTCCTTATTACAGATGGTACCCCATTGTAAGATCTCCCCCGACTGCCAATCAATGATGGGATTATGAAAGGCCAGCCAAGGGTGACCCAGAACCACAGGAACTGCTGGGCAATGGGTAAGGAAAAACTCAATCTTTTCAGAATGCAGAGCTCCTACCGAAAGTAGAACAGGAGGTGTACAGAGAGAAATAACCCCATTGGACAAGGGACTCCCATCTAAACCATGCATGGTGATACACCTACCCAAGGCTAACTGAGGAATACCTAAGGCCTTAGCCCATGTTAAATCCATAAAGTTCCCTGCAGCTCCACTGTCCACAAAAGCCGAGACCGAGGAACAGAGGCTGCCAAAGGAAACTTTAGCTGGAACCAACAGTGAATTATTTGAGGAGATAAGCTGCAGACCAAAGTGAACCCCCTCACAACTCACTTGGTCGAGGCGTTTCCCGACTTGTTCGGACAACTACGGGCAAAATGTCCCTTACCCCCACAGTATAAACAAAGACCAGAATTTTGCCTTCTGGTTCTTTCTTCAGGAGACAGTTTGGAGAGGCCTATCTGCATGGGCTCCTCTATGTCCACAGGAATGGAAAAAACACAAGGAGAAGACCCGACAGATGCTCCTTTTTCAGCCCTCCGCTCTCTGAGACGACGATCAATCTTAATAGAGAGCTCCATGAGTTTATCGAGAGTCTCAGGAGCGGGATACTGAAGGAGACTGTCTTTTATAGACTCGGATAAGCCGAGGCGAAACTGACTGCGCAGGGCTGGGTCATTCCATCCACAGTCGTTCGACCAACGGCGAAACTCCGTACAATAAATCTCTGCGGGATTCCTACCCTGTCTGAGAGCACGCAACTGACTCTTGGCGGATGCCTCTCTATCAGGGTCGTCATACAATAGCCCTAAAGACCCCAGAAAGGCGTCTACAGACAATAAAGCCGGATCGTCTGTCTTTAAGCCAAAAGCCCAGGTCTGAGGATCCCCCTGTAGCAAAGAAATAATAATTCCTACCCGCTGAGATTCCGTACCTGAGGAGACTGGTCTTAAACGAAAATACAGTTTACAAGACTCTTTAAAATTAAAAAACTGCTTTCTATCCCCAGAAAAACGGTCAGGCAGATGCATTTTTGGTTCAGGAATGACCCTCGGGGAAGTCCGTAACAGATCTTCCTGTGACCTCACCCGAAGGGACAGATCTTGAACCATCTGAGTAAGCTCTTGAATCTGGCTAACTAAAAGCTGGCCAGGATTTGGCCCAACACCGGAGGGATTCATGAGGCTGACAAATCTCCCAACAGAATAAGGGAAAAAATTAACTCCAGTTTAATTTTAAATTTTAGTTTGGCCGGTGATAATGTTATGATTCCCGTACTCCAGACCAGAGGAGATCTTTATGGCAGAGGTCTGAGTACTGGAAGGATATGCTGGTACGGGAGCAGGAAAGCCTAGTAACCCCTGGCGCCCTAACTCTGTTGTCTCGCCCGTGTTATCAGAAATCCCCTGCGAGACTATGGTTGCTTGAGCCCATGGCAGCCGCGTTCGAAGGGCGGATTATGTCTGCCCAACCCCGATGCCCCCTCAGGTCTTAATGGGAGACAAAGGGAAATCCGAGACAGGGTGATAACAAGGGGCCCTCTGACTAAGCAACCAGGCCAGGGGTTACAAGCTATCTAACTTAAACCAAAAGTATGTGCGGACAAACCGCCAGGGAAAAGGACAACCAAAGATCCACTGATCCGTTACTCCTATCCAGCACCGCTGGATACCAGAGTGGATTTGTGGGAGCGGAATCCTCCGCAAAAGCTCCAGAACACAATAAACTAAATAATAAATAGTAGCGGTCAAGCCGCAACACACGGCTACGCCGCGACTCACGAACACCACAGGATGTTAAAGGTGCTCGGTCGGACTCCAGGAATAGATGACAAATTCCGAGTACTGGATCACTGAGGACAGGAACAACCGGGTTGAGCAGGACTGGAAACTCTCTGTAACTGACACAGCAAACAGGAAGCTATCACCGGCGTCTGTGAGAAGTCCTGAGAGTGCTTAAATTTGGGAGCCCTCCAATCATGATCCAGACAGGGTAATCACATAATGATGCCGTGCAGCTGCATGCTGCACGGCCAGAATACACAAGCACTGATTAATTAAGACCCAGCAACGGGGAACGCGGTCTGACCGTGGCGTCCCCGTTGCTAGGGTCTGAGCGGCTCCGTGCGCCCGGCGTCTAGCGTTGCTAGGGAGCCGGCGGCTGTCTGCCTGCGGCGTCCCTAGTTGCTAGGCGCCGGGCCGAACTGACGGGCGGACCCTCTGCGCCTAACAGTAATCATAAATAGATGTTTTGCCTTTTTTTACCCAAAACCATTACTCAGAATGTGTCTGTCTCCTTGACACATACAAACATACCCTCGCTTTATGAAAAACAAATGTCGCATGTGTATTGTGTGTATTTTTATTCTCAAAACAACAGATTATGAGTGGCATGCATTCAGTCTGGATAAGTGATCGTAAACTTGCAGTGCTAATTTCTTACAAGCCCACATAATCCATTTAGTATTTCACTTTATCATTGTGTGTAACGTCCTAATGCACAGGTTCACAAACTCGGCCCTCAGGACCACACACAGTGCATGTTTTTCACGTAACCCAGTAGAAGCACAGGTGTATGAATTACTCACAGACATATGTTAAAAGGTTCACAGGTGGAGCTAATTATGTCACTTGTGATTCCGTGAGGAGACCTGCAAAACATGCACTGTGTGGGGTCCTGAGGGCCGAGTTTGAGAACCTGTGTTCCCAAAAAACACTCCTCAACATATAATATGTTAGCCTTGAGGAATACATGTGTCCCTATGTGTGATGCACCATCATATTTAAGACACACAAACTTACTGTAATCAGGAATCATTTATTTCCTAATGTTTGATGCTGTAAACTTGATGATGTGTAAGTAAATACACAGTTTGCCACACATATACATTATTATACACATTCTTTGATTTTAGTTGTAAAAGTACATATTTGTTTGTTTCAGCATCATGTGTAAAAACATTCTTACTAATTTTTAACACACACAAACATGTCCCAACAATACTGACATTCATTTTGACAATGTTTTTAAAACAAAACAAAGCCAACATATTACAAGCTTTTTACGCAACTCAATTGTGTTCTTCTTGTAATGTTGTATAGAGAAGAAAGCTAAAATATGTATCAATAACATTGTAATTTGGATTGTCTGCAGGAAAAGAGAATGATTGGAATCTAGAAAGAGTAATGATTAGAAAAAAAATCAAGTGGTCAGTTTACTTCCTGCTAAAGACATTCTGCCTGGCTGCCAATTATTGTGTCTGCAGGAAAAGAGAATGATTGGAATCTAGAAAGAGTAATGATTAGAAAAAAATCAAGTGGTCAGTTTACTTCCTGCTAAAGACATTCTGCCTGGCTGCCAATTATTGTGTCTGCAGGAAAAGAGAATGATTGGAATCTAGAAAGAGTAATGATTAGAAAAAAATCAAGTGGTCAGTTTACTTCCTGCTAACATGTATGTGTGGCTCCATCAACATTTCCCTCCTCCAATACCAAAAAAAAAATGGTAAAGAATAAATGTGCGTACAAACGTTTTGTTTTTGTTTGTAGCACTTATAATTAATGATGTTGAAAAAAGTGTCAAGGAGCTAAGTGTTATATATTTTTAGCCAAAAATACACTTACTAACTATTTTGAGTTACTTATCACAAATGTCTAACTTGTATTTTTTTCAAATTTTTTTTGGTGGCTGCTTGTCCTGCCCTTTGCCTTTAGCACTGTCATGTTGTCGTGCTCTGGTGGAGCGTCTTGGTGGTGATGAGACTGGCGTGATATTTGGAGTAGTCGTACCAGAACTGCTGCTTGTTTGCTGTTGGTGCATGCATCTGAGTGTTTCATTCAGGTTAGTGAGGGTAACATTGAGTTCACGTGTAGCAGCATTTTGATTGTCTACTATTCGGAATAAACTTTCATTAATTTTTTGATTGTTTTGAAAAATGCTCATATAACTTTGCTGTTGTCTGTGCTGTTCTTCCATTATGCACTGTAAGTTGCCCATGACCTGTGTAATGTCTGTACGCATGAGTTCCATGGTATTGCCTATTCTGGTTGTTTGTTCATTTTGTCTACTCAGATTTCTTGATATTCTTCTGAGGTGAGATGGTAGGCTTGCAAACATTTGTGTCTGCTTACGCAGGCAATCTTCATTAGTGGCCTGCTGTCTAGCCCAAATGGTCCAAAACACCTGATCAGGGCATGGTGTTCCTGGTGTTGTTGGGCTGTGTTGTGGTGGTGGTGGTGTGCTTTGCTGTGGTGGTGTACTCACAGGTGCTGGGGGGCTCATTCCTTGCATTAATGGCTGCATTTCTAAGATGTTTGTCTCCTCCATGTCACTGTGTTGCTGTTGTTGCGGAGGGATGCTGTTCCCAGGACTAGAAGCTGAAATGTTAAACAAATCTCCGTTAGCTATCCATATGTTTGAGAAATGTAAACAAATCACTACACATGGAACACATGTGATTCACAGTTGCTTACAACTATTCTGCCTAGCAAACTCATCACTCATAGCTTAAATACATACATATGCCTGTTTGTGGCAAATGTGTCTGGTTACTTAATTGTGAAAGCAAACACTTTAGTTTTATTGTAGCTCACACATACTCCACCATAAAAACACATTGGAATACATAATGTGTTACCTTATAGCTTTGTTCAAACAAACATAGTAATGTTTTTATATGTATTTTGCAATGTTACCTCAAACACACATGTGAAATGTGGAAAAACAACCGTACGTTTTGCAATAAAACCAACATGCTTTTTTGTTGCAGCATCTTACACACAATGTCATACTGTATGGCTCAAGTGGACATGCATATCTTTACTGGATGTGGACAAGGACATTTAGCTTGGATTCCATTTCAGCTTTTACTTACTGCGGTAAGTATTTAAGTTTTTGATGTGTTTTGACTTAATGCGGTTATGAAATATTTTGATTACGTTCTGAAATTTTTCAAATTTTTTTCAGTTTGATACTCACAATCAAGATGAGGGGAGTGTGGATGACGTCTTGGAGGTGTGTCCAAAATTTGGAGTGGGGGGACAGAACATACGGACGATAATCTTCGTGGCGGGGTAGCCTGCTGTGTTTGGGCCGGGACATACGACCTTGCTTTCTTTTCGGCCACAGGTTTTTTGTGGTGATGTCTTACAGAAGTGCCACTTCTGCTGCTCCATACTTCTTTTGATGGACCTTTTAATGAAAGTGCAATTTTGTTATGGCCATTCCTTTACAAGCATACCCTATACTACAATGGACACTTTACCTGCTTCCGCAGCGTCATCATCATCAGATGTGATAGGAGTTACTGGCCGACGAGTAGTACTGCTTTTTTCTAACACTGTATAAAAGAAAAAAAAATTTTTTATCATGCTATTGTGTATACATCCACCCGTTATGCTTATAAACATTTATTCTTTTAGAAATGATTGGTTTTTATTTATAAAAAACATAAGGACCGGAAATAAAAAACAACAACTAAAAACATTGACCAAAACACATATGCACTATGGCAACATCAACACAGGAAAACATGTACAGGACACTGACATAGGCCACAAGTTAAAGAAAAAAAAGAAAAAAAATAACACACACATCTTCATTTTGTATTCAAAGGATAAATATTACAGATTCAATATATAAATTGCTCTGTGATGTGGCACTCCAAAGACACATTACCACTATATGAGCCAAAACAAAATGTAGCAATTTAAAAAAAATTACACTGCCATGTGGTGTCACGGTACAAATACAAAAAAAAAAAATAGTGTTAATTTAATTCAATAATTAACATTATCTAATAATGACACTACACATGTAAGTGGTTTCCAAACCACTTTCCAGTACTCCAGCCTCTAACATGACAACCACTGTTTTTAAAACATTGCACATGGATCACTTAAATATAAAACATAGTCACAATTTTAAATTAAAAAACGGCCAAAAGGAAAACATTATTGCAGGACAATTCAGAGACACACCAAGTCCAAACTACACATGCAAAATATCTGTCAGAAAAACACATGACATACAATAAAGTATGATGTTACATTGGCTATTCTATAAAACATTAACCAAAACAATGTATTTGCTGACACACACTTGAAGATGGGAGTAATATGCAACGTCACATGACACACATTTAAAAAACAACAACCATAGAATGTAAATGCAAATACACATGCTCACCATTCTTCCTGGGCCTATCTGAATCCCGGACATGGGTTGCAGAGACAACTTCTGGAGGGATTACACTCCGCATGGGCTCCTCATACTCCAGATAACTTGCAATATAGGGCTGCCCACCACCGGTTTTCCGAGCCTCCTTGGCCATTTTGGACTTGACACGTCGCTTTATGTCATAGTACCATTATGCGGCACGTGTCCTCCGTCCGCTTGACTACCCCCTCACTATTGACAGCAGCAACAACTTTCGCCCACAACACCGTCTTCCTCCGTGTTGGCACCTTGGCGGACTCAGGGCCAAATAGCTGCCTCTGATACTTCATCAGCTCACGCACCAATGCCACATTTTCAGCAAAACTAAACTTTACATTCAGCCCAGTCTTAGTAGTGGTGCGTGGCAGCGGAGCACTCTGACTATCACTATCACTTGAGGCTGCTGTAGCAACCTCACCCACCTCCTCCACCTCACTAACACTCACCTCCTCCACCTGACCAACCTCCTCCCCTCACTCACACCCTCCACCTCACCCACCTCTGAGTCACACATAATTGTGTGTCTAAACAGTTAACACAGGGAAAAAAAAGACAAACAACACACTCCTCCACTACCACTACACAACTCACACACACACACACACACACACACACACACACACACAAACACACAAACACTGACAAGGGACTATAAAGAAAAATAACTTGGACTAAAAATGAGACAAAACCACAAAATACAAGACAACAAGAATGACAAGACGACTTTCAAACACAATACCACACTCAGAAATCGCTACCAACACTCCTCACCAAACCACAAATTCACCTACCTCCACAGCACAACCTCCCTCCTCCTCACCACTAACTAAACCCACGAGGTGCGGACGGTTTGGGGCGTATTTATATGGTTGCGCACAGACACTCCTACCATCTGAAACACAACCAATCACGAACGGGGATGAAAATCGAAACTGAAAGTGAAAATGCGGCCGCGGGAAGAAAAAAAACCCTGCCGCGTTTAACTTTGGGGAAAAAACAGCAAATACAACAAAAACACGTAAATGTGCCCAAAAAAAACGACTGGCATCGACATCGGAAAAGACGACAACCATAAAGTCGACTGCTTCGTAACTTTGCGTATATGGATTCAAAAAGTTGCATGAAAATGCACCCGATACAAAACGAGTTTAAACACTACACAAACCGACTCAAACACGAATATTAGTAAATATTGCCCAATATATGAGCTAAAGGGTTCATGTGGGCATTATACACAGGTGAAGCAGTATATACTGCTGGAAATTTGGTGAGACTTGATCAGAGATATGCAGAAAAGATAGGCAGGTGAGGCACTGCATCACCTGCCACAGACTCTTTACTCCAGAATTTTGACTATAAAAATTATTAGAATAATACAAATAAGGTATTTCTTATATATTCTTTGCATGTTTCATATACTTTATATAGTCAAAACTCTTTGGAGCGCAGTAACCCTGTTTTGAATGGGGGGAGCTAAAGGAAACTTTCTTCCTGGGTGCCACAAGGTTTAGCAACAGCCCTGATTGATGGGTAACCACCGATGGCATATTGTTTTGCCATCGATGGAGGAGAGGGAATGGTTCTTCACCATTAATTGTACAGAAGCCACTCTACCACCTGGTGTTTTTTGTTTTCTTTACTTGGTGCCAGCTCATGGAGCCTAGCTTCGCCCCCTGCTGTGATGTGACCCATGAAACCCTGCATGTCCTAAAGCAGTTCCTCAAGGGAGGGACGCACCTCAGGGGATATGAGAATCCAACATCCAAAGGAAGCATCCTGGGAGGCGAAAGTATCAAAGGCACAGAACCTAAGAAACGTGTTCACTGAGGACCACGTAGCCACCATGCACAATAGTTCTGGGGACGTGCCACGCAGGACACCCAAGAAGGTCCAACAGACCGAGTAGAATGGGCCTTAATCGCAGCAGAAGCTGGAAATCCAGCCTGCGCATGAGGATGTGCAATCACCATTCTAATACATCTGGCCAAGGTTTGCCTATTCGCAGGCCAGCCACGTTTATGAAATCCAAACGGGAAAAAGAGGGCATCAGACCATCTGAAAGCGGCAGTCCTGTCTATATAGACACGGAGAACCGAAACCACAGCTAAAGAACGATCTTTATCCAACAAATCTAAAGAGATAAAGGTCAGGACCACCATCTCTTGGTTAAGGTGAAATGATGAAACCACCTTAGGTAAGTAACCAGGATGAGTTCGGAGAACTGCCCTGTCACAGTGGAAAATCAGAAAGCACGGACGACAGGACAAAGCGCCTAAGTCCAGAGGCAACAGCCAGCAAGAACAGGACCTTAGCCGTGAGCCATTTAAGGTCCACCGGTTCAAGAGGTTCAAAGGAACACTCTTGAAGGGCTTTGAGAACAATAGACAGATCCCATGGAGCAACTGGGCGGACATAGGGAGGCCGAATACGTAAAACACCCTGAATGAACGTGTGAACATCAGGTATAGAGGCAATCTTGCGTTGAAACCACACTGATAAGGCAGAAATGTGAACCTTGAGGGAGGCAAGACGAAGACCTAAGTCCAAGCCTCATTGCAGAAAAGCCAGAATTCTGGATGTTCTGAATGTATAGGTTTCATAATTCCTATCAGCACACCAGGTGAAGTAAGAATGCCACACTCTGTAATAAATCCGGCAGAGGCTGGTTTGCGGGCCTTCAGCATAGTCTGAATAACAGCCTCAGAGAACCCTTTCGACCTTAGGAGTGAAGCTTCAAGAGTCACGTCGTCAAAACCAGTCTGTCAGGTCTGTGTCTGTCTGTTCCCGGAGGGGTCACTAGTGGGTCAGAGGCGGTACGATAGAGGAAACAAGGAGGCTGAAGTAAGTTCCTGCACATGTGCGCAAATGGTATTTATTGAGTACACACAGGAAATATAAGTAACTGGAGCAATGTAAATGTAAACGTATGATTCAGCATGGAAACTGATAGAGTCTCTGAAATAAACAGTCACTTAGTGATAGTTCGGTCTGGGTACCGATGGTAACTGGGAACAACCGATGACTGGTCTGGAAACCGATAGTGACTTGGAGTTACTGATGATCGGTCTGGGAACCGATGGAGACTTGGGGCAGATGACGATCAGCCTGGGAACCGATGATGAACAGGAACAGATTACTATCGGCCTGGGAACCGATGGTGACAACTTGGAATAAACGATGGTCGGCCTGGAAGCCGATGATGACTTAAAACGGAGCTTTACACAGATACTTGGCAATATCGATGATCAATCTGGAAACCGATGGTAACTTGAAACAGGAATTGTATAGGCAATTGGTAATGCAGATGATCGGCCTGGAAACCGATAGTAACTTGCAACAGGATTATACAGGAAATTGATAATGCAGATGATCGGCCTGGAAACCGATAGGAACTTGCCACAGAGCTACACAGTCAATAGGCAATGCTTGCATACAACAATAGAACCAGGTTAGGTTATTGCAGGAGACAGCTGAACTTTAAGCTGGATGCTTTAGTGCAGGTTGAATAGCACAGTGCTAATGCAGAGTAATAACAAACAGATGAGTATGATATGCAGCACCTGGAGAGAGTCTCTTACTGCAAGTGGTTGTAGGAGCAGAGTGTAGCTGAAGACAAACTGGATGGCTGGTACCTGTAGTTCCATGGAGCACTGAGCTGCAACTTGACTGGATGGCTGGTGCCTGTAGTTCCACAAATCACTGACACAGGAGAGTCTCAGGGGACTGCTGGTGAATGCTGGAGCAGAATGCAGATGAAGCTTCAACTGAACTGGATGGCTGGTGCCTTTAGTTCCACGGAGCAGTGATACAGGGGAATCTCTGCAGACAGGAGGCTGGAGCCAGGAGGCGCTTGTTCACAGAATGTGGTGCATTGTTCCAGGCAATGATACTGAGCAGGAACTCTGGCTATATACACCCTGGTCAGCAGGGATTGGAGAATCAAGTCACGTGAGTGCTCCAGTGCACAGGAGTGGATAGCACCAAGTCAGCTGACTGCAGGTGTCATGGCGGCCCCCATACTCTGGAGATGGTGGGAATACATTGGGATACACGCTGTATGGCAAGCAGGGTACACACTGGAGAGAGTCTCTGCACATTGCAGGCAATCATGGAACATGCTGCCAGGCTCATGATGTGACCTTTTGAGGCCAGAACATCAGAGCACCTGTAAGTTACATGATGCAAAATGCAGATTCCTGACAGTACCCCCCCTTTAATGGGTGGGCACCGAACACCCAAATTGGAACTTGAGGATCCTTGTAGAAGAACCTACACACAAAAATAACACTTGGAAATACACAAAAGTAGAGGTCCTCAAAAGTCTTCCCAACTTTCATCTTCAAAATAAAGGCTTTTGTCATCAGAACAAGTAGACCATTCACAGTCATTAACAAACTCACTTTCAGAGTCAAAGTCCAGGTTAAGCGTGGTCATGGAAGTCTTTTGCTTAGGAACAACAATATCTGTATCAACCTGCGGTCCAATAAATTTGGGACTATGTGAGAAACCAGAAAATAGGATTTTAATTACCTAGCGGTAAATCCTTTTCTTGTAGTCCGTAGAGGATACTGGGGTCCATTTAGTACCATAGGGTAAAGACGGGTCCACTAGGAGCCATGGGCACTTTAAGAATTTGATAGTGTGGGCTGGATCCTCCCTCTATGCCCCTCCTACCAGACTCAGTCAGGGAAACTGTGCCCGAGGAGACGGACATACTTTGAGAGAAGGATAGATAAGGATAGTGGTGAGATTCCAAACCAGCACACACAAGAGGAAAGCTATGCTAACCAAACTTGAAACAGGAACAGCAACGGCAGAACCAACATTACTTAACCAAGTAACAGTGCAGGATGAATGAAGCACTGGGCGGGCGCCCGTATCCTCTATGGACTACGAGAAAAGAATTTACCGGTAGGTAATTAAAATCCTATTTTCTCTTACTTCCTAGAGGATACTGGGGTCCATTTAGTACTATGGGGATGTACCAAAGCTCCCAAACAGGGTGGGAGAGTGCTGAGGTTCCTGCAGAACTGATTGACCAAATTGATGGTCCTCAGATGCCAAAGTATCGAACTTGTAGAACTTAGCAAACGTGTTCGAACCTGACCAAGTAGCTGCTCAGCAGAGCTGTAGAGCCGAGACACCCCGGGCAGCCGCCCAGGAAGAACCCACCGACCTAGTAGAGTGGGCTTGTACAGATTTTGGAGATGGCAAACTTGCCGTGGAATAAGCATGCTGGATAGTAAGTCTGATCCAGCGTGCAATAGTCTGCTTTGAAACAGGACACCCAAGCTTATTGGGATCATAAAGAACAAACAGCAAGTCCGTCTTTCTGTGATGAGCTGTTCTTTTCACATACACCTTCAAACCCCTCACAACATCCAAAGACTTTGATTTAGCAGAGGTGTCGGTGACAACGGGGACCACATAGGTTGGTTGATGTGAAACGCAGACACCACCTTAGGAAGAAATTGCTGACGAGTTCTGAGTTCAGCTCTGTCCTAATGGAAAATTAAATAGGGACTTTTGTGAGATAAAGCCCCCAGCTCTGACACACGTCTTGCTGAAGCCAAGGCCAACAGTGTGCTGGTCGTCCATGTAAGATATTTTACGTCCACCTCCTGTAACGGCTCAGTCCGATTGGAGGAAATGCAGCACCACATCGAGATTCCAAGGTGCCGTGGGAGGCACAAAGGAAGGTTGGATGTGCAGAACACCTTTCAAGAACGTTTGGACCTCAGGGAGAGAAGCCAATTGTTTCTCAAAGAAAATGGACAAGGCCGAAATCTGGACTTTTATGGAGCCCAGACAGAGGCCCACATCCACTCCTGCTTGTGGAAAAAGCAGGAACTGTTCTAGATGGAATTTGAACCGCAGAAAATGTTCTGCTCTCACACCAAGAGTGTATTTCTTCCAAATACGATGGTAATGCTTAGACGTTACCCCCTTCCTGGCTTGGATTATAGTCGGGATAACCTTCTTAGGGATCCCTCTCCTCGCTAGAATCAGCCGTTCAACTTCCATGCCGTCAAACGTAGCCACGGTAAGTCCTGATAGACGAACGGGCCCAGTTGCAGAAGATCCTTGTGAAGAGGAAGAGGCCACGGATCTTCGAGGAGCATTTCCAGAAGGTCTGCGTACCAGGCCCTTCTTGGTCAGTCCGGAGCAATTAGGATTGCCTGAACCTTTTCGCTTTTTATTCTCTTTAGAATTATATGGATCAGAGGAAGTGGAGGAAACACGTACACCATCTGATAGATCCATGGGGTCGTCAGGGCATCTACCGCCACCACCTGTGGGTCTCTCAACCTGGAACAATACCACCTGAGCTTCTTGTTGAGATGAAAGGCCATCATGTCGATCTGTGGATAACCCCATCAACTTGTCAAGCACCTGAACACTTCTGGGTGAAGGCCCCACTTCCAGGGGCAGGTCATGTCTGCTGAGGAAGTCTGCTTCCCATTTGTCTACTCCCGGAATGAAGACCGCTGACAACGCCACAGCGTTTCTCTCTGCCCAGAGTAGAATTCTTGACACCTCTGACATTGCTGCTCTGCTTTTCGTTCCGCCCTGTCAGTTTATGTACGTTACTGCCGTCACATTTTCCAACTGGACCTGAATGGCTCGATCTTGAAGATGTGACACCTGCAGAAGGGCATTGTATATGGCCCTGAGTTCCAGAATGTTGATTGGAAGGACGACTTCCTGACTGGACCATCTTCCTTGAAACTGCACCCCATGAGTGACTGCTCCCCAACCTCTAGGGCTAGTGTCTGTGGTTAGCAGAATCTAGGCCCTCATTCCGAGTTGTTCGCTCGGTAATTTTCTTCGCATCGCAGCGATTTTCCGCTAATTGCGCATGCGCAATGTTCGCACTGCGACTGCGCCAAGTAAATTTGCTATGAAGATTGGTATTTTACTCACGGCATTACAAGGTTTTTTCTTCGTTCTGGAGATCTGAGTGTGATTGACAGGAAGTGGGTGTTTCTGGGCGGAAACTGGCCGTTTTATGGGAGTGTTTGAAAAAACGCTACCGTTTCTGGGAAAAACGCGGGAGTGGCTGGAGAAATGGAGGAGTGTCTGGGCGAACGCTGGGTGTGTTTGTGACGTCAAACCAGGAACGACAAGCACTGAACTGATCGCACTGGAAGAGTAAGTCTCGAGCTACTCAGAAACTGCACAGAGAAGTCTTTTCGCAATATTGCAAATCTTTCGTTCGCAATTTTGATAAGCTAAGATTCACTCCCAGTAGGCGGCGGCTTAGCATGTGCAAAGCTGCTAAGAGCAGCTTGCGAGCGAACAACTCGGAATGACCACCCTAGTTCTGAATCCCGACCCTCAATGAGGTGAGAAGTCTGTAGCCACCACAGAAGAGAGATCCTGGCTTTTGGCGACAGACGGAATCTCTGGTGCATGTGAAGATGCGATCCGGACCATTCGTCCAACAGATTGAGCTGGAAGGGTCTTGCGTGAAACCTTCCGTATTGAAGAGCCTTGTAACAGGCCACCATTTTCCCCAGAAGGCGAATGCATAGATGCACCAATATCCGGGTTGGCTTCAGGACATCCCGACCCATCAACTGGATTACTAATGCCTTTTCCAATGGAAGGAACACTTTCTGCGACTCCGTGTCCAGTATCATTCCAAGGAAAGGGAGCCTCCGTATTGGCTCTAGGTGAGATTTCGGAAGGTTCAGAATCCACCCATGATCCTGGAGAAGTTTGGTTGAGAGAGCAATGCTGTCCAGCAACCTTTCCCTGAATGGTGCTTTTATCAGGAGATCGTCCAGGTACGGAATTATGTTCACTCCCTGTTTGCGGTGTAGAAGCATCATATCTGCCATCACCTTGGTGAACACCCTCGGTGCCGTGGAGAGGCCAAATGGCAGGGCCTGGAACTGGTAGTGACAGTCTTGCAGTGCAAACCGTAGATAAGCCTGATGAGGTGGCCAGATCAGAATGTGAAGGTACACATCCTTGACACTAGGAATTCCCCTTCCTCCAGACCAGAGATCACCGCTCTCAGAGACTCCATCTTGAATTTGAACACTCGTAAGTACGGGTTCAACGACTTGAGGTTCAAAATTAGTCTTACCAAACCGTCTGGTTTCGGTATTACAAACAAGTTGGAATAGTACCCCTTGTTTAGCTGATGAGGTGGAACTGGAACAATGACGTGAGTCTGTACCAGTTTTTAGATGGCATGTTGTAAAGTTATACTTGCCTCTTCTGATACTGGCTAGCCTGATTTGAATCTGTGAGGTGGGAGCTCTTGGAACTCCATTCTGTAGCCCTGGGAAACAAGATTTATGACCCAGGGATCCCGGCACGAATTTGACCAGATTTTACTGAGGAATTGTAGGCGTGCTCCCACCTGACAGCCTTCCAGGCATTGCGGTCCACCGTCATGCTGAAATCTTTGAGGAAGCAGAGCCTGAACTCTGTTCCTGAGTACCTGCTGTTGCTGGTTTACCTCTTGTGCCGCTGGAGGACATAGAAGCACCTCTGGATTTGCCCTTGAACTTGGCCGTCCAAAAGGATTGTAACTTAGAAGTTGAATAAGTCTTCTTGGTTGGGGGAGCTGCGGAAGGAAGATACGTAGACTTACCCGCAGTAGCTGTGGAGATCCATTTGTCTAATTCATCTCTGAACAGGGCCTCTCCTGTGAATGGTAGGCCTTCCACGCCTCTTCTGGAATCCGCGTCAGCAGTCCACTGGCGTAGCCACAAGCCCCTACGTGCCGACATTGCCATAGCGGTGGTGCGTGCGTTCAGCACGCCTATTTCCTTTATGGCTTACACCATAAAGTTTGCAGAGTCCTGTATATGCTGCAGGAGTAAGACAACATCCCCCCTAGATAAGGAATCTAACCCCTCAATTAGGTTACCTGACCATTTAGCAATGGCTTTAGTGATACACACACAAGCAATAGTGGGTCTTTGGGCCACCCCAGCAGCTGTGTACAATGATTTGAGTGTAGTCTCAATTTTCTGATCAGCCGTGTCTTTCAGGGAGGTTGCACCAGGAGCAGGCAATACGATTTCTCTTAAGTCCTAGAGGATGCTGGGGACTCCGTAAGGACCATGGGGATAGACGGGCTCCACAGGAGACATGGGCACTTTAAGAAAGACTTTAGATCTGGTGTGCACTGGCTCCTCCCTCTATGCCCCTCCTCCAGACCTCAGTTTGATACTGTGCCCAGTGGAGACTGGGTGCTTTTCAGAGAGCTCTCCTGAGCTTTCTGACAGAAAGTATATTTCTTAGGTTTTTTATTTTCAGGGAGCCTGCTGGCAACAGACTCCCTGCATCGAGGGACATGAGGGGAGAGAAGCAGACCTACTTCTGTGAGTTTCAAGGCTCTGCTTCTTAGGCTACCACACACCTCACACACTGCAGTCACTGTAATAGTACAGGGCGCAGGGGGGGGCGCCCTGGGCAGCAATATAAACCTCATTTCTGGCAAAAGAGATATATATACAGCTAGGCACTGTATATATAAAGAGCCCACGCCAGTTTTTATTATATTTAAGCGGGACAGAAGCCCGCCGCCGAGGGGGCGGGGCTTCTCCCTCAGCACTCACCAGCGCCATTTTCTCCACAGCACAGCTGAGAGGAAGCTCCCCGGACTCTCCCCTGCTTATCCACGGTGAAAGGGGGTTTCAGAGAAGAGGGGGGGGGGGCACATAATTGGCAGCAAATAATAGTATTACAGCGCTACTGGGTAAACACATTGTGTGTTTTTTCCTGGGGTATTAGCGCTGGGTGTGTGCTGGCATACTCTCTCTCTGTCTCTCCAAAGGGCCTTGTGGGGGAACTGTCTTCAGATAAGAGGATTCCCTGAGTGTGTGGTGTGTCGGTACGTGTGTGTCGACATGTCTGAGGTAAAAGGCTCTTCTAAGGAGGAGATGGAGCAAATGTGTGTGTGGTGTCTCCGTCGACAACGCCGACACCTGACTGGACATGTGGAATTAAGTGCTGAGGTAAATTTATTGCACAAAAGATTAGAGAACAGACAGGGAATCTACCCATGTCTGTCCCTATGTCGCAGGGACCTTCAGAGTCTCAAAACGCCCACTATCCAAAATAATAGACACTGATACCGACACGGAGTCTGACTCCAGTGTCGACTACAATGATGCAAAGTTACAGCCAAAACTGGCAGAAGATTATTCAATATATGATTATTGTAATAAAAGATGTTTTGCATATCACTGATGACCCATCTGTCCCTGACACGAGGGTACACATGTTTAAGGGGAAGAAAGCTGAGATAACATTTCCCGCCTCTCATGAACCAAAGGGAATCTCCAGACAAGAAACTGCAGTTTCCCACAAGAATTCTCATGGCGTATCCTTTCCCTGCTAGGGCCAGGATACGATGGGAATCCTCCCCTAGGGTGGACAAGGCGTTGACAAGGGGGGCGCTCTCTCTCTCTCCCCTTCCCCCGCCGCGCTGCACCGCTCTCCACCTCGTTCCCAACACCGCGGCGGGACCCGGCCTCCATCCCGGTGCCGGTATGTGTAGGGGGGGGCGTTCGCCCTAATCGCCCCCGCTAAATCCGCCACTGTCAGCCACATCTGAGTTCACTCACGGGTGGATCCCTGGGCAATAGAAATTGTTTCTCAGGGTTACAAGCTGGAATTCGAAGAGGTGCCTCCTCGCCGGTTTTCCTTAACGGCCCTACCGGCTTCTCCCCCAGAAAGGGAGTTAATATTAAATACAATTCACACATTGTATCTCCAACAGGTGGTGCTCAAGGTTCCCCTCCTTCAACAAGGAAGGGGATATTACTCAACCTTGGCTGTAGTCCCGAAACCGGACGGTTCGGTCAGACCTATTTTAAAATTAAAATCTCTGAACCTATACTTGAAAAGGTTCAAATTCAAGGTGGAATCGCTCAGAGCGATCATCGCCAGCCTGGAAGGGGGGGGATTTTATGGTGTATCTAGACATAAAGGCTGCATACCTTCATGTTCCCATTTATCCACCCCATCAGGCGTACCTGAGAATTATGGTACAATATTGTCATTACCAAATTCAGGGTAATTGGCGGAAATGATGGTGCTCCTACACAAGCAAGGAGTCACAATTATCCCATACTGGGACGATCTCCTAATAAGGGCGAGATCAAAAGAGCAGTTGTTGAACAGCGTGTCACTTTCGCTGAAGGTGTCACAGCAACTCGGCTGGATTCTCAATATCCCGAAGTCACAGTTGGTTCCTATGACTCGTCTGCCCTTCTTCAGGAACTAAGGACTCTGGTAAAAAAAATCTATTAAAGCCAAAACAGGTGTCAGTGCATCACTGCACTCGGGGTCCTGGGAAAGATGGTGGCATCTTACGGGGCCATTCCCTTCGGCAGGTTCCATGCGAGGACTTTCCAATGGGATCTACGGGACAAGTGGTCCGGATCACATCTACAGATGCATCAGTTAATCACCCTGTCCCCTAGGGCCATGGTGTCTCTCCTATGGTGGCTGCAGAGTGCTCACCTTCTGCAGGGTCGCAGGTTCGCCATAAAGGACTGGATTCTGGTAGCCACGGACGCGAGCCTCCGAGGTGGGGGAGAAGTCACGCAGGGAAGAAACTTCCAAGGTCTTTGGGTCAAGTCAAAAAACTTGTATTCAAATCAACATCCTGGAGCTGAGGGCCATATACAACGCCCTTCGGCAAGCGGAAACATTGCTTCGCGGCCTACCAGTTCTGATCCTGTCAGACAACATCACCGCAGTGGCTGATGTAAACCACGGCACAAAGAGAAGAGTGGAAATGGCAGAAGCCACCAGGATTCTCCGCTGGGCGGAAAATCATGTAAGCGCATTCTCAGCAGTTCATTCCGGGAGTGGACAACTGAGAAGCAGACTTCCTCAACAAACACGACCTGCATCCAAAAGAGGACTTCTTTAGGAAGCTTTCGCACAGATTGCAAGTCAGTGGGAACTGCCACAGATAGACATGATGGCGTCCCGCCTCAACAAGGAGCTACAGAGGTATTGCACCAGGTCAAGAGACCCTCAGGCAGTAGCTGTAGACGCCCTAGTGACACCGTGGGTGTTCCAGACGGTCTATGTATTTCCCCCTCTTCCTCTCATACCCAAGGTGTTGAGAATAGTAAGAAAAAGAGGAGTGAGAACAATCCTCATTGTTCCAGATTTGCCACGAAGGACCTGATATCCGGATCTGCAGGAAATGCTCACAGAAGATCCGTGGCCTCTTCCTCTAAGACAGGACCTGTTGCAACAGGGGCCCTGTCTATTCCAAGACTTACCGCGGCTGCGTTGGACGGCATGGCGGTTGAACGCTGGATCCTATCGGATAAGGATATTCCGGATGAGGTCATTCCTACGCTAATAAAGGCTAGGAAGGACATGACATCTAAACATTATCACCGTATATGGCGAAAATATGTTTCTTGGTGTGAGGCCAGGAATGCTCCTACGGAAGAATTCCATCTGGGCCGTTTCCTTCACTTCCTGCAAACTGGAGTGATTTTCGGCCTAAAATTAGGATCTATTAAGGTTCAGATTTCGGCCTCATCCATTTTCTTTCAAAAGGAATTGGCCTCTCTCCCTGAAGTACAAACTTTTGTGAAGGGAGTACGGCATATTCAGCCTCCTTTTGTACCTCCGGTGACGCCTTGGGACCTTAACGTGGTGTTAAGTTTCATTACGTCACACTGGTTTGAACCACTTAAAACGGTGGAGTTGAAAAATCTCACTTGGAAGGTGGTCATGTTATTAGCCTTGGCTTCGGCTAGGCGAGTGTCGGAATTAGCGGCTTTATCACCTAAAAGCCCCTATCTGGTTTTCCATATAGATAGAGCGGAATTGTGGACCCGTCCTCAATTCCTGCCAAAAGTGGTTTCATCCTTTCATATGAACTATTGTGGTGCCTGTGGCTACGCGTGACTTGGAGGATCCAGAGTCCCTTGATGTGGTCAGGGCTTTGAAAATTTACGTGGCCAGATCGGCTACAGTCAGAAAAACAGAAGCACTGTTTGTCATGTATGCAACCAACAAGATTGGTGCCCCTGCTTCAAAGTAGACTATTGCTCGCTGGATCTGTAACACGATTCAGCAGGCACATTCTACGGCGGGATTGCCGTTACCTAAATCGGTCAAGGCCCATTCCACTAGGAAGGTGGGCTCTTCTTGGGCGGCTGCCCGAGGCGTCTCGGCGTTACAGCTGTGCCGAGCTACTACTTGGTCGGGTTCAAACTCCTTTGCAAAGTTCTATAAGTTTGATACCCTGGCTGAGGAGGACCTCCTGTTTGCTCAATCGGTGCTGCAGAGTCATCCGCACTCTCCCGCCCGCTTGGGAGCTTTGGTATAATCCCCATGGTCCTTACGGAGTCCCCAGCATCCTCTAGGACGTAAAAGAAAATAAGATTTTGAACCTACCGGTAAATCTTTTTCTCGTAGTCCGTAGAGGATGCTGGGCGCCCGTCCCAAGTGCGGACTACTTCTGCAAGACTTGTATATAGTTATTGCTTAAATAAGGGTTATGTTATAGTCTCATCGGTCTTGGACTGATGCTATGTCGTTTTCATACTGTTAACTGGATAGTATATCACAAGTTATACGGTGTGATTGGTGTGGCTGGTATGAATCTTGCCCTTGGATTAACAAAGATCCTTTCCTCGTACTGTCCGTCTCCTCTGGGCACAGTTCTCTTACTGAGGTCTGGAGGAGGGGCATAGAGGGAGGAGCCAGTGCACACCAGATCTAAAGTCTTTCTTAAAGTGCCCATGTCTCCTGCGGAGCCCGTCTATCCCCATCGTCCTTACGGAGTCCCCAGCATCCTCTACGGACTACGAGAAAAAGATTTACTGGTAGGTTTAAAATCTTATTTTTACGTGACAGCCTAGAGACTGATGCGTCCACTATCGGTGGATTTTCCCATTTTTTCTTATCCTCCAAAGGAAAAGGAGAAGATGAGAGCAACCTTCTAGGGATCTGAAACGTCTTATCAGGATTAACCCATGGTTTTTCAAACAGGGTATTCAATTCCTTTGATGCAGGAAAAGTGACTGAGGACTTCTTTTTTACATTAAAATAAGATTCCTCACACTCCTCTGACACCTTATCAGGAATATGCAGAACATCTCTGATAGCCTCTACAAGAGCCTCTATTCCCTGTGACAGAGCTGCACCCCCCCCCCCCCCCCCCCCACCTCTGAGTCCACCTCCCCCTCTGACCTGTCAGCATCAGAGTTAGATTGCAGGATATGGGACAGAAATCGCTTTTGCAGATAAATGGGAGGTGATTGAGACATTGTTTTGAGGATTGAGTCTCTATTCATAAACTCATCCAGTCTGTTTTAAGTATTGCATCTCTTTTTCATTGTGGGACAATTTTGTAGAAAGAGTTGAGATCATTCCCTTAAGAGAATTAACCCATTCCGGTTCAGCCCCGCTAGTCTGTGAACCCTGAGTACCCAGTAGTGAGCCCCCAGGTGAAGAGGAACACTCTGCGGTACAAGAGACACACTCTTTGCCTGACATAATGTAAATGTGACAACACACAGGAAAGGTTAAGCACAATTAACCCACAAAGAGCCCTTCAGGGAGACACAGAGTTGTTTGGAGCCAGCCCCCACAGCACCCTTATCGCTAATGCCAAGCTTAGCTGGGTCGCAGACTAAGTACACTGATAGGGGATTTAGTACACTAAAAGTCGCTCCCCCCTGCTATTACCACCTGGTACCGCTGAGGTAATCTGGAGTCACACTGGGGGAGCTTCTCATACCTGTCCTGTCAGCATCTGTGTCCACTGCAGAGTGAAAATGGTGCTGGTGAGCTGCTGGATCCTCTCATAGTGAAGCCCTGCCCCTTCAATGGCGTGCGGTCTTCTCGCTTTTTTTATACTGCTGAGGAATCTGGTGCTTAAAATGGAGAAAACTGTTTTAAGGCTGTTGTGCCAGTATAGGTACTGTGTACAGTGTACGGGGATGCAGTTGTGTACTGTGTCTGGAGACGCATTCCACCCCGTGTAAAAGCCGTGCATCTCCGTACCCTCATGCCACCATCAGTACTCACCACTCTTCATTCTTCAGGCTCTGTTAGGGGTGACAGCGTGCTGCGGGAATGTACGCTCGCCGTGGTGGGGCTTGCGAATAGTACCCTCAGGAGCTCTGTGTCCTGTCAGTGGGTAATGGGACTATTAACCCTTCAAGAGGTTGGGCCACCCGCCTCCCAAGTCCCACGAAGCAGGCAGGTTGGTGCCAACCAGCCCTGCCTGAAAATAACAAACATAGAAAGTAAATGTAGAAAACTCTTCAGGAGCTTCCGTCAGCATGACCGGCTCCTCCAGGCACATTTTCTAAACTGAGTCTGGAAGGGGCATAGAGGGAGGAGCCAACACACACTATCAAATTCTAAAAGTGCCCATGGCTCCTAGTGGACCCGTCTTTACCCCATGGTACTAAATGGACACCAGTATCCTCTAGGATGTAAGAGAAATGAAGTTTACGTAAGCGTAGCCAACTCTTACATCAACAGATGGTAGACTTTGAACTGGTTTTGAAGTTCTCCAATTCCTGTAATTCTTGAAATCTCTGACGCATTGATTCAACAAAGTCTGATGTTTGGAAAGCATTTGATCGAAAAACTGAGAACTGGAAGACTGCTCAGAACACTGAGCAGATCCTGAACTCGGGGAGTCAAAACTTTCATAAGTGTTGCTGTAAAATGGAGGCACGGACGCAGGGGTGTATCTAGGGGTCCGAGCACCCCTGGCAAAGTAAGGGGCTGGCGCCCCCCCCTACACACATTTGGAATAAGGTGTGAGTATTGGAAATGGGGCATGGTCTTGTGGGGTAAGGGCGTGGACACAATAGTACTTCCAATTCAAATTATGCCACACAGTAGTGTCCCTCATTCACATTACACCGCATAGTAGTGTCTCGTATTCACGTTACACCATCCCTCCCCCCTAACCCACCTTTCCCAAAGCCTGAGCCAAACCTGCCCCCCCAAAAAGCCTCTTCAGTGGTGCCTAACACTAACCCACCCTTCCTAATCTCCCTCCCTGCAGCCTAACCCTAACCCTCCCACCCTCCCTGCAGACTAACCCTAACCCTCCCACCCTCGCAGCCTAACCCTAACCCTCCCACGTTGCTTTCCAGTGGAGTCTTTGGCACCAACTCGATCCGGATTTTGGCATTCTGCATCGCTATCTATGTTGGGATGCCAGCATCAGCATTCCGAGCAGTTTCGGGATGCTGGCGTCAGCTTTCCGGCCGCCAGGATGCCAAACGCCGGCATCTTGACTGCATCCTGAATGAAATGCTAATGAGCTGCTGTGAGATGAGCCTCAAATGGACCCAGCCATTAACCAAACACCATTAGTTGGATGGTAGAAGTGCTTCCAGGGTGCCATCACTTCCAAGATAAAATGATCAATTATACAATTAACTGATATACATTTCCTTGAACCTGGCCCGGAAATAGGTAAGATTTGTATTTTCTTTATTACACTCAACAAGTTAAAGTTTTCGCTTACTTGCTACTTACTTACATCTAACATGCATGAAAATCGTGTAGTTTTCCAGGTACTACAGTCCCTTCTCCCAAACACTGACACTTTTTTATTATCTTCAACAACAAATAGATCTATAGCACTGTGCTATATAACAATTGCTGTGTACCTGGTGAGAGTCTGTTACTGCCGCCGCGGCGCCGGTCTCCGTCAGCACCGCACTGCAATAGTGATCAGACTAGTGTCCGGCAGCGCCGCACTTGTGATCAGACTCACAATAAACTACAGTTCCCAGCAGCTCATGCTGCCGGGAGCTCCCAGCAACAAGGGCTGCTGGGAGCTGTAGTTTATTTTGAGTCTGATTACAAGTGCGGTGCTGCCGGACACCAGTGCCGCTCCAGCAGTAACAGACTCTCACCAGGTACAGTCTGACAGTACTGCTTTTCTATCCTTTGGCCGCGGGTGGCAAAGCCAGGCGGCGCCCCCTCCTTGCCTGGCGCCCCTGGCGAGTGCCATCCTGGCCAATAGGTAGATATACCCCTGCACGGACGTATATGCAACTTTCTAATCCAAAGTCTAAGATTCTTGTTTTGACTTTGCAATGTTTCCTTTCTTCGCGGCTTGGAAATCTTTGATAGCTTGGACTAATATAGCCTGATCTTGCACAGACAGCGATGCTGGAGAGTATTTAGCAGTAGGCAGACTGTTGACAAATTGGGCAGATTGACCAGATGGCTCTGAATGGCCTAACTTTGGAGCAAGCTCCTGTTTTACTGCTTAGAGGAAAGCGGCAAGATCATTCAGTAGCGGATCTTTAGATTCAATGAGAGGATTTGCCCAATCCAGTGCTTTACCTCTAAAGAATAGGAGAAAATATCTGTTGCATTGACTGGAGTATACTTATTGAAGATCCGGACTCAGTAACAGCGAGGTATTGGCTTGCTAATGCACGGAACTGAGCATAATCACCATCGAAGTAAATTGGAGCTTGAGTATCAAGTGGACACTTGGAAGGCTGAATGTCAATTGAAGTCTCAGAAGACAATGTAGGATACTTGAGAGTAGAGGACTGGAATAAACATTCACAAGCAGGAGTAGAATCAACTTGAGATGCTCTAGGGTGGAGAGAGGATGTCATCTCCAGAACTGACTGACAGGAGTTCCCAGCTGAAGTTGACTGAACACTAGAAGCTTCACCTTGGAATGGGATGCTTAGAGCCTCCATCTGGGTTGAGCCAATTGCAATATCTGCAAGAACTGTGGACTCTTGACATATCAACAGGAGTTCATTACTTGAAACACTGGAGTGAATCGGATCGGGTTCAGACTTCAGAGGAACTTGAATCAACAGGAACTGAAGGCGACTTTGGACAGACGGCTGGAACCAGGATTTGTCCACGGATACTTGAATCAGCTGGAACCGAAGGAGGCTGATCTGGACAGATGGATGGGACCGGATTTGGTCCAGAAAAGCTTGAACTGGCTGGGACCGGAGGAGTCTTCGGATTGACGGATAGGACCGGATTAGATCCAAAGATGCTGGAATCGTCTGGAACCAAAGGATGTACCTCAGCATTGGAAACAGAGCTACTCGGGCTGGCTGGAAACAGTGGAGTATTTGGACCGACGGCTGGAACTGGGTTAGGTCCATTGATACTTGACTCTTTATAAACAGAATCCGGATGTTCAAATGATCCAACTTAGAGCTGTACAGAGCTGGTAGCACTCTCAGAAGATGACGAACAAATGTTCACATCTGTATCTGTGGCTTTAAGAATTCCTCCTGGGATCTTAGCCCTGGATATCTTTCTTGAGGCTGAAACTCCCATGACCCCACCTGGGGTTAACAGATCATACACACTTCTTTGAGTAGCATGCCCGGATGCAGCTTCTGGAATCTGAACATCAGATACCGAAACTTCTTTAGTTATGGGTAACATAACCAGTCTCTTTCGATTTCTGAACTCGGAATTGGGCCTATTTGTCACAGGACCCCAATCATAGACTTTCTGGACACTGCTGTCCGGAATAGAGGAAACTGGAACTGAAGTCGATACACAGGAAGGTATGCTGGTATGTTGGGACCTGTTACCAACTTTTGACTTGCGGAGAGAACAGTATTTAATGAGGTGACTAGAACTCCCACAGTAGAAACAGAGGTGAAGCTGCTTGCGATGCTGGCATTCAGCTTCCGAGAGTTTGGAGCGCAGGTAGCTCTGGAATCTACCCTCTCTCTGCACGGGAGGAGAGACTTTAGTTTTAATGAAGTCTGACACTGTGGTTGTATTAGTTTCAGTAGGCTGAGTAGGACTTCTTACTGTGTTTAAAGCACCTCCTAAGATTTCTGGTATTATTGGAATAATTATTGATAGAAGACTTTGAAGTTGTTCCAATAGATGACAGAGAGTCCAGGTTTCACAGCAGGTCCAGGTTTCACAGCAGGAGACAGAGGAGTCCTGGAACCTTTGAAAGAGGAAGATGCCCTCTCAGGAGAATTAGCTTTAAAGGGAGTGCCATAGGGCTGACTTGAAAGAGGTCCAACCATAGGAACGGATAGAGCAGTAGAAGCTGGAATAACTGGAACTGGAGCAGGAGTGACTAGAATGGGAGCCGGAGGAGAAACGGAACTTGGAAGGGATTGCTGCAAAGTATCCAAGCAGGTAGACATTCCCTGTAGAAACTGGATCACTTGCCATTGCGCAGCCTCTTCACCATCGAGTCGCTATGCAAGACCTTGGAGGGCCCCTGACCCCATACTCTGACCGCCGTCCGAGTCCATGGGCCTTGAACAAACTGTCAGGTCTGTGTCTGTATCTGTTCCCGGAGGGGTCACTAGTTGGTCAGTGGCAGTGCGATGGAGGAAACGAGGAGGCTGAAGTAAAATCCTGCGCATGTGCGATTCAGCATGGAAGCTGCTAGAGTCTCTGAAATAAACAGTCACTTAGAGATAGTTCGGTCTGGGTACCGATGGTAACTAGAGCAACTGATAACCGGTCTGGGAAGCAATAGTGGCTTGGAGTTACTGATGATCGGTCTGGGAACTGATGGAGACTTGGAACAGATGACGATCGGCCTGAGAACTGATGATGAACAGGAATAAATGACTATCGGCCTGAGAACCGATGATGAACAGAAACAGATGACCATTGGCCTGGGAACCGATGGTGACAACTTGGAATAAACGATGGCCGGCCTGGAAGCCGATGATGACTTGAAACAGAGCTTCACACAGATACTTGGCAATATTGATGATCGGCCTGGAAACTGATGGTAACTTGAAACAGGAATTGTATAGGCAATTGGTAATGCAGATGATCGGCCTGGAAACAGATAGGAACTTGCCAAAGAACTACACAGTCAATATGCAATGCTTGCATGCAACAATAGAACCAGGTTAGGTTATTGCAGGACACAGTTGAACTTTAAGCTGGATGTTTTAGTGCTGGGTGAATAGCACGGTGCTGATACAGAGTAATAACAAACAGGTAAGTATGATATGCAGCACCTGGAGAGAGTCTCTTATTGCAAGTGGTTGTAGGAGCAGAGTGTAGCTGAAGCTGAAGACAAACTGGATGGCTGGTACCTGTAGTTCCACAGAGCACTGAGCTGAAACTGAACTGGATGGCTGGTGCCTGTAGTTCCACAAAGCACTGACACAGCAGAGTCTCAGGGCACTGCTAGTGAATGCTGGAGCAGAATGCAGATGGAGCTGCAACTGAACTGGATGGCTGGTGCCTATAGTTCCACGGAGTAGTGATACATGGGAATCTCTGAAGACAGGAGACTGGAGCCAGGAGGCACTTGTTCACAGAATGTGATGCATTGTTCAAGGCAATGATACTGAGCAGGAACTCTGGCTATATACCCCCTGGTCAGCAGGGATTGAAGAATCAAGTCATGTGAGTGCTCCAGTGCACAGGAGTGAATAGCACCAAGTCAGCTGACTGCAGGTGTCATGGCGGCCCCCATGCTCTGGAGATGGTGGGAATACATCGGGTTACACGCTGTACGGCAAGCGGGGTACACACTGGAGAGAGTCTCTGGCACATTGCAGGCAATCATGGAACATGCTGCCAGGCTGAGGATGTGACTTTTTGAGGCTAGCAAATCAGAGCACCTGTAAGTGACATGATGCAAAATGCAGATTCCTGACACAGTCTGGCCAGGTCTGGGTAGAGGCAAGGGCCCTGCACTAGGAGGTCTTGACGTGGAGGAAGTAGAAGGGGACGCTCTGACGAGAGACCCTGTAGGGTTGAGAACCAACTCTGTGCCACGCTGGAGCGATCAGAATCAGCATTCCTCCTTCTTGTTTGAACTTCCGAAGTACCCTAGGCAGGAGTGACACTGGAGGAAATATGTAAGGCAGCTGAAAGTTCCACAGAACTGCCAATGCATCCACGAACACTGCCTGAGGATCCCTGGTTCGTGATCTGAAGACTGGAACCTTGTGATTGTGTCAAGATGCCAAGAGATCCACTTCTGGTAGACCCTATCTGTCCACCAGGAGTTGGAAGACTTCGGGATGAAAACCCCACTCTCCAGAGTGATCGTCCTGGCGACTGGGGAAGTCCACTTCCCAGTTTAGGATGCCTGGAAAGAACACTGCCGATATGGCTGGCAGATGGTGTTCCGCCCAACATGGATTTCGGACACTTCCAACATTGCCATGCGGCTTTGAGTGCCACCTTGATGGTTTATGTACACAACCGTGGTGGCGTCTGATTGTACCTGAACGGGCCTTTTCTGTACCAGAGGCAGGATGAGAGACAGTGCATCGAACACTGCTCTCAGCTCTAGAATATTGATTGGAAGAAGAGATTCTTCCCTGGTCCAACGACCCTGAAATGAGTGTTACTCCAACACCACTCCCCAGCCCCGAAGACCGGCATCCGCTGTCAGCAGGACCCAGTTGGGGATACAGAAGGGATGGCTCCTGCTCAACTGCTGGTCCTGGAGCCACCAGGTCAGCGACAGACGAACCTCCGGAGCCAACGAGACCAGTTGAGATCTGATACAATAAGGTTAGTCATCCCACGTGGAAAGGATCAACTGTTGTATATGGCGGTAATTAAATTGAACAAACTCTATCATGTGGAAGGATGACACCGTCAGGCCAAGGACTTGATTTGCTGAGTGCATCAACACTCTGGGGCGGTGAATGAAGTGCCTAATCCTGTACTGAAGTTTCAGGACCTTGTCTGGAGACAGGAACAGTCTCTGACTGTGTGTGTCCAAGAGTGCCCCTAGGTGCACCATGCTCTGAGCTCGGACCAGCAAGGACTTCTTCCAGTTTATCAGCCACCCGTGGGCTTGCAGGAAAGTTACCGTCAGTTGTAGATGACTGAGGAGAACTTCATGTGAACTTGCCAGAACCAGTAGGTCGGCCAAGTATGGGAGGATTCTGATTCCTTGGCGACGGAGATGGGCAATCAGCACGGCCATGACCTTGGTGAAGATCTGAGGAGCCGTAAGCTAGGGCCTGATTAACAATGGGGCTGATGGAGCTGCAGCTCCAGGCCCCCCATCAAAATAGGCCCACAGGTGTATACAAGAAAATATGTTTTTACCGTTACAGACTGCTGCTTCACAGCGGCCATGTGACTGAGGCCTGGCCCACTGAAACCCTGGCGAAAACACACAGCAGCGATCGAAAAAGATATATATCTATACATACACACACACATACATACATACATACATACATACATACATACACACACACACACAGGTCGAGTATCCCTTATCCAAAATGCTTGGGACCAGAAGCATTTTGAATAACGCATTATTTTGTATTTCAGAATATTTTTAGTTTTCTGCCCCCATTATAGTGCCAGATACAAGTAATGCCCCCAGTATAGTGCAAGTTACACATAATGTCCCCCGGTATAATGCCAGATGCAAGTAATGTCCCCAGTATAGTGGAAGTTACACATAATGTCCCACAGTGTAGTGCTAGTTGCACATAGTGTCCCCCAGTATAGTGACAGTTACACATAATGTTCCCCAGTATGGTGCTACTTGCACATACTGTCTCCCAGTGTAGTGCCATGAATAGAGTCATGGCTGCTGCAGGAGAGGAGGCTAGATTCTGGGCCTGCACTTCCCACTGCCGCCCATATCAAAATACAGTTACAATGGTATGTAGGAAATTTACAATCAACCACCATTTGCAGGATGATGTAACTCCCCTCATCCTCCAAACATCTGCAACCTCTGCTGCTGCAATCCATGCATGCAGGAGGACTGGGAGGGAAGAAAGAGGAGGTCAGTGAAACAGAACCCGAACGAGTGTATGGGTGGTGCTGGCAGAAGAAATCCGGCCCAGAGCTCAGCCTCCTCTCCTCCTGCAGCAACCATGACTGGTTGCGTTGGGCACCCCGCCGTGGTCGAAAACAGGCTATTTTCAACCATTCATTTTCGTCTATAAGAGAGGAAAAATGAATATGCCCCCATTTTCTGGAAACGTATGCACCGCAGCCAGAGCCGGCCCTAACCAATATGATGCCCTAGGCAAGATTTTGGCTGGTGCCCCCTAGCACCGCCGCTAGTTCCACCTCTGACACTGCACCCCTTACCCGGCACCATCACCCGCACTCATAATAGTCCTCATTTTGGTGTTCCTACCCCCTATATTTTAAATATGAACAACGCGGACATTTGGCGCAAAGCCAAAAAAGGAATGTGTTCTTGCTAGGAAGGGGCAAGGCCACACAATAGTACCCCCAATTCAAATTACGCCACACAGTAGTGCAACTTCATTCACATTTTATCATGCGATAGTGTCCCTAATTCACATTACTTCACACAGTAGTACTTTACCTTATGAACGTTACTCCTCACATTAGTGCCCCTTATTCACATTATATCACACTATAATGCTCTTTATTCACATTAGACCACACAGTAGCGCCCTTTCTATATGTTACGCCACACAGTAGAGCACTTTATACACATAATGCCACACTTTAGTAATGCATTTATATACATAATACCACACAGTAATGCCTCTTACACATGACACACATTATTAATGTCGTTATAAACATAAAGCGCCTTACACATTATGCCAGCTTTTATTAATGCCCTTATACACATAATATCCCTTACACATATGACACACATTATTTAGTGTTCCTTCTAGGCTGTTTCAACAGGGTGCTGCACCCTGCCCATTTTTGAAATGTGAAAAAGCACCCTGCCCTTTTTCAGTGCACCCTGCAGAACCATAAATCGCCCCCTTGTATACAGAATGCAACAGTCAGAGTGCATGTTACAATGTTGTTGTCTACTCCTTACCCACCTCTGAAATTGGACCACAATTTCTATCCTTTAGCCAACTGGATGGCAGAGGAGGCACTGTAAATAACACAGCACTTTGATAAAGAGGGAAAGAACAGGGTAAGCAGTGAGCATGTACTGCTTACAGTATTTCCCTAGTAGAACAGACTTATTTTTTTCCTATATATTTTAACCCATTGTTTAACTTTTCTGTTTTAGAACACATAGAAGACTGGACATATACAGTATGTTTCTCAGTAAAGATGTTAGGTGTCTTACATGTATGCATGGTTATATGATTTACTAAGGGCAAAATGTATGTACAAAAACTATAAACATATGCGCTATGCTTTGTTAACCAGTCCAATGCAGAAACAGGTAAAAGAGTGTTATGATTCCCGTACTCCAGACCAGCGGAGATCGTATGGCTGAGGTCAGAGTACTGGGAAGATATGCTGGTTGTGGGAGCAGGAAAGCCTAGTAACCCCTGGCGCCCTAACTCCGTTGTCTCGCCCGTGTTATCAGAAATCCCCTGCGAGACTATGGTTGCTTGAGCCCATGGCAGCCGCGTTCGAAGGGCGGATTATGTCTGCCCAACCCCGATGCCCCCTCAGGTCTTAATGGGAGACAAAGGGAAATCCGAGACAGGGTGATAACAAGGGGCCCTCTGACTAAGCAACCAGGCCAGGGGTTACAAGCTAACTAACTAAATCAAAAGGTATGTGCGGACTAGCCGCCAGGGAAAAGGACAACCAAAGATCCACTGATCCGTTACTCCTATCCAGCACCGCTGGATACCAGAGTGGATCAGGGAGAGCGGAATCCTCCGCAAAAGCTCCAGGACACAAATATACTAAATAATAAACAGTAAGCGGACAAGCCGCAACACACGGCTGCGCTGTGACTCACGGACACCACAGGATGTTAAAGGTGCTCAGTCAGACTCCAGGAAAAGATGACAAATCTCTGAGTACAGGACCACTGAGGACAGGAACAACCGGCTTGAGCAGGACTGGATACTTTCTGCAACTGACATAGGCAAACAGGAAGCTGCCGACACCGACTTTCAGAACTGGAGGACAGGCAGAATCCACTGGAACTCAGGGTAGGACACGGGATCAGACACAGGGACTGACACAGGAATCAACACAGGGACTGACACAGGAATCCACACAGGGACTGACACAGGAATCCACACAGGGACTGACAGGAACCAGCTCAAACTTAAAGCAGACTGCAAACCAAGGAATATCATCAGCATCTAACTGCAGTGAGCCAGCATATATCAGAGAGGCCTAATTAATTATCTCTTGCAGCTGGCCTGCTGCACGACTAAGCTGACAAGATGCAATCAGCAGCCAGATGAGGCTGAACACATGGGAACAAGCTGCAATTGCACAGACTCACCAGCGGCAGCAGACAAGAGTAATCCAAAACAGAGCAATGGGAAATCCTGGCATGCAAGACAACTAAATAAACATAAAATAGGAATGAACCACTACCTGTGGTTCATAACAGTATCCCCTCCTTAAGGGTGAGCTCCGAGCACCCCATGACACCCACGGGGAACATAAACAAAAGTATAACATGAAATACAGAACAAAACTGCAAAACAGGAATGAGCCACAGCCGTGGCTCATAACAGTACCCCCCCCTTGAGGAGGGGTCAAAAGACCCCAAAATTCAGACTATCCAGAACAAGGGATAAAAAAAACAAACCTGACACATTGGTCTAACAGACACGAAAACAGAAACAAGCTGCAACCACAGCTTGTAACAGTGCCCTCCCCTTGATGGTGGCCACTGGACACAAGATAAGGAAAAAAAATCTTTTTTTTTTTTTTTTTTTATCAAGGCAAGAGTCAAAAATTATTTCTTTTTCTTCTTCTTCTTTTTACAAAGCTCTTTAGGTCTGACCAAGGTAATTCCCCAAACATTGTCTGAACTGATGGTACCACCCAGCAAGGCTGCGTTCAAATCAGAGACAGGTCTCTTACCCTTGGGAGCTGAACTTTCTGGTAAAGTACTATTATTAGAAGAAGTAGTCAGAAAAGCACATCCTGCAGTCACAACAACGGGCTGAGACTCCTGTGCCGAGTTTACAGTATTTTGTGGACTCTCAGCAGACAAGACGGGTGACTTAGAGGAACCTGAACCAATTTCTTTGGAACCATATCTTTTAATAATTGCATCACTGAATGCTGGGGGATCCTGAAGAATGGGATCTTCAGCTTTCATTAGGCTGGTCACCCACTCAAAAGGCTCTCCTCTAAAAGAATAAATAAGATAGAGCACAAGGTTCTCTGGAGTGATGCCCAGAAATGGTCTAGACAACATAATAATGTAATAGTGTTTGTAAAGCGCCAGAAATTGGGCTAAGTCCCCATCAAAGATTATGGATGTTGAGATATCAGAGTCAGGATCTGTTTCCTTCTCATCTGACTGACTGGAGTGCTTTGCTAGGACCTGGTCACTATTGACCTTACTCGAGGCTGAGACTCTCTGAACCCCACCCGGGGCTGAGACTCTCTGAACCCCACCCGGGGCTGAGACTTTCTGAACCCCACCCGGGGCAGTGACTTTCTGAACCCCACCCGGGGCAGTGACTTTCTGAACCCCACCCGGGGCAGTGACTTTCTGAACCCCACCCGGGGCAGTGACTTTCTGAACCCCACCCGGGGCAGTGGCCTCCGGGAACCCCGCTGGGGCAGTGGCCTCCGGGAACCCCGCTGGGGCAGTGGCCTCCGGGAACCCCGCTGGGGCAGTGGCCTCCGGGAACCCCGCTGGGGCCAGCACCTCGGATTCTTTTACTGGGACCGGGTCGTTGGCCTCCCTGACTGGGATCGGGCCATCAGCCTCCCTCTCTGAGTCGATAATAATCGAAAGTTCTCCCGGGACTATGACTTCCGGGACTTTTGCTGCAGCAATAACGTTCAGATCCTCCACTAATGCTATGCTTCTTAAGTTCTTTCCTGGGGAAGCGACTTCTAGACCCTTCTTTGGGGCTGCGTCTCTCGAGACCCCACTTGGGGATATTACTTCAAAGATCCCTTCTGGGGTTTTGCTTCTCGAGTTCCCTTCAAGAACTATGGTTTTAGATACCCTTTCTGAGGTTGCGCTCCTCAAGTCCCTACCTGGGGTAACAGCTTCTGAGACCCCTTCTGGTATGGAAACCTGAGCTACAATATTTGATGTCCCTCTATAAGCTTGGGCATCGGGTACCGCTCCAGCACTCTGGGCATCGGGTACCGCTCCAGCACTCTGGGCATCGGGTACCGCTCCAGCACTCTGGGCATCGGGTACCGCTCCAGCACTCTGGGCATCGGGTACCGCTCCAGCACTCTGGGCATCGGGTACCGCTCCAGCACTCTGGGCATCGGGCACCGCTCCAGGACCCTGGGCATCGGGCACCACTCCAGGACCCTGGGCTATGGGCACCACTCCAGGACCCTGGGCTACGGGCACCACTCCAGGACCCTGGGCTACGGGCACCACTCCAGGACCCTGGGCTACGGGCACCACTCCAGGGACTTGCAACTCCGCTTCCACAGGAACCTCAAGAGAGGAGAGAAACATTCTCTCTTGATTCCTGAATCTATAATGGGGCTCCCTTGCCCAAGGACCCCAATTATAGGATAGAGAGCTTTTTTGTGTGGGTTGTGTGACAAGTACCTCTGCCACAGTAGAGACAGGAGTAGGTCTTGTATCATGACTCAACTTGGCCAGAGGGCAAGACTCGTCACCACACTTTGGCTTGCGCAACTCACAGGTCTGCAGATAATGGCCTAAACCCCCACAATATAGGCATAAGTTTAAGTTTCTGCGACGCAGACGCTCCTCTTCTGAGAGCCTGGGCCGCAGAAAACTTTTAAACTTTTTCTCTTCAATTAAACCAGAGGATTCTCTTGTCACCATACTGTGAACAAGAGTCTTTTTAGAGATAGATGTACTCTCAACGACTTCTGGCAAAATAAGCAAGATTTTAGTCAGAAGGTTTTGCAGTTGCTTTAGGGATTGCTGCAAAACTTCTAGTCGCTCTGGTCTCAAAGCACTGAATACAGAGTTCAGGGCTGCGAGAGATGCCTGCAGGGCTTGCATAGTAGACATAGGAGGATTTAAAACTAGACAAGACAAGACAAGGCAAGACAAGGCAAGGCAAGACAAGGCAAGGCAAGACAAGGCAAGGCAAGACAAGGCAAGGCAAGACAAGGCAAGGCAAGGCAAGGCAAGACTAAATTTTGCTAAACAAAACAAGACTTTTTTTTTTTTTTTTTTTTTTAAACACCGGACTGGATTCTAAACACCGGACTGGATTCTAAACACCGGACTGGATTCTAAACACCGGACTGGATTCTAAACACCGGACTGGATTCTAAACACTGGATTGGATTCTAAACACTGGATTGGATTCTAAACACCGGACTGGATTGGATTCTAAACACCGGACTGGATTGGATTCTAAACACCGGACTGGATTGGATTCTAAACACCGGACTGGATTGGATTCTAAACACCGGACTGGATTCTAAACTAGACACTGGACTGGGCCAAAAAAGAAAAAAAAAAGTTTTATTTCTTTTTTGTGGTATGGCTGATGATAATGTTATGATTCCCGTACTCCAGACCAGCGGAGATCGTATGGCTGAGGTCAGAGTACTGGGAAGATATGCTGGTTGTGGGAGCAGGAAAGCCTAGTAACCCCTGGCGCCCTAACTCCGTTGTCTCGCCCGTGTTATCAGAAATCCCCTGCGAGACTATGGTTGCTTGAGCCCATGGCAGCCGCGTTCGAAGGGCGGATTATGTCTGCCCAACCCCGATGCCCCCTCAGGTCTTAATGGGAGACAAAGGGAAATCCGAGACAGGGTGATAACAAGGGGCCCTCTGACTAAGCAACCAGGCCAGGGGTTACAAGCTAACTAACTAAATCAAAAGGTATGTGCGGACTAGCCGCCAGGGAAAAGGACAACCAAAGATCCACTGATCCGTTACTCCTATCCAGCACCGCTGGATACCAGAGTGGATCAGGGAGAGCGGAATCCTCCGCAAAAGCTCCAGGACACAAATATACTAAATAATAAACAGTAAGCGGACAAGCCGCAACACACGGCTGCGCCGTGACTCACGGACACCACAGGATGTTAAAGGTGCTCAGTCAGACTCCAGGAAAAGATGACAAATCTCTGAGTACAGGACCACTGAGGACAGGAACAACCGGCTTGAGCAGGACTGGATACTTTCTGCAACTGACATAGGCAAACAGGAAGCTGCCGACACCGACTTTCAGAACTGGAGGACAGGCAGAATCCACTGGAACTCAGGGTAGGACACGGGATCAGACACAGGGACTGACACAGGAATCAACACAGGGACTGACACAGGAATCCACACAGGGACTGACAGGAACCAGCTCAAACTTAAAGCAGACTGCAAACCAAGGAATATCATCAGCATCTGCTAACTGCAGTGAGCCAGCATATATCAGAGAGGCCTAATTAATTATCTCTTGCAGCTGGCCTGCTGCACGACTAAGCTGACAAGATGCAATCAGCAGCCAGATGAGGCTGAACACATGGGAACAAGCTGCAATTGCACAGACTCACCAGCGGCAGCAGACAAGAGTAATCCAAAACAGAGCAATGGGAAATCCTGGCATGCAAGACAACTAAATAAACATAAAATAGGAATGAACCACTACCTGTGGTTCATAACAGTATCCCCTCCTTAAGGGTGAGCTCCGAGCACCCCATGACACCCACGGGGAACATAAACAAAAGTATAACATGAAATACAGAACAAAACTGCAAAACAGGAATGAGCCACAGCCGTGGCTCATAACAAAGAGAAGGCAGATGTTAGTCACATAGAACCACGTTCTCACGACACGAGAAGGGACTAGCGACTAATGCCATACCAACCAAAGAAGCTAAGTGAATCAGGGTTGGCGCCCTGTGAAACCCAGTGTACCTCGCAGAAAGAGATTTAACTATGGTAAGTCTAACATAAATCTCCTTTTCTGCAGCGAGGTACACTGTGTTCCACAGGGAAAACATTGGGGATGTCTTAAAGCAGTTCCTCAAGGGAGGGGATGCACCTTAGCGGATATGAGAACCCAGCGTCCAAAGGAAGCATCCTGGGAGGCGGAAGTATCAAAGGCATAGAACCTAATAAAATTGTTCACTGAGGACCACGTAGCCGCCTTGCACAATTGTTCTGCTGACGTGCCACGATGGGCCATCCAAGAGGGTCCAACAGGTCGAGTAGAACGGGCTTTAATAGCAGCAGAAGCTGGGAGTCCAGCCTGCGCATAAGCTTGTGCAATCACCATTCTAATCCATCTGGCCAAGGTTTGCTTATTCGCAGGCCAGCCATGTTTGTGAAAACCAAACAGTACAAAGAGGGCATCTGACCTCCTGATAGAGGCAGTCCTCTCCACATATATACGGAGAGCCAGTACCACATCCAAAGACCGTTCTTTGGAGGACAATTCAGAAGAGATGAAGGCTGGAATCACAATCTCTTGATTAAGGTGAAAAGATGACACTACCTTAGGTAAATAACCAGGCCGAGTTCTAAGAACTGCTTGGTCACAACAAAATATTAAAAAGGGTGGACGACAGGACAATGCGCCTAAGTCCGACACCCTTCCAGCAGAGGCAATAGCCAGCAGAAACAGGACCTTAGCTGTGAGCCATTTAAGGTCCACTGACTCAAGAGGTTCAAATAGAGACTCTTGCAGGGCATTCAGGACAACAGACAAACCCTATAGAGCCCCAGGAGGGACATAGGGAGGCTGAATACGCAGTACGCCCAGAGTGAATGTATGCACGTCAGGTATAAACTCAATTTATCTCTGAAACCACACTGACAAGGCAGATATGTGAACCTTGAGGGAGGCCAGACGAAGTCCTAAATCCAGACCTTGTTGCAAAAAAGCCAGAAGTCTGGAAGTACTAAACTTGTAAGCATCGTAATTCTTAGCAACACACCAGGTGAAGTAAGAATTGCAGACCCTATAATAAATCCGTGCAGAAGCCGGTTTGCGGGTCTTCAGCATAGTTTGGATAACCGCCTCGGAGAATCCTTTGGCCCTCAGGAGTGAAGCTTCAAGAGCCACGCAGACAAGCCAGCCTGGCCAGGTCCGGGTAGACACAAGAGCCTTAAACGAGGAGGTCTGGGCGTTGAGGAAGTAGAAGAGGACGCTCTATCGATAGACCCTGCAGGTCTGAGAACCAATGCCGTCTGGGTCACGCTGGAGCTACTAGAAGTAGTATTCCTCCTTCCTGCTTGAACTTCTGTAGTACCCTGGGCAGAAGTGACACTGGAGGGAACACGTAGGGCAGCCAAAAGTTCCATGGAATCGCCAGTGCGTCCATGAACGCTGCTTGAGAATCCCTTGTTCTTGATCCAAAGACCGGAACTTTGTGATTGTGTTGAGACGTCATCAGGTCTACATCTGGTAGACCCCGATTGTCCACTAGGAGTTGAAAGAATTCCTGAAGAAGACTTCATTCTCCGGCGTGCACATCCTGACGACAGAAGAAATCCGCTTCCCAGTTGAGGACTCCCGGAATGAACACTGCCGATATTGCTAGCAGATTGTGTTCCGCCCAACGAAGGATTTTTGACACTTCCATCATTGCCGTGTGGCTTTGAGTGCTGCCTTGATGTTTTATGTATGCCCCCGTGGTGGCGTTGTCTGATTGTACTTGAACAGGCCTGTTCTGTATCAGAGGCAGGGCAAGAGTCAAGGCATTGAACACTGCCCGCAATTCCAGAACGTTTATCGGGAGGAGAGATTCCGCCTTCGTCCACTGACCCTGGAGAGAGTGTTGCTCTAGCATCGCATCCCAACCCCGCAGACTGGCGTCCGTAGTCAGCAGGATCCAGTTGGGGATCCAGAAGGGACGGCCCCTGCTCAACTGCTGGTCCTGTAGCCCCCAGATCAGTGACAGACAAACCTCAGGAGTCAAGGAGATCATTTGAGACCTGATCTGATGAGGGAGGCCGTCCCACTTGGAAAGGATTAACCTCTGCAGAGGACGGGAATGAAATTGAGCATACTCTACCATGTCGAAAGCTGACACCATGAGGCCTAGTACTTGCATCGCCAAGTGTATCAACACTCTTGGGCGGGAGAGGAAGTATCTGATCCTGTCCTGAAGTTTAAGGACTTTCTCTGGAGACAGAAACAGTCTTTGGCTGTGTGTGTCCAGCAGTGCCCACAGGTGGACCATGCTCCGAGCAGGGACCAGCGAGGACTTCTTCCAGTTGACTATCCACCCGTGGGCTTATAGCAAGCATACCGTCAGTTGCAAATGACTGAGGAGGACAGCTTGGGAGTTCACCAGGATCAGCAAGTTGTCCAGATACAGCAGGATCCTGATTACCTGATGACGTAGATGAGCCGTCATCACAGCCATAACCTTGGTGAAGATCCGAGGGGCCGTGGCCAGTGCAAACGGCAGAGCCTGGAACTGATAGTAAAGGTTGCCAATAGCAAACTGCAGATATTGCTGATGCGATATGGCAATAGGTATATACAGCATTTCCATACGGAACTTGGACACTCTCACAAATTTGTTCAGTGATTTGAGTGGTTGAGTATAGGCCGGAAAGACCCATTGGGTTTCGGAACTAGAAACAGGGTTGAGTAGTATCCTCCGCCTCTCTGGGACAGGGGTACCGGCACTACCACTCCTGTATCCAGGAGAGAACGCACAACCGTAGAGCGTATGAGTACGATACAGCCAGACAAATATAAAACCTGCAAATAAATTTCCTATTTATGTGACAGCATGCACAGTAAACAAAGAGAATAAATGCAGTATGATGTGACTGGGGACACAGTAGAATACACTTAACGGTAAATACTGTGCAGCACTATATATGATACCCTGACACACCTAGTTCTTTAGGGTATAGAATGCAGTAATAGATATAGCTGTGATACACTGTAATGAAATCAACACAGCAGATACAGGCACACACAGTGACAATGCACAGATAATTATTTTAGTCAGGCAATAAAACTGCACTGAACTAGTAAATAAATATTATATATATATATATATATATATATATATATATAAAAAAAAATGCGCAGTCCAAGACCGGATGTATACATCAGAATACTCGTACAATATATTCTGGTAGAGTTACACTTGTTGTTAACTAACGCAGTCTTAAAATGACATGTAGAATACTTAACTGTCTGTAAAATCACAGCACTGATGTACAGATGGTTTTACAGAAGGAGACCTTGCCCTGCAGTCCCGGTGACCAGTCGCAGCTACTGTGAGAAGATGGCGCCCAAAGTCTCAGTCAGGGAGTGAGGGAGAGTGTGAGGCAGCTCCAGGGCGGGGACACCAGCAGTAGATGGTGCCCGGAGCTGGGGGAGGGGCTACAGGTCAAGCGCCTTATCCCCTATGGTGGTCCTCACCACCGGGTACTGTGGAGCCTTATTAAACAGGATATTTTACTATCCAACCTGTGCTGTCATGCCCTGGTGGATATAGTGGGGTCCCTGCTCTGTCACAGTGTCCACGTTAGCATCGCGGTCCGTCTCCTAATGCGATTTAATGGCAGGTCCCACCTGGGGTACCCTCTTACCTCCTCCCTTAGTAGCAGCCACACGATCCAGGAGAGCGTCTGCGGTGGTGTGCCTTGGAACCGGAGCACCTCCGCCGCAAGTACCCGGGAACAGAGCCAGCGGGCGTAATGCAACACTGCTGGGGAGGTGATGGAGCCGCAGCACAGTATGTCACACTGACTTATGAAGTGCTGCAGCCCTTGAAGTCTTCTAAAAAGCTTTTTCAGGGCTGCCTAGAGCAGACCCCCTGTTAAGTGACCTGCTTCATGCAGGCACCAACTCTAAAACTGAGCTCACAGTGCCTGGAGGCGGGGTTATAGAGTAGGCCCCGCAATGCATCCTGGGAAAGCTTTAGCCTGTTGGTGCCTCTGGATCAAGATCCATCTCTACACCCCAATGTATTCCCTGTGGAACACAGTGTACCCCGTTGCAGAAATTTACAGTACAATATATAAAAAATAATTTTTATAAATAAAAATTTGACATTTGGCATTTGCATATGTATTTACCTTCTTCGCTATGAAGCTCCTCAAAAGTTTTGGTGCAACCAATAGCTTTCAGAAGTCACATAATTAGTGAAATGAAGTCCACCTGTGTGCAATCTAAGTGTCACATGATCTGTCAGTATAAACACACCTTTTCTGAAAGGCCCCAGAGGCTGCAACACCACTAAGAAAGAGGCATCACACCATGAAGATCAAGGAGCTCTCCAAACAAGTTAGAGACAAAGTTGTTGAGAAGTACAAGTCTGGGTCGGGTTATAAAAAAATATCCAAATCTTTGATGATCCCCCGGAGCACCATGAAAACCATCATCTTCAAATGGAAAGAACATGGGGGGTAATTCCAAGTTGATCGCAGCAGGATTTTTGATAGCAATTGGGCAAAACCATGGCCCTCATTCCGAGTCGTTCGCTCGGTAATTTTCATCGCATCGCAGTGAAATTCCGCTTAGTACGCATGCGCAATAATCGCACTGCGACTGCGCCAAGTAATTTTACAATGAAGATAGTATTTTTACTCACGGCTTTTTCTTCGCTCCGGCGATCGTAGTGTGATTGACAGGAAATGGGTGTTACTGGGCGGAAACACGGCGTTTTCGGGGCGTGTGGATAAAAACGCTACCGTTTCCGGAAAAAACGCAGGAGTGGCCGGAGAAACGGAGGAGTGTCTGGGCGAACGCTGGGTGTGTTTATGACGTCAAACCAGGAACGACAAGCACTGAACTGATCGCAGATGCCGAGTAAGTCTGAAGCTACTCTGAAACTGCTAAGTAGTTTGTAATCGCAATATTGCGAATACATCGGTCGCAATTTTAAGAAGCTAAGATACACTCCCAGTAGGCGTAGGCTTAGCGTGAGCAACTCTGCTAAATTCGCCTTGCGAGCGATCAACTCGGAATGAGGGCCCATGTGCACTGCTGTGGAGGCATATATAACGTGCAGAAAGAGTTAGATATGGGTGGGTTATTTTATTTCTGTGCAGGGTAAATACTGGCTGCTTTATTTTTACACTGCAAATTAGATTGCAGATTGAATACACCACACCCAAATCTAACTCTCTCTGCACATGTTATATCTGCCTCCCCTGCAGTGCACATGGTTTTGCCCAATTACTAACAAAAATCCTGCTGCGATCAACTTGGAATTACCCCCATGGTACCACAACAAAACTGCTAAGAGAGGGCCGGCCACCAAAACTCACAGGCCGGGCAAGGGGGGCATTAATCAGAGAGGCAGCTCAGAGACCAAAGGTAACCCTGAAGGAGCTGCAGAGTTCCACAGCAGAGACTGGTGTAGCTGCGCATGTGACCACAATAAGCCGTACACTCCATAGAGCTGGGCTTTATGGAAGAGTGGCCAGAAAAAAAACATTACTTAGTGTTAAAAATAAGAAGGCATGTTTTTAGTTTGCCAAAAGGCATGTGGACGACTCCCAAAATGTATGGAGGAAAGTGCTCTGGTCACATGAGACTAAAATTTAACTTTTCAGCCACCAAGGAAAATGTCTGGCACAAACACAACACATCCCATCACCCCAAGAACACCATCCCCACAGTGAAACATGGTGGTGGCAGCATCATGCTGTGGGGATGTTTTTCAGCAGCGGGGACTGGGAAACTGTTTTGAGTCGAGGGAAAGATGGATGGTGCTTAATACAGGGATATTCTTGAGCAAAACCTGTTTCAGTCTGCCTGTGATTTGAGACTGGAACGGAGGTTCACCTTCCAGCAGGACAATGACCCTAAGCATACTGCTAAAGCAACACTCAAGTGGTTTAAGGGGAAACATTTAAATGTGTTGGAATGGCCTAGTCAAAGTTGAGAATCTGTGGTCAGACTTGAAGATTGCTGTTCACAAGTGGAAACCACCCAATATGAAGGAGCTGGAGCAGTTTTGCCTTGAGGAATGGGCAAAACTCCCAGTGTCAAGATGTGGCAAGCTCATAGAGACTATTCCAAAGCGACTTGCATTGCTGCAAAAGGTGGCTCTACAAAGTACTGACTTTAGGGGGGTGAATACTTATGAATGCTGAAGTTAAGTTTTCTGTTATTTTGTCCTATTTCTTGTTTGCTTCACAATAAAAAAAACATCTTCAAAGTTGTAGGCATGTTCTGTGAATGAAATTATGCAAACCTTCAAACAATCCATTTTAATTCCAGGTTGTGAGGCAACAAAACATGAAAAATGCAAATGGGGGTGAATACTTTATCAAGGCACTGTACAGCCACAGTCACACACAGAATATAGGCATGCCGCATATCATTTTAATCAGCAGAACCTGCTTGTGCCCATAGGCATTTGCCTTGGGACGGTTCTGAGCACAGCTCTTGCGTGGCCACAGCATGTGAATCATGCTGCGGTTTGAGGGCAATGTGTGCAATCTCACAGGACTCGTTCTGCACATGCACAAAACTGGTACGGCACACGGGCAGTTCCACAAACAATCGGGTTTACATACAGCTTTGAATCAGGCCCATTGTTCACTCACATAAAACTTACAAGCAGTGTCATAAATTTACATTCTCTCTCTCTTGCTCTCTCTCTCTATATATATATCATTTGGTGGGGGTTTTTTTACTATAAAAAATATTCAAATTATGCAAAGATGATATGAATAATACAAAGAAGATATTTAGAAGTTATAAATATCTTTGTAGAATTCCAATAATTTTTGTAGTAAAAACTCTGGAATGTTCTGGAGTATGATAGGTGAGGCTCTGCCTCCTCTGACTTCAGGTCACTGCTTGCGAACAAAGTGCATACCTGACGCTGTCAATCGCATGCAGGATAGAGATTATTCTCAACCAATCGCAATGTAAAAATGCCAACAGGATTGGAGCTTCGCTAGCGGGGCACTTTTATATTTCATCCAGCAGAAAATAGGATTTTAATTACCTACCAGTAAATCCTTTTTTCGTAGTCCGTAGAGGATACTGGGGTCCACATTAGTACCATGGGGTATAGACGGGTCCACTAGGAGCCTTGGGCACTCTAAGAAATCAATAGTGTGCACTGGCTCCTCCCTCTATGCCCCTCTTACCAGATTCAGTCTAGAAACTGTGCCTGAAGAGATGGATATATCCTGAGGAAGGATGTAACAGAACAGTGGTGAGATTCGAACCAGCTCACACAAACTAGGGGAAAGCCATGCTAACCAAACTTGAACAGGAACAGCAACAGCTGAACCAACAACAATACTTAACCAAGTAACAGTGCAGGAAACACGAAGCACTGGGTGGGCGCCAAGTATCCTCTACGGACTACGAGAAAAGGATTTACCGGTAGGTAATTAAAATCCTATTTTCTCTTACGTCCTAGAGGATACTGGGGTCCATATTAGTACCATGGGGGTGTACCAAAGCTCCCCAACCGGGCGAGAGAGTGCTGAGGTTCCTGCAGAACTGATTGAGCAAACTGAAGGTCCTCAGAGGCTAAAGTATCAAACTTGTAGAACTAAGCAAACGTGTACGACCCTGACCAAGTAGCTGCTCGGCAGAACTGTAAAGCCGAGAAACCCCGGGCATCCGCCCAGGAAGAACCCACCGATCTAGTAGAGTGGGCCTGTACTTTAAGAAATGGCAAGCCTGCCATAGAATAAAACCGCTGGATAGTACACCTGATCCAGCGAGCAACAGACTGCTTCGAAGCAGGACACCCAATTTTCTTGGGATCATAGAGAACAAACAGCGAGTCAAACTTTCTGTGACGGGCTGTCCGCTTCACATAGATCTTCAAAGCCCTCACAAAATCCAAGGACTATGAGGAAGCAGAGGTATCTGTAAGCACTGGAACCACAATAGGTTGGTTGATATGAAACACAGACACCACCTTCGGAAGAAATTACTTGCGCGTTCTGAGTTCAGCTTTATCTTCATGAAAAATCAAATAGGGGCTTTTGTGAGACAACGCCCCCAGTTCCGACACACGCCTTGCAGAAGCCAAGGCCAACAGTGTAACAGTTTTCCACGTAAGAAACTTTACGTCAGCCTCCTGTAAAGGCTCAAACCATCCCCTTTCCTGGCCTGTATCAGGGTAGGAATAACCTTGTCCGGGATCCCCTTTCTGGCTAGAATCTGCCGTTCAACCTCCATGCCGTCAAACGTAGTCATGTTAAGTCTTGATAAACAAATGGCCCCTGTTGTAGAAGATCCTTGCAATGAGGCAGAGGCCACGGGTCCTCTAGGAGCATCTCTAGTAGATCCGCGTACCAGGCCCTTCTTGGCCAGTCCGGAGCAATGAGAATTGCTTGAACCTCTTCCCTTTTTATTATTATGAGAATTATTGGGATCAATGGAAGAGGTGGAAACACGTAAACCACCTGGTAGACTCAAGAGCCACCAGAGCGTCCACCGCTGCTGCTTGTGGGTCCCTCGACCTGGAACAATACCGCATGAGCTTCTTGTTGAGACGAGAGGCCATCATGTCTATTTGTGGAATCCCCCAACGACAAATCAAGGACTCGAACACCTGCGGGTGAAGGCCCCACTCTCCTGGTTGGAGGTTGTGTCTGCTGAGGAAGTCTGCTTCCCAGTTGTCTACTCTCGGAATGAAGATTGCCGACAATGCCAACGCATGTCTTTCTGCCCAGAGGAGAATCCTTGTCACCTATGACATTGCTGCTCTGCTCTTCATTCCACCCTGTCGGTTTATGTACGTTACTGCCGTCACATTGTCCGACTGAACTTGAATGGCGTGATCTTGAAGAAGATGCGAAGCCTGTAGAAGGGCGTTTTATATGGACCTTCGCTCCAGAACGTTGATCGGAAGAGTGGTTTCCTGACTTGACCATTTTCCTTTGAACTGTTCCCCCTGGGTGACTGCTCCCCAACCTCTGAGGCTTGCGTCTGTGGTTAGCAGAATCCAATTTTGAATCCCGAACCGTCAACCCTCAGTCAGGTCAGAAGTCTGAAGCCACCACAGAAGAGAAACCCTGGCTTTGGGCAACAGACGTATACTCTGGTGCATGTGAAGATGCGATCCGGACCATTTGTCCAACAGATCCAGCTGGAAGGGCCTTGCGTGAAACCTTCCATATTGCAGAGCCTCGTAAGTGGCTACCATCTTCCGCAGAAGGCGAATGCATAGATGCACCGAAATCCAGGCTGGTTTTAGAACATCCCACACCATCGACTGGATTACCAAAGCCTTTTCCAATGGAAGGAATACCTTCTGTGCCTCTGTGTCCAGTATCATCCCCAGGAACGGAAGCCTACATGTTGGTTTCAGGTGGGATTTCGGCAGGTTCAGAATCCATCCGTGATCTTGGAGTAGTCGGGTTGAGAGAGCAATGCTGTCCAACAACCTCTCCCTGGATGATTGTTTTATCAGCAGATCGTCCTGGTACGGTATTATGTTCACTCCCTGCCTGCGGAGGAGAAACATCAACTCTGCCATTACCTTGGTAAACACCCTTGGTGCTGTGGAGAGGCCAAATGACAGTCCTGTAGTGCAAACTGTAGGTAAGCCTAATGAGGCGGCCAAATGTGAATATGTAGGTACGCATCCTTGATGTCCAGGGACACCAGAAATTATCCCTCCTCCAAACCTGAGATCACCGCTCTCACAGACTCTATCTTGAACTTGAACACCCTTAAGTACGGGTTCAGTGACTTGAGGTTTAAAATGGGCCTTACCGAACCGTCCAGTTTCGGCACCACAAACAGGTTGGAGTAATAACCTTTGTTTTGTAGTTGAAGTGGAACTGGGACAATGAGATTGTACCAGCTTCTGGATGGCTGCCTGAAAAATCAGACCTGCTTCTGGTGAAGCTGGTAAGCCTGATCTGAAGAATCTGAGAAGTGGGAGTTCTTGAAACTCCAGTCTGTATCCCTGGGCACTAAGGTCTTTGACCCAGGGATCCTGACATGATGTTGCCCAAAGGTGACTGAAATAACGTAACCGGGCTCCCACCTGCCTGTCTTCCAGGCAGTGCGGACCACCGTCATGCTGAAGGCTTGGAGGAAGCAGAACAGGAGGTCTGTTCCTGAGAACCTGTAGCTGCTGGTTTTCTGGGTTTACCTCTATTACTTTTGAAGGCTGAAGAAGAACATTTGGATTTGCCTTTAAATTTCGCTGTCCGAAAGGACTGCAGAGTTGGAGCAGAGTAGGTTTTCCTAGCAGGGAATGCTGCGGAAGAAAGTTATGTAGACTTACCCGTCGTAGCCTTGGATATCCACATATCCAATTAATCTCCAAAAAGGGCCTCACCTATGAATGGTAGGCTTTCCATGCCTTTCCTGGAATCTGCGTCCGCAGTCCATTGGCGTAGCCACAAACTTCTGCGTGCTGACACTGCCATTGCAGTGGTACGTGTGTGAAGCAAACCAATTTCCATAATTAAGGTAGCAGAGTCCTGAATATGTTGTAGGAGTAAAATTATCTCCCCCCTGGGTAAGGAATCTAATCCATCAATTAGGTTACCTGACCACTTAGCAATGGCCTTAGTGATCCATGCACAAGCAATAGTGGGTCTCTGGGCCAACCCAGAAGCAGTGTATAAAGATTTGAGAGTGGTCTCAATCTTGCGGTCAGCGGTGCCCTTTAAGGATGCTGACCCTGGAACAGGTAAGACTATCTTATGTGATAATGGTAAAGAGTACACCTATAGGAAAAGCGCTTCTCCAGCAGCAGGCGAATGGTGATCCAAAAAAGGGGTGCTACCCTCACCCCAAATGCGTTATCCAAATACTAAAAAGAACTTGGATCTCCTATCCACTGCGCTTTCTCGCTATACAAACTCAAAAAGAAAGGGATAAACCTCTACTTATCTGAAGGGGTTGGTATTTTTCCATGCATCCCACCTTCTTCTTGTTAGAATATAATACGAGTATTAGTAGACGGTATTATTCCGATGATCCCAATAAAACCATGTAAGAGAAAATAAAACACAATCTAGTGTAATACCATCACATATATCCCTTCATCGGATAAAAATACAGTATGGATCCAAATATTCCAATCTATAAAAAGTAGGGTCCACACATATATATATAAAATACAGTTATTTAATACTAAAAAGATTCCAATTATGCAGTGTGCTTCAGTCACATAGATATATGACACATGTCCACTTTTACATCCAGTAATATGTGAGGGTGGCTTCCTACCAGATTTGGGAATTTTGAAGTGCTTATAAAAAAGCTGTGCAGATGTTACAGCAGTCCCATGGAAAGTCAGCCTCAGTGGTCAGCACCTCGTCCTTTCCTCGTCTGGTATGTCCGTCACTGGTCCTCACCATCAGCCAACGCGTTTCGATCAGATCCGCTGATCTTTGTCAAGGCATATCCTGGTGGCCTCCTTTCCCAGCCTTTTATACCCATCCTAACTAGAGGTTCCTAATTACTGGGAGGAGCCACTCTCACTTACAATTAACAAAGTTTTTACATCCATTCAATTGTCAAATCCTAATCTAACATCCAGACACTACTCTAGGGAATAATGCAATATCTCTTTATTTCATAATAAGTATTAAAAAAGTCCACATAAAACGAGTTATAAACATTAAATATAAATTTGCGATGACCGGAAGTGCCCTGTGCAACCAGGAACAACTTCCGTCTATACTCTAACATAAGTATCAAATTTCCAATGCCCACGGTTCACATCCCCATAGTTGGTATGGGAACAAGTTCTAAAAGATATTAATACTTAATTGAGTTCCGTCCTAAAGTAAATGGTACTGTATTGGAATTATGTATTAATATCTTTTAGAACTTGTTCCCATACCAACTATGGGGATGTGAACCGTGGGCATTGGAAATTTCATGTAAATAAGATCTCATGTATATCTATGATCATTGTTTTGATACTTAAAGCAAAATCCCGTTTTTTCCAGGAAGGAATATGGCGACATATGTATTTCCGCCCGTTTACGCTGGTGGAATTATAGTGATGAGATAATAATTTGTGAAAACCTCCTCGAGACTTTCTAAAATGGCGGCCGCGGGACTTCCGGCTATGGCGCACCACGTGATCGGATATACTTTGAGACGAGATAGAACTACACTAACACGGACGGTCCCGATCACGTGACGAAATGGTCACGTGATGTGATGTGACGTGAATGCGGAAGGATAGGATACCGTCTTCCTGCGGTGTGGAACTTATGCTAGAGTATAGACGGAAGTTGTTCCTGGTTGCACAGGGCACTTCCGGTCATCGCAAATTTATATTTAATGTTTATAACTCGTTTTATGTGGACTTTTTTAATACTTATTATGAAATAAAGAGATATTGCATTATTCCCTAGAGTAGTGTCTGGATGTTAGATTAGGATTTGACAATTGAATGGATGTAAAAACTTTGTTAATTGTAAGTGAGAGTGGCTCCTCCCAGTAATTAGGAACCTCTAGTTAGGATGGGTATAAAAGGCTGGGAAAGGAGGCCACCAGGATATGCCTTGACAAAGATCAGCGGATCTGATCGAAACGCGTTGGCTGATGGTGAGGACCAGTGACGGACATACCAGACGAGGAAAGGACGAGGTGCTGACCACTGAGGCTGACTTTCCATGGGACTGCTGTAACATCTGCACAGCTTTTTTATAAGCACTTCAAAATTCCCAAATCTGGTAGGAAGCCACCCTCACATATTACTGGATGTAAAAGTGGACATGTGTCATATATCTATGTGACTGAAGCACACTGCATAATTGGAATCTTTTTAGTATTAAATAACTGTATTTTATATATATATGTGTGGACCCTACTTTTTATAGATTGGAATATTTGGATCCATACTGTATTTTTATCCGATGAAGGGATATATGTGATGGTATTACACTAGATTGTGTTTTATTTTCTCTTACATGGTTTTATTGGGATCATCGGAATAATACCGTCTACTAATACTCGTATTATATTCTAACAAGAAGAAGGTGGGATGCATGGAAAAATACCAACCCCTTCAGATAAGTAGAGGTTTATCCCTTTCTTTTTGAGTTTGTATAGCGAGAAAGCGCAGTGGATAGGAGATCCAAGTTCTTTTTAGTATTTGGATATCTTATGTGATAACCTAGACACCGATGCGTCCACAATCGGCAGGTTTTCCCATTTCTTTCTATCCTCCAGAGGAAAGGGAAAGGATGTAATTAACCTTTTAGGGATCTGAAACTTTTTATCAGGATTAGAGCATTCAATTCCTTTGATGCTGGAAAAGTAGCTGAGGATTTCTTTTTTACATTAAAATAATATTCCTCCTCTACCTCCGCCACCTTGTCAGGAATGTGCAGGATATCTCTAATAGCTTCTATTAGGTCCTGTATTCCTTGTGACAGGACTGCATCCCCCCCACTCGCATCCACTTCACCCTCCTCTGTGCCTGATGTATCGTCATCAGTTATCAGTCTGCATGAGCTGGGCCAAAGTACGTTTTTGTGGGCAAATGGCAGGGGTCTGAGACTCTGGTATGGGAACTGAATCTCTATTCTTCAGGTCATCCAGAGACTGTCTTAAGTTTTGCGTCTCTTTCTCAGTATGGGATAATTTAGTAGAAAATAAGATTTTAAATCTACCGGTAAATCTTTTTCTCCTAGTCCGTAGAGGATGCTGGGGACTCCGTAAGGACCATGGGGTATAGACGGGCTCCGCAGGAGACATGGGCACTATAAAGAACTTTAGATGGGTGTGCACTGGATCCTCCCTCTATGCCCCTCCTCCAGACCTCAGTTAGAGAAACTGTGCCCAGAGGAGACGGACAGTACGAGGAAAGGTTTTTTGTTAATCTAAGGGCAAGATTCATACCAGCCCACACCATCCACACCGTATAACCTGGAATATACGCAACCAGTCAACAGTATGAACAAAAAACAGCATCAGCCAAAGACTGATCTCAACTGTAACATAACCCTTATGTAAGCAATAACTATATACAAGCCTTGCAGAATTTCATCCGCACTGGGACGGGCGCCCAGCATCCTCTACGGACTAGGAGAAAAAGATTTACCGGTAGGTTTAAAATCTTATTTTCTCTTACGTCCTAGATGATGCTGGGGACTCCGTAAGGACCATGGGGATTATACCAAAGCTCCAGACCGGGCGGGAGAGTGCGGATGACTCTGCAGCACCGATTGAGCAAACATGAGGTCCTCATCAGCCAGGGTATCAAACTTGTAGAACTTTGCAAAAGTGTTTGAACCCGACCAAGTCGCCGCTCGGCAAAGCTGTAATGCCGAGACGCCTCGGGCAGCCGCCCAAGAAGAGCCCACCTTCGTAGTGGAATGGGCCTTTACCGAATTTGGTAACGGCAATCCAGCCGTAGAATGAGCCTGCTGAATCGTGTTACATATCCAGCGAGCAATAGTCTGCTTAGAAGCAGGAGCGCCAACCTTGTTGGCTGCATACAGGATAAACATAGCCTCTGTTTACCTAACCCGAGCCGTCCTGGCTACATAAATTTTTAAGGCCCTGACTACATCCAGGGACTTGGAATCCTCCAAGTCACTCATAGCCACCGGAACCACAATAGGTTGGTTCATATGAAAAGAAGAAACCACCTTAGGCAAAAATTGAGGATGAGTCCTCAACTCCGCTCTATCCATATGAAAAATCAGATAGGGGCTTTTGTGAGACAAAGCCGCCAATTCAGACACCCGCCTTGCAGACGCCAAGGCCAACAACATGACCACCTTCCAAGTGAGAAACTTTAATTCCACTGTTTGAAGGGGCTCAAACCAGTGAGATTTCAGGAACTGTAACACCACGTTAAGGTCCCATGGTGCCACAGGAGGCACAAAAGGAGGCTGCATGTGCAGCACTCCCTTTACAAAAGTCTGGACTTCTGGGAGAGAAGCCAATTCCTTCTGAAAGAAAATCGATAAGGCCGAAATCTGTACTTTAATGGAGCCCAATTTAAGGCCCATATCCACTCCAGTCTGCAGAAAGTGGAGAAAACGGCCCAGATGGAAATCTTCCGTAGGAGCATTCTTAGCCTCACACCAAGATACATACTTTCTCCAGATACGGTGATAATGTTTAGCCGTCACCTCCTTCCTAGCCTTTATCAGAGATGGGATGACTTCTTCCGGAATGCCTTTCCCAGCTAGGATTCGGTGTTCAACCGCCATGCTGTCAAACGTAACCGCGGTAAGTCATGGAACACGCAGGGCCCCTGTTGCAACAGGTCCTCTCTGAGAGGAAGAGGCCACGGATCTTCTGTGAGCATTTCCTGAAGATCTGAATACCAGGCCCTTCGAGGCCAATCTGGAACAATGAGTATTGTCCGCACTCTTTTTCGTCTTATGATTCTCAATATCTTTGAGATGAGTGGCAGAGGAGGGAACACATAGACTGACTGAAACACCCACCGTGTCACCAGGTCGTCCACTGCTGCTGCCTGAGGGTCCCTTGACCTGGCTCAATACCTCCGAAGCTTCTTGTTGAGGCGTGACGCCATCATGTCTATTTGAGGAAGTCCCCAACGATCTGTTACCTCTGCAAAAACTCCTTTATGAAGTCCCCACTCTCCTGGATGGAGATCGTGTCTGCTGAGGAAGTCTGCTTCCCAGTTGTCCACACCCGGAATGAATACAGCTGACAGAGCGCTTACGTGATTTTCCGCCCAGCGAAGAATCCTGGTGGCTTCCGCCATTGCCACTGTGCTCCTTGTCCCGCCTTGGCGGTTTACATGAGCCACGGCTGTGACGTTGTCTGATTGAATCAGAACCGGTAGGTCGCGAAGGAGATTCTCCGCTTGACGCAGGCCGTTGTATATGGCCCTCAATTCCAGTACATTGATGTGTAGACAAGCCTCCTGGCTTGACCATATCCCCGGAAAGTTTCTTCCTTGTGTGACTGCTCCCCATCCTCGGAGGCTCGTGTCCGTGGTCACCAGAACCCAGTCTTGAATGCCGAACCTGCGACCCTCTAGAAGGTGAGCACTCTACAGCCACCACAGGAGAGACACCATGGCCCTGGGGGACAGGCTTATTGTTTGATGAAGTTGAAGATGGGACCCGGACCACTTGTCCAGAAGGTCCCACTGAAACGTCTGCGCACGAAACCTGCCGAAGGGGATGGCCTCGTAGGACGCCACCATTTTCCCCAGAATTCGAGTGCATTGATGGACTGACACTCTTTTCGGTTTTAACAGGTCTCTGACCATGTTCTGGAGTTCCTGGGCTTTTTCCACTTGGATAAAAACCCTCTTTTGTTCTGTGTCCAGAATCATGCCCAAGAAAGATAGCGGAGTCGTTGGAACCAACTGCGACTTTGGAAGATTTAGAATCCAGCCATGCTGCTGCAGCACCCTCAGGGAGAATGACACGCTTTTCAGCAACTGATCTCTCGATCTCGCTTTTATCAGGAGATCGTCCAAGCATGGGATAATTGTGACTCCCTGCCTGCGCAGGAGCACCATCATTTCTGCCAGTACCTTGGTGAAAACCCTCGGGGCCGTGGAAAGCCCAAACGGCAACGTCTGAAACTGGTAATGACAGTCCTGTACAGCGAATCTCAGGTACGCCTGATGAGGGGGATATATGGGGACATGAAGGTATGCATCCTTTATGTCTAGAGACACCATAAAATCCCCCTCTTCCAGCTGGAGATAACCGCCCTGAGCGATTCCATCTTGAATTTGAACTTTTTTAAGTACAGGTTTAGGGATTTTAAATTTAGAATGGGTCTGACCGAACCATCTGGTTTCGGGACCACAAATAGGGTTGAGTAGTACCCCTTCCCCTGTTGAACTAGGGGAACCTCGACAACCACTTGTTGTTGACACAGATTTGAAATGCAGCTAACACTATCTCCCTGTCTGGGGAAGAAGCTGGTAAAGCCGATTTGAAAAACCGGCGAGGAGGCACGTCTTCGAACTCCAGCTTGTAGCCTTGGGATACAATTTCCATTGCCCAAGGATCCACGTCTGACTGAACCCAGACGTGGCTGAAGAGTCGAAGACGTGCCCTCCCTCAGTGGAGTCCCAGTGTCATGCTGTGGATTTAGCAGAAGCCGGGGAGGACTTCTGCTCCTGGGAAGTAGCCGTAGCAGGCAGTTTTTTCCCTCTACCCTTACCTCTGGCGAGGAAGGAAGAACCCTGACCTCTTCTGGACTTATGCGATCGAAAGGACTGCATCTGATATTGCGGCGTTTTCTTCTTTTGCTGTGGAGAAACATAAGGTAAAAAGGTAGATTTACCCGCGGTAGCTGTGGAAACCAGGTCTGCGAGACCTTCCCCAAATAAATCCTCACCTTTGTAAGGTAAAACTTCCATATGTTTCTTTGAGTCGGCATCACCCGACAATTGGCGGGTCCACAGGGCTCGCCTAGCAGAAATCGCCATGGCGTTGGCTCTCGAACCTAGCAGACCAACGTCTCTCTGAGCGTCTCTCATATACAAGACTGCGTCTTTTATATGACCTAAGGTCAATAAAATGGTATCCCTATCTAGGGTATCAAAGTCAGCTGACAAGGTATCAGTCCAAGCTGCTATAGCGCTACAAACCCAAGCTGACGCTATTTCCGGTCTGAGAGAGTATGCCAGCACACACCCAGCGCCAACTGACACTGGAAACCAAATTCCCAGACAAACAGCGCTTTTATACAAATATATAATATACACTCACTGCGCCAATAAAAAGTGCCCCCCCCCCTCTTTTTGCCCTCTGTGACCGTGTTCAGCAGGGGAGAGTCCGGAGAGCCAGCTTCTCTGCATGTGCTGTGGAGAAAATGGCGCTGGTTATTGCTGGAGGATCAAGCCCCGCCCCCTCAGCGGCGGGCTTTGGTCCCGCTCAAACAATCAAACAACTGTCGGGGGTAAATAATATACTGCCTCCGCAGTATATGTACATCTGCCAGTGTCCCTTGCGGCTATTAATTGCTGCCCATGGCGCCCCCCCTGCGCCCTGCACCCTTACAGTGCCTGCTGTTGTGTGTGTGTGGGAGCAATGGCGCGCAGCGTTAACTCACTGAAGAACTGAAGTCTTCTGCCGCCTTTGAAGTCTTCTTTCTTCTGCTACTCACCTGGCTTCTATTTTCCGGCTCTGTGAGGAGGACGGTGGCGCAGCTCCGGGACGAACGGGAGGGTGAGACCTGCGTTCCGACCCTCCGGAGCTAATGGTGTCCAGTAGCCTAAGAAGCAGAGTAGAGTTAAGTAGGTCTGCTTCTCTCCCCTCAGTCCCACGATGCAGGGAGCCTGTTGCCAGCAGTGCTCCCTGAAAATAAAAAAAACTAACAAAATTCTTTTTACAGAGAAACTCAGGAGAGCTCCCCTGCAATGCACCCAGTCTCCTCTGGGCACAGGATCTAACTGAGGTCTGGAGGAGGGGCATAGAGGTAGGAGCCAGTGCACACCCATTCTAAAGTTCTTTATAGTGCCCATGTCTCCTGCGGAGCCCGTCTATACCCCATTGTCCTTACGGAGTCCCCAGCATCCTCTAGGATGTAAGAGAAATATTAGATATCATCCCTTTAATGGAATCTAACCATGGGGGTTCAGCCCCACTAGCCTGAGAATGTGCACTATTCTGGGTACATGGTAGAGAGTCTCCCGGGGAAGATAGGCACTCTGCTGTGCAGGAAACACAGTCCCTGAACATGGTAACGTGAAGGGACACACTCACTCACACACACAAGGTGAAAACACAGTTTAACCCACACAGAGCCCATAGGGAGACACAGAAAATGGAGCCAACCACACTGCGCCCTTTTAGCCAAGTAACACTTAGCTGGGTTGCCACACTAAGGCCCTCATTCCGAGTTGTTCGCTCGTTATTTTTCATCGCATCGCAGCGATTTTCTGCAAACTGCGCATGCGCAATGTTCGCACTGCGGCTGCGCCAAGTAAATTTGCTAAGAAGTTTGGTATTTTACTCACGGCATTACAAGGTTTTTTCTTCGTTCTGGTGATCGGAGTGTGATTGAAAGGAAGTGGGTGTTTCTCGGCGGAAACTGGCCATTTTATGGGTGTGTGTGAAAAAACGCTGCCATTTCTGGGAAAAACGCGGGAGTGGCTGGAGAAACGGGGGAGTGTCTTGGCGAACGCTGGGTGTGTTTGTGACGTCAAACCAGGAACGAAACTGACTGAACTGATCGCAGTAGCAGAGTAAGTGTCGAGCTATTTAGAAACTGCTTAGAAATTTCTATTCGCAATTTTGAGAATCTTTCGTTCGCAATTCTGCTAAGCTAAGATTCACTCCCAGTAGGCGGCGGCTTAGCGTGTGCAATGCTGCTAAAAGCAGCTTGCGAGCGAACCAGGGCCGGATTAAGCCTTAGGGGTGCCCGGGGCACTTAAGACATGAGGGCCCCGGTGGAAGGTGGGGGATCTATATTAGATTGTGCATACCTCCCAACATGTCCCATTTCGGGAGGGACAAAATGCTCTCTACCTTGACTTCCTCTTAATATATGATTGGTGTCACCTGTGTTGAACTATTTAATTGATAAGAAAGGTAGTTCAACACAGATGTTTGCAATCATAAATTAAGAAGGAAGTCCAGGTAGAGAGCATTGTGTCCCTCCTGGAATGGGTCATGGTGGGAGGTATAGATCGTGTACTGTATATTAAATGTCACGATCCAGGTAATTCCTTATCAGTATTTACCTTCCAAATGCCTCCTAAGACTGTCCCAGCATTCCAAGCCTGGATTCCATCTGCACTGTCTGTGTGCAGCACGCTGCATCTCATTGTCTCAAATCTCTTTACTGTGATTCTGGCAGCTTCATGGTTAAAGCTCACATTCAAGTTACAAACAATCTTTCCCTCCAAAAGCTAACATGGGAGCAGCCATGTTTTCCTAGTCACATGTTACCTTTCAGCCTATCAGCTGCACTCTGGTCTCAGCCTAATTATCCAGCAGCTGCACTCTAGACTCTGCTTAATCAGCCAGCCAATCCCTGCTTCCCAGCAGGTATAAATATCCTGTTCCTGGGGTGGAAAGATGTCAGTGCTTCAATTGTCTTCAGTGATTCCAGTGTGCAGTCCTCCCATGGACTTTCTCTGCAGTACAGCCTGACTCTGCAGTGTCTCATCATTGCACCCTGTAACTGGCAGTTACCCGACACAGCTTCCAGCGGTGCTCTGCCCTGCCAGTAACCATCGGTGTCCCGCCATCGATCCCTAGTCACCATCGGTGTCCCACCATCGATCCCTAGTCACCATCGGTGTTCCATCATCGATCCCTAGTCACCATCGGTGTTCCATCATCGATCCCTAGTCACCATCGGTGTTCCATCATCGATCCCTAGTCACCATCGGTGTTCCACCATCGATCCCTAGTCACCATCGGTGTCCTATCATCAGTATTCCTCTGAACTGTGTTTAATAAACTCTTTTTATACTTTTTACAAAGTTGTCTTGGTCACGCCATCGGGCATTTGTTCTAAAGGTTCCCTGCATGTCTAAGAACCCTGTACTGCCTCCCAGGTACACATATACCTCAGCCCATACAACTGAGGCTTCCCCCTGGTCAGCACCAGTCCTCAGTTGTGACATTAAATGGAAACCATTAGTGTATATTAGTTTTAAACTAATAGTTTAATAATGCTTGGGTATTGTTTATACAGTAGCTCCACCTAATTGAAAGGCAACTATTTTATAAAATGTTCTTGCAGTGGAACAAAGACAACTTAAACAACCTTAAAATACACATAGAAAAATAAAATAATTTATCTTGTCACATGCAGCCTCTGTACTACTTACACACTGGGACAGGACTCAGGAGGACTCTCTGTGTGTCTCTCTATCTCTAAACCAAAATGGTTTAGTTGCGTAACAATTTACACAGGACTCAGACACCCAGGCGGGGAGGAGCAGAGCTGGGATCCCTGTGTCACTTACAGCTCTCTCCGCCCTCCTATCTCTCCTCTGGTCAGAAAGCTCCAACTGTAGCTCATAAAACATGATGTTCCTGTGTCTCTGTCTGCACTGCATATTGTCCTGCTTGCATTCTGGCTCTCTCATTAAGAGTAAAGATAGTGATATCAGTGTGCTTTGGCCGGGGGGCCCCTGACACAGGGGGGCCTGGTGTACAGTATGCCCTGCATCCCCCCCTTAATCTGGCTATGGAGCGAACAACTCGGAATGAGGGCCTAAGTCCCTCAATAGGGCTTAGTATTCTACAACACTCCCCCCCTTCTAAGACCCCCTGTGGTACTGCTGAGGAAACGTGGAGTCTTCGTGGAGGAGCTGCGCTTCCTTGTGATGCCTGTTAATGCAAGCTGCAGAGGGAAAATGGCGCAGGTGAGCTGCTGGATCCACTCATAGTGAAGCCCCGCGCCCATAATGGCGCGCGGCTTCCCGTTTTGTTTATACTGACCTGAGGTCTTGTTTTATATAAGAGGGTTAGAACCCTTGTTAATTTATGCCAGGGTGGGTATCATTGGTGGCTTAGTGCGCCCCTCACAGCGTGTCCTCCTGCATGTCAGCGCTGCGCTCCTACTCTTGTGCCATTCCCGCCGGCGAGCCGCTAACCGGGACGCCGGCGTTCTACTCCCCACTCTTCTTTTTTCTGGCTGTTAGGGGTGGCGGTGTGCTGTGGGAGGTTACACTCGCCGTGGTGGGGCTTGCGAATGACTCCCTCTGGAGCTCAGTGTCCTGTCAGCGGAGAAACGGGACCATAAACTCTTTAGGAAGTTGGGCCGTTCTCCCCCCTAAGTCCCACGAAGCAGGCATGCTGGTACCACCCAGCAATGCCTGTAAAACAACAAACAGAAAATAAATGTAGAAAACTCTTCAGGAGCTACCCTAAGCATGACCGGCTCCTCCGGGCTCATTTTCTAAACTGAGTCTGGTAGGAGGGGCATAGAGGGAGGAGCCAGTGCACACTATTTATTTCTTAAAGTGCCCAAGGCTCCTAGTGGACCCGTCTATACCCCATGGTACTAATGTGGACCCCAGTATCCTCTAGGACGTAAAAGAAATAGGAGAAACCTGAAAATCGAGAAAAGAGAAATATTTTTCACAACTAAAGTAGGCAATTCCATTGAAACTCATATATAATTCTTCACGAATAGCTCCCTAAGGCCAGGTACACATCAGAATTATGTGTTTCCTGCTGATCAGACGGGACGATTTATTGGTATGATGGTACAATGTACCATGGCCAACCAGAAGATATTGGGGGCTATCCAAATAGCCACGGTAATTTACCGCGGCTATTTGGTTCGCTGGGGGGCTATCCTATTAGCCCCGATAGCTGGAACTTATCAGGGATTGGTTTCACCTGCCTCAAGCTTTTCACGAACACTATGTATTTTCGCAAGAAAAAAACAGGGTGATGTAATTGGATACCGGTGAAAAAACGTTGGTGCTTAAATAGAAAAATCCCCCCCCCCCCCCCCCGTTTTCATGACCGTGGCATTATTGCGGCAAATTGTGTACGACCTGCAGGAGCACGTATTTGGCCGTACACACTGTACGATCCTTATATGTCGTTCCGATTTGGCCGGAAGCAAACATATTGGGGTATATTTACTAAGGTCCCGATTTTGACCGAGATGCCGTTTTTTCATCAAAGTGTCATCTCGGTAATTTACTAAGCAATAATCACAGCAGTGATGAGGGCATTCGTAATTTTTTGGAAGTCCAAGAAAAAAATTACGAATGAATACACCATCGGTCAAAACGCGGCTGTTTAAGTATGAATCTCGGTCATTTACTAAGAAGTGCAAAGCAAAAAAAAATAAAACACTGCCGTGAAAAATTACAACTCGTAAAAAAGTGCTAAAAAAAAACAGACCTGCTTTTTTAATCCGTGATTGTATAGGCATGCAGGGATCCATGAGATCCGTGCATGTATATCAGTGGGAAGGGGTGGGAAAGTGGTTATTTTCTTTAAAAAAATTGCGTGGGGTCCCCCCTCCTAAGCATAACCAGCCTCGGGCTCTTTGAGCCGATCCTGGTTGCAGAAATATGGGGAAAAAATTGACAGGGGTTCCCCCATATTTAAGCAACCAGCATCAGGCTCTGCGCCTGGTCCTGGTTCCAAAAATACGGGGGACAAAAAGAGTAGGGGTCCCCCGTATTTTTAAAACCAGCACCGGGCTCCACTAGCTGGACAGATAATGCCACAGCCGGGGGTCACTTTTATATAGTGCCCTGCGGCCGTGGCATCAAAAATCCAACTAGTCACCCCTGGCCGGGGTACCCTGGGGGAGTGGGGACCCCTTCAATCAAGGGGTCCCCCCCAGCCACCCAAGGGCCAGGGGTGAAGCCCGAGGCTGTCCCCCCCATCCAATTGGCTGCGGATGCGGGGCTGATAGCCTTTTGTGAAAATGAAAAGATATTGTTTTTAGTAGCAGTACTACAAGGCCCAGCAAGCCTCCCCCGCATGCTGGTACTTGGAGAACCACAAGTACCAGCATGCGGCGGAAAAACGGGCCCGCTGGTACCTGTAGTACTACTACTAAAAAAATACCCAAAAAAAGACAAGACACACACACCTTGAAAGTAACGTTTTATTACATCCATCCACACAAACATACATACATACTTACCTTATGTTCACACGAGGGTCCGTCCTCTTCTCCAGTAGAATCCATGGGGTACCTGTTGAATAAATTATACTCACCAGATCCAGGGTACCAGGCTCCTCGTAGCATCCTTTTGTAATCCACGTACTTGATTAAAAAAATAAAACGGATACCCGAGCCACGCACTGAAAGGGGACCCATGTTTTCACATGGGTCCCCTTTCCCCGAATGCCAGAAACCCACTCTGACTGATGTCTAAGTGGGTTTCTTCAGCCAATCAGGGAGCGCCACGTTGTAGCACCCTCCTGATTGGCTGTGTGCTCCTGTACTGACTGACAGGCGGCACACGGCAGTGTTACAATGTAGCGCCTATGCGCTCCATTGTAACCAATGGTGGGAACTTACTGCCCTGCGGTTGACCGAAAGTGACCTCACCGCTGAGCAGAAAGTTCCCACCATTGGTTACAATGGAGCGCATAGGCGCTACATTGTAACACTGCCGTGTGCCGCCTGTCAGTCAGTACAGGAGCACACAGCCGATCAGGAGGGTGCTACAACGTGGCGCTCCCTGATTGGCTGAAGAAACCCACTTAGACATCAGTCAGAGTGGGTTTCTGGCATTCGGGGAAAGGGGACCCATGTGCAAACATGGGTCCCCTTTCAGTGCGTGGCTCGGGTGTCCGTTTTTTTATTTTATTCAAGTACGTGGATTACAAATGGATGCTACGAGGAGCCTGGGACCCTGGAGCTGGTGAGTATAATTTATTCAACAGGTACCCCATGGATTCTACTGGAGAAGAGGACGGACCCTCGTGTGAACATAAGGTAAGTATGTATGTATGTTTGTGTGGATGGATGTAATAAAACGTTACTTTCAAGGTGTGTGTGTCTTGTCTTTTTTTGGGTATTTTTTTAGTAGTAGTACTACAGGTACCAGCGGGCCCGTTTTTCCACCGCATGCTGGTACTTGTGGTTCTCCAAGTACCAGCATGCCGGGGAGGCTTGCTGGGCCTTGTAGTACTGCTACTAAAAACAATATCTTTTCATTTTCACAAAAGGCTATCAGCCCCCCATCCGCAGCCAATTGGATGGGGGGGACAGCCTCGGGCTTCACCCCTGGCCCTTGGGTGGCTGGGGGGGGGGACCCCTTGATTGAAGGGGTCCCTACTCCCCCAGGGTACCCCGGCCAGGGGTGACTAGTTGGATATTTGATGCCACGGCCGCAGGGCACTATATAAAAGTGACCCCCGGCTGTGGCATTATCTGTCCAGCTAGTGGAGCCCGGTGCTGGTTTTAAAAATACGGGGGACCCCTACTCTTTTTGTCCCCCGTATTTTTGGAACCAGGACCAGGCGCAGAGCCCGATGCTGGTTGCTTAAATATGGGGGAACCCCTGTCATTTTTTTCCCCATATTTCTGCAACCAGGGTCGGCTCAAAGAGCCCGAGGCTGGTTATGCTTAGGAGGGGGGACCCCACGCATTTTTTTTCTCCGTTTTACAGTGTTTATTTAAAAAAAAAAAAAAAAATGAACCCCAGCACGGATCACACAGATCCGGCTGAGATTCATTGTGATAAAGTCGGCAGTGTTTTGCTAATCACTGCCGTAAAAAACGGGAAAAAACCACGAATGACATCGACATCAGAACAAATGAAAAATCCGAATACGACAGCTTAGTAAATTAGGCGTAATAAATTCAAAAAGTTGCAGTTTTACACTTTCGATGTCATTCGTGATTGAACTTTGATCTTTTTCCGAAAATTACGAATGTTAGTAAATATACCCCATTGTGTCAAGATTGTTCAGGTGTGTACAAGGCCTTAAACAAATTTGATTTTAAAACTTAATTACAAAAAAAAAAAAAAAAAGGAGATTTATGGTAAGAAATTACCTTTGCTAAATCTCTTTCTGCGAGGTACACTGGGTTTCACAGGGAATAACATCGGGAGTGTAGAGTAGGATATTGATCCGAGGCACCAACAGACTAAAAGCTTTGACTGTTCCCAGGATGCTCAGCGCCGCCTCCTCTATAACCCCGCCTCCATGCACAAGAGCTCAGTTTTGCTAACCAGTCCAATGCAGTAGCAGGTAAAAGAGACGACAACTGTTAGTAGCCACATAGAACCACATTCTCACGACAGGAGAAGGTATCAGCGGCTAATGCCATACAAACCCAAAGATGCTAAGTGCGTCAGGGTGGGCGCCCTGTGGAACCCAGTGTACCTCACAGAAAGATTTAACAAAGGTAAGTTCTTACAATAAATCTCCTTTTCTGCAGCGGGGTACACTGGGCTCCACAGGGAATAACATCCGGGATGTCCTAAAGCAGTTCCTCATGGGAGGGGACGCACTGTAGCGGGCACAAGAACCCGGCGTCCAGGAGCTGGAAGGCCAGCCTGTACATAAGCATGTGCAATCACCATTCTAAACCATCTGGCCACGGTCTGCTTGTTAGCAGGCCAGCCACGTTTGTGAAAACCAAACAGTACAAAGAGAGAATCAGACTTCCTAACGAAGGCTGTCCTCTTCACATAGATACGGAGAGCGTGTACCACATCCAAAGACCTCTCTTAGGAAGACAATTAAGAAGAGACAAAGGCCGGAACCACAATCTCCTGGTTAAGGCGGTAAGAAGACACCACCTTAGGTAGATAACCAGGGCGCGGTCTAAGAACCGCCCAGTCACGGTGAAAAATCAGATAGGGGGACCTACAAGACAAGGCACCAAAATCTGACACGCGTCTAGCAGACGCAATAGCCAGCAAAAACAAGATCTTAAGAGAAAGCCACTTAAGGTCCGCAGATTCAAGAGGTTCAAATGGAGACTCTTGCAAGGCCTCCAGAATCACAGACAAATCCCAAGGAGCCACAGGTAGGACATAGGGAGGTTGAATCCGTAAAACACCCTGAGTGAATGTATGAACATCAGGCAGAGTTGCAATTTTTCTCTGAAACCATACCAACAAGGCATAAATATGAACTTTGATGGAAGCCAGCCAAAGGCCCAAGTACAGGCCCTGTTGCAGGAAGGCCAAAAATTAGGCCGTACTAAACTTGTACACGACATGATTGTTAGATTCCCACCAAGCAAAGTAAGCATTCCAGACCCGATGGTAAATCCGAGCAGAAGCCGGCTTACGGGCCTTCAACATAGTTTGAATGACCGCCTCAGAAAATCCTTTGGCCCTCAGTACGTAAGCTTCAAGAGCCATGCCATCAAAGCCAGCCAGGCCAGATCCTGGTAGACACAAGGGACCTGAACGAGGAGGTCTGGTCGTTGTGGAAGCAGAAGAGGACGCTCCAGCGGGAGACCCTGTAGGTCTGAGAACCAATGCCGTCTGAGCCACGCCTGAGCTATCAGAAGTAGGATTCCTCCTTCTTGCTTGAACTTCCTCACTACTCTGGGCAGGAGTGACACTGGAGGGAACACATACGGCAGCCGAAAGTTCCATGGAATTGCCAGTGCGTCCACGAACTCCGCTTGAGTATTCCTTGTTCTTGCTCCGAAGACCGGAAACTTGTGATTGTGTCGAGACGCCATCAGGTCTACATTTGGTAGACCCCACTTGTCCACTAGGAGTTTAAATACTTTGGGATGAAGGCTCCACTCTCCGGCGTGTACGTCCTGACTACTGAGGAAGTCTGCTTCCCAATTGAGGACCCCTGGAATGAACACTGCCGAGATGGCTGGCAGATGGCGTTACGCCCATTGAAGAATCTTTGACACTTCCATCATTGCCATGCGGCTTTGAATGCCGCCTTGATGATTTATGTACGCTACCATGGTGGCGTTATCCGACTGTACATGAACAGGCCTGCTCTGTACCAGATGCTGGGCCAGTTTCAGAGCATGGAACACTGCCTGCAATGCCTGCAACTCCAGAATGTTTATCGGGAGGAGAGACTCCTCCCTGGTCCACCGACGCTGAAGAGAGTGTTGCTCCAACACTGCACCCCAACCCCTCAGACTGGCATCCGTCGTCAGGAGGACCCAGTTGGAGATCCAGAAGGGACGACCCCTGCACAATTGTTGGTCCTGTAGCCCCCAGCTCAGTGACAGACGAAACTCCGGAGACAAGGAGATCATGTGAGACCTGATCCGGTGATGCAGGCCATCCCACTTGGCAAGAATCAGCTTCTGCAGAGGGCGGAAATGAAATTGAGCATACTGTACCATGTTGAAAACCGACACCATGAGGCCTAGTACTTGCATCGCCAAGTGTATAGACACTCGTGGGCGAGAGAGGAAGCATCGCATCCTGACCTGAAGTTTCAAGACTTTTTCCTGAGACAAGAACAACTGCTGGTTGTGTGTGTCCAACAACGCCCCCAGGTGCACCATGCTCTGAGCAGGGACCAGGGATGATTTCTTCCAGTTGATGAGCCACCCGTGAGCTTGCAGAAACTGGACCGTCAGATCCAGATGACGGAGGAGAACGTCTGGGGAATTTGCCAGGATCAGCAATACGTCCAGATACGGTAGGACCCTGACACCCTGACGGCTGAGCAGGGCTGTCATCACCACCATTACCTTGGTGAGGATTTGCGGAGCCGTAGTCAGTCCAAAGGGTAAGGCCCAGAATTGATAATGGAGGTTGCCAATAGCAAACCGCAGGTATAGCTGATGTGACACGGCAATAGGTATATGTAGGTAAGCATCCTGTATGTCCAGGGATACCATATAGTCCCCTGGCCCCAAAGTCAGGACAATAGAGCGAAGGGTTTCCATACAAAACTTGGAGACCCTCACAAACTTGTTCAAAGAGTTGAGGTTGAGAATGGGCCTAGAGCAGGGCTGGCCAAACCAGTCCTCGAGATCTACCAACTCTTAGCCTTCGGAGCCGAAGGAGTAGTACTAGGCAGACATGCAGCCTTAGCAGATGCTAAGTCAGCAATGATCTTGTTGAGATCCTCCCCAAAAAGTATGTGTCCCTTAAAAGGGATCACCTCCAAGGCCTTTCTAGAGTCCAGATCTACAGACCAGGACCGCAACCAGAGGATCCGGCGAGCCAGAAGAGACGTAGTAGATGCATTGGCCGCCAGGATACCTGCATCAGATGCCGCCTCCTAAATATAATGGGAGGCCGTAATAATATATGAAAGACACTGCCTAGCATTATCAGGAAAACAAGATTTATGGTAAGAACTTACCATTGTTAAATCTCTTTCTGCGAGGTACACTGGGTTCCACAGGGAATAACATCGGGCTGTAGAGTAGGATCTTGAGCCGAGGCACCAACAGGCTAAAAGCTTTGACTGTTCCCAGAATGCATAGCGCCGCCTCCTCTACAACCCTGTGCACAGCAGCTCAGTTTTCTCCGGCAGGGTACACAGTGGGATATGATGGAGCGACAGCGGATTGGCACCAAACGATCATAAGCTTTCAGTCCTCCCAGGATGCAACGGGCTCATCCATATATCCCCGCCCACTGGCTCAGGCAAATCAGTTTTCTGTTTGGTGCGACAGGAGCCGGACCATGGTCAGAGGGCTGCTGTTCTTGGCAGTGTTTTGAGTGATCTTTCTTAACAGCGTCTTATACGCAAGTTGGAAAGAGTCGCTCCAACAACTCTCCGCCGGGTCGCAACAATGCTTACCCATGCATACAGTGCTGTCTCGACGGGCGTCTGTGTCGGATATACTAGCAGGTCCAGCAGACGTTACCTGGCTGTGGCCAGAGCATGGGGAGAAGGTAAGGCATCGGTTCCACGTAATCGGGGAATATGGACACAGCCGCACTGTATTGGAAGGAGACTACCAAACAGTAGCTGACACGCCGCCACCACGGGTGCTCCAGCGCTTGGCCTTAGGGATCATAAGGCACCAGGATTAGTATGAGGCTGCGATCCCTAGGGTTGATGTCAGCGGTGGGGAGTTAGACGCTCTCCTGGTCGCCCTTCCCCCCCAGTTCATGACCAGTTTCCGCGAGTCTCCCGCCATGAACTGTTACCTCACTTCCGTCTCAGACACTACCACGAGGGTTCTCGTTCGCAGCATAGGCTGCTGCATCTGTTTCACTAAGCGCTACCGCGAGGAGACCCGGTTTGTATGACTGGTGCGTCTGTGTCCACTTAAAAATTCCCGGAGTGGCAGTGTACACTAGTAGCGTCTGGATCCACTCAGCGTTCACTAACATATTGATCGATCTTGGAAGTGATGTGAGTCTCCCTGTATCCCACTGTACTGAGTATGGGTTATACCGCACTAAATTTCTATCTACTTTTGTCAGTATGAACAGTTAAATTTAAGTGCCTATTGCATGAGTCTGTGTACATTACTGTGGTTTTCTTCGCATTGCGTCTGAATACTTTAAGATCTGTACAAAACAGAATTCAGTAATATATACTCCTACATACTTTAAAATGTGTTTGTAGTTGATTATGTGCTCATATGACTAATATATAACATGTGACTGACTGCTAGTGTGATTGCTGACTTTAATATATGTTTGTCAGTTGTTTCTTCTGGTCCTCAATGCTGGTGCATGGGTAGGGTCAGATTAAAGGTTAAAGTGATTACAGTCACAAATTGTGTAGTACACTGTGAAAGTGCTGATTATTTATCATGTCTAAGAGCGGCAAAGGTGACGAGGGTACACACACAGTAACACCAACACTCATATCATAATATCTTGCAAAACTGTATTATCAAGAAAAAAGGCATTTTGTTTCCCCCAGCACACTGAATGATAACAGTAACCAGATGTAAATCCCACATAATAGAATTCAGAGATCTTCGTTACATATATTTACGCAAATGTATGGTTAAGCCCCAAAGTCGCATCAAGGCATCTCTGTATATTTAGGGCCCCTAGCGCTATATCTAGGTGCAGGGTGTGGCACCCCAAAATACCAGCATAAGCTAGAAGGCCCATGGCAGCACACCAGTGAAAAAATAAGAATTTACTCACCGGTAATTCTATTTCTCGTAGTCCGTAGTGGATGCTGGGGACTCCGTAAGGACCATGGGGAATAGATGGGCTCCGCAGGAGACTGGGCACTCTAAAGAAAGATTAGGTACTATCTGGTGTGCACTGGCTCCTCCCTCTATGCCCTCCTCCAGACCTCAGTTAGGGAAACTGTGCCCGGAAGAGCTGACATTACACGGAAAGGATTTTGGAATCCAGGGTAAGACTCATACCAGCCACACCAATCACACCGTACAACTTGTGATAACCTTACCCAGTTAACAGTATGAACAACAACTGAGCATCACTCAACGGATGGCTTATAACAATAACCCTTTATTAAGCAATAACTATATACACGTATTGCAGAAAGTCCGCACTTGGGACGGGTGCCCAGCATCCACTACGGACTACGAGAAATAGAATTACCGGTGAGTAAATTCTTATTTTCTCTAACGTCCTAGTGGATGCTGGGGACTCCGTAAGGACCATGGGGATTATACCAAAGCTCCCAAACGGGCGGGAGAGTGCGGATGACTCTGCAGCACCGAATGGGCAAACACAAGGTCCTCCTCAGCCAGGGTATCAAACTTGTAGAACTTAGCAAAGGCATTTGAACCCGACCAAGTAGCAGCTCGGCAAAGCTGTAAAGCCGAGACCCCTCGGGCAGCCGCCCAAGAAGAGCCCACCTTCCTTGTGGAATGGGCTTTCACTGATTTTGGATGCGGCAATCCAGCCGGAGAATGAGCCTGCTGAATCGTGCTACAGATCCAGCGAGCAATAGTTTGCTTTGAAGCAGGAGCACCCAGCTTATTGGGTGCATACAGGATAAACAGCGAGTCAGTCTTCCTGACTCCAGCCGTTCTGGATATATAAATCTTCAAAGCCCGGACTACGTCCAGCAACTTGGAGTCCTCCAAGTCCCGAGTAGCCGCAGGCACCACAATAGGTTGGTTCAAATGAAACGATGATACCACCTTTGGCAGAAATTGGGGACGAGTCCGCAATTCTGCGCTGTCCATATGGAAAACCAGATAGGGGCTTTTACACGACAAAGCCGCCAATTCTGACACCCGCCTAGCCGAAGCTAAGGCCAACAGCATGATCACTTTCCACGTGAGATACTTTAACTCCACAGTCTTAAGTGGTTCAAACCAGTGGGATTTCAGGAAATCCAACACCACATTAAGATCCCAAGGCGCCACTGGTGGCACAAAAGGGGGCTAAATATGCAGCACTCCCTTAACAAACGTCTGAACCTCAGGCAGTGAAGCCAGTTCTTTTTGAAAGAAAATGGATAGGGCCGAAATCTGGACCTTTATGGACCCCAATTTTAGGCCCATAGTCACCCCTGACTGTAGGAAGTGCAGGAATCGACCCAGCTGGAATTCCTCTGTAGGGGCCTTCCTGGCCTCACACCAAGCAACATATTTTCGCCATATACGGTGATAATGCTTTGCTGTCACGTCCTTCCTAGCCCTTATCAGCGTAGGAATAACTTCATCCGGAATGCCCTTTTCTGTTAGGATCCGGCGTTCAACCGCCATGCCGTCAAACGGTAAGTCTTGGAACAGACAGGGCCCCTGTTGTAACAGGTCCTGTCTGAGAGGCAGAGGCCATGGGTCCTCTGTAATCATCTCTTGCAGTTCTGGGTACCAAGTCCTTCTTGGCCAATCTGGAACAATGAGTATTGTTCTCACTCCTCTGTTTCTTACTATTCTCAGCACCTTGGGTATGAGAGGAAGAGGAGGAAACACATAAACCAACCGGAACATCCACGGTGTTACTAGTGCGTCCGCAGCTATTGCCTGAGGGTCCCTTGACCTGGCGCAATATCTTTTTAAAAAAACACTCCTAGTGCAGCGCCTAATTGTAGTGTAAATGAGATAATAAACTGCTGAGACACTGCGCTTGCCGTGACCACTATGTGAGGAATGGAAAAAGTAGACTAAAACAACAAAGAAGGCTGCGCTGTGTGTCAGTAGTTAGTACAAAAAGAGAGCAAACGTGTACTATAAAGGTATTAAATTTAATTAAAATAACATGAAGTTATAAAAGCAAACATAAAATATAAGCACACTTGTACCTGTCTCAAAGGTATATTTGAGTGGTTATGAATGGTATATAGCAAGGAAAAGTCCAATGCTATAGTTCAGAGAGAAGAAACTCAAAACGGTGCAGTCCCAAAAGATGGTTACCTCGTATATGTCATCAGGCAGGTTATAATGAATAATGATAGTACCTCTCCGAATGGGCTGGTGTAAATTTCGGCCGAGCGTCCCCGGCCAAAACAATCCTGCTTTGCCCAAAATGCTGCACAGCGGAGGGACGATATCTTGTAGACTGCCTGTTAATGATCACTCGTCACAGTGAGAAGGTGGTAACAGCATGCGGCTGGATGGAAGCAAGGTCCGATAATGCTCACCAGTTGCAGTGGTGAGATAGACGACAGCCTGTATGGTGACGAGCCGGTCAGTAGATGGAAATAAAAACCAAGGAGGGTATGCACGGCAGTGTAACACCTTGAGCCAGGTGTGCTAGTTTAGAGGCGGAGTCCTGACGCGTTTCGTCACGATCACGTGACTTTTTCACTTTTTTGAAAAAGTCACGTGATCGTGACGAAACGCGTCAGGACTCCGCCTCTAAACTAGCACACCTGGCTCAAGGTGTTACACTGCCGTGCATACCCTCCTTGGTTTTTATTTCCATCTACTGACCGGCTCGTCACCATACAGGCTGTCGTCCATCTCACCACTGCAACTGGTGAGCATTATCGGACCTTGCTTCCATCCAGCCGCATGCTGTTACCACCTTCTCACTGTGACGAGTGATCATTAACAGGCAGTCTACAAGATATCGTCCCTCCGCTGTGCAGCATTTTGGGCAAAGCAGGATTGTTTTGGCCGGGGACGCTCGGCCGAAATTTACACCAGCCCATTCGGAGAGGTACTATCATTATTCATTATAACCTGCCTGATGACATATACGAGGTAACCATCTTTTGGGACTGCACCGTTTTGAGTTTCTTCTCTCTGAACTATAGCATTGGACTTTTCCTTGCCATATACCATTCATAACCACTCAAATATACCTTTGAGACAGGTACAAGTGTGCTTATATTTTATGTTTGCTTTTATAACTTCATGTTATTTTAATTAAATTTAATACCTTTATAGTACACGTTTGCTCTCTTTTTGTACTAACTACTGACACACAGCGCAGCAATATCTTTTTAGCTTTTTGTTGAGGCGGGACACCATCATGTCCACCTGTGGCAGTTCCCATCGATTTACAATTTGATCGAAGACTTTTTGATGAAGCCCCCACTCTCCCGGGTGGAGGTCGATCCTGGTGGCTTCCGCCATTGCCACCCTGCTTCTTCCGCGGAGGCTTGCCTCCGTGGTCACCAGGACCCAGTCCTGTATGCCGAACCTGCGGCCCTCGAGAAGGTGAGCACTTTGCAGTCACCATAGAAGAGACACCCTGGCCCTGGGGGACAGGGTGATCAGCCGATGCATCTGAAGATGCGATCCGGACCACTTGTCCAGCAGATCCCACTGAAAGATCCTCGCATGGAACCTGCCAAAGGAAATGGCTTCGTATGACGCCACCATTTTTCCCAGGACTCGCGTGCAGTGATGTACCGACACCTGTTTTGGTTTTAGGAGATCTCTGACCAGAGTCCCGAGCTCCTGAGCCTTCTCCTCCGGGATAAATACCTTCTTCTGGTCTGTGTCCAGAATCATGCCCAGGAAAGGCAGACGCGTCGTAGGAATCAGCTGTAACTTTGGAATATTCAGAATCCAGCCGTGCTGTCGCAACACTTCCTGAGAGTGTGCTACGCTGATCAACAACTGCTCCCTGGACCTCGCCTTTATGAGGAGATCGTCCAAGTATGGGATAATTGTAACTCCTTGCTTCCGAAGGAATAACATCATTTCCGCCATCACCTTGGTAAATATTCTCGGTACCGTGGATAGACCAAACGGCAACGTCTGGAATTGGTAATGACAGTCCTGTACCACAAACCTGAGGTACTCCTGTTGAGGTGGATAAATGGGGACATGCAAGCAAGTATCCTTGATGTCCAGAGATACCATAAAATCCCCCTCTTCCAGGCTTGCAATGACCGCTCTGAGCGATTCCATTTTGAACCTGAATTTCTTCAGATAAATGTTCAGGGATTTTAAATTCAAAATGGGTCTTACCGGACCGTCCGGTTTCGGTACCACAACCATAGTGGAATAGTAACCCCTTCCCTGTTGAAGGAGGGGAACCTTTACTATCACCTGCTAGAGGTATAGCTTGTGAATTGCCGCCCGCACTACCTCCCTTTCCATGGGGGAAGCTGGCCAGGCCGATTTTAGGTAACGGTGAGGGGGGGTCACCTCGAATTCCAGCTTGTATCCCTTAGACACAATTTGTATCGCCCAAGGATCCACCTGTGAGCGAACCCACTGGTTGTTGAAATTTCTGAGACGCGCCCCCACCGCTCCTGGCTCCGCCTGTGGAGTCCCCGCGTCATGCGGTGGATTTAGTGGAAGGCGGGGAGGACTTTTGTTCCTGGGAACTGGCTGCATGGTGCAGCTTCTTTCCTCTACCCCTGCCTCTGGCAAGAAAGGATGCACCTCTGACTTTCTTGTTCTTTTGAGAACGAAAGGACTGCATTTGATAATACGGTGCTTTCTTTGGCTGTGAGGAAACATAAGGCAAGAACTTTGACTTCCCAGCCGTAGCTGTGGACACGAGGTCCGAGAGACCGTCCCCAAACAATTCCTCACCCTTATAAGGTAAAACCTCCATGTGTTTTTTAGAGTCGGCATCCCCTGTCCACTGCCGAGTCCATAAGACCCTTCTGGCAGAAATGGACATTGCATTTATTCTAGAGCCCAGCAGGCAAATGTCCCTCTGGGCATCCCGCATATATAGGATGGCGTCTTTGATATGACCTAGGGTTAGCAACACAGTGTCCCTGTCCAGTGTATCTATCTCCTCTGACAGAGTATCTGTCCATGCTGCTACAGCGCTACACATCCAGGCCGAAGCAATGGCTGGCCTCAGTAGAGTACCAGAATGTGTATAAACAAACTTCAGGATAGCTTCCTGCTTCCTATCAGCAGGGTCCTTTAGGGCGGCCGTATCCTGTGACGGGAGGGCCACCTCTTTAGATAAGCGTGTCAACGCCTTGTCTACCCTAGGGGAGGATTCCCAGCGTAACCTGTCCGACGGTGGGAAAGGATACGCCATAAGTAGCTTTTTGGAAATCACCACTTTCTTATCAGGGGAACCCCACGCTTCTTCACATAATTCATTTAATTCATGTGAAGGGGGAAAAGTCACTGCACGTCTTTTCTCCCCAAACATATAAACCCTCTTGTCAGGGACAGGGTTATCCTCTGAAATGTGCAATACCTCCTTCATTGCAATAATCATGTAACGGATGGCCTTGGTCATTTTTGGCTGTAAATTTGCCTCATCACCATCGACACTGGAGTCGGACTCCGTGTCGGCATCTGTGTCAACAATCTGAGATAGTGGGCGTTTATGAGACCCTGACGGCCTCTGAGTCGCAGGGTCAGGCACGGGTTGAGCCCCCGGCTGTCCCAAGGCTGCAGCTCTATCAAACCTTCTATGTAATGAGCTTACATTATCATTTAAGACCTTCCACATATCCATCCAATCAGGTGTCGGCACCGACGGCGGCGACACCACATTTATCTGCACTTGCTCCGCCTCCACGTAACCCTCCTCATCAAACATGTCGACACAGACGTACCGACACACTGCACACACACAGGGAATGCTCTGACTGAGGACAGGACCCCACAAAGGCCTTTGGGGAGACAGAGAGAGAATATGCCAGCACACACCACAGCGCTATATAACCCAGGGATTTACACTATAATAAGTGATTACCCAATAGCTGCTGATTTTATGTCTTTTGCGCCTAAATTTATGTGCCCCCCCTCTCTTTCTCCCTTTCTGTACCTGGATACTGCAGGGGAGAGCCTGGGGAGCTGCTTCCAGCGGAGCTGTGAAGAGAAAATGGCGCTGGTTAGTGCTGAGGAAGAAGGCCCCGCCCCCCTCAGCGGCGGGCTTCTGTCCCGCGTTCTATGTGTAAAAATGGCGGGGATCGGACATATATACAGTCCCTGACTGTATATATGTCTATTCTTTTGCCAAAAAAGGTATTAAATTGCTGCCCAGGCCCCCCCCCCCCCCTGCGCCCTGCACCCTACAGTGACCGGAGTGTGCGGTGTGCTGTGGGAGCAATGGCGCACAGCTGCAGTGCTGTGCGCTACCTTAAGTGAAGACAGGAGTCTTCTGCCGCCGATTTCGATGTCTTCTTGCTTCTGCTGCCGCTGTCTTCTGGCTCTGCAAATGGGGACGGCGGCGCGGCTCCGGGAACGGACGATCAAGGTCAGGTACCTGTGTTCGATCCCTCTGGAGCTAATGGTGTCCAGTAGCCTAAGAAGCTCAACCTAGCTTCAGTGAGTAGGTTTGCTTCTCTCCCCTCAGTCCCACGTAGCAGAGAGTCTGTTGCCAGCAGAAGCTCTCTGAACATAAAAAACCTAACAAAATACTTTCTTTACTAGTAAGCTCAGGAGAGCCCACTAGGAGCACCCAGCTCTGGCCGGGCACAGATTCTAACTGAGGTCTGGAGGAGGGGCATAGAGGGAGGAGCCAGTGCACACCAGATAGTACCTAATCTTTCTTTAGAGTGCCCAGTCTCCTGCGGAGCCCGTCTATTCCTCCTGGTCCTTACGGAGTCCCCAGCATCCACTAGGACGTTAGAGAAAACTATAGTGTTAATAAATTAATGTTAGGAAGCCGAAGCTATGAAGAGGGTGATACAAAAATGAGATGTAATTAAAATGGAGAAATAGTGTTAAAGTAATTAGTGTGTGAAAAGTGTTAATAGAATGTAAAGGTATGCCACACTTAAGCCATCCAGCTCAGCCAGTCCAGAGGCACCACACCTCACACCTCCATTAACCCAATCTGGGTCTATGATTAACCAGCAGGGAGCCACATGATAATGGCTCCCTACTTAAGTATATCTAAGCTAAGAGCTACCTACCTTGGAGCAACCCCATAATGCTCCATATGGCATGTCAGGACCTGCACCTCCTCCTAATGCAGGAACCTCTCTGCCTCTCACAACAGACGTATATAGTTTGTCAGATGCGGGTTTAGGGCTTAACCATACATTTGCGCAAATATATGTAATGAAGATCTCTGAATTCTATTATTATGTGGGATTTACGTCTGGTTACTGTTATCATTCAGTGTGCTGGGGGAAATGGGGGAAACAAAATGCCTTTTTTTTTTCTTGCTCAGAAATACCCCTCCCTTTCAAGCACCTGAATGATATCACTAAGCTAATTGAGCATCTGCCAAACTATATATGTCTGTAATATGTAATATGTATATAATCGTCCCTAGTTCCGTCACAACGGATGACTCACTTGGGGGCTGTACTGGACTCAAGTCTGCAGAAAATATTTTTACCTCGGGACAAGACAGCCAAGGTACAGTCAAGGACTCAGGAGTTGTTACACAGTCAAACAATATGAATCCACGCAGCAATGCGACGGATGGGTTTGATGGTGGCAACATTCGACATGGTGGCGTATGCACAATTCCACTCAAGACCTCTGCAGCGTCTGATTCTGGCCAGATGGAATTGAATACATCAGACAATAAAGAAACAGGCTATGGTACTTTCACACAAGGTAAGAAAGTCATTAGCCTGGTGGCTACAAACATCCCATCTAAACAAAGGGACACCCTTTTGGATATCAGATTGGGAGATCCTGACAACAGATGCCAGTCTTCAGGGCTGGGGAGCAGTGTCCGGAAGATTATGGTTCCAGGGACAATGGACCGCAGAAGAAAGTTGCCTGCCAATAAATCTGTTAGAATTTCGGGCCATATACATGGAACTGATTCAGGCAAAAAAACACTCTTCAAGGAAAACCGGTCCAGATCCGCTCGGACAAAGTAACGGCGGTAGCGTATCTCAACCATCAGGGAGAAACGCGCAGTCAAACAGCAGTGAAGGAGGTAAGTCACATACTAAAATGGGCAGATCTCCATCTTCCAGCATTGTCTGCAGTATTCGTTCCGGGAGTCCTAAACTGGGAAGCGGACTTTCTCAGTCAACACACCATTCAAGCAAGCGAATGGGCTCTACATCCGAAAGTCTTTCAGACTCTAGTAGACAAGTGGGGTTTGCCAGAGATAGATCTCATGGCGTCCCATCTGAACAAATTACCCGTGTACGGGTCAAGAACAAAGGATCCCGAAGCGATCTTTGTGGGTGCCCTGTCAGTGAAATGGGATTTTCATCTGGCGTATCTGTTTCCTCCAATCATCCTGTTACCCAGGGTGGTGAGGAAGATAAAAGAAGCAAAGGATGCTTTGATTCTAATAGCTCTGGCTTGGCCCAGAAGGCATTGTTACACAGTTTTGCAGAGAATGTTGATGGAAGCTCCACTTCTGCTACCAGATCTACTAATGCAGGGTCCTTGTTACCACCGGCATCTGGATCCACGGCGTGGCTCTTGAAACCTCTATCCTGAAGTCAAGAGGATTCTCACAATGGGTAGTTCAAACAATGCTCAGAGCAAGGAAAGCCTCCTCAGCTCGCATTTATCACCGAATATGGCAGGCCTATATTCATTGGTGCAGTAAAAGAAATATGGACCTGAAATCTTTCAAAATTTCTAGGGTCTTAGATTTCCTTCAGGCAGGAATGGATAAAGGTTTGAAGGTGGCTTCCTTGAGAGTACAAGTTTCAGCATTGACTGTATGGTTCCAAAAGAAAATTGCCAATTTACAGGATGTGCGTACTTTCTTCCAGGGAATGCTGCGCATTCAGCCTCCCTTTGTTCCTCCTACAGTGCCTTGGGACTTAAATGTAGTCCTGAAAGCCCTTCAAGTTGCTCCATTTGAACCACTTAATAAAGTGGATCTTAAAATGGTTGACAGCTAAAGTTCCCTTTTTACTGATTATGGCATCAGCTAGAAGAGTATCAGATTTAGGAGCGCTTTCTTGTCGTTCTCCTTTTCTGACTTTTTATCCAGATAAAGCAGTTCTAAGAACTAGATCTGGGTATCTTCCGAAGGTGGTGTCTAAATTCCACCTTAATGAAGAAATTGTAGTCCCGGCTTTTCAGGTGTCAGGACTTTCTGCGGGAGATGCGTCGCTGGACGTAGTCCGGGCATTAAGGATCTACGTGGATCATACCAGTGCCATCAGAAAGACAGATTCTCTATTCATTCTCTACAGATTTCACAAGAGAGGATGGCCTGCTACTAAACAGATGCTGGCAAGATGGCTTCGAATGACGATTTCAGAAGCATATTCTCAAGCTGATCTACCTGTTCCGGATAATGTCTCTGCTCACTCTACTCGTAAGGTAGGTCCTTCATGGGCAGCACAAAATGGTGCTTCAGTAGAACAGATATGTAAGGCAATGGTCTTCCATTAACAAATTCATTAGACATTATTCCTTGGATACTTTTGCCTCTCATGACACTGAATTCGGGCGAAAGGTTCTCCTGTATAATCAGGAGCGTCCCCACCACTAAATTGCTTTGGGAAATCCCATTGTTATCCTGTGAATAACCTGTGGACCCTGCCGGAGAAATATACGTTATGGTAAGAACTTACCGTTGATAAAGGTATTTCTCCTAAATCCACAGGTTCCACAGGGATCCCACCCTGACGCACCTGATTTGAGGATCTTTCTACTCATTAAACCTCTTCCTTCTTGTACGGAAGGGTGTGCATGTGTGTTCTTCTCGCCTGATTAGGGCTCTACATGATGCTCCTGCCTAAATGCTTTGGAATACAACTGATTTGCCTGAGCCAGTGGGCGGGGATATATGGACAAGCCCGTTGCATCCTGGGAGGACTGAAAGCTTGTGATCGTTTGGTGCCAATCCGCTGTCGCTCCATCATATCCCACTGTTATCCTGTAGAAACTGTGGATTTAGGAGAAATACCGTTATCAACGGTAAGTTCTTACCATAACGTATATTTTGTTAACCAGTCCAATGCAGTAGCAGGTAAAAGAGACGACAACCGTTAGTAACCACATACACCACATTGGAAGGTGTCAGCGGCTAATGCCATACCAACCCAAAGAAGCTAAATGCGTCAGTGCGGGCGCCCTGTGGAACCCAGTGTACCTCGCAGAAAGATTTAACAACGATAAGTTCTTACCATAAATCTTGTTTTCTGCTGCGGGGTACACTGGGGTTCCACAGGGAATAACATCGTGGATGTCCTAAAGCAGTTCCTCATGGGAGGGGACGCACTGTAGTGGGCGCAAGAACCCGGCGTCCAAAGGAAGCATACAGGGAGGCGGATGAATCAAAGGCATAGAACCTTATGAACGTGTTCACTGAGGACCACGTAGCCGCCTTGCACAATTGTTCAAGGGTCGCACCACGGCGGGCCGTCCAAGAAGGTCCAACAGACCGAGTATATAGTCGCAGGAGCTGGACGACCAGCATGTACATAAGCATGTGCAATCACCATTCTAATCCATCTGGCCAGGGTCTGCTTGTGAGCAGGCCAGCCATGTTTGTGAAAACCAAACAGTACAAAGAGAGAATCAGACTTCCAAATGGAGGCAGTTCTCTTCACATAGATACGGAGAGCCCGTACCACATCCAAAGACCGCTCTTTGGAAGACAATTCAAGATAGGTAAAGGCCTGAACCACAATTTCCTCATTAAGGTGGAAAGAAGAAACCACCTTAGGCAGGGACCGGGACGTGTTGTAAGAACCGCCCGGTCACAGTGAAAAATCAGATAGGGGGACCTACAAGACGAGGCACCCAAATCCGGCACCCGTCTAGCAGAGGCAGTACCTTAAGAGAAAGCCACTTAAGGTCTGCAGATTCAAGAGGCTCAGACAGAGACCCTTGCAACGCCTCCAGAACCACCAACAAATCCCAAGGAGCCACAAGCTGGACATAAGGAGGTTGAATCCGCAACACACCCTGAGTGAATGTATGAACATCAGGTAAAGTCGCAATTTTCCTCTGGAACCAAACCAACAAGGCAGAAATATGAACCTTGATGGAGGCCAGATGAAGGCCCAAGTCCAGGCCCTGTTGTAAAAAGGCCAAAAGTTTGGACGTACTAAACTTGCAAGCGTCATGATTGTTAGTGGCGCACCAAGCAAAGTAAGAATTCCAGACCCTATGATAAATCCGAGCAGAAGACGGTTTCCGGGCCTTCAACATGGTTTGAATGACCGTCTCAGAAAATCCTTTGGCCCTCAGAACGGAAGCTTCAAGAGCCACGCCGTCAAAGCCAACCGAGCTAAATCCTGATATACACAAGGGCCCTGAACGAGGAGATCTGGACGCTGTGTGAGTAGAAGGGGACGCTCTATCGAGAGACCCTGAAGGTCTGAGAACCAATGCCGTCTGGGCCACGTGGGAGCAATCAGAAGTAGGATTCCTCCTTCTTGCTTGAACTTCCTTATTACTCTGGGCAGGAGTGACACTGGAGGGAACACGTATGGCAGCTGAAAGTTCCATGGAATTGCCAGTGCGTCCACGAATGCTGCTTAAGGATCCCTTGTCCTTGCTCCTAAGACCAGAACCTTGTGAGTGTGTTGAGACGCCATCAGGTCTACATCTGGGAGGCCCCACTTGTCCACGAGGCGTTGAAATACTTCTGGGTGGAGGCTCCACTCTGTGGCGTGTACGTCCTGACAACTGATGAAGTCCGCTTCCCAGTTTAGAACCCCCGGAATGAACAATGCCGATATGGCTGGCAGATGGCATTCCGCCCACTGAAGAATCCTTGATACTTCCCTCATTGCCATGCGGCTTTGAGTGCCGCCTTGATAATTTATGTACGCCACCATGGTGGCATTGTCAGACTGTACTTGAACAGGTCTGTTCTGTATCAAATGCTGGGCCATGTTCAGTGCATTGAACACCGCCTGCAGTTCCAGAATGTTTATCTGGAGGAGAGACTCCTCCTTGGTCCATCGACCCTGAAGGGAGTGTTGCTCCAACACCACGCCCCAACCTCTCAAACTGGCATTCATCGTCAGAAGGACCCAGTTGGAGATCCAGAAGGGACGACCCCTGCCCAATCGTTGGTCCTGAAGCCACCAGCTCAGTGACAGGCTGATCTCCGGAGACAAGGAGATCATGTGAGACCTGGTCCAGTGAGGCAGGCCGTCCCACTTGGTAAGAATCAATTTCTGTAGAGGGCAGGAATGGAATTGAGCGTACTCCACCATGTCGAAAGCCGACACCATGAGACCTAGCACTTGCATCGCCGAATGTATCAACACTTGCGGACGAGACAGGAAGCATCGAATCCTGTCTTAAAGTTTCAGGACCTTCTCCTGAGACAAGAACAACCGCTGGTTGTGAGCGTTCAACAATGCCCCCAGGTGCACCACGCTCTGAGCAGGGACCAGGGAAGATTTCTTCCAGTTGATGAGCCACCCATGGGCCTGCAGAAACTGGACCGTCAGATCCATATGGCATAGGAGAATTTATGGGGAATTTGCCAGGATCAACAAGTTGTCCAGATACGGGAGGATCCTGACCCCTTGACGGCGGAGTACAGCCGTCATTACCGCCATGACCTTGGTGAAGACTCGCGGGGCCGTGGTCAAACCAAAAGGTAACGCCCAAAATTGTTAATGGAAGTTGCCAACAGCAAACCTCAGGTACTGCTGATGCAACATTGCAATAGGAATATGCAGGTAAGCATCCTGTATGTCCAGGGAGACCACACAGTCCCCGGGTTCCAAGGCGAGAATAGAGTGAAGAGTACCCATTCGGTTTCGGGACTAGGAATAGCGGTGAATAGTACCCCTTGCCTCTCTGAGCCAGAGGCACCTGTACTACCACTCCTGTTTCCAGGGGGGACTGTACCACCGAATAAAGAGTTTTTGCCTTCACCTGATCCAAAGGAACGTCTGTCAGGCAAAATCGATGAGGGGGATGATTCTTGAAGGATACGGCGTAACCTCGAGTGACGACTTCCCGTACCCAGGCATCGGAAGTGGTCTTCAACCATTCCTGGGTAAACCCTAGAAGTCAGCCCCCCACCCTGGGATACCCCAGAGGGAGGCCCGCCACATCATGCAGCAGGCTTGTCAGTTTTGGAAGCAGGCTGATGGGTATCCCAGGCCCGTTTAGGTTTGGGCTTAGTGGATTTGGAAGTTGAGCCTGTTTCAGGTACGCCTGACGTTTTGCTTTACCTGAAGGACGAAAGGAGCGAAAAGGTAGTACTCTTAGCCTTCGGTACCGAAGGAGCAGTACTAGGTAGACACGCTGTTTTAGCAGAAGCTAAGTCAGCCACTATCTTGTTGAGGTCCTCTCCAAAAAGAATGTCTTCCTTAAAAGGGAGTCCAGATCCACAGACCAGGACCGTAACCAGAGAATCTGGCGAGCCAAAATGGACATAGTAGAAGCCTTGGACGCCAGAATACCAGCATCAGAAGCCGCCTCCTTAATGTAATGAGATGCTGTGACAATATACGAGAGACATTTTCTAGCATGATCAGAAAAATTGGACGGCAGCTCCGCTTCCACCTCCTGAGCCCACGCTTCAATAGCTTCTGCAGCCCAAGTAGCTGCAATAGTGGGCCGATGCACAGCACCTGCTAGGGTGTAAATCACTTTAAAACAACCCTACACACGCATGTCCATCGGTTCTTTCAGAGAAGTGACGGTAGTTACAGGCAGAGCTGAGGATACCACCAGCCGCGCCACTTACGAATCCACTGGCGGGGGCATTTCCAAATTTTTACTTGGCTCCACAGCAAGGGGATAGCAAGCCAGCATCTTCTTGTGAGGCGTGAATTTCTTTCCTGGATTTTGCCAGGATTCCTGACGTATGTCAACTAAATGGTCAGAATGAGGTAAAACTTGTTTAACGACTTTCTGACGTTTAAATCTATCCGGTTTCTTAGGGGCAGCGTCAGGCTTCGGGTCATCAGTAATTTGAACAATTAGCCTGATAGCCTCCAATAAGTCAGGAACATCCACCTGTGAGACAGATTCCCCATCAGAAGTATCTGGATCAGTGTCTGTGGGGTCATTATATACGCCATCCTCATCAGACGAGGTGTCTGGGACGTGGGTGGATTGTGAGGAAGTAATGGCCCGCTTAGAGGACCCCTTGGTCTTAGGTGGGCGAGGGTTAGATTTCTGTTTAGTCAGTGATTGGTTCAATTGCTGTAACTGAGTGGACAGGTGATCTGCCCATGGCGGGTTAACCGCAGGGACCATAAGCGGTCGTAAGTTTAGTTACCAGCGTACTTAATAATGTGGAGAAAGTAGCCAAAGGTGGGTAACCTGAACCCTCTGCTGCTATGTTTTCCACTAACGTGTCTGCAGCGTCACCACCATGCAATGTGGGATCAGCCCCAGCTCCGTCTCCTTTTGTAGCCGACATATCTGAAAGCTCAGTTCAAGGCAACCCAGTACAATATCAGCAGTTCAATACCTGACAAGAACCCCCTGTGCAGTGTATCAGCACAAACAGAATTCAAGAGGTATTTGGTGACTAAAAATCACAGAGGAAAATACACAATAAGCATATTCTGTGAAACACCTATAGTAAAATGATAACCCTGACGCACTTAGCCCTCTCAGGGTAAAGAATATAAGGATAGCAATCTGAGTGAGATACACGAAATGGAAGTCACGCAGCAGCTATATGCACACACACACAGTCACATTCTAGAATGCAGAAATTACGACATGCAATAAAACTGCACTGAACTAGCAATACAAAGTAATACTAAGTAAAGCTATACACTTAATAGATATATCAATGCACAGTAAAGACTGGATGTATATCACAGGGTATTTGTACTATATAACCCTGACCAAATGCACTGTTTCTTAACTAACACTGGGGGTAATTCTGAGTTGATCGCAGCAGGAACTATGGGGATAATTCTGAGTTGATCGCAGCAGGAACTTTGTTAGCAGTTGGTCAAAACCATGTGCACTGTAGGGGAGGCAGATATAACGTGCAGAGAGAGTTAGATTTGGGTGGATTATTTTGTTTCTGTGCAGGGTAAATACTGGCTGCTTTATTTTTACACTGCAATTTAGATTGCAGATTGAACACACCCCACCCAAATCTAACTCTCTCTGCACATGTTATATCTGCCTCCCCTGCAGTGCACATGGTTTTGCCCAACTGCTAACAAAGTTCCTCCTGTGATCAACTCAGAATTACCCCCACTGTCAGCAGACATGTAGAATACTTAAGGGTCCTGTAAAATGCACAGCTCTGACATGCAGGTGGTTTTACAGACCCAGGATCAGCTCAGCTTGCTGGAGGGAGAGAGAGAGATGCAGCTCCAGGGCGGGAACATTTACTCTAAATGGCGTTCTGGGGCTGGGGGAGGGGCTACTACAGGTAAAAGCCATATCCCCTTGCTGGACTTCACCACCGGGTACTGCGGGCCATGTAGCAAACAGTTTTTAGTAAAACAGACCTGTGCCCTTGCCATGGTGGTCTAGTGGTGTGTACTGCCACAGTGTCCACGCCAGCGTGCGCGGCCCGTCTCCCACCGGCTGCGCCGGATCACGGTTACCAGCGGGTCCTGCCTGGGGGACCCTCTTACCTCCTCCCTGAGTGCGGCCATGCAGTCCTGGAGAGCAGCGGTAGGGTGTGTGACTGACTGAAGCAAACCGGAGCCTCCACTGTAGGTACCCAGAAACCAGGGAGTATACAGCGCCGCTGGGGGAGGTGATGGAGCTGCAGCAGGAGATGTCTGACTGATATCTAACACTCAGTGTCTCTGCTGCAGCGCTTGAAGTCTTCAAGTTTCACTTAAGAAAGCTCATCTGAGGGCTGCTGGAGCAGCCCACCTGTTGTATGCCTGCCCTGCATGGCACCAACTACAAAACTGAGCTCCTGTGCATGGAGGCGGGGTTATAGAGGAGGCGGCGCTATGCATTCTGGGAACAGTCAAAGCTTTTAGCCTGTTGGTGCCTCGGATCAAGATCCTACTCTACACCCCAATGTTATTCCCTGTGGAACCCAGTGTACCCCGCAGCAGAAAATTAGACGGTAGTTCCGCCTCAACTTCCTGAACCCAGGTCTCTGTAGCTTTAGCAGCCCAAGAGGCTGCAATAGTAAGCCTATGCATAGCTCAGGCAAGAGTGTAAATAGACTTCGAGCAACCCTCCACACGCTCATCAGTCGGTCCCCTCAGGGAGGTGATGGTAGTGACAGGCAGAGCATATGAGATCACCAGACGCGCAACTTGTGAGTCCACATGCCGCGGTGTTTCTCAATCGTTACTTAACTCTGCAGCGAGGGGATAACAAGCTAGCATCTTCGTAGACAAGGAAAACTTCTTACCCGATTTTCCCAGGATTCCTGACTAATATAAACCAAGTGGTCAGAATGAGGTAAAACCAACTTAATAACCTTCTGACATTTAAACTTATCTGGTTTCGCAGAGGTAGCTGGAATCCCTTCATCATCATTGATTTGAAGTGGGTTCATTTACTCTCCCCAGTGGCTGCCATTGTCTGCAGCCGCTGGAGGGGGGTTCCTGCTGTGCTGACCGATCAGCAGTGATCGGCAGCACGGCAGACACAGGGGGAGAGTGCAGGGAGGGAGTCACAGGGGGAGAGTGCAGGGAGGCAGAGGGACCTTACGGTCCCTCTGGCGCAGCAGCAGCGGAGGGAAGTTTATCTTCCCTGCCGCTGCTAACACTCTCTATCTGACTGGTCGCATCCTGTGCGACCAGGTCAGATAGAGCACTTGCAGGCATGGTCGCATCTGATGCGACCATGCCAGGCAAGTGGTTAAGTAACTATACCACTGAGTAAAGCTATGTACTGTAGATATATATATATATATATATATATATAAGATACGTGGAAGGCGGCACTCAGGAGACTTTCAAAGATGTGAACAGCGTGCTTTATTATCAACGTTTCGGGAGGCGAACTCCCTTCCTCAAGATACAGCAAGACAAGTGACAAAATAGTGCAAACTACAAACTTAAATACCTTACCTTCCCCTGGCTCGGTCATCTCCGTCGCAGCTAATAAAGCACGCTGTTCACATCTTTGAAAGTCTCCTGAGTGCCGCCTTCCACGTATCTTGCATAGAGCCACCCTGCTCAGGGAGGGCACCGGAGCAAATACCCAGCCGGGACGAGGAGTGCCAGACCCAACAGACTGGTATATATATATATATATATATATATATATAGATAGATATCTATCTCTCTCTCAAGAGAGATAGGTAGATACACTGCTCAAAAAAATAAAGGGAACACTGAAACAACACAATGTAACTCCAAGTCAATCACACTTCTGTGAAATCAAACTGTCCACTTAGGAAGCAACACTGATTGACAATCAATTTCACATGCTGTTGTGCAAATGGAATAGACAACAGGTGGGAATTATAGGCAATTAGCAAGACACCCCCAATAAAGGAGTTGTTCTGCAGGTGGTGACCACAGACCACTTCTCAGCTCCTATGCTTTCTGGCTCATGTTTTGGTCACTTTTGAAAGCTGGCGGTGCTTTCACTTTAGTGGTAGCATGAGACGGAGTCTACAACCCACACAAGTGGCTCAGGTAGTGCAGCTCATCCAGGATGACACATCAATGCGAGCTGTGGCAAGAAGGTTTGCTGTGTCTGTCAGCGTAGTGTCCAGAGCATGGAGGCGCTACCAGGAGACAGGCCAGTACATCAGGAGACGTGGAGGAGGCCGTAGGAGGGCAACAACCCAGCAGCAGGACCGCTACCTCCGCCTTTGTGCAAGGAGGAACAGGAGGAGCACTGCCAGAGCCCTGCAAAATGACCTCCAGCAAGCCACAAATGTGCATGTGTCTACTGAAACGATCAGAAACAGACTCCATGAGGGTGGTATGAGGGCCCAACGTCCACAGGTGGGGGTTGAGCTTACAGCCCAACACCGTGCAGGACGTTTGGCATTTGCCAGAGAACACCAAGATTGGCAAATTCGCCACTGGCGTCCTGTGCTCTTCACAGATGAAAGCAGGTTCTCACTGAGCACATGTGATAGACGTGACAGAGTCTGGAGACGCCAAGGAGAACGTTCTGCTGCCTGCAACATCCTCCAGCATGACTGGTTTGGCAGTGGGTCAGTAATGGTGTGGGGTGGCATTTCTTTGGGGGGCCGCACAGCCCTGCATGTGCTCGCCAGAGGTAGCCTGACTGCCATTAGGTACCGAGATGAGATCCTCAGACCCCTTGTGAGACCATATGCTGGTGCGGTTGGCCCTGGGTTCCTCCTAATGCAGGACAATGCTAGACCTCATGTGGCTGGAGTGTGTCAGCAGTTCCTGCAAGATGAAGGCATTGATGCTATGGACTGGCCCGCCCGTTCCCCAGATCTGAATCCAATTGAGCACATCTGGGACATCATGTCTCGCTCCATCCACCAACGCCACGTTGCACCACAGACTGTCCAGGAGTTGTTTAAGGACATTACATCAAAGTTGGATCAGCCTGTAGTGTGTTTTTCCACTTTAATTTTGAGTGTGACTCCAAATCCAGACCTCCATGGGTTAATAAATTTGATTTCCATTAATTTTTGTATGATTTTGTTGTCAGCACATTCAGCTATGTAAAGAACAAAGTATTTAATAAAGGATGTGTTGTTTAAGTGTTCCCTCTATTTGTTTGAGCAGTGTATTATATATATATATAGAGAGAGAGAGAGAGAGAGAGAGAGAGAGAGAGAGAGAGATCCACCGTTGCATAGATTATCCATATTCCCAAAACAAGGGCACTCACTACTTTGTTCAGTTTCCAAAACAGTATACAAAATTTTATTCAATTTTATCTGCAGGCACAGCTGTATAAATTCACCATCCTCATAGTCATGTCCATATAGGAGTCGAGTTACATAAATCAGTGTAATATATTAGCAATTTTCCATAACTTCATCTGAAGCTTAGATGCTTTGTGTTATCATTTCAACAACTTTCCACATCCACGTTTAACACATATTGCTATGTTTCCTTATACTCCACTTATTATGGTTTCACATGCTATGTCTTAGGGTACATCAAGTCATCTTCGATGTCTGTCGACTTCGGCCGCTTACGTGCCTTATGAGACCCACATCTGTTCAGCCAATCCTCCGGCGTGCTTTCCACCTGACTGCACCTGTCCATCAATATTATATATATATATATATATATATATATATATATATATATTTTAGATAGATAGATATATATATAAAAAAAAAAAAATAAGAATTTACTTACCGATAATTCTATTTCTCGTAGTCCGTAGTGGATGCTGGGGACTCCGTAAGGACCATGGGGAATAGCGGCTCCGCAGGAGACTGGGCACAAAAGTAAAGCTTTAGAACTACCTGGTGTGCACTGGCTCCTCCCCCTATGACCCTCCTCCAAGCCTCAGTTAGGATACTGTGCCCGGACGAGCGTACACAATAAGGAAGGATTTTGAATCCCGGGTAAGACTCATACCAGCCACACCAATCACACCATATAACTTGTGATATAAACCCAGTTAACAGCATGATAACAGAGGAGCCTCTAGAAAAGATGGCTCACTACAGCAATAACCCGATTTTTTGGTAACAATAACTATGTACCAGTATTGCAGACAATCCGCACTTGGGATGGGCGCCCAGCATCCACTACGGACTACGAGAAATAGAATTATCGGTAAGTAAATTCTTATTTTCTCTGACGTCCTAAGTGGATGCTGGGGACTCCGTAAGGACCATGGGGATTATACCAAAGCTCCCAAACGGGCGGGAGAGTGCGGATGACTCTGCAGCACCAAATGAGAGAACTCCAGGTCCTCCTCAGCCAGGGTATCAAATTTGTAGAATTTTACAAACGTATTTGCTCCTGACCGAGTAGCTGCTCGGCAAAGTTGTAAAGCCGAGACCCCTCGGGCAGCCGCCCAAGATGAGCCCACCTTCCTTGTGGAATGGGCTTTTACAGATTTTGGCTGTGGCAGGCCTGCCACAGAATGTGCAAGCTGAATTGTACTACAAATCCAACGAGCAATAGTCTGCTTAGAAGCAGGAGCACCCAGCTTGTTGGGTGCATACAGAATAAACAACGAGTCAGATTTTCTGACTCCAGCCGTCCTGGAAACCTATATGTCCAGGGCTCTGACAACGTCTAGCAACTTGGAGTCCTCCAATGCCCTAGTAGCCGCAGGCACCACAATAGGTTGATTCAGGTGAAACGCTGAAAACCACCTTAGGGAGAAACTGAGGACAAGTCCTCAATTCCGCCCTGTCCGAATGGAAAATCAGATGAGGGCTTTTACAGGATAAAGCCGCCAATTCTGACACGCACCTGGCCCAGGCCAGGGCCAACAGCATGACCACTTTCCATGTGAGATATTTTAACTCCACATATTTAAGTGGTTCAAACCAATGTGACTTTTGGAACCCAAAAACTACATTTAGGTCCCAATGTGCCACTGGAGGCACAAAAGGAGGCTGTATATACAGTACTCCTTTCACAAACGTCTGAACTTCAGGGACTGAAGCTAGTTCTTTTTGGAAGAAAATTGACAGGGCCGAAACTTGAACCTTAATGGACCCCCATTTCAGGCCCATAGACACTCCTGTTTGCAGGAAATGTAGGAATCGACCTAGTTGAAAATTCCTCCGTCGGGGCCTTACTGGCCTCGCACCACGCAACATATTTTCGCCAAATGCGGTGATAATGTTTTGCGGTTATATCTTTCCTGGCTTTGATCAGGATAGGAATGACTTCATTCGGAATGCCTTTCTCCTTCAGGATCCGGCGTTCAACCGCCATGCCGTCAAACGCAGCCGCGGTAAGTCTTGGAACAGACAGGGTCCTTGCTGGAGCAGGTCCCTTCTTAGAGGTAGAGGCCCCGGATCCTCCGTGAGCATCTCTTGAAGTTCCGGTTACCAAGTCCTTCTTGGCCAATCCGGAGCCACGAATATAGTGCTTACTCCTCTCCATCTTATAATTCTCAGTACCTTGGGTATGAGAGGCAGAGGAGGGAACACATACACTGACTGGTACACCCACTGTGTTACCAGAGCGTCTACAGCTATTGCCTGAGGGTCCCTTGACCTGGCGCAATACTTGTCGAGTTTTATAAACATGTGGAAGACTTCTGGGTGAAGTCCCCACTCTCCCGGGTGGAGGTCGTGTCTGCTGAGGAAGTCTGCTTCCCAGTTGTCCACTCCCGGAATGAATACTGCTGACAGTGCTATCACATGATTTTCCGCCCAGCGAAGAATCGTTGCAGCTTCTGCCATTGCCCTCCTGCTTCTTGTGTCACCCTGTCTGTTTACCTGGGTGACTGCCGTGATGTTGTCCGAATGGATCAACTCAGAGTGACCTTGAAGCAGAGGTCTTGCTGAGCTTAGAACATTGTAAATGGCCCTTAGCTTCAGGATATTTATGTGAAGTGATGTCTCCAGGCTTGACCATAAGCTCTGGAAATTCCTTCCCTGTGTGACTGCTCCCCAGCCTCGCAGGCTGGCATCCGTGGTCACCAGGACCCAGTCCTGAATGTGCGGCCCTCTAGAAGATGAGCACTCTGCAACCACCACAGGAGAGACACCCTTGTGCTTGGTGACAGGGTTATCCGCTGATGCATCTGAAGATGCGACCCGGACCATTTGTCCAGCAGGTCCCACTGGAAAGTTCTTGCGTGGAATCTGCCGAATGGGATTGCTTCGTAGGAAGCCACCATTTTTCCCAGAACCATTTCATTGATGTACTGAGACTTGGCTCGGTTATAGGAGGTTCCCGACTAGCTCGGATAACTCCCTGACTTTCTCCTCCGGGAGAAACACCTTTTTCTGGACTGTGTCCAGGATCATCCCTAAGAACAGAAGACGAGTCGTCGGAATCAGCTGCGATTTTGGAATATTGAGAATCCAATCGTGCTGCCGCAACACTACCTGAGATAGTGCTACACCGACCTCCAACTGTTCCCTGGATCTTACCCTTATCAGGGAATCGCCCAAGTAAGGGTTAACTAAAATTCCCTTCCTTCGAAGGAGTATCATCATTTCGGCCATTACCCTGGTAAAGACCCGGGGTGCCGTGGACCATCCCTACGGCAGCGTCTGAAACTGATAGTGACAGTTCTGTACCATAAACCTGAGGTACCCTTGGTGAGAAGGGTACATTTTAACATGAAGGTAAGCATCCTTGATGTCCCGAGACATCATGTAGTCCCCTTCTTCCAGGTTCGCAATCACTGCTCTGAGTGACTCAATCTTGAATTTGAACCTCCGTATGTAAGTGTTCAAGATTTTAGATTTAGAATCGGTCTCACCGAGCCGTCCGGCTTCGGTACCACAACAGTGTGGAATAATACCCCGTTCCCTGTTGCAGGAGGGGTACCTTGATTATCACCTGCTGGGAATACAGCTTGTGAATGGCTTCCAAAACTGCCTCCCTGTCAGAAGGAGACATCGTTAAAGCCGACTTTAGGAAACGGCGAGGGGGACACGTCTCGAATTCCAATTTGTACCCCTGAGATATCACCTGAAGGATCCAGGGGTCTACTTGCGAGTGAGCCCACTGCGCGCTGAAATTCATTGAGACGGGCCCCCACCGTGCCTGATTCTGCTTGTAAAGCCCCAGCGTCATACTGAGGGCTTGGCAGAGGCGGGAGAGGGTTTCTGTTCCTGGGAACTGGCTGATTTCTGCAGCCTATTTCCTCTCCCTCTGTCACGGGGCAGAAATGAGGAACCTTTTGCCCGCTTGCCTACGAAAAGACTGCGCCTGATAATACGGCGTCTTCTTATGTTGAGAGGCGACCTGGGGTACAAACGTGGATTTCCCAGCTGTTGCCGTGGCCACCAGGTCTGAAAAGACCGACCCCAAATAACTCCTCCCCTTAATAAGGCAATACTTCCAAATGCCGTTTTGGAATCCGCCTCACCTGACCACTGTCGTGTCCATAACCCTCTACTGGCAGAAATGGACAACGCACTTAGACTTGATGCCAGTCAGCAAATATTCCGCTGTGCATCACGCATATATAGAAATGCATCTTTTAAATGCTCTATAGGCAATAATATACTGTCCCTATCTAGGGTATCAATATTTTCAGTCAGGGAATCCGACCACGCCAACCCAGCACTGCACATCCAGGCTGAGGCGATTGCTGGTCGCAGTATAACACCAGTATGTGTGTAAATACATTTTAGGATACCCTCCTGCTTTCTATCAGCAGGATCCTTAAGGGCGGCCATCTCAGGAGAGGGTAGAGCCCTTGTTCTTACAAGCGTGTGAGCGCTTTATCCACCCTAGGGGGTGTTTCCCAACGCACCCTAACCTCTGGGGGGAAAGGATATAATGCCAATAACATTTTAGAAATTATCAGTTGTTATCGGGGGAAACCCACGCATCATCACACACCTCATTTAATTTCTCAGATTCAGGAAAACTACAGGTAGTTTTTCCTCACCGAACATAATACCCCTTTTTGGTGGTACTCGTATTATCAGAAATGTGTAAAACATTTTTCATTGCCTCAATCATGTAACGTGTGGCCCTACTGGAAGTCACATTTGTCTCTTCACCGTCGACACTGGAGTCAGTATCCGTGTCGGCGTCTATATCTGCCATCTGAGGTAACGGGCGCTTTAGAGCCCCTGACGGCCTATGAGACGTCTGGACAGGCACAAGCTGAGTAGCCGGCTGTCTCATGTCAACCACTGTCTTTTATACAGAGCTGACACTGTTACGTAATTCCTTCCAACAGTTCATCCACTCAGGTGTCGACCCCCTAGGGGGTGACATCACTATTATAGGCAATCTGCTCCGTCTCCACATCATTTTTCTCCTCATACCTGTCGACACAAACGTACCGACACACAGCAGACACACAGGGATGCTCTGATAGAGGACAGGACCCCACTAGCCCTTTGGGGAGACTGAGGGAGAGTTTGCCAGCACACACCAGAGCGCTATATATATACAGGGATAACCTTATATAAGTGTTTTTCCCCTTATAGCTGCTGTAATTTTTAATACTGCGCGTAATTAGTGCCCCCCTCTCTTTTTTAACCCTTTCTGTAGTGTAGTGACTGCAGGGGAGAGCCAGGGAGCTTCCCTCCAACGGAGCTGTGAGGGAAAATGGCGCCAGTGTGCTGAGGAGATAGGCTCCGCTCCCTTCTCGGCGGCCTTATCTCCCGTTTTTTTGTGTATTTTGGCAGGGGTTAAATTCATCCATATAGCCCAGGAGCTATATGTGATGCATTTTTTGCCATCCAAGGTGTTTTTATTGCTGCTCAGGGCGCCCCCCCCCCCCCAGCGCCCTGCACCCTCAGTGATCGGAGTGTGAAGTGTGCTGAGAGCAATGGCGCACAGCTGCAGTGCTGTGCGCTACCTTGTTGAAGACAGGACGTCTTCTGCCGCCGATTTTCCGGACCTCTTCTGTCTTCTGGCTCTGTAAGGGGGCCGGCGGCGCGGCTCTGGGACCTATCCATGGCTGGGCCTGTGATCGGTCCCTCTGGAGCTAATGTCCAGTAGCCTAAGAAGCCCAATCCACTCTGCACGCAGGTGAGTTCGCTTCTTCTCCCCTTAGTCCCTCGATGCAGTGAGCCTGTTGCCAGCAGGTCTCACTGAACATAAAAAACCTAAAACTAAACTTTTCACTAAGCAGCTCAGGAGAGCCACCTAGCGTGCACCCTTCTCGTTCGGGCACAAAAATCTAACTGAGGCTTGGAGGAGGGTCATAGGGGGAGGAGCCAGTGCACACCAGGTAGTTCTAAAGCTTTACTTTTGTGCCCAGTCTCCTGCGGAGCCGCTATTCCCCATGGTCCTTACGGAGTCCCCAGCATCCACTTAGGACGTTAGAGAAAAGATTTTACTCACCGGTAAATCTATTTCTCGTAGTCCGTAGTGGATGCTGGGGACTCCGTAAGGACCATGGGAATAGACGGGCTCCGCAGGAGACTGGGCACTCTAAGAAAGATTTAGTACTACTGGTGTGCACTGGCTCCTCCCTCTATGCCCCTCCTCCAGACCTCAGTTAAGGAAACTGTGCCCGGAAGAGCTGACATTACAAGGAAAGGATTTTGGAATCCAGGGTAAGACTCATACCAGCCACACCAATCACACCGTATAACTTGTGATAAACTTACCCAGTTAACAGTATGAACAAACAACAGAGCATCAACCAATGGATGCCAACATAACATAACCCTTTATTAAGCAATAACTATATACACGTATTGCAGAAAGTCCGCACTTGGGACGGGCGCCCAGCATCCACTACGGACTACGAGAAATAGATTTACCGGTGACTAAAATCTTATTTTCTCTAACGTCCTAGTGGATGCTGGGGACTCCGTAAGGACCATGGGGATTATACCAAAGCTCCCAAACGGGCGGGAGAGTGCGGATGACTCTGCAGCACCGAATGGGCAAACACAAGGTCCTCCTTAGCCAGGGTATCAAACTTGTAGAATTTTGCAAATGTGTTTGAACCCGACCAAGTAGCAGCTCGGCAAAGCTGTAATGCCGAGACCCCTCGGGCAGCCGCCCAAGAAGAGCCCACCTTCCTTGTGGAATGGGCTTTCACTGATTTTGGATGCGGCAATCCAGCCGCAGAATGAGCCTGCTGAATCGTGTTACAGATCCAGCGAGCAATAGTTTGCTTTGAAGCAGGAGCACCCAGCTTGTTGGATGCATACAGGATAAACAGCGAGTCAGTCTTCCTGACTCCAGCCGTTCTGGTTACATAAATCTTCAAAGCCCGGACTACGTCAAGCAACTTGGAATCCTCCAAGTCACAAGTAGCCGCAGGCACTACAATAGGTTGGTTCAAATGAAAAAATGACACCACCTCTTGCAGAAATTGCGGACGAGTCCGCAATTCTGCCCTGTCCATATGGAAAACCAGATAGGGGCTTTTACATGACAAAGCCGCCAATACTGACACACGCCTAGCCGAAGCTAAGGCCAACAGCATGACCACTTTCCACGTGAGATACTTTAGCTCCACAGTCTGAAGTGGCTCAAACCAGTGGGATTTCAGGAAACCCAACACCACGTTAAGATCCCAAGGTGCCACTGGTGGCACAAAAGGGGGCTGAATATGCAGCACTCCCTTAACAAACGTCTGAACCGCAGGCAGTGAAGCCAGTTCTTTTTGAAAGAAAATGGATAGGGCCGAAATCTGGACCTTTATGGACCCTAATTTTAGGCCCATAGTCACTCCTGACTGTAGGAAGTGCAGGAATCGACCCAGCTGGAATTCTTCTGTAGGGGCCTTCCTGGCCTCACACCAAGCAACATATTTTCGCCATATATGGTGATAATGCTTTGCTGTCACGTCCTTCCTAGCCTTTATCAGCGTAGGAATAACTTCATCCGGAATGCCTTTTTCCGCTAGGATCCGGCGTTCAACCGCCATGCCGTCAAATGCAGCCGCGGTAAGTCTTGGAACAGACAGGGCCCTTGTTGCAACAGGTCCTGTCTGAGAGGCAGAGGCCATGGGTCCTCGGTGAGCATTTCTTGCAGTTCCGGGTACCAAGTCCTTCTTGGCCAATCCGGAACAATGAGTATTGTTCTCACTCCTCTTTTTCTTACAATTCTCAGCACCTATGGTATGAGAGGAAGAGGAGGAAACACATAGACCGACTGGAACACCCACGGTGTTACTAGTGCGTCCACAGCTATCGCCTGAGGGTCCCTTGACCAGGCGCAATACCTTTTTAGCTTTTTGTTGAGGCGGGACACCATCATGTCCACCTGTGGCAGTTCCCGTCGATTTGCAATCTGCGTGAAGACTTCTTGGTGAAGTCCCCCCTCACCCGGGTGGAGGTCGTGCCTGCTGAGGAAGTCTGCTTCCCAGTTGTCCACTCCCGGAATGAACACTGCTGACAGTGTGCTTACGTGATTCTCCGCCCAGCGAAGAATTCTGGTGGCTTCTACCATCGCCACCCTGCTCCTTGTGCCGCCTTGGCGGTTTACATGAGCCACTGCGGTGATATTGTCTGACTGGATCAGAACCGGTTGGTCGCGAAGCAGGGTCTCCGCTTAACTTAGGGCGTTGTATATGGCCCTTAGTTCCAGGATATTGTTGTGAAGTCAAGTCTCCTGCCGTGACCACAGCCCTTGGAAATTTCTTCCCTGTGTGATCGCCCCCCACCCTCGGAGGCTTGCATCCGTGGTCACCAGGACCCAGTCCTGAATGCCGAATCTGCGACCTTCGAGAAGGTGAGCACTCTGCAGTCACCACAGGAGAGACACCCTTGCTCTGGGGGATAGGGTGATTAACCGATGCATCCGAAGATGTGATCCGGACCACTTGTCCAGTAAGTCCTATTGGAAGGTCCTCGTATGGAACCTGCCGAAGGGAATGGCCTCGTATGATGCCACCCTCCTTCCCAGGACTCGAGTGCAGTGATGCACTGACACCTGTTTTAGTTTTAATAGATTCCTGACCAGTGTCACGAGCTCCTGAGCTCTCTCTATCGGGAGATAAACCTTTTTCTGGTCTGTGTCTAGGATCATGCCTAGGAGAGGCAGATTCTGAAATTGGTAATGACCATCCCGTACTGAGGTACGCCTGATGAGGTGGATAAATGGGGACATGAAGGTATGCATCCTTTATGTCCCGAGTCACCATAAAATCTCCCCCTTTCAGGCTTGCAATAACCGCTCTTAGCGATTCCATCTTGAACTTGAACCCTTTCAGGTATATGTTCAGGGATTTTAAATTCAATATGGGTCCGACCGAACCGTCTGGTTTCGGGACTACAACATGGTCGAATAATAACCCCCTCCTTGTTGAAGGAGGGGAACCTTGACCACCACCTGTTGAAGATACAATTTATGAATTGCAGTTAACACTGTTTCCCTTTCGTGGGGAGAAGCCGGCAGGGCCGTCAGTGAGGGGGCATCTTCTCAAAGTCCAGCTTGTATCCCTGAGACACAATATCTATTGCCCAGGGATCTAACAGGGAGTGAACCCACTTGTGGCTGTACTTACAAAGGCGTGCCCCCACCGGGCCTAGCTCCGCCTGTGGAGCCCCAGCGACATGCGGTTGATTTTTGTAGAGGCCGGGGAGGACTTTTGTTCCTGGGAACTAGCTGTGTTGTGCAGCTTCTTTCCTCTACCCCCGCCTCTGGCAAGAAAGGACGCACCTCGGACTTTCTTGTTTCTTTATTCGAAAGGCTGCATTTGATAATGTCGTGCTTTCCTAGGCTGTGCAGGAATATAAGGCAAAATATCAGAATTACCAGCTATAGCTGTGGAGACCAGGTCCGAGAACCCTTCTCCACACAATCCTCAGCCTTCCACATGCCTCTTAAGTCATTATCATCTGTCCAATGCATAGTCTACTGGACACGTCAAACAGAAATCGACATAGCTTTGACTCTAGGACCCAGTATACTCATGTCTCTTTGGGCATGTTATATATATATATATATATATATATATATACCTATCACTTAAGACAGCATCTTTAATATATATATATCTATATATCTATATATATATATCTCTATATATATATATCTCTATATGCATACTAGGGTCTCAATCTCTGCTGATAAGGTACCTGTCCACGCTGCCACAGCGCTATAAACCCATGCCGACACAATCGCCGGTCTGAGTAGTATACTAGAATGTGCACGCTATCTGCAGGATCCCTGAGAATAGCTAGTGCTACCTTCTGTGCAAACGGGACACCCTAGGGGAAGATTCCCATCACATTCTGGCCCTAGTGGGGAAAGGATACTGCTTGAGAATCTTTTGTGGGAAGCTGCAGTCTCTTGTCTGGAGATTCCCGCTCTTTTTCCTAATGAGAGGAGGGAAATTTACCTCAGCTTTCTTCCCCTTAACATGTGTACCCTTGTGTCAGGGACAGATGAGTCATCAGTGATATGCAAATCATCTTTTATTACAATAATCATATATTGAATACCTTTCAGCCATCTTGGCTGTAACTTTGCATTATCGTAGTCGACACTGGAGTCAAACTCCGTGTCGATATCAGTGTTTATTATTTTGGATAGTGTGCATTGTGAGACTCTGAAGGTCTCTGTGACATAGGGACAGACAAGGGTAGATTTCCTGTCTGTTCTCTAATCTTTTGTGCAATAAATTCACCTCAGCTCTTACCCATATCCAAACAGGTGTCGGCGTTGTCGACGGAGACACCCTCTCACACACATATTTGCTCTATCTCCTCCTTAGGGGAGCCTTTTACCTCAGACATGTCAACACACACGTACCGACACACCACACACACAGGGGATGCTCTATTTGAAGACAGTTCCCCCACAAGGCCCTTTGGAGAGACAGAGAGAGAGTATGCCAGCACACACCCCAGCGCTATTTGACCAAGGAATCACACAGTAACTTAGTGTTAACCCAGTAACTGCTGTATATATTGTTTTTACGCCAAATTTATGTGCCCCCCCCCCCTCTCTTTTTCACCCTCTCTATCGTGCAGGGGAGAGCCTGGGGAGCTTCCTCTCAGCGGATCTGTGGAGAGAAAATGGAGCTGGTGAGTGCTGAGGAAGAAGGCCCCGCCCCCTCAGCGGCGGGCTTCTCCCGCGATTTTGTGTAAAATTAATGGCGGGGGCTCATGCATATAACAGTGTCCAACTGTATATATGCTGCTTTTGCCAGGAGGTACTTAATTGCTGCCCAGGGCGCCCCCCCCCCCTGCGCCCTGCACCCTACAGTGACCGGAGTGTGTGGGTGTAATGCGGGAGCAATGGCGTACAGCTGCAGTGCTGTGCGCTACCTCATGTGAAGACAGGAGTCTTCTGCCGCCGATTTCGATGTCTTCTTGCTTCTGCCGGCTTCTGTCTTCTGGCTCTGCGAGGGGGACGGCGGCGCGGCTCCGGGAACGGACGACCAAGGTTAAGATCCTGTGTTCGAACCCTCTGGAGCTAATGGTGTCCAGTAGCCTAAGAAGCGCAACCTAGCCGCAGTTAGTAGGTTTGCTTCTCTCCCCTCAGTCCCTCGTAGCAGAGAGTCTGTTGCCAGCAGAAGCTCTCTGAAAATAAAAAACCTAACTAAAATACTTTCTTATTAGCAAGCTCAGGAGAGCCCACTAAAAGCACCCATCTCTGGCCGGGCACAGATTCTAACTGAGGTCTGGAGGAGGGGCATAGAGGGAGGAGCCAGTGCACACCAGTAGTACTAAATCTTTCTTAGAGTGCCCAGTCTCCTGCGGAGCCCGTCTATTCCCATGGTCCTTACGGAGTCCCCAGCATCCACTAGGACGTTAGAGAAATAAGATTTTACTTACTGGTAAATCTATTTCTCGTAGTCCGTAGAGGATGTTGGGACTCCGTAAGGACCATGGGGAATAGACGGGCTCCGCAGGAGATTGGGCACTTTAAGAAAGCTTTGGATTCTGGGTGTGCACTGGCTCCTCCCTCTATGCCCCTCCTCCAGACCTGTTATTGAAACTGTGCCCAGAGAAGATGGACAGTACGAGGAAGGATTTTTTTAAATCTAAGGGCGAGATCCATACCAGCCACACCAATCACACCGTATAACTTGTGATAAACTACCCAGTTAACAGTATGAACAACAACATAGCCTCGGTTCAACCGATAAACTATAACCATACTTGCCGACACTCCCGCATTCTGCGGGAGGCTCCCGTTCTGATGGCCAGTCTCACGCTCCCCCGGAAAGCCTACCCAATGCCCCGGATTCCCCCAGCACCGCAAGAAAATCCGTATCGCACATGCGTGAATCCGGACGCGATATGGGCGGAGCTTGACTGCCGGCCTCACACCACTGGCGGCGTAGGCGCACTGAGCAGGGCATACTAGTGCGTTGTGGTGGCAGTGGCAGCGGCAGCAACGGATCTCTCCCCTGGTAACCACAGCACATTAGAGAGCCGCTGTCAGTTGGGAGGGGGAGTGAGGTGGGAAGTGACCTGTCACAGGAAGATTGAGGCTGCTGGGAACTCGTCAGAGAAGCTGGGAAACGAGTGACTGGTGACTGGTCCTCCATGGTGAGTGACTGTGGTTCTACGCAGGGGAGGGGGAGAAGCAGAAGCAAGAGTAGCAGTGAGGGGGAACATCGCACGGGAACAACAGTATTTAAGCCTTCCAATCCCTGTCTGCAGACACCCTCCCCCGGTTTATGGTGAAGGAGTGTTAACCCTGCACTGACCACAGTTCTTCTCAAGTACAGAGCAGTGTTTCACTACAGTCCACAAAACTGCAGACACCCACCCAGGATTCAGACACACTACAACCAGTCTGGAGACTTAAAAGCAGGTGCCTACTCTAAATCAGCATTTGTTTGGGTGATACATTGGTTCAGTATGCATGTGGACTACTAAAGTGAACATTGCTAATTAGAACATATTACTAGAGCACATAGTGAAACACCCTATACTGACTTTTTATGTGATTTTATTGATTTATTGTATGTTTTACCCTTTTACATATTATTTTTTACTGTTGATGATGAAATAAATGTATTCATTTTTATTTATCCGGAGTCCTCGCATATTCCTATACGACACGCACGCCGGGGTCACAATTATGTAGATGTCCCCGAGAATCAGCCACTGCTATTAGCCTATTATAGGCTCCTAACCCAAACTCTGATGAGGCCTCTTGCAACCAGATGGAGTTACAAAAGGCCTGCCCGCCGCTGCGTCTGCATCAGGGGGAGTCCTGCCTGTCCCAAGCAACAGCCACTACCCGTGCTCGATAAACGCCTCAGCACTCCCGTGGTGGCAGTGGGTGGCAGTACAGGTGAGGCCGCTGCTCCTTGGACTCCAAAGGACCCACTGAAGTGGCGGGGAGGGGGGGGAAGGGTTAGGGACAGGCTGTGGACGGGGGGAGGTTAGCGTCGGGCTGCAGGTGGGAAAGGTTAGGGTTAGGCTGCTTGGGAGGGAGGGTTAGGCTGTGCGGGAGGGTCTGGCTGCGTGGTGGTGGTGGGGGGGTGTTAGGGTGAGTGGCAATAGACACACCCTTTAGGCAGAGCCCCCTCTGCGGTGTGCTGTGCGAACTCTTGTGCCGTATAGAATCTCCCTGAAACTGGGTTCCAAAAGTAGGCAAGTATGACTATAACATAACCCTTATGTAAGCAATAACTATATACAAGTCTTGCAGAAGAAGTCCGCACTTGGGACGGGCGCCCAGCATCCTCTACGGACTACGAGAAATAGATTTACCGGTAAGTAAAATCTTATTTTCTCTGACGTCCTAGTGGATGCTGGGGACTCCGTAAGGACCATGGGGAATAGACGGCTCCGCAGGAGACTGGGCACATCTAAGAAAGATTTAGGACTATCTGGTGTGCACTGGCTCCTCCCCCTATGACCCTCCTCCAAGCCCCAGTTAGATTTCTGTGCCCGGCTGAGCTGGATGCACACTAGGGGCTCTCCTGAGCTCCTAGAAGAAAGTATAGTTTAGGTTTTTTATTTTCAGTGAGACCTGCTGGCAACAGGCTCACTGCAACGAGGGACTAAGGGGAGAAGAAGCGAACCTACCTAAGTGGTGGTAGCTTGGGCTTCTTAGGCTACTGGACACCATTAGCTCCAGAGGGATCGAACACAGGACCCGACCTCGTCGTCCGTTCCCGGAGCCGCGCCGCCGTCCCCCTTACAGAGCCAGAAACAAGAAGGTGGTCCGGAAAATCGGCGGCTGAAGACTTCTGTCTTCTCCAAGGTAGCGCACAGCACTGCAGCTGTGCGCCATTGCTCCTCATGCACACCACACACTGCGGTCACTGATGGGTGCAGGGCGCAGGGGGGGGGGGCGCCCTGAGCAGCAATAATAACACCTTGGCTGGCAAAACTAACACCATATATAGCCCCAGAGGCTATATAGGTGTATATTAACCCCTGCCAGAAACGATAAAATAGCGGGAGAAAGCCCGCCGAAAAAGGGGCGGAGCCAACTCCCTCAGCACACTGGCGCCATTATTCCCTCACAGCTTCGCTGGAAGGAAGCTCCCTGGCTCTCCCCTGCAGTCCTGCACTACAGAAAGTGTAAAAAAGAGAGGGGGGGGCACAATTTAGGCGCAGTATATATATATATATATATATATATATATATATATATTATAGGCAGCTATAGGGGAAAACACTCTGTATAGTGATATCCCTGTGTTATATAGCGCCCTGGTGTGTGCTGGCATACTCTCCCTCTGTCTCCCCAAAGGGCTTTGTGGGGTCCTGTCCTCTGTAAGAGCATTCCCTGTGTGTCTGCTGTGTGTCGGTACTGCTGTGTCGACATGTATGATGAGGATAATGATGTGGAGGCGGAGCAAATGCCTGTGAATGTGATGTCACCCCCTGCGGGGTCGACACCAGTGTGGATGGACTTATGGAAGGAATTACGTGACAGTGTCAGCTCCTTACATAAAAGGTTTGACGACATAGGACAGCCGGCTACTCAGCTTGTGCCTGTCCAAGCGTCTCAAATGTCATCAGGGGCTCTAAAACGCCCGCTACCTCAGATGACAGATACAGATGTCGACACGGATACCGACTCCAGTGTCGACGATGATGAGACAAGTGTACCCTCCAATAGATCCACCCGTTATATGATTGAGGCTATGAAAAATGTTTTACACATTTCTGATGATACCCCAGGTACCACAAAAAAGGGTATTATGTTTGGTGAGAAAAAACTACCAGTAGTTTTTCCTGCATCTGACGAATTAAATGAGGTGTGTGAGGAAGCGTGGACTTCCCCAGATAAGAAATTGATCATTTCTAAACGGTTAATGGCTGCGTACCCTTTCCCGCCAGAGGATAGGTCACGCTGGGAAACACCCCCTAGGGTAGATAAAGCATTGACACGCTTATCAAAGAAGGTGGCACTACCGTCTCCGGATACAGCCGCCCTAAAAGAACCTGCTGATAGAAAGCTGGAAAGTACCCTAAAAGCTATATACACACACACTGGCATTATATTGAGACCCGCTATTGCATCAGCTTGGATGTGCAGTGCTGCTGCTGCGTGGTCAGACTCCCTGTCGGAAAACATTGATACCATGGATAGGGACAATATTTTGCTAACGATTGACCATATAAAAGACGCGGTCTTATACATGCGTGATGCACAGAGGGATATTTGCCGGCTGGCATCAAAAATAAGCGCTATGTCCATTGCCGCCAGACGGGGGTTATGGACTAGGCAATGGTCAGGTGATGCCGACTCCAAGCGGCACATAGAAGTTTTACCCTATAAAGGGGCGGAACTTTTTGGGGAAGGTCTTTCAGACCTCGTTTCCACAGCTACTGCTGGGAAATCGACTTTTTTGCCACAGGCTACCCCACAGCAAAAGAAAGCACCGTATTATCAGGTACAGTCCTTTCGGCCCCAGAAAAATAAGCTAGAGGCTCATCCTTTCGAGGGGCAGAGGAAGGGGGAAAAAGCTGCAGCACACAGCTAGTTCCCAGGAGCAGAAGTCCTCCCCTGCGTCCGGTAAGTCCACAGCATGACGCTGGGGCTGCTCAGGCGGAATCGGGAACGGTGGGGGCACGTCTCAGGTTTTTCAGCACACAGTGGGCTCTCTCACAGGTGGATCCCTGGGTCCTTCAAGTAGTATCTCAGGGGTACAGGCTGGAATTCGAGACGTCTCCCCCCCCGCCTTTTCCTAAAATCTGACTTGCCGGCAACTCCCTCTGCCAGGGAGGCAGTGTTGGTGGCTATTCAAAAACTGTATTCACAGAAAGTGATCGTCAAGGTACCCCTCCTTCAGCAAGGAAAGGGTTACTACTCCACAATGTTTGTGGTACCGAAATCGGACGGTTCGGTGAGACCCATCTTAAATTTAAAAACCTTGAACACTTATATCAAAAGGTTCAAGTTCAAGATGGAATCGCTCAGGGCGGTTATTGCGAGCCTGGAGGAGGGGGATTACATGGTATCCCTGGACATCAAGGATGCGTACCTGCATGTCCCCATTTACCCTCCGCACCAGGAGTACCTCAGATTTGTGGTACAGGACTGTCACTATCAGTTCCAGACGCTGCCGTTCGGGTTATCCACGGCACCGAGGGTCTTTACCAAGGTAATGGCCGAAATGATGATACTCCTTCGCAAGAAGGGAGTTTTAATTATCCCGTACTTGGACGATCTCCTGATAAAGGCGAGGTCCAAAGAACAGTTGATAGTGGGGGTGGCACTTTCTCAGGAAGTGCTACAACAGCACGGCTGGATTCTAAACATTCCAAAGTCACAGCTGGTCCCGACGATACGTCTTCTGTTCCTGGGAATGATTCTGGACACAGACCAGAAAAGAGTGTTTTCTTCCACTGGAAAAAGCCGAGGAATTGTCATCTCTGGTCAGAGACATTCTAAAACCAGGAAAAGTGTCGGTACATCAATGCACACGAGTCCTGGGAAAAATGGTAGCTTCGTATGAAGCAATTCCATTCGGAAGGTTCCACGCAAGGACGTTCCAGTGGGACCTGTTGGACAAATGGTCCGGGTCCCATCTCCAGATGCAACAGCGGATAACCCTATCGGCCAGAACCAGGGTGTCGCTGCTGTGGTGGCTGCAGAGGGCTCATCTACTAGAGGGCCGCAGATTCGGAATACAGGACTGGGTCCTGGTGACCACGGATGCCAGCCTTCGGGGCTGGGGGGCAGTCACAAAGGGAAGAAATTTCCAAGGACTGTGGTCAAATCAGGAGATTTCTCTTCACATAAATATCCTGGAGCTAAGGGCCATTTACAATGCCCTAAGCCAGGCAAGACCCCTGCTTCAAAACCAGCCGGTACTGATCCAGTCAGACAACATCACGGCGGTCGCCCATGTAAACAGACAGGGCGGCACGAGAAGCAGGATGGCGATGGCAGAAGCCACAAGGATTCTCAGATGGGCAGAGAATCATGTGTTAGCACTGACGGCAGTGTTCATTCCGGGAGTGGACAACTGGGAAGCAGACTTCCTCAGCAGGCACGACCTCCACCCGGGAGAATGGGGACTTCATCCAGAAGTCTTCCAAATGCTGGTCAACCGGTGGGAAAAACCACAGGTAGACATGACGGCGTCCCGCCTCAACAAGAAGTTGAAAAGATATTGCGCCCGGTCAAGAGACCCTCAGGCGATAGCGGTGGACGCTCTAGTGACACCATGGGTGTACCAGTCGGTTTATGTGCTTCCTCCTCTACCTCTCATACCCAAGGTACTGAGAATAATAAGAAGGCGAGGAGTGAAAACCATACTCGTGGTTCCGGATTGGCCAAGAAGAGCTTGGTACCCGGAACTTCAAGAGATGCTTACAGAGGACCCTTGGCCTCTGCTGCTCAGACAAGACCTGCTGCAGCAGGGACCCTGTCTGTTCCAAGACTTACCGCGGCTGCGTTTGACGGCATGGCGGTTGAACACCGGATCCTGAAGGAAAAGGGTATTCCGGAGGAAGTCATCCCTACCCTGATCAAAGCCAGGAAGGATGTCACCGCAAGACATTATCACCGCATTTGGCGAAAATATGTTGCTTGGTGTGAGGCCATGAAGGCCCCGACAGAGGAATTTCAACTGGGTCGATTCCTGCACTTCCTGCAAGCAGGGGTGACGTTGGGCCTCAAATTGGGGTCCATAAAGGTCCAGATTTCGGCTCTGTCGATTTTCTTCCAAAAAGAACTGGCTTCACTGCCGAAGTTCAGACTTTTGTCAAAGGAGTACTGCATATTCAGCCTCCTTTTGTGCCCCCAGTGGCACCTTGGGATCTCAATGTGGTTTTGGCATTCCTGAAATCACATTGGTTCGAACCACTTAAGACTGTGGATTTAAAATATCTCACGTGGAAAGTGGTCATGCTGTTGGCCTTGGCGTCGGCCAGGTGGGTTTCAGAATTGGCGGCTTTGTCTTGTAAAAGCCCTTATCTGATTTTCCATATGGATAGGGCAGAATTGAGGACTCGTCCTCAGTTTCTCCCAAAGGTGGTCTCAGCTTTTCACTTGAACCAACCTATTGTGGTGCCTGCAGCTACTAGGGACTTGGAGGATTCCAAGTTGCTGGACGTAGTCAGGGCCCTAAAAAATTATATTTCCAGGACGGCTGGAGTCAGAAAGACTGACTCGCTGTTTATCCTGTATGCACCCACCAAGCTGGGTGCTCCTGCTTCTAAGCAGTCTATTGCGCGCTGGATTTGTAGCACTATTCAGCTGGCGCATTCTGCGGTAGGCTTACCGCAGCCTAAATCTGTAAAAGCCCATTCCACACGGAAGGTGGGCTCATCTTGGGCGGCTGCCCGAGGGGTCTCGGCTTTACAACTTTGCCGAGCAGCTACTTGGTCGGGGGCAAACACGTTTGCAAAATTCTACAAATTTGATACCCTGGCTGAGGAGGACCTGGAATTCTCTCATTCGGTGCTGCAGAGTCATCCGCACTCTCCCGCCCGTTTGGGAGCTTTGGTATAATCCCCATGGTCCTTACGGAGTCCCCAGCATCCACTAGGACATCAGAGAAAATAAGATTTTACTCACCGGTAAATCTATTTCTCGTAGTCCGTAGTGGATGCTGGGCGCCCATCCCAAGTGCGGATTGTCTGCAATACCTGTACATAGTTATTGTTACAAAAAGCGGGTTTTGTTGTGAGCCATCTCTTCAGAGGCTCCGTTTTGTTATCATACTGTTAACCGGGGTTCCTATCACGTGTTATATGGTGTGATTGGTGTGGCTGGTATGAGTCTTACCCGGGATTCAAAAATCCTTCCTTATTGTGTCAGCTCTTCCGGGCACAGTTCCTAACTGAGGCTTGGAGGAGGGTCATAGGGGGAGGAGCCAGTGCACACCAGATAGTCCTAAATCTTTCTTAGATGTGCCCAGTCTCCTGCGGAGCCGTCTATTCCCCATGGTCCTTACGGAGTCCCCAGCATCCACTACGGACTACGAGAAATAGATTTACCGGTGAGTAAAATCTTATTTTCTCTAACGTCCTTGAGAATGCTGGGACTCCGTAAGGACCATGGGGATTATACCAAAGCTCCCAAACGGGCGGGAGAGTGCGGATGACTCTGCAGCACCGAATTGAGCACACAGAAGGTCCTCCTCAGCCAGGGTATCAAACTTACAGAACTTTGGTGGTCATTCCGAGTTGTTCGCTATTTTCTTCGTTCGCACAAGGTATGAGCAAAATTGCGAACATGTTGCAAAATAGCGAATATCCGCCATCAACGTGTTTTTGCTATTTCGTAAGCAGTATTACATAAAGTAGGCGTATGCCAAATGACATCGCACTAATGCGAACCCATCGCATTACCACAAACCTCATCGTAAAAATCCTAACTTCTCGTAGATTTACACATTCCTGTTAAAATTGCACACGCTTTAGCTAAAAAACGCACAGCAATGGGATTTTTTTCTTTAAAGTTAAATTACACCTTTCAGTTGAAACTCCACAAACCTTCCTCAATTACGAATCCAATTAGTGTAATGAATGATAATGGTCATGACCAATTAAGACTTCAAAGAATACCTTAATAACACTTTGTAGGCATAATTGGACATCAACATTTAAAAGAAGTAAATAAAAATATAGATGTGGTAAATGTGCCTGTTTTTTTTTTTTTTTGGTTGTAGAGGTGTAGAGTGTGAATAAATGTGTTAACATGTTTTTGTAAACAATAAGCTCCTAATTATTTTTTTTTATTTTTATTTTATTTTAATTAAATATTCAGAAATAAGATATGTGACGTGTTTTAGCTCACCAATTTATGCATGCAAATCTGTTTTGCCAAAATAGCATTAATAAACACAACACCCGCTTAACTTCAAAATCAATTTTTTTGTTTTGTTATTTTTTAAACTAATGTAAATATTTTCAAATTAAAAAAAATTATAAAAATTATTCAAAAAGTTCTAAGTCCGCTATGACGGCCCTCAGATTGCCTTTAAGGCGGGAAACAATCTCCGGCAAACTGCTGGGATCTCCAACTGCCACATCTGAAATGAAGATGCAAAGAAAATATTACTAACTTACTCACATTACATATTATACAATTAAGGCACAAAGCACACTTTAATGCAGCCATGTCCAAACTGTGGGCCTCCAGCTGTTGTGAAACTACATATACCAGCATGCCTTGACACAGTTTTGGGATCAGAGAATGCAAAAGCTGTGTCAGGGCATGCTGGGATGTGTAGTTTCTCAACAGCTGGAGGGCCGCAGTTTGGACAGGCCTGCTTTAATGGCAAAGTGACTACATCATGGCTGTTTTAATGATAAATCAGTGGCAGAACAACACACAAGGCTGCTCAGCAATGTTTTTTGTAAATTATTATATTTTAATAAAATGTACCACACCATGGGGTGCATGTACTAATATGGGAGTTCTATTTAAGATGGGACGTTGACCATAGCAACCATTCAAATTCAACATATTATCTTGTAGAAGGGGTCTAAAAAATTACAAGTATAATCTTATTGGTTGCTATGGGCAACATCCCATCTTAAAGAGAACTACCATCTTAGTAAATGTAACACCATGTTGGCATTCATTCACATCTGGAGTGAAGCCAACTTATCTTTTTTGGGGTTGGCCCTGCATCATCACACTGCATATCAACATCTTCAGAAGGACCACATATCGTAGCATGCCCACACTCCATGAAAGCCTGCCTTACAACATAAGGTCAAACAGCTTTATAAATGTATAAATCCTAAATAGTAGGAGTGTAACTTTCACAACACAAATCACTGTGTCCTTACTTGTAAAAGTAAAACCACACAAAAAGTACCACTCACGTCTAAATGTTTTGCATATAATGTATCACATACAAACCCTGTTGTGCAGCCAAACCTGTCGACATAGTGATTGGCGACCCAGAGTGGCCATCCTCAACATTGCAGATGTAGACACTGTACACATAATGTTCCTTACACAAATGTAAATGCATCATCCATACCATGATGAAGAAGACAAGCATTTAACCTTGACAAAAGATTGGCCACAGTACAACACTGCATTTATTTGAATGTGTCGTTTTTTAACAAAAATAAAAATTAAGGAATGTGTGTGAACTTACTCTCCTCTGCCACTTGCCCACCTCCCTCAAGTGGCTCCGGGGCCTCTGCTGCCCATTCACATGGTGGCGAAGGTGGCTGGCTGGGGGATGGAGGCTGGATGGGTGAGGTTGGCTGGATGGGGGATGGGTGCTGGATGGGGGAAGGAGGCAGGATGGGGGAAGGAGGGTCTAATTGTGTAAGAGTATGGAAGGGGGAGGACCTTACAGAGGGGGTTTGGGAATGATAGGGTGAGGGTGGTGGAGTGGTTTTTTGGGACACAGAGGGGGAGGGGGGCAGAGAGGGGAATTGGGAAAGAGAGTGGGATTGGGCCGGAGAGGGTGATTGGTTGGGAGAGTGGGATTGGGCTGGAGAGGGGGATTGGTCGGGAGAGTGGGATTGGGCTGGAGAGGGGGATTGGGAAAGAGAGTGGGTTTGGGCCGGAGAGGGTGAGGTGGCCAGAGAGGGTGAGGTGGCTGGAGAGGGGGAGTGGGCTGGAGAGGGGGTGTGGGAAGGAGAGTGGGATTGGGCTGGAGAGGGGGATTGGGAAAGAGAGTGGGTTTGGGCCGGAGAGGGTGAGGTGGCTGGAGAGGGGGTGTGGGCTGGAGAGGGGGTGTGGGCAGGATAGGGGGTGTGGGCAGGATAGGGGGAGTAGGCTGGAGAGGGGGATTGGGAAAGAGAGTGGGATTGGGCCGGAGAGGGTGAGGTGGGCAGAGAGAGGGGGTGGGCCGGAGAGGGTGAGGTGGCTGGAAAGGGGGAGTGGGCTGGAGAGGGGGAGGGGGAGACAGAAGGGGAGGGGGCCTGAGAAGGGGCCTGGTGTTGCCTCCCAGCAGCAGCAGCAGCTTGCCGTTGTGCTCGCCCTAGAATGACATATGTAATATTTAGGTTTTAGCATATACATTTATAACATCAGCATATTCCTATTACTCTGTTCTGTCCCATGTTAAAGAGACAGGGGTAACATTAATAAGTTTGTAAAATGTTTAAACTGGTGATGTTGCCCATAGCAACCAATCAGATTATACGTAAACTTTATTAAGCTGCTTCTAACAGATAATATATAGAATCTGATTGTTTGATATAGGCAACATCACCAGTTCCAAAAACCACCCACATTATAAGAATAAACCCACTGAGCAAGTTATTGGGTTCAGTTGACAGCCTGTGTAGCAATTATGCACAACAACATTCACTTTTGCAGAAGCACCTTGATATACAATCAGTACTGCTTGCCCTACCCACACACACTGTCATGTTTATTCTACAATAGTTTATTGTAAGTGTGCTAATTTTCACACTCTCACTTAGTGAAAGTAGGCAAAGTTTATGCAAAAAATCTATGTACTGGAATATTTTACTTACTGCGCCTACGTAGGTTACGGATTTGTTGACGGAGCTCCGCCAACCGGTCCAGCGTACGCCTGCGGAGGTCACTCCACCGCCTCTCCAACTGTATGATGGTCCGCATGCTGCGGACGTGGGTCCTCAATAAGCGGCGGACCTCCGAGTTTGCCTCGCACTTTACCCTATTTGGGACAAAGGGCCCTGCGCGGCCTACGCGGCGGTCCATCACTGCCACCAGGACGCGCAGCTCGCGGCGTGTGAATGCTGCTGCGCGCATCATGGCAATGGCGTTTTCCATATATGGGCTTATATTTATAGTTTGTGGTTGCATGTGATTGGTTGGAAATGTATGGTGTCATCTGTAATAAACTTTATTGATGTGTACATTGATGTGCAGGACAGTTTGTACAGTTCTCATGGGCGGAGATTCGCACCCGCGGACACACACACACACACACACACACACACACACACACACACACACACACACAATCATTCAGATATGGCTTCAAATCATAAACATATTAGTCTTCACATATATAAAATAAAAACATTTTTAAAAATTAAAAAACCATTGGATACAATAATCTTACACAACATACATGAAAAGGAGAATATTACATAAAAAAACTGTACTGAAACAATATAAAATACTCTCAAAACTCACTCAGAAATGTGCTCACTCAGAAATGTCCACCTTGCTTCAGTAATTTTCAGCATACACACACAGGCTGCATGCAGGGCGTTTATATAGGCAGTGCAGCAATTATTGGACCAATTAGCATAATATACACCTGCGCGGAATTCCGCACCGGAAAACGCAAGCAGCTATAAATAGCTACACACTCGTGCATACACACATGCTACCAGCAACATGGCTACTCGTGAGCAGACGGCAGCAGAGATGGACGAGGTGCAGAAGCAGATGGCAGCTCTAGCACATAGAAGATTAGCACTGCGGAGGCAGATGCTTGAGTTTGCCAATGCTGACTCAGAAATAGCAGGACCCAGTACTATACAAACTCCTTCTTCTGATACCCAGGAGTTAGGAGTGAATCCCCTGCCAGACATAGCTAGTGGGGAAACTGAGGGTGATTCCGGACTAGCAGCTCAAACACAAACTACACAAGCAGCTAGTGAAGAGGAAGATGGTGAAGAAGGTCAGGACGATAGCTCACAGGCTACTTCCAGAAAAAAGAAAAGACAGCCAGCCTTCACTAAGAGGGAGTTACGGATTTTGGTCACACAGGCCATGCAAAAAATACATCGAGGACCCAAAAACATTGGTGCTGCAACCAAAGACAGAATTTGGAGGGATATCACTAATTCTGTAAATGAAGTCGGCTCAATAGTCCGCACCTCGCAGGAAGTTCGAAGACGGTAAGTGTATATTGCCAGTCCATTTTCTGTGCCAAGTATTCTTAAAAAGTAACTTAGATGTGATGTTGCCTATAGCAAACAAATGCATAACATGTGTACTATATATTAAAGCAGGTTTTCATCATTTAACACCCTATTTTTCAACACATATGTAGTTGGGCCGACTTCAAATCCCGCCTGAAGGGCAAGAGGTCTGCGGAGTGGAATGCCTCGAGGGCAACAGGGGGCGGTCCTGCTGCCACTGTGGAATATACAGATCTGGAGGAGATAGCGATGGACTGTGTGAGCTACGAGGAGGGGGTTGGGGTGTCTTATATGGACACGGACCTGCCTGAAATACTCCATGCACATGACTTGCCAGGTAAGTTTACACACATATTTGGATTGTTTAATTTTTTTGGTTACAAAAGTCTCATATTGTTTATTTCTACTCTTTTTCCACTCATTCTTCTATTTGCTTTGCACATAACACAGCACAGGGGGGTGAGCAGGTAGAGTCACAGGAGGGTTATGTGGCTGAGGCTGAGGTGGAGGGACCTAGTGTGTCTGGCACTGTGGGACCCCAAATCCCACCCATCCAGATTCCAACTGGCCCCCCCACCCAACCCTCTGCTATCCCGGAAATCCTGTCTGAAATAGCCAGGTATGGTGAGAGCCTGAATGCTTTTCAGGACAGGATGCTCCGGGAGGTAAGCCAGATAACTGTCCGGCTCACTGAGCACAGAACCAGTGTGGAGCAAGGTGTAGCTCAACTCTGCCAAGGTCTGGCAGAGATCAGGCAGGGCCAAGATCAACTCGCCTCCTCCTTCCAAGAACTTGCCAATTCCATTCGGCAAGGGCTCCAGGACATCGCTGTCTCCCTTGCCCACAGTGGCAGAGAGCCAGCCACATCGGCTCCCTCCCCTCCCCCTGCCCAGGAAGAACATCCCACTGGGCAGGGCCCTCGAAGGTCGCTCCGCAGACCAAGCCAAGAAGAACATCATCAGGCGGGGAAAAAAAAAGAGAAAGTGATGTCTCTCCAGATGGGCAGCACCCATGTTTTGCATGTTGCCTCGATGTATTTTTTTATTTTGGCTTGTGTGGCCAGAATGTAGAACTCCCTCAAAGTGAAAGGTTTTCTTTAAATTGTAGCCTGAGAGTTATTTGTGCCTACACCTGAGCCATCTTCCTCTTCCTAGCGTGCTGTGTATGTGTGTGTTTGTTCCGGAATCTACCTCAGTTCCCCTAAAAGTTTAGTCTGGCTGGGGGTTCACTTACTCAATTGAAAACATCATATTTTGTCAGAAGATGGGGTTACCATAGTACTGGGTTCTGCTATGTGCATTTGGCCAATGCCATCTGCTTGCTGCTATGTCCATCTCTGTATGTTATGCTCATTTGTAGCCATATTGTGTTGGTGTCACAACTGAGGGCCTGAGCTGACGGGAGGCAGCCTCAGTTGTAGGGGCTGAGATGTACCGGAACCTGGGAGGTTGTATCAGACCCCTGGACATGTAAGTAACATGAATAATAACTGCCCGAAGGCGTGACCACGACAACTTAGATAAAAGTCAATGATGTTTATTATGACAACTCCGCATCACAGCAGCAATAAAAGAAAACGTAAAAGTCAGCAAAGAATAAATACAGTTCCTGAGTACTACAGCATGGCAGGAGCCACAGGGCACTGGTAGTGTGAGATAGTTCTTATGATCTTCTAGATGGAAAGTCCTTACCAGGCCCGGCTGTAGCAATGGAGATAACCCAGGATTGTACCAGCTGGTGTTCCAGGAAGAGCTGGGTTGCTGAAGGTAAAACAGCTGCTGTGGATACTGGCTGGAACCAGACTGTTGTTAGCACGGAGTGGATACTGGCTGGAACCAGTTAAATAATAAATGAACTTTGGGAGCGATGGAATGTGAACTGAAATGTAGAACTTGAGAGCGGAGAAATAATAATTCCGGTGGAGAGTGGTAAAGTGTAGAAAGGACACCGGCCCTTTAAGGGAAGCTGTACTCTGCTGGAAGCTGAGGCTGGAAGCAGGTAGTGTTGTAGCTGGAAACAGATGAATCCACAATGGATTGGAGAGTCAGGCTACACCGCAGGTGGAATGCTGGTGCGGGTCTCTATGGTGGAAGTCTTGAGACAGGAGCTGGAACCTGGAAGACAATCATAGAAGAGAGACAAACAGGAACTAGGTTTGACAACCAAAGCACTGACGTCTTCCTTGCTCAGGTACAGCTTACTTATACCTGCAGCAAGGAAGGGGTTGGCTAGGCAATTATGCAAATCAACAACACAGACAGCAGATTGGTGGAAATGATCAGATGACAGAATCCAAGATGGCTGCGCCCATGCAGACACTTGGAGGGAAGTTTGGTTTGTAATCCATGTGGTCTGGGAAACAGTAATGGCGGCGCCGGCCACCGGAGACAGGAGACGCCAGGCTGATAGATGCACATTTAACCACGCGGGCACAGCGGAGGCCGCGGCTGATGAAAAGACCACTCTGTATGTGGAAACTCAGGAACAGCGGAATCCGGTCCTGGAACGCTGAGCCCGCCTTAGGAGGCATCTGAAGGGTAAGTAATGGCGTCCAGATACCCGGATCGTGACAGCACCCCCCCCTTTAGGAGTGGCCCCAGGACACTTCTTAGGCTTTAAAGGAAACTTTGCGTGGAAATTTCGGACCAAGGCAGGAGCATGGACGTCAGAGGCATTGGTCCAAGAGCGTTCTTCAGGACCATAGCCCTTCCAGTCAATGAGATACTGAAGTTGACCGTAACGGTGACGTGAGTCCAGGATCTTGGCCACTTCATACTCAACGCCTCGTTGAGTTTGGACTTTCGGAGTTGGTGGAAGTGAGGAATGAAACCGATTCAAGATTAGTGGTTTCAACAGGGAAACATGGAATGTCCTGGGTATTTTTAAGAAGGGAGGTAACTGGAGTCTGTAAGCAACAGGATTGATGACTTGATCAATTTTAAAAGGACCGATGTAGCGAGGTGCAAACTTCATACTGGGAACTCTTAACCTCAAATTCTTCGTGGATAACCATACCCGATCACCGACCTTGAGAGCAGGAACTGCTCGACGCTTCTTATCCGCAAACTTCTTGTACCTGAACGATGCCTTGAGCAGAGCTGATCGTACGCTCTTCCAGATATTGGCAAACTGATGCAAGGTGATATCCACTGCGGGAACAGAAGTTGCTGGAAGCGGTTGGAACTCAGGGACTTTAGGGTGGAATCCAAAGTTGGTGAAGAATGGTGTTGAGGAAGATGAAGAATGATACTGGTTGTTATGACAGAACTCGGCCCAGGGAAGTAATTGAACCCAGTCATCTTGAGAGGAGGACACATAGATGCGGAGGAAGGCCTCCAAGTCCTGATTCACCCTCTCAGTTTGACCATTGGTCTGAGGATGGTAAGCCGTGGAAAACTTTAACTTGACTTGGAGGACTTGACATAAACTTCGCCAGAATTTGGCTGTGAATTGAACTCCTCGATCTGAGATAATTTCTTCTGGAAGACCGTGGAGTCGGAAGATCTCTTGTATGAATACTTGAGCCAACTTGGAAGCTGACGGAAGACCGGTGAGAGGAATGAAGTGTGCCATCTTGGTGAACCGGTCAACTACCACCCAGATGGTATTGAACTTGTTGCACATGGGCAAATCTGTAATAAAATCCATCGACAAATGGGTCCATGGTCGACGGGGAACAGATAGTGGAACCAGTTGCCCCGCAGGCGACTGGCGGGATACTTTATGTTGAGCACACTTTGGGCAAGATGCAATAAACTCCAAAACGTCCTTTTTCAGAGTTGGCCACCAATAGGACCTAGAGATAAACTCCAGGGTTTTTTGGATACCTGTATGTCCGGCAAAACGGGAAGCATGGGCCCAATGCATGAGCTTCTTCCTTAGTGTCGGCTTCACAAAACTTTTCCCTGATGGGGGCGTAGAGTCCATCCCTACCGTGGAGAATGCCAACGGATTTATAATAGGATGCTTGTCTGAAGACTCTGACTCATTTTCTTGCTCCCATGAGCGGGAAAGGGCATCGGCCTTGCGATTCTGAGAGCCCGGACAGAACTGGAGTTTAAAGTCGAACCTGGAAAAGAAAAGTGCCCATCTGGCCTGACGAGGGTTGAGACATTGTGCGCCTTTTAGATATAGAAGGTTCTTGTGGTCTGTAAGGATGGTGATTGAATGAGAAGCTCCCTCCAACAGATATCTCCACTCCTCTAGAGCGAGCTTGATGGCTAGCAACTCCTGGTCGCCAATGGCATAGTTGCGCTCCGCTGGGGAGAACTTCCGTGAGAAGAAACTGCAAGGATGTAAATGACCATCTTTAGCCCTCTGAGATAACACCGCTCCTACTCCAACGGAGGAGGCATCCACCTCTAAGATGAAAGGAGAGTCGATGTCAGGCTGTTTCAGGACAGGTGCAGAGATGAACCTCTGTTTTAAAAGATGAAAAGCTTGCATGGCTTCTTCAGACCACTTGGACGGGTTAGCACCCTTCTTGGTGAAAGCAGTAATAGGCGCCACAATGGTGGAAAAGTCTCGTATAAACTTTCGGTAATAATTGGCGAACCCTAAGAACCTCTGGACCCCTTTGAGGGTTAAGGGTACCGGCCAATTCTGGATTGCTTGTAGTTTCTCAGGATCCATCTCTAGTCCGGAACCGGACACAATGTACCCTAGAAACGGAATGGACTTGACTTCAAAGACGCATTTCTCTAATTTGCAGTAGAGATGATTGACACGGAGACGGGACAGAACCTCCTTTACCCAGAAACGATGTTCCTCTAAATCGTTGGCAAAAATGAGGATATCATCTAGATAGACCACGACATGACGGTATAGAATGTCTCTGAAGATCTCATTGACGAAATGCTGGAAGACAGCTGGAGCATTGCTCAATCCGAAGGGCATGACGAGGTACTCATAATGTCCGTCACGGGTGTTAAATGCGGTCTTCCACTCGTCACCCTCACGGATCCGGATGAGATTGTATGCACCTCTCAGGTCCAGCTTTGTAAAGATGGTAGCTCCGCTAACTCTGTCAAAGAGCTCAGTAATCAGGGGTAAAGGATAGCGGTTCTTGATGGTAATGTCGTTCAAACCTCTGTAGTCGATGCACGGCCGCAGACCACCATCTTTCTTCTTTACAAAAAAGAAGCCTGCGCCGGCTGGAGAAGAAGAAGGTCGAATGAACCCCTTTGCTAGGTTCTCTTTAATGTATTCCTCCATAGAATGTGTCTCGGGGAGAGACAACGGATAAGTTCGGCCTCGAGGTGGAACCTTCCCTGGAACGAGATCAATCGGGCAGTCCCATTCTCTATGAGGAGGAAGGATATCAGCAGAAGCTTTACTGAACACATCCGTGAAATCTTGATATGGAGGAGGTGGAACATCAGACGACCTGGGGGAGGAAGAACAGACAAGCAACACTTTAAACAAACATGTCTTAGTACAGGAGGAACCCCATGCCAGGATTTGCGTAGTCGTCCAATCAATTGTAGGATTGTGAAGACGGAGCCATGGAAGGCCCAGGACCACAGGATGTGTGGCTCTTGGAATCACTAAAAATGAAATAAGTTCGGAATGAAGAACTCCCACTCTCAGACGAACTGGTAGAGTCCTTAGAGAAATAACTGTATCAAAAATTTTACTGCCATCCACAGCAGTTAAGGAAGAGGACGAAGGAAGTCTCTCGGTGGGTAGGGACCACCGTTTAACATAGGCTTCAGTAATAAAGTTCCCAGCTGCTCCGGAATCCAGGAGGGCAATGACGTTCTGATAACGTTGAGCAACTTGAAGCGAGACTGGGAGGTTACAATCTTGAGGAGATGGAGAGGAGATCATTACTCCTAGCCGGCCCTCTCCTTGGCGAGCTAGGATTTGGAGTTTCCCGGACGTTTGGGACAGGCATTAATGGTGTGAGACGGAGCTGCACAATACAGACAGAGAAACTCGGAGAGACGTCTTCGGCGCTCAGCAGGAGTTAAACGGGAACGGCCAATTTGCATGGGCTCATCTTTAGATGGTGACAGTTGGCGAGGAGGAGGAGCAGAAGATTTTGGAGCAGATGATCTTCCACGCTCAGTTGCTCTCTCTCTGAAACGTAAGTCAACTTTCGTACAAAGTGAGATTAGCTCATCTAACTTGGAGGGTAAGTCTCTGGTAGCTAACTCATCTTTAATACGCTCGGATAAACCATGCCAGAATGCAGCATACAGGGCCTCGTCGTTCCATGCCAGTTCGGATGCCAGGATCTGGAACTGTATAAGATATTGTCCTACAGTACGTGATTCCTGGCGTAAACGGAGAATCTCAGACGAAGCTGAAGTTACCCGGCCTGGCTCGTCGAAGATGCGCCTGAATGTTGACACAAATGCAGTGTAAGAAGATAGCAGGGTGTCGGACCTCTCCCATAACGGTGATGCCCAATCAAGGGCTGAGCCACTGAGAAGAGAAATAATGTAGGCAATTTTTGTACGGTCACTGGGAAAATTGCCAGGTTGTAGCTCAAACTGAATCTCACACTGGTTGAGAAATCCCCTGCAGAATCTTGGAGATCCGTCAAATTTTGCTGGCGTTGGAAGATGAAGACGTGGAGCAGAAATGGGTAAGGTGGGTGGGGTTATAGCTGGAGTCACTGTGGTTGACGCACCAGACGCGCCTGATCCACGGAGAGTTGTCTGAATCCCATCCAGCCGAGTAGAGAGATCCTGGAGACAGCGGATGATGTGGCCCTGTGCAGCCTCCTGATGTTCTAGTCGGGCTGCCAGTTCTTGCATCGGCCTGGCCGCTTGATCCTGGTCTCCGGCTGGATTCATTAGGTCAGTGCTTACTGTCACAACTGAGGGCCTGAGCTGACGGGAGGCAGCCTCAGTTGTAGGGGCTGAGATGTACCGGAACCTGGGAGGTTGTATCAGACCCCTGGACATGTAAGTAACATGAATAATAACTGCCCGAAGGCGTGACCACGACAACTTAGATAAAAGTCAATGATGTTTATTATGACAACTCCGCATCACAGCAGCAATAAAAGAAAACGTAAAAGTCAGCAAAGAATAAATACAGTTCCTGAGTACTACAGCATGGCAGGAGCCACAGGGCACTGGTAGTGTGAGATAGTTCTTATGATCTTCTAGATGGAAAGTCCTTACCAGGCCCGGCTGTAGCAATGGAGATAACCCAGGATTGTACCAGCTGGTGTTCCAGGAAGAGCTGGGTTGCTGAAGGTAAAACAGCTGCTGTGGATACTGGCTGGAACCAGACTGTTGTTAGCACGGAGTGGATACTGGCTGGAACCAGTTAAATAATAAATGAACTTTGGGAGCGATGGAATGTGAACTGAAATGTAGAACTTGAGAGCGGAGAAATAATAATTCCGGTGGAGAGTGGTAAAGTGTAGAAAGGACACCGGCCCTTTAAGGGAAGCTGTACTCTGCTGGAAGCTGAGGCTGGAAGCAGGTAGTGTTGTAGCTGGAAACAGATGAATCCACAATGGATTGGAGAGTCAGGCTACACCGCAGGTGGAATGCTGGTGCGGGTCTCTATGGTGGAAGTCTTGAGACAGGAGCTGGAACCTGGAAGACAATCATAGAAGAGAGACAAACAGGAACTAGGTTTGACAACCAAAGCACTGACGTCTTCCTTGCTCAGGTACAGCTTACTTATACCTGCAGCAAGGAAGGGGTTGGCTAGGCAATTATGCAAATCAACAACACAGACAGCAGATTGGTGGAAATGATCAGATGACAGAATCCAAGATGGCTGCGCCCATGCAGACACTTGGAGGGAAGTTTGGTTTGTAATCCATGTGGTCTGGGAAACAGTAATGGCGGCGCCGGCCACCGGAGACAGGAGACGCCAGGCTGATAGATGCACATTTAACCACGCGGGCACAGCGGAGGCCGCGGCTGATGAAAAGACCACTCTGTATGTGGAAACTCAGGAACAGCGGAATCCGGTCCTGGAACGCTGAGCCCGCCTTAGGAGGCATCTGAAGGGTAAGTAATGGCGTCCAGATACCCGGATCGTGACAGTTGGTGATTTACATCTTTTTTTGAAGTAAAACAAAATTACTTTACTATTGTTTGTGTGTTTTAGTAAAGGTTATGCACTCAGGAAAACTGTGCCCTGTAAACTTGAACATGGCATATTGACATTTGTGGAACAAGGGAACAATCAAAAAATTAAGACAAACATTGCATAGTGTAATTTTAAATCTGTATGCCTTGCAGAACACTTAATTGGCCATATAAAAAAAACAAAAAACAACAACTTGGGTTACTAGGAGCAACATGCCATAGTATTACATATGGACACATATTCCCAAAATAAAAAACAAAACAAACATATTAAGTCACATTAAATGTAGGCTGCCTTATGGTGCTCATGTTATTTGGTATGTACAAAGGAATATGTCTATGTGGAGAAGATTTAGCTGATGTAGTTTATAAGTTTGTTTAGTCACATTTGAGATTATTAAACAAATAATTAAAACATGCATTTAACATCAGTTAATTTTTATTTGTACAAAAAATACAGTGCATTATTTGTGAGTGTGTCAGATTTGTTTGTGCTAACAATACAAATATTAAGTGGCCATATAATTGCGGTTTGTATTATTTTGTAAGAGCAGTGTTTTGCGAGTAAATGCTCAACAGGTGAATTCAGTTGCTAATTAATTGCTAATTAGAGCAGACACACACTTGTAACAGTACTTCGCAAGTGCTGAGTAGCTGCAGACTCACTCTTCGGCTGCGTCAAGATAGCGAACATTTGTTATGTACTTTTAACATAGGATACGCATTTTTGCCAAAAACACGCCTACTGCTGGATGAATACTCCCACACTAGCCGCCCACTTTCACGCCCATTTCGTAGGATTGCGAAGCCGTGCCTCTTCCACGCCTCCGTCACTCCCCGTTTTCGTTTGTGTATTACGAGCAGTTTTTCTTATAGTAATTCTGCACAAGTGTCGTATCGCTATCTTTGCGCATGCGTATTCCCGCTTTTGCGCTTGCGCAGTTTGAGGTTTTCCTGCTGTTTGCGATGCGATGATCCACTGCGAACAACTCGGAATGAGGGCCCTTGCAAAGGTATTTGACCCCGACCAAGTAGCAGCTCGGCACAGCTGTAGTGCCGAGACCCCTCGGGCAGCCGCCCAAGAAGAGCCCACCTTCCTAGTGGAATGGGCCTAAACTGATTTAGGTAACGGCAATCCTGCCGTAGAATGCGCCTGCTGAATCGTGTTACAGATCCAGCAAGCAATAGTCTGCTTTGAAGCAGGGCCACCAACCTTGTTGGCTGTATACAAGACAAACAGTGCTTCTGTTTTGCAGATCCTAGCCGTTCTGGCCACATACATTTTCAAAGCCCTGACCACATCAAGGGACTCGGAATCCTCCAAGCCACGCGTAGCCACAGGCACGACAATAGGTTGGATCATATGAGAGGATGACACCACCTTTGGCAGGAATTGAGGACGGGTCCGCAATTTCGCTCTATCCATATGGACAATCAGATAGGGCTTTTAGTGATAAAAAGCCTCCAATTCCGAAACTCGCCTAGCCGAAGCCAAGGCTAACAACATGACCACCTTCCAGGTGAAATATTTCAACACCACTGACTTAAGTGGTTCAAACCACTGAGACTTAAGGAACCGTAACACCACGTTAATGTCCCAAGGCGCCACCGGCGGTACAAAGGGAGGCTAAAAATGCAGTACTCCCTACACAAACGTTTGTACTTCAGGAAGAGAAGCCAATTCTTTTTGGAAGAAAATGGATTAGGCCGAAATTTGAACCTTTATCTATCCTAATTTTAGGCCCAACTTCATTCCAGTTTTAAGGAAGTGTAGCAGATGGCCCAAAAGGAATTTTCTCCGTAGGAGCATTCCCGGCCTCACATCAGGAAACACATTTTCGCCATATTCGGTGATAATGTTTCAATGTCACTTCTTTCCTAGCCTTAATTAGGGTAGGAATGACCTCCTCTGGAATACCCATTACCGTTAGGATCCTGCGTTGAACCGCCATGCCGTCAAAAGCAGCCTCGGTAAGTCTGGGAACAGACAGGGCCCCTGCTGCAGCAGGTCCTGTCTTAGAGGAAGAGGCCACGGATTCTCTGAGCATTTCCTGCAGATCTGGATACCAGGTCCTCTGTGTCCAATCTGGAACAATGAGAATTGGTCTCACTCCTCTTTTTCTTATTATACTCAACACCATGGGTATGAGAGGAAGAGGAGTAAACACAGAGACTGACCGGAACACCCACGGTGTCACTAGAGCGTCCACAGCTTATTGGCTGAGGGTCTCCTGACCTGGCGCAATAACTCTGCGGCTTTGTGTTGAGGCGGGACGCCATCCTGTCTATCAGTGGCAGTCTCCACCGAATTGCAATCTGTGCTAAGACTTCCTGATGAAGTCCCCACTCTCCAGGACGTAGGTCGTGTCCGCTGAGGAAGTCTGCTTCCCAGTCGTCCACTCCCGGAATGAACACTGCTGACAGTGCGCTTACATGATTCTCCGCCCAGTGAAGAATTCTGGTGGCTTCCGCCATCGCCACTCTGCTCCTTGTGCCGCCTTGGCGGTTTACATGAGCTACTGCGGTGACGTTGTCTGACTGGATCAGAACCGGTTGTCGCGAAGTAAGGTCTCCGCCTGACGTAGGGCGTTGTATATGGCCCTTAGTTCCAAGAAGTGAAGACAAGTCTCTTGACTTGACCAAAGACCTTGGACATTTTATTTTTCCCTGTTAGACTGCTCCCCAACCTCGGAGGCTCGCGTCCGTGGACACCAGGATCCAGTCCTGAATGTCGAACCTGCGGCCCTATAGAAGGTGAGCATCCTGCAGCCACCACAGGAGATATACCCTGGCCTTGGGGGAGAGGGTGATCAACTGATGAATCTGTAGATGTTGTCCCGTAGGTCCCATTTGAAAGACCTCGCCTGGAACCTGCCGAAGGGAATGATTTTCCCCGGACTCGGGTGCAGCGATGCCGACACCTGTCTTGGTTTCAAAAGGTTCCTGACCAGAGTCATGAGTTCCTGGGCCTTCTCTATCTGAAGGTAAACCCCCTTCTGGTCCGTATCCAGAATCATACCCACGAAGGGCTGACTAGTCATAGGAACCAACTGTGACTTCGGGATATTGAGCAACTAGCAGTGTTGCTGTGACACCTTCAGCGAAAGTGATACGCTGTTCAACAACTGCTCTTTTGATCTCGCCTTATAGGAGATCGTCCAAGTATGGGATAACTGTGACTCCTTGCTTGCGTAGGAGCACCTTCATTTCCGCCAATTACCCTGAAATTGGTAATGACAATACTGTACCACAATTCTCAGGTACGCCTGATGGGGTCATGATCGCTCTGAGCGATTCCCCTTTAATTTTGAACCTTTTCTAGTATAGGTTCAGAGGTTTTAATTTTAAATAGGTCTGACCGAACCGTACGTATTCGGGACTACAGCCAAGGATGAGTAATAGCCCCTTCCTTGTTGCAGGAGGAGAACCTTGAGCACCACCTGCTGGAGATACAATGTGTGAATTGTATTTAATATAACTCCCCTTCTGGGGGAGAAGCCGGTAGGTCCCATAAGGAAAAACCGGTGAGGAGGCACCTTTTGAATTCCCTTGTAACCCCGATAACAATTTTTATTGCCCCGGGATCCACCTGTGAGTGAACTCAGATGTGGCTGAAGAGTTGAAGACGTGCTCCCCCCGGGACGGACTCCCGTAGCGGAGCTCCCGCATCCTGCGGTGGATGTAGTAGAGGCCAGGGAGGACTTCTGTTCCTGAGAACTAGCTGTGCCCTGTACCCTTACCTCTGGTAAGAAAGGACGCTCCTCGTACTTTCTTGTTATTCTGCGACCGAAAGGACTGCATTTGATAATGTCATGCTTTCTTAGGCTGTGAGGGAATATAAGGCAAAAGATCAGAATTACCAGCTATAGCTGTGGAGACCAGGCCCGAGAGCCCTTCTGCACACAATTCCTCAGCCTTGTAGTGTAAACCTTCCATATGCCTCTTTTAGTCGGCATCACCTGTCCATTGCATGTTCCACAGGACACTTCTAGCAGAAATCGACATAGCGTTGACTCTAGAAACCAGTAGACTAATGTCTCTTTAGGCATGTTTTATATATATATATATATATATATATATATATATATATATAAAAGACAGCATCTTTTATATATATATATATATATATACACATATATATATATATATATATATATATATACATACACACACATATACTAGGGTCAATACCATGGTATCCTTATCTAGGGTTTCAATCTCCGCTGATAAGGTATCTGTCCACGATGCTACAGCGCTATAAATCCATGCCGACACAATCGCCGGTCTGAGTAGTGTACCAGAATGTGTGTAAATGGACTTCAAAGTACTTTTACTGCAAGCTATCTGCAGGATCCCTGAGGATAGCTGTTAAGTCAGCGCTATCTTTTGGGTAAACGTGACAAAGCTTTGTCCACCATAGGGGAAGATTCCCATCGTATCCTGGCCCTAGTAGGGGAAGGATACTCCCTGAGAATTCTTTTCGGGAAGCTGCAGCTTCTTGTCTGGAGATTCCCGCTCTTTTTCTTCATGAGAGGAGGGATTTTTACCTCAGCTTTCTTCCCCTTAAACATGTGTACCCTCGTGTCAGAGACAGATTAGTCATCAGTGATATACAAAACATCTTTTATTACAATAATCATATATTGAATACTTTTCTGCCAGTTTTGGCTGTAACTTTGCATTATCGTAGTCGACACTGGAGTCAGACTCCGTGTCGATATCAGTGTCTATTATTTTGGATAGTGAGCCTTGTGAGACTCTGAAGGTCTCTGCGACATAGGGACAGACCTGTGTAGATTCACTGTCTGTTCTCTAATCTTTTGTGCAATACATTTACCTCAGCACTTTATTTCACATATCCAATCAGGTGTCGGTGTTGTCGACGGAGACATCACTCACACACACATTTGCTCCATCTCCTCCCTAGGAGAGCCTTTTACCTCAGACATGTCGACACACACGTACCGACACACCACACACTCAGGAATGCTCATCTGAAGACAGTTCCCCCACAAGGCCCTTTGGAGAGACAGAGAGAGAGTATGCCAGCACACACCCAGCGCTATATGACCCAGGAAAAAACACAGCAATTTAATGTTTACCCAGTAGCGCTGTTATTATCTGCGCCGAAGTATGTGCCCCCCCTCTTCTTTAAAACCCTCTCTTCTACCGTGGTATAAGCAGGGGAGAGACCGGGGAGCTTCCTCTCAGCGGTGCTGTGGAGAAAAAACATGGCGCTGGTGAGTGCTGAGGGAGAAGCCCCGCCCCCTCGACGGCGGGCTTCTGTCCTGCTAAAAGTGTAAAATTGGCGGGGGCTGTATATATGCTCCTTTTGCCAAATAAGAGGTTTATATTGCTGCCCAGGGCGCCCCCCCCCTGCGCCCTGCACCCTTACAGTGACCGGAGTGTGTGAGGTGTATGGGAGCAATGACGCACAGCTGCAGTGCTGTGCGTTACCTCAGTGAAGCTGAAGGCTTCTGCCGCCTGAGACGTCTTCTGACTTCTATACTTCTGGCTCTGTGAGGAGAACGGCGGCGCGGCTCCGGGGGTGGACGCCCAGGAAGAACCTACGTTCACCCCCTCTGGAGATAATGGTGTCCAGTAGCCGAGGAAGCAGAGCCTATCTTTGACAAGAAGGTCTGCTCCTCTCTCCTCAGCCCCTCGATGCAGGGAGCCTGTTGCCAGCAGTGCTCCCTGTGAAAAAGTAGTAAAAAGCAAAAGGAAAATCCAAACAAAAATGCTTTCAGGCAGAGAACTCTGGAGAGCTCTCTACAGTGCACCCTTCTTGTTCTGGGCACAGTGTAAAACTGAGGTCTGGAGGAGGGGCATAGAGGGAGGAGCCAGTGCACACCCAGAATCCAAAGCTTTCTTAAAGTGCCCTATCTCCTGCAGAGCCCGTCTATTCCCCATGGTCCTTACGGAGTCCCAGCATCCTCAAGGACGTTAGAGAAAAACCAATGCACAGTAAAGACTGGATGTATATCACAGGGTACTTGTACTAAATAACCCTGAATGTATGCACTTGTTCTTAACTAACACTGTCTAGACGATATGTAGAATACTTAAGTGTCCTGTAAATGCACAGCACTGATGATGCAGGCGGCATTACAGAGGAGGCATTGCCCACCAGTCCCAGAGTCAGCGTAGCATGTGTGTAATGGAGCCCAAACGCTGACAGGGAGTGAGGTAGACAAAGAGATGCAACTCCAGGGCGGGAACATTTACTCTAAATGGCACCCAGGGACTGAGGGAGGGGCTTGAGGTCAGAGCCTTATCCCCTTGCTGGACTTCACCACCGGGTACTGTGGGCCATAATAAAACGGTTATATATATAACCGACCTGTGCCCCTGCCCTGGTGGTCTAGTGGGGTCCCTGTACCAACAGTGTCCACGCCAGCGCGCGCGGCCCGCCTCCTAATGGCCGCGCCGGATCGCAATTTTCGGCGTGTCCCGCCTGGGGACCCTCTTACCTCCTCCCTTGATGCGGCCACGCGATCCTGGAGAGCTGCGTCAAGTGTGTGTGCCCTAGGTGAAGAACCAGAGCCTCCGCTGTAAGTACCCGGCAACCAGGGACACGGGAGTATACAGCGCCGCCGGGGGAGGATATGGAGTTGCAGCAGGAGATGTCAGAATGACATCTAGCACTAAGAGTGCCTCTGCTGCAGCCCTTGAAGTCTTCTATCTTCTTTTAAGAAAGCTCTTTTCAGGGCTGCTGCTTGTTAGTGTCCTGCCTGCAGAGCACCAACTTACAAACTGAGCTCCCGTGCACGGAGGCAGGGTTATAGAGGAGGCGGCGCTGAGCATCTTGTGAACAGTCAAAACTTTTAGTCTGATGGTGCCTCGGATCAATATCCTACTCTACACCCCCGATGTTATTCCCTGTGGAACCCCAGTGTACCCCGCTGCAGAAAAAAGATTTTAATCTGTAATCATCATCCTGAAACAGTAATAAGTATTCCTGTGGTAGAAGTTCCACTGCAATACTTGTTAATTTATCCTCCCTTTTGCATTTGAAATCAAACTTTGGTTATTATTACCAGTTTTAACTAATACAGTAGGGGTGGGGGGTATCCACATACTGTAACTTATGATAGCAATCACCTGTGCTGAAACACACCCGTCTCACCAATTCACTACTCCAACACAGGTGACTGCATGAAATGCTGTGGGAAGCCCAGGTGCAGAACCTCTGGTGACCAGCAGGAAATCACTTCTGCTGACCCCATGCTGCACAGGGGTGTGGATCATTAGGTTGACAATGTTTAGGTCGACAGTCACTAGGTCGACAGGGTTTCTAGGTCGACATGTCAAAATGTCAACATGGGTTTTGCATGTTTTTTTTTAGGTGTCGTATTCTCCGTACAGTGACCGGGAAGCCCAACTAGTGCACCGTGTTCGCTCGCCATGCTTCGGGTAAGGTGCCTCGCTGTGCTCGGCACAGGTTACTATTCCCAATTGTAGTCGTCGTGGATCGTTAAGTATGAAAAAGTTGATTTTTTTTTTTAGCTCGTGACCTTTTAACCTATCGACCTTCAAACCCTGTCGACCTAGTGACTGTGGACCTATAGTGGTCGACCTAAACACTGTCGACCTAGACACTGTCAATCTTCAGACTGGATCCCCTGCACAGGGCAGAACGCACCAGCGCTGGATGATTGTGGGTGTGACAGCAGTACAGTTAGAATTAAGGGGGGTACACACTAAGCGATTTCAGCCTAAAAAAAATAAACGGTAACGACTTAAATGTCATTATCGTTTGACGACCATCCTCATCCTGCTCATGATATGTTCCGACTGCTACCGTCTGGCAGACGTTACTGCTCGCAACTAGCGCAAACTGCTAGACACAGGAACAGCTTCTTTCCCCAAGCAATCAAACGACTCTTGCTTACCATTACCCTCAAATACAGATCCCTACTTGTATATTCTAGTCATACATCAACGTTCTTCTTCCTCTATGTTTTTTACTGTATATCATATGCTGTATGGGAGCTGTAGCTATCAGAAACCAATTCCTTGTGTATTGTGTATTTTTGTACTGATATACTTGGCAATAATAGGATTTTAATTACCTACCGGTAAATCCTTTTCTCGTAGTGCGTAGAGGATGCTGGGATCCAATTTAGTACCATGGGATATAGACGGGTCCTTTGGGAGCCACTGGTACTTTAAGAGTTTAATAGTGTAGGCTGACTCCTCCCTCTATACCCCTCCTACCAGACTCATTCTAGAAACTGTGCCCGAGGAGACGGACATACTTCGAGAGAAGGAAATACACAGTGGTGAGATTCGCACCAGCTCACACATAACAAAAAGGAAAGCCAAGCTAACCAACTTGGAACAATTTAGCAACGGCTGAAACAATAATACTGAACCAAGTAACAATGCAGGAATACAAAGCACTGGGCGGGCGCTCCGCATTCTTTACGGACTACGTGAAAAGGATTTACCGGTAGGTAATTAAAATCATATTTTCTCTTACATCCTAGGGCATGCGGGGGTCCATTTAGTACTATGGGGATGTACCAAAGCTCCCAGTATGGGAGGGAGAGTGCTGAGGTTCCTGCAGAACAGACTGATCAAACTTTAGGTCCTCAGAGGCCAAAGTATCGAACTTGTAGAACTTAGCAAACGTGTTCGACCCTGACTAAGTAGCCGCTCAGCAAAGCTGCAAAGTAGAGTGGGCCTTAACAGATTTTGGACACGGCAAGCCTGCCGTAGAATAAGCATGCTGGATAGTAAGCCTGATCCAGCGAGAAATTGTCTGCTTAGAAGGACACCCAACCTTGTTGGGATCATAAAGGACAAATAAAGCGTCCAACTTCCTGTGACGAGAAGTTCTCTTCACATAAATTTTCAAAGCCCTCACTAGAGTCAAGGACTTTGAGGTAATTGAGGAGTCAGTAGCCACTGGCATCAAAATAGGTTGGTTGATATGAAAAGCTGACACAACCTTTGGAAGAAACTGCTGACGCATTCTGATTCTCAGCTCTATTCTCATCACCTCCTGTAAGAGCTCAAACCAATCCAATTGCAGGAACTGCAGTATCACATTAAGATCTCAAGATGCCATAGGAAGCACAAAGGGTGGTTGGATGTGCAGAACCCCTTTCAAGAATGTCTGAACCTCAGGGAGAAAAGCCAATTGTTTCTGGAAGAAAATGGACAAGGCAGAAATCAGGACCTTTATGGAGCCTAAGCGTAGGCCCACAACCACACCTTCTTGCAGAAAGAGAAACCGTCTCAGTTGAAACTCCACCGTAGGAAACTTCTTGGATTCACACCAAGACAAACTTTTTCCAAATCCGATGGTAACATTTAGACATTACTCCCTTCCTAGCCTGTTGAAGCAGTTCCTCGTGAAATGGAAGAGGCCTCAGATCCTCCAGCAGTAAATCCAGAAGATCCGTGTACCAAAGCCCTTCTTGGACAGTCCGGAGCAATGAGGATCGCCTGAACTTTTTATTAGTTTGAGAATCCTTGGGATGAGTGGAAGTGGAGGGAACATATACAGTGACTGGAACATTCACGGAGTTACCAGTGCGTCCACCGCCACTGCTTGTGGGTCTCTCGACCCGGAACAGTACCTCCGAGGCTTCCTGTTGAGGCGAGAGGCCATCATGTCTATCTGAGGTACACCCCATCAGCTTGTCACCTCTTTGAACACCTCCGAGTGGAGGCCCCATTGTCCTGGATGGAGATGGTGTCTGCTGAGGAAGTCCGCTTCCCAGTTGTCCACTCCCGGAATGAAGATTGCCGACAGCGCCAGTGCGTGCATTTCTGCCCAGAGGAGGATTCCTGTTACCTCTGATACTGCCGCTTTGCTCTTCGTTCCGCCCTGTCGGTTAATGTAGGACACTGCTGTTACATTGTCCGACTGAACCTGAATGGCTTGATCTTGTAGAAGATGCGCCGCTTGTAGAAAGCCGTTGAATATGGCCCTTAATTCCAGAATGTTTATCAGAAGGATGGATTCCAAACTTGACCACTTTCCTTGGAAGTTTTTCCCTAGGGTGACTGCTCCCCAACCTCTGAGACTTGCATCCATGGTTAGAAGGATCCAATTCTAAATCCTGAACCTGCGGCCCTCGAGTAGGTGAGAAGTTTGCAGTTACCACAGGAGTGAAATTCTGGCTTTTGGCGACAGGCGTATCCGCTGGTGCATTTGAAGATGTGATCCCGACCATTTGTCTAGGAGATCCAGTTGGAATGACCTTGCATGGAATCTTCCGTACTGTAGAGCCTCGTAAGAGGCTACCATCTTCCTCAGAAGGCGAATGCACTGATGAACGGATACCCGGGCTAGCTTCAGGACATCCCGTACCATTGATTGGATCACCAACGCTTTCTCCACCAGTAGAAACACCCTCTGTACTTCCGTGTCTAGTATCAACCCCAGGAAGGGCAGTCTCCTTGTCGGCTCCAAATGTGACTTTGGAAGGTTCAGGATCCACCCATGATCCTGGAGTAGTCGAGTTGAGAGAGCAATACTCTGCAACAACCTCTCCCTGGAAGATGCTTTTATCAGCAGATCGTCCAGATATGGAATTATGTTCACTCCCTGCCTGCGGAGGTGTAGCATCATCTCTGCCATGACCTTGGTGAACACCCTCATTGCTGTGGAGAGGCCAAATGTGCCTGGAACTGATAGTGACAGTCCAGTAGCGCAAATCTGAGATAAGCCTGGTGAGGCGGCCAGATCAGAATGTGAAGGTACGCATCCTTGATATCCAGGGATACTAGGAATTCCCCCTCCTCCAGACCTGAGATCACCGCTCTCAGAGACTCCATCTTGAATTTGAATTCCCTCAAGTATGGGTTCATAGACTTTAGGTTTAATATCGGCCTTACCGAACCGTCCGGTTTCGTTACCACAAACAGGTTTGAGTAATAACCATTGTGTCTTTGGGTGAGGCGGAACTGGAACAATAACATTTGTTTGAACCAATTTTTGAATGGCTTCCTGCAGGATAGCACTTTCTGTCAGCGAAACTGGTAAGCCTGATTTGAAGAATCTGTGAGGTAGGAGTTCCTGAAACTCCAGTCTGTAGCCCTGGGTAACAATGTCTGTCACCCAGGTGTCTAGGCATGATGACGCCCAGATGAGACTGACTTTTTTTAGTCTCGCTCCTACCTGCCCGATCTCCAGGCTGGAAGGTCCACCGTCATGCTGAAGATTTTGAGGAACCTGGTTTCTGTTCCTGAGAACCTGTTGGTACAGGTTTTCTGGATTTTCCCAGACCACCCCTAAAGAAGGTGGAAGGGGAATTGGATTTTTTCAATTTTGCGGTCTGAAAGGACTGCAGTGTAGACGTAGGATAAGATTTCCTAGTCGGTGGTGCTGTTGAGGGGAGAAAGGTTGACTTACCTGCAGTTGCCGTGGAGATCCATGCACCCAAAGCGTCCCCAAACAGAGCCTGACCTGTGTAGGTTAGGTTCTTCACACTTTTCTTGGATTCTGCATCCGTAGTCTAATGGCGCAGCCAGAGTCGTCTGCACGCCGAAACCGCCATGGAAGTAGCCCTCACGTTCAGCATGCCAAGGTCCTTCATGGCCTCCACCATGAACCCAGCAGAATCCTGTATGTGACGCAAAAACAATCCAATGTCACACCTATCCATAGTATCTAAGTCCTCTAGTAATGTGCCTGACCACTTTACTATGGCTTTAGAAATCCACACACAAGCAATAGTGGGCCCTAAAGCCACGCCTGTAGCAGTGTATAGTGATTTGAGCGTAGTCTCAATTTTGCGGTCAGCCGGCTCTTTTAGGGCGGTTGAACCAGGGACAGGTAAAACCACCTTTTTAGACAACCTAGAAACAGAAGCGTCTACTATAGGTGGGTTTTCCCCACTTCTTTCTATCCTCCTCAGGGAATGGGAAAGCAATGAGAATTATTTTAGGGATCTGGAATTTTTTCTCTGGGTTTTCCCAGGATTTTTCAAATAAAGAATTTAACTCCTTAGAAGCCGGGAAGGTGAGCGAGGATTTCCTATTTACCGTAAAATAATATTCCTTTACTTGTTCAGGAACCTTCTCAGAAATATGTAAAACTTCCCTAATGGCTTCAATAATTAGCTGCACCCCCTTAGCAAGGGATACATCACCCCCCCTGCATATCCCCATCACCGTCCCCTGTAACAGAGTCGGTATCAGTATCAACTTGCATTATCTGGGCAAGTGTACGCTTTTTTAGGTATGTAGGTGGGTTAGTACAGTAAGTAGCGGGAGCTGAATGCTGCAACCCCTGTACAGATTTTCTCAAAAACTGCGTCTCTTTCTCATTATGGAACATCCTTGATGAAAATAAGATTTTACTCACCGGTAAATCTATTTCTCGTAGTCCGTAGTGGATGCTGGGACTCCGTAAGGACCATGGGGATTAGCGGCTCCGCAGGAGACTGGGCACAACTAAAGAAAGCTTTAGGACTACCTGGTGTGCACTGGCTCCTCCCACTAAGACCCTCCTCCAGACCTCAGTTAGGATACTGTGCCCGGAAGAGCTGACACAAATAGGAAGGATTTTGAATCCCGGGTAAGACTCATACCAGCCACACCAATCACACCGTATAACTCGTGATACTATACCCAGTTAACAGTATGAAATATAACTGAGCCTCTCAACAGATGGCTCAACAATAACCCTTTAGTTAGGCAATAACTATAAACAAGTATTGCAGACAATCCGCACTTGGGATGGGCGCCCAGCATCCACTACGGACTACGAGAAATAGATTTACCGGTGAGTAAAATCTTATTTTCTCCGACGTCCTAAGTGGATGCTGGGACTCCGTAAGGACCATGGGGATTATACCAAAGCTCCCAAATGGGCGGGAGAGTGCGGATGACTCTGCAGCACCGAATGAGCAAACTCTAGGTCCTCCTCAGCCAGGGTATCAAACTTGTAGACTGTTGCAAAAATGTTTGAACCTGACCAAGTAACAGCTCGGCAAAGTTGTAAAGCCGAGACCCCTCGGGCAGCCGCCCAAGAAGAGCCCACTTTCCTCGTGGAATGGGCTTTTACAGATTTAGGGTGCGGCAGTCCAGCCGCAGCATGTGCAAGTTGAATCGTGCTACAGATCCAGCGAGCAATAGTCTGCTTAGAAGCAGGAGCACCCAGCTTGTTGGGTGCATACAGGATAAATAGCGAGTCAGTTTTCCTGACTCCAGCCGTCCTGGAAACATATACTTTTCAGGGCCCTGACTACGTCCAGTAACTTGGAATCCTCCAAGTCCCAAGTAGCCGCAGGCACCACAATAGGTTGGTTCAAATGAAAAACTGATACCACCTTAGGAAGGAATTGGGAACGAGTCCTCAATTCCGCCTTATCCATATAAAATACAGATAAGGGCTTTTGTATGACAAAGCCGCCAATTCTGATACACGCCTGGCCGACGCCAAGGCCCACAGCATGACCACTTTCCACGTGAGGTATTGTAGCTCCACGGATTTAAGTGGCTCAACCCAATGCGACTTCAGGAAATCCAACACCACGTTGAGATCCCACGGTGCCACTTGAGGCACAAACGGGGCTGACTATGCAGCACTCCCTTAACAAAAGTCTGAACTTCAGGCAGTGAAGCCAGTTCTATTTTGGAAGAAAATCGATAGAGCCGAAATCTGGACCTTAATGGAACCCAATTTTAGGCCCATAGTCACCTCTGACTGTAGGAAGTGCAGAAATCGACCTAGGTGAAATTCCTCCTTTGGGGCCTTCCTGGCCTCACAGCACGCAACATATTTCCGCCATATGCGGTGATAATGGTTTGCGTTCACTTCTTTCCTAGCTTTAAATAGCGTAGGGATAACTTCCTCCGGAATGCCCTTTTCCTTCAGGATCCGGCGTTCAACCGCCATGCCGTCAAACGCAGCCGCGGTACGTCTTGGAACAGACAGGCCCCCTGCTGCAGCAGGTCCTGTCTGAGCGGCAGAGGCCATGGGTCCTCTGAGATCATTTCTTGGAGTTCTGGGTACCAAGCTCTTCTTGGCCAACCCGGAACAATGAGTATAGTTCTCACTCCTCTCCTTATTATTATTCTCATTACCCTGGGTAAGAGAGGCAGAGAAGGGAACACATACACCGACTGGTACACCCACGGTGTTACCAGAGCGTCCACAGCTATCACCTGAGGGTCCCTTGACCTGGCGCAATATCTTTGTAGCTTTTTGTTGAGGCGGGACGCCCTCATGTCCACCTGTGGCCTTTCCCAACGGTGTACAATCATTTGGAAGACTTTTGGATGAAGTCCCCACTCTCCCGGGTGGAGGTCGTGTCTTCTGAGAAAGTGTGCTTCTCAGTTGTCCACTCCGGGAATGAACACTGCTGACAGTGCGAACACATGATTTTCCGCCCATCGGAGAATCCTTGTGGCTTCTGCCATCGCCATCCTGCTTATTGTGCCGCCCTGTCTGTTTACATGAGCGACCGCCGTGATGTTGTCTGACTGGATCAGCACCGGCCGGTGTTGAAGCAGGGGTCTAGCCTGACTTAGGGCATTGTAAATGGCCCTTAGTTCCAGAATATTTATGTGTAGGGAAGTCTTTCCATGGCCTTGGAAGTTTCTTCCCTGTGTGACTGCCCCCCAGCCTCGAAGGCTGGCATCCGTGGTCACCAGGACCCAGTCCTGTATGCCGAATCTGCGGCCCCCTAGAAGATGAGCACTCTGCAGCCACCACAACAGCGACACCCTGGCCCTTGGAGACAGGGTTATCCACCGATGCATCTGAAGATGCGACCCGGACCACTTGTCCAACAGATCCCACTGGAAGATCCTTGCATGGGACCTGGCGAATGGAATTTCTTCGTAAGAAGCTACCATCTTTCCCAGGGCTCGCGTGCATTGATGCACCGACACCTGTATTTGTATTAGGAGGTCTCTGTCTAGAGACGACAACTCCTTGGACTTCTCCTCCGGGAGAAACCCTTTTTATCCTGTTCTGTGTCCAGAACCATACCCAGGAACAGTAGACGCGTCGTAGGAACCAGCTGCGACTTTGGAATATTCAGAATCCAGCCGTGCTGTTGTAGCACTTCCCGAGATAGTGCTACTCCGCCGAACAACTGCTCCCTGGACCTCGCCTTTATAAGGAGATCGTCCAAGTACGGGATAATTATTTCGGCCATTACCTTGGTAAATACCTCGGTGCCGGGGACAGACCAACGGCAACGTCTGGAATTGGTAATGACAATCCTGTACCACAATTTTGAGGTACTCCTGGTGAAGAGGGTAAATAGGGACATGCAGGTAAGCATCCTTGATGTCCAGTGACACCATGAAAATCTCCAGGCTTGCAATAATCGCCCTGAGCGATTCCATTTTGAACTTGAACCTTCGTATATAAGTGTTCAAGGCTTTCAATTTTAGAATGGGTCTCACCGAACCGTCTGGTTTCGGTACCACAACATTTTGGAATAGTAACCCCGGCCTTGTTGAAGGAGGGGTACCTTGATTTCACCTGCTGGAAGTACAGCTTGTGAATTGCCGCCAGTACTACCTTTCTCCGAGGGCAGCAGGCAAGGCTGATGTGAGGTAACGGCGAGGGGGAGTCGCCTCGAACTCCAGCCTGTATCCCTGTGATACTATTTGCAGAACCTAGGGATCCACCTGTGGGCAAGCCCACTGGTCCCTGAAGTTCCCGAGACGCGCCCCTACCGCACCTGTCTCCACCTGTGGAGCCCCAACGTCATGCGGTGGACTCCGAGGAAGCGGGGGAAGATTTTTGATCCTGGGAACTGGCTGCTGGTGCAGCTTTTTCCTTCTTCCCTTGTCTCTGTGCAGAAAGGAAGCGCCTTTGACCCGCTTGCTTTTCTGAAGCCGAAAGGACTGTACCTGAAAATACAGTGCTTTCTTAGGCTGTGAGGAAACCTGAGGTAAAATTTTTTCTTCCCAGCTGTTGCTGTGGATACGAGGTCCCACAGACCATCCCCAAACAATTCCTCACCCTTATAAGGCAGAATCTCCATGTACCTTTTATAGGCAGCATCACCTGTCCATTGCCGGGTTTCTAATACCCTCCTGGCAGAATGGACATTGCATTAATTCTGGATGCCAGCCGGCAAATATCCCTCTGTGCATCCTTTATATCTAAGACGACGTCTTTAATATGCTCTATGTTAGCAAACTATTATCCCTGTCTTAGAGTATTAATATTATCTGACTGGTTATCAGACCACGCTGCAGCAGCACTATTTATGCTGAGGCAATTGCAGGTCTCAGTATATAACCTGAGTGTGTATATACAGACTTCAGGATAGCCTCCTGCTTTTTATCAGCAGGCTCCTTCAAGGTGGCCGTATCCTAAGACGGCAGTGCCACCTTTTTTGACAAACGTGTGAGTGCCTTATCCACCCTAAGGGATATCTCCCAACATGACCTATCCTCTGGCGGGAAAGGGTACGCCATCAGTAACTTTTTAGAAATTACCAGTTTCTTATCGGGGGAACCCACGCTACTTTACACACTTCATTCATTCATCTGATGGGGGAACAAAACACTGGCTGCTTTTTCTCCCCAAAAATAAAACCCCTTTTATGTGGTACTTGGGTTCATGTCAGAAATGCGTAACACATTTTTCATTGCCGAGATCATGTAACGGATGTTCCTAGTGGATTGTGTATATGTCTCAACCTCGTCGACACTGGAGTCAGACTCCGTGTCGACATCTGTGTCTGCCACCTGAGGTAACGGGCGCTTTTTTGAGCCCCTGATGGCCTTTGAGACGCCTGGGCAGGCGCGGGCTGAGAAGCCGGCTGTCCCACAGCTGTTTTACGTCATCCAGCCTTCTATGTAAGGAGTTGACATTGTCGGTTAATACCTTCCACCTATCCATCCACTCTGGTGTCGGCCCCACAGGGGGCGACATCCCATTTATCGGCCTCTGCTCCACCTCCACGTAACCTTCCTCATCCCACATGTCGACACAGCCATACCGACACACAGCACACACACAGGGAATGCTCTGACTGAGGACAGGACCCCACAAAGTCCTTTGGGGAGACAGAGAGAGAGTATGCCAGCACACACCAGAGCGCTATATAATGCAGGGATTAACACTATAACTGAGTGATTTTTCCCCCAATAGCTGCTTGTATAAACAATATTGCGCCTAAATTTAGTGCCCCCCCCCTCTCTTTTTAACCCTTTGAGCCTGAAAACTACAGGGGAGAGCCTGGGGAGCTGTCTTCCAGCTTAACTGTGAAGAGAAAATGGCGCCAGTGTGCTGAGGGAGATAGCTCCGCCCCTTTTTCGCTGACTTTTCTCCCGCTTTTTTATGGATTCTGGCAGGGGTATTTATCACATATATAGCCTCTGGGGCTATATATTGTGATGATTTTGCCAGGCAAGGTGTTTATATTGCTGCTCAGGGCGCCCCCCCCCCCAGCGCCCTGCACCCATCAGTGACCGGAGTGTGAGGTGTGCATGAGGAGCAATGGCACACAGCTGCAGTGCTGTGCGCTACCTTGGTGAAGACTGAAGTCTTCTGCCGCCGATTTTCCGGAACACTTCTTGCTTCTGGCTCTGTAAGGGGGCCGGCGGCGCGGCTCCGGGACCGAACATCAATGGCCGGTTCCATGCGGTCGATCCCTCTGGAGCTAATGGTGTCCAGTAGCCTAAGAAGCCCAAGCTACCACCAGTTAGGTAGGTTCGCTTCTTCTCCCCTTAGTCCCTCGCTGCAGTGAGTCTGTTGCCAGCAGATCTCACTGTAAAATAAAAAACCTAAAATATACTTTCTTTCTAGGAGCTCAGGAGAGCCCCTAGTGTGCATCCAGCTCAGCCGGGCACAAGAATCTAACTGAGGTCTGGAGGAGGGTCTTAGTGGGAGGAGCCAGTGCACACCAGGTAGTCCTAAAGCTTTCCTTAGTTGTGCCCAGTCTCCTGCGGAGCCGCTATTCCCCATGGTCCTTACGGAGTCCCAGCATCCACTTAGGACGTCAGAGAAATCTGGAATATCATTCCACTTAAAGAATCCACCTATGGGGGTTCAGATTCGGAAGGCTGGGAAAGCACATTGCAGTCCTGAGTACATAGAATAGACTCCTCTGGAGAAGATACATACTCTGCAGCACATGATACAGAGCCCTTAGACATGGTAATGTGGATATATACACTCACACACACATACAGGAAAAATAAGATTTTACTTACCGATAAATCTATTTCTCGTAGTCCGTAGTGGATGCTGGGGACTCCGTAAGGACCATGGGGATATAGCGGCTCCGCAGGAGACAGGGCACAATAATAAAAGCTTTAGGATCAGGTGGTGTGCACTGGCTCCTCCCCCTATGACCCTCCTCCAAGCCTCAGTTAGGATACTGTGCCCGGACGAGCGTGCATAATAAGGAAGGATATTGAATCCCGGGTAAGACTCATACCAGCCACACCAATTTCACCGTACAACCTGTGATCTGAACCCAGTTAACAGTATGATAACAACGAAGGAGCCTCTGACAAGATGGCTCACAACAAGAATAACCCGATTTTTGTAACAATAACTATGTACAAGTATTGCAGACAATCCGCACTTGGGATGGGCGCCCAGCATCCACTACGGACTACGAGAAATAGATTTATCGGTAAGTAAAATCTTATTTTCTCTGACGTCCTAGTGGATGCTGGGGACTCCGTAAGGACCATGGGGATTATACCAAAGCTCCCAAAAGGGCGGGAGAGTGCGGATGACCCTGCAGCACCGAATGAGAGACTCCATGTCCTCCTCAGCCAGGGTATCAAATTTGTAGAATTTAGCAAACGTGTTTGCCCCTGACCAAGTAACTGCTCGGCAAAGTTGTAAAGCCGAGACCCCTCGGGCAGTCGCCCAAGATGAGCCCCCTTCCTTTTGGAATGGGCTTTTACAGATTTTGGCTGTGGCAGGCCTGCCACAGAATGTGTAAACTGAATTGTATTACAAATCCAGCGAGCAATCGTCTGCTTAGAAGCAGGAGCACCCATCTTGTTGGGTGCATACAGGCTAAACAGCGAGTCAGATTTTCTGACTCCAGCCGTCCTGGAAACATATTTTTCAGGGCCCTGACAACGTCAAGTAACTTGGAGTCCTCCAAGTCCCTAGTACCCGCAGGTACCACAATAGGTTGGTTCATGTGAAAAACAGAAAACACCTTAAGGAGAAATTGAGGACGAGTCCTCAATTCTGCCCTGTCAGAATGAAAAATTAAGTAAGGGCTTTATATATGATAAAGCCGCCAATTCTGACACACGCCTGGCTGAAGCCAGGGCTAATAGCATCGTCACCTTCCATGTGAGATATTTTAAGTCCACAGTGGTGAGTGGTTCAAACCAATGTGACTTTAGGAAACTCAAAACAACATTGAGATCCCAAGGTGCCACTGGGGCACAAAATGAGGCTGTATATGCAGTACCCCTTTTACAAACATCTGAACGTCAGGCACTAAAGCCAGTTCTTTCTGGAAGAAATTCGACAAGGCCGAAATTTGAACCTTAATGGACCCTAATTTTAGGCCCATAGACAGTCCTGTTTTCAGGAAATGTAGGAAACGACCCAGTTGGAATTCCTCTGTAGGGGCCTTCTTGGCCTCACACCACGCAACATATCTTCACCAAATGCGGTGAAAATGTTTTGCGGTTACATCCTTCCTGTCTTCGACCAGGGTAGGGATGACTTTATCTGGAATGCCCTTTCAGGATCCGGCGTTCAACCGCCATGCCGTCAAACGCGGCCGCGGTAAGTCTTGGAACAGACAAGGCCCCTGCTGGAGCAGGTCCTTTCTTAAAGGTAGAGGCCACGGGTCTTCCGTGAACATCTCTTGAAGTTTCGGGTACCAAGTCCTTCTTGGCCAATCCGGAACCACGAGTATCGTTCTTACTCATCTCCCTCTTATGATTCTCAGTACTTTTGGTATGAGAGGCATAGGAGGGAACACATACTCTGACTGGTACACCCACAGTGTTACCAGAGCGTCCACCGCTATTGCCTGAGGGTCCCTTGACCTGGCGCAATATCTGTCTAGTTTTTTGTTCAGCTGGACGCCATCATGTCCACCTTTGGTTTTTCCCAACGGTTTACAATCATGTGGAAGACTTCCCGATGAAGTCCCCACTCTCCCGGGTAGAGGTCATGCCTGCTGAGGAAGTCTGCTTCCCAGTTTTCCACTCCCGGAATGAACACTGCTGAGAGTGTTATCACATGATTTTTCGCCCAGCGAAGAATCCTTGTAGTTTCTGCCATTTCCCTCCTGCTTCTTGTGCCGCCCTGTTTACGTGGGCGACTGCCGTGATGTTGTCCCACTGGATCAATACCGGCTGACCTTGAAGCAGAGGTCTTGCTAAGCTTAGAGCATTGTAAATTGCCCTTAGCTCCAGTATATTTATGTGGAGAGAAGTCTCCAGACTTGATCACACTCTCTGGAAATTTTTTCCTTGTGTGACTGCTCCCCAGCCACTCAGGCTGGCATCCGTGGTCACCAGGACCCAGTCCTGAATGCCGAATCTGCGGCCCTTTCATAGATGAGCACTCTGCAGCCACCGCAGAAGAAACACCCTTGTCCTTGGAGACAGGGTTATCCGCTGATGCATCTGAAGATGCGATCCGGACCATTTTTCCAGCAGATCCCACGGAAAGGTTCTTGCGTGAAATCTACCGAATGGGATCGCTTTGTAAGAAACCACCATTTTTCACAGGATCCTTGTGCAATGATGCACTGATACTTTTCCTGGTTTTAGGAGGTTCCTGACTAGCTCGGATAACTCCCTGGCTTTCTTCTCCGGGAGAAAACATCCTTTTCTGGACTGTGTCCAGAATCATCCCTAGGAACAGTAGACGTGTCGTCGGAAAAAACTGCGATTTTGGAATATTTAGAATCCACTCGTGCTGTCGTAGAACTACTTAAGATAGTGCTACTCCGACTTCCAACTGTTCTCTGGACCTTGCCTTTATCAGGAAAGCGTCCATATTTCTTTTAAGAAGAATCATCATTTCGGCCATTACCTTGGTAAAGACCCGGGGTGCCGTGGACAATCCAAACGGCAGCGTCTGAACTGATAGTGACAGTTCTGTACCACGAACCTGAGGTACCCTTGGTGAGAAGGCAAATTTGGACATGTAGGTAAGCGTCCCTGATATCCAGTGACACCATATCGTCCCCTTCTTCCTGGTTCGCTATCACTACTCTGAGTGACTCCATCTTGATTTGAACGCTTGTATGTAAGTGTTCAAATATTTCAGATCTCACCGAGCCGTCTGGCTTCAGTACCACAATATAGTGTGGAATAATACCCCTTCCCTTGTTGTAGAAAGGGTACTTTGATTATCACCTGCTGGGAATACAGCCTGTGAATTGTTCCCAATACTGCCTCCCTGTCGGAGGGAGACGTTGGTAAAGCAGACTTCAGGAACTTGTGAGGGGAAGACGTCTCGAATTTCCAATGTACACCTGGGATACTACGTGTAGGATCCAGGAGTCCACTTGTGAGTGAGCCCCCTGCATGCTGAAACTCTTGAGATGACCCCCTACCGCACCTGAGTCCGCTTGTACTGCCCCAGCGTCATGCTGCGGACTTGGCAGAAGCTGTGGAGGGCTTCTGTTCCTGGGTATGGGCTGCCTGCTGCAGTCTTCTTCCCTTTCCTCTACCCCTGGGCAGATATGACTGGCCCTTTTGCCCGCCTGCCCTTATGGGGACGAAAGGACTGAGACTGAAAAGACTGTGTCCTTTTCTGCTGAGATGTGACTTGGGGTAACAAAAGGTGGATTTTTCAGCTGTTGCCATGGCCACCAGGTCCGATGGACCGCCCCTTTATACGGCAATACTTCCATGTGCCGTCTGGAATCTGCATCACCTGACCACTGTCGTGTCTTCGTCTGGCAGATATGGACATCACATTTACTCTTGATGCCAGAATGCAAATATCCCTCTGCGCATCTCGCATATATAGAAATGCATCTATAGTCAATAAATCTTGTCCCTGTCAAGGGTATCAATATTTTCAGTCAGGAAATCCGACCAAGCCCCCTCAGCGCTGCACATCCAGGCTGAGGCGATTGCTGGTCGTAGTATAACACCAGTATGTGTGTATATACTTTTAGGATATTTTTCAGCTTCCTATCAGCTGGCTCCTTGAGGGCTGCCGTATCTGGAGACGGTAACGCCCCTTGTTTTTATAAGCGTGTGAGCGCCTTATCCACCCTAAGGTGTGTTTCCCAACTCGCCCTAACTTCTGGCGGGAAAGGGTATACCGCCAATAATTTTCTATCGGAGGAAACCCACGTATCATCACACACTTCATTTAATTTATCTGATTCAGGAAAAACTACAAGTAGTTTATTCACACCCTACATAATACCCTTATTTGTGGTACTTGTAGTATCAGAAATATGTAACACCTCCTTCATTGCCCTTAACATGAAACGTGTGGCCCTAAAGGAAAATACGTTTGTTTATTCACCGTCGACACTGGAGTCAGTGTCCGTGTCTGTGTCAACCGACTGAGGTAAATGGGCGTTTTTACAAGCCCCTGACGGTGTCTGAGACGCCTGGACAGGTACTAATTTGTTTGCCGGCCGTCTCATGTCGTCAACCGACCTTGCAGCGTGTTGACATTATCACGTAATTCCTAAATAAGCCATCCATTCCAGTGTCGACTCCCTAGAGAGTGACATCACCAATACAGGCAATTTGCTCCGCCTCCTCACCAACATCGTCCTCCTACATGTCGACACACACGTACCGACACACAGCACACACACAGGGAATGCTCTGATAGAGGACAGGACCCCACTAGCCCTTTGAGGAGACAGAGGGAGAGTTTGCCAGCACACACCAAAAACGCTATAATTATACAGGGACAACCCCTTATACAAGTGTTTTCCCTTATAGCATTTTTATATATGTAATCATATCGCCAAATAAGTGCCCCCCCTCTCTGTTTTAACCCTGTTTCTGTAGTGCAGTGCAGGGGAGAGCCTGGGAGCCTTCCTCACAGCAGAGCTGAGCAGGAAAATGGCGCCGTGTGCTGAGGAGAATAGGCCCCGCCCCCTTTTCGGCGGGCTCTTCTCCCGGAGTTTGTGAGATCTGGCAGGGGTTAAATACATCCATATAGCCTCAAGGGCTATATGTGATGTATTTTAGCCATAAAAAGGTATTATACATTGCTGCCCAGGGCGCCCCCCCCAGCGCCCTGCACCCTCAGTGACAGTTGGTGACTGTTGGTGAAGTGTGCTGACAACAATGGCGCACAGCTGCAGTGCTGTGCGCTACCTTATGAAGACTGAAAGTCTTCTGCCGCCTGTTTCTGGACCTCTGGACATCTTCAACTTCGGCATCTGCAAGGGGGGTCGGCGGCACGGCTCCGGGACGAACCCCAGGGTGAGACCTGTGTTCCGACTCCCTCTGGAGCTAATGGTGTCCAGTAGCCTAAGAAGCAAATCCATCCTGCACGCAGGTGAGTTTACTTCTCTCCCCTAAGTCCCTCGTAGCAGCGAGCCTGTTGCCAGCAGGTCTCACTGAAAGAAAAAAACCTAACTTAAACTTTTATTCTAAGCAGCTCAGGAGAGCCACCTAGATTGCACCCTTCTCGGCCGGGCACAAAAATCTAACTGAGGCTTGGAGGAGGGTCATAGGGGGAGGAGCCAGTGCACACCACCTGATCCTAAAGCTTTTATTATTGTGCCCTGTCTCCTGCGGAGCCGCTATATCCCCATGGTCCTTACGGAGTCCCCAGCATCCACTAGGACGTCAGAGAAATGTCAGTTTCCCCCAGAGTATAGTACCTTCAGAGAGTCAGAGTATAAGGAGTTAGCCACACAGTGCCCCTGTGGACAGTTATTATGATAAAAGCCCGGCGCTGACTAATCAACCTTAATAGGTTGAATAGTACTAACTACACTCTCCCCCCATCTATAACACCCTGACACTGCAGTAACTGGAGCTAAGTGGGGTCCAGCGCTCCCTGTCAGTGTCCTGTTCAGCGGTCTGCAAGGAAAAAATGGCGCTGGTGAGTGCTGGATCCGCTCTGAGAAGCCCACCCCCCCGTAATAGCGCACGGCTTCCCGCACAATGATTATACTGTTCTGAGGTCATGGTGCTAACAGCGGGATTAGCCCCCGTTAGCTATATACACCAGTGTTAGGGTGACCTTGCTGGCCCAGGATGCCCCTCAGCACCGTCTACATACACATGTTGCTGAGCCTTTATGGAGCGCAGCCGGCCAGAGCTGCACTCCCACCCTTTTGCCGCCACTCCCGCTAACCGGGCCACCGGCGCTGTTCTCACCACTCTTCTTTCTTCTAGCTCTGTTAGGGGGTGGCAGCCGTGCTACGGGAGTGAGCGATCGCCTCGTGGGCTTGCGATCAGCACCCTCAAGAGCTGTGTCCTGTCAGCGGAGATAGAGAACCATTAACTCCCCCCCAGTCCCACGAAGCAGGAAGGCTGTTGCCAGCAGCCTCCCCGTACCTAACACTCTTTAGGCAAAAATATAAAACTAGAAAAACTCCTATGAGCTCCCCTAGCTGTGACTTGCTCCTCCAGGCACATTTTCCAAACTGCATCTGGTAGGAGGGGCATAGAGGGAGGAGCGAGCCCACACTATTAAACGCTTAAAGTGCCAGTGGCTCCCAAAGGACCAGTGGCTCCCAAAGGACCAGTCTATACCCCTATGATACTAAATACGTCCTAGCATCCTCTAGGACGTAAGAGAAAAACTGATTCTGATTCGTTCAGTGTGTATGGGGGTAATACATCGCCGGCATTACAGAATCGGCAAGTGTGTGCCCACCTCATACCCTCCAACATGACCCGCCCCACTAGGTACAAAATGCGCTGTTTCTGGACTTCCCTCTTAATTTATTATTGCCATCACATGTGAAGAAACAGCTTTCTTATCATTTAACTAGTTCAACACAGGTGATGGAAATCATAAATTAAGAGGGAAATCCAGAAACAGAGCATTTTGTACCTAGTGGGGTGGGTCATGTTGGAGGGTCTGCCACCTTAACGAGGCTGAAGCTAACTTCAGCCTCGTGCCACCTTACCCTTTAGATAAAAACGCCAAGGAGGCATTATACAGCAAGTGCTTTCTACTGTAAAAGAAAAAACAACAAATGCGGCTGTATGTTCTGGACGCAACTTGAGGGGGTCACCAGCACCGGGGACACACCGCTCACTACTAGGGCAGGGCGGAGGCGGGTCACGAAGTTGAAGTTCAGAGCGTAGGCACGAGACACCTGTTACTCGCGACCCACCACGTGACCCGGCCCCGTTTCAGGATACGGATACACACGCTGTACGCGAGGATAGATTAGGCCGTATAATATTACAGTTCCGTGCCCAGGTCATAGTACCAGAGGGGACACAGGTTACCCCGTGAAGGACAGCCACTGGCCCAACAACACTTGGTGCAGAGCGGCTAAATTTATCAGTAGTAGCTACCGCCGTACTGCGCCGCCCCCGTCATACACATCTCGCGGGAAGTGAGCTGCTGTTGTCGGGAGGCGCCAAATCGGAGGAAAGCGCGCTCCCAGTCTGCTGTCTGCACAGCACTGTGATAGCGGCTACCACTACCGTACAACGGCAAGCATGGCTCCGGGGACCACAGTACAGGCCCGTCCCAGCAGAAATCTACCATGGTACGGAGCCGGTGTGCGTGATGGATGAGGCGAGAGTGTGTGATCCTGTGTGCCACTGCCTGCTGTACTCACCTCCTCCTTACTGTGTATGGGTCCGCCCGCAGCTCTATGTGTCACCAGAAAATCAGTTTTCTCTATCGTCCTAGTGGATGCTGGGGTTCCTGAAAGGACCATGGGGAATAGCGGCTCCGCAGGAGACAGGGCACAAAAAGTAAAGCTTTAGGATCAGGTGGTGTGCACTGGCTCCTCCCCCTATGACCCTCCTCCAAGCCAGTTAGATTTTTGTGCCCGGCCGAGAAGGGTGCAATCTAGGTGGCTCTCCTAAAGAGCTGCTTAGGAAAGTTTAGCTTAGGTTTTTTATTTTACAGTGAGTCCTGCTGGCAACAGGATCACTGCAACGAGGGACTTAGGGGAGAAGAAGTGAACTCACCTGCGTGCAGGATGGATTGGCTTCTTGGCTACTGGACATCAGCTCCAGAGGGACGATCACAGGTACAGCCTGGATGGTCACCGGAGCCTTGCCGCCGGCCCCCTTGCAGATGCTGAAGTAAGAAGAGGTCCAGAATCGGCGGCAGAAGACTCCTCAGTCTTCTAAAGGTAGCGCACAGCACTGCAGCTGTGCGCCATTTTCCTCTCAGCACACTTCACATGGCAGTCACTGAGGGTGCAGGGCGCTGGGAGGGGGGCGCCCTGGGAGGCAAATGAATACCTATTTTGGCTAAAAATACCTCACATATAGCCTCCGGAGGCTATATGGAGATATTTAACCCCTGCCAGAATCCGTTAAGAGCGGGAGACGAGGCCGCCGAAAAAGGGGCGGGGCCTATCTCCTCAGCACACAGCGCCATTTTCCCTCACAGAAAGGCTGGAGGGAAGGCTCCCAGGCTCTCCCCTGCACTGCACTACAGAAACAGGGTTAAAACAGAGAGGGGGGGCACTAATTTGGCGATATGCTTATATATATATTAAGATGCTATAAGGGAAAACACTTATATAAGGTTGTCCCTATATAATTATAGCGTTTTTGGTGTGTGCTGGCAAACTCTCCCTCTGTCTCTCCAAAGGGCTAGTGGGTCCTGTCCTCTATCAGAGCATTCCCTGTGTGTGTGCTGTGTGTCGGTACGTGTGTGTCGACAGGTAGGAGGACGATGTTGGTGAGGAGGCGGAGCAATTGCCTGTAATGGTGATGTCACTCTCTAGGGAGTCGACACCGGAATGGATGGCTTATTTAGGAAATTACGTGATAATGTCAACACGCTGCAAAGTCGGTTGACGACATGAGACGGCCGACAAACAATTAGTACGGTCCAGACGTCTCAAAAACACCGTCAAGGGTTTTAAAACGCCCGTTTACTTTAGTCGGTCGACACAGACACAGACAGGGACACTGAATCCAGTGTCGACGGTGAATAAACAAACGTATTCCTTATTAGGGCCACACGTTAAAGGCAATGAAGGAGGTGTTACGTATTTCTGATACTACAAGTACCACAAAAGAGGGTATTATGTGGGATGTGAAAAAACTACCATAGTTTTTCCTGAATCAGATAAATTAAATAAAGTGTGTGATGATGCGTGGGTTCCCCCCGATAGAAAATTATGGGCGGTATACCCTTTCCCGCCAGAAGTTAGGGCGCGTTGGGAAACACCCCTTAAGGTGGATAAGGCGCTCACACGCTTATCAAAACAAGTGGCGGTACCGTCTATAGATAGGGCCGTCCTCAAGGACCAGCTGACAAGGCTGGAAAATATAATAAAAAGTATATACACACATACTGGTGTTATACTGCGGCCAGCGATCGCCTCAGCCTGGATGTGCAGAGCTAGGGTGGCTTGGTCGGATTCCCTGACTGAAAATATTGATACCCTTGACAGGGACAGTATTTTATTGACTATAGAGCATTTCTATATATGCGAGATGCACAGAGGGATATTTGCACTCTGGCATCATGAATAAACGCGATGTCCATAACTGCCAGAAGATGTTATGGACACGACAGTGGTCAGGTGATGCAGATTCCAAACGGCACAGTATGGCCGTATAAAGGAAGAGGACTTGTTTGGGGTCGGTCCATCGGACCTGGTGGTCACGGCAACTGCTGGAAAATCCACCGTTTTTTACCCTAAGTCACATCTCTGCAGAAAAAGACACCGTCTTTTCAGCCTCAGTCCTCTCGTCCCTATAAGATCATATCTGCCCAGGGATAGAGGAAAGGGAAGAAGACTGCAGCAGGCAGCCCATTCCCAGGAACAGAAGCGTTCCACCGCGTCTGACAAGTTCTCAGCATGGCGCTGAGACCGTACAGGACCCCTGGATCCTACAAGTAGTATCCCGGGGGTACAGATGGGAATGTCGAGACGTTTCCCCTTCGCAGGCTCCTGAAGTCTGCTTTACCAAGTCTCCCTCCGACAAGGAGGTAGTATGGGAAAAAATTCACAAGCTGTATTCCCAGCAGGTGATAATTAAATTACCCCTCCTACTACAGAAAAGGGGTATTATTCCACACTATATTGTGGTACTGAAGCCAGAAGGCTAGGTGAGACTTATTCTAAAAAAATTTTTTGAACACTTACAAAGGTTCAAATTAAGATGAAGTCACTCAGAGCAGTGATAACGAACCAGGAAGAAGGGGACTATATAGTGTCCCGGGACATCAGGGATGCTTACCTCTATGTCCCAAATTTGCCCTTCTCACTAAGGGTACCTCAGGTTCGTGGTGCAGAACTGTCACTATCAGTTTCAGACGCTGCCGTTTGGATTGTCCACGGCACCCCGGGGTCTTTACCAAGGTAATGGCCGAATTGATGATTCTTCTTCGAAGAAAAGGCGTCTTAATTATCCCTTACTTGGACGATCTCCTGATAGGGGCATAGTCCAGGGAACAGTTGGAGGTCGGAGTAGCACTATCTCGGATACTGCTACAATCAGCACGGGTGGATTCTAAATATTCCAAAATCGCAGCTGATCCCGACGACACGTCTGCTGTGCCTAGGGATGATTCTGGACACAGTCCAGAAAAAGGTGTTTCTCCCGGAAGAGAAAGCCAGGGAGTTATCCGAGCAAGTCAGGAACCTCCTAAAAACAGTGCATCATTGCACAAGGGTCCTGGTAAAAATGGTGGCTTCCTACGAAGCAATTCCATTCGGCAGATTTCACGTAAGAACTTTTCAGTGGGATCTGCTGGACAAATGGTCCGGATCGCATCTTCAGATGCATCAGCGGATAACCCAATATCCAAGGACAAGGGTGTCTCTCCTGTGGTGGTTATAGAGTGCTCATCTTCTAGAGGGCCGCAGATTCGGCATTCAGGATTGGATGCTGGTAACCACGGAGCCCAGCCTGAGAGGCTGGGGAGCAGTCACACAAGGGAAAAATTTCCAGGGAGTGTGATCAAGTATGGAGACTTTTCTCCACATAAATATACTGGAGCTAAGGGTAAATTTATAATGCTCTAAGCTTAGCAAGACCTCTGCTTCAAGGTCAGCCGGTATTGATCCAGTGGGAAAAAAACATCACGGCAGTCGCCCACGTAAACAGACAGGGCGACACAAGAAGCAGGAGGGCAATGGCAGAAACTGCAAGGACTTTTCGCTGGGCGGAAAATCATGTGATAACACTGTCAGCAGTTTTTCATCCCGGGAATGGAAACTGGGAAGCAGACTTCCTCAGCACGACCTCCACCCGGGAGAGTGGAAACTTCATTGAGAAGTTTTTTCCACATGATTGTAAACCGTTGGGAAATACCAAAGGTGGACATGATGGCGTCCCGTCCAAAAAAAAAAAAAAAAAAAAAAAAAACGGGACAGGTATTGCGCCAGGTCAAGAGACCCTCAGGCAATAGATGTGGACGTTCTGGTAACACCGTGGGTGTACCAGTCGGTGTATGTGTTCCCTCCTCTGCTTCTCATACCTAAGGTGCTGAGAATTATAAGACGTAGAGGAGTAAGAACTATACTCATGGCTCCGGATTGGCCAAGAAGGACTTGGTACCCGGAACTTCAAGAGATGCTTACAGAGGTCTTATGGCCTCTGCCGCTAAGAAGGGACTTGCTTCAGCAAGTACCATGTCTGTTCCAAGACTTACCGCAGCTGCGTTTGTCGGCATGGCGATGGAAAGCCGTATCCTAAGGGAAAAAAAGGCATTCCGGAAGAGGTCATTCCTACCCTGGTCAAAGCCAGAAAGGAGGTGACCGCACAACATTATCACCACGTGTGGCGAAAATATGTTGCGTGGTGTGAGGCCAGGAAGGCCCCACAAAGAAATTTCAACTCGGTCGTTTCCTGCATTTCCTGCAAACAGGAGTGTCTATGGGCCTCAAATTGGGGTCCATTAAGGTTCAAATTCGGCCCTGTAAATTTTCTTCCAGAAAGAATTGGCTTCAGTTCCTGAAGTCCAGAAGTTTGTCAAGGGAGTATTGCATATACAAACCCCTTTTTTGTGCCTCCAGTGGCACTGTGGGATCTCAACGTAGTTCTGGGATTCCTCAAATCACATTGGTTTAAAACCAGTCAAATATGTGGATTTGAAGCATCTCACATAAAAAGTGACCATGCTCTTGGCCCTGGCCTGGACCAGGCGAGTGTCAAATTGGTGGTTTTTTCTCAAAAAAGCCCATATCTGTTTGTCCATTCGGACAGGGCAGAGCTGCGGACTCGTCCCCAGTTCTCTCCCTAAGGTGGTGTCAGTGTTTCACCTGAACCAGCTTATTGTGGTGCCTTGCACCTACTAGGGACTTGGAGGACTCCAAGTTGCTAGAAGTTGTCAGGGCCCTGAAAATATGTTCAAGGACAGCTGGAGTCAGAAAATCTGACTCGCTGTTTATACTGTATGCACCCAACAAGTTGGGTGCGCCTGCTTCTAAGCAGTCGATTGCTCGTTGGATTTGTAACACAATTCAACTTGCACATTCTGAGGCAGGCCTGCCACAGTCTAAATCGGTTAAGGCCCATTCCACAAGGAAGGTGGGCTCATCTTGGGCGGCTGCCCGAGAGGTCTCGGCATTACAACTCTGCCGAGCAGCTACGTGGTCAGGGGAGAACACGTTTGTAAAATTCTACAAATTTGATATCCTGGCAAAAGAGGACCTGGAGTTCTCTCATTCGGTGCTGCAGAGTCATCCGCACTCTCCCGCCCGTTTGGGAGCTTTGGTATAATCCCCATGGTCCTTTCAGGAACCCCAGCATCCACTAGGACGATAGAGAAAATAAGAATTTACTTACCGATAATTCTATTTCTCGGAGTCCGTAGTGGATGCTGGGCGCCCATCCCAAGTGCGGATTATCTGCAATACTTGTACATAGTTACAAAAATCGGGTTATTATTGTTGTGAGCCATCTTTTCAGAGGCTCCGCTGTTATCATACTGTTAACTGGGTTTAGATCACAAGTTGTACGGTGTGATTGGTGTGGCTGGTATGAGTCTTACCCGGGATTCAAAATTCCTCCCTTATTGTGTACGCTCGTCCGGGCACAGTACCTAACTGGCTTGGAGGAGGGTCATAGGGGGAGGAGCCAGTGCACACCACCTGATCCTAAAGCTTTACTTTTTGTGCCCTGTCTCCTGCGGAGCCGCTATTCCCCATGGTCCTTTCAGGAACCCCAGCATCCACTACGGACTCCGAGAAATAGAATTATCGGTAAGTAAATTCTTATTTTAAGTACACATCAAGGCGTGCGTGACTATCATATGATCTCAATCATACAATGCCGCACACCAAAACTTGCAACAAACGTGCCGTGGTGCTCACAATGAGGGCACACATCGTTCAAAGAAGGGGGTACTCTATTCTCATACATAAAGTACTTAACACATAGGGGTCGATTCTATTCAGCAACTAACGAATAGCGCCGGGAATTAGCTCCCGACGCTATTCAATTCAGCAACTAGTTACGTCGGCGATGGCCCGTTCTCGCCGACAAAACAGGTTGAATTGTCGGGAGAACGGGCATTCTCCGACTTAACTCCCCGGCGCGAGGCTGATTCCCGACAGAATCAGCCTCGCGCCGGCCGCGAGGCAGCACTTTTGTCGGGTTTCTCTACTCATCCCCCGGGGATGAGAGAAGAATTCCCGACAATTGCAGGTAATTAGTTGCTGAATTGAATAGCGTCGGGAGCTAATTCCCGGCGCTATTCGTTAGTTGCCGAATAGAATCGACCCCATAGAGTATTAACCTGGAGAAGGCATAAGGAAGTGATAAACCAGTGATATGTGTAAGGTGATAAAGGCACCAGCCAATCGGCTCCATTATGTAAATTAATAGTTAGGATCTGATTGTTGGTGTCTTTATCACCTTGCACATATCACTGGTTTATCACTTCCTTATGCCTTCTCCAGGTTAATACATCTGCCCCAGAGATCTATTCATGGTTGGTTCTAAATCGGAGTGGGGTAAGGGACCTCTGATGTCACCAGGGGCGGAGCCACAGGCGAACAGGGTACCCGAAATGTACCCTTTTGGGCTCGGTGGCTCGCTCGCCTCCGGGTTACTAAAGGTAATAGTTGGTGGCATGGATAGTGGAGTAACTATCATGGTGGACTAGCTCCTCCTCTTGTGTTGTGGCTCCTCCCCCTGACATAAAAGGTCGCTCAGGCCACTTTGATCTAGTACAGTGGTTTCCAAACTTTTTTGAATCACGGCGCCCTAGAATATCAGAATTTCTCTATCGTCCTAAGTGGATGCTGGGGTTCCTGAAAGGACCATGGGGAATAGCGGCTCCGCAGGAGACAGGGCACAAAAAAGTAAAGCTTTACTAGGTCAGGTGGTGTGCACTGGCTCCTCCCCCTATGACCCTCCTCCAGACTCCAGTTAGATTTTGTGCCCGAACGAGAAGGGTGCAATCTAGGTGGCTCTCCTAAAGAGCTGCTTAGAGAAAGTTTAGTTTAGGTTTTTTTCTTTACAGTGAGTCCTGCTGGCAACAGGATCACTGCAACGTGGGACTTAGGGGGAAAGTAGTAAACTCACCTGCATGCAGAGTGGATTTGCTGCTTGGCTACTGGACACCATTAGCTCCAGAGGGATCGAACACAGGCCCAGCCGTGGAGTCCGGTCCCGGAGCCGCGCCGCCGACCCCCTTGCAGATGCTGAAGCGTGAAGAGGTCCGGAAACCGGCGGCTGAAGACTCCTCAGTCTTCATAAGGTAGCGCACAGCACTGCAGCTGTGCGCCATTTTCCTCTCAGCACACTTCACTGGGCAGTCACTGAGGGTGCAGAGCGCTGGGGGGGGGCGCTCTGAGAGGCAAATATAAACCTTATACAAGGCTAAAAATACCTCACATATAGCCCATAGGGGCTATATGGAGATATTTAACCCCTGCCTGACTGGAAAAATAGCGGGAGAAGAACCCGCCGAAAAAGGGGCGGGGCCTATCTCCTCAGCACACGGCGCCATTTTCTGTCACAGCTCCGCTGGTCAGAACGGCTCCCAGGTCTCTCCCCTGCACTGCACTACAGAAACAGGGTAAAACAGAGAGGGGGGGCACATTAATGGCTATATATATATATATTAAAGCAGCTATAAGGGAGCACTTAATATAAGGATATCCCTTGTATATATAGCGCTTTGTGGTGTGTGCTGGCAGACTCTCCCTCTGTCTCCCCAAAAGGGCTAGTGGGTCCTGTCTTCATTAGAGCATTCCCTGTGAGTTTGCGGTGTGTGTCGGTACGTGGTGTCGACATGTATGAGGACGATATTGGTGTGGAGGCGGAGCAATTGCCAAATATGCAGATGTCACCCCCCAGGGGGTCGACACCAGAATGGATGCCTTTATTTGTGGAATTACGTGATGGTTTATCTTCCCTTAAACAGTCAGTTGAGGACATGAGGCGGCCGGACAATCAATTAATGCCTGTCCAGGCGCCTCAAACACCGTCAGGGGCTGTAAAACGCCCTTTGCCTCAGTCGGTCGACACAGACCCAGACACGGGCACTGATTCCAGTGACGACGGTAGAAATTCAAACGTATTTTCCAGTAGGGCCACACGTTATATGATTTTGGCAATGAAGGAGACGTTACATTTAGCTGATACTACAGATACCGTAAAACAGGGTATTATGTATGGTGTGAAAAAACTACAAACAGTTTTTCCTGAATCAGAAGAATTAAATGACGTGTGTGATGAAGCGTGGGTTGCTCCTGATAAAAAGTTGATAATTTCAAAAAAGTTATTGGCATTATACCCTTTCCCGCCAGAGGTTAGGGCGCGCTGGGAAACACCCCCTAAGGTGGACAAGGCGCTCACACGCTTATCCAAACAAGTGGCGTTACCCTCTCCTGAGACGGCCGCACTTAAGGATCCATCAGATAGAAAGATGGAAGTTATTCAAAAGAATATATACACACATGCAGGTGTTATACTACGACCAGCTATAGCAACTGCCTGGATGTGCAGTGCTGGAGTAGTTTGGTCAGAATCCCTGATTGAAAATATTGATACCCTAGATAGGGACAATGTTTTACTGTCGTTAGAACAAATAAAGGATGCATTTATCTATATGCGTGATGCACAGAGGGATATTTGCACACTGGCATCTCGGATGAGTGCTATGTCCATTTCAGCCAGAAGAGCCTTATGGACACGACAGTGGACAGGCGATGCGGATTCAAAACGTCACATGGAGGTTTTGCCGTATAAAGGGGAGGAGTTATTTGGAGTTGGTCTATCAGACTTGGTGGCCACGGCTACTGCCGGGAAATCCACTTTTTTACCTCAAGTCACTCCCCAACAGAGAAAGGCACCGACCTTTCAACCGCAGCCTTTTCGCTCCTACAAAAATAAGAGAGCAAAGGGCTTGTCGTATCTGCCACGAGGCAGAGGAAGAGGGAAGAGACACCAACAGGCAGCTCCTTCCCAGGAACAGAAGCCCTCCCCGGCTCCTGCAAAAACCTCAGCATGACGCTGGGGCCTCTCAAGCGGACTCGGGGACAGTGGGGGGCCGTCTCAAAAATTACAGCGCGCAGTGGGCTCACTCGCAGGTAGACCCCTGGATCCTGCAGATAATATCTCAGGGGTACAGGTTGGAATTAGAGACGGATCCTCCTCATCGTTTCCTGAAGTCTGCCTTACCAACCGTCTCTTCCGAAAGGGAGAGGGTGTTGGAAGCCATTCACAAGCTGTACGCTCAGCAGGTGATAGTCAAAGTACCCCTATTACAACAAGGAAAGGGGTATTATTCCACTCTATTTGTGGTACCGAAGCCGGATGGCTCGGTAAGGCCTATTCTAAATCTGAAGTCCTTGAACCTCTACATAAAAAAGTTCAAGTTCAAGATGGAGTCACTCAGAGCAGTGATAGCGAACCTGGAAGAAGGGGACTTTATGGTATCCTTGGACATCAAGGATGCGTATCTACACGTTCCGATTTACCCCGCACACCAGGGGTACCTCAGGTTCATTGTTCAAAACTGTCACTATCAGTTTCAGACGCTGCCGTTCGGATTGTCCACGGCGCCTCGGGTCTTTACCAAGGTAATGGCCGAGATGATGATTCTTCTTCGAAGAAAAGGCGTATTAGTTATCCCATACTTGGACGATCTCCTAATAAGGGCAAGGTCCAGAGAACAGCTGGAGACAGCTTTAGCACTATCTCAAGAGGTGCTAAGACAACACGGGTGGATTCTGAATATTCCAAAATCCCATTTAATCCCGACAACTCGTCTGCTGTTCCTAGGAATGATTCTGGACACGGTTCAGAAAAAGGTTTTCCTTCCAGAGGAAAAAGCCAAGGAGTTATCCGATCTGGTCAGGAACCTCCTAAAACCAGGAAAAGTGTCAGTACATCAATGCACAAGAGTCCTGGGAAAAATGGTGGCTTCTTACGAAGCAATTCCATTCGGCAGATTCCATGCAAGAATATTCCAAAGGGATCTGTTGGACAAATGGTCAGGGTCGCATCTGCAGATGCACCTGCGAATAACCCTGTCACCAAAGACAAGGGTGTCACTTCTGTGGTGGTTGCAGAAGGCTCACCTATTAGAAGGCCGCAGATTCGGCATTCAGGATTGGATCCTGGTGACCACGGACGCCAGCCTGAGAGGCTGGGGAGCAGTCACACAAGGAAGAAACTTCCAGGGAGTATGGACGAGTCTGGAAAAGTCTCTTCACATAAACATTCTGGAACTAAGAGCAATCTACAATGCTCTAAGCCAGGCGGAACTTCTCCTGCAAGGAAAGCCGGTGTTGATTCAGTCGGACAACATCACGGCGGTCGCCCATGTAAACAGGCAGGGCGGCACAAGAAGCAGGAGTGCAATGGCAGAAGCTGCCAAGATTCTTCGCTGGGCGGAGAATCACGTGATAGCACTGTCAGCAGTGTTCATCCCGGGCGTGGACAACTGGGAAGCAGACTTCCTCAGCAGACACAATCTTCATCCGGGAGAGTGGGGTCTACATCCAGAAGTCTTCAACATGTTAATAGACCGTTGGGAAAGACAAATTGTAGACATGATGGCGTCTCGCCTCAACAAGAAACTGGACAAATATTGCGCCAGGTCAAGAGATCCACAGGCAATAGCTGTGGACGCACTGGTAACTCCTTGGGTGTACCAGTCAGTGTATGTGTTTCCTCCTCTGCCGCTCATACCAAAGGTATTGAAGATCATACGGCAAAGAAGAGTAAGAACAATACTAGTGGTTCCGGATTGGCCGAGAAGGACTTGGTATCCGGAACTTCAAGAGATGCTCACGGACGAACCGTGGCCTCTACCTCTGAGAAGGGACCTGCTACAGCAGGGTCCCTGTCTTTTTCAAGACTTACCGCGGCTGCGTTTGACGGCATGGCGGTTGAACGCCAGATCCTAAAAGGGAAAGGCATTCCAGAAGAAGTCATTCCTACCTTGATTAAGGCACGGAAGGAAGTCACCGTGAAACATTATCACCGCATTTGGCAAAAATATGTAGCGTGGTGCGAGGATCGGAGGGTTCCGACGGAGGAATTCCAACTGGGTCGTTTCCTACATTTCCTGCAATCAGGATTATCTATGGGTCTCAAATTGGGATCCATTAAGGTTCAAATTTCGGCCCTGTCAATATTCTTCCAAAAAGAATTGGCCTCTGTCCCTGAGGTCCAGACTTTTGTCAAGGGAGTACTGCATATACAGCCTCCTGTGGTGCCTCCGGTGGCACCGTGGGATCTAAATGTAGTTTTAGATTTCCTCAAATCCCATTGGTTTGAACCATTGAAAAAGGTGGATTTGAAATATCTCACATTGAAAGTGACTATGTTACTAGCCCTGGCCTCTGCCAGGAGAGTATCTGAATTGGCGGCTTTATCTTATAAAAGTCCTTATCTAATCTTCCATTCGGATAGGGCAGAACTGCGGACTCGTCCGCATTTTCTCCCTAAAGTGGTATCAGCATTTCATCTGAACCAACCTATTGTGGTGCCTGCGGCCACTAGCGACTTGGAGGACTCCAAGTTGTTGGACGTTGTCAGAGCCTTAAAAATATACATTGCAAGGACGGCTGGAGTCAGAAAATCTGACTCGCTGTTTATATTGTATGCACCCAACAAGTTGGGCGCACCTGCTTCTAAGCAGTCGATTGCTCGTTGGATTTGTAACACAATTCAACTTGCACATTCTGTGGCAGGCCTGCCACAGCCTAAAACTGTAAAAGCCCACTCCACAAGGAAGGTGGGCTCATCTTGGGCGGCTGCCCGAGGGGTCTCGGCATTACAACTCTGCCGAGCAGCTACGTGGTCGGGGGAGAACACGTTTGTAAAATTTTACAAATTTGATACCCTGGCAAAGGAGGACCTGGAGTTCTCTCATTCGGTGCTGCAGAGTCATCCGCACTCTCCCGCCCGTTTGGGAGCTTTGGTATAATCCCCATGGTCCTTTCAGGAACCCCAGCATCCACTTAGGACGATAGAGAAAATAAGAATTTACTTACCGATAATTCTATTTCTCGGAGTCCGTAGTGGATGCTGGGCGCCCATCCCAAGTGCGGATTATCTGCAATACTTGTACATAGTTATTGTTAACTAATTCGGGTTATTGTTAAGGAGCCATCTTAAGAGGCCCTTTCTGTTGTCATACTGTTAACTGGGTTTAGATCACAAGTTGTACGGTGTGATTGGTGTGGCTGGTATGAGTCTTACCCGGGATTCAAAATGCCTCCCTTATTGTGTATGCTCGTCCGGGCACAGTACCTAACTGGAGTCTGGAGGAGGGTCATAGGGGGAGGAGCCAGTGCACACCACCTGACCTAGTAAAGCTTTACTTTTTTGTGCCCTGTCTCCTGCGGAGCCGCTATTCCCCATGGTCCTTTCAGGAACCCCAGCATCCACTACGGACTCCGAGAAATAGAATTATCGGTAAGTAAATTCTTATTTTTTTTCACAGCACCCCTAGGACAAAAATTTCTTATTGAGAAATTTAGAAAGAAATATTACATTAAGTAGATCGCGTTTATATGTCATCCTTAGGGTCAGTTGTGTGGTGAGGGACAAGATTTGCTTCGGTTTGGCCACATATTTTATGACTGGCAGCCACCAGCACTGGTTTTGCCTATTATATTGACCATGAATAATTTGAATTGGTCCTGGACCACCAATCCAAGGCACCCCTGCAAGTGTCCCGAGGCACCCCAGGGAGCCACGGCACACAGTTTGGGAACCTCTGATCTAGCAGATGCGATATGTAGCTGAAATAAGTAGCAATTCATGTATACTCCCCTCTCCAGCTATGCTATCCTGGGGTCTAGCAGTGAGGTGTTTTCCAGGCAGGTCCATATGTGTATGTGCTGCCAGCTGACCACATGGGAGGCCGCAGGGGTTTCTAGGAGGTCAGGGGATGCAGAGCCAGCACGGATGCTGGGCAGAGAGTAGGGAAGGTTGTCTCCGAACCAAAGTTCAGGTTGCGCTATCCTGAGATGGTGAACCCGAACTCCATGGGGAAGCAGAAAGCAGAGCTTCCCATGCCTTCGTGAATCACACTCACCATACTAAAGTATGGTGATGCAATTCAGCTGCGGAACGGGGTTGCTGCTGGAGAAGTCAAGAACCTCTCCATGGTAACCTACTCCGTGAATAGCACGAAGCAGAGAAAAGCCTATAGTCCTTAACATTACCATTATTGGATTACTTGAAACCAAACCCTTGATGTTAATGACTATGGAAGGGATTCAATTCTGGGAGAAGGGTGCAAATTGTTGTGGAGTTTAACCAGTTAACTGATTTTTCTCTTTAAAACTGTTCATAGATGGGTTTTATTACATTTATTTATTTTTCTAATTTGATTTAGTTTGACATATTTTTAAAAATATTTTATTTTGAATATCTGCAGAAAGGATCTCGTGAAAAACTGGGGGGCACTGTGCGGTGGCATGGTCACGTGATCTGACCATGCCAGTTAAGTGGTTAAACGGCAGCAATGACACCCCAACTCACACCCTTTTTTGGGGTGTCTCCAGCTGATATTTCTTCTCGCAGCCTCCTGAGGTGGACGGGTTTAGCCATTTAGTCTTTTCATGGCGTATAGCAGCATTCAGTTCATTAATGGCTCTTGGTCAATGTTTGCAGACCTGGCCTCATTTTCCACCTAGTAACAAAAGTTCAAATGAAAGTGAGCTTCATCAAGAAATTGCAGCAGCAATGGCTGAAATGACCTGCTGAGTGATCTGAAACATCGAGTACAAAAGTACATCGTGAATGAAGATCACCATCTGGACAATGGGTGTGGTACATTAGGTCGACATGAGGGTTTTTTTTAAAACTTTTTTTGGTGTCGTTTTCTTCGAAAAGTGACGGGGAACCCCAATTAGTGCATCGTGACCCCTTGCATTGCTCGCTTCGCTCGCCATGCTTCGGCCACAGTGCCGCGCTTGGCACAGATTATCGTTCCCAATTGTAGTCCACTTGGATCGTTAACTATGAAAAAGATTTAAAAAATGAAAAATATTGTGAAACTAATGTCGACCCAATGTATGTTGACCTAACTCATGTCGACCTAATGACACACCACACAACCATTGAATGATAATTCAGGAATTTAAATAATAAAAAAAATATATATGGAAAATTGCCTTACTGTACTATAAGATAGGAGTGAAACAATGCACATTTAAGACTGAGGTTCAAATATAAATTTCGTAGATGGGTAGTAATTAAAGACCAAACATAAAAACTTTATTTGGACTTAAAACAGAAAAATAGAATAATTGTAAATGGCAAACATTTAAAACAAATTCTTATTCTTTTCTTGTCCTAAACATGTTATAAATGTGATTTAATTTCACCTTCAACATTTTTTTATTCTTTCAAATGTCAATTTTATAATACGTTCTGTCAATTCCGCTACACCAGGGGTGGCCAAACAGTCGATTGCGATCCGCAGCCCATCCACAGAGGTGAGGAGAGCGCAGCGCGCACCTCTCATTTCTGCCGCCCTGCCCCTCAGTCTGGTGGTCTCCGGCGGAAATCAGGCGCTGGTTCGTTAGCCAATCAGAGCTCGCGGACCGGCGCCAGATTTGAGATATACACACTGCCGTCACCGCCGGAGACCAGAATGAGGGGCAGGGCGGCAGGCATGAGAGATGCATGCTGCGCTCTCCTCACCACAGCAGCAAAACTGTGAGCAGCACTATGGGGGCATATCTGTCACTGTGGGCACATGGCACTGTGGGGGCATATCTGGCACTGTGGGGGCATATGAACATCTGGCACTGTGGGGGCATTTGTGTATCTGGCACTGTGGGGGGCATATCTGGCACTGTGGGCATATGTGTATCTGGCACCCTGGGGGCCATCTTGCACTGTGGGGGCATTTGTGTATCTGGCACTGTGGGGGCAAGTCTGGCACTGTGGGTGTATATGTGTTTTTTAGGTTTTTACCTGTGGGGTCCAATGCATGTTTTCATTACACCCTTGCAGCAAGGCTACGTCCCTTTTTTATTTATACCACACCCCCTTTTTTGTTATGACGCCCTTTTTTGGGCACGTGCCTGCGGCGCGTGCTATTATCCCACCTAGATGGGTGTAGTATGGCTGACCGGCGGTCTCCTGACCGCCGGTCAGCTTACCGACGCCGGGATCCCGACAGCATACTGTCGCCGGGATCCCGGCGGGGAGGGGCGAGTGCCGCAAGCCCCTTGCGGGCTCGGTGGCGACCTGCGATCGCCACAGGTTCTATTCCCACTCTATGGGTGTCGTGGACACCCACGAGTGGAAATAGTCCCTGTTGGTCGGCATGCCGACCATCGGGATACTGAGCCGGCGGGATGGTGGAGGAGGTCATGTGACTGTCGGTCAGCAGACCGCCGGTCACATGAATACCACCCCACCTAGATAGATCACAAGAGCTTTTCAGCTTTCAAAGTAGATCACAGACTCAAAAAGTCTGGCCACCCCTGTGCTATACAAACAATAGAATATTGGGCACCATGCATTAAATTAGCTCTTTTAATAATAATTCAAAAACAAACAGTATAAGGGGTGATTCAATTGTTCTGCGCGCCCCCCTGCTGGGTGTCTATAGTAATGAGCATCTATCAGGGCTTCTACACGTTTGTCCCCATATTGTTTAAATGCCCCCACTAATTTTTGAGCAGAATTAGGGATACACGTGAGAAGCTCGACAGCATATCGTTGCAGAGCTTCTGATATTAAATGAAGTAGCAATCGCATAAATAAAAACCATTAGTTATTCTATGCACAGAACCAATCGGCACATAAAGATGGCAGCCACTGAATGGGCATTACAAATCTGCATTCAATGGTTAGCAACCTTCGCAAACCTGCAATCGATAGAAAAGTATTTACATCGGATCAGGAACACTGATGGTTGCTAACCAACGATATCCGATTGTCCATCCCTAAGCAGGATCCATTCCTTTTATGCATACCTTTATTGATCAATCCGTTTTTTATTAGCTATTACTTTCTGCACTTCAGTCTGTTATTTGGATGCCATTTGTGGTGTCCAGACTGATTGGCAGTAGTTCTTGAGGGCAAATTACATTTGTATGTCTAGTTAAAATACCGATTAAGAATGGCATTCTGCAAAAATACTAGGAATTTGTCTTCAGTTTGCTATACAACAGCCAAGTAGGTAACAGATAAGTAGGAGGGGGAGTGGCAAGTAAAGTCATACATATAGGTATATATATGTATATACTATAAGGCAAGTGAGTTACATGTACATCTAGTCGGTCAATGTTCAGGAGTTCAGCAGGCGGACCGCTTGGGGAAAGAAACTTTTGAGGCTTCTGGTGGACCCGGCAGGTGTGGCCCTGTAACGCCTGCTTTAAGGAAGCAAGTTAAACATGCTGTAGCCAAGGTGCAGCTGGTCCTTTTACTATCTTCGTTGCCCGCTTTTTAGCTCTAGACAGGTACAGGTCCTGGACTATGGGAAGGTTGGCCCTGATGATCTTCTCTTCTGACCACCTTTTGGAGCCTGCATCTGTCCTTCGTGCTGGCGGAGCTGCACCATATCAGTATCGAGGAGCACAGTACCGACTCCACATTCGCGGAGTAGAAGAGGAGCAGAAGCTTCTGTGGGATGTTGAACTTCCGGGAGATTGTGGTCCCTAGGAACTTGAAGGAGCCCACTAGCGATACCACACTGTCAGCAATCATTAGCTGAGGTGCACTAGATGACTTCTTCGTGAAGTTCACTATCATGTCGACAGTTTTGAGGGGGTTGAGCTCAAGGTTGTTGTGGCTGCACCACTGGGCCAACTGGTCTACTTCCCGTCTATAAAAAGATTCTAGTTAACCTCTTGCGCTATTAAATTAAAGGTAACATGACTTGAGAACACTTAATTAATGATTGAAATAGATTTAATATCCGTAAAATAAATTATAAACAATAAACATAAAAATAAATAGTTATGTATGCGCATACACATAAAAAGATAAATACTATACTTTACTAATTAAGCATAAGAGGGATCATATAATTAATTGTGACCATATATGACTAATCAATATTCATACGTTGACAGTGTCCTTTATTTGGTATTTTCAACATGAAGCAGTCCCATTAGTTATGCTCATAGAAATGAGATTAGGTGTGTACCAAGTAGGTAAATCGAACCACTATATCAGTTGTAAATGGTCCTTTTATACATGGAGAAATCTCCAAACAGCACGGAGAAGATAAATGTCACCTGGGGTTTGGTGCACAGCAAGCACCTATGTAGAACTCCCGGTTATCACTGTCCGTGAATGGTGTACTCCGTCTTCTGCTGTGTCAGGTCATCACACACACCTTACTTCGCATTAGGGGATGGAGGTTGTATCCGGCTCCCGGAGCTTTGCGCACTGCAGGCGCTGGTAAGATGATTCTGCTCCCGTCCTCAAGCCGCCGCATATAGCGCGTCCTCCCGTCTCCCGCTTATCGGTCTCAGGCAGTGTTGTATATCAATAAGACCTACTGTCAAACGTCCGTTAGGTCACACAGGGCTCCTTCTCTGACGCGTTTCGCTTCTAATTGAAGCTTCCTCATAGAGTACTACTCTATGAGGAAGCTTCAATTAGAAGCGAAACGCGTCAGAGAAGGAGCCCTGTGTGACCTAACGGACGTTTGACAGTAGGTCTTATTGATATACAACACTGCCTGAGACCGATAAGCGGGAGACGGGAGGACGCGCTATATGCGGCGGCTTGAGGACGGGAGCAGAATCATCTTACCAGCGCCTGCAGTGCGCAAAGCTCCGGGAGCCGGATACAACCTCCATCCCCTAATGCGAAGTAAGGTGTGTGTGATAACCTGACACAGCAGAAGACGGAGTACACCATTCACGGACAGTGATAACCGGGAGTTCTACATAGGTGCTTGCTGTGCACCAAACCCCAGGTGACATTTATCTTCTCCGTGCTGTTTGGAGATTTCTCCATGTATAAAAGGACCATTTACAACTGATATAGTGGTTCGATTTACCTACTTGGTACACACCTAATCTCATTTCTATGAGCATAACTAATGGGACTGCTTCATGTTGAAAATACCAAATAAAGGACACTGTCAACATATGAATATTGATTAGTCATATATGGTCACAATTAATTATATGATCCACCTCTTATGCTTAATTAGTAAAGTATAGTATTTATCTTTTTATGTGTATGCGCATACATAACTATTTATTTTTATGTTTATTGTTTATAATTTATTTTACGGATATTAAATCTATTTCAATCATTAATTAAGTGTTCTCAAGTCATGTTACCTTTAATTTAATAGCGCAAGAGGTTAACTAGAATCTTTTTTTGCTACACCTGGTTTTAATCAGGTGTAATTACGTTGGCCACTTCCACAGGCCATTTTACCTTGTTTGCGGCTATTTAAATTGTATGAGTTGTAAGAGAATTATTTATTTATTTATACATTATTTATAATTGTTGATAGCGCCTGACATCAGTACTAGTACTTCCCGTCTATAGGCCGATTTGTCACCGTCCTTGATGAGGCCGATGACGGTGGTGTTGTCGGCAAATTTGATGATCTTTACTGATTGCGCTTCTGAGGTGCAGTCATTTCTGTACAGGGAGAAGAGCAGGAGTGAGAGGGCACAGCCCTGAGGGGCCCCTGTACTAATGTACTGCGCTTGAGGTGAATTCCCCCGCTTTCACCACCTGTGTCCTATCTGTCAGGAAGTCTACTATCAAGGAACAGGCAGCTTTTGGGACCCCTAGACGAAGTAATTTGGGGTGGAGCATGCTGGGGACGATTGTATTGAAGGCCAAGCTGAAATCTACACAGGACCCTCGCGTAGGTACCGGGAATGTCTAGGTGCTGTAGTATGTAGTGCAGGCCCAGGTTGACTGCATCCTCGACACAATGATTTGATCGATAGTCGAACTGTTGGAGGCCAGTCACAGTTTTCAGGTGATTCAAAACCAGACGCTTGAACGTTTTCATGACCACAGACGTCGGTGCTATCGGCCTGTAGTCGTTCAGGTTCGTGATAGAGGGTCTCTTGGGGACCAGGACGATAGTGGATCTTTTGAGGCAGGAAGGGACTTTCTGTAGCTCCAACGATTTGTTGAAGATCTTGGTGAATATGGGGGCAAGCTGATTCGCACATGCTCTAAGGGCAGATGGTGACACTCCGTCAGGACCCAGAGCATTCCTGGGTTTGGCCCTTTTGAACAGTGCCTCCACCTCTTCTTGGGCGACTTGCAGTGCCTGGAGTTGTCCGTCTGTGTTCTGGGCATCGTAGAGGGGATTGTTTGGGTCGCAGGGGACTTTTTATGCGAACCTGCAATAAGTGGTTCAGCTCGTCTGCTAGGTCTTAGTGCATGGTAGTGGACATCGATGTTTTCTTGTAGTTGGTTATGGATTGCATTCCTTTCCGTACAGATACGGGGTCATTGGTGGAGAGAGCGTTTGTCAGCTTGTCCGTGAACCGCTTTTTTGCTAGCTTGACTTCTTTAGTCAGAGTTCCTATTCGGTTGTATAGTACTCTGTCACCGCTTCTATAGACCTCCTCTTTGGCCTGACGAAGTTGCCTGAGCTGGGCTTTGTACCAGGGCTGCTTGTTGTAAATTTGGTAAGTCTTGGTAGGTACACACATGTCCTCACAGTATCTGATGTGGGATGTGACCGTGTCAGTCAGATCGTTCAGGTCGGTTGCCAAGGCTTCGAAGTCCCCCCCCCCCCCCCCCCCCCTCTTTTCCGTGCAGTCGACGCAGGCCTGGAGTGTCATCTTCAGCCTCGTTGGTCCATTTCTTAATAATCTTGACGACAGTCTTAACCGCTCTCCGCTTCTGTGTATAGGTAGGGAGTTGGTGGACGAGGCAGTGGTCAGATAGGCTGAGTGCAGCACGTGGGATAGACCGGAAGGCAGACTTGAGGGTAGTGTAGCAGTGGTCAAGAGTGCGCCCTTCCCTAGTGGGACATGTGACTTGTTGTTTCTACTTAGGTAGCTCCTTGCTCAGGTTAGTTCTGTGGAAGTTGTCCAGCTCTATAAGCAGAGAGTCTGGGTGTTTTTGTTGTATTTCAGATATGCATACGGCCAGGTGGTTATGGGTGAATCATTACTTAGTAATGCAAAGCTCAAACAGTGGGAGAAATTAAATTCTGCAGGAAGCGGTGTGTGGCACTGCCACAGTACCCAGCTGAGCAGATATCACCCAGTTACAGGAGTGCTAACATTGAAAGTTGCCCCTTTTAAATCTGTGAGGTGTGATAAGCGTAGGATGCTGGCAGAACACATCGATGTCTGCAATTGAATTGCTCACATTGTTTTCTCTATCGTCCTAGTGGATGCTGGGGTTCCTGAAAGGACCATGGGGAATAGCGGCTCCGCAGGAGACAGGGCACAAAAAGTAAAGCTTTTCCAGATCAGGTGGTGTGCACTGGCTCCTCCCCCTATGACCCTCCTCCAGACTCCAGTTAGATTTTTGTGCCCGGCCGAGAAGGGTGCAATCTAGGTGGCTCTCCTAAAGAGCTGCTTAGAAAAAGTTTAGCTAGGTTTTTTATTTTACAGTGATTCCTGCTGGCAACAGGATCACTGCAGCGAGGGACTGAGGGGAGAAGGAGTCAACTCACCTGCGTGCAGGATGGATTGGCTTCTTGGCTACTGGACATCAAGCTCCAGAGGGACGATCACAGGTACAGCCTGGATGGTCACCGGAGCCACGCCGCCGGCCCCCTTGCAGATGCTGAAGTCAGAAGAGGTCCAGAATCGGCGGCTGAAGACTCCTGCAGTCTTCTAAAGGTAGCGCACAGCACTGCAGCTGTGCGCCATTTTCCTCTCAGCACACTTCACACGGCAGTCACTGAGGGTGCAGGGCGCTGGGAGGGGGGCGCCCTGGGAGGCAAATGTAACCTATATAAAGGCTAAAAATACCTCACATATAGCCCCCAGAGGCTATATGGAGATATTTAACCCCTGCCTGATTTCTCTAAATAGCGGGAGACAAGCCCGCCAGAAAAGGGGCGGGGCCTATCTCCTCAGCACACGGCGCCATTTCCTCTCACAGCTCCGCTGGTCAGGACGGCTCCCAAGTCTCTCCCCTGCACTGCACTACAGAAACAGGGTAAAACAGAGAGGGGGGGCAAATTTATGGCGATATTTTGATATAACAAAGCAGCTATAAGGGAGCACTTATTATAAGGCTATCCCTGATATATATATATATATATAGCGCTTTTGGTGTGTGCTGGCAAACTCTCCCTCTGTCTCCCCAAAGGGCTAGTGGGTCCTGTCTTCGTTAGGAGCATTCCCTGTGTGTCTGCTGTGTGTCGGTACGTGTGTGTCGACATGTATGAGGACGATATTGGCGTGGAGGCGGAGCAATTGCCAAATATGAGGATGTCACCCCCTAGGGAGTCGACACCAGAATGGATGCCTTTATTTATGGAACTACGGGATAGTGTCAACACGCTAAAGCAGTCGTTTGACGACATGAGACGGCCGGACAATCAATTAGTGCCTGTCCAGGCGACTCAAACACCGTCAGGGGCTGTGAAACGCCCTTTGCCTCAGTCGGTCGACACAGACCCAGACACAGGCGATGACTCCAGTGGTGACGGTGACGAATCAACCGTATTTTCCAGTAGGGCCACACGTTATATGATTTTGGCAATGAAGGAGGCGTTACATTTAGCTGATACTACAGGTACCACTAAACAGGGTATTATGTGGGGTGTGAAAAAACTACCTATAGTTTTTCCTGAATCAGAAGAACTAAATGACGTGTGTAATGAAGCGTGGGTTGCCCCTGATAAAAAGCTGATAATTTCAAAGAAATTACTGGCATTATACCCTTTCCCGCCAGAGGTTAGGGAGCGCTGGGAAACACCTCCTAGGGTGGACAAGGCGCTAACACGCTTATCTAAACAAGTGGCGTTACCCTCTCCTGAGACGGCCGCACTTAAAGATCCATCAGATAGGAGGATGGAAAATATCCAAAAAAGTATATACACACATGCAGGTGTTATACTACGACCAGCTATAGCGACTGCCTGGATGTGCAGTGCTGGGGTAGTTTGGTCAGAGTCCCTGATTGAAAATATTGATACCCTGGACAGGGACAATATTTTACTGTCGTTAGAACAAATAAAGGATGCATTTCTTTATATGCGTGATGCACAGAGGGATATCTGCACACTGGCATCACGGGTAAGTGCTATGTCCATTTCGGCCAGAAGAGCTTTATGGACGCGACAGTGGACAGGCGATGCGGATTCAAAACGGCATATGGAAGTTTTGCAGTATAAAGGGGAGGAGTTATTTGGAGTCGGTCTATCAGATTTGGTGGCCACGGCTACAGCCGGGAAATCCACCTTTCTACCTCAAGTCACTCCCCAACAGAAAAAGGCACCGACCTTTCAACCGCAGCCCTTTCGTTCCTTTAAAAATAAGAGAGCAAAGGGCTATTCATATCTGCCACGAGGCAGAGGTCGAGGGAAGAGACAGCAACAGGCAGCTCCTTCCCAGGATCAGAAGCCCTCCCCGGCTTCTACAAAAGCCTCAGCATGACGCTGGGGCTTCTCAAGCGGACTCGGGGACGGTGGGGGGTCGTCTCAAAAATTACAGCGCGCAGTGGGCTCACTCGCAAGTAGATCCCTGGATCCTGCAGATAATATCTCAGGGGTACAGGTTGGAATTAGAGACGGATCCACCTCGCCGTTTCCTGAAGTCTGCTTTACCAACGTCCCCCTCCGAAAGGGAGACGGTTTTGGAAGCCATTCACAAGCTGTACTCTCAGCAGGTGATAGTCAAGGTACCTCTTCTGCAACAAGGGAAGGGGTATTATTCCACTCTTTTTGTGGTACCGAAGCCGGATGGCTCGGTAAGGCCTATTCTAAATCTGAAGTCCTTGAACCTGTACATAAAGAAGTTCAAGTTCAAGATGGAGTCACTCAGAGCAGTGATAGCGAACCTGGAAGAGGGGGACTTTATGGTATCCTTGGACATCAAGGATGCGTATCTCCACGTTCCAATTTACCCCTCACACCAGGGGTACCTCAGGTTCGTTGTACAAAACTGTCACTATCAGTTTCAGACGCTGCCGTTCGGATTGTCCACGGCACCTCGGGTCTTTACAAAGGTAATGGCCGAGATGATGATTCTTCTTCGAAGAAAAGGCGTATTAATTATCCCATACTTGGACGATCTCCTAATAAGGGCAAGGTCCAGAGAACAGCTAGAGATGGGATTAGCACTGTCTCAAGAAGTGCTAAAACAGCACGGGTGGATTCCGAATATTCCAAAATCCCAGTTAATGCCGACAACTCGTCTGCTGTTCCTAGGGATGATTCTGGACACTGTTCAGAAAAAGGTTTTTCTCCCGGAGGAAAAAGCCAAGGAGTTATCCGAGCTTGTCAGGAACCTCCTAAAACCAGGAAAGGTGTCTGTACATCAATGCACAAGAGTCCTGGGAAAAATGGTGGCTTCTTACGAAGCAATTCCATTCGGCAGATTCCACGCAAGAATTTTCCAAAGGGATCTGTTGGACAAATGGTCAGGGTCGCATCTTCAGATGCACCTACGGATAACCCTGTCTCCAAGGACAAGGGTGTCTCTTCTGTGGTGGTTGCAGAGTCCTCATCTATTGGAGGGCCGCAGATTCGGCATACAGGATTGGATCCTGGTGACCACGGACGCCAGCCTGAGAGGCTGGGGAGCAGTCACACAAGGAAGAAACTTCCAGGGAGTATGGACGAGCCTGGAAACGTCTCTTCACATAAACATTCTGGAACTAAGAGCAATATACAATGCTCTAAGCCAGGCAGAACCTCTGCTTCAAGGAAAACCGGTGTTGATCCAGTCGGACAACATCACGGCAGTCGCCCATGTGAACAGACAGGGCGGCACAAGAAGCAGGAGTGCAATGGCAGAAGCTGCAAGGATTCTTCGCTGGGCAGAGAATCATGTGATAGCACTGTCAGCAGTGTTCATCCCGGGAGTGGACAACTGGGAAGCAGACTTCCTCAGCAGACACGATCTTCACCCGGGAGAGTGGGGACTTCATCCAGAAGTCTTCCACATGCTGGTAACCCGTTGGGAAAGACCAATGGTGGACATGATGGCGTCTCGCCTCAACAAAAAACTGGACAGGTATTGCGCCAGGTCAAGAGATCCGCAGGCAATAGCTGTGGACGCGCTGGTAACGCCTTGGGTGTACCAGTCGGTGTATGTGTTTCCTCCTCTGCCTCTCATACCAAAAGTATTGAGAATTATACGGCAAAGAGGCGTGAGAACGATACTAGTGGTTCCGGATTGGCCAAGAAGGACTTGGTACCCGGAACTTCAAGAGATGATCACGGAAGATCCGTGGCCTCTACCTCTAAGGAGGGACTTGCTTCAGCAGGGTCCCTGTCTGTTTCAAGACTTACCGCGGCTGCGTTTGACGGCATGGCGGTTGAACGCCGGATCCTAAAGGAAAAAGGCATGCCGGAAGAAGTCATTCCTACTTTGATTAAAGCAAGGAAGGAAGTAACCGTGCAACATTATCACCGAATTTGGCGAAAATATGTTGCGTGGTGCGAAGATCGGAGTGCTCCGACGGAGGAATTTCAACTGGGTCGATTCCTACATTTCCTGCAATCAGGATTGTCTATGGGTCTCAAATTGGGATCTATTAAGGTTCAAATTTCGGTCCTGTCGATTTTCTTTCAAAAAGAATTGGCTTCAGTCCCTGAAGTCCAGACCTTTGTTAAGGGAGTGCTGCATATACAGCCTCCTGTGGTGCCTCCAGTGGCACCGTGGGATCTCAATGTGGTTTTGGACTTCCTAAAATCTCATTGGTTTGAACCACTAAAAAAGGTGGATTTGAAATATCTCACATGGAAAGTGACCATGCTTCTAGCCCTGGCTTCGGCCAGGAGAGTGTCAGAACTGGCAGCTTTATCTTACAAAAGCCCATATCTGATTTTCCATTCGGACAGGGCAGAACTGCGGACTCGTCCGCATTTTCTCCCTAAAGTGGTGTCAGCATTTCATCTGAACCAGCCTATTGTAGTGCCTGCGGCTACAAGTGACTTGGAGGACTCCAAGATACTGGACGTTGTCAGAGCATTAAAAATATATATTGCAAGGACAGCTGGAGTCAGAAAATCTGACTCGTTGTTTATATTGTATGCACCCAACAAGATGGGTGCTCCTGCGTCTAAGCAGACGATTGCTCGTTGGATCTGTAGCACAATCCAACTTGCACATTCTGTGGCAGGCCTGCCACAGCCTAAATCTGTAAAGGCCCACTCCACAAGGAAGGTGGGCTCATCTTGGGCGGCTGCCCGAGGGGTCTCGGCATTACAACTCTGCCGAGCAGCTACGTGGTCAGGGGAGAACACGTTTGTAAAATTTTACAAATTTGATACTCTGGCTAAGGAGGACCTGGAGTTCTCTCATTCGGTGCTGCAGAGTCATCCGCACTCTCCCGCCCGTTTGGGAGCTTTGGTATAATCCCCATGGTCCTTTCAGGAACCCCAGCATCCACTAGGACGATAGAGAAAATAAGATTTTACTTACCGATAAATCTATTTCTCGGAGTCCGTAGTGGATGCTGGGCGCCCATCCCAAGTGCGGATTATCTGCAATAATTGTACATAGTTATTGTTAACTAATTCGGGTTATTGTTGAAGGAAGCCATCTTTCAGAGGCTCCGCTGTTATCATACTGTTAACTGGGTTTAGATCACAAGTTGTACGGTGTGATTGGTGTGGCTGGTATGAGTCTTACCCGGGATTCAAAATCCTCCCTTATTGTGTACGCTCGTCCGGGCACAGTACCTAACTGGAGTCTGGAGGAGGGTCATAGGGGGAGGAGCCAGTGCACACCACCTGATCTGGAAAAGCTTTACTTTTTGTGCCCTGTCTCCTGCGGAGCCGCTATTCCCCATGGTCCTTTCAGGAACCCCAGCATCCACTACGGACTCCGAGAAATAGATTTATCGGTAAGTAAAATCTTATTTTAAGCTATATTCATTATTTAGTGTGCCTGTAAGAATAAGAGTGGTCTGTAGTAGACTGTTGGTATATGGGTTTTTTCTCTGACGTCCTAGTGGATGCTGGGAACTCCGTAAGGACCATGGGGAATAGACGGGCTCCGCAGGAGACGGGGCACTCTAAAAGAAAGATTAGGTACTATCTGGTGTGCACTGGCTCCTCCCTCTATGCCCCTCCTCCAGACCTCAGTTAGAATCTGTGCCCGGCTAGAGCTGGGTGCTCCTAGTGGGCTCTCCTGAGCTTGCTAGAAAAGAAAGTATTTGTTAGGTTTTTTATTTTCAGTGAGATCTGCTGGCAACAGACTCACTGCTACGAGGGACTGAGGGGAGAGAAGCAAACCTACCTGCTTGCAGCTAGCTTGTGCTTCTAAGGCTACTGGACACCATTAGTTGCAGAGGATTCGAACACAGGGCCCGACCTCGATCGTCCGTTCCTGGAGCCACGCCGCCGTCCCCCTTGCAGAACCAGAAGACAGAAGAATCCGGCGAAAACGGCGGCTGAAGACTCCTGTCTTCATTAAGGTAGCGCACAGCACTGCAGCTGTGCGCCATTGCTCCCACAGCACACCACACACTCCGGTCACTGGTGGGTGCAGGGCGCTGGGGGGGGGCGCCCTGGGCAGCAATTAGTATACCTTTTGGCAAACTGCACATAATACAGTTTATAAAACTGTATATGTGCCTAAACCCCCGCCATTAACATTATACAAAAAGCGGGAGAAGCCCGCCGCTGAGGGGGCGGGGCCTTCTTCCTCAGCACACCAGCACCATTTTCTCTTCACAGCTCCGCTGGAAGGACGCTCCCCAGGCTCTCCCCTGCAGTATACACTACAACAAGGGTAAAAAAGAGAGGGGGGGGGCACATAAATTTAGGCGCAAATGTGATTATAAGCAGCTATTGGGAAAAATTCACTTTTTTGTTAGTGTAAATCCCTGTGTTATATAGCGCTGTGGTGTGTGCTGGCATACTCTCTCTCTGTCTCCCCAAAGGACTTTTGTGGGGTCCTGTCCTCAGTCAGAGCATTCCCTGTGTGTGTGCGGTGTGTCGGTACGGCTGTGTCGACATGTTTGATGAGGAGGGTTACGTGGAGGCGGAGCAGGAGCAGATAAGTGTGGGGCCGACACCGGAGTGGATGGATATGTGGAAGGTATTAACCGACAGTGTCAACTCCTTACATAAAAGGTTCGATGACGCAGCAGCCTTGGGACAGCCGGCATCTCAGCCTGCGCCTGCCCAGGCGTCTCAGAGGCCATCAGGGGCTCTTAAACGCCCGCTAGCTCAGATGGCAGACACAGATGTCGACACGGAGTCTGACTCCAGTGTAGATGAGGATGAGACAAATGCACAGTCCACAAGGGCCATCCGATGCATGATTACTGCAATGAAAAATGTATTGCACATTTCTGACATTAACCCGGTTACCACCCAAAAGGGTATTATGTTTGGGGAGAAAAAGCTGCCAGTGACTTTTCCCCCATCTGAGGAATTAAATGAATTGTGTGAAGAAGCGTGGTGTTCCCCTGTTAAAAAACTAGTGATTTCTAAGAGGTTACTGATGGCGTACCCTTTCCCGGCAACGGGCAGGTTACGTTGGGAAACATCCCCTAGGGTGGACAAGGCGCTCACACGCTTATCAAAAAAGGTGGCACTGCCGTCTCAGGGTACGGCCGCCCTAAAGGAGCCTGCGGATAGAAAGCAGGAGGCTATCCTGAAGTCTGTGTATACACACTCAGGTACTATACTGAGACCTGCTATTGCTTCAGCATGGATGTGTAGTGCTGCAGCAGCATGGTCTGATACCCTGTCAGACAACATTGATTCCCTCGACAGGGATACTATTTTGCTAACCATAGATCATATAAAGGACGTCGTCTTATATATGAGGGATGCACAGAGGGACATTTGCCGGCTGGCATCTAGAATTAACGCAATGTCCATTTCTGCCAGGAGAGTATTATGGACTCGGCAGTGGACAGGCGATGCTGATTCTAAAAGGCACATGGAGGTTTTGCCTTATAAAGGTGAGGAATTGTTTGGGGAAGGTCTCTCGAACCTCGTATCCACAGCAACAGCTGGGAAGTCGACTTTTTTACCTCAGGTTCCCTCAAAGCCTAAGAAAGCACCGTATTATCAAGTACAGTCCTTTCGGATTCAGAAAGGCAAGCGGGTCAGAGGCGCCTCCTTTCTGCCCAGAGGCAGGGGTAGAGGAAAGAAGCTGCACCAGGCAGCCAGTTCCCAGGAACAAAAATCCTCCCCTGCTTCCACTAAGTCCACCGCATGACGCTGGGGCTCCACAGGCGGAGCCAGGTGCGGTGGGGGCGTTTTTCCGGAACTTCAGCAACCAGTGGGTTCGCTCACAGGTGGATCTCTGGGCTGTACAAGTTGTCTCTCAGGGATACAAGCTGGAGTTCGAGGCGACTCCCCCTCGCCGTTACCTCAAATCAGCCTTGCCAGCTGCTCCCAGGGAAAGGGAGGTAGTACTGGCGGCTATTCACAAGCTGTACCTCCAGCAGGTGATAATCAAGGTTCCCCTCCTTCAACAGGGACGGGGTTACTATTCCACAATGTTTGTGGTTCCGAAACCAGACGGTTCGGTGAGACCCATTCTGAATTTAATATCCTTGAACACTTATATAAGGAAGTTCAAGTTCAAAATGGAATCGCTCAGGGCGGTGATTGCAAGCCTGGAAGAGGGGGATTTTATGGTGTCACTGGACATCAAGGATGCTTACTTGCATGTCCCCATTTACCCACCTCACCAGGAGTACCTCAGGTTTGTGGTACAGGACTGTCATTACCAATTCCAGACGTTGCCGTTTGGTCTGTCCACGGCACCGAGAGTATTTACCAAGGTAATGGCCGAAATGATGATACTCCTTCGGAAGAAGGGAGTCATAATTATCCCGTACTTGGACGATCTCCTTATAAAGGCGAGGTCCAAGGAGCAGTTGTTAGTCAGTGTAGCACTATCTCGGGAAGTGTTACAACAGCACGGCTGGATTCTGAATATCCCAAAGTCGCAGCTAATTCCTGCGACGCGTCTGCTGTTCTTGGGCATGATTCTGGACACAGAACAGAAGAAGGTGTTTCTCCCGGGGGAGAAGGCCCAGGAATTGTCATCTCTGGTCAGGGACCTCCTGAAACCAAAACAGGTGTCGGTGCATCATTGCACGCGAGTCCTGGGAAAGATGGTGGCTTCTTACGAAGCAATTCCCTTCGGCAGATTCCATGCAAGGATCTTTCAGTGGGATCTGTTAGACAAATGGTCCGGATCGCATCTTCACCCGAGGGCCAGGGTGTCTCTGCTGTGGTGGCTGCAGAGTGCTCATCTTCTCGAGGGCCGCAGATTCGGCATACAGAACTGGGTCCTGGTGACCACGGATGCAAGCCTCCGAGGATGGGGGGCAGTCACTCAGGGAAGGAACTTCCAAGGACAGTGGTCAAGTCAGGAGACTTCACTACACATAAATATACTGGAACTAAGGGCCATTTACAACGCCCTGAGTCAAGCAGAGCCCCTGCTTCAAAACCAACCGGTGCTGATTCAGTCAGACAACATCACGGCGGTCGCCCATGTAAACCGCCAGGGCGGCACAAGAAGCAGGATGGCGATGGCAGAAGCCACAAGGATTCTTCGATGGGCGGAGAATCACGTCCTAGCACTGTCAGCAGTGTTCATTCTGGGTGTGGACAACTGGGAAGCAGACTTCCTCAGCAGGCACGACCTCCACCCGGGAGAGTGGGGACTTCATCCGGAAGTCTTCACACTGATTGTAAATCGTTGGGAACGGCCACAGGTCGACATGATGGCGTCCCGCCTCAACAAAAAGCTAAAAAGATATTGCGCCAGGTCAAGGGACCCTCAGGCGATAGCTGTGGACGCCCTAGTGACACCGTGGGTGTACCAGTCGGTTTATGTGTTCCCTCCTCTTCCTCTCATACCCAAGGTACTGAGGATAATAAGAAAGAGAGGAGTAAGAACCATACTCATCGTTCCGGATTGGCCAAGAAGAACTTGGTACCCAGAACTACAAGAAATGATCTCAGAGGACCCATGGCCTCTGCCTCTCCGACAGGACCTGCTACAGCAGGGGCCCTGTCTGTTCCAAGACTTACCGCGGCTGCGTTTGACGGCATGGCGGTTGAACGCCGGATCCTAACGGAGAAGGGGATTCCAGATGAAGTGATTTCTACGCTGATAAAAGCTAGGAAGGATGTGACAGCAAAACATTATCACCGCATATGGCGAAAATATGTTGCTTGGTGTGAGGCCAGGAAGGCCCCAACAGAGGAATTCCAGCTGGGTCGATTTCTGCACTTCTTACAGTCAGGGGTGACTATGGGCCTAAAATTGGGGTCCATAAAGGTCCAGATTTCGGCCCTATCTATTTTCTTTCAAAAAGAACTGGCTTCACTGCCTGAAGTTCAGACGTTTGTTAAGGGAGTGCTGCATATTCAGCCCCCTTTTGTGCCTCCAGTGGCACCTTGGGATCTTAACGTTGTGTTGGATTTCCTGAAATCCCACTGGTTTGAGCCACTTAAGACCGTGGAGTTGAAGTATCTCACGTGGAAGGTGGTCATGCTGTTGGCTTTGGCTTCAGCTAGGCGCGTGTCAGAATTGGCGGCTTTGTCATGTAAAAGCCCATATCTGATTTTCCATATGGACAGGGCAGAATTGAGGACTCGTCCCCAATTTCTCCCAAAGGTGGTATCAGCGTTTCATTTGAACCAACCTATTGTGGTGCCTGCGGCTACTCGGGACTTGGAGGATTCCAAGTTGCTGGACGTAGTCCGGGCCCTGAAAATTTATGTTTCCAGGACGGCTAGAGTCAGAAAAACTGACTCGCTATTTATCCTGCATGCACCCAACAAGCTGGGTGCTCCTGCTTCAAAGCAGACTATTGCTTGCTGGATCTGTAGCACGATTCAGCTGGCACACTCTGCGGCTGGACTGCCGCATCCTAAATCAGTAAAAGCCCATTCCACAAGGAAGGTGGGCTCTTCTTGGGCGGCTGCCCGAGGGGTCTCGGCTTTACAGCTTTGCCGAGCTGCTACTTGGTCGGGTTGAAACACATTTGCTAAATTCTACAAGTTTGATACCCTGGCTGAGGAGGACCTTGAGTTTGCTCATCCGGTGCTGCAGAGTCATCCGCACTCTCCCGCCCGTTTGGGAGCTTTGGTATAATCCCCATGGTCCTTACGGAGTTCCCAGCATCCACTAGGACGTCAGAAAATAAGAATTTACTCACCGGTAATTCTATTTCTCGTAGTCTGTAGTGGATGCTGGGCGCCCGTCCCAAGTGCGGACTCTCTGCAATACTTGTATATAGTTATTGCTTAACTTAAGGGTTATTGTTATGAGCCATCTTTTGAATGAGGCTCAGTTTTTTTGTTCATACTGTTAACTGGGTATAGTTATCACGAGTTGTACGGTGTGATTGGTGTGGCTGGTATGAGTCTTACCCTGGATTCCAAATCCTTTCCTTGTTGTGTCAGCTCTTCCGGGCACAGTTTCCCTAACTGAGGTCTGGAGGAGGGGCATAGAGGGAGGAGCCAGTGCACACCAGATAGTACCTAATCTTTCTTTTAGAGTGCCAAGTCTCCTGCGGAGCCCGTCTATTCCCCATGGTCCTTACGGAGTTCCCAGCATCCACTACGGACTACGAGAAATAGAATTACCGGTGAGTAAATTCTTATTTTTTGCCCGTAGTTAATTCAAAATGGAGCAATTCAGTATTAATGGCGTATCAAGCATCACTTGGTAGGAATAGACTATATATTTTGGTAGGGAATAACTTTAAGGTTCTTCAGCTGTATCTTTTATGAGTTAAGATTTTGATTTTAAAAATGTATATTCACAGGGTGGAAAAGTATCGACCCCAAACACTTGATGATCTGATCTCTCATCAAGACATCTTGAGCACAAGTAAGTTGGACTGGAGACGAGTTGCTAAATATTAACCCATTGCTTACTGCAGATATTTCTTCATATTAAACTAAAATTTAGCCACACTACCATGCGTTAAAATTTACTAAGCTGTCCTTTCCTTAGAGTCCTTAGCTGTTTTTTTGAGCTCTTCCATTCCTGTTACAGCCACTGGCAAAAAAATGGTGTTTGGGTGTGGGAGGCTTATATAGAGAGATTGCAGCTTGTGATTGGCCCTCCTTCTTGCATACCACCCTCCACCATTTAAAGTTGGTGAACAAAACTAAATTGCCAGTTCTGTATTACTCTGGATTTGTGTAGAGACACCCTTTTATGTAGGCGGTAATGCATCTTTTACTTATGATGCTACTGAAATAGAATTTAGCAACTCGTAAATTTGTTTAGCAGTTCTCTGAAAAAAAGTGTTGGGGATATTAAAGGACTTGTATACCCTTTCACGGGATTCCAAAATTGTTACATAGTTATGGTAAAGAACTTATAGTACATGGCACTAAGGAGTAATTTGTGTGTTTATGGTTTTCTTCATCAGTTCAGAAGTTTATCAGTGAAGACAAATTACCTCATCTTTTATTATACGGACCCCCTGGGACTGGAAAGACCTCCACAATTCTAGCTTGTGCAAAACAGCTTTACAAAGACAAAGAATTCAATTCCATGGTTTTAGAGGTACTTTATTCACTCGGTGCTAATTTATAATTGTTTTAGAAAGAGGGACCGTTTTATGCACCCATTATGTTACATACTTTTTTACATATTTAATTATTAATGCAATGGGTGAATTCAATTGTGCCTCGTGACCCCTGCTGGGAGTCTATAGTATTGGGCGTCTATCAGAGCAATTCAGTTGTTGCTCTGATCAGTCACCCATTAGCCGCGGCAGTCACTTTTTTTTTTTTGTCGTAGTGTGGCGTGAGAAAAACATGTGTGAAAAGTCTGTAGTTTGGGCGCCCAAACATGGACTTAAGATGCCCAATAGAGGGGTTTAACTGCTTTCCGCGGCTAAACCTGGTGCTTTCAGCCGCATTTTATGCTAATGGATGTCTAATGCTCTGATAGACGCCCATTAATATAGACTCCCAGCAGGGGGCACATGGCACAATACAAATTCCCCCAATGGTTCCCAAACTTTTTCACCCTTAGGGCCTAATTCAGATGTATGCACAGCATCGTCCATTAACTGTCACCTGTCTGGGAATTTATGCGAACACTGCTACAAACGCCTTCCCTTGTGCGGAGCACAGTTTAGGAAACAGTGTAAAAGCATAATTAATGTGTTTTATATTTACAAACCTATTCAGTAGTCATTCATATGTAGACCTCTTATCTGATTTCCTGTCCTTTTAAGGTGTGACTGTAAAATCCTAGACTCGCATGGTGGTAAGTATACCCACTGTCAGATCTGAGCAACAATTATCGCACCTGGACGATATCTTATGCCCGGCGGAGCGATAGTAGCTGCTCTGTCGCGGTCATACACTGTGCAATTATCGACCCAATCGGCAGATATTTGACTGATCTGGATGCAAATTGCGGTTTCTAGCTGTCTTACTATTAGTTTAAACTGTGCACCCAGAAAATGTTCCTCAGAGGCTACATGAAAGTGATAAATTAATGGACCAGGAAACCTGTTTTGTCACAATAAAAAAAAAAAAGCTCTTGAAGTGGTGCAATATAATTAAACAATTGGGACCAGAATAAGCAGCCCACTTTCATCCCGCGATACCAGGGGTGTACAATCTTTTATCTTCCAAGAGCTGTATTGGGATATTGCACTCTTTAAAGGGGCCACAATAAAATTTTACTTAAGCGTGTAAGGGAGGCAGTCAGTTTGCCGGTTGTCGGGATCCCAGCAGTTAGGAGACAGACGCTGGAATCCTGAAACCCGGTAAAATACCGGCGGTTGGAAACCCCACTCAGGTGGTGGTCCACGCCACCACCCAAGGAGGACTATAACCCTCGCCACCGGGCCCGAAGCGTGGCGAGCGCACACGCTGCACTTGCTGCTGGTATTTCGGCTTTCGGGATCCCCGCCACGATCCCGACAGCCGGGATCTCGTACTGATTCCAGCATGTAAAATAACTACAATTTACTAATGGAAAAGGCCTTGCACTGCCACTCTACTCTCTCCCCTTGGATTCCAGTACTGTGTAGGGGGTCACAAGATGTGCTTTCAAACAGATGCAATCCTGAGGCTCTTAGAGATTGAATTGTGTTCCCTGTAGCATTTAGGGGGATGGGTTTGTTTGCCTTGCATTTAAAAGTTTGCTTTAGAGTCCCAGCCTGGCTTTGACTTTGGATGTGTAAATAAATATTTCTCTTACATCCTAGAAGATGCTGAGGACTCCGTAAGGACAATGTGGTATAGACGGGCTCCGCAGGAGACATGGGCACTATAAAGAACTTTAGATGGGTGTGCACTGGCTCCTCCCTCTATGCCCCTCCTCCAGACCTCAGTTAGATCCTGTGCCCAGAGGAGACTGGGTGCACTATAGGGGAGCTCTCCTGAGTTTCTCTGAAAAAGAATTTTGTTAGGTTTTTTTTATTTTCAGGGAGCACTGCTGGCAACAGGCTCCCTGCATCGTGGGACTGAGGGGAGAGAAGCAGACCTACTTAAATGATAGGCTCTGCTTCTTAGGCTACTGGACACCATTAGCTCCAGAGGGTCGGAATGCAGGTCTCACCCTCGCCGTTCTTCCCGGAGCCGCGCCGTCGTCCTCATTACAGAGCCGGAAGATAGAAGCCGGGTGAGTATAAGAAGAAAGAAGACTTCAAAGGCGGCAGAAGACTTCAGATCTTCTCTGAGGTAATGCTGCGCGCCATTGCTCCCACACACAACACTTGCAGAAAAAATAATTGTACAAATGCGCTGCCTCTGATGTAAATACAGCCCACTAATAAACAAAGGAACCTTCACAAAAATTCCAAAATAGAAATAGCATAGACAGAAAAGTTTAAAGTAGGCGCAAACACCATAAATGAATCCTTACATAAGTGTCCTTATGAAAAGAATGGAGTGAAATCCTGATTTCGTAGATTCAGTGTCCTAAAATCCCTTGTCCACGCAGACTCAATGATGTAAGTTACTTCTTTCTCTCGATAAAGAAGAAGAGGTCATAGTGCAGATCAATTTCACAGGGACAGAGAATTTATTTAACACAAAACACTCACAATATTCACAAATAAAACAAGCATGTAACCACTCAAAGTGGATAGAAAGGGGTGCTGGTATCTACCGTCTTCCAATTACCCTCCCAAGATGGCACAAGGGAAAGCACCGGAGGTCCCGGACACCGCAGCAGTGCAAGGAAATTCGAAGCACCGAGGTCAGTCCACCCACGATCCAGAAAGAGGCTGTTACCACCTGCTTTGAGCGTTTTGGACACTTTTGGTCCTTCCTCAGAAGCATGGTGGTGGGTGACACTAGCCGACATATTTATACCTATCACATAATGATATGATGAGGCCCATGTGTGGGCCATCCTCCCGCCGAAACCGCCAATCGCCGTCCGTGACCGGAAGTCACATGAACGGAAGTGGATTGCGTTCCAGCGTCACTTTCCGGAAGTCCATTATGCGTTCCACGTGCGGATTCCCGCAAACGGAGATCCCAAAGACAAAGTTCTACATTGATTAATGTTCATAATGGAGGCATAAAAGCTTAGTAGTCCAACAACATTGTGGGAAGCGCAAGTCCATTTAATATCCATCATAAAATTGAAAGAGAAATAAAAATCAGATATATACATATAAAATTAAACGGATATTTAAAACATTACATTTATATATAAAAAAAATTACATTTATATACAAAAAAGGTTACATTTATATATAAAAAAGGGGGAAGTAGCAGCACTGAAATTGTATAAAAGACAAAGGAGACTTTAGATGGGTGTGCACTGGCTCCTCCCTCTGCCCCTCCTCCAGACCTCAGTTAGATCCTGTGCCCAGAGGAGACTGGGTGCACTATAGGGGAGCTCTCCTGAGTTTTTCTGAAAAATAATTTTGTTAGGTTTTTTATTTTCAGGGAGCACTGCTGGCAACAGGCTCCCTGCATCGTGGTACTGAGGGGAGAGAAGCAGACCTACTTAAATGATAGGATCTGCTTCTTAGGCTACTGGACACCATTAGCTCCAGAGGGTCGGAACGCAGGTCTCGCCCTCGCCGTTCATCCTGGAGCCGCGCCGTCGTCCTCCTCACAGATCCGGAAGATAGAAGCTGGGTGAGTATAAGAAGAAAGAAGACTTCAAAGGCGGCAGAAGACTTCAGATCTTCTCTGAGGTAACGCACAGCGGTAACGCTGCGCGCCATTGCTCCCACACACAACACACACAGCGGGCACTGAAGGGCGCAGGGGGGGCTCCCTGGGCAGCAATAATAAACCTCTAGGGACTGGCTAACATATATATATATATAGGCTGCGGAGGCAGTATATTATATAATCCCCCGCCAGTATTGGAAATTTGAGCGGGACCGAAGCCCGCCGCTGAGGGGGCGGAGCTTGATCCTCCAGCACTAGCCAGCGCCATTTTCTCCACAGCACACTGCAGAGAAGCTGGCTCCCCGGACTCTCCCCTGCTGAACACGGTGACAGAGGGCAAAAAAGAAGGGGGGGTGTCACTTTTAATTGGCGCAGTGAGTGTATGTATATATATATATATATATATATATATATATATATATTTATATAAAAGCGCTGTTTTATCAGGGAATTTTGTATCCAGTGTCAGTTGGCGCTGGGTGTGTGCTGGCATACTCTCTCTCTGTCTCTCCAAAGGGCCGTATTTGGGGAACTGTCTCCATATAGATATATCCCTGAGTGTGTGGGGGTGTCGGTACGCGTGTGTCGGCATGTCTGAAGCGGAAGGCTCATCTAAGGAGGAGGTAGAGCAGATGATTGTGGTGTCTCCGTCGGCAACGCCGACACCTGATTGGTTGGATATGTTGAATGTTTTAAATGCAAATGTGTCTTTATTACATCAGAGATTGGACAAAGCAGAGTCCAGGGATAGAACAGGGAGTCAATCCATGGCTTTGACTGTGTCACAGGGCCCTTCAGGGTCTTAGAAACGTCCCCTGTCCCAAGTAGCAGACACTGATACCGACACGGATTCTGACTCCAGTGTCGACTATGATGATGCGAGGTTACACCCAAGGGTGGCCAAAAGTATTCATTATATGATTATTGCAATAAAGGATGTTTTACATATCACAGATGACCCCTCTGTCCCTGACAAGAGGGTACACATGTTTAAGGAAAAGAAACCTGACGTAACCTTTCTCCCATCTCATGAGCTGAACGCGTTATTTGAAAAGGCTTGGGAAACTCCAGACAAGAAACTGCAGATTCCCAAAAGAATTCTTATGGCGTATCCTTTCCCTGCGCAGGACAGGTTACGGTGGAAATCCTCACCCAGGGTGGACAAGGCGTTAACGCGCTTGTCCAAAAAGGTGGCGCTACAGTCTACAGACACAGAAGCCCTCAAGGATCCTGCTGATCGCAGACAGGAAACTACCTTAAAATCAATTTATACACATACGGGTGCCTTGCTCAGACCGGCAATAGCGTCGGCTTGGGTTTGTAGTGCTGTTGCGGCTTGGACGGATACTTGGTCAGCTGACATTGATACCCTGGATAGGGATACCATTTTATTGACCTTAGGTCACATTAAAGACGCAGTCTTATATATGAGAGACGCTTGGTCTGCTAGGTTCGAGAGCCAACGCCATGGCGATTTCTGCTAGGCGAGCCCTGTGGACCCGCCAATGGACGGGTGATGCCGACTCAAAGAAGCATATGGAAGTTTTACCTTACAAAAGGTGAGGATTTATTTGGGGAAGGTCTCGCGGACCTGGTTTCCACAGCTACCGCAGGTAAATCTACTTTTTTACCTTATGTTTCCCCACAGCAAAAGAAAACGCCGCAATATCAGATGCAGTCCTTTCGGTCGCATAAGTCCAGAAGAGATCGGGGCTCTTCCTTTCTCGCCAGAGGTAAGGGTAGAGGGAAAAGACTGCCTGCTACGGCTAGTTCCCAGGAGCAGAAGTCCTTCCCGGCTTCTACTAAATCCACCGCATTACGCTGGGGCTCCACTGAGGGAGTCTGCGCCGGTGGGGGCACGTCTTCGACTCTTCAGCCACGTCTGGGTTCAGTCAGACGTGGATCCTTGGGCAATGGAAATTGTATCCCAGGGTTACAAGCTGGAATTCGAAGACGTGCCTCCTCGCCGGTTTTTCAAATCGGCTTTACCAGCTTCTTCCCCAGAAAGGGAGATAGTTTTAGCTGCAATTAAAAAACTGTGTCAACAACAAGTGGTTGTCGAGGTTCCCCTAGTTCAACAGGGGAAGGGGTACTATTCAACCCTATTTGTGGTCCCGAAACCGGATGGCTCGGTCAGACCCATTCTAAATTTAAAATCCCTAAACCTGTACTTGAAAAAGTTCAAATTCAAGATGGAATCGCTCCGGGCAGTTATCTCCAGCCTGGAAGGGGAGTATTTTATGCTGTCACTGGACATAAAGGACGCATACCTTCATGTCCCCATATATCCCCCTCATCATGCGTACCTGAGATTCGCTGTACAGGACTGTCATTACCAGTTTCAGACGTTGCCGTTTGGGCTTTGCACGGCCCCGAGGATTTTCACCAAGGTAATGGCGGAAATGATGGTGCTCCTGCGCAGGCAGGGAGTCACAATTATCCCGTACTTGGACGATCTCCTGATAAAAGCGAGATCGAGAGATCAATTGCTGAAAAGCATGTCGCTCTTCCTGAGAGTGCTGCAGCAGCATGGCTGGATTCTAAATCTACCAAAGTCAAAGTTGATTCCAACGACTCGGCTATCTTTCTAAGGCATGATTCTGGACACGGAACAGAAGAGTGTTTTTCTCCCAATGGACAAAGCCCAGGAACTCCAGAACATGGTCAGAGACCTGCTAAAACCAAAAAGAGTGTCAGTCCATCAATGCACTCGAGTACTGGGAAAAATGGTGGCGACCTACGAGGCCATCCCCTTCGGCAGGTTCCGTGCGAGGACGTTTTACTGGGACCTTCTGGACAAGTGGTCGGGGTCCCATCTACAAATGCATCAGAAAATAAGCCTGTCCCCCAGGGCCAGGGTGTCTCTCCTGTGGTGGCTGCAGAGTGCTCACCTTCTCGAGGGACGCAGGCTCGACATTCAGGACTGGGTTCTGGTGACCACGGACGCGAGCCTCCGAGGATGGGGAGCAGTCACACAAGGAAGAAATGTTCAGGGACTATGGTCAAGCCAGGAGGCTTGTCTACACATCAACGTACTGGAATTGAGGGCCATATACAACGGCCTACGTCAAGCGGAGAATCTTCTTCGCGACCTACTGGTTCTGATTCAATTAGACAACGTCACAGCCGTGGCTCATGTAAACCGCCAAGGCGGGACAAGGAGCAGAGTGGCAATGGCGGAAGCCACCGGGATTCTTCGCTGGGCGGAAAATCACATAAGCGCGTTGGCAGCAGTCTTCATTCCGGGAGTGGACAACTGGGAAGCAGACTTCCTCAGCAGACACGATCTCCATCCAGGAGAGTGGGGACTTCATCAAGAAGTTTTTACAGAGATAACAAGTCATTGGGGACTTCCTCAAATAGACATGATGGCGTCTCACCTCAACAAGAAGCTTCGGAGGTATTGTGCCAGGTCAAGGGACCCTCAGGCAGTAGCAGTAGACGCCCTGGTGACACCGTGGGTGTTTCTGTCGGTCTATGTGTTCCCTCCTCTTCCACTCATCTCAAAGATATTTGAGAATCATAAGACGAAAAAGCGTGCGGACAATACTCATTGTTCCAGATTGGCCTCGAAGGGCCTGGTATTCAGATCTTCAGGAAATGCTCACAGAAGATCCGTGGCCTCTTGCTCTCAGAGAGGACCTGTTGCAACAGGGGCCCTGCGTGTTCCAAGACTTACCGCGGTTACGTTTGACGGCATGGTGGTTGAATACAGAATCCTAGCTGGGAAAGGCATTCCGGAAGAAGTCATCCCATCTCTGATAAAGGCTAGGAAGGAGGTGACAGCGAAACATTATCACCGTATCTGGAGAAAGTATGTATCTTGGTATGAAGCCAGGAATGCTCCTACTGAGGAATTCCATCTGGGCCGTTTTCTCCACTTTCTACAGACAGGAGTGGATATGGGCCTAAAATTAGGCTCCATTAAGGTACAGATTTCGGCCTTATCAATTTTCTTTCAGAAGGAATTGGCTTCTCTCCCAGATTTCCAGACTTTTGTAAAGGGAGTGCTGCACATACAGCCTCCTTTTGTGCCTCTAGTGGCACCATGGGACCATAACGTGGTGTTACATTTCCTAAAATCTCACTGGTTTGAACCTCTTCAAACGGTTGACTTAAAATTTCTCACTTGGAAGGTGGTCATGTTGTTGGCCTTGGCATCTGCAAGGCGGGTGTCCGAATTGGCGGCTTTGTCTCACAAAAGCCCCTATCTGATTTTCCATGTGGATAGAGCGGAATTAAGGACTCGTCCTCAATTTTTGCCTAAAGTGGTTTCATCGTTTCATATGAACCAACCTATTGTGGTTCCGGTGGCTACGGGTGTCTTGGAGGATTCCAAGTCCCTTGATGTGGTCAGGGCCTTAAAAATTTATGTAGCCAGGACGGCGCGGGTTAGGAAAACAGAAGCACGGTTTATCCTGTATGCAGCCAACAAGGTTTACATTACAGCTTTGCCGAGCGGCGTCTTGGTCGGGTTCAAACACTTTTTTGCAAAATTCTACAAGTTTGAAACCCTGGCTGATGAGGACCTCATGTTTGCTCAATCGGTGCTGCAGAGTCATCCGCACTCTCCCGCCCGGTCTGGAGCTTTGGTATAATCCCCATGGTCCTTACGGAGTCCCCAGCATCCTCTAGGACGTAAGAGAAAATAAGATTTTAAACCTACCGGTAATTTTTTTTTCTCCTATTCCGTAGAGGATGCTGGGCGCCCGTTCCAGTGCGGACGAAATTCTGCAAGGCTTGTATATAGTTATTGCTTACATAAGGGTTATGTTACAGTTGAGATCAGTCTTTGGCTGATGCTGTTTTTTGTTCATACTGTTGACTGGTTGCGTATATTCCAGGTTATACGGTGTGGATGGTGTGGGCTGGTATGAATCTTGCCCTTAGATTAACAAAAATCCTTTGCTCGTACTGTCCGTCTCCTCTGGGCACAGTTTCTCTAACTGAGGTCTGGAGGAGGGGCATAGAGGGAGGAGCCATTGCACACCCATCTAAAGTTCTTAATAGTGCCCATGTCTCCTGCGGAGCCCGTCTATACCCCATGGTCCTTACGGAGTCCCCAGCATCCTCTACGGACTAGGAGAAAAAGATTTACCGGTAGGTTTAAAATCTTATTTTCTAAAAGGAAATAGAAACCAGGAATTGGTTGTTGCAGGTAACTAAATAATCTGTGATTCATTTACTTGTTTTAAATAAAAATAAATCATTGTATGAAAATGATGGCTAATTCCATAATACAGTGTATCGTAACTTCAGTAATCTCGAAATGTGATCAATTAACAAAATATATATTTTCTTGGGCTAGAAGCTGTGGTTCTGTCTGTCCGAGTAAAACTGGAGCAGTGAGCAGCAGAGTTCTTAGTGGCAATTTTGCAATATAATGATTACATTTACTCCCTATTTCCTTGGTAACGGATGCAGAAAACAATTGGGAAAAAATATCTTTATGGGGCTTAGAAAAAAATAAACACCACCAGACAGTGGTGTAACAGTAACTACTGTAATAGTATGGGTTCTAAAATTAACTGGAGCATAAAATTAACAACTGCCACAGAGAAAGGGGTCTGTCTAGAAGCACTACGGTGGGGGCCCT